>NC_092716.1:160301690-161648219 GCF_047496885.1 Scyliorhinus torazame
CTACTGTCGGGCAAGGTAATGGGAACCTTCTTTGGGGTTCCTTGGCATTCAATGATGTACTCCCACCCCCCACAAGGTCATACCCCCTGGTAGCACAGTGGCTAACACTGTTGCTTCACAGCACCAGTGGACCCGGGTTCGATGCCTAGCTTGGGTCACTGTCTGTGTGGAGTCTGCACGTTCTCCCCATATCTGCATGGGTTTTCTGTGGGTGCTCCCCAGTTTTCCTCTCACAAGTCCCGAAAGATGTGTTTGTTAGGTGAATTGGACATTCTGAATTCTCCCTCTGTTTACCCAAACAGGCGCTGGAATGTGGCGACTCGGGGATTTTCACAGTATCTTTATTGCAGTGTTAATGTAGCCGAATTATGGCACTAATAAAGATTAATTATTATTAATCCTCCTCCCATTGCCCTCACAAAGCCGGCCTTCGCCCCCCCCCTACCCTGCTATCTCCGCACCTGCCAACATCCCCCCCCCCCCTGCAACTGGGGTTTTGCCGATACCCCGGACTCAGATGAATTTCAGGCCACCATTTGCGCCTTGTCTTTGAGGATTGCCTGTAGTCCCAAACCCGGTGTTGCTGGGACTACAGAGATTAGAACATAGAACATACAGTGCAGAAGGAGGCCATTCAGCCCATCGAATCTGCACCGACCCACTTAAGTCCTCACCCACCCTATTCCGGTAACCCACAAACCCCTCCTAACCTTTTTTGGTCACTAAGGGCAATTTCTCATGGCCAATCTACCTAACCCGCACATCTTTGGACTGTGGGAGGAAACCGGAGCACCCGGAGGAAAACCAAGCAGACACGGGAGAACGTGCAGACTCCGCACAGACAGTGACCCAGCAGGGAATCGAACCTGGGACCCTGGCACTGTGAAGCCACAGTGCTTATCACTTGTTTTACCGTGATGCCCGAGAGATGCCAATCAGATTGACTGGCATCACTCCAAGGCAAGACTCATCCCGAGTGAAGGGAGGAGGTCCAGTCTCGAGGAGTACGCCGCAAGCCGTCGGGACGGCCCGAGGAAGTCACCCTGAGGCCCCTCCCCTGATGCTCTGCCCCTGATGTCCTCGCAACGTTCGTGGCCCTCGCATGGCGGCTGCAGGACTGTGTCCAGTGCCGCCACAGTCGGGGGGGGGGGGGGGAGCCGTTCCGCTGGCAGGGGAGACTTTTGGTGGGGGCTGGGGGAACTTGTGGGGGTGGCAAGAGTGGTTACGGGGGGCGGTCTTTGGCAAGTCGGGACCGCGTGCAGCCGGCGCATGCCGTATGGCACGGCCGCCGCAGGCCGGCACCATTGCGCATGCACCCAGCCATTCTGCGGCCATACCAAAGGTTTACCCAGCGCGGCTGCTAGCCCCCCCACTGGGTGGAGGATCGGTGCAATGGCGGCGCCGACGTTTTGGTCGTAAGACCCAGATGGATCCTGCAGACATAGCCTGCAGAATCGGCGAATCCAGCCCTCTGTGTTTTAATTAAATTATTTTTCATTCTTTGAAGCTCTAGAGAATAAAGGTCCATTCTCTCTTCTCATTGTACAGTCTCGGCATTCCAGGAATCAACCTTGTGTTCAAATATCTGTGAGTTAGTTAAAGTTTTTCTCCCCATGGCTTCTCTATTATGACATTAGGTTGTGGAGAAGGCTAGAAAACAGACTGTAGAAAGATAGTGTGAGTGAGAGCAGGTTATAGTTATTGTATTAGTGGGAGATTAGTAGTAGATATGTGTAGATTGTATGTTTATTATCACTGTTTGATATATAGGAGTTCGTGCCAAAATCCAATTAAGAAGTGTAAATAAATCTTTAGCTTTGTTCAATATAAAAGCTAGTTGTGGTCGTTGTGAACACTACACCAACCAACCCCGGATTAGAACCACGTTTAAGACCTATCCATCATTAACTCAGACAACACCATAAGTGGTAGACCCATTTGCTAATTCTGCTCTTAAGCTCGCTATAAAGAGCTATAACCAGAGTGCTGACTTTTCCTCCACTCTCACTGACCTTCATGGCAACTATTGAGTAATTCGAACGATTTGGATAATGAATTCTGATGCTAACCAATCACCTTCTTGTAGCATATGTTTGCAGAAGTTTAGTACCATTGCCCCACAAGAATGAGACTGCATAGAATATTCGACAGGCAGGTAACCTCACAGCCCTGTTTTAAAAAATATTTTTATTCAAGGCTTATAAATGTACAAAATATCAGGTCCCTGTGGACCTGACCAGGCACCTTCCCAGCTTCTGACCTGCGACTTGACCCAACCCAATCTCAGCCGCCTGACCCGCAGACCCTACCCAATACCACCCACCCCCAACCTGTGGGCCTGACCTGACCCTTTCCAAAGCTCCGAACCTTTATTGCCGTTGTACAATCGCCTCACCCCCTGACCTCTGATCCTGCACCCCCTGACCTCCGACTCCAACTCCCCCCACCCCACCCAATCTCTGACCCCCGACTCAACTACTTACCTTAGACACTTAGCTTCCCCCCAACCTGTCAATTTAACTGGGCCATTTAAATTTACCTGCTTTACGGTAGCTAATGCAGTAAAAAAGGTGTGTGGCTGGAGCTGAACTGTGCTGGGACCTGCGAGCAGTCTTTCAATGCAGGCCCCAAGCAGCTCCAGTGGCCGGAGATTTCAGTGTAATTTGTGAGGGCAGGTAAGCATGTATTTTATTTCTTGGTAATTCTGTGGACCATCTCTTTCAGATGCTAGTCGGACGTTTTGGCCCATTGAGTGTGTTTGTATGGCATTCCTCGTGTTTTAACACACACATTAACCATATGCCTTACACTATCGCTAACAATAATTCTAAACATTTGTGTTTCAGTAAGTCACCCTTTTGTTTCACTTTTCAATAGGGTAATAGGAATCAAACATCAAACACATAGGTCAGGATTTTCACTCCAGAGACGGGTGCGCAGTCACAAAATCACCCGACTTCAGCACTCTCTTCAGGAAAGATTGCCCTGAATGGTGGACCTTCATTCCGGGATGGGGGTGCGGGCAGGTGGGATGGCGATTACATGGATTTGGTCCTGCCTTCTAACCCTGAGATGCAGATCAGAGGTGGTCACAGGGGGTCGCCGAGTGGCAATTATCAAAAGCAATTACAGACTTCACAAAATAAAACAAACCTCATTCATGAAAGCCCATTCAATACATTTAAATCCCCCCAATACATAATTACTTAAAAAAACAAACATTTGTATTTATAACCCCACATCAAAGACAGCTAATCCTTTAATAGATTCTTGAAGCTGTCAAATTGTGAACTTACAGCTCCCCACTGTGATATTGATAGATTGTAGAAAGCAGTCAAGCGTTTATAATACTATAAAGCTAGCACTTATGGTTATGTCAACAAACAGCTATTGACACTGCATTTTTAAACTCGCAGATGCAAGCAGGCTGTTTTTTTTTGCAAATTAACTATTAACATAACTTGACTATTAACAGGCTAAAACCATAACTTGACAGCTTTGCAGTTCCACAGGCAATATCTGCTGTTTTTTGAGCATTTACATCTGCTCTGAAAATTCATCATTCACACTCTGCTGAATAAGCCCTGTGCTCCAGTGAAATGGGGTCTGTTTGAACTTAGCACTGAGTTCAAATGTCCCTGCTGATTTCAGGATTTCCACATGAGGGAATCAAGTCTTGTTCCAATTCTCCTTCTGGCGAAAATAGATTCTGTCAGAATTGGGGGCGGGTCTTCCAGATTGGGTTCCCAGTGCCATTTTAGAATCTCGACAAAAATCTAGGCCATAGCATCCTACAGTTTAAAGAATTTATATCGCAGCTTTTAATCTCAGTTTACTCAGGTCTTGTATTCTAAAATGTTTTCTAAAACACATTACAGCCACTGTGTGGTTTGTGGTGAAACTAATGCGTTTCTGGCCACTGGGCAGAATGCTAATCACTGTACCATCGCTACACTCTATGGAGAAAGACACCCATGATCTTGAAATTCCTGGAATATATATAGAACACTTTGTTCCCGTGGTTTTTGACCTCCTTTCTTTTAATTCCTCTTTTGTACAATCTATATTACAGTCCACTTGTAAGCAACTGTCAGCTCCATTTGTGTGCATGGTTTCTGAACCTCCCAAGCCACTCGTATCACCCTCAGCATGTTTTTTTTCTCATTTGTAGGCAGTAGCCTGAGGAAACAACAAGGGATGAAAAGGCAACTGTTTTGTCTGGAAGTTGTGTGTGTTCCTTCTAAGATGGATGTAAAATTGACCCCAATTTTAATCTGTAAAGGAGCAGGTGAGTTTCTGAGTCCTGGTGAACATTTTATCCCTCAGCAAATATTGACTGAAACAGGTCATTTGTCCAGTCATTTAATTGCTATTAGGTGGGAGCCTGTTGTGCGCAAATTGAATGCTGTGAGTCCTGCATTACAACAGTAACTGTGCTGATAGTAAAGTGCTTTGGGACATTCTGAGTTAAAAGAAAAGCGGCATAGAAATGCAAGCCCTTTCTCTATTTAACAACAGCAAAACACTGCAGATGATGGCAATCTGAAATCCAAACAGAGAATGTCGGATTTACTCAGTCTGCTGGTAAGGCAACATCTGTGGACAGATATCTCAGGTTAATAACCCTTCATCAGAACCGAGGAAAGATAGAATTGTAATAGGCTCTGTGCAAATGAAGGGTGGAGGGAGGGGGGTAGAATAAAAGGGAAGGGCTGTGATCATAGAATCATAGAATTTACAGTGCAGAAGGAGGCCATGCAGCCCATCGAGTCTAAACCGGCCCTTGAAAGAGCACCCTACTTAAGCCCACATCTCCACCCTATCCTTGTAACCCCACCTAACCTTTGGACACTAAGGGGCAATTTAGCGTGGCCAATCCACCTAACCTGCACATCTTTGGACTGTGGGAGGAAACCGGAGCACCCGAACGAAACCCAATCAGACACGGGGAGGACGTGCAAACTCCACACAGTCAGTGACCCAAGCTGGGAATCAAACCCGGGTCCCTGGAGCTAGGAAGCAACAGTGATAAACACTGTGCTGCTGTGCCGCCCCACGGATCGGGTGGAAGGAAGGAGAGATTAAATGACAAAGGTTTCATGGCACAAAAGTCAGAGGGTGTGGTAATGGATAAAAGTAAAGAAACAAAAATTGTGTTTAGATGAGGTGTGAATGGTTGGGTGGCAGCTGTCTGAACAAAGTAATGGAATAATGAAGAAATACAGGTTGTTTCATTTTTAAAAAACTACCAGAAAGAATATGAGAACATAAAAGAACATACAGGAACGGCTCTTCCTCTGATATCTGGGGTGAAATTCTCCGGTATCGGCGCGATGTCCGCCGACCGGCGCCAAAAACGGCGCAAATCAGTCGGGCATCGCGCCGCCCCAAAGGTGCGGAATCCTCCGCATCTTGGGGGGCCGAGCCCTAACCTTGCAGGGCTAGGCACGCGCCGGACTAATTTCCGCCCCGCCAGCTGGCGGAAAAGGCCTTTGGTGCCCCGCCAGCTGGCGCGGAAATTACATCTCCGGGCGGCGCATGTGCGGGAGCGTCAGCGGCCGCTCACGGCATTCCCGCGCATGCGCAGTGGAGGGCGTCTCTCCCGCCTCTGCCATGGTGGAGACCGTGGCAAAGGCGGAAGGAAAAGAGTGCCCCCATGGCACAGGCCCGCCCGCGGATCGGTGGGCCCCGATCGCAGGCCAGGCCACTGTGGGGGCACCCCCCAGGGCCAGATCACCCCCCAGGACCCCAGAGCTCGACCGCGCCTCCTTGTCCCGCCGGTAAGAGAGGTGGTTTAATCCACGCTGGCGGGACAGGCATCCTAGCAGCGGGACTTCGCCCCGCCAACCGGCGCGGCGCGATTCCCACCCCCGCCGAATCTCCGGTGCCGGAGAATTCGGCAACTGGCGGGGGCAGGATTCACACCAGCCCCCGGCGATTCTCCGACCTGGCGGGGGGTCGGAGAATCTCGCCCCTGATATGGGAAAAGATGGCATTGTAGTATTGTCACTGGACTAGTAATCCGGAGACCTAGAATAATTCTCTGGGATTTAAACACAATGGTAGATAGTGAAATCTTAGGGAGGGAAACCTGTTGTCCTTACCTGCCCTAGCTCCAGATCCACAGCAATGGGTTGACTCTTAAAATTCGAATGGACAATAAATGCTGGCCCAGCCAATGATGCCCACATCCCATGAATGGATAGAAAATAAATATTCCTGGTCACAATTTAATGTCCTTGTCAGGATTTGAACCTGTGCCTTGGTGTTGCTGTGCAGTGATATTAGAACTGTTATGTTATGGCCCTTGTGTGGTGGAATCATAAACCAAAATAACCAAATTAACCATATAGCTCCAAAGAAGAAACTATCAACAAGCTCTTGCAGCTTTTGCTTTAATACGAATCATTACCGAATAAACAGGCAAATTATACTTTAAAAAAAAAACATCTTGCAGGACAATAAACACTCACCTCACTCCCAACACAAATGTGGCCCTACAATTTGTGGTACCTTATTCAGGTACGGTAGGTTAGCAGTCGATTCTGAGAACAACTTTCAACTTCTAGTTTCACGAATAGTGGGTGGGATTCTCTGACCCTGAGGCTAAGTGTTGACGCCGTCACATTTCTTGATGGCGTCAACACGGCCCCAGGATCAGCAATTCTGGCCCCTACAGGGGACCAGCAGGGCGCTGGAGAGCTTCACGCCGTTCCTGCGATTTCCGCGCATGCGCGGTGTCTCTCTTGTCCGCACCGGCCCCGACCCAGCATGGCGCAGGAGTACAGGCGTCGGCATGGAAGAAAGGAGGCCGGGAGACAGAGAGGCTGGCCCACCGATCTGTGGGTCTCGATCGCGGGCCAGGCCACATCGGAGGCCCCCCCGGGGTTGGATCCCCCTTCCCCCCCACAGGCCGCCACCGACCCTTCAGCGCCGAGGTCCCGCCGGCTCAGAGCAGGTTAGAACGGTGCCGGCGGGACTCGTTTTTTTTAACGGCTGGGCCGGAGAATCACAGGGTGGGGCGCGTAAAGAGGCCCCCGACAGGCGCCGCCCCGATCACGCCGACTCCGCTCTGCGGAGAATCACGTCCCGGTGTCGGGGTTGCATGGCACGATTCGTGCCGCCCCACGGCGACGGGGTCGGAGAATCCCGCGCTATTCCTATCAGCAAACTAAATTGCTACAAGCCCTCTCCCTTAAGTCATGATGTCATATGGTGTAATTTTCCAGAGTTCCTTTTCAAATGACTAACCATTAACACCCCGATTCACAGTTTGGCTACTTCTGTGAAAACACGCTTTTTTTTTACCGACACTGAGCTATTCACCCAGCTTTCCAGGTTTTAGACCATTTTAGCCAGCTCGTACAGTGCTTCCAAGAGCTCTGTCTCCTTTTCACAGAATCACAGAATCATTACGCAGTGGAAGGAGGTCATTTGGCCATCATATCCACACCACTTTTCAAATAAGCAACTTATCTATTTCCATTCTCCTGCCTTCTGCCTGTAAACCTGCACATTCTTTTCAAATACCAGTCTGCATTCCCTTTTGAATGCCTTCATTGATCCTGCCTCCACCACACTCACAGGCAGAGCATTCCAGACCCGAACCACTTGCTGCATGAAAGAGCTTTTCCTCATATCGCTATTGCTAATTTTACTACTGACTTTAAATCTGTGCCCTTTCGTTCTTGATCCGTTCACAAGTGAGAGCAATTTCTCCCTAACTAGACCCCACATGATTTTGAATACCTGTGTCAAATCTCATCTCAGCCTTTTTTTCTAGAAGGAGAACAGTCCTAACTTCTCCAATCTATCTTGAAGTTTCTGATCTCAGGAATCATTCTTGTGAATCATTTCTGCACTCTCTCCAATGCTTTCATATCCTTCCTAAAATGTGGTGCCCAGAAATGAATGTAATACTCCTGCTGAGGTTAAACGTTAAATGTCAGCCAATAAGAACAACTGACCTCTTCCTGAGAGTGATTTGCTTCTTCTCCTTACAAGAATTCCCTGTGTTCCTCTTTCTGTCTCTGACCGTTTTCTCTTTGTGTCTGCACTTGTGCATTGATCACCTTCACTTTCCAGCTCCTCTGCTTGTAGCCTTCATTTGTGTCTGCAGCTCTCCTTGGTGTCTGCCACCCACATCATTTCTTTCTTAATTTCTTTCCTGTTGGTATTGATTTTGGGTCAAGGGTAATCAGGTCACATGGACAAGTATTTCTTATCATCCAGGAATATTGCAATTGATGCTTTTCCAATTCTTACAAACTCTTAAAAGGCTTTTTCAAACATTCTTAAAAACAAATTACAAATTCCACAGGGCCTTTTTAAAGAAATTACAAATTTTTCTCACTGTATTACTTTCAGGTCAAAGGTGAGCACAGATGTATTGTGGTGATGTGTCACTCATCCCATTATTGCCCACCTTTGTAGAAAGGTAATTTGCTTCGAATAATATCCTTTGAGTAATGAAAATGTAAAATTTATGAAAATGTGCAGATGGGGACAATCCATTATTATTGTTCCTAAAGGGCACTCACCTTTTCAATTATGTTGAAATCCTGATGCATCAGATCAGCTACCATTGGCGGACATATCTGTTGAGTCAAATAATCCTTCAATGTGACCCTGAAGTTATCAGCTACCTGAAGCTCAGCAACAAAGTTGGAGAATTGCTTTGCTTTGTATTTTTGGACAGTTGTCCAAGAACATGCCAAAGCTTTTGCGCACCCTAAGATGCCGAGTCTTCATCGATAAGGTATGATTAGGGATAAGGATAATTAATTCCTCCTTTTCGTAGAGTTTTGAGTTAGAAACAGCGTTGAAAGTTTGATCTCCAAAGAAAGTAAAGCAGAAAAATAAGTTAAACCAAGAGACAAAGGCAGCAGTGCTGTGACATGACGATCTCTGTGTTCTCAGGAGAATGGCATTTCATCAACAAGAAAAGGGGAGGTGAACAGGAGGGCGGAAGATAGATCTCAAGAGTGTAGCACTCAGACTCTGGGAATTCACTCAGGCACTCCACATTTGTTGCACAGTTTAATAGTGCCTTTCATTGGGCAATATATCATTCTCCATGAAGTGTGCACTTTGAACAAATGCCAGAGGGAGAAATGATCCTGAAAACTCTCCAGGGGCTCAACCTGGCCTGACTTTGGTCTGCATCAAACTCCCATTCACATTCCATTTACTTAACAGTGTGTTTACCCCAGGGTATCGGGAAATAGAAATAACTCACAGTGACAGCGGAAATACACAGATTATTCAGTGAGAGTGAGAGGTCTCCGATTAACAGTCCCCCTCTAAGGAGAATCACTGAAACAAATCATATATTGTTGCTGAGGTATAGCCAGCTATTTGTTTGATATGTAATACAGACACTGAGGAAACTCTGGTCTTATTCAAACAGGGCAGTTTGCTATTTTCATCTTTCTATTCTTATGGTGCAATATCATTATGGGTCTGGTGAAAAAATGTAAGGACTCAGTATTGCGCATTCATGTCATGTACCTCTATTCTAACACCCCAACTTATATTGCACATCGACAATATAGACCCATATTGCACAAAATGGAATGAAAGGGCTGATGATGGTGCCACTGATAGTGGAATACTGGGAAGGTTAAGGTCAGTATCAGATTGGGATGAAAGTTGATGCAAGTTGTAGAGGTAGGATATGACAAGGTGGGATATGACAAAGTGGGATTCGACAAGGTGGGATGTGACAAGACCATGGAGAGTGGGAAAGATTTGCCCAAACAATTCAACTGATCAGTCAAGCTTTGCGATTACTCATTAGAGATAACATCATCTTACTGTGATGATCCATTAGGAGAATTGGGATTGGAGCAACAGTCTCTAAATGGAATTGCTGATTTAAAACTATCCCAGTCCTAAAAGCCTCGTAAACCTGACCCACAAAATTAATTTCAACTCAAATATGATTAATAACACATTTCTCCAATTTTGCAACACTGAAAGAAATCAACCGACATCATGAAGATGCCTGAAAGTTTTCTTTAATGATACAATGAAATAATGCAGGATTTACTTTTATTTAAACACAATCTATTTTCAGCAAAACAGATCTCACTGAAAAATGTCACAAGCTGGAGATGTCATTCAGGCCATTGCTGCATCTGTATAGTTTCCTTGGTTTTCCTTCTGCATCTGCTGCCTCTGCAGTCAGCCTCAGAAATAGTTCTCTCTGCAAACTATCACCCTGCAACAAAAACAGCTTCCATGTCGATTGATTTATACTCCCATGAATATACGGCCAAAAGCACTGAAAAGGTTTTCAAGATTACTTTACCAGTTGTGGGTGAGCCCACTCCAACATCTGTATCACACAGTCACTCTTCAAAATCCCGAGCAACTAACCTCACTTAGGCTTTATAAGTCGCATCAGCAGAGGCTGGTTTAGCACAGGGCTAAATCGTTGGCTTTGAAAGCAGATCAAGGCAGGCCAGCAGCACGGTTCAATTCCTGGAACAGGTGCCGAAATGTGGCGACTTTGGGGCTTTTCACAGTAACTTTATAGGGGCTGGTTTAGCACAGGACTAAATCGCTGGCTTTGAAAGCAGACCAAAGCAGGCCAGCAACACAGTTCAATTCCCGTACCAGCCTCCCCGAACAGGTGCCGGAATGTGGCGACTTTGGGCTTTTCACAGTAACTTCATTTGAAGCCGACTTGTGACAATAAAGCGATTTTCATTTCATTTTTTAATTTCAATGATATTTTCTGTACAAATCCACCTAAACTTCCCTCCAGGGAATGCAGCAACTTTTTTCCCCACTCACTTAACCTATCTATATACCTCTGTAGATTTCCTCTTGACAACTTACTTTTCCACCTACTTCAACCCCAGATGCGTGAACTTTCTCTGAGATGATCGGGCGGAGAATCGAATCTGTCGCCCATATCAGGGCCATGCCGGTTTGACGCCAGTCAGCCATGCTCTGCCCTCTCAGAAAAGGTGTCATCTCATTGTGCGGTGCACGCCGTTGCAACGCCGTTGATACGTCATCGGCCGGACGTCCCGCGATGCTCTGCCCCCGATGGGCATGGCAGCTGCGGACTGTGTCCAGTGCCGCCACCCTCGGCCGGGATCCGTGCCTCTGGCCGGAGAAGCTTCTGCGAGGGGGGTGGCCAGGGGATGACCTGTGGCGTTGACGATGGCGGGTCAGGTCCGCGCACGGCTGACGGCATGTTGTACGGCGCAACCACTGCAGGTCATCAGCCGTGCGCATGTACAGCCAGGGACCCGGCCATTCTCCGGCCGTTTTCAGTGCGGGAGCCGGGAGTTTCACCTGGCGCGCTGCTAGCCCCTCACCGGATGGCTTTACGCTGCACAGCTGCCCCCCCACCCCACCCCACCGGACGGGGGATTGGTGCAGCTGTTGCGCCGTTTTTGTCTGGTGTAAACGCCACTGTTCCCACGATGGCATCGGCACTTAGTCTGCAAACTGGTGAATCCAGCCCCAGATGTGTGAACCTTCACTGAACCACTTTTAACGCAGTTTTATCCATTCTTAAGTAAGTAGACCAAAACTGTGTGGAACATTCCAGATGTGGGGTACGATGTACCAACCCTGTTGCGACAGATGTGATGTCGCGATGAGGCTGTTAAATCTCGTGACAGGCCTCTTGCGAGATTCATGACGCTTGAGATGTCTCGCGAGATTCAATCAAAACTCGTGAGACATCGTGATCTGGATTATACCTGTGCCAGATTCTCCCAGCGCCCTTGAACTAATGGCTTCCCCAGCAAGACCTCGACCAGTGCCGTTCAGTGCTGGTCCACAAAAACGTGTACCAGGCGTGACGGCACCTGGTAGGTCTCCCAGGCCATTGGAGACCTCTAGGTGGTTTGGGACAAGGCAAGGTGGCATACTACCTCTCCCTCTGGCACCCTGACAACATTTTCACACTGCCAGTTTGGCACATTGGCACTGCCACCCTTACACTGCGAGGGTGCCCAGGTGGCACTGCCAGGCTGGCATGGGCACTGTCAGGGTACAAGGGTGGCAGTGCTGGGGTGCCAAGGATCATGACAAGGTGGTTCATAGGGTATATCTGATGAAGTCAAGGATGAGCCGGTTGTTTGAAGGGGTGGAGGATGTGTGTGAGCGGTGCAGGAGGGACCCAGCCAATCATGTGCATATGTTCTGGTCCTGCTTGAAGTTGGAGAAGTTTTGGGGGTCATTCTTCAGCATCATGTCGGCATCATATGGACTTGGAGCCCAATCCCCTAGGGACAATATTCGGAGTGCCGGACTTGCCGGAGTTGCAGTAGGGTCCGGGGGCAGATGTGTTAGCCTTCGCCTTATGATCGCTTGCAGGTGGGTCCTCTTGGGGTGGAGGTCAGCTTCTCCACCTTCTGCCTCGGTGTGGCTGGGAAATTTACTGAAGTTAAAATGATAAAATTTGATTAAAGAATATATTTTTTAAAAAGGTGGTAATTACAGGGGAGTTGATTTCAATGAAAGCTCACAGCGGCAAGTCGGGGAGGGCGGTGAGGCAAAGATTGGTGGAGTCTATTCTGGAGGTGGACTGACAATACTTTGCTCCTCCAACCATAGAGTGGATGGCAGAGAGGAGGAAGCTCCAGATGGAGATTGAGTTGGTTTCGAAGGGGAAAGCAGTGAGCAACCTCATTGTGCGAGAGGGACGTTTTCCGAGCACGGAGAGAAGGCCAGCTAGTTATTGGCTCACCAGCTGAGGTGGCAGGCGGCCTCTTGACAGATATTTCATGTTAAGGCCCCGAGCGAGGAGTATTTTATAAAAGGTTTACAACGGAACTAGGGCCGCACCTGCTGGACATGTTCAGCGATTCACTGCCCTCCCGCATTCCCCATTTTAATCCCTTTGAACCCCCAACCCTCCCCCCCACCCTGCTGACCTCTCAAACCTCCTTAAAGAAATCAATAAATGGCTTTCACCCCTGGGTGAACCCATCCGCTGACCCCCTCAAGATGAACTTGACCTTTTCCAGCCTCAGAAATTCGGCCAGGTCGCTCACCCACACCCCCGCTTTCGGCGGCTCCAGGTCCCGCCACCCGAGCAAAATCCGTCTCCGGGCTATCAGGGAGGCAAACGCCAAGACATTGGCCTCTCTCACTCCCGGGTCTCCTGGATCCTCCTACACCCCGAATGTCACCACCTCTGGACGCGGGGCCACCTCCACCCCTAGAATCTCGGACATCACGCCCGCGAACCCCTGCCAGAACGTGATGTGGGCCCCCCCCTGCACTGCCCACACACATCCTCTACCCGCTCAAAGGACTTACTCATCCTCGCCACTGCCATATGCCGCGCTATGTATCACCTTGAACTGGATGAGGCTTAGCCTCACACATGACAAGGACGGGTTCACCCTCCGCAACGCGTCTGCTCACGTCTCGGGCCCCACTCCCTTTCCCTGTTCCTCCTCCCACTCACACCTTGTGTCCTCAGGGCTCCCTCCCATTCCATCTACTCCTTATCGGCATTGGACACCTTCCCTTTCCCGATCTCACCCCTCAACACCATCTTGTCCTGCAACCCCAGGGTGGCAGACCAGGAAAGGATGGCACCTCTCTCCTTACAAAGTCCCGAACCTGCAGGTCGGAAAACTAATCCCCCTAGACAACTCCTACTCTTTCTCTCGGTCCTCCAACTTCGCAAATTTGCACCCTATCAACAGATCGCCAACGCGCTCGGTCCCTGCCTGTTGCCACCCCCGAAACCTCACGTCCAGCCCCGCCGGTGCAAACCCATGGTTATTACAGATCGGAGCCCACACCGAGGCACCCTCTTGCCCCAAATGCGCCTCCACTGCCCCCACGCTTAGGGCCGACACCACCACTGGGCGCACGGAGTACCTGGATAGCGAGAAAGTAGAGATGCCAACAACAAAGCCCCTAAACATGTACCCCTACACGATGCCGCCTCCATCCGTCCCCATGCCGATTCCTCCCCCATGGTTCACTTCATAACCATAGCGATATTCGCCATCATATATTGCAGCAACCCCCCCCCCCCCCCGCCAACATAACCCCATAACCCTCCTAACCCATGGGGTCTTCCCGCCCACATAAATCTAGAGATCAGCACATTGACCTTCCAAAAAACGACTTGGGATGAAAATTGGGAGGTTCCGAATCACAAATCGAAACCTTGGCAGCACTGTCATTTTTAATGTCCACGCCCGCCCTGCCAACGACAGTGGCAACACATCCCACCTTTTGAAATCCACTTTCATCTGCTCCAACAACCGAGCCAAGTTCAGCTTGTGCAACTGCACCCAGCCCTGAGTCACCTGCATACCCAAGTATCTAAAACTCACTCCAGCCACCCTAAACGGCAATTCCCCTAACCTTCTTTTAAGCCCTCTAGTCTTCATAATGAACTTGTATCCCAAGAACTGGCCAATTTGTGCAGGATCTCCATGATGCCTCCGATACTGCCCAATGGGTCAGAAATATACAGTAACAGGTCGTCCACATACAATGAACAAAGAACAATACAGCACAGGAACAGGCCCTTCGGCCCTCCAAGCCTGTACCAGTCATGATACCACCCTTGGCCAAAACCCTCAGCAGTTCCTTGTGAGGTATCCCTCTATACCCATCCTGTATTTGGCGAGATGCCTTTTGAACGCCGTTAATGTATCTGCTTCCACAACCTCCCCTGGCAGCGTGTTCCAGGCATTCATCACCGCCCTGTCCAACAAAGGAAAACATTCCGAATACTTTCTTGACTAACTTGTCCACTGGTGTTCCCACTTTCAAAGATCTATGGATCTATGTTAAAAAACCTGCTCGCACATCTCCTCTAAACTTTGTCCCATGGACCTTAAACCTATGCCCCCTAGTGACTGAGCTCTCTATCTTGCGAAAGAGTGCCTGCCCATCCACTCTATCCATGCCTCTCATAATCTTGTAGATCTCTATCAGGTCGTCCCCTCAACCTCTGTCGTTCTAATGAAAACAGTCCGAGTCTATTCAGCCTCTCCACATAGCTAACACCCTCCAGACCAGGCAACACCCTGGTAAACCTCCTCTGCACCCTCTCCAAAGCCTTCACATCCTTCTGGTAGTGTGGCGACAAGAATTGTGTGCAAAATTCCAAGTGCGGCCGTACCAAGGTTCTATACAACTGTAGCATGACTTGATGCCCTGTCCAACGAAGGAAAACATTCCGAATACTTTCTTGACTAACTTGTCCACTGGTGTTCCCACTTTCAAAGATCTATGGACCTGTACATCCAAATCTCTTTGACTTTCTATAAATTCCTAAGAGTTTTGCCATTGACTGTATATTTCCCCTCTATGTTAGACATTCCAAAATGCATTCCATCACATTTGTCCAGATTGAAACTCTATTTGCCATTTCTCTACCCAGGTCGCCAACCTTCCATTCAGAAAAACACCCTTCTACTGCTACCCTCTGCCTTCTGTGACCGAGCCAGTTCTGTACAAATCTTGCCACCTCACCTCTGATCCCATGTGACTTCACCTTTTGTACCAGTCTGCCATGGGGCACCTTGTCAAAGGCTTATGCTATCGCAATTTGACTTACCCCAGTTTAAGACCATAAGACATAGGAGCGGAAGTAAGGCCATTCGGCCCATCGAGTCCACTCCACCATTCAATCATGGCTGATTTCAATTCCATTTACCCGCTCTCTCTCCATAGCCCTTAATTCCTCGAGAAATCAAGAATTTATCAACTTCTGTCTCAAAGACACTCAACCTCCCAGTCTCCACCGCCCTCTGTGGCAATGAATTCCACAGACCCACCACTCTCTGGCTGAAGAAATTTCTCCTCATCTCTGTTCTAAAGTGACTCCCTTTTATTCTAAGGCTGTGCCCCTGGGTCCTAGTCTCCCCTGCTAATGGAAACAACTTCCCTACGTCCACCCTATCTAAGCCATTCATTATCTTGTAAGTTTCTATTAGATCTCCCCTCAACCTCCTAAACTCCAATGAATATAATCCCAGGATCCTCAGACATTCATTTGTATGTTAGGCCTACCATTCCTGGGATCATCCGTGTGAATCTCCGCTGGACCCGCTCCAGTGCCAGTATGTCCTTCCTGAGGTGTGGGGCACAAAATTGCTCACAGTATTCTAAATGGGGCCTAACTAATGCTTTATAAAGCTTCAGAAGTACATCCCTGCTTTTATATTCCAAGCCTCTTGAGATAAATGACAACATTGCATTTGCTTTCTTAATTACGGACTCAACCTGCAAGTTTACCTTTAGAGAATCCTGGACTCGGACTCCCAAGTCCCTTTGCACTTCAGCATTATGAATTTTGTCACCGTTTAGAAAATAGTCCATGCCTCTATTCTTTTTTCCAAAGTGCAAGACCTCGCACTTGCCCACGTTGAATTTCATCAGCCATTTCTTGGACCACTCTCCTAAACTGTCTAAATCATTCTGCAGCCTCCCCACCTCCTCCATACTACCTGCCCCTCCACCTATCTTTGTATCATCGGCAAACTTAGCCAGAATGCCCCCAGTCCCGTCATCTAAATCGTTAATATATAAAGAGAACAGCTGTGGCCCTAACACTGAACCCTGCGGGACACCACTCGTCACCGGTTGCCATTCCGAAAAATAACCTTTTATCCCAATTCTCTGCCTTCTGCCTGACAGCCAATCGTCAATCCATGTTAGTACCTTGCCTCGAATACCATGGGCCCTTATTTTACTCAGCAGTCTCCCGTGAGGCACCTTATCAAAGGCCTTTTGGAAGTCAAGATAGATAACATCCATTGGCTCTCCTTGGTCTAACCTATTTGTTATCTCTTCAAAGAACTCTAACAGGTTTGTCAGACACGACCTCCCCTTACTAAATCCATGCTGACTTGTCCTAATCCGACCCTGCACTTCCAAGAATTTAGAAATCTCATCCTTAACAATGGATTCTAGAATCTTGCCAACAACCGAGGTTAGGCTAATTGGCCTATAATTTTCCATCTTTTTCCTTGTTCCCTTCTTGAACAGGGGGGTTACAACAGCGATTTTCCAATCCTCTGGGACTTTCCCTGACTCCAGTGACTTTTGAAAGATCATAACAAAAGCCTCCACTATTTCTTCAGCTATCTCCTTTAGAACTCTAGGATGTAGCCCATCTGGGCCCGGAGATTTATCAATTTTTAGACCTCCTAGTTTCTCTAGCACTTTCTCCTTTGTGATGGCTACCATATTCAACTCTGCCCCCTGACTCTCCTGAATTGTTGGGATATTACTCATGTCTTCTACTTATTTAGTTCCTCAGCTATTTCCTTGTCTCCCATCACTAGATTACCAGCATCATTTTGGAGCGGCCCAATGTCTACTTTTGCCTCCCGTTTGGTTTGGTTGAAAGAAACTTTTACTATCATTCCTAATGTTACTGGCTAGCCTACCTTCATAATTGATCCTCTCTTTCCTTATTTCTCTCTTTGTTATCTTCTGTTTGTTTTTGTAGCCTTCCCAATCTTCTGAATTCCCACTACTCTTTGCCACATTATAGGCTTTCTCTTTTGCTTTGATGCATTCCCTAACTTCCTTTGTCAGCTATGGCTGCCTAATCCCCCCTCTGATAACCTTTCTTTTCTTTGGGATGAACCTCTGTACTGTGTCCTCAATTACTCCCAGAAACTCCTGCCATTGCTGTTCTACTGTCTTTCCCACTAGTCTCTGCTCCCAGTCGATTTTCGTCAGTTCCTCCCTCATGCCCCTGTAGTTACCTTTATTTAATTGTAACACCTTTACATCTGATTCTACCTTCTTTCTTTCAAATTGGAGATTGAATTCTACCGTATTATGATCACTGCCTCCTAAGTGTTCCCTTACTTTAAGATCTTTAATCAAGTCTGGCTCATTACATAACACTAAGTCCAGAATGGCCTGTTCCCTCGTGGGCTCCATCACAAGCTGTTCCAAAAAGCCCTCCTGTAAACATTCAATGAATTCCCTTTCCTTGGGTCCACTGGCAGCATTATTTACCCAGTCCACCTGCATACTGAAGTCCCCCATGATCACTGTGACCTTGCCTTTCTGACATGCACTTTCTATTTCGTGGTGCATTTTGTGCCCCCGGTCCTGACCACTGTTAGGAGGCCTGTACATAACTCCCATTATGGTTTTTTTGCCTTTGTGGTTCCTCAACTCTACCCACACAGACTCCACATCATCTGACCCTATGTCGTTTAGTGCTATTGATTTAATTTCATTCCTAATTAACAAGGCAACCCCGCCCCCTCTGCCCACCTCTCTGTCTTTTCGATAGGTTGTGAATCCCTGGATGTTTAAATGCCAGTCCTGAACCCCCTGCAACCACATCTCTGTAATGCCTACCACATCATACCTGCCAGTCACAATCTGGGCCACAAGCTCATCTACCTTGTTCCGTTCACTGCGCGCATTTAAATATAGCACCTTTAATTCTCTATTGACCGTCCATCGATGTGCCTCAGTGTTTGAAACTCAGACTCCAGCTCATCAACTCTGAGCCGGAGGTACTTTCAGCTGTATAGAGGTACAAGGCAGGGATGTCCACTTTTCCCACTAATTTTTCCTCTGGCAATTGAGCCGTTGGACATCGCACTGATGTCTTTGACCGAGTGGAAGGGTTTAGAGAGAGGTGGTATGAAGCATCAGGTGTCCCTTAATGCGGATGCCTTACTGTTGTGTGTCACAAACCCTCTCTCTAATATGGGAAAGATAATGGAGTTATTAAATAAGTTTGGTTCCTTTTCAGGTTATAAACTGAATCTGAGCAAGTGTGAGGTGTTTCCGGTGAACCCTCTGGGGAAGGGGGCTGATCTGGAGAAATTGCCCTGTCGGCTGGCCAGATCTAATTTTCGGTACTTGGGAATACAAGGCCCATGATTGGGCCTTGCTGCACAAGTTGAAACTGGCCAGTCTGGTAGAAGGGGTGAAGGCGGATTTGAAAAGATGGGATTATTGTTGGCGCGGAGGGTCTAGACGGTGAAAATGAATATCCTTCCTAGGCTCTTCTTTGTATTTCAGAGTCTTCCAATCTTTCTGCCTAAGTCTTTTTCGGACAGGATTAACAAGCTGGTCTTGACCTTTGTTTGGGTGGGTAAGACCCCTCGAATTTGGAGGATATTTTTACAGGGAGATAGACAGTCAAGGGGTTGGCCTTACCTAATCTGATGAATTACTACTGGGCGGTTGATATTGAGAAAATACACAAGGACAGTGACCCGGGGCCAGGATTGAACCCAGATCCTTGGCGCTGTGAGGCAGCAGTGCACCACCGTGCCTTTTTAAAAATAATTTTAGTGTACCCAATTGTTTTTTCCAATTAAGGGGCAATTTAGCGTGGCCAATTCACCTACCCTGCACATTTTTGGATTGTGGGGGTGAGACCCACGCAGCCACAGGGAGAATGTGCAAACTCGACACAGACAATGACCGGGGCCGGGGTCGAACCCGGGTCCTCAGCGTCAGGAGGCAGCAGTGCTAACCACTGCGCCATCACTGCCCCCTCTCAAGCACAAACTTATACAGAGAGCCTCTTCCATCCGCCCCCAAACCGACCCCAAAAACAAACAAAAAGAAAAAAACACAGCCCCAGGCAGCAGGAGGGGGGATGGGGACAATCGTCCCCTTACAAACTTTTCACCCCTGCTACCCTTCGTCAACAGCTGGGAAGGTTTCTGAAAAAGATGGGTATGGTGGACCCGTGGCACTTTAAGAACCCAGGGGGAAGGGAGTATTCCTTTTTCCCACATGTTTATCGGATGTATTCAAGAATAGACTTTTTTGTGGTGAGCCGGGAGATTTTGGCCAGGGTGGAGGGGGCAGATACGCGGGGATAGTAATCTCGAATCATGCACCCCATTAGCTGGAGATTCATCTTAGGTCGGGATGGGAGTAGAGACTGGGGTGGAGGCTCGATTCGGGGTTGTTGGCAGATAGAAGGTTTTGTGACAAAGTGCGGGCTGTGATTGACGATTATGTAGAATTGAACCAAAACAGGGAGGTCTCGGCAGCCACTTTTTGGGAAGCATTAAAAGCGGTGGTCTGAGGGGAGATTAGCTCGTTCAAGGCACATGCAAATAGGCAAAGGAGGGAGGAATATGAACAGCTCAAGAACGAGATAGTTGAGGTAGGTAGGGAGTACACAAGGGTGCCCACAATGGAGGGATTGGTTGCTGGGGTAATTTGATAGGTTGACGATGGGGATGACAATAGGACAGCTGAGCAGGACAAGAGGGGTGCAGTACGAATACAGGGAGAGGGCAAGTCGAATGTTAGTGCATCAGTTATAGAGGCAGGCCGCGTGCAGAGAAATATTGAAGATATGGACTGAGGCAGGGGATGTGGTGTCGGAGCCGGGGAAGATAAATGAGGCATTTAGGGATTATTATCAGGAGCTGTACATGGCGGACCCGGGGGGTGAAGAGGGGAACATGGGGCATTTTTTAGACCGACTGGAGTTTCCACAGTTGGAGATCGAGAGGAGGCAAGCACTTGAGGAGACTTTAGGGCTGAGGGAGATATTGGACAGTTTAAGGGGTATGAAGTTGGGGAAGGCCTGGGGCCCGATGGTTACCTGGCAGAATTTTATAACGAGTTTGCGATGGACCTGGCAACTCATCTCGTGGGAGCGTTTAATGAAGTGCTGGAGAAGGAGGAGCTGCCAGAGACGATGACGCAGGCAACGATCACACTGACACCAATAAAGGGGAAAGACCTGCTGGAACGTTGTTCATATAGGCCCATATCGTTGTTAAATAGTGACATGAAAGTGCCAGCGAAGTTGGTGGTGGGAAGGATGGAAGGTTGTGTTCCAGGGGTGGTTGCGGAGGACCAAACAGGTTCTGTACCCTTGGGTGACAATCTTTGGAGTATCAGCTGAAATTGGGCTGCAGGAGGGGAAGAAGGCTGATGTCTTGGCCTTCACCTCTCTGATATCCAAGAGAAGGGTTCTGCTTGGGTAGAGGGCATCAGAGCCGCCTAAAGCGACAACTTGGTTGGGGGATCTGTCAGAGCTTTTGCACCTGGAAAAACATGAAGTACGCCTGAAGGAGTCAAAGGAGGGGATCTATTCGAGATGGAGTCTGTTAATTTCCTTCTTTAAGAATTGTTAGTTGTCAGCAGGTTGGGGGCGTGGAATTGGGGGGTTGAATAAAAGAGGGACATAGAGGACTTTTGGTGGGGATATTTGTGTACAAATTATATAAAGTTGATTGTTTTTTTTGTGTATGTTACAAAATAGAACATTTCTTGAATAAAGATATTTTTTAAGAAACAAGGCAAAAGCGAGAACATCCGCTGTCACCCCGTCTGCCTCTTGTTGACTTTAGCAAAGTACAATTTGGGGGGAAAAATGGAGAGTCAATGAAAAAGAAATAAAAACCTCGGAAGGACATTAATTTTAACCATCTGAAACCTCCCCGCCAAGGACAGGGGGAGGTTTAGCCACTTCTGCAAGTCAATTTAAACCCCATTCACCAGGCTAGCAGCAGCCATCTGGGATGGCGACTTTCAGAATACAAAATGGATGCTCGCAAAGAATGTAGGGAACTGTAGATAATGTTAGGAAAACAAGCAGGCACAGAGCCTGTATGCATATTGGAGAACCAGCTCCCAGACGGAATTGAAACTATAGGTCAATTAATACATTGATGGCCCATCTCCGGGAACAAAGGAAAGACACTCAAGCAACCGATACTGTTTCAGACATCCCGGCGCCAATTCCCAAACCGAAAGCACAAACAAAGCAAGGCCAACGGCCACCAAAGACACGCCCAGCCATCAGGGCACCTACCCCTTTATTGGTCAAGACCAATACCAGTGATCGAGAAGCAGCCCAATTAATTGGGGCCAAGTTTAAGGCCCGCCTAAAAGCGCGCGAAGCCCCTCCGGGTATAAGAAAGAACCCACATGAGAGAATCGCTCTCTTGGATTTCGCTCTCAAAGCGGAGAGACCCATCCACCAGTTGCACCAGAAGCAAGTCCAAGGTCAACGTTCGCTACCAGACGGACGACCTTAGCTGTTCTCCTGTACCACTTCGAACCCAACAACCTCAGATCCGACCAACGGCCATTGTTCCTCTGACTGAGTGGGCACCTGAAGCTAAGTATAGGCGTTAGCATTAGAGATAGTTTAGTTTGTAGTACTTTGCGCATGAGTAGATATTGCTGTGTATGTAAATAAATAGTATTGACTTTGAACTAACTAACTGGTGTATTGGCTCTTTGATCAGTATTTGGGTTTGAACCTTGTGGCGGTATCGAGAGATACCTGGCGACTCTAAAGCAAATATAATTAGGATTAAGGAAGGCGACCATATTGACCGCCATATTCATAACCACAGAAACAAAGCAACATAGCATAATTTATTTAATGAAGTGAGGTCCAATCAGGGGGCCACCCAGATTCCCAGATAATGAAAGCTAGGTCTGACCAGGCAAAAGGCAACATTCCCGGATTGGCACCCCTCCCTGGGGGATTCATCAGAAAATATCCGCTCTTATCCAAATTCAACTTATACCCCGAGACAGAGCCAAAGCTCTTAAGTAGCTTCATTATCTCATCCATGGTGGAGACTGGATCCATGATATGAAGAAGCAGATCATCTGCATACAAGGTCACCCTATGTTCCCTCTCTCCCCGTTCCCCCTCCCCCCCCACTCAGTGGAAGATCTTAATGCTATGGCCAGTGGTTCATCTGCCAAAAGCAAACAGAAGCATAGACAATGGGCACCCCTGTCTTGTACCCCTATTACACTGAAAGGAACATGAGCTCAAGTCGTTTGTGCGAACACTCATGGTGGGAACTCTATACAACAACCAAATCCAGGATATAAACCTTGGCTAGAAATCAAACTACCCAAGAATCCCAAATAGATACCCCCACTTGACCCCATCAAACACTTTCTCAGCGTCCATTGAATCAATCACCAATCACAAGGCTTGGGCACTGGAGAGAGGGAAAGGGCGATATTTAATAATCAACGTACATTGGCTAACAGCTGCCAAACGTTGACAAAACCCATCTGTTCTTCCAAAATCATCCTAGAAGGTAGGACTGCAACTACATTGCCAACACTTTAGCCAGCAATTTAGCATTAGCATTCAACAACGAGATGGCCGATACGACGCACGTTCTGCAGGCTCCTTATCCTTCTTCAAAATCAGGGAAATTGAGGCCTGTGCCTGTGGAGCCGGCAATAGCCCTTGGGACAAGGAACCATTAAACATGTCCAACATCAACGGGATCAACTGCCTCACAAATTTCTTGTAGAACTCGATGGGGAATCCATGTGGGCCTGGAGTTTTACCCGACTGCATTAAACCAAAACATTTCATAATCTCCTTGGGGCCTAACTGGGATTCCAATTCCTCCCTTCTCTCCCCCCCCACCACCGGCAAGGACAATCCCTCCAAAAATTGCATCATGGGTGAACTCTCCGCTAGGGGCTCCGATCTATACAGACTTCGATAAAAGGCTTCAAATGCAGCACTGACCTTCGATGGGGCGGAAACCAATCCGCCACCCAAGTCCCTTACCTGCACAATCTCCCAGGAGGCAGCCTGCCACCTCAGTTGGTGCACTAAAAGGCAACTGGCTTTCTCCCAGTGTTCATAGAATATCCCCTCAAGCGTTGCAGCTGGCTTAACGCCTTACTCATTGAGAGCAGCTCAAATTGCATCTGCAACTTCTTCCTACTCATCAGCAACTCTGGTGTGGGGGGAAGCGAGTATTGGCGATCCAGCTCTAGGATGGAATCCATAAGTTGCTGCCTCTCCACCCTCCCAATCCTTTCCAGGTGTGCCGTGTAGGAAATGATCTCTCCCCTAATAAACGCCTGATAGGCCTCCCACAACATAGATGGTGAGACAGACTCACTCTTATTAAATGTAATGTACTCCCCAATGGTAGAGGACATGCACTTACAAAATCCTTTGTCTGCCAATAACACTGTGTCCAGTCTCCACGGCGTTGTGTTGAGAGGGACCCAGCTCTAACACCAAATCCACAAAGTGCGGGTCATGATCTAACATAACAATTGCCGAGTACTCTGCCCTCCTCACCCCAGGAAGTAGAGACCGACCCACCACAAAAAAGTCAATCCGAGAGTAAACCTGATGGACATGGGAGGAAAAGAAAAATCCCTATCACTCGGATGCAAAAATTACAATGGGTCTGCTCTCCCCTCCATCTGCTCCATAAAAGCTAATAATGCCTTTGCCACCCCTGATGGAATCAGAGACATAGGCCTAGATCAGTCCAATCGAGGGTCTAAAACACAGTTTGAGTTCTCCGCCCAAAGATTAGCTGCAGTGAATCTAAGTCAGGAATAGAAGCCAGTAACCTGTTAATAAAGACTGTATCATCCCAATTTGAGGCACACATTAACTATGACCACCGAGGTGATCACCAAAGACCCACTGATAATCACATGCCTTCCGTTCATGCGCCAGGATCTTAGCAGCTGAAAAAGGAACCCTTTTATTCACCAAAACTGCCACACCTGTGCCCTACCATTAACATCCGAGCAGAATACCTGTCCTGTCCAATCCTTCCGTCTGGTCCCTGACCTGCAAATGGGTCTCCTGCAGAAACACGACATCAAACTCTTCAGGTGAGCAAATATCCTCAACCTTTTTACTGGACCGTCCAGCTCTCTTACATTCCCTCTCACCAACCGAATTGGGGGCCTTCCACCGCCCTGCACCACCACACCTGGGTCAGCCATTTTCACCAAGAGAGATAATCCACCAACTACTTAAATAGTTGTTGTAACCCAATGGAGGATCTGGGATCAGGCCAATACGATTACCCATGACCTTTCCGGGTTATGAACTTCCCCTATAAGGGAGACTTCCTCTTTAATGGGTAGGGGCTTCCCCTCTAGCAGGAGAGCCTCAACTGTATAAAAAACACAGCCTGGGTGCAGGTCAGGGAAGGAGACACTTAGGGGAGTGGAGAAGTATTAGAATTGTATTGAAATAAACCTTGTTCTTAACTATCGTCTATATGTTCTACTTATTGCGGATTCAACAAAAGTACAGGCACCGAGCCCACCCAAGGTGGCCACCAAACCCCCATCAAGACAAAACAAAAAACAAGCTACAGTCACCGCCAGCAAACCCTCCCTGCACCCCAACCCCTCCCCCCACCCCATCTCCCAACAACACCACACCCAAATAAACACTCCAATAGCCAAAAGGCGAACAAAAGCCCCTAACCCCTACCTCCACGACCCCTAACCCCAAACACAACAAAAACCCTGAGCTCATCATCTAAAGCTGCACTAAAATAATGAGTTGCAGTAACCCCCTTCGCTCCTGTTAGCTAACTTCTTTAGCTAGCAGGGAGGCCCCCATTCGGAGTAAAGACAAATAAATACTCATAGCAACCATGCCTCCGCCAAAAAACAACTTCAATAAATAAAGAAAAAATACCCATCCTACACAAGAACTAGAAAATGCAAACTGGCACAAGTGACCCCAACAAACTCCCATAATCATATCCCCTCCCCAACAATCTAAGACTCCATTCAAGTCGCAATTAACTCACCCCAGCCCATGCTTCCTAACAAAAGCATCAGCCTCCTCTGGTGCATCAGAATAGTAGTCCTTTGAATCATAAGTCACTTTGAGATGTGCAGGGTATACCACCTCAAATTGAACTTTACTCTTATACAACATGACCATGGCCTTGTTAAATGCCGCCTGCTGTTTAGCCAGCTTTGCTCCCACACCTTAATAGAGCCTGAAGGCATGGCCCTCCCATTTATAGTCATGGTGATTCTTCACCCACCTTAGGATTCGTCCTTCTCCTGATAGCTATGAAACCTAACAATGATCACCCGTGGTAGCTCGACGCAACGGGGCTTCTGCCTAAGGGACCGGTAGACTTAATCTATGTCAGGAAGGGGCATCGATGTACCATCCCCCACCATCTTCCCAAACATCTTTGATATGAAGTCAGTCGGATTTGGGCCCTCCACTCTTCCCGGCAGCCCCACGATTCTAAAGTCCTGTCTCCCGGAACTATTATCCAGGTCCTCCACCTTGGCACGGAGTGCTTTATTAACACCGGCCAATATCACCATCTCACCCTCCCAGGAGACAATCTGATGGCTCTGTGTGATGAACGGTTACTGCCTTATCATCATGTAAGGTGATGTCCCCTTTATGACCAGGCTTGGAACCCTGGGGACTCCGCCTCTGGCTCCGCCCATCTGGGAGCCATACATAAAGGCCTGCCTCATGGTCTGTATAGCAGTCAGCTCTCGTCCAAATCTGCAGCATAGTTATTAGCCTAATAAAGCCTTCTTTACAGTTTAATCTCTAAGCATCATTATTGAGGGTACCTCAATTTATTAGGCTAAACTAGGTTCAGGATGGACGCAGGCCTAAAACCAGAGAAGCTCAATCTGGAAGCACGAACGCCGGAGGCAAAGGAAATTTTTAAATACTGGCTGTGGTGCTTCGAGGCCTACCTGGACTCCGCAGCGACTCCCATCCTGGGGCCACGCAAGCTGCGTCTACTCCATGACCGGGTGAGTCACAGAATCTCCGCCACGCTCGAAAAGGCGACGACTTATGAGGAAGCGATTGAGTTGCTCCGCAAGCGGTTTGTCAAACCCGTCAATGAGGTGCACGCCCGGCATCTGCTCTCTACCTGCCGGCAGCGCTCGGGGGAATCGCTCGACGAGTTTGTTGAGAAACTCACCGCGCTGGCCAGGGACTGTGACCATCAGGATGTGACAGGGGAAGTCCATATGAACCTGCACATCAGAGATTCTTTTGTGTCCGGCATCCGCTCGACCTACATCCGGCAGTGACTGCTCGAAAATGGGGCAAAAGACCTCCAGGAGACGCTAACGCTCGCCTCCTCGCTGGAGGTGGCCCGACATAACTTGGGTATGTACCCCGCGGACTCTGCCAGCCCCCCCCGGACTTCCTCAGACTCGCCCGTATTACAGGCCTGCGCCACGCGGCGACCCGCTCACCATGGGGGCACACCTTGCTACTTCTGCGGGCAGGGCCAGCACCCACGCCCACGCTGCCCAGCCCGCTCCGCGATCTGCAGCGACTGCGGGAAGAAAGGGCACTTTGCGAGGGTCTGCCTGGCCAGACCCAGGGGCCAGAAAAACAAAGAACAGCCGGCCCGAAAATCAGGCTCTCAGGCCCGCAGGCCTCGCAATGCTGCTGCGCACCGACCCGACACGTCCTCTTCTGACGCGTCATCAGCCTCGTGCGAATCATGGGAGCGGCCATCTGGTCGGCGGCCATCTTCTCGACCCGACACGTGCGACCAACGGCAGCGGACATTTTACGACTCCGACTACCCGCGACTGGGTGCGATCACCCTCGATCAAACTCGGCCAAAACACCTGCAGAACTCCATGATGCAGGTCCAGGTCAACGGGCACGACACTGCATGCTTCTTCGACTCCGGGAGCACGGAGAGCTTTATCCACCCTGAAACGGTAAGGCACTGCTCCCTACACACCCATCCCACATCCCAAACCATAGCCCTCGCATCTGGGTCCCACTCGGTACAAATCCCGGGGTACTGTATTGTGGATCTCCCGATCCAGGGTGCCAAATACACCCGTTTCAAATTTTATATCCTCCCTCACCTCTGTGCCCCCCTGCTGCTCGGACTGGATTTCCAGTGCAGCCACCGAAGCCTGACACTGAAGTTCGGCGGACCCTTGCCCCCCCTCACGGTGTGCTGCCTTGCGACACTGAAAGTCGCACCCCCCTCGCTATTCGCTAACCTCACTCCCGACTGTAAGCCCGTCGCCACCAGGAGCCGGCGCTACAGTGCCCAAGATATGGCTTTTATCAAGTCAGAGGTCCAGCGTTTACTGGGAGAGGGGGTCATCGAGGCTAGCAACAGCCCTTGGAGAGCGCAAGTGGTGGTAGTCCGGTCCGGGGAGAAGAAACGGATGGTCGTGGATTATAGCCAGACCATAAACCGATTCACGCAGCTTGATGCGTACCCCCTTCCTCGCATCGCGGAAATGGTAAATCGGATCGCCCAATACCGAGTCTTTTCCACGGTCGACCTCAAATCTGCCGACCACCAGCTCCCCATCCGACCAAAAGACCGCCTCTAACCTGCGTTCGAAGCAGCCGGCCGGCACTTCCACTTCCTCAGGGTCCCCTTTGGTGTCACAAATGGGGTCTCCGTCTTTCAAAGGGCGATGGACCAAATGGTGGACCAGTACGGTTTGCGGGCTACATACCCATACTTGGACAATGTCACCATCTGCGGCCATGATCTGCAGGACCATGACGCTAACCTCAAAAAGGTCCTCCAGACCGCCCGAGCCCTTAACCTGACCTATAACGAGGGCAAATGCGTTTTCCACACCACCCGGCTGGCCATCCTCGGCTATGTCGTGGAAGACGGGGTCCTAGGTCCCGACCCCGACCGCATGCGCCCCCTTAAGGAACTCCCTCTCCCCCGCAGCCTCAAGGCCCTCAAACGGTGCTTGGGGCTTTTCTCCTATTACGCCCAGTGGGTCCCCAAGTATGCGGACAAAGCCCGCCCACTCCTAAAGACCACCACTTTTCCCCTCTCGGCTGAGGCTCAATTGGCCTTCAACCGCATCAAGGCCGACATCATCAAGGCCGCCATGCACGCGGTGGATGAAACCATCCCTTTCCAGGTAGAGAGCGATGCATCAGACATCGCCCTGGCTGCTACCCTCAATCAAGGAGGCAGACCAGTAGCGTTCTTCTCCCGAACCCTCACCGCCTCCGAGATTCGACACTCTGCAGTCGAAAAGGAGGCACAAGCCATTGTGGAGGCTGTGCGGCGCTGGAGACACTACCTCGCCGGTAGGAGGTTTACCCTCGTCACCGACCAACGGTCGGTTGCCTATATGTTCGATAACACGCAACGGGGCAAAATAAAAAACGATAAAATTTTGAGGTGGAGGATCGAACTCTCCACCTACTCGTACGATATCAAGTATCGTCCAGGGGAGCTCAACGAGCCCCCAGATGTCCTGTCCCGCGGCACATGCGCCAACGTGCAGGAGGACCGCCTGCAAGCCATCCACAATGACCTCTGCCACCCGGGGGTTACCCGGCTCGTCCATTTCATCAAGTCCCGCAACCTACCTTACTCAACCAAGGAGGTCAAGGCCATGGTCAGGGCCTGCCAGGTCTGTGCGGAGTGCAAACCGCACTTCTATCGGCCAGACAAGGTTCGGCTCGTGAAGGCCTCGGGCCCCTTTGAGCGACTGAGCGTGGACTTCAAGGGGCCCCTCCCGTCCACCAACCGTTATGCCTATTTCCTCACCGTGATCGATGAGTTCTCCCGTTTCCCATTCGCCATTCCCTGCACCGACATGACCTCAGCCACGGTGATTAAGGCACTGCACAGCATCTTCACCCTGTTCGGTTTCCCTGCTTATATCCACAGCGACCGGGGTACATCGTTCATGAGCGATGAACTGCGTCAGTATCTGCTCAGCAAAGGCATCGCCTCGATCAGAACGACCAGCTATAACCCACGGGGAAACGGGCAGGTGGAGAGGGAGAACGCGACCTTGTGGAAGGCTGTCCTTCTGGCCCTGCGGTCGAGAAATCTCCCAACCACCCGCTGGCAGGAGGTCCCACCCGATGCCCTACATTCCATTAGGTCACTCCTCTGCACGGCCACAAATGAGACCCCCCATGAGCGATTGTTTCTCTTCCCCAGGAAGTCTACCTCCGGGGTCTCGCTTCCACCTTGGCTGACGGCTCCGGGACCTGTTCTTCTCCGGAGGCACGCGAGGAGCCATAAAACGGACCCCCGAGTTGAAAAGGTCCGACTGCTCCACGCCAACCCCAGTTACGCCTATGTGGAGTACTCCGACGGCAGGCAAGATACGGTTTCCCTCCGGGATCTAGCGCCCGCTGGATCCTCCACCACAGACGCCCCCTACAACACACCCCCTTCCGGCCCTACCACCCGTTGGTGAGCTCCTACCATGCGCCCCCCCTTGCGCCCCCCCTTTACACACCCCGCCGGCGCCGCTACCCCCGGCCCTGCCTAGTTCCTCTGCCCCGACCCGGACCGAAGCTCCGACCGCTGTGCTCCCGGATGTGCCCTCAACCGGGATGTCCGTGCCCGCCGCACCACCGCCCGAACTGAGGAGATCGAGGAGGACGATCCGGCCGCCGAGACGGATGGACCTATGATGGCACTTCACCCCCGCCGGACTCCTTTTTAAACAGGGGGTGAATGTGATGAACGGTTACTGCCTTATCATCATGTAAGGTGATGTCCCCTTTAAGACCAGGCTTGGAACCCTGGGACTCCGCCTCTGGCTCCGCCCATCTGGGAGCCATACATAAAGGCCTGCCTCATGGTCTGTATAGCAGTCAGCTCTCGTCCAAATCTGTAGCAGTTATTAGCCTAATAAAGCCTTCTTTACAGTTTAATCTCTAAGCATCATTATTGAGGGTACCTCACTCTGCTTCGAGAGAGCCGCATCCACACCCTGTAACACTGTGCCCTGCGCCTTTACCATCGTCTTCGCCAGTGCTGATCGAATTCTATTGATTCGTGGAGGTCCTCAAAGACAGCCTGCTGTTTCTTAAATTCCTCTGCTAAGCTGCTTGCAAGCATTTTGGCCATCAGTGGAGTGGCCTCCATCATTTTCTCAGCAGAAGCACCTCGAGTGGCTTCCGAGGCCGTTGATGACTCTTTACTTGCTGGCTTCTTTGACCTGGATCTTCTAGGCATTTCTCTTACGTGGAACCTTACCTCATCAAATTACTTCAGTTTTAACCCAAACACCCATCGTAAACTGGACAAAAAGGGCTACAAAGAAATACCCAGGCAGGAGCCCCCTCGTGTGCGACTCCTCCCTACATGTCGCCACCAGAAGTCCTCTCTGTATAAGTATGTGGAATGATGATCGTTCTGTACTGTGCTGGATTTTGGGTGTTTTGTTGCACCTGGTGGTTTTGTGCAAAACATCCTTTTAGAACAAGTGCGCGCGTGAATTTTTTCTGTAAATTTTTACTTCTGCTTTTGTGGATTATACAATGTGTGGTGGGCTCCTGCAAAGGTGTAGACAGGTCTGATATCTGAGAGGAGGAGGACGTTACAGTGCATTATTGATGTCTCTGTTGTGGCTGGAGCTGAGGGAGGTGTGTTCTTAGAACATAGATCAAGAACAGAGAATATACAGTGCAGAAGGAGGCCATTCGGCCCATCGAGTCTGCACCGACCCACTTAAGCCCTCACTTCCACCCTATCCCCGTAACCCAATAACCCCTCCTAACCTTTTTTGGACACTGAGGGCAATTTAGCATGTCTTTGGACTGTGGACTGTGGGACTGTGGGAGAAAACAGGAGCACTCGGAGGAAACCCACGCAGACACGGGGAGGACGTACAGACTCCGCACAGACAGTGACCCAGCGGGGAATCAAACCTGGGACCCTGGCGCTGTGATGCCACAGTGCTAGTCACTTGTGCTACCGTGCTGCCCAGCTGTTAGTGCACGCCCGAACATAGCGCAAAGATCTCGGCCGGTATTCTCCCCTACCCAGCAGGGCGGGGGGTTCCGGTGTAATGGAGTGGCGGGAACCACTCCGGCGTCAGGCCGCCCCAAAGGTGTGGAATTCTCTGCACCTTTAGGGGCCAAGCCCTCACCTTGAGGGGCTAGGCCTGCGCCGGAGTGATTTCCGTCCCGCCGGCTGGCGGGAAAGGCCTTTGGCACCACGCCAGCCAGCGCCAAAAGGACTTCACCGGGCGACGCATGCGCGGGAGCGTCAGCGGCCGTTCACAGCATCCCTGCGCATGCGCAGTGGAGGGGGTCTCTTCCGCTTCCGCCATAGAGAAGACCATGGCGAAGGCGGAAGAAAAAGAGTGCCCCCATGGCACTGGCCCGCCGATCGGTGGGCCCCGCCACCGTGGGGGCACCCCCCGGGGCCAGATCGCCCCACGCACCCCCTCCCCCCCCCAGGACCCCGGAGCCCGTCCGTGCCGTCTGCTCCCGCCGGTAAGGTCGGTGGTTCAATCCACGTCGGCTGGTGTGGGTTGACAGCGGCGGGTCTTCGTCCCATCGCGGGCCGGAGAATCGCCGGGGGGAGCCCGCCGACCGGCACGGCGCGATTCCCACCCCCGCCGATTCTCTAGACCTGGCGGGGGGTCAGAGAATCGCGCCTCTTGTTCTGAATGATTGTGGACGTTGCGAGCAATCGCCACGTGGGAAGGTGTGCACCATTTCATCATCCTTTCGCGGCCTTATCATAGAATTTACAGTGCAGAAGGAGGCCATTCGGCCCATCGAGTCTGCACCGGCTTTTGGAAAGAGCACCCTACCCAAGTTCAGCACCTCCACCCTATCCCCATAACCCAGTAACCCCACCCAACACTAAGGGCAATTTTGGACACTAAGGGCAATTTAGCATGACCAATCCACCTAACCCGCACATCTTTGGACTGTGGGAGGAAACCGGAGCACCCGGAGGAAACCCACGCACACACGGGGAGGATGTGCAGACTCCGCACAGACAGTGACCCAAGCCGGAATCGAACCTGAGACCCTGGAGCTGTGAAGCAATTGTGCTATCCACCATGCTACCGTGCTGCCCTCCCCTTCTGTGTTCTCCAGCGAAGCGTATGATGGCACCAAGCTGAGTTTAGTGACCGCACAAAACTATCTGCATTGTTGTTCTTCTGTCGCCTTCTGGATCTATGTATGTTGAGACAGTTTGGCTGTGCTGTACCATGCCTGAGGTTTTGTTATGCTATCTGTTAAAATGGAAAAACATAATGAAAACATTTTTTTTTTAATAAGTCTCTTTTATTCTGGGTCTAACACTAGTGAAAGTAGATAATTGGCCATTTGGTGAGAGAATTAAACATTTACACTAATGGTGCAATCTGCAGAGCAGTGGGGCTAGAGAAACTGTGCACTCCTCCCATCTCGGTCATAACAGTACCATATTGGACTGCAGTTACTCTGCATCACGATATTCCAAACAGTTGATTCAGTCATTCAGACACTGCTTAGCATGAGGTAACCAGACAGCATGGCACCAGGCTCAAACACCTCAGTCACTAAATGAAGATTATATGACTACGGTCATGTCGCCAGCAAAGCCCCAGGGAAACAACTAGCAGGAAATGTTTAGGCAACTTTTTTTTAAAAGGCGAGCAGGAGAATGATCCAAAAGCTGGATTGGTGCATGCATGCTTCAGCTCATTTCAGTGCTCCGAGTGGACAAGCAGATAGTCGCATTTTTTATCACTATCCATCAACCTTGAAGTGGACATGTAGAGAATTCAGATGAGGATGGTGCCAGGGCTCCCTGCTACCGAATAACTACCAACAATTACCCTCTATCTCAATTTAGTCTGTATAATGAGGGTTGACCTGTGCCTCCCCCAGAGCTGGTCCTCAAGTCCTCAAAATGTATAGCGTTTCCTCATGTACCATCTCTCCAGTCAGGCATTCATCTGCTTAATACTCCTATTTTTACACTCACTAGTGTGGTGGACGTTGGGAATAATCCTGAGGTTACTACCTTTAGGGTTCAGCTTATTAATATTTAACTAGCTCCCTAAAACCTGCCTGCAGAACCTCATTATCTTTCTAACTGTTTTGTTGCTACCGATATTGACCATAACCTCTGGTTGTTCACTCTTCCCTCCGCTCTGATTGTTCTGCAGTTCTATCCCTTCAAAAAAACAACTCATTCTGGCCTTGGTGAAATGTGCTCTGATTACCACATTGAGCTGAATCAAACTTAACCTTGCGCAGGATGACATAGCGTGCACCCTGCGGCGAGGCTCACTCCAATACTCCTCTTCCAAAATGGGACCTAGCTCCTCCTCCACCCAGTTTCACCTCCTCCACCGATACCTGCTCTTCCCCCATGATCCATCCGTATATTCCAGATGTGCTGCCCTCCTCCGACCCCTCACAAGAAACAATTCTCTCCAGCAAATTGGATGGCCTACTGCCAGATCTCTAGTGTAGAGATGACCACCAAGTTTGATAAATACTTTGCTGGAGCGAACAGCAGAGTAGCCATCACCAATGCCTCCAGACACAACCCCTTACATGAAGCCGACTCCATCCATACCCAGACAACGTCCTGGTCCCCAAGCCAACCCAACACCATCTCCGCATTGACCGCACAATCGTAAAGCAACAGGTTTAGCAGCATCCTGCCTGCCTTTCCATCTATGAGACACCCCCTGAATCCCCACCCATATAAACCCCGTTATGAGCCGCTCCAGACCCCGAAAGATCACTTGAGGCAGAAAGACTGGAAGGCACTGAAACAAGAACAGGCAAGGTTCTTTAATCATTCAAAAATGCTTAAAACTTTATGAGAAAACATACTCAACAGAATACTTCTTACGACATATCTCTCACATGGTCACTGGGTGGCATGGTAGCACAGTGATTAGCACTGTTGCTTCACAACATCAGGGTCCCAGGTTCGATTCCCGGCTTGGGTCCATAGACCATGGAATTTACCGTGCAGAAGGAGGCCATTCGACCCATCGGGTCTACACCAGCCCCTGAATCTTGGCAGGATATTAATCTCACTCGCTGTACCTGGCCCACCAGACACAATGGAAGGCTGTCCCATCTCTCCAGATCTGCCCTCACGCTGCTCAGCAAGCTAGTAAAGTTCAGCTTTCGAAGCCGCGCTCATTCACGCGCCACCTGGACTCAGATAGTGAAAGCAAGTCCCGGCGCCTGCTTGAGGCAGAACTGTTATGTCCTTGTTACCCATTCACAGGGGTGTTTGCTGGTATAAGGTACAGGAACAGGTAAAGCTAAGAATTCTCCGTTGGGTGGGCATCTCTCAGCCATATCAAACAAGGAGTGCAACTGCAAAGGGGCAACAGTCAGACCAGGAGCTTTTGCGAACTGCAACAGAAGGAAAGATGGCAGAGAGCTCTGTGGCATCATTGTCCACTCAGTGATCCACAGAACAGATGGTGGAGTTTTTGCTGGTCACATTCTGGCAGCAAAGGCAGGAGGCCTCAGAGAATCTGGCTAAGTTGGCAAAGCCGATTTGGGCAGCTATTGAGAGAAGTTGGAGGTACATAGTTCGTCGATCAAAAAAGTGGAAGGGTGGGTGGGGACCATGAGGGTTGGTTGGCCTCATTGGAGGCAGAGATTACACTGGCAGGGGCGGACCAAAGAAAGCTGAGGGAGAAAATGGACGATTTGGAGAATCAGCCGAGAGGCAGAATCACCAGATTGTGGGGTTGCCCGAAGGCAATGAGGGAACGCAGGCCACGACGTGGGCAGCACGCATGCTTGGGAAGCTGGCAGGGGACGGTGTCTTTTACCTCCCTACCCCCCCCCCCTCCTCGCCGCCCCCCTGAGGTAGATCGAGCGCACAGGTTGCTGAGGAGGAGGTCGAAGGCAGTGGAGCAGTCGATGGCGATGGTGGTGCTTAAGTCAATATTTTCCCGCTTCTGTAGTAGAAAGATTCAACACACTCATTAAGACAAAATAACAAAGCTTTATTTTCGAAAAGACTGCATGCAGTACTGGCTGAAACTTGAAGTCAGAGAGCAGTCAACAAAGCTGCTGAGACATTATATTTGGCAGGAGGACGACGCGGAGGAGCGCCGTCGAAATCCTCCGTGTGTGGAGTGAAGAGGTAAGGAGCCTGTGAGCGATAACCAAATTCAGGAGGGTCCGTGCAATCTGGGCGATAATAACGTGAATCTGTCTGAGAGTTTTGATCTTTAGGAGCTCTTCTTTGAGAGGGACGTTGGATGAATTCGGATTTAATTTTGGGCGAAGTGTCTTTGGAACAGGTCTCACAGTTGCGGCCATTGCTCCAATAATAAGACACAGCCCGTTTCATTTGAGGTTTAGAATTGTCAGACCAGTCCATGTTATTAGTTTTAACACTGGACGCTACGCGGTCAGGCAAAACCTGCATTAATAGTGCATTAAATTGGGGAGACTGTGTGCCTGCATTGAAAGCAATGTCCCCGGATTAAAGAGTGTACAAGCCACAAAAGCGGTCAAAAAATTCTGGACCATCTTCCTTAGAACTGGGGGTACATTCAAGGAGTTTGGCGATGTCAATGGGTTTATGGAGAACCGGTTTTAGTGCAGGGAACATTAAAGTACGCTGATCGTCCTCCGTTTGGTGTGCGGCGCTGAAGGCCGTCCACGTGTCCCCATGGAGTCCTAATTCATTTTTCCATCTTTCCTCTAATTCTGGGGGAAGGGATGAATAAATCAGTGAATATTGATCACGTGCGGTAGCACCGTACATGGTCGCAGTTCTCCTCAAAAACTCAGTGAACCCTTCTGGGTCATCTTTGCAGGAGGGACATTGGACCATGATCAAACATAGCTCATGGGGTTTAAAAGCCTGCCGCATCTCAATGAATGGGTCGTCATTATCACAGCGTGGGGGTTAATAACACTCCTAATGGGATAATTTGCGGGGGGGAGGTGGTGGCGGAAAAGTTTCCTCCTCCTTAGGTTGGAGTGATAAATCAGGAAAAGCCTGATTAACAGAGGTGAAAGGTTGTTCCACATTCACAGCTTGCGTATGTGACCGAGTGCGTGTTGCTACGGGGGATGCATCAGCAGGAGTTTCATTGGCAATGGGACCAAAAGGGGGAGTCTGGACTTGGGACGGTGGAATTGTAGGATCGGGGAGTGCAGGATGAGGGTGGGGCCCAGGGGTCAAATCATCCTCCTCTTCCGTATCGCCTGAATAGGGGAACATCAGCATGCCAGAGCAACTGGGAGGATCCTCCTTTCATTCAATCTGATGGGCTAGCCCTCCCTGCCTATTGGTTGGAGATTTTTTATTTTCGCCTTGTTGTTTATGCTTTCTATCCCAAAGTTCACATTCCAATTTTAAAGTCTCCCAAATTTTTGCTTTACCATCCACACAATCATCAATCCCTTTTCTGCGGGCGTTATCTCTCCAACTCATTAATAGTGATTCTTCGTGGCGTTTAGTGGACTGTTTTATCCACTCTGAAATTAAAAATTTCCATTTGAAGCCGGCATTTTTCTGCCAAATGATTTTCTCAGCCGAAATGCAATTATCGTAGTTCCAAGTGCCCCCTACTGGCCAAATGTCGTTAGCCAATTTATTGTTCAGCACTGCAGATAATCTCCGGAAATTATGTTCTTGAGAAGGGTTTTCGGAACACATTAAAAAAAAGAAGGGAATTGCCCCCGGTTTTGTCTAAACTCTGTCCCATAATGTCAGTAAAATGTGCCCCTGGCAACAAAAAAGGATTTTAAAAAAATCCCTGGTACCAAATAAAATTGCAGGGTCCCTGACCCAAACCTAAGCTTGTATAACAAGAGGTCCCTGACCTAAGGCTAACCACAATTGGGGTCCCTGACCCTAAGTACTCTACTAACAGTACAATTTAGATTCAAGCACCGTCACCTGTTTAGTTACTTCCATCAGGGATGAGGGGTCGAACCACCAATCCGAGAGAGAGAGACCAAGGTTAATCTTACCTTGTGCCGGCGTCCGTCTCTTTCCTCCGGGTCTGGCACGATCACTTCTTCAGTCCCCCACGGAATTCACTCAGGATATTAGTAACTGCTCGCTTGCGCCAAATGCTAAAGTCAATATTTTCCCGCTTCTGTAGTAGAAAGATTCAACACACTCGTTAAGACAAAATAACAAAGCTTTATTTTCGAAAAGACTGCATGCAGTACTGGCTGAAACTTGAAGTCAGAGAGCAGTCAACAAAACTACGGAGTCGTTTGCAAGTTCGGCGCTTTCGCAGAGAATTAGCTCAATATTTATACATTATCATTAACAAGATTGCGTGACAACAGTATAGGCAGGAATTTGATCGGAAATACAAACGGAAGCATAGAACAGACCTTTTTTGGTCACATCACTCATACCATTATCTTGTCCTTGGAGGGAACATTGAAAGGTCGGAATAGAATTATTTCTTCCTGAACCTATCTTGTTTAATTCCTACGGCCCTGGGTTATGACGAGTTAGTTTTATCAGGAGTTGCCGATGTCTGGTGTTTTGGAATGGCTCGACCTTCGCTGATCTTTTCAGCATTCAAGTTATGCAGAGTTGGCCTTATCAGTCTTACAGTCTGAAATGGTTCGGGCAGCATTTCTTACAGGGGTCTGGTGAACTGTGAGCATTCTTTACATGGGCCTGGTGAGCTGGAATGAGTAGTTCAGCCTTTCTTACATTGTATCAAACATTTTGACCAGTCTTGCCATTGACCAGTTTTCCCACCTGGGAGGGTGTCTTTTACCGCCCCCCCCCCCCCCTCCCCCCCCCAAGGTAGATCGAGCGCACAGGTTGCTAAGGAGGAGGTCAAAGGCAGTGGAGCAGTTGATGCCGATGGTGGGACAATTGAACAGATATCTGGACAAGGAAAAGGTTCTGGAGTGGCGTAGGAGACGCGGAAGTGCACCAGGGAATGGAATATGATTCGGGTCTACAGGATCTGGGTGCGGAGCTGGCTAAGCACCGGGCTGGGTTCAACAGGGTCAAAGCAGTCTGTTTGAGGAAGGAATAAAGTTTGCAGTGCTGTACCCAGCCTGGTTGTGGGTCACATACCAGAGCCAGGAGTTCTGCATGGACAAACTGGAGGGGGTGAGTAGGTTTTTGCAAGATCATGGGCTTGGGGACTTGTAAGAACATTGGACTATGGAGATACCAATGGGGGCGTGTTGGTGCTTTTTGGTCAGATCGAATGTTGTATCATGTTCTGTATCCTGTGGGTTATGGGGGCCATGGGTATCAGTGGGAATGTGGAGGAACGGGTACGAGGGATTAGGGTGTGATAGGGGAGGACCAGATGGTGCAGCAGCTATTGGTGAATGTTTGGAGGTTATTGAATGTGAAAATGATGCTTCCGAACATTGGCCAATAGCTGCTGCACCACCTGGTCCCCCGCCGCCCCCCCCATCACCCCCGGCATACTCTAACCGCATACAGCACCTTCGTCAATAGCTTCGCAGACACATTTAATAACGATATTGGGAGGTACGACCCACATTGCTCTTTGACATTTAAAAAAATGAGTGAGATAGACGCCTGTCACAGCGTGGGAGGGAAAGTCACCCCTCCCCACCAACTCATTGTACATCTCCACTAACAGGGAACTCCAACCCATCTAGAAACCATCTCATGATGTCGGTGCTAACAACGCTGTGTGAGAATCAAGGGTTTGAGCCCGGGGGGGTTGGATAGTGTATACAGGAGGTGGAGGGAAGTGGGGCTGGTCAAGGTGAGGGATTTGTATTTGGAGGAATGGTTCGCCAGTCTGGAGGAGCTAAGGGAGAGGGTTGAGCTGCCGAGGGGGAGTGAGTTCAACTATTTGCAGGTTAGGGACTTTGCGTGAAAGGTCTGGAAGGGGTTCCCTAGGTTGTTGGGATACACCATGCTGGAGCGACTGTTGCTCCCGGATGTGGAAGGGGAGGGAAGAATTGAGGATATATACAAGTGGCTGGGAGAGCAGGGAGGCGAGCAGGTGGTGAAGATCAAGGAGAAATGGGAAGCGGAGTTGGGAATGGAGGTCAATTGGGGAGTATGGAGTGAGGCACTGTGAAGGGTCAACGGGAATATGTTATTCTCTAAGTCTGAATAAAGATTGTAGGCTTCCAGTTAACACAAATACTTTATTCAATGGGTTTGTTCTGTTTCCAGAGCTTAACTAGATATAATACAGTCAAGAGGTATGACCAGTGAAGCTAAGGTAAGCTGCCTATGCTGAGCTGTCTCTGTGTGCTGCTGCTCCCTAGCCCTGTGCTTCTGAAAGAGGCAGATCCTGCCTTGGGCTCGACCCTTTGTACCCGTCTCTGATGCTGCCCTCTAGTGATGCTGTAGCTGTTACATCTGTGCTGCAGTCCCTGGTGTATGTGCAGATGCATGTACAGATGTACAGATCACTACATCCCCCCCCCCCTTTTGATTTGATATGTTTTCTAGATTGGCCGCAAGAAAACTGTACATAACAAGTGGTGAGAATAAGCAAATCTGCGCACTGTGAAAATGATAAAGTAATACAGAAACAATTAACAGTGTTATGAGTCCATTGTGAGAAATGTTCATATTCGTCGTGTGGGTGTGTTGAAGTGTCGTTACAAATCTATCGGTCGGGGGACTTACGGCTTCTGCTGGAGCATCTTAACGGTGGTAGTAGGGATGATGGTTTGATGTCATCAAGAGTACTGTCTGGCGTTGTGTGGCGAGGAACGTCCTGTGGCCAAATGGACTCGGTCAAGTCCAGTGTGGGGAATTCTGGTGTTGTAGGTCGAATCTCTAATAGATCCCGGCGGTTACGGCAAAAAAGTGCTCCCGCAGATGATTTTACAATGCCTCCTGCCTGATCACCGTAGCTGACTCAGACCATCCGTCTTCTGGGTCCCTGATTCTGATGGTGTCACCTATTGTCAGTGGCTTGAGTGGGATCGCATGTTGACCATAGTATAGTTTTTGTTTGGAGTATAGTGCCCGCATGTCGTCGAGAACCGGTGCGTTGCCGGGGTCTCGGAATTGCTTTGCCGGTAGGGTAGTCCGGATGTCTCTGCCGAAGAGCATTTGCGCTGGCGACAATGGGGTTGCTCGGTGCGATAACAGAGCTAGGTTGATGTCGGAATGTGACTCGGCTACTTTGCAGATGAGTCGTTTAATGATGTGGACACCTTTTTCCCCTGTTCCATTTGATTGCGGGTAGCGATTCTGTGTCGCACCGTTGTCTGACCTCAACTTTTCCCTGTGTTTGTGGTATTGATTCTGTATGTCATTGTTCATGAAAACTGTTTTGCTTGTTTGTTCTGGAGCAGATGTGAATTTGTGAGATTCTTTATCATGTCTTGGCATGTTTGTAGTCTTGTCATTGTTTCGCAATGTGCTGTGGCATTGTCCTTCACGTTGTACCATGTTGTACAGGTCGTTGTTTCATTGTTGATGTTTCTGTCATTTCTGTCTTTGTTGTTTTCGTTGTCGTTCTTGTTGTTGTTTTTGTCGTTTCTGTTTTTGTTGTTTTCATTGGCATTCTTGTTGTTGTCGTTCTTGTTGTTCTTTTTGTCGTGCTTGTTGATTCTGTTTTCGTTGTTTTCGCTTTTATTCATGTTCTTTTCTTGTCGTGCTTGTTATTTCTGGGATGCTTCTTATTGCTTTTGTCGTTTTGTTGCGCTGCATGTTACTTTTGTTGTTGCTGTTGTTCTTGTTTCTGCTGTGCTTCTTGCGGTTTTTGTTGTTCTTGTTGCGCTCAAAGAGTGTGCTCTGTGGATGATTTGAGTCATTGTCACAGTTATTGGTGTCAGTGTCCTTTGGGGTATCTGCTACATTGAGCATATCTTCTTGAGAATTGTGAGAATGATATGATGTTGCATTGATGTTGGTGACATCAGTCATTTGTGGTGGATTCGATTCCTCTTCTTTGCTTACTTGCTACTCCTCTTCTAGAGCCATTTCTGGTTCACTTGAATCATCATTGATTTCTAGGTGCTCTTCTTTTGGAGTCATTTCTGGTTCACTTGAATTATCATTGAGTTCTTTGTGCTCCTCTTTTGGAGTAATTTCAGGGTCACTTGAATTATCATTGATTTCTTGGTGCTCCGCTTTTGGAGTCATTTCAGGTTCATTTGAATCATCTGTGATCTCTTTGTGCTCCTTTCCTGGAGTCAAAATCTTCACGATTTCATTTTGTTGTGGGTTGTGGTGCTCCTTTTCTGGAGTCAAAATCTTCAGGATTTCTATTGACGTGGTCTCTCTGGACTCATGGGCGGTAGTCCTCTGATTATTGAGTGCTACTGTGCAGACGAGCTGAGATATGTCAGTCTCGCTGTGATCCTGCACATCCTGTATGGGAATTGTGATTTCTTCATCACTTGTCTCACATACAGTGGGTAGACATTCAGTGTCTCCTTCTGGTGGCTCAAATAAGCTTGATAGATCTTCATGGTCTTGTACATGCATGGCGTTCGCTATGGAGTATTTGCTTGCTTCCATTTTTGAGTCTGTCACCGAGCTATCTGTGCAGGCTTGTGTCACTCTCTTTGTGGAGTCCTTCATTGCTCTCTCTGTGGAGTTTATCATCGCTCTCTCTGTGGAGTCTGCCATCGCTCTCTGTGTGGAGTCTGTCATCACTCTCTCTGTGGAGTCTGTCATCGCGCTCTCTGTGGAGTCTGCCATCGCTCTCTCTGTGGAGTCTGTCATCGCTCTCTCTGTGGAGTCGTGCAGTGTTCTCGCTGTAGAGTCGATCTGTGCTCTTTCAATGGAGTCGTTCTGTGCTCTCTGTGTGGCGTCGTCTTAGTCTTGGGTATTGCTGTCATCCAATGTATCGACGATCTGCCATGGCACCATGGTATTGGATTCATCTACCATGAGAAGAGTCGTATTGAGCTTTTCAACCATGTTGCTGATGCTGTGATCAGGATCTCCGAATAACTCAGCCATGTCTGAGCAGTACTGTATGTATTGTTCTTTTTTTTTAATTAAAAAGAATATATATTTTATTAAATTTCAAACACAATTTTTCCACTTTACAAATCAACATAAGAGATAACACAATAACTAATAAGTAGCATTATTAAAATAAAATAGTGAACAAGCAAAGTAACAAGAACTAGTGCTCCCCGCCCCCCCCTTCCCTCCCCCCCCCCCCCCCCCCCCCTCCTCTCCCCCCCTCTGGGCTGCTGCTGACGATCTATTTTCCCTTAACGTTCTGCGAGATAGTCAAGGAACGGTTGCCACCGCATGGAGAACCCCTGAACCGATCCTCTCAACGCAAACTTCATCCGTTCCAGTTTTATGAACCCTGCCATATCGTTTATCCAGGCCTCCACGCCAGGGGGTTTCGCTTCCTTCCACATAAGTAAGATCCTTCGCCGGGCTACCAGGGACGCAAAGGCTAGAATATCGGCCTCTTTCGCCTCCTGCACTCCCGGCTCTTCCGCTACCCCAAATATAGCCAACCCCCAGCCTGGCTTGACCCGGACCTTCACCACCTTTGAAATCACTCTTGCCACTCCCCTCCAGTACTCATCCAGTGCCGGACACGACCAGAACATAAGTGTGTGGTTCGCCGGGCTTCCCGAGCACCTCCCGCAACTGTCCTCCACTCCGAAGAACCTGCTCAGTCTTGCTCCCGTCATATGTGCTCTGTGTAGAACCTTAAATTGAATCAGGCTAAGCCTGGCACACGAGGAAGAGGAATTTACCCCACTTAGGGCATCAGCCCACAGCCCCTCCTCAATCTCCTCCCCCAGCTCTTCCCATTTTCCTTTCAGCTCCTCTACCAGCGCCTCCCGCTCGTCTCTCATCTCCTGATATATTTCGGACACTTTGCCCTCCCCGACCCATACCCCCGAAATCACTCTATCCTGGATCCCCTGTGTCGGGAGCAGCGGAAATTCCCTCACCTGTTGCCTCGTAAACGCCCTCACTTGCATATATCTAAAGATATTCCCCGGGGGCAACTCATACTTTTCCTCCAGCGCTCCCAGGCTCGCGAACGTCCCGTCTATAAACAAATCTCTCAATCTCCTAATTCCTGCCTGATGCCAGCTCTGGAACCCTCCGTCCATCCTTCCTGGGACTAACCTATGGTTATTCCTGATCGGGGACCACACCGAGGCACCCGTCACCCCCCTATGTCGCCTCCATTGCCCCCCGATCCTTAAGGTTGCCACCACCACTGGGCTCGTGGTATACCTTTTCGGGGAAAGTGGTAGCGGCGCCGTCACCAGCGCCTTTAGGCTCGTTCCTTTACAGGACGCCATCTCCAGCCTCTTCCACGCTGCCCCCCTTCCCTCCCTCATCCACTAGCAAACCATCACCACATTGGCGGCCCAGTAATAGTTGTCCAGGTTCGGCATCGCCAGTCCCCCTCTGTCCCCGCTGCGCTGCAGGAACCCCCTCCTTACCCTCGGGGTCTTCCCTGCCCACACGAAACTCACAACACTCCTATCTATTTTCTTAAAAAAGGCCTTAGTGATCAAAATGGGGAGACATTGAAACACAAAAAGAAACCTCGGGAGAACCATCATTTTTACCGCCTGCACTCTGCCCGCCAGTGAGAGCGGCAGCATATCCCACCTCTTGAAATCCTCCTCCATCTGCTCCACCAGCCGCGTCAGATTGAGTTTGTGTAGAGTTCCCCAGTTCTTGGCTACCTGAATCCCCAAATATCGGAAGCTCCTTTCCACTCTCCTTAACAGCAGGGCGTCTATCCCTCTTCCCTGATCCCCGGGGTGTACTACGAAAAGCTCTTCCCCATATTAAGCCTTATATCCCGAAAAATCTCCAAACTCCCTCAATATCTGCATAACCTCTGTCATCCCCTCCACAGGATTTGCCACATACAGCAGTACGTCATCTGCGTAGAGTGACACTCGATGTTGCTCTCCCCCTCTAACCACCCCCTCCATTTCCTAGAATCTCTCAGCGCTATGGCCAGTGGTTCAATTGCCAGCGCGGACAGTAATGGGGATAGGGGACACCCCTGCCTTGTTCCCCTATGTAACCGAAAATACTCTGATCTCTGCCGATTTGTGACTACACTTGCCACTGGGGCCCCATAGAGGAGTTTGGCCCAACTGACAAACCCCTCCCCGAACCCAAACCTCCTCAACACCTCCATAAATACTCCCACTCTACCCTATCGAATGCCTTCTCTGCATCCATCGCTACCACTATCTCTGCCTCCCCCTCCGCTGGGGGCATCATTATCACCCCCAACAGCCGTCGCACTTTGACATTCAGTTGTCTCCCCTTTACAAACCCTGTCTGGTCTTCATGCACCACCCCCGGGACACAATCCTCGATCCTCATCGCTAGCACTTTTGCCAGCAACTTGGCGTCTACATTCAGGAGCGAGATAGGCCTATATGACCCGCATTGCAGCGGATCTTTATCCCGCTTCAGGATTAGTGATATCGTCGCCTCCGACATTGTTGGGGGTAGAGTCCCCCCTTCTCTGGCCTCGTTAAAGGTTCTCGCCAGCAGCGGGGCCAACAAGTCCACATATTTCCTGGAAAATTCCACCGGGAACCCGTCTGGTCCCGGGGCCTTCCCTGCCTGCATGTTCCCCAGCCCTTTAGTCACCTCATCCACCCTAATTGGCGCCCCCAGACCTGCCACCTCCTGCTCCTCCACCCTCGGGAACCTTAGTTGGTCCAGAAACTGTTGCATCCCCTCTTTTCCCTCCGGGGGTTGGGACCTATATAGCCTCTCATAAAAGGTCTTAAACACCTCATTTACCTTCCCTGCTCTCGGCTCCGTAGTTCCCGTTTCATCCCTAACTCCCCCTATTTCCCTCGCCGCTATCCTCTTACGAAGCTGGTGGGCCAGCAGCCGGCTCGCCTTTTCCCCATATTCGTATCTCATCCCCTGTGCCTTCCTCCACTGTGCCTCTGCCTTCCCTGTGGTCAGCAGGCCAAACTCCGTCTGAAGTCTTCGCCTCTCTCTATATAGTCCTTCGTCCGGGTCCTCCGCATATCTTTTATCCACCCTCAAAATCTCCCCCACTAATCTCTCCCTTTCTTTGCCCTCTTTTTTCTCCTTGTAAGCCCTAATGGAGATCAACTCTCCCCTAACCACCGCCTTCAGCGCTTCCCATACTACCCCTACCTGGATCTCACCGTCATCATTGGCCTCCAGATACCTCTCAATACATCCCCGCACCCTTCCACAGGCCCCCTCATCCGCCAATAGTCCCACATCCAGTCGCCAGAGTGGGCGCTGTTCCCTTTCCTCTCTGAGTTCCAGATCCACCCAGTGCGTTCCTGCCAGCCTCGAAATCAGTGCCCTGTTCAAAACAAAGAAATCTATCCGGGAGTATACCTTATGGACATGGGAGAAAAAGGAGAACTCTTTGGCCAACGGCCTGGCAAATCTCCATGGATCCACTCCCCCCATTTGCTCCATGAACCCCCTGAGCACCTTGGCCACTGCCAGCCTTCTTCCGGTCCTGGCTCTAGGCCGATCTAACCCTGGATCCAGCACAGTATTGAAATCCCCCCCCATTACCAGGCTTCCCACCTCCAGGTCCGGGATACGTCCCAGCATCCGCTTCATAAATCCCGTGTCGTCTCAGTTCGGGGCATATACATTTACCAGCACAACCTCCTTTCCCTGCAATCTACCACTCACCATCACATATCTACCGCCGTTGTCCACCACTATATTCCTAACCTCGAACGACACCCGTTTCCCCACCAATATCGCCACCCCTCTATTTTTTGCGTCCAACCCTGAGTGGAACACCTGTCCCACCCATCCTTTCCTTAACCTAACCTGATCCGCCACCTTCAGATGCGTCTCCTGAAGCATGACCACGTCTGCCTTCAGTCCTTTTATGTGCGCGAACACTCGGGCCCTCTTAATCGGCCCATTTAGGCCTCTCACATTCCTCGTGATCAGCTGGATTGGGGGGCCGCCCGCCCCCCTGCCGATTAGCCACCCCCTATTCTAGGCCAGACCCCCGTCCAGGTCCCGCGCACCCTCCCGTCCCCCAGGCGGCGCACTCCCATCCCGACCACCTCTTCCCTTGCCAGCTCCCTCTCGCTCCCAGCAGCAGCAACCCAGTTGACCCCGCTAGATCCCCATCTAGCATGGTTACTCCCATGATGCTTCCGAAAGTCAGCTGACTCCAACTGACCCCGGCTTCCCCCGCTCTCTCCTTGACCCCCCCCGTGTGTGGAACTCTCATCCTTCTTGCGCCTATCTTCCCGCCATCATCTCCCTAGCGCGGGAAAAAACCTGCGCTTTCCTGTATCGGCCCCGCCCCCCATGGCGCAGCTCCCCCATTCCCCATCCCCCCCCTCAGCCCCTTTTTCCACCGGTGCCCACATTTCTCAGTGTCCCCCCGTCAAGAAGAGAAAAAACCCCGTCTATCGTCCCGATACTGTGAACCTCCCATTCCCCAATTTACATTTCTATACATCGATATCGTCGTCTCCCCCACAGCATCAGTCCCTCAGTTCTGGTCCAATTTCTCTTCTTGGATGAAGGTCCATGCCTCATCCGACGTTTCAAAGTAGTAATGTTTGCCTTGGTGCGTGACCCACAATCGCGCCGGCTGCAGCATCCCAAACTTTATTTTCTTCTTGTGAAGCACCGCCTTGGCCCGATTAAAGCTCGCCCTCCTTCTCGCCACCTCCACGCTCCAGTCCTGATACACTCGTATCACCGCATTCTCCCACCTGCTACTCCGTACCTTCTTGGCCCAGCTCAAAACCGCCTCTCTGTCGGTGAAGCGGTGAAATCTCACCACTATCACCCTTGGTGGTTCTCCAGCCTTTGGTCTCCTCACAAGGACCCGGTGAGCCCCTTCCACCTCCAGGGGGCCCGAGGGGCCTCAGCTCCCATTAGTGAATGAAGCACCATGCTCACATAAGCCCAAATGTCAGCTCCCTCCACTCCCTCGGGGAGACCCAGAATCCGGAGGTTCTTTCTCCTCGAGCTGTTCTTCAGGACTTCGAACCTTTCGATACACTTCTTATGTAGCGCCTCGTGCGTCTCTATTTTTACCGCTAGGCCCAGAACCTCATCCTCGTTCTCAGATGCCTTCGCCTTCACCCCACGGAGCTCTATCACCTGGGCCTTTTGCGTTTCTTTTAGCCCTTCGATTGCCAATAACATCGGCGCCAGCACCTCCTTCTTCAATTCCTCCACACACCGTCGGAGGAATTCCTGCTGGTCCGGGCCCCATGTCGCCTGGGCTCCATCCGTCGCCATCTTGCTCCTTCCTTCTCTTCTCTGCCGCTGCTTCAAAGGATCCTTCGCAATCTGGCCACTACCACCGATCCTTTCCATACACACCTGGGGGGACTCCTTCCTTCGTCACCCCACACTGGGTTTGGTCAAAAAAAATTTCCGTTGGGGTTCCCAAAAAGAGCCCACAAGTCCGTTAGAATGGGAGCTGCCGAAACGTGCGGCTTAGCAGTGCATCGCCGCAACCGGAAGTCTTGTGTGTATTGTTCGATAGACAAATCATCCCTTTTTGTTTCGGAGTTGCACCATGCACGTAAAATTCAATTTCCGAAGCTTGGCCCAATTCCAGGCTACCTGCACTCCTAAATATCTAAAATGAGAACCTATAAGACAAAACGGTAACACCCCCAAGTTGACCCCTCTCCCCGGCTGAGCAACCGGGAAACAATCACTTTTCTCCCAATTCAATTTATATCCTGAAAAAGCCCCAAATCGCTTCAGAAGTGCCATGACATCACCCATTGTGGGGACCAGGTCCGTTACATAAAAAAGATTGTCAGCATACAAGGAAATCCTGTATTCGACCTCCTCCCCCTCCCCCCTCCATTACTGTCCCTCTTCACCTATCTGAAGCCCTCAGGGCAATGGCCAATGGTTCAATTGCCAACACGAACAAGAGGGGGGACCCCTGCCTTGTTCCCCTGTGCAGCTGAAAATATCCTGAGCCCACATTGTTTGTATGAACACTGGCCTTAGGTACCTTATAATAATAACCGAAACAACATCATGAACTTAGACCCCATCCCAAACCGTTCCAACACTACAAACAAATATTTTCATTTTACCCCACCAGAGGCCTTCTCAGCATTCAATGACACAAGGATCTCCTGCACTCTTCTTTCCGCTGGGGACAATACCACATTCAAAATTCGCCTCACATTAGACGCCAAGTACCTACCCTTCACAAACCCCGTCTGGCCTTCCCCAATATCCTACAGGAGACACCCCTCCAACCTTAGTGCTAACACCTTAGCTAAAATCTTGGCATCTACATTTAATAATGAAATTGGGCAGTAGGACCCACACTCCATCACGTCCTTATCCTTTAGCAGAAGGGGGGTGGACGCTTGCATCATTGTCTCCGGGAGAGATGCCGAGCCACTGAGTCCTCAAACATCTCCACCAGCGGCAGCACCAATTGATCAGCAAATATTTTATAAAACTCCACCGGGAACCCATCTGGCCCTGGCATTTTACTCATCTGCATTCGTCCAATTGCTGAACTCTGCCACCCCTAGCGGCCCCTCCTTCCCTTCCCGATCTTCCTCCTCCACGTTAGGATATTCCAAACCCTCCAAAAACTTCAACATATTCGACTCCTCCACCGGCAGCTACGACTTATAAAGATTCTTATAGATCACCTCAAACACCCCATTAACTTTATCCGGCTCCAACGCCAGCCTTCCACCCAACTCCCGAAACTCCCGGGAGGCCGCCTGCTGCCTCAGCTGACCAGCGAAAAGCCAACTGGCCTTCTCCCCATATTCGTACATCACCCCCCTTGAGCGCCACAACTGCCGACCACCTGAACAGTGGCTAGTAGGTCAAATTGCATCTGCAACTTCATTCTACTAGCCAGGAGCTCTGGCGTCAAGTCACTTGAAAACCTACTATCCACCTCCAGGATCTTGACCACCAACCGCTGGTGCTCCTCTCTTGTCTCCCTATCCTCCTGTGACTTGTGCGAAATTATCTCCCTTCACACCACCGCCTTCAAGGCCTCCCATAGTACTGAGGGCGACACTTCCCCATTGTTGTTTAACCCCACATATTCATCAATCACCCTAGCTATCTTAACCCAAAATCTCAAATCCGCTAACAGTCCCACGTCCAAACTCCACGCAGGCCACTTGACCGGCCCCATCTCCAAATTCATATCCACCAGGTGCGGAATCTGATCTGATATCACTATCACGAAATATTCCACATTCCCCACCCCTGGTCACAGGGCCTCCCCAACACAAAAAAGTCTAGGCACAAATACACATTATGCACCAGAGAGAAAAAGGCGAATTCCCTGCCCCCAGCATGCAAAAACAGCCATGGATCCGCTCCACCCATATCCTTCATGAACACTGCCAGTACTTTCGCGGCGACTTCAGCTTAGACCGATCCGACTTGAGGTTCAAAACACAGTTCAAATTTCCCCACAAAATCAGCTGGTGCATATCCATGTCTAGTATAGCAGTCAGCATGAACTTAATAAACTCCACATCATCCCAATTTGGGGCATACACGCTTACTTACACCACCGACTTACCCTCCAATGTCCCCGTAACTATGAGGTACCTGCTGCCATGGTCCATTGCCACCTATGTAGAACCAAACTCTTTTATTAATAAATATTGCCCCCTCCGTCCCCTCCTCCCCCCCCCCTCCCCCCCTCCTCCCCCCCTCCCCTCCCCCTGCTAGCAAAACACCTCGCGAACCGAATGTGGTATTACGTATCTGACAGGCTAAAGCACCATTGGTGGAAACTGTATGCTTTCTATTGGTAGAATGTATGATAGCTCCGCCCTGATAGGCAGGGTATAAGAACCCATGCCACCCCAGCAGCCTTCATTCTGTACCTGAGCTGCTGGGGGAAACATCTGGCTTATTAAAGCCTTCAGTTGGACTACAACCTCGCTTTAGTGGTCATTGATTGTGCATCACCCAACTCTTACGGAGCCTGACCTGATCCCTTACCCGCAGGAAGGTCTCCTGCATAAGTACCACATCGACTTTCAATAATAATACTCATAATCTTTATTGTCACAAGTACGCTTACATTAACACTGCAATGAAGTTACCATGAAAAGCCACGAGTTGCCACATTCCAGCACCTGTTCGGGCACACTGAGGGAGAATTCAGAATGCCCAAATTACCCAACACAAACTTTTTAAATGAGAGAAAACTCTAGCACATTTCACTAGACATTGCACATAATCAATCGAATTGGGAATCTCTCACACCCCCTCCCCTTCAAGTCAGCCATTTCCACCATGAGAACATAAGAACATAAGAACTAGGAGCAGGAGTAGGCCATCTGGCCCCTCGAGCCTGCTCCACCATTCAATGAGATCATGGCTGATCTTTTGTGGACTCAGCTCCACTTTCCTGCCCGAACACCATAACCCTTAATCCCTTTATTCTTCAAAAAACGATCTATCTTTATCTTAAAAACATTTAATGAAGGAGCTTCTACTGCTTCACTGGGCAAGGAATTCCATAGATTCACAACCCTTTGTGTGAAGAAGTTCCTCCTAAACTCAGTCCTAAATCTACTTCCCCTTATTTTGAGGCTATGCCCCCTAGTTCTGCTTTCACCCACCAGTGGAAACAACCTGCCCGCATCTATCCTATCTATTCCCTTCATAATCTTATATGTTTCTATAAGATCCCCCCTCATCCTTCTAAATTTCAACGAGTACAGTCCCAGTCTACTCAGCCTCTCCTCGTAATCCAACCCCTTCAGCTCTGGGATTAACCTAGTGAATCTCCTCTCCACACCCTCCAGTGCCAGTACGTCCTTTCTCAAGTAAGGAGACCAAAACTGAACACAATACTCCAGGTGTGGCCTCACTAACACCTTATACAATTGCAGCAGAACCTGCCTAGTCTTAAACTCCATCCCTCTAGCAATGAAGGACAAAATTCCATTTGCCTTCTTAATCACCTGTTGCACCTGTAAACCAACGTTTTGCGACTCATGCACTAGCACACCCAGGTCTCTCTGCACAGCAGCATGTTTTAATATTTTATCATTTAAATAATAATCCCTTTTGCTGTTATTCCTACCAAAATGGATAACCTCACATTTGGCAACATTGTATTCCATCTGCCAGACCCTAGCCCATTCACTTAGCCTATCCAAATCCCTCTGCAGACTTCCTGTATCCTCTGCACTTTTTGCTTTACCACTTATCTTAGTGTCGTCTGCAAACTTGGACACATTGCCCTTGGTCCCCAACTCCAAATCATCTATGTAAATTGTGAACAGTTGTGGGCCCAACACTGATCCCTGAGGGACACCACTAGCTACTGATTGCCAACCAGAGAAACACCCATTAATCCCCACTCTTTGCTTTCTATTCATTAACCAATCCTCTATCCATGCTACTACTTTCCCCTTAATGCCATGCATCTTTATCTTATGCAGTAACCTTTTGTGTGGCACCTTGTCAAAGGCTTTATGGAAATCCAGATATACCACATCCATTGGCTCCCCGTTATCTACCGCACTGTTAATGTCCTCAAAAAATTCCACTAAATTAGTTAGGCACGATCTGCCCTTTATGAACCCATGCTGCGTCTGCCCAATGGGACAATTTCCATCCAGATGCCTCGCTATTTCTTCCTTGATGATAGATTCCAGCATCTTCCCTACTACCGAAGTTAAGCTCACTGGCCTATAATTACCCGCTTTCTGCCTACCTTCTTTTTTAAACAGTGGTGCATTTGCAATTTCCCTAGCCATCTCTTTTAGCACTCTGGGCTTATCTCCATCATTCACCGCGCTCCTGAAACCAGAACCCACCCAAGATGGCCACACAAAGGGGACAAAGTCCTACCCCTACCCCATAAATCCCCCAGCCACTTTCTCCAACCGTTAACTCCCTCCTCCATCCTCATCATTCACACATTCAAGGATCAATGAAACCTACCTAAACAGGCCCCGCAAGCCGCAGCCCCTCCCTCCACCTCGCTCCCGTTCACTAGCCAATCTCACTCAGCTGGCAAGGTGGCCCCCTGCCAGAGCCCACCATACCCAAATCAACAAACAAAGACCAAAGCAAGACCCCAATCCGAAATGAAAACTCCCCCATCCCCGCCTTTCACCATCCAAAACAGTCCAACAGCCCTCCCCCTCTCCCAACCAAACACTCATTCCAAACCTCATGCACCCCTTAATACATAAAAAGAACATTAGAAAAAAGGGAAAACACCCCCCAAGCAAAACTGCAACAATTTCAATTACCCCAAATCTGTACAAACAAAAGAAAAAAGAGGGAGAGAGGGAACACGGGAAACAAAGCAAAAGTACATACACAATTGCCACTGCAACATCTCCGTACAGAACTGTTCCAACCATTAATCAAGTTCCATGCAAGCCCCTTTACCCCAGTTCAAGCCCTCCAGCTTTGATAAATCCTCTGTTATCTCGAAGAAATGATCTTTAGCCTTGTGTGTAACCCTCAGCCTTTCATAGATTTCATAGAATTTACAATGCAGAAGGAGGCCATTCGGCCCATCCAGTCTGCACCGGCTCTTGGAAAAAGCAACCTACCCAAGGTCCACACCTCCACCCTATCCCCATAACAAAGCAACCCCACCCAACACTATGGGCAATTTTGGACACTAAGGGCAATTTAGCATGGCCAATCCACCTAACCTGGTACATCACACCAAACCGAACACCCCTCTTGTAGACCACCGACTTTGCCCTATTGAAGGCCGCCCACCTTCTTGCCAATTCTGCCGCAATGTCCGAATATATGTGGATACTGCTTCCTTTCCACCGCAACACCCGATTCTCCTTGGCACACTTTAGGACCCACTCCTTCAACCAATAGCTGTGGAAACACGCTATCACTGCTTGCGGTGATTCATTCCCCCGTGGCATTGCCCAAAGCGACCGGTGAGCCTGTTCTAGTTTGATGGGGGGGAGGGACCCTGATCGTCCTCCCTCATCAACTTCCTATACATCGACTCAAAATATTCAGTCAGCCTCGGACCCTCCACCCCTTCAACACGTCGCCATGCTGCTGCATTGTCTCTGACGTCTTTTCCAATGCCTCCTTTATCGGCACCAGGGCATCATCCACTGAATTTCTGAAGGTCCTCCATATTTTATCTCCCATTCCTTTTGAAATGCTGAACTGTTTATCAAATTCGGCAGACATTGGCTCTGCCAGTTTATCTACTGTGATATGTGTGGCTCCACCCAATGAACTTGCCTCCGCCAGCTTCGATCCCCCTGGGCTCTACACATTGCCTTGCTTCCTCCGAAGGACTACCACTCCCACCTTCCTTAATTATATTCTATCTTGTGACTTTTGACATCTTTTCATGTAAGACTCTCGAATGGGACCACCAATTACCCCTGGAAACCGGGTACAAAGAACCAAAAACCAAAGACTCTAGCGGGATCTACCTGATGTGTGACCTCTTTCTACATGTTGCCACCGGAAGTCCCCCAATAGAAATAAACTTAACATTTGAACAAAATTTTTTTACTAGCTGATGGAGGTAACAAAAAAACACCTCCTTATTGTCCCCACACTGAAATTTCCACTTGCACCAAATTCTCCAATTTAATGCCGTGTTAACATTGCATTCAGATTTGCAATCACTCCGTTCTCTTCAATTTTCTTAACCTTTTAGATGCTCCTTAAAACCTACCTCTTTGACCAACATTTTGGTCAATTGCACTAATATCTTCTTGTTTGGTGCTGTGCCGATTATTATTGGATTGTGTTGCTGTGAAGCACCTTGTGATGTTTAAGATGCTGCATAAATTCACACTGCTGTTATACCAGTCCAAGGCTGTGACTTGTCCAATGGTACCTCGAGTATGAATGGTAAAAAGATGAAAGAACTTAAAAGGCATGGAATGAGAAAGATAATTTCAAAATTTCAGCCCATTTCTATCAACAGACCATATAGTGAGGATTTGTCATTGACCTGCCCCCACCTATGATGGAGGTGAGAAACCTCTGGAAACATCCAATAGAAAGCCCTGGGCAAAGTTCCCCCTGATCCTTAAGTTAAATGGGCAAAGGTTCTAACATTTGAGTGTAATGTTTTGTTTGTCCTTTGTTTGTTTTTACTATAGCCTCCGTGGGGCTATTGGCTTCACCTTGCTTCTTCCCTGACTTTCTTCAAATGTCCCTCAGCCCATCACCCAAGGTTATCCATTCATCTGAATTTTCTTCTTCCCAATGCAATATTACAATTGAGATTATTCAACATGGATTGACTGCATTCCACAAATGATATTTGCAACAGGACTAAAGCCTGAGTGGCTCCAGACAGATAGATAACAAAATTGTAAATGTGTAATTGTAACTATTACCGTGTGCGGAGTGGTTACAGGGCAACAGCAAAGCATTGGTAATGAAATGCAGTATGTCGCTGACTGTTAGTTACACATGGGTGAGTTTTCATAAAATTGTTCCATAAAGTTTACTTCTACTGTAGGCTTTTCTATTAAAATTTACATTTCATAGTGTCAGCTGTGGCTCAGTGCCTTGAATCAGGAAATTGTGCGTTTAAGCCCTAATTCAGAGACTTGAGCACATTCTAGGCTGACGCTCCAGTGCAATACTGAGGGAGTGCTGCACTGTTGACAGTGCCATCATTTACATGGGGTGTTGAACTGAGGACCTGTCTGTATTTTCCAAAGAGACATGAAAGACCGGTGACACTCTTTAAAGAGAAGTTGTGGAATTGCAGCGTTAACTATGGCCGCGATTCCCTGGCCTCGTTATGCTCTCGCTCTAATGAAACAAGACTGGTGCATAGCGGGAGAGGCCAAAAATGTGAATCGTGCCAGGAGCCAAACAGTTGGCGATGCCACCGGCCCGCTCCCGTAGGTGAAACTGAGATCTTGGAGTAGCGTGGCGAGAAACCAATTATCATCACTTGAGCCCTATTTCCATACAATTAGCGAGACCCACCCCATATCCAAAGGCCTCCCCAGCAAGGGCTCACGCTGGCGCTGAATAGTACTCTTTTTGAAAAATGTGGACCTGGCGGAAAGACATCTCTGGGGAGCCGAGCAGGTAGTAGCCAGTTTTGCTCACAGGCAAAGAGCCCGGGGGTGCTGGACTTGCCACCCCAGTGCTTGGTGAGGGGTGGGAACCCTTGGCTTGGTGGGGGGGAACGTCCGCAGGGGTGGGCCGCCATAGGAGGGTGGGGGTGGAGATGCTGGGAGGGCAACCGGGGGGCAGCCACTCACGGCACCACCATGCCAACCACTGGATCATGTTTACTCGTTCTGGGAGCATCTCTTGTCCCTGCCCAATGACCGTCCATAACCCTCACTGACTGCCGAGGCCTCTGGTGGCGCGGCTGAAGGCTAATAGGGAATTGGCAATCGTGGTTAAGTGAGCACTTCATATATCACAAGTGGATTCCCGTGGGCGGGCCATGTAACCGTGGGAGTCATTGCCTGGCACCTCAATCACGCCTTGACACCTGGATACTGTGCTTGAACACTGCGGGAGGCATCAGCATACATGCAGCAGCCAACATCCGAAGACCCGGCGGATGGGACACAGCTCTGGGGACATGTCGACGGCCAGAGGGTGGGAGGGTGCCATGGGAATGCGGGATGCCTGGAGAGATAGACCAAAGGATCGGAGGTAAGCACGCGTTACGGAAGAAAGTGACCGAGGTGTCAGAATGGTTGTGCACAAGGGTGCTTAATTTGTTGTACAAGTCCCCACTCTCTCGATTGTGCTGCTCCCTCACCCCTCCAGCCCGCACCACCCTCCACTACCCCAGCTGTTACCTACCCCCCCGCCCACCGCTACCCCCTTCCCTGGTGCCGTCAGTGATCCTCAACGTGCTTTGCCTTTCTAGCTCTACCGTTACATCTAGATGTCTCCCCTGGAGCACATCTGAGGTGGAGGCAGCCAGCTGCTTACCATGACCTGTGGCCTTCAATGCCCCTGGCAGGCATCCTCTGGGGGCTCTGGGGCTGGAGGGCCTCGGCGCAATTGTCGATGGGACATGCACAGCCATGCCGCCCTGTCCCATGTGCTGACTTTGAGACGCGGCCTCATTAAACGGGTGGGACCCGGGGGAGTTGGTGACCACCGTCGCCACTCTATGGGACGGGTCCAGCTTGGCACTCCTCCTGGTCGGCGGCCATAGCGTCCTGTGGTTCACCCTCAGCTGGTTCGAGCCCCGGCTGCCCCTGCATCATCTGGCTCAGCCAACCCTTGTGGTTACCCATGGTCTGCACCATCATGTCGTCGCCCTCGGCGAAGCTCTTCAGCGACTGGGCCATGCTCTGCAGTGCCTTAGCAATGCCCACCTGCGACTGGGACAAGATCTGCAGCGCCCCGGCCATGCCCATTTGAGAGCGGACATGTCCCGCAGAACGTCATCATCCTTGCGCAATCCTGCGGCTACAGGGCCACCTCCGACTCCATGATAAGGGATCAGATAGTTTTTGGGGTTGAGTCAGACACCCTACACCAGCAGCTCCTTAAAGTGAAACAACGCACCCTGGCGACTGCAATAGAGACCTGTGTCCTCCATGAAAATGCGACCAGCCGGTACTCCCATATCCAGGCGGCCGAAACGGCACAGCACGGGGCCCCCGAGGCGGAGCAGGTCCGGTCGATTGAGAGCCTCCCGGCCCGCGGCCCGGACGAGGGCGGCCATTTCGCGTGCTTTCCAAGGCCTCCTGCGCTTGTTCGTGCCAAAAGAGGGGTCGCTGAGGCAGAGGAACGCGAAGCGCAGGCGCGCACTACGCAGGACCGCACCGCGCATGCGCGGTGGCGCAACGAACGTTACGAACATAATGACGTCACGACGTGCAGCAACTGTGGATCTGCATATTTAAAGCGGCAATGTCCTGTTAGAACCCGACAAACTGAACTGAAGTTTTGGGGGGACCACATCTCCCGGTCGGGTGTCCGGCCCGATGCCGACAAGGTGGCAGCCATCACGGCCATGCAGCAGCCGTCAGACAAGAAGGCAGTGCTACGCTTTCTCGGGATGGTCAACTTCCTGGGGAAGTTCATTCCCAACCTTGCTTCACACACGACTGCTCTTCGCCACCTGGTCAAGAAGACCACGGAGTTCCAGTGGCTGCCTGCACACCAGAATGAAAGGGAGGAGCTCAAGGTCAAGCTCATCACCGCCCCGGTATTGGTGTTATTCGACACCACACGGGAGACAAAGATCTCCACGGATGCCAGCCAATCGGGTATTGGTGCGGTCCTCCTGCAACGGGACGACACCTCATCATGGGCTCCGGTCGCCTATGCCTCGCGGGCCATGACCCCCACAGAACAGCGCTATGCGCAGATCGAGAAGAAATGCCTCGGATTGTTGGCGTGCATTGACAATTTTCATGACTATGTCTATGGTCTTCCGCAGTTCACTGTAGAGACCGACCATCGCCCCCTGGTCGGCATTATCCAGAAGGACCTAAACGTTATGACCCCTCACCTCCAGCGCATTCTGCTCAAGCTCCGCAGGTACGACTTTCAGCTTGTCTACACCCCGGGGAAGGAGCTTATCATCGCAGATGCTCTGTCTAGGGCGGTCAACACACCGTCTGACCCCGACGGGTTTGTGTGCCAGGTTGAGGCACAGGTAGCCTTCACATCGGCCAATCTGCCGGCCACTGATGCACGTATGGCCCACATCCGATGTGAGATTGCGGCTGACCCCCTGCGACAACGTGTGATGTGCCACATGACAGAAGGGTGGCTAAAGGGGCAGTGCCCACAATTTTACAATGTCCGGGGTGACCTGGCCATCGTTGATGGCATCCTCTTAAAATTGGATCAGATTGTGATCCCACACAGTATGCACCAGCTTGTCCTCGAACAATGCACGAAGGCCATCTCGGAGTCGAGAAGTGCAGACGGAGGGCCCGAGAGACTGTGTACTGGCCGGGTATCAGCGACGACATCGCAAACATGGTGCTCAACTGCCCCACCTGCCAGAGGTTTCAGCCGGCGCAACCCATTGAGACCCTTCAGCCCCACGGGTTGGTCACTTCCCCCTGGTCGAAGGTCGGTGTCGACCTCTTTCATGCGCTCGGCAGGGACTACGTTATTATCATTGACTATTTCTCGAGTTACCCGGAGGTCATATGCCTGCACGACACTTCATCATCTGCTGACATCCGGGCATGCAAGGAGACCTTCGCTCGCCATGGCATTCCGCTCACCGTCATGTCTGACAACGGACCTTGCTTTGCGAGTCAAGAATGGTCTTCCTTTGCCACTGCCTACAACATCACGCATGTGACGTCCAGTCCGTTGTATCCTCCATCGAATGGCAAGGCGGAGAAGGGCGTCCATATTGTTAAGAGGCTTCTCTGCAAGGCTGCTGATGCCGGGTCTGACTTCTGTCTAGCTTTGCTGGCTTATCGCTCGGCCCCACTGTCCACGGGCCTGTCGCCAGCTCAGCTGTTGATGGGTCGCACCATCAGGACAACTGTTCCGTCCATTCATGTTCCTGACCTCGATCATGCCCCGGTCTTGCGGAAGATGCAGCAACAGCGCGATCAGCAGAAGGTGGCGCATGATGCTCGGGGGACTGATCTTGCTGCCTTGGAGCCTGGCGACAATGTCCGCATACACCTTCCAGACGGTGGCTGGTCAGCAATGGCTGAGGTTCTCCGCCAGGTAGCTCCCCGATCATTCGTTGTTCGCATGCCTGATGGCTCTATTCGCCGCCGCAATCAGCGGGCCCTTCGTTTGACTCCGCGCTCGCTACGACACTCTGCACCGGTGCCATGCCCTCCTGTTGCCCCTGACGTCGACTTTGTTGAGCTTCCTGCCACGATGCATTTTCCTCTCTCGCCCGTCGATAGGCCCATTGCTCAGCCGGTGGCTCCTGACCCACCCTTGAGGCGGTCAACCCGAATTCGTCGCCCACCTGAGAGACTGAACTTATGAGCCTGTTTTGGTTTCTTTTGTTCCATTGGACTTACTGAAACTGTTGACCATGTTTCTATTATCGTTCTGTGTTTGAGAGTTTGCATTTGTTCCGTTCTTGGTACACTTTTGTTCTTATGGTGCACCTGACATCTTCCTATGTATATAGTTCGCCTCCTGTACATTTTGTAGTTAATTTCACACACACATATTTAGTTGCACCCAGTACACAATCTTATTTATTATCATGCAGGCACATGTTTCTTGTGAAAAGGGGGAATGTCATGATATCCAGATCAGCATATCATGGTGCAATCACACACACTGATGGACAGGCATTTGGACCAACCAGCACACACACAACATCGCAGCCAATCACTAGTAAGAGCACACGCACTATAAAAGGGGGAACACGAGAGTTCCCGCTCATTCTGGTAGGAGACAGCTCGGGACACAGAGCTTGCAGTGTGACACTCAGACACAGACCATGTGCTGAGTGCCTCACCAACATTAGTGATAGGGCGAGGTCCATAGGTTAGCTGGTAGCGAATGTACCCAAGTCTATAGTTAGTTGCATCTGTTATTTAACATAATAAAATCAAGTTGTACCATCTACATCCGTGTTGGCTTATTTGTGTATCAGGGCACCCAGCACGACACCCTCCTGGCCTCCACCGCGTCTAGGTGCCTCCCTAGGTCAGCATCCCCGAATCTTGGGGCCGGTCTCCTCGGTGCCATTATTGTGAGCTGGCTGGGGTTGGCTGAGCAAGTGCAGTTTAAGTGCTGCTCTATCTTGTTAGCGGGGGGCTGGGGACTGTGGTGCTGATGAATCAGCTGGCGAGCCACCTTTTGCGGTCAGAAGCCCATGAAGGTCCCAGCATCGGTGACGGTTCGGTGTCGATTTTGGAGTCGTAAAGCGCCACAGTTCCCACACCGGTGTCGGCACTTAACTACATAAATGGAGAATCTTGGCCAGTGTCTTGGAAACAAATGGGCTGGTGTTCTCCGGCCATTTGATGGCAGCGGGATTCTCTGTTGCCACCGGAGAGCAGCCTGTCCTGTGGGTTTCCTGGCGGCGTAGGGGTGTCTTCAGTGAGAACTCTCATTCATCAGGTGGGAAATGAAGGAATCCACCGCCAGCAAATGACGCGCCTCCTTCCGCTGTCGAGAAGCACGCGGCTCGTTTCATCTGAGAACCCAGTCTTGGGTCTTTGTAGTTTGTGTGGATGGTTGCCTCCTGGTTTTGTTATTGCTCTAGGGCACCAGGTACTTGTTTCTGTCAATTCCCACCTTGCGGTGCAGCCGCATTTGGAGTATTGCGTGCAATTCTGCTCGCTGCATTATAGGAAGGATGTGGAAGCATTGGATTGGATTGGATTTGTTTATTGTCACGTGTACCGAAGTACAGTGAAAAGTATTTTTCTGCGAGCAGCTCAACAGATCATTAAGTACATGAGAAGAAAAGGGAATAAAAGCAAATACATAATAGGGTAACACAACAGATGTAATGTAACTACATAAGCACAGGCATCGGATGAAGCAGTGTTAATGAGGTTAGTCCATAAGAGGGTCATTTAGGAGTCTGGTGACAGTGGGGAAGGAGCTGTTTTTGAGTCTGTTCGTGCGTGTTCTCAGACTTCTGTATCTCCTGCCCAATGGAAGAAGTTGGAAGAGTGAGTAAGCCGGGTGGGAGGGATCTTTTATTATGCTGCCCGCTTTCCTCAGGCAGCGGGAGGTGTAGATGGAGTCAATGGATGGGAGGCAGGTTCGTGTGATGGACTGGGCGGTGTTCACGACTCTCTGAAGTTTCTTGCGGTCCTTGGCCGAGCAGTTGCCATACCAGGCTGTGATGCAGCCCGATAGGATGCTTTCTATGGTGCATCTGTAAAAGTTGGTAAGGGTTAATGTGGACATGGTGAGTTTCCTTAATTTCCTGAAGAAGTATGGGCGTTGTTGTGCTTTCTTGGTGGTAGCGTCGACGTGGGTGGACCAGGACAGATTTTTGGAGATGTGCACCCCTAGGAATTTGAAACTGCTAACCATCTCCACCTCGGCCCCGTTGATGCTGACAGGGGTGTGTACAGTACTTTGCTTCCTGAAGTCAATTACCAGCTTTTTAGTTTTGCTGGCATTGAGGGAGAGATTGGTGTCGCTACACCACTCCACTAGGTTCTCTATCTCCCCCCTGTATTCGGATTCGTCGTTTTTCGAGATCCGGCCCACTATGGTCGTATCGTCAGCAAACTTGTAGATGGAGTTGGAACCAAGTTTTGCCACGCAGTCGTGTGTACAGGGAGTAGAGTAGGGGGCTAAGTACGCAGCCTTGCTGGGCGCCGGTGTTGAGGACTATTGTAGAGGACTGTCCTGGCTTGACACAATTCACACCTCTTTAACCTGGGGTTACCCCATCTCTGGATCTGTAAAGATTTAAGCACCTGCTAATGCTTGCATTCCAAGCATTGTCTGGCATCTTTGAATCTGTCTATATATATGTTTCTGGAACATACCTCTTCATTCACCTGAGGAAGGAGCAGCGTTCTGAAAGCTAGTGACATCGAAACAAACCTGTTGGACTTTAACCTGGTGTTGTAAGACTTCTTATTGTGGAGGAGGTGTTGTTGTTCATTCTTACTGATTGTAGTCTGTTGGTCAGAAAATCGAGGATCCAGTTGCAGAGTGGGGAGCCAAGTCCGAAGTTTTGGAGCTTTGATATGAGCTTGGTTCAGAGGAGATTTACCAGAATGTTGCCTGGTATGGAGGGAAGATCTTATGAGGTAAGGCTGAGGGACTTGAGGCTGTTTTCGTTAGAGAGAAGAAGGTTAAGAGGTGACTTAATTGAGGCATACAAAATGATCAGAGGATTACATAGGGTGGACAGTGAGAGTCTTTTTCCTCGGATGGTGATGTCTAGCACGCGGGGACATAGCTTTAAATTGAGGGGAGATAGATATTGGACAGATGTCAGAGGTAGCTTCTTTACTCAGAGAGTAGTAAGGGCGTGGAATGTCCTTCCTGCAACAGTAGTGGACTCGCCAACACTAAGGGCATTCAAATGGTCATTGGATAGACATATGGACGATAAGGGAATAGCATAGATGGGCTTTAGAGTGGTTTCACAGGTTGGCGCAACATCGAGGGCCGAAGGGCCTGTACTGCGCTGTAATGTTCTATGTTCTATGTTCCATTCCATATCTTATAGAACATGGCCAGCCCATTTTTCTCCCTCCTTTGCTATTGTGATTCCGGTTCCAACTTTGATCAAGGATATGACACTGGTATATTTCCCATCCTGATTCATACAGAATGCTATAGTGTCACTTCAATCTATTTCAATTAGTTGGATCACAGCCACCTAGCCCACTGAGCTAGTGGACCCCGATATAGGCATATATGTTCTAACTGTATTTATGTATAGTCACATGCACACATCTGGAAGTGATCTTAATACTTTTCTTTGAGATGCTTTGCTTTGAATCAGCTTCTCATGACCTGTTACAAATCTTCCAAATTTTCAAAAACGTTCAGCTGGTATTTTCTTTTAAGGAGTGAATGTCCTTAGTTCTTTTTGTGTAACTTATATTGCATTCTTTACCAATTCTGTCATCAGGAGCGGGATTCTCCGATATCGGCGCGATGTCCGCCGACCGGCGCCAAAAACGGCGTGAATCAGTCTGGCATCGCGCCGCCCCGTGGACGTCTCCCCATCTTGAGGGGCCGAGCCCTCACCTTGAGGGGCTAGGCCCGCGCCGGACTGATTTCCGCCCCGCCGGCTGGCGGGAAAGGCCTTTGGTGCCCCGCCAGCTGGCGCGAAACTGACATTGCCGGGCGGCGCATGCGCGGGAGTGTCAGCGGCCGCTCACGGCATCCCCGCGCGTTCGCAGTGGAGGGGTCTCTTCCGCCTCCGCCATGGCCCGCCCGCGGATCGGTGGCCCCTGATCACGGGCCAGGCCACCGTGGGGGCACCACCCGGGGCCTGATCGCCCTGCGCCCCCCCCCCCAGGACCCCGGAGCCCGCCCGCGCCGCCGTCCCAAAGGTGGTTCGGCAGCGGCGGGACTTCGGCCCATCGCGGGCCGGAGAATTGCTGGGGGGAGCCCGCCAACCGGCGCGGCGCGATTCCCGCCCCCGCCGAATATCCGGTGCCGGAGACTTCGGCAGCCGGCGGGGGCGGGATTCACGCCAGCCCCCGGCGATTCTCCGACCCGGCGGGGGGTTGGAGAATCCCGCCCCAGATGTGTACTTGCCTGTGAATTACTGAGTGAATTATGAACTGCTTACTGTTGTGTGCAGCTATAAGATTTCAGTAAGGTGCCCAGGGTGGGCTCAAGTGAGCATGAGGTTGAGTCAATGAACTGCAACGTGGATATTGTAAAAGATGAATCAGAAACTATGATTTATATTTCCTTAAACATTCCTCAGTGGCCATGACGTAGGCGAGATGAAAGGCGATGGGTTACAACAGTCTTGTGTTGGATTGTGGTTGGCACACAGGTCTTGGTTGTTATACTGATTGAATGACCAGTTTGACTTTCTGCTGTGTTAAGTTAACAGGAGTTTGAGCAATCTCACTCAAGTTCACAGTGAATGTGGATTCACTGAAATGTTTGACCAAAAGTTGGGTAATTTAGCGAGGCTATAAATAAAAGCTGGAATGTGAAATCATTGCGCAAAGTAAATACAGATGAGGAAGGTCATCTGACCCATTGTAAATCAGTCATCCACAAAGACCCTCCAGTCTTCCCATTACATCATCCCATTGCTTGTTAAATTATTCCAGGGTTTAACCTACACTACCCTATCTGGGGCCCATTCTATGTGTTGGTCACTGTCATGCATTGGGTTTTTCCACACTGGCTACGTTCTCAGGTTCAGCATCACTTACCTGCAGTACCTCATGATCATCAATATCTAGGTAAATGAAAACAAGACCTTACTCTGTGCATCAACTAATGGAATGTATCCTGTGCTGCCGCGAGATTTTCCTTGAAAAGCAGACTGAATATATTTCATATCAGACTCGGAACCTGGTTTTAAATTAACAAGACGTTTTATGTAAATAGAATACGCAAATGGACAGCACATAGCAACAAGCATCGAGTGAAGCCGGGCTTCCTGGTGTGTTTAGGTGCCGCCCCCTCACAATCCCGGCACAAAACATGTTCCCCTTCAAAAGGAATGGCAAGTGTGGGAAGATCTCGTCTGGAAACCTTCCTGTTTCTCAGGGGAGAAGCATGCCGGTTTTCTGACCGAACCTGACACTTGCCAATTTTTGGGACAAATCTGCCGTGGTCTCATCAATGCGCTGTACAATTGAAGCATAACCTCCTTACTTTTGTAATCAATTCCCCTCACATCATCAGAGGCAGTTGGGAGATTTACGTCCTCCTCCATCTTAGACTGTGAGTAAATGTAAAGCCCCCAACAGCATAACACTTGCTGAAACTATATACCACCCTTTTGCGATTCTTGCACTCGGACTGGGTTTTTCAAAGTGCGGCTCACGGGCGGGTGTCAGAAGCGTCGTGAGGCTAAGGGTCATGGTGTTCTGCATTCATCAGCCAATAACACAGAGTTTCCCAATGTCAGCATTCTGAAGCCCGCAGAGAAAGTCCTGCCTAAAATATCAATTCAGGCCTCTGGGGGGAGCAATTCTTTGACAGATTTCCTGTGAGCCTTGTGGTTCCCCTCAACTCACCACCACCACTCCCTTCCTGGTGGTGGTTCCGCTCCGAAAACACCATGTACCGTAAAACATTTGGCGGATATCTTGCCCTCTCCTGGCCAAGCTGTGGTCCAAGAGTTCACCCAGACGTGGTCCATCTGCAAACTTCCACCCCACGGACATGGACCCCATGTGCTCTGCTCTGATGCAGAACAGTTGTCCGGCGGATGACATCTAGGGGACCATACTGCCCCACTGGGAGACCAGCCTGCAGCAGAAAGAGCCAGTCATGAAAGAGAAGGAGACTATCGGAGAACTCACCGCTAAGCTCAGCAGAATGGGCTTTTCACAGTAACGTCATTGAAGCCTACTTGTGACAATGAGCGATTATTCTGGAAAATCCAGAAGATGGCGCCGGAGCGAGGCGACTCTCTGCGAGCTCTCCCCAACAGATCCACTTTTTACTTAACTTACAATCATTCTAATCTTTTATATTCTTTTCTTCCCTTTTCTTCCCATGTACTTAATGATCTGTTGAGCTGCTCGCAGAAAAATACTTTTCACTGTACCTCGGTACACGTGACAATACACAAATCCAATCCAATTATTATATTATTAGCAGATCCGAGAGCCCGATTATCCCAGAGCACTCGGTGAGCGAGCACAAACCGGGGAAGGGATTCCCTGTGTGTGTGTGTGTGTGTGTGTGAGTGTGTGTGTGTCTGTTTGCTGTGTTCCCGGTGATGACAACAACAATACAACTGAGGCAATGTCTCCGTGCAGACAAATAGTTTGAAAATTTTCTGCAGATCTTCTTGCAGTGTAGTTGCTGCTGAGGGGCCAGAAGTGTGCGTGTCAGTGACGCCATGGAGGCACATTCAGTGCGAACGGATCGGCTGCCATTGCGGCAAGAGCTACATTATTGGAGACATCAGTCTCCATAAAGTGAGTGCAATGGCATGCCTTCTAATTGGAGAGACATGAGTACATCACAATGCCACAATTGAATAACATAGAACATACAGTGCAGAAGGAGCCCATTCGGCCCATCGAGTTTGCACCGACCCACTTAAGCCCTCACTTCCATCCTATCCCCGTAACCCAATAACCCCTCCTAACCATTTTTGGTCACTAAGGGCAATTTATCATGGCCAATCCACCTAACCTGCACGTCTTTGGACTGTGGGAGGAAACCGGAGCACCCGGAGGAAACCCACGCAGACACGGGGAGAACGTGCAGACTCCGCACAGACAGTGACCCAGCGGGGAATCGAACCTGGGACCCTGGCGCTGTGAAGCCACAGTGCTATCCACTTGGGCTACCGTGCTGCCCATATCTGAGAAAATAATCAATTCAAGTGAAAACATTTCTCAATGTCCATTTTGTCTGATTACTGACAACCAGGACAGTTAGTCTGTCAGTTGTCTGTGGGTCAGTTTTAGTGTTGTCAGCATTCATCAATATTGGTGAACTTGTTTCTAACAGTGTACTTTGAAGTTGAATAAACCTGCATCAAATAATTGATTTGCTTTTAAGCCAATTATAAATCAAGATTTTAATATCACTGTCTTGTTCACTGTTTTATTTACAAGAGCCACATATTGCTCTCTCCCAGTGATATCTGTTCTTTGTTCTTCTCTTCTCGGTCTTCATCCTTCACTTCTTTGTTCTCTCGAGGTAGTGTCCTACGATGAATGTTCACAATTGTTGACAGCTCTCCAGTGTCTCTCAGGAGTAACTATCCTTTACGTGTGATCCTGGACAGTGAAGTTTTATAGATAGGGGGATATCAAGCCATATATAATCCTGTCCTCACTCAATGTTGACACAAATTCAATGCACCAGGGACTACTGGATAGTGATTAAGAACAAGAAAACTAGATGACTTACTTTCCCTCCCTTGCCTGGGGCAAGAAAACTTTTGGGCACGATTTAATGAAAAATAAATTTGGGTATTTTAGTGGGGTGGTTCTCATCGATCCTGCTATTAAACAGGACTCTGCTTCTTTTTTGGGCCTCACGAGGAATGCCCTGCTGGAGCTCAGCTCATCAGTGTAGGAAGAGATTGGGGCGCCATTTTTAAATGCCGCCCCGATCTCCTGACCCCCTACTATGGCCTACGGCCCCCACCACAATGCTACAACCTATTGATCAGGAGGTCCTCGAGATCCCCTCATCCGACCTCATAATGGCAGAACACCCCCAGGACTGATCCCTGGCATGGGCAAACTGGCACTTGGGCACATTGGCACTGCCAGTACAGCAGCCTGACAGTGCCATCACCAGCCCGGCATTGCCAAGATGCCCAAGTGACATTGAGGTTGTCGGGGTACCACCCTGCCCAGAGCCTAACCACACAGAGGTCTCTGATCACCCCCCCTCCCCAAGTGCTGTTACGCCTGGTCCACATTTGTGAAAATTGATGCTAAATTGCACCACGGCATTTGACCCCGTGCCTTGGGATACTCCAGCATAGACATATTGAAGTGAAGTTAACTGATCACTTGAATATGCAAATCTGGATTTCGCCCAATGAGGATGAGATCCATATAGCGACGCCTCACGAGATCTTGTTAGATCTTGAAAGGCGTCATGATCGTTGTAAATCTCGCGAGAGGCCTCTCGTCCGATTTACCGCCCTTGTCATACAATCGCACCCATAGTGTCTCACCGGAGCGGCGGTGGTCCGAATTTCTGGTTTGTCGACCATTCTCCGCCCCCTGCGCAGAACGCAATTCTGGTGCGGAGGCTCGGAGAATCCAGCCCAAGGTACATAATGTGACTACATAACACCAGCATCGAGTGAAGCACACAGGGGTGTCAAAAGGTCTCCATGGGCCTCGGAGGATGTTCAAACCTGCAAGGTAAGATAAAAAACGAAAGGTTAGTAATAATGTTAGTCTTAGAATTAAATTTTAAAAGATTAGAACGATTATAAGATCAATAAAAAGAGGATCTGTTAGGGAGAGTATCTTGCAGGACAACTTTTAATGAACCTCATGAATTGCCAATTAGTCTTCTCACCTTGTTTCAACGGTGAGTTTCAGGAAACTTGGAAAACCCATACATGTCATGGCAAATTTAAATCCCGATAAAAACCTTGTACAAATTACCTCCTTTAAAAACTGCCTCTCCAGAGGGGGTGGGGGAGAGGTAGAGAGTTACATTTCCGCTGATTTTAACAATCCTCCTGAACCGAAACTTATGTGCTCTTAAGATGCTATTAATATTCTCCGCAGTATTTCACTGGTGGAGAATCAAATCATTTTGTAAAATTCCAAAAGCACATCTGTTCTTTTTTTAATGAAGAGTTGAACCTTGAACCTAAGGGATTTCACTTGTTACGGCTCCTGGTGACAGCACACATTGAAGTAAGCTTACTTTCCCCATTGATAATTGAACAAAATGGTTCTAACAGAGGCCCGACCCTGGAGACTAGCCTGAACATCCTCCTGAGATTACTTAACCTCAGGGTGACCCCCATTTCCCTATTGGAAACCCATCAAACCAGTCTCACTTGCAGAAAGAATTGCACATACATCACTTGTAAAAAATGTTTTTAAAAAAATGACCCGCTTCAGTGCGTCTCACTTGAAAATTAACAAAGCACTCCGGAAATGTTTTAAATGGGTTTGCAATCTGTCTGTCCTTTGTGTAATTATAACTCACTTTGTTACCTTGGGCCTCCCCTTGGCGTCTCTGCTCCTGATTTCACTTCTATTACTGAGATTAGTATGAGGTCATGTAAGAGGTGATGTAATGTTGGTGCCTTCACTCTCCTCTCCAGGGGCCTCCACTCTTTGATCAGCACCCTGAAACTCTAATAGACAGGATCTGGAAGTGAAAAGTACACAATAAGTTACAAACCAGGTGGCCCTGAGAACATACTTTTCTCTCCGCCTATATTTTTCTGCGGTAAGAAATAATAGTCAGCAATTTAGCTTTAAAAATAAAAGGAACTTGAATCGGTGTCAGGCAATACTAATACTGAGTTTGTACTGAGTGATTATGGTATTTTTAAGATGAATTCTTTGCGATATGAACATTACTGGAGAAACAAATATTTATTGTCTACTCCTTAAGGTGGTGGTGAGCCTCCTCCTTGAATTGCCACAGAATATGTGGTGACAGTACTCCCACAGTGCTGTTCAGTGGGAAATTCCAGCATTTTCACCCAGTCACGATGAAGGAACAGCGATGCATACTCACACCCAGATGGTATGTAACTTAAAGGGGAAAAGTGATGGTGCTCCCTTACGTTGGTCACCCTTGTCCTTCCAGGTGATTGGGGTCAGGGGTTGGGGAGGTGTGGGGCCGACTCCCTTCTCCAGCCTAATTCCACAGAATGCTGAGACTGAAGCCACAAATCTGGTTCAGGTTTTGATGCATACATTTCATAGAGTTGCTGCGTGTATGTTAATTATCAGACCTTACTTGACCAGAGAAAGTTCAACTCGGCCTCACTCACCATTGCCAAAACTGTCCACTGCTTCAGGATCACCTGAGACGGCAAAGGTAACTCCCGCTTCCTTTTCGCTACTACCAGCTGCCTTCTTAAATTTTTAATCCCCAACCAGTCTGCTTCACCTCTAACATGGACCAGTAATTAAGATAAAGACCACCCATTTAGCTGCCTCTGTTGCTAATTGCCTTCCAATTGTCCACCAACCCAAGCCTTCTGTCTGTCTCGTTTAGCTCTAAGCCTTGACTCTCCCTTTTATTTTTCCCTCAGATGTAAGGTTGCCAACCGTTCAGGATTGGCCTGGAGTCTCCAGGATTGAAGATCTATCTCCAGGGACACTGCTGGGTGCAGCCCTGAAGAAAAATCATCAGGACATGAAAAAAAAAAAAGATTTTTTGCCATTATATTTGAACATTTCTCTTTACCAGATATTAAAATAATGAAAATGGGAAAGAAGGCTGATTATCAAGTATCATCCAATTGGGTAATGAGCCTTTTCGCTTTCTAATTGCCCTAACAAGGCAGTACACCACAAGGAGGGATGTGTTGGCTGACTAATGGCAGGAGGTGGGTGAAAGTCATGTGATGAAACCTCCAGCAGGAATGTATTTAATCACAGTTGGCAACCCTCCGTTGATGTCCTGACCATGAGACCTGCCACCTGCTCGTTTGATCCCATTCTCACTAAACTCCTGACTAACCAACTTCCTTTCTCAGACCCCATGCTAGCTGATATTGTAAATAGTTCCTGCCTCCTCACACCTGTTCCCCATCCTTTCAAAAGTGCCATTATCACCCTTCCTCAAAAATAATGCCCTTGATCTTTCTTGCTTCAGTGGCTCTAGACTCACTGAAAAAGAAACAAGTCCGACCAATATAATTGCCTGTCCACCACACGTTCTTTATATTGTGGGCGCACCTTTGAACCTCTGCCTTTATTGGTCAGTAAGCTCATTTCTTTTGCTTTGTGTTCAAGAAATTCTACCTGGCACAGAAAGCCTTGCGTTTGTGACCACTCAGGTTGTTGATATTTTCATCATTTTTATCAAACCAACCCTGATAAGCTAAATGTGAAGTAGGTTAGGATCACTGTGAAGCAGACCGGGAGGTGAGTGAAGCAGGTCAGCATCACTGTGAAGCAGACCGGGAGGTGAGTGAAGCAGGTCAGCATCACTGTGAAGAGACCGGGAGGAGAGTGAAGCAGGTCAGCATCACTGTGAAGAGTTTGGAGGAGAGTGACGCATGTCAGCATCACTGTGAAGCAGACCTGGAGGAGAGTGAAGTACATCAGCATCACTATGAAGCTCACCAAGAGGAGTGTTAAAAAGGGCAGCATCATTGTGAAGAGACCGGGAGGAGAGTGAAGCAGGCCGGATCACTGTGAAGATACAGGGAGGAGAGTGAAGCAGGTCAGGATAACTGTGAAGAGATTGGGAGGGGAGTGAAGCAGATCAGCATCACAGTGATGAGACCGGGAGGAGAGTGAAGCAGGTCAGCATCACGGGGAAGAGACCGGGAGGAGAGTGAAGAAGGTCAGCATCACTGTGAAGCAGACCGGGAGGAGGGTGAAGAAAGTCAGCATCACAATGAAGAGACCGGGAGGAGAGTGAAGCAGATCAGCATCATGGGGAAGAGACTAGGAGGAGAATGAAGAAGGTCAGCATCACTGTGAGGCAGACTGGGAGGCGTGTGAAGCAGGTCAGCATCACTGTGAAGAGATTGGGAGGAGAGTGAAGCAGATCAGCATCACGGGGCAGAGACCAGGAGGAGAATGAAGAAGGTCAGCATCACTGTGAAGCAGACTGGGAGTAGAGTGAAGAAGGCCAGCATCACTGACAAGAGACCGGGAGGAGTGTGAAGCAGGTCACCATGACTGTGAAGCAGACCGGGAGGAGAGTGAAGCAGGTCAGCATCACTGTGAAGCAGACCGGGAGGCGTGTGAAGCAGGTCAGCATCACAGTGAAGAGACCGGGAGGAGTGTGAAGCAGGTCAGCATCAATGTGAAGAGATTGGGAGGAGAGTGAAGCAGGTCAGCATCACGGGGAACAGACCGGGAGGAGAGTGAGGAAAGTCAGTATCACTGTGAAGCAGACCGGGAGGAAAGTGAAACAGGTCAGCATCACTGTGAAAAGACGGGGAGGAGTGTGAAGCAGGGCAGCATCACTGTGATGCAGACTGTTCGGAGGGTGAAGCAGACTGGGAGGTGGGAGAAGCAGACCAGGAGGTGGATGATGCACTTACCTTCAGGGAGAGAGGCGAAGAGGAGAAGAGGAACGCTTTGAATTTGAAAGGATATGTGATAAGTGATATCAGAATAAAGCTGTAAGGTGATTGGCTGGTGACTATTGCCCCTTAGCTACTGCATGTAAACAACTGGGAGTTTAACAAATGTTAAAAATACTGAAGTGACAAGTTAGTATCTGATGAGCCACTGCTTCTATTTTTAAGTGAAGTTTGTTACCACTCACAAGGCGTAGTAACAGGGTTTACCAGTATTAGTAAGGTTCATTAACTTGCTAATCAGTCAGAAGTATTCAGATATCACAAGTACTTTCACTCCAAGGCTGGTATTTCCTGGTGCCACCCGCTGCTGGAATCTTCCGATCCCACTGCAAGTCCGTGGGCGGCCATGGCAAGGCCAGAGAATCCTGGCCAATAAGTGTACAGCGAGTGTGCAACCACAAAAAAGGCGTACCTGCAGCGGTGTACATGATTCCTGGAGAGCTGCCAGGGTGCTTCCATCCTACAGCAATCAAAACTCCCCGATGTGGGGAAGCGGTGGCGCAGTGGTATTGTCACTGGACGAGTAAACCAGGGACCCAGTTGCTCTGGGGCCCCAGGTTCAAATCCCGCCACTGCAGATGGTGAAATTTGAATTAAATTTAAATCTGGAATTAAAAGTCCAATGATGACCATGAGACCATTGTCGATTGTCATAGAAACCCATCTGGTTCACTAATGCCCTTTCGGGAAGGAAATCTGCCGTCCTTACCTGGACTGGCCTACATGTGACTCCAGACCCACGGCAATGTGGTTGACTCTTAACTGCTCCCTCAAGGGCAATTAGGGATGGGCAAAAAATGCTGGCACAGCCTGCAATGCCCACGTCCCATGAACGAATAAAAAAAAGGATAATGGTCCATGGGTCCACAGTGCTGGGTTCCTTGCCTTTTGTGGTATATGTCAATGAGTTAGATTTCAATATAGCAAGTTTTCAGATGATTTACAAATACATTTATTTATTTATGAATATTTTATGCTGGAGCATTTTGAGGATTTGGAACTCAGAGCTGCAACTTTCAAAACTATGAGATATGGGCCAGAAAAGCTCTTCCAGGGATATGGAGCAGAGCTGGAAAGTTGGATAGGAGGTGAATGGGCTGAATCACCTCTTTTGGTGCTGTAAACTTTTTGGCCCAAATCTTCTGAGGAGGGAAATCACTATTGGATTATCAGCTTGTTCCTACTTTTCTGCACCACTGTGTATCTGCATTCCAGAATGCTGAAAACGTACCTGAAATAAAACTGCTTCCTCATAGTGTAGGATTGATGTGGGGAGTCAAGTCACATGGCCCCTTTTTATGGCACCAGCTGCTGTGATCTGGTAAGTAAGTTTAGATGTTCCAAAGCTTCTTTAAAAATCTACAGAGAGAAGTTAAGTGGGTAAGAGGGTAGCATGGGTGAGAGGGCAAGGGGGTCAGGTGCGTGTGCTAAGTGGGTAAGGGTGGTGGCTGGATAGGGTGAGAGGTGAGCAGGGTGGCAGGTGGGTAGGGTGGAAGGATGGATGGCAACTGGGTAGTTTGGCAGGGTGGCATGTGGAGGAGGTGATAGACAGTCAAGGTGACAGAGCTGCAGCTAGGTGGGGTGGTAGGAGGATAGGATGGTAGGTGGGTAGGGTGCCAGGTGCGTGAGATGAAAAGGAAGTATGTTGGCAGGTCAGTGGGGTGGCAGGTGGGTGAGGTGGGTAGGTGCATGAATTTGTAGATTGGTGATGTGGGTAGTCACATTGAGTTTGTGGGAGTTATCAGTTTCAGGACTAGTCAGGTTGGGTGAGTGGAGAGTTGAGTGGTTGTGAGGAGTCTGCTGGTGGGAGGCTTGTCAGATCAGTTTGATTTGAGTCAGAGGAGTTAGTCAGGTGAGGTCAGGTGAGAGTCAGATTGGGTTGGGGCTGATTCAGTGAAAGGGGTTCAGGGTCTTAGTCAGGTCACGTCGGGAAGGTAGTGGTGTATTGGTATTGTGGCTGGATAAGTCACCCAGAGACCCAGGGTAATGCTGTGAGGACTTGGGTTGAAATTCCGCAATGGCAGATGGCAAAATTTGAATACAATAAAATATCTGGAATTAAAAGTCTAATGATGACCATGAAACTGTTGTCGATTGTCGTAAAAACCCATCTGGTCCACAAATGCCCTTTAGGGAAGGAGATCTGCCATCCTTACCTGGCCTGGCCTACATGTGACTCCAAATCCACAGTTTAAGAGTGACTCTTAAATGCCCTCAAAGAAGGGCAATAAATGTTGGCCCAGCCCATGATGCCCACAGCCCATGAATGAATAATTAGGTATTGGGGAAGTTGGGGTCATCAGGGGGAACTTGGGAGTTCATAGGGGTTAGTCAGGATGTGTCAGGATTGAGTCGGGGGTGATGGGGAGTTGAGGGATGTCTGTGAGTATTTGGTGGACTAGCTGCACATTTGCTCAGGAGTTGGACCGGGTTATGATTTGATTAACATTTCCTGGGTAACTGTCCAAATAAGTTCAAAGTCTCCACCTCAAACTAAGAGGCTGCAGACATTTTCAGAAGGTCCTGAGACAAGGGAAATTGCGCATTGGAAGTTCAAACTTCCTGGGCAATTCCTATGGCGTCAGTGTATTGGGACTTCCGAGGGATCCTGCAGAGAATCTTTCAGGGTCGATACGAATACCGGAAGATCTGGGCCTTTGCTATGTTTCTATTTTTCTACGTTTCTATGTTCCCAGATCTTAATGGGTGGCTGGTTGAAGACAAGAAGTACCCACTTCAAACTGGCCTGCTGATACCAGTCAGCACCTCAGTGAAGTCCAACAACATCAGTGTGAATGCCATGCGACCACTGGATATGTGTCATTAAACAAGACAACAATAAGCACGAGTGCTGAGACGGATCTGGAGTCACCCTTCAGTATGTGTCAGCCAGGTTGTTCAGAATGGTCACGATATATTGTTCTCTGCACAGCATTGTGCAGGAGGGAGGTTTGGACCTGTAAGAGGAGGAGGAAGGTGATGAGTGTAATGCAACACCAGATGCTCACATTGCCAAAAGAGATCCTCTGATGAATATAAAATTCACTTAGGTAGCATAGGAGCAATGGAAGAACCACGTGCAACAGCCACTCTTCCTGCATTCCTCCTGTCGATCAAAGTCACTAACCAAAATCACATTGGGCCCTGTAAAAATCCCAATTCATCATTAAGCAAGTTCAAGGGTGACTTTCTACCCAGCAACCAGAGATGAGAAATACACAAGGAGGAGCAAATTAATATCACTTTTGTAGCTCTACTAAAGAATAGAAACTTCACAGCAGACACTTTCTCACAGCCCCACATCCACACCTGTGTGCATCAACAGAGCTTTACCCATCCTTTCTCATTCACACCTACCGGACCAGCCAATATAATGTTAGCAGAGGTAGAGACAGGCTGCTCAGACCCTTGCTCTGATTGCTGGCATATTCATGGCCACTGATCCCTGACTTCAAAGCCCGGAGGACCATGCCAAAGACAGCTCTACCTGCATCTCCACGGGCTAGACAGACTTGGGGTACAAGGTAGCATGTTGGCTATTGACTGTGGGTGGCGGGAGATGGGTGTCAGAGGGTGGTGCAGCTGGTGAGAACTGGCAGTGTTTTGTGCTGTGCACCCACTTTAATGTTCCTTTTCACCATCATCCCTCCCTTTGACCAGATGCACTTCACTGCTGGCACTCTGCTGGAGAGTGGTGCAGGTCAGTGGCGCCCTATAAAGCCAATTCTCAGATATTTGTTGTCCTATTTAAGGTCGCAGACCAGTTTGCATCCAGAGACTGCGTGGCTGTAGTCAATGTCTGCATGAATTCATTTTGTTGCCATGTTTGATGTTCCACGTAGGTGGCTACTCTATTGATGCAGGAGGACACAGTCTCCATTTCCTGTGGCTCTCATGCTTGAGGCGGACTGCTCTATTCTCTCTGTTATTCTCAGTGTAATTGGAAGGCCCATCATTCACAATTTCTGCTGCTATTCAATGATTATTCTTTTCATCAGTGGCTCCCAGGTTACAGTATTTGTGTTCAGCTGAGCTTAGAGAGGTCAGCCCCCCTGACACGGACTCTACATTGTTGCCCTGGCCCTGTCTCTGGCATTGCTCTTGTCCACTTGGGGAATGTGAGTCGGAGGGTGAAACCCCACATATCTGTCTAACCGGCTGCCCTGAGCTGTGAGTATCTGCCCCAATGTATGATAAACATGAGTTGTCTGATGGTGCACCCTCAGGAGAATCAGCTCCTTCAATGTTTCATCGAGCCTGCCTTCCTGCTGCACACATGAAGACACTGGCAGAGAGGAAAACTGACAAGGTAAGTATGTTGAACTGACTATTTAGATTTCAGTCACTGTTAAAATCAAGTCAGTGTGACCAAGTGTTGGGGTGTGCTCCAACCTTGGTGCCCTAGGGGCTGGTTTAGCACAGTGGGCTAAACAACTGGCTTGGAATGCAGAACAATGCCAGCAGCATGGTTCAATTCCCGTACCTGTCTCCCCGAACAGGTGCCGGAATGTGGCGACTAGGGGCTTTTCACAGTAACTTCATTGAAGCCTACTTATGACAATAAGTGATTACTATTATTATTATTTCACTAGAATATCTAACCTCACATCATCAGAAAGTCTGGACTCTGTATTATTGCCTGCAACTGTCCTTGTCTCCCCTGGCTTGGTGGGGGGACTTGTTGGAATTCTTGACTCTTGAGAAGGTTAGGTTTGAACTGAGGGGAAGGATGGAGTGGTTCTACAATTCATGGGCATTATTCATTATGCACTTTCAAGAACTGGATAACATCGAACATTAGTTGGGGGTGTGTGTGTGGGTGTGAGGGTTGGGGGAGGGGGACTGTGTGTGTTAATGGTGACTATGGGTGATTCCTGATTCCTTTTTGTCATTTGTTTATGTGAACATGCGGGCTAATGTTTGGGGCGAGGATGGTATTGTTGTTATTGATATGGGGATTGACATTATATTTGTTATTGATTATTGTTTATTGTTGGTGGGTGTTAATTTCGGAGAAAATGTGAAAAAGGAGGAGAATAGAACATAGAACATAGAAAAATACAGCACAGAACAGGTCCTTCGGCCCACGATGTTGTGCCGAACCTTTGTCCTAGATTAATCATAGATTATCATAGAATTTACAGTGCAGAAGGAGGCCATTCGGCCCATTGAGTCTGCAGCGGCTCTTGGAAAGAGCACCCCACCCAAGGTCAACACCTCCACCCAACACTAAGGGCAATTTTGGACATTAAGGGCAATTTATCATGGCCAATCCACCTAACCTGCACATCTTTGGACTGTGGGAGGAAACCGGGGAACCCAGAGGAAATCCACGCACACACGGGGAGGATGTGCAGACTCCGCACAGACAGTGACACAAGCCGGAATCAAACCTGGGACCCTGGAGCTGTGAAGCAATTGTGCTACCCACAATGCTACCGTGCTGCCCTTAAGAACAAATTAATCTACACTATATCATTCTACCGTAATCCATGTACCTATCCAATAGCTGCTTGAAAGTCCCTAATGTTTCTGACTCAACTACTTCCACAGGCAGTGCATTCCATGCCCCCACTATTCTCTGGGTAAAGACCCTACCTCTGACATCCCCCTATATCTTCCACCATTCATCTTAAATTTATGTCCGCTTGTAATGGTGTGTTCCACCCGGGGAAAAAGTCTCTGACTGTCGATTCTTTCCATTCCCCTGATCATCTTATAAACCTCTATCAGGTCGCCCCTCATCCTTCGCCGTTCTAATGAGAAAAGGCCTAGCACCCTTGTCCTTTCCTCGTAAGACCTACTCTCCATTCCAGGCAACATCCTGGTAAATCTCCTTTGCACCTTTTCCAAAGCTTCCATATCCTTCCTAAAATGAGGCGACCAGAACTGTACAAAGAAGAAAGAACAAAGAACAAAGAAATGTACAGCACAGGAACAGGCCCTTCGGCCCTCCAAGCCCGTGCCGACCATGCTGCCCGACTAAACTACAATCTTCTACACTTCCTGGGTCCGTATCCCTCTATTCCCATCCTATTCATGTATTTGTCAAGATGCCCCTTAAATGTCACTATCGTCCCTGCTTCCACCACCTCCTCCGGTAGCGAGTTCCAGGCACACACTACCCTCTGCGTAAAAAACTTGCCTCGTACATCTACTCTAAACCTTGCCCCTCTCACCTTAAACCTATGCCCCCTAGTAATTGACCCCTCTACCCTGGGGAAAAGCCTCTGACTATCCACTCTGTCTATGCCCCTCATAATTTTGTAGACCTCTATCAGGTCTCCCCTCAACCTCCTTCGTTCCAGTGAGAACAAACCGAGTTTATTCAACCGCTCCTTATAGCTAATGCCTTTCATACCAGGCAACATTCTGGTAAATCTCTTCTGCACCCTCTCTAAAGCCTCTACATTCTTCTGGTAGTGTGGCGACCAGAATTGAACACTATACTCCAAGTGTGACCTAACTAAGATTCTGTACAGCTGCAACATGACTTGCCAATTCTTATACTCAATGCCCCGGCCAATGAAGGCAAGCATGCCGTATGCCTTCTTGACTACCTTCACCACCTGTGTTGCCCCTTTCAATGACCTGTGGACCTGTACTCCTAGATCTCTTTGACTTTCAATACTCTTGAGGGTTCTACCATTCACTGTATATTCCCTACCTGCATTAGACCTTCCAAGGTCTACAGAATAAAAAAAAATATATTTTTTAAAAACAGCCACCATAGCTAGGGGACACTTTATTCAACCATTTTGGACACATGGGTTGTGTTCTGGAGTGTTGAAACTCTCCTCCAGCTTGGACAAAGACGCTTCAAAACCTTAGAGAATTATACTTTGTTCTAAGTATAATTCTCTTAAATCAATATTTGTTTAGATATCCAAACAGTTTGTTATGTTGGATTCAAAAATTGGATATTATCTTAAGTATTTATGCTATGATATAATCCTAATTTGTAAAATGTAAACAATAATTGGTTTTCACAATAAATATTAAACAAGTGCAAAAAAAAAACTGTCCTTGTCTCAGCTTGGCAGCCATTGAAACCCATTACCTGTGCTTTTATCACTGCAGACTTACTGCTCGCGTGCTATCTTAGACAGCATCTTTTGTGAGGGCCACGAAGAATCCAGCACGAGTTTTAAGGATACAAAGTAATAACATTTATTTACAATAACATATATATATAACAGCAGCAGTAACTTCCCTTGCTGCACACTCCTTCCTGCTGGTTCCTAAACTGGCCAGCTTTATTTATACTAGGAGTTTACTAATAGTTTCTCCGCCCCCCTCATTGGGGAAGCTCATACTCCCACAGGATTGTGGGATTGTCATTAGTCCCCAGCCAATGGTAAGTAGGCAGGTTATAACATCCCTCCCCCCCACAAAGTCCAAGGAATCCACCGAAGACTCTGGCGAAGGAGGGCGTCGGACTCGTTTTGCCGCAGGCCGGACACCATTTTCATGCGGCGCTGGATCAGGCGACGTGTAACGAGACGGAGACCGGCGCTTCCGTGATGAATGGCACAACGGTTGTACATCCACGGCCCGTGGACCCGAGGATTCCCCCTCTGATGCATCCTGTGTCTCCATCTCGGAGTCAGAGTCTGCTGCCTCCGTCATGTCAGCGTCTCTATCTCCATTCGGTTCTGTAACGACCTGCGCAGGCTTCGAGTGAGGCACCAGTGGAAGATTGTGAGGACTACCTTCCCTTGTCTCTGGTCTCTGTGGCTGTAGAAATGAGCTCCGGGGGCGGGGAATCTTTTGAGGGGATAGTCTTCTGGACCGAACGTGGTCGCCATGTTTGCGCTGGAGACGACCCTGGGCTTGCACCTGGTAAGATATAGGGCCCGTTTGGTGAAAGATTACACCAGGAACCCACTGGGCACCACCAGCAAAATTCCGAACGAACACTGGGTCACCGGGTGCAAACTGCCGAATCGGCCGATGCCGAGAAAATCCCTGTCCCTGCCGTTCTTGTGTGCGGCGTACTTTTGCGCCAATGTTCGGGAAAACCATACTAAGGCGGGTGCGAAGTCTCCGGCCCATTAGGAGTTCTGCGGGAGCTACCACAGTTACCGCATGGGGGGGTGGTCCTACACGTAACCAAAAAGCGAACCAGTCTCGTGTCCATTGATCCGGAAGACTGTTTCTTTAGGCCTCTTTTGAATGTCTGCACTGCGCGCTTTGCCAACCCATTTGAAGCTGGGTGGTAAGGGGCAGTGCGGATATGGCGTATGCCGTTCATCTTCGTGAACCTCGCAAACTCCTCACTCGTGAATGGAGTGTCGTTATCCGTGACCAGCACCTCGGGGAGGCCATGCGTACTAAACGACGAACGCATCTTTTCAATTGTTGCGCAGGACGTTGTCCCCTGCATCTTATGCACCTCGAGCCATTTAGACTGGGCGTCAATTAATAGAAGGAACATGGATTCTTGAAAAGGGCCTGCGAAATCTGCATGCAAGCGTGCCCAAGGCCGCCCTGGTCATTCCCAGTGATGTAGGGGAGCGGCCGGCGGAAGCTTCTGATGCTCGTGGCAAATGGAGCAGTTTTGGGCCACCTTCTCAATGTCGGTGTCGAGGCCTGGCCACCAGACATAACTCCGGGCCAACATTTTCACTTTGGTCACACCTGGATGCCCATTGTGCAAGTCTGTTAGTATCAGCTCCTGGCCTTTTTCCGGGACAATCACACGCGTCCCCCACAAGAGGATGCTGTCTTCCACGCTGAATTCTGACAGCTTGGAGGAAAATGCCCGCAACTCGCCTGGGAGCTGTCTATGCTGCCCACCATACAGGACTATGTGCCGAACCTTTGACAGGACTGGCTCCGTCTGGGTCCACTCACGGATCTGTGATGCCGTGACAGGCAAGGTGTCCATAAAATTTAGGGTAGCAACCACCTCACCAGTCGTGAGGGTCGACATGGGGCCGGTCAATAAAGGCAATCGGCTCAGTGCATCGGCATTTGCTATCTGCGTACCTGGTTTGTGCTCCAGAGAATACTCGTATGCAGCAAGCAACAAAGCCCAGCACTGGATCCGTGCGGAAGCAATGGGCAGTATTGGCTTATCCTCTCTGAAAAGTCCCAGCAGAGGCTTATGATCAGTCACGATAGTGAAATGGTGGCCATACACGTACTGGTGGAAGCGTTTCACCGCAAAAACCACTGCCAGGCCCTCCTTCTCGATCTGCGTGTACTTTTTCTCCGCTGCAGTCAATGTGCGGGAGGCGAAAGCTATCGGTCGCTCGGCCCCATTCTCCATCTTGTGGGACAGGACGGCCCCAATACCATACGGGGATGCATCACATGTGACGAGCAAAGGCTTTCCAGGATCATAGTGGGTTAGTAACCCAGACGACGACAATTGTTGCTTTACCCGCCAGAAAGCGGTTTCTTGCGGCTGACCCCAAACCCAGGTGTGATTTTTCTTGAGCAGAAGGTGCAAAGGGGCCAGCGTAGGTGCCAGATTGGGGAGGAACTTCCCGTAATAGTTTACGAGACCGAGAAAAGAACGAAGGTGCGAAGTGTCAGTCGGGGCGGGGGCCTGTTGAATTGCATGCAACTTCTCTGCGACGGGGTGCAGACCTTCGCGGTCCACCCGATAACCTAGGTAGACTACTTCCTTTGCCTGAAATACGCACTTTGTGCGACGTAAACGGACTCCAGCCTCAGAAAGGCGTCTAAGGACAGCCTCCAGATTTTCCAAATGTTCCTGCTCCGACGTCCCTGTAATCAAAACGTCATCTAAGTAGACAGCAACACGTGGTAAACCTCTCAAAATGCCCTCCATAACACGTTGAAAAATTGCGCAGGCAGAGGATACTCCAAAGGGCAACCCTGTATATTCATACAGGCCCCGGTGTGTATTAATCGCTACACATGGTCGGGAGGCAGGGTCCAGCTCCAACTGCAGGTAGGCGTGACTCATATCTAATTTTGTGAACGAGAGTCCACCTGCAAGCTTCGCGTAGAGATCCTCTATGCGAGGAATTGGATATCGGTCGAGTCGGGAAGCCGTATTCACTGTAAGTTTATAGTCGCCACACAAGCAAACTGTGGCATCTGGCTTCATTACAGGTACAATTGGTGCTGCCCAGTCAGCAAAACGGACGGGCCTGATAATACCCAAACTCTCCAAACGGGTGAGCTCCCCTTCTACCTTCTCGAGCAAGGCGTAAGGCACCGGGCGCGCCCGGAAATAGCGCGGCATGGCTCCTGGTTCGACTTGGATACGGGCTACGGCCCCTTTTAATTTCCCCAAACCAGGCTGGAATACATCTGGGTATCATCCTAGCACCTCAGTCAACCCTTCAGAAACTGTTTGGAGGATGTGCTGCCATTGCAACCGCAAACCAGTCCCGACCCAACAGGCTGGGCCCATGGCCGCGCACCACGATAAGTGGGAAACGCCCCTCCTGGCGTCCATAAACAACAGGGGTCATTGTAGTTCCTGCAATGTCCAGTGGTTCCCCAATGTAGGTGGCCAACCTGGCCTGTGAGTCGGTTAATGTAAGGGTCTGTATACCCTGCTTGATGCGGTCGAATGTCCTCTGGGCGATCACGGAGACCGCTGCGCCAGTGTCCAACTCCATCTCAAGCGGGTGGCCATTGACCCGTACTGTCACCTTACTGGGGGCCACACGGGGAGCTGCCACACAATGCAACTGCAGGCAGTCGTCCTCCGTCTCCATGTCCTCAGGAGTAGTCGCCGCAGGTTCATCCACATGGAAGGTCCGGCCCCTGGGCTGGTCCCAGTTTCGGTCGGAACGACGGCGCCTTTGGCGCCCCCAGGACCGCCGTCCACGACGGGGTCGGCGCCTACAAGTCTGACACGGACATGGCTCCTCATTCATTGGTTCTGGAGAAGGCTCCCTTCGGGGGGGAATGTCCGACGGCCACTGGCGTCGGTCCAGACGTTGCCTCGCCCAAGGTACCGTAGGAGTGCGGGGGGACGTTTTTGGATGGAAGGGGTTGCGCCCCAAGGCATGCACTTCCATTCCCTGTCGCTCCTGCACTCCTCGTTCTGCGCTCTCTCGGGACAATACTATTTGAATGGCCTGTTGAAAAGTCAATGTTGGCTCAGCTAACAACTTTCTCTGGGTGGCCGCATTGTTAATACTGCAAACCAAACGGTTGCGTAACATTTCTGACAAGGTCTCACCATAGCCACAGTACTCCGCAATTCTGCATAGCCTGGATAGAAAATCGGCAAGGGATTCTCCAGGGGTCCTCTCAGCGGTATTAAACCGGTAACGCTGGACTATCGTGGACGGGGTTGGGTTAAAATGTTGCCCCACTATATTCACAAGTTCATCAAACGTTTTGGTGTCCGGCGCAGCTGGGTACGTAAGGCTCCTAATCACCCCAAACGTATGCGGGCCGCAAGCGGTGAGCAATATGACCACCTGGCGTTCGTTTTCGATGATATTGTTTGCCCGGAAATAGTAACGCATCCGTTGTGTGTACTGGTTCCAGCTTTCCAGCGCAGCATCAAAAACATCCAAACGTCCGTACAGAGGCATGGTATAATAGAAAACAACTTCCAACCTGTATCCAACAAAAATCCAGGGAGGTGGCTTCAGCAGTGTAGACAGCTATTCACTTTAACCTTCGTTGCCAGTTTTGTGAGGGCCACGAAGAATCCAGCACGAGTTTTAAGGATACAAAGTAATAACATTTATTTACAATAACATATATATATAACAGCAGCAGCAACTTCCCTTGCTGCACACTCCTTTCTGCTGGTTCCTAAACTGGCCAGCTTTATTTATACTAGGAGTTTACTAATGGTTTCTCCACCCCCCTCATTGGGGAAGCTCATACTCCCACAGGATTGTGGGATTGTCATTAGTCCCCAGCCAATGGTAAGTAGGCAGGTTATAACAGCATCCTAACCAAACCAACTCCCTCTTTAAGCTTCAGCTCTTCCAACACTGCTACCTGCATGTTATCTTGCAAAGAAAGGTCTTGTCCATCCCTCACTTCAGTTCCCACTGACGTAACCGGTTCCCTGTTCGGCAACATCAAAAATGTTCCCTTTCCATTCTTGTTGTTAAATCATTCTGTGGCAGGGTGGCCCCTTTAAGACGATGGGTCTGGTGGATCATGTGACCAACACAGGGCCAATTATGTGGGAGCGTGCGAGCCTCAGCCAATAGTGAGTTTGCACGGGGCCCTGGGAGCAGAGGTCAGGGCAGTATGGACCCCAGAGCCAGAGAGACAAGACCCATCTATTGTGTTCTGTGTCTGTCCATATACCAGCCTTTTACCTTTCGTTAATAAACTCCTTTGTTACTATGGAAGCCTCCAAAGTGTTTCTCGAGCCACCACACCTTCCTTTCCCTGTCAGGTTCTGTAGTCCAATAACTCCCTCCGGATTCTCTACCCCTCTGACACCAGTCTTCCCCAGCTCCCAGCATGAAAAGAGAAGTAGGGATGGGAAAGAAGAGGGAGGGTGAAATTAGATGAGAAAAGGGGAGAGGGAGGGGAGAGGGAGGTGAGAGAAGAGAGGAGAAAAGGAGTGAAAAGAGCAGGAGAGAAGATAAGAAAAAGCCCAGCTTGGAGGACATTGGCAAGGAAACAAAAGAGAAAGTATTTCACAAGACTGAGCGGGAGAGAAAAACTTGATTTCAAATTGATGAAGGAACTGAGCCCCAGCAGCTTCAAGTAAACGGTGCGCAGCTGGTTCTCGTGTTTAATTGACTTTGGGTTCAAGATGGGGCGAGGGCTTTTATGAATGAGGCGACACACACGTGCCCCTGGGGATTGAGGTGTGGGAATATTATAATTGCATGCTAATGACATTTAAATGAGGCTGGCAGCTGCAAACCATGCAGACTCCCAGAGGGGGTCATAGAATTTGAACAGAATCTGATCATTTTGCCAATCTCCTCTCCAACTGCCCTCAAACCAGTCATTATTCTTTGGGCTACTGTTCCACGGACGCCCGTGGCCCTCCTGTCCTTCATCTGAGTGGCCATTCCTTGTTTGCAAACCCGGGCAGTGGTTATCTTACTGTGATCATGTCGCAGATGGTCTGACTTGTAATCAGGAGCTCAACCGCTGAACTCAATCCCCCTCTCCCCCACACTGCCCCCACCCCCCATCCCCTCCAACCCTAACATGGAACATTCACAATGATTGTACTAGCAATCCACCCCATCTCCAGGGGTTGGACTGTTTCATCGCCCCCAGTTTTCATTTTTTGATTTAATGTTTTTAAGTTTCCGTTCCTCTTTGTTCTTTTTGGGCTGTGCTCCATTTGTCTTTTCGGAGTGGCCCCTTTTAATTTATCCCTCAGGTAACTCCTGTTCTTCTATTTAGTTGATTGGGCCCTAAAATACAACATGGGGTAACCATAGTTGATTGGGTCCGAAAATACAACATGGGGTAACCAATTGTCCCCAGCCAATAGGATTCAGGGAGGTTATAGCACTCAGTACGGGCTGAATGTTCCTTTGCTATCCTGCCTGAAACCAGGTGGAATGGTGGCACAATTTACAAGGAATTTAGTGGGTGGTGTGGGGTAACAGAGTGAAGGCTAATGTCTGCCTCACTGGCATCAATTTATCTCCCTCCTTCTCCGACTGAGATTCCCCAATGGTTGTCCCTTACGATATTTGTTTTTTATTCGTTTGTGGGATGTGGGCATCACTAGTAAGGCCAGAATTTATTGCCCATCCCTAACTGCCCTTAAGAAGGTGGTAATGAACTGCCTTCTTGAACCGCTGCAGTCCGTGTGTTCTAGATACGTCCACAGGGACTGCAGTGTTAGGAAGGGAGCGCCAGGATTTTAACCCAGCAGCAGTGAAGGAATGGCAATATAGTTCCAAGCCAGGATGCTGTGTGACTTGGAGGGAAACTTGCAGGCAGTGGTGTTCCAGTACAATTGCTGCAGGTTGCAGGTTAGACAGGCTGGTTGTTATAGCATGATCGTTATGTTGCTGGATTAGTGGCCTAGATTACATTCTGGGCCGTGTGTTCAAATCCCACCATGGCATCTGATTGGACTAAAAATCTAATCTCAGTAATAGTAACCGTGAAACTACTGGAGTATTATTCTGTGTCTTGAGAGGTGACCTAATAGAGATCTTTATGATTATGAAAGATTTTGATAGAGGGGACAAATGAGAGAATACTTCCTCTTGTGAGAAAGAGCATAATTAGAGGCCATCAATCTAAGATAGTCACCAAGAAACCCAATTGGGCATTCAGAGGAAACTTCTTCACCCAAAGAGTGGTGAGAATGTAGAGGTCACAGCCACAGGCGAATAGTATAGATTAATTTTCGGGGAAGGAAGGGCAAGTATTTGTGGGGGCAAGGACTGGATGGTTATGATGGTGGGTTTGGATGAGATATGAAGGCAGCAGGCTTGAATGGAGCATAGATTGATTGGGCTGAATGGCCCATTTCTGTGTCATATGTAATATTCTTTCGGGAAGGACATTTGACCTCCTTCCCTTGTCTGGCCTACTTGTGACTCCAGACACACAGCAATGGGGTTAACTATCAGCTTTCCTCAGAAGTATCCTAGCAATACACTCCGTTGTATCAAATTGTTACAGAAAATAATGCTAAAACTGGATGGACCACCTGACCTTAACCTCGGCACTGGGTGTGAGTGGCAAGGCCTTGTGTTTCATCGCATGCAAGGAATGCATTGAGTTCACTAGGCTTGCTGTTGGGTTGGTTGGAGGAGGAAGGCCACAAGGAACCTCAGTACCCCTGGGTTACGCAAGAGAGAAGCGATAACCAGCTTTCGTGCTCATGTTTCCTATCTGACAACACATTGCTGATAAGTGGAAAAATGTGAATGTTGAGTTTGTCTCTCATCACCTGCCTCAGCTCAAACATGATCAATAAAAAACACTCGAAGAACAACCAGAGAACAACAATCCCTGGAGAGATGGCAGGAACTGAGGAACACAATTGCACGGAAAAGAACTTTAGCATTTGCCAGCAATGGTTCAGTTGGTAGCATTCTTATTTCTGAGTCAGACATTTTTTGGAGGTCAAATTTTACTCAACAGAGTTGAGCACATAATCTAAGCTGCGATACAAAGTAGTACTTGCTGTGTTATGCTGCTTCGGATAACACAGGCTGCTACTTGATGCAGTCTTAACTAAAGGATGCTCCAGACTCTGAAATGAGTTCAATGTGTTCATTGAACTATTAACACAGTTCTCAAATAAGTTCGACTCTCTGCTAATCTAACTGTAGTAACTCAGTCTAACTGTACCAGCTTGCTCTAAGCCACGTGTGATGCTGCTGATCAACCCTGTCTAACTCTCTAGGTGTCTGTCTGTGGAAAGAGGCAGGGTGTGAGTGCCTCATCCCTTTTATAGTGTTTATGTCATGCCCCCTTTTGGTGATGCCACCTCTGAGTGTCCTGACTGGCCATTGGTTGTGTCCTATTCTGAGTGTTCATTGGTTGCATGTTTGCATATCATGACATTTCCCCTTTTTATTTTGTTTATTTTTAGATGTATATACATGTGAATGTGTCTGTCTAATGTGACTGACTGGGGAATACAGAACAGAATAAACAAAACAAATGCTCATAAGTCCAGTCTCTGAGGCTTGCGTCTGATCCTCGTCGACCGCCGGAGAGGTGGTGGAGGGGATGACGGTGTCTTGACAGGCGAGTGGGAGGCACGGCTGGTGGCCTCATGTTTCAAGGTGTCTGGAGGTGGCAATTCGACATGTGGAAATGGAGGGGAAAGTGGTTGTGGGCAAGCAACTTTTCGCAGTGCCCTTCGATTCCTTCGCACAATGGAGCCATCAGTCATACGCATGATATAGGATTTGGGTACGGCCTGTCGAACAACGACAGCCGGAGCAGACCACCCACCATCTGGTATCTTGATCCTGACCGTGTCTGCCGGGATAGCACGTCCAAACCGGTGGCATGTGCGTCATAGCCCTGCTTCTGGCTGTCGCGAAGCTGCTGCATCTTCTGCAGCACCGGGAGGTGATCAAGGTTGGGCAGGTGTATGGCTGGAAGCATCGTCCGCAGGTCCCTGTTCATCAGCAGTTGAGCTGGCGACATACCAGTGGACAAGGGAGTCGCCCGGTACGCAAGTAGTGCAAGGTGAATGTCGGAAGCGGAGTCCGAGGCCTTGCGGATGTGCTGCTTAACGATGTGCACCCCTTTTTCGACTTTGCCATTGGACTGCGGATAGTGCAGACTGGAGGTGACATGCCTGAAATTGTAGCTCTTGGAAAACATGGACCATTCTTGACTGTGGAAGCACGGGCCATTGTCGCTCATGACGGTGTTCGGGATGCCATGCCGTGAGAATGTCTCTTTACACACTTTGGTGACGGTCCGTGAGGTGTGGTCTGACAGCGTCAGCACCTCAGGATAGTTCGAAAAGTAATCGCTGATTAAGATATAGTCGCGACCATTCGCGTGGAATAGGTCAATGCCAACCTTGGACCATGGAGAGGCCTCTAGGTCATGTGGTTGGAGCGTCTTCTGGCTCTACACTGGTTGGAACCTCTGACAGGTTTCGCAGTTTACGACCATGTCCGTGATGTCCTGGTTGATGCCGGGCCAGTAGACAGCTTGCCGGGCCCTGCGTCTGCACTTTACTACGCCCAGGTGTCCCTCATGAATCTGCCGCAGTACCATGCTCTGGAGACGTAGCGGGATGACTATCCTGTCTAGCTTGAGCAGGATGCTGTCGATCAGCATCAGGTCATCCTTGACGTTGTAGAATTGAGGGTATTGCCCTTTCTGCCAGCCATTGCTGAGGTTGTGGATGACTTGCTGCAACAGGGGGCCTTTGGCCGTCTCTTCCCGGATGAGAACGATCTTCTCATCCGTTGTCGGGAGAGTGCTTGCACACAGTTGTACCTGCAATTCAATGTGCTGGATGATCTCCAGTGGTTCACTGGATGAGTTGATGGAGCGGGACAATGCATCGGCGATGATGAGCTCCTTGCCAGGTGTGTACACCAAATTGAAATCATACCTCCAGAGTTTGAGCAGAATTCTCTGCAAACGAGGCGTCATGTCGTTCAGGTCCTTTTGGATGATGTGGACCAGAGGCCTTTGATCTGTCTCAACAGTGAATGTTGGCAAGCCGTAGACATAATCATGAAATTTGAGGATGCCGGTGAGAAGACCTAAACACTCCTTCTCAATCTGCGCATATCTGGTCTCAGTGGGTGTCATTGCCCGTGACGCGATTGCTACTGGTACCCAGGATGACGTGTCGTCTCTTTGAAGCAACACCGCCCCAATGCCATCCTGACTCGCATCTGTGGATATCCTGGTCTCTCGGTCTGGGTCAAAGAATGCAAGGACGGGTGCAGTGGTGAGCTTGGCATTCAGTTCGGTGCTCCGCCTTCCACTCAAAGGTGGTTTATTTTTTCACCAGGTTGCGTAGGGTCGTGGTGTGTGTGGCCAAATTCGGGATGAACTTGCCAAGGAAATTGACCATTCCCAGGAAGCGCAGTACTGCCTTATTATCCTTGGGACTTTCATTGCCTCAATGGCTTTAATTTTGGCTGTGTCCGGGCGCACACCGTGTTGCGAAATCTGATCGCCCAGGAGCTTCAGCGTGGATGTCCCAAAACAGCACTTGGACCTGTTTAGCTTGAGGCCATGTTCATGTATGCATCGGGATACTTTCTTGAGTCGCGACACATGTTCCTCTGGGGTTGTGGACCAGATTATGATATAGTCAACGTAGACATGAACCCCTTCTATTCCCTCCATCATCTGTTCCATGATGCGATGGAAAATCTCTGATGCCGAGATGATGCCAAATGGCATTCGGTTGTAGCAGAATCTGCCAAAAGACGTGTTGAAGGTGCAGAGCCTTCTGCTGGATTCTTCAAGTTGGATTTGCCAAAATCCTTGGGATGAGTCCAATTTTGTGAAGAAACGCCCGTGTGCCATCTCACTCATGATTTCTTCCCTCTTCGGGATGGGATAATGTTCCCGCATAATGTTTTTGTTTAGATCCTTGCGGTCAATGCAGATGCGTAGGTCCCCCGAAGGCTTCTTTACGCACACCATCGAGCTGACCCAGTCAGTTGGTTCAGTGACCTTGGAGAAGGTGCCTTTTTGTTGTAGACTCGTGAGCTCTGCCTTCAGGTGGTCTCTCAGTGGAGCAGGGACTCGTTGTGGTGCGTGGACCACTGGTTTGGCATCAGGCGACAGTAGAATCTTGTACTCATACGGCAGCGTGCCCATCCCGCTAAATACATCTGGGTACTGGGTTAGGATGTCGTCGATGCTGGCCTGAAGATCCGAATGGGACGGCGTCGTGGTGTAGACCTTTTGAATGAGGTTCAGTTGCTTGCAGGCGTGCGCACCTAGCAGGGACGCCCTGTCTGGTTTAACAATCTCGAAGCGTAAGCTTGCTTGTGTGTGTCGGCTGGATACCTGCAGATGGCATGACCTTAGTGCCTTGATTGCGTTTCCATTGTAGTCCAGGATTTTGCAGGCAGCTGGAAGGCTTGTGGGGGGCTTCTTGATTCTCTTGAAGTCCAACTGCAAAATCAGGTTGGCGGAGGCACCTGTGACCAGCTTGACCTGGATGGGGCAGTGGTTGATCTTCATCACTGCATGCCATTCGTCCTCGGAATCCACAGCCAGGATTGATTGGACTCGCGATGTGTCCGGTGTGGCGTATTCCCACTTCGTAATAATGCCCACTCGGTAAGTGTTGTCCAGGTTTTCATCATCTAGCTTTGCGCAGGTCAAGGAGACACATCCTGAGTGAGTGAGACACATCCAGAGTGGGAATTGGAACTTGGTTATTTGGTGCAGTGAGGTCATTTAGGTGCTTTTCCCTTATCATTTTGTTCTCTTTCTTCTTGCTTGTAACTGTTAATCTGTAGGGAGAGAACCAGAGAGCATCCTGGGAAGGTAAGTGATTTTAATTTTTATTACCTTTTCAAATTGTGTGTGGGGGGGGGGGGTAACTGAAGTGACATCACAGTAAAGCTGTGACCTGATTGGCTGGTTGGGAATCTACACTAAATTTAAAAATTAAGTATTGTTAAACTAATTAAACATAATTACTTAATTATAATTTAGAGGGTATCTGAGCCAGAGATCGGAGAGTACTGTATTTAGCTTTCACATTTATAGAAGAAATCTAGTGCTAGGAAACATATAGTTAACAGTAACTGAAAATGTTTTGAATTTTTTTTTAAAATTACTAATTAATTAACGCAATGTCAATTAGAGGGTTGCAGTGCTCTGACTGTGAGATGTGGCAGGTCTGGGAGGCTTCTCGTGTCCCAGATGGCTTCATCTGCAGAAAGTGCACCCGACTGGAGCTCCTCACAGACCGCATGGTTCGGTTGGAGCAGCAGTTGGATGCACTTAGGAGCATGCAGGTGGTGGAAAGCATCATAGATCGCAGTTATATAAATGTGGTCACCCCCAAAGTGCAGGCAGAGAAATGTGTGACCACCAGAAGGGGCAGACAGTCAGTGCAGGAATCCCCTGTGGTTGTCCCATTCTCGAACAGGTATAGCCCTTTGGATACTGTCGGGGCAATAGCCTATCAGGGGAAAACAGCAGCAACCAGAGCAGCGGCACCATGGCTGGCTCTGATGTTCAGCAGGGAGGGTCAAAGCGCAGAAGAGCAATAGTCATAGGGGACTCTATAGTCAGGGGCACAGATAGGCGCTTCTGTGGACGTGAAAGAGACCCCAGGATGGTATGTTGCCTCCCTGGTGCCAGAGTCCAGGGTGTCTCAGGACGGGTAGCGGGCATTCTGAAGGCTATATGGGTAGAGATCAGGAATAAGAAGGGTGTAGTCACAATGTTGGGGGTTTACTACAGGCCTCCCAACAGCTAGCGGGAGATAGTGGAGCAGATAGGTAGACAGATTTTGGAAATGAGTAAAAACAACAGGGTTGTTGTGATGGGAGACTTCAACTTCCCCAATATTGACTGGGCCTCACTTAGTGCTCGGGGCTTAGACGGAGCAGAGTTTGTAAGGAGCATCCAGGAGGGCTTCTTAAAACAATTTGTAGATAGTCCAACTAGGGAAGCAGCTGTACTGGACCTGGTATTAGGGAATGAGCCCGGCCAGGTGGTAGAAGTTTCAGTAGGGGAGCATTTCGGGAACAGTGACCACAATTCAGTAAGTTTTAAAGTGCTGGTGGACAAGGATAAGAGTGGTCCTAGGGTGAATGTGCTATATTGGGGGAAGGCTAAATATAACAATATTAGGCGGTAACTGAAGAACCTAGATTGGAGGCGGATGTTTGAGGGTAAATCAACATCTGACATGTGGGAGGCTTTCAAATGTCAGTTGAAAGGAATTCAGGACCAGCATGTTCCTCTGCGGAAGAAGGAGAAGTTCTGCAAATTTCGGGAACCTTGGATAACGAGAGATATTGTAGGCCTCGTCAAAAAGAAAAAGGAGGCATTTGCCAGGGCGAGAAGGCTGTGAACAGACGAAGCCTGTGTGGAATATAAGGAAAGTAGGAAGGAACTTAAGCAAGGAGTCAGGAGGGCTAAAAGGGGTCACGAAATGTCATTGGCAAATAGGGTTAAGGAAAATCCCAAGGCTTTCTACACATATATAAAAAGCAAGAGGGTAGCCAGGGAAAGAGATGGCCCACTGATAGGCAAGGGAATCTATGTATGGAGCCAGAGGAAATGGGCGATGTACTGTATGAATACTTTGCATCAGTATTCACCAAAGAGAAGGAATTGGTGGATGTTGAGTCTGGAGAAGGGTGTCTAAATAGCCTGGGTCACATTGAGATCCAAAAAGACGAGGTGTTGGAATTCCTGAAAAATATTAAGGTAGATAAGTCCCCAGGGCCTGGTGGGATCTACCCTAGAATACTGAGGGAGGCTAGAGAGGAAATTGCAGAGGCCTTGACAGAAATCTTTGGATCCTCACTGTCTTCAGGTGATGTCCCGGAGGACTGGAGAATAGCCAATGTTGTTCCTTTGTTTAAGAAGGGTAGAACGGATAATCGAGGGAACTACAGGCCGGTGAGCCTTATGTCAGTGGTAGGGAAATTACTGGAGAGAATTCTTTGAGACAGGATCTACTCCCACTTGGAAGCAAATGGACGTATTAACGAGAGGCAGCACAGAATTCATAGAATTTACAGTGCAGAAGGAGGCCATTCGGCCCATTGTGTCTGCACCGGCTCTTGGAAAGAGCACCCTATCCAAGCCCGCACCCCCACCCTATACCCATAACCCAGTAACCCCACCCAACACTAAGAGCAATTTTGGACACTACGGGCAATTTAGCATAGCCAATCCACCTAACCTGCACATCATTGGACTGTGGGAGGAAACCGGAGCACCCGGAGGAAACCCACGCACTCACGGGGAGAACGTGCAGACTCCGCACAGACAGTGACCCAAGCCGGGAATCGAACCAGGGACCCTGGAGCTGTGAAGCAATTGTGCTAACCACTATGCTACCGTGCTGCCCAAAACCAGCATGGTTTGGTGAAGGGGAGGTCGTGTCTCACTAACTTGATAGAGTTTTTCGAAGAGGTCACAAAGATGATTGATGCAGGTAGGGCAGTGGATGTTGTCTATCTGGACTTCAGTAAGGCCTTTGACAAGGTCCCTCATGGTAGACTGGTACAAAAGGTGAAGTCACATGGGATCATGGGTGAGCTGGCAAGATGGATACAGAACTGGCTCGGTCATAGAAGGCAGAGAGTAGCAATGGAAGGGTGCTTTTCTAATTGGAGGGCTGTGACTAGTGGTGTCTTGCAGGGATCAGTACTGGGACCTTTGCTGTTCGTAGTATATATAAATGAACAAAGAACAAAGAAATGTACAGCACAGGAACAGGCCCTTCGGCCCTCCAAGCCCGTGCCGACCATACTGCCCGACTAAACTACAATCTTCTACACTTCCTGGGTCCGTATCCTTCTATTCCCATCCTATTCATATATTTGTCAAGATGCCCCTTAAATGTCCCTATCGTCCCTGCTTCCACTACCTCCTCCGGTAGTGAGTTCCAGGCACCCACTACCCTCTGCGTAAAAAACTTGCCTCGTACATCTACTCTAAACCTTGCCACTCTCACCTTAAACCTATGCCCCCTAGTAATTGACCCCTCTACCCTGGGAAAAAGCCTCTGACTATCCACTCTGTCTATGCCCCTCATAATTTTGTATACCTCTATCAGGTCGCCCCTCAACCTCCTTCGTTCCAGTGAGAACAAACCGAGTTTATTCAATCGCTCCTCATAGCTGATGCCCTCCATACCAGGCAACATTCTGGTAAATCTCTTCTGCACCCTCTCTAAAGCCTCCACATCCTTCTGGTAGTGTGGCGACCAGAATTGAACACTATACTCCAAGTGTGGCCTAACTAAGGTTCTATACAGCTGCAACATGACTTGCCAATTCTTATACTCAATGCCCCGGCCAATGAAGGCAAGCATGCCGTATGCCTTCTTGACTACCTTCTCCACCTGTGTTGCCCCTTTCAATGACCTGTGGACCTGTACTCCTAGATCTCTTTGACTTTCAATACTCTTGAGGGTTCTACCATTCACTGTATATTCCCTACCTGCATTAGCCCTTCCAAAATGCATTACCTCACATTTGTCCGGATTAAACTCCATCTGCCATCTCTCCGCCCAAGTCTCCAGACAATCTAAATCCTGCTGTATCCTCAGACAGTCCTCATCGCTATCCGCAATTCCACCAACCTTTGTGTCGTCTGCAAACTTACTAATCAGACCAGTTACATTTTCCTCCAAATCATTTATATATACTACAAAGAGCAAAGGTCCCAGCACTGATCCCTGTGGAACACCACTGGTCACAGCCCTCCAATTAGAAAAGCATCCCTCCATTGCTACCCTCTGCCTTCTATGGCCTAGCCAGTTCTGTATCCACCTTACCAGTTCACCCCTGATCCCGTGTGACTTCACCTTTTGTACTAGTCTACCATGAGGGACCTTGTCAAAGGCCTTACTGAAGTCCATATAGACAACATCTACTGCCCTACCTGCATCAATCATCTTAGTGACCTCCTCGAAAAACTCTATCAAGTTAGTGAGACACGACCTCCCCTTCACAAAACCGTGCTGCCTCTCACTAATACGTCCATTTGCTTCCAAATGGGAGTAGATCCTGTCTCGAAGAATTCTCTCCAGTAATTTCCCTACCACTGAAGTAAGGCTCACCGGCCTGTAGTTCCCGGGATTATCCTTGCTACCCTTCTTAAACAGAGGAACAACATTGGCTATTCTCCAGTCCTCCGGGACATCCCCTGAAGACAGCGAGGATCCAAAGATTTCTGTCAAGGCCTCAGCAATTTCCTCTCCAGCCTCCTTCAGTATTCTGGGGTAGATCCCATCAGGCCCTGGGGACTTATCTACCTTAATATTTTTTAAGACACCCAACACCTCGTCTTTTTGGATCACAATGTGACCCAGGCTATCTACACCCCTTTCTCCACACTCAACATCTACCAATTCCTTCTCTTTGGTGAATACTGATGCAAAGTATTCATTTAGTACCTCGCCCATTTCCTCTGGCTCTACACATAGATTCCCTTGCCTATCCTTCAGTGGGCCAACCCTTTCCCTGGCTACCCTCTTGCTTTTTATGTACGTGTAAAAAGCCTTGGGATTTTCCTTAACCCTATTTGCCAATGACTTTTCATGACCCCTTCTAGCCCTCCTGACTCCTTGCTTAAATTCCTTCCTATTTTCCTTATATGCCACACAGGCTTCGTCTGTTCCCAGCCTTTTAGCCCTGACAAATGCCTCCTTTTTCTTTTTGACGAGGCCTACAATATCACTCGTCATCCAAGGTTCCCGAAAATTGCCGTATTTATCTTTCTTCCTCACAGGAACATGCCTGTCCTGTATTCCTTTCAACTGACACTTGAAAGCCTCCCACATGTCAGATGTTGATTTGCCGTCAAACATCCACCCCCAATCTATGTTCTTCAGTTCCCGCCTAATATTGTTATAATTAGCCTTCCCCCAATTTAGCACATTCATCCTCGGACCACTCTTATCCTTGTCCACCAGTACTTTAAAACTTACTGAATTGTGGTCACTGTTACCGAAATGCTCCCCTACTGAAACCTCTACCACCTGGCCGGGCTCATTCCCCAATACCAGGTCCAGTACCGCCCCTTCCCTAGTTGGACTGTTTACATATTGTTTTAAGAAGCCCTCCTGGATGCTCCTTACAAACTCCGCCCCGTCTAAGCCCCTGGCACTAAGTGAGTCCCAGTCAATATTGGGGAAGTTGAAGTCTCCCATCACCACAACCCTGTTGTTTTTACTCTTTTCCAAAATCTGACTACCTATCTGCTCCTCTATCTCCCGCTGGCTGTTGGGAGGCCTGTAGTATACCCCAACATTGTGACTGCACCCTTCTTATTCCTGATCTCTACCCATATAGCCTCACTGCCCTCTGAGGTGTCCTCTCGCAGTATAGCTGTGATATTCTCCCGAACAAGTAGCGCAACTCCGCCTCCCCTTTTACATCCCCCTCTATCCCGCCTGAAACATCTAAATCCTGGAACGTTTAGCTGCCAATCCTGCCCTTCCCTCAACCAGGTCTCTGTAATGGCAACAACATCATAGTTCCAAGTAGTAATCCAAGCTCTAAGTTCATCTGCCTTACCCGTAATGCTCCTTGCATTAAAACATATGCACTTCAGGCCACCAGACCCGCTGTGTTCAGCAACTTCTCCCCGTCTGCTCTGCCTCAGAGCCACACTGTCCCTATTCCCTAGTTCTCCCTCAATGCTCTCACCTTCTGACCTATTGCTCCCGTGCCCACCCCCCTGCCATACTAGTTTAAACCCTCCCGTGTGACACTAGCAAACCTCGCGGCCAGGATATTTATGCCTCTCCGGTTTAGATGCAACCCGCCCATCTTATACAGGTCACACCTGCCCCGGAAGAGCTCCCAGTGGTCCAGATAACGGAAACCCTCCCTCCTACACCAGCTGTTTAGCCACGTGTTTGTCTGCTCTATCTTCCTATTTCTAGCCTCACTGGCACGTGGCACAGGGAGTAATCCCGAGATTACAACCCTCGAGGTCCTGTCTTTTAACTGTCTGCCTTGCTCCCTGAACTCCTGCTGCAGGACCTCATGCCTCTTCCTGCCTATGTCGTTAGTACCAATATGTACAACGACCTCTGCCTGTTTGCCCTCCCCCTTCAGGATTCCCTCTACCCGTTCGGAGACATCCTGGACCCTGGCACCAGGGAGGCAACATACCATCCTGGAGTCTCTTTCACGTCCACAGAAGCGCCTATCTGTGCCCCTGACTATAGAGTCCCCTATTCCTATTACTCTTCTGCGCTTTGACCCTCCCTTCTGAACATCAGAGCCAGCCGTGGTGCCACTGCTCTGGCTGCTGTTGTTTTCCCCTGATAGGCTATCCCCCCCGACAGTATCCAAAGGGGTATATCTGTTCGAGAGGGGGACAACCACAGGGGATTCCTGCACTGACTGCCTGCCCTTTCTGGTGGTCACCCATTTCTCTGCCTGCACCTTGGGTGTGACCACATTTACATAACTGCGATCTATGACGCTTTCCGCCACCTGCATGCTCCTAAGTGCATCCAATTGCTGCTCCAACCGAACCATGCGGTCTGTGAGGAGCTGCCGGTGGGTGCACTTTCTGCAGATGAAGCCATCCGGGACGCTGGAAGCCTCCCGGACCTGCCACATCTCACAGTCAGAGCACAGCACCCCTCTAACTGACATTGCGTCAATTAATTAAAATTAAAATTTGTCTTTTTTTTTTAAATACTTTTTTTTAAATTGCAAAGCTACTGTCAACTATCTGTTTCCTAGCACTAGATTTCTAATAGAAATGCGATAGCTAACTATAATACTCTCCGATCTCTGGCTTAGATATCCTCTAAATTATAATTAAGTTATTATGTTTAATTAGTTCCCAAATACTCAATTTTTTTAAAAATTTAGGTTAGAATCCCAACCAGCCACTCTGGCCACAGCTTTTCTGTGATGTCACTTCAGTTTCCCCCCGACACACACAATTTGAAAAAAGGTATAAAAGTGAAAATCACTTACTTACCTTCTGAGTGTCTGAGATGTTCTCAGGTTCTCTCGCTGACAGAGACTGCTCCTCCACCTCCGATCCTTGACCTGCACAATGCTAATAATATAATAATATAATATGGCACTTACCTTACACCAATGGGTCTTATTATCAGGTTCGAGGAGGAGGGCGGGTGGGAGACACTACACGTGTAGTGTCTCGGGTTTCCTCTCCACCAGAATTTATTGGTTGGGGGGGGGGGGGGGGGACTTGCCAGAGGTCGAACTTCTGGTTCCCGCCTTATATAAAAACAAATAAAACAGAAAAGAAGAACAGACACGGGACCAGGCAAGGCTTTTTAAATTCACTACTCACCTCCAAGAAGGCCCCTGCGCACCGCTGCCGCCGAAATCCAAAGGGCTGCTCCTGTAAAGGTAAGAGATTTAAACTCACTACTCACCTCCCAGAAGGCCCCTGCGCACCGCTGCCGCCGAAATCCAAAGGGCTGCTCCTGTAAAGGTAAGAGCTTTTAAACTCACTACTCACCTCCCAGAAGGCCCCTGCGCACCGCTGCCGCCGAAATCCAAAGGGCTGCTCCTGTAAAGGTAAGAGCTTTTAAACTCACTACTCACCTCCCAGAAGGCCCCTGCGCACCGCTGCCGCCGAAATCCAAAGGGCTGCTCCTGTAAAGGTAAGAGCTTTTAAACTCACTACTCACCTCCCAGAAGGCCCCTGCGCACCGCTGCCGCCTTAATCCAAAGGGCTGCTCCTGTAAAGGTAAGAGCTTTTAAACTCACTACTCACCTCCCAGAAGGCCCCTGCGCACCGCTGCTGCCGAAATCCAAAGGGCTGCTCCTGTAAAGGTAAGGCTTTTTAAATTCACTACTGATTTGGAGGAAAATGTAACTGTCTGATTAGCAAGTTTGCAGACGACACAAAGGTTGGTGGAAATGCGGATAGCGATGAGGACTGTCAGAGGATACAGCAGGATTTAGACCGTTTGGAGACTTGGGTGGAGAGATGGCAGATGGAGTTTAATCCGGACAAATGTGAGGTAATGCATTTTGGAAGGTCCAAATCAGGTAGGGAATATACAGTGAATGATAGAACCCTCAAGAATATTGAAAGTCAGAGAAATCTAGGTGTACAGGTCGACAGGTCACTGAAAGGGGCAACACAGGTGCAGAAGGTCGTCAAGAAGGCATACGGCATGCTTGCCTTCATTTGCCGGGGCATTGAGTATAAGAATTGGCAAGTCATGTTGCAGCTGTATAGAACCTTAGTTAGGCCACACTTGGAATATTGTGTTCAATTCTGGTGGCCACACTACCAGAAGGATGTGAAAGCTTTAGAGAGGGTGCAGAAGAGATTTACCAGGATGTTGCCTGGTCTGGAGGGTATTAGCTATGAGGAGCGGTTGAATAAATCGGTTTGTTCTCACTGGAACGACGGAGGTTGAGGGGCGACCTGATAGAGGTCCACAAAAGTATGAGGGGCATAGACAGAGTGGATAGTCAGAGGCTTTTCCCCGGGGTAGAGGGGTTAATTACTAGGAGGAATAGGTTTAAGGTGCAAGGGGCAAGGTTTAGAGGAGATGTCCGAGGCAAGTTTTTTACACAGAGGGTAGTGGGTGCCTGGAACTCGCTACCGGAGGCGGTGGAGAAAGGAGGGCCGATAGTGACATTTAAGGGGCAGCTTGACAAATACATGAATTGGATGGGAAAAGAGGGATACGGACCCAGGAAGTGTGGAAGATTTTAGTTTAGACGGGCAGCATGGTCGGCACAGGCTTGGAGGGCCGATGGGCCTATTCCTCTGCTGTACTTTTCTTTGTTCTTTGTTCTTATCTGGATCCGTCACACTGCCTGGATCAGAGTCATGCATTCGGTGTTGCACACTTCTGATGCGCCGCTGTCGGAGTTGGGAGCACTGGCTCCTGACTGGTGGTGCAAATCTGCACAGGGCTGCATAGTGGTTTGGTTTCCCACAGTTTAAACAGCGTTTGCCTCTTGCAGGGCAGTTTTTTAAAAAATGGACAGTGCCGCAGTTCGCACACGTCATGACGTTGGCGTCATGACGCTCAGTGTGTCGTGCATGCGCGGTGCGGTTCTCGGACGTCTGCACCAGCGCAGTGCGGTTTTCGGCCCCTTCGTGTTCCCAATCACATTGTGCATGCGACAGGCCCCAGGAAGAGCGTGCAAAATGGCCGACTTTGTCAATGTGGAGGCGCTGCATCCGGGAGATGGCCTGAACACTCTCCACCTCGTGGGAGGTCTGTTTTTCACTTTCTGCCGTTTTGTACTGGGAGTAGCGATTTTTAGAGTGCTCATGCACAGTACACATTTCAATCGCGACTGGTCGGGTCATGAGCTTGATTTTCAACAATTGCTCTCGCAGAGGATGAGAGTGGACTCCAAAAACGATTTGGTCTCTGATCATGGAGTCAGGTATGCGCTAGCAGTCTAATGTTAAATAGATAGGTGTTGAAGGATTCGTCTTTACCTTGCATCCTCTGCTTGAAGATGTAGCTCTCGAAGATTTTGTTGGTGTCCACCTCGCAGTGGCTGTCGAATTTGTCCAGGATGGTTTGGTACTTCATTTGTCCTGCCCTTCAGAAAAGTGAAAGGAGTTGAAGATCTCTATCGCATGGTCACCCGCAGTGGTGAGTAGAAGAGCTCTCTTCCGAGCATCGGTCGCGCCATTGAGGTCGGATGCTTCCACGTAGAGTTGAAATTTCTGCTTGAATGATCGCCAGTTGGCACTAAGATTGTCGGTGGTCCTGAGCTGATGAGTAGCTTGAATCTTGTCCATTGTGCCTGTATTCAGTAGCTGGTTGTCACGGATCTTGCTGAGTTGAACTAATAGATTGAACAGTCACTCCTGGTATCATGTTGTGTTATGCTGCTTCGGATAACACAGGTTGCTACTTGATGCAGTCTTAACTAAAGGATGCTCTAGACTCTGAAATGAGTTCAACGTGTTCATTGAACTATTAACACAGTTCTCAAATGAGTTCAACTCTCGGCTAATCTAACTGTAGTAACTCAGTCTAACTGTACCAGCGTGCTCTAAGCCACGTGCTGCTGATCAACCCTGTCTAACTCTCTAGATGTCTGCCTGTGGAAAGAGGCAGGGTGTGAGTGCCTCATCCCTTTTATAGTGTTTATGTCATGCCCCCTTGTGGTGATGCCACCTCTGAGTGTCCAGACTGCCCATTGGTTGTGTCCTATTCTGAGTGTTCATTGGTTGCATGTTTGCATATCAGGACAGTATTTTCAGGTGAATATTATGGATCCTAAAGCACCACTTTGAAGAGGAGCTAGGGGATGTATTCTAACCAATTTTTAGCCTTCAACCAACAACACTAAAGCAATTATCTGCTCATTTATTTCCTTGTTCTTTGTGGGACCTTACTGTGTAAATAAAATTTTGCATTGCCTATTTGTTACACTTCATGGACAGGATTTTACGTTTTGTGGGGATCCTGCCCCTCCCCCACCCCCGAGCATAAAAGTGGGTGGAAAGCCCACCCCTGCTTCGGCGGGTTGTACCCACTGCTATTTAATGCTCATTGGGGGGGGGGGGAAAGAGGAGGGCAAGGGGGCTGAAGGGACCGTGGTGCACAGGTCAGAGGGAGAGGAAACTTGAGGGGGTGGACAGACTTTGTAATGGTCAATGATAGGCCAAAGGAGGGGTGGGGTACAAAAGAGGAGCACCACCCCCACCCTTTCCTGTCAGTGGGCAGCACGGTAGCACAAGTGGATAGCATTGTGGCTTCACAGCCCCAGGGTCCCAGGTTTGATTCCCCGCTGGGTCACTGTCTGTGTGGAGTCTGCACGTTCTCCCCGTGTCTGCGTGGGTTTCCTCCGGTTTCCTCCCACAGTCCAAAGATGTGCAGGTTAAGTGAGTTGGCCATGATAAATTGCCCTTAGTGACCAAAAAGGTTAGGAGGGGTTATTGGGTTACGGGGATAGGTGGAAGTGAGGGCTTAAGTGGGTCGGTGCTGACTCGATGGGCCGAATGGCCTCCTTCTGCACTGTCTGTTCTATGTCTATGTTCACGTAGTGAGACCTAGCGGGCATCAAACCTGCCTCCACCCTCCACCCACCATGGCAAAACTTTGAGCGAGGCGGGAAGAGGCAATTAATTGGCCATTTTGGGCCTCAATTGGTTCATGGGCAGGTGGGCTAACCAGTGCCTTCCCCACTGTGTGTAAATCTGTGGTGGCCATCAGTGCGCAGCTGGGTAAGTGCTGGGAACAGCACCCATGATATCATAGCCAATTCTATCTTCCCACTGAAATTTATCTCCTGGGGCTGGCGTGAATCTTGCCCCCGCTATGTCCCGAATTCTCCGCCACCAGAGATTCGGTGGGGGCGGGAATCGCCTGTGTTATTCTCCGCACCTTTGGGGCGGCCCGACGCCGGAGTGGTTCCCGCCACTCCATTATGCCGGGTAGGGGAGAATCCCGCCCCTGGTCTGTGCCTACTGCCCTGTTCCTTCAATCCTCAGATTCCAAACCACATACCTATATCCAGTTAATAATAATCTTTCTTAGTGTCACAAGTGGGCTTAATTTAACATTGCAATTAAGTTACTGTGAAAAGCCCCTAGTCGCCACAATCCGGCGCCTGTTCGGGTATACTGAGGGAGATTTCAGAATGTCCAATCCACCTAACAAGCCCGTCTTTCAGGGCTTGTGGGAGGAAACTGGAGCACCAGGAGAAAACCCACGCAGACACTGGGAAAACGTGCAAACTCCACACAGACAGTGGCCCAAGCTGGGAATCAAACCGAGGTCCCTGGCACTGTGAAGCAGCAACAGTGCTAACCACTGTGCTAGCGTGCCGCTTTTCTCAGGGACAATGAAGAATCCACACCAAGTTGGCAGATGAAACAAAACTTACTTTATTTTACACTTAACTATTATGTACAGCTCCTACTGGGTCTTCTCTAGTCGGTGCCTTACTGGCGGACGCTATTTATACAAGGTCAAGTGAACATTGTTAAGTGTCCCCTCTCCCCTTAGCTCCATGGGGTAGTGGATCATCAATACCCTATGAGACCCGTGTGGGTTGTAGCACCAGTATACTTGCTGAATGCCAAAGAAATACCAAGTTCAAGGAAACTTTCTGCCCAGCCACCATCCCCGGATTTACAGCCTAATTATGTATTTGTCTTGTCAATAAAATGTCCATCACAATTTGCACAGGAATAGCATTCTGAGCCCAGGAAACTGGAATAAAGCTGCGAGGTACTGATCTCTGGCTGATACTCTGGTGCAGGTTTTTATTGTTTATCGGAGACAGTTGACTCTCTTTTATCTCTCTGACCTTAGCTGGGAGCTCCCCTTAGTGGAACTATCTAGAAAGACCACTTTTAAAAAGATTATTAGGAGCAGCTTTGCCAATGACGACAGATGACATACACATTTTGCGTATTTTTATAACGGGCTATGTGGAGGGTCGCAGGCACAGTGAGTACCCAGGGCTCCCAAGTACAGTGGATTACAGAGAAATAAAATCAAATTACTGCAGATGCTGGAATCTGAAACAAATGCAGAAAATGCTGGACAATCTCAGCAGATCTGATAGCATCTGTGGAGAGAGAACAAAGCTAACATTTCGAGTCTGGATGGCTCTTCATCAAAGCTAGACGGGAAATAGAATGAGATTTATACTGTTGCTGAGGGGTGGTGGGGGGAGGGGAAGTAGTTGGAGCAGTGAGGCTGAATAGAGGACCAGCAATAGGTGGAGGCTGGGGAGAGATTGGCAAAGATGTTGTGGACAAAAAGACAAGGGAATGTAAATGGTGGTGATTAAGGCTAAGAAGAGTGCTGATAGTGGCACATTAATAGATCAGAATGTGTTAATAGCAGAAAAGTAAGCAGTGTGTCAAAGGACAACCTGGAACAGGAAACAGAGGGCCCAAGAGGGGAGGGGTGGGGATCGGTAGATAGTGTTGAGGGGAAAATGGATCGATGGAAGAAATGAAAATAAATTGAAAGAAATAAAAGTGGGATGAAGGTGGAGGAGAGATGGTAAGTCCAGAAGGCCCTAATCGGAAGACGAGGTGCTGTTTCTCCATTTGCCCTGGGCTTCACTGGAACATTGCAGCAGGCCAAGGACGGACATGTGGACGTGAGAGCAAGACGGTGAGTTGAAATGGCAGCGACAGGAAGGTCTGGGTCCTGCTTGAGGACAGAACACCTTTGGTCTGTCTGCAAAGTGGGCACCCTGTCTGCATTTAGTGTCTGCAATTTGAGTAGACCACATTGGGAGCAACAAATGCAATAGACTCGCTTGAAGGAGGTGCACGTGAAATTCTGCCTCACCTGAAAGAATGTTTCGGCCCTTGGATGGTGAGCAGGGAGGAGGTAAAGTGGCAGGTATTGCACCTTCTACGATTGCATGGGAGAGTATCATGGGAAGAGGGTAACGTGTTGGGGGGATGGAGGAGTGCATCAGTGTATGCAGAGGGAATGGTCCCTGTGAAATGCTGACTGTAGGAGTGAGGGGAAGATGTGTTTGGTGATGGCATCATGCTGGATTGGTGGAACAGGTGGGGGATGATCTTTTGAATTCGGAGGCTGGAGGGGTGAAAATTGAGGACAAGGGTGCACTTTCCTGGTTCTCAGAGGGAAGGGAAGGGGCGAGAGCAGAGCTGCGGGAGATGGGTCGGACACGGTTGAGAGTCCTGTCAACCACAGTGCATGGGAAGCCACAACTCAGGAATATGAAGGTGATAGAGGGGTGGAAATTGGAAGCGAAATTGATAAACTTTTCCAGATCCAGGCCAGATCATGAAGCGGCCCCGAAACAGTCGTCGAAGTATCGGTAAGAGTGGTGGAAGGAGACCTGAGGAGGACGGGAACAAGGAATGTTCTGCATAGCCAATAAAGAGACAGGCAAAACTGGGACGCCAAAACTCTTTGGTGTGGAGGAAGTAAGACAAGTTAAAGGAGAAATTATTTGGTGAGAGATCAAGTTCAGCCAGACGGATGAGAGAGATGGTGGATGGTGCTCATTCAGGCCTCTGGTAAAGGAAGAAGCGGAGAATGCACAGACCATCCTGATGGAGAATGGAGGTCTCGAGGGATTGGACATCTGTGGTAAAAAGGAGGCAGTTAGGGCTGGGGAACTGGAAATTGTTGATATGATGTAGGGCATCAGAGGAATCAACTCCAGGACTACACTGCAGGAGTTCCTCAGAGTATTGTCCTAGGCCCAACCATCTTCAGCTGCTTCATCAATGACCTGCCTTCCATCATAAGGTCAGAAGTGGGGATGTTTGCAGAATACTGCACAATGTTCAGCACCATTCGAGGCCCCTCAGATAATGAAGCAGTCCATGTCCAAATGCAGCAAGATCTGGACAATATCCAGGCTTGGGTTGACAAATGGCAATTTATATTCACACCACACAAGTGCCAGACAATGACCATCTCCTAAAAGAGAGGACCTAACCACCGCCCCATGACATTCATTGGCATTACCATCGCTGAATCTCCCACAATCAACATCCTGGGGGGTACCATTGATCAGAAACTGAACTGGACTAGCCACATTAATACTGTGGCTACCAGGGCAGGTCAGAGCCTTGGAATCCTATGGCAGTAACTCACCTCCTGACTCCCCAAAGCCTGTCCACCCTCTACAAGGCACAAGTCAGGAGTGTAATGGAATACTCTCCACGTGCCTGGTTGAGTGCAGCTCCAACAACAGTCAAGAAGCTCGACACCATCCAGAACAAAGCACCCGCTTAATTGCTCCCCTTCTACAAAATTTCAAACTCTCCACCACCGACGAACAGTTGCAGCCGTGTGTACCATCTACACGATGCACTGCAGTAATTTACCAAGGTTCCTTAGACAACACCTTCCAAACCCATGACCACTGCCATCTAGAAGGGCAAGAGCAGCAGATACCTGGGAACCCCACCACTTGGAGGTTCCCCTCCAAGTCACTCACCACCCTGACTTGGAAATATATCGTCGTTCCTTCACTGTCTCTGGGACAACATCCTGAAATTTCCTGCTTAACTGCACAGTGGGTGTACCTACACCTCAAGGATTGCAATGGTTCAAGAAGGCAGCTTACCACCACCTTGTGAAGGGCAACTAGGGATGGGCAATAAATGCTGGTCTAACCAGAAACACCCATGTCCCGTAAATGAATTAAAAGAAAATCATGGATTTAAGTGGGAAGGGACTGGACAAGAGGAGTGAGTATGGAGTCAAGATAGGAAGAAATTAGTTCAGTGGAGCAGGAACAGGCCGACATGATGGGCCTACTTGGACAGTCTGGTTTGTGGATTTTGCGAGGAGGTAGAAGTGGGCTCTCCGGGGCTGGGAGACTCTAAGGTTGGAAGCTGTGGAGGGAAGATCTCCAGAGGAGATGAGGTCAGTGATAGACCAGGAAATAATGGCTTGATGCCCGGTGCTGAAGTCATGGTCCAGGGGGAGGTAGGAGGAAGTGCCTGTGAATTGATGCTCAGCCTCTGCTGAGGTAGAGGTCAGTACCCCAGGCAACAACTGCCCCACCTTTGCTGGTGGATTTGATGACAAAGTCAGGTTTGGTGTACAGTATGTTCAGAAGGAGACAGATTAGGATGGGTGAGAGGATCAGAGAAATTGAGATGGTCAATGTCACATCGACTGTTCTCAATGAAAAGGTCAAGGGCAGAAAGTGAGCTTTGATGCAATATACCATATTGCTGCCACATTGCTCCTTTCCTCTTCCTTTTCTGTTTACGGGTAGAATGAGTCCGAATCTTCGGGCTGAATTTGTCCAAAAGTGCCTATTTTATTGTGTTCTGGAGAAAAGCCACCTGATGTGCGACTGCTCAGCACATCCCCATTACCGGAAGTTGATGTTCATGAAGTTAATCTGTTTTGGCTGTTAATTTGATTCCGAAGCATCAGCAATTCCTTCTCCTCTCCCAACATGATACTGATGAGAGACTTCAGATCATTGAAATTCATCAGGTTTTAATTGAAGATCCATCATTGTTGAATGTGCTTCTCCCAATTTGTCATTTTTGCGTTTCAAGAACTCTTTCAGGTGTTCCACTTCCTGTGAGCAACTTTCCAGCATTCTCATCTGTTCTTGTTTTTTCTTTACAAACTCATCTTTCGTCCGTGAAAGTTGGTTCTCTGCAATGGTCAGTTATTTTTAACAGACTCTGCCTCACCGGACTGAGCAATAGAACCTGATGGTTTCTCAAAACACCGGATGGACCGCACGACATCATTGGGCAAAGCAAAGGGTGGAGGGGTTTGCCTCCTCATCAACTCATCCTGGTGCTCGGATGTGGCAACCCTGACAACCTACTGCTCCCCGGACCTGGAATAGCTGACTGTGAAGTGCTGTCCGCACTACCTTCCGAGGGAGTTCACTTCAGCCATTATCACAGCGGTCTACATCCCACCCTAGGTTGAATTGAAGAAGGCGCTGGATGAATTGTACACAACTACAAATAACAATGAAACAGCCTTGTTCATCGTGGCCGGTGACTTCAACTCAAGAGTGCACTGCCAAAATTCCACCAACACATCTCCTGTCCCATCAGGGGAGCCACATTCGCGACCACTGCTACACAAAAATAAAGTGCGCCTACCGATCCATCCCCCGACCGCACTCAGGTGCACTCAGACCATAAGGCAGTGCACCTTCTCCTGACATACAAGCAGAAACTTAAGCGGGAGAATCCGTTAAAGAATGTCATGCAGTGCTGATCTAAGGCAACAGAAGAGCTCCGACATGACTGCTTGGAGTCAGTGGACTAGTCCATATTTAAGAACTCAGCGGCCAACCTAAACGAGTATGCCATCACCATCACAGACTTTATCAGCAAATGTATAGAAGACTGCGTGCCAAAGAAAGTAGTATGTACGTTCCCCAACTGGAAACCATGGCTTAATCAAGAGATTGACTCCCTACTGAAGGCCAGGTCTGAGGCATTCAAGTCAGGTGATCCTGACCCATACAAGGAATCCAGGTACGACTTATGCAAAGTCATCAGGGATGCCAAGAGACAATGTCAGACCAAGTTAGAGTCACAGACTAAGTCACGGACTGTCGTTGGTTTTGGCAAGGCTTAAACAACATAACGGGCAGGGTGGCATCCTGGCTCACCATCTGGCAGCTGGGCACCTTGGCACTGCCAGCCTGGCACCCTGACAGTGCCACGCATGTACCATGGCAGTGCTACCCTAGCACTGCCACGGTGCCCAGATGGCACTTCCAGGGTACCATACTGACAGTTCCAGGGTGCCCGGATGGTAGGCTGGGGTGGGCAGGGATCGGCACAGGGCACAAAATGGATTTTTTCAATTTTGCGCAGTTCTCTGCCTGATCGCGATTCTCGCTTCCAGCGTTGCGAAACGGCGAATCCAGCCCAAAAGTATTTGTTTGTGGTGTTAATATTATTATCTGACCAGCATGTGGCAGTTATGGCTGATCCTAGATAATGCTGTAAAGACAAAACTAACCACTAGATGTCAGAACATTGCATTAAATGAATTCACTGCTTTCCTTGTAACACAACAATCCTGATTTTAAGTCAGGGTGAGCGTGGGCTAGCATTGGGCTGGTGGGGCAGGCATGGCTGGTGGGGCAAACATGGGCTGATGGGGAAAGTGCCAAACTGATCCCGGCTCATTGATATGAGGTTCTGGCAATTTTAACTTCTTTAAGTAATCCAGGCCCGACTCCCATCTCAACACCAACAACATGAAGGCAACTCATAGGAGTCAGTTAAGCAGAGCCGGAGGCCACATCTGGGAAAACATGGAAGTGGTGAAGGAACCAATGAGATGGGAATAAGCCCCTGGCAGTGGAGGGCCAAGGATTCCTTTTGGGGCCCAGAGAACGATTCCTCCAGGCTCCGAAGGAAACATTTACAAAATTATATCATTTTACTCTTTCGAAGTTTGCCTTCCCCTATGTGCCAAGTTTCCCTTCGTTGATAGCAGGTGTCGACTTTCCTGTTACCTCTTAAAATGGCATTGGGATCTGCATGACGCTGTCAGACCTCCCAACATTTGAATGACAATCAGGCACTCGCCTTTCTGGTAATGATGGAGTGACTGCGGACAGGATCAAAATCAAGGCTTATGTAATTCTGGAGACAGGAGTCTCACCTGTCAGTTGGAGAATCAGTGAGAGCCCCACATCGCCTCTTTTAGGAAAGCCAACCACCTCAGGCAGTTAACTGGACAGCAGCACGCCTTGCCCGGGATCAAGGACCTGGAGGCAGAATTCCTGCCCACTGAGAGTGGCCCGGCAGCCAGGGATGGCCAGTTCTATTGAAAGCAGCACCATTGGGGAGACGGTGGCTGCTGCCACTATCATATCTGCCCAAGGCCTACTCTCGTTGCTGGATTCCAAGTCATTGGCAAGAGATAGCAGGAGAGGTGTTGCGGGGTGGGGTCCACAGAGAAGGGGGCTCAGCAGTAAGGATGGGAGAGGAGGAGGTGGCTCCTAGCAAGCTCTCCCCCTCCCTGATGCTGTGTCCCTCAATCAGACATGAAGGGCCTTTGATCCAGGGACCCACCGTTCCCCACCTCTCCATGGGATCTTACTTGTGCTCCCCACAATGGAAACCCCTGTCCATCGTTGGCCTAATACCAGTGGTGGCAGGATGAGGATCTTACCTGGGCATTAATTGGCAGGGGCTTCAATTGACAGCTGGGCGGGAAGGCTGTCCATGGGCCTTGGATTTAATATGGGTGGAGACAGGAAGGTGGTGAGGCCCCCACCTGCCACCCTGTCGTACAATTAAATGCCCGCCATTACCAAACCTGACATGAGGAGGGCATCAATTTCATCCCGTGTGTATGCAAAAAATAATCTTGCGTTCATCGTCAAGATGGATATTTCTGTGCACAGATGCTGCCTTGCTATCTTACGTTTTGGTGACTTTGATATTTTGGGTAAGATATGCTGTTGCCTCATGTTTTTAGTGGAACTCAGGCTTCAGCAGCTGCCTGGTAACTCAATTCATGGGTGTATCAGCTTTCTACACAGGGCTAGAGCTTCACATTATGTCTGACATTTTCAATGTAAAGCAGTCCTGCTATTAACTCAGCTGCCCTGGAGAAATAGCTGGCAGTGTGTAATGCAAGTGACTGGCATCTCCCCTAATGGCTGAGCGCCAAATTCTCTGTTCTCGCTGGCAGCGGTGGTGGGGTGAATTCGGATCAGAGAATCCCAGCCCTGGAATCGAGGAGATTAAGGGCAGAAGACCCACTCGCAGAGAACTGCTGGACAATCTATTGAACGGCAGCACCACTGAGAGCTGGTACGTCACCCACCCGGATCATCAATGAATCCCAGGCCACATATCAGTGATGGCGAGAGGGTGGTTGACAACCCACAGGAGTGGTGTGGGGGTTGGCAGTATGGGTAGTGCAGTGGCTCTCAGTGGGGCGACCCATCCTGATTGCAGGACCCTCGGTCGGTCACTGAATGGCTTTGAATGAGGGACTGTCCCCCCCTTCACCCCGATAGCCCGCAAGTAAAGCTGTTTGGATTTATCCGTTAGTCTTCCGGCCTGGCGAGTCCCCCCCCTCCCCGATACCCACCCTCCGGCTGCTGGGTTACTACCTGTCCATGGACTTTCCCACCACAGACATAATTGGGGTGGCGGCGAGAAGTCAGTAAGTCCCCACCTGTCACACTTCCATCAGATTGAATGCCCAATTCCCCCACCACCAAACCCACCACGAGATAGAACACTAAATTCCCCTCAGCTTGTGAAGACATTTAAGAGGGAATCATCAACATGATCTAAGAGCCAGTTTGACAGCCTGGGAATGAACTCATAGGGCCTAAGAAGAAACATAAAGAACAAAAGATCTTTCATTTATCTAGAACCTTGCACCTTTTCTGTGTGGATACCCCAAAATTGTTCACAGCCAAAGGAATGATTTTAAATGTTGTTTTGTAGACAGACGCAGTCAGCAGTTGAACTTCTTATCTGTTAGGTTTCCGACAGGGCCACATTTCTTCAGTTCTGTACTGGAGCATTAGCCTGGGTCCTGAGCTCAAGTCCCCCGGAGTGGGGCTTGAACATATAACTTGGCAATTCAGAGGCAATCCTGTTATCACTGAACCATCAAAAGAGATGTTAAAATGGGAACAGGTAAAAACAAAACTTGGCATTTTCTGAACATCTGCCTTTCAGCCTACAGTTACAGTGTGTTTGACTGCAGTGGTCATGTTTTTAAGGAGGGTCTTGTTTTCCAAGGCCTGGGAGCTTTTAGGAGCCAGAATGTGAAATTGACCAGAGGAATATGTTTTTAGTCAGGGTCTAATGCACTGTGGGTTGACTGGGGAATGTCCCTGGAGAGTTACTGTGCTTTCAGCCTGGAATATTAATTTGTTTTTCAGCTTAGGGAGATGACGTGATTGCTGGCTGGAGCTAAGGGTTTCAGAGACATTTTGAGAAAGCTTTGGAGAGGAGTTGAAGTGTGGCCTGGCAACCCTTGTTTTGACCGCAAGTAAAGGCAGGTTTCTCTCCCAGCAGAACAGTTATAAAAGAGTAATAAAGCAGAACAATCTTGTCTGAGGACAAGGATGAAGCTGAAACTTGGCAGGTGAACCAGCTTTTTGAAGTCATTCAGCCAGAGTCTGAAGGGCTCTTACAGGAGTCAGATCTGTTCTGTAAAGCAAGTATTACTCTCATCCATTCTGATTTTCAGATGGATTGATAGCTGTTTCTTTTCTTGTTGTTTAATGGGCAATTGTAACCTTTTCGGGTGTGAAGTTAAAGAGTTTAATATTGTATTCAGAATAAAGATATCAAATCCATGTTTCATCACTCTGGAATCTGGACTGGATGCAGCCAGTAGATCCCATGAGAGCGTCTTCCGGGATTCCTAACTGTCGTTATGCCTCGGGAGATCTAACGAGATCGCGCGAGACGCAGTGATCTGGATCCTGCCCACAATAGGTGGGATCCAGACTTGCATTGTTAAGTGAGCTTAACTGCTCACTTAACTTTGCCGACACCAGGTCTAACTGGCCCCTGGGATTTACTGGCCTCACCGAGGAGACCCCAGCTGGGTGTCATTTACCACTGGTCCCCACAGAGGGGGACCAAACGGAACGGCACTTGGTGAGTCTCCCAAATGATCAGAGGCCCCCCAAGTGGTTGACCTCTGGGCAGGGTGGCATCCTGGCACTGCTGGTACCATCCACCCACCATGGCACTGCCAGCCTGGTACCCTGGCAGTGCCACCCAGACACCCTGGCAATGTCACCCAGGTTCCAGCCTGGGTTGCCAAGGCACCCAGGTGGCACTGACAGGGGCACGGCCAGGGTGCCAGGCCAGCAGTGCAAAGGTGCCCTGGTGGCATTTTTCTCGCACCAGGGATTGGGCCCGGGGGTGTCCTGACCGTATGAGGTGGGGTGCGGGGGGACTCATGGACCCCAACAGGTGAGTTGGGGCACTTGGGGTGGGGGGAGGGGGTTTCCAGGGGTCACCTCAGGATGTTGACAGATCAGAGTGCCATTTTCTTCCTGCACTGACCAGCAGAGCTCCTCAGTGCAGCAAACGCGACTGAGTGTGGCCTCAGTGGCCGTTCCCCACCGAGGCCCGAAAAATAACAGAGTGCCGTTCAATTGCGGCGTCATTCCCGGCGGTGTATTTTTGTTAGATCGTACCTAATGCTTCGAAGTCCTTGTGCCATACTGCCAGCCCTGACACCATGGGTTGGATTCTCCGTCCTGTTGCGCCACATTTCTGTTTCACCCCGCCGGCGGCATGCTCCATTACGCCGGCCGGTCAATGGGGTTTCCCATTGTGGGCAGCCCCACGCCGTCGGGAAACCCCCGGGCTGCCGGCAAAATGGAGCATCCCGCCGGCGGAGAATCCAGCTCCATGTATTTATGTGTGATCCGTTAAATCAGAACCTCCACAAGGGACTTTCAACAAAAGGGAGATTGATGAACTAAACGTACAAACTGTCAGTAACACTCCGGCTTGGGTCACTGTCTGTGCGGAGTCTGCACATCCTCCCCGTGTGTGCGTGGGTTTCCTCCGGGTGCTCCGGTTTCCTCCCACAGTCCAAAGATGTGCAGGTTAGGTGGATTGGCCATGATAAATTGCCCTTAGTGTCCAAAAGTGCCCTTAGTGTTGGATGGGGTTACTGGGTTATGGGGATAGGGTGGAGGTGTTGACCTTGGGTAGGGTGCTCGTTCCAAGAGCTGGTGCAGACTCGATGGGCCGAATGGCCTCCTTCTGCACTGTAAATTCTATGAAACCTACTCTGAGGTTTGAGGCATGGGAGGTGCGAGGGATGAGGGAGATGAAGGACTTGTTTTTGGAAAGGCGGTTTGCAAGTTCGGAGGAGTTCGGGGAAAGGGTTGGAGTCCAGCGTGGGGAGGGTTTCAGGCGTATGCAGGTGCGAGATTTTGCAAAAGAGGTTTTTCCGTCCTTTCCAGTGGCATTGCCTTCCTCGTTGCTGGCTTGGGTGTTGTTGGTGATGGGATCAGAGGGGGTTCATCTTGGCGATCTATGGGTGGATTTTGGAGGAGAATAAGGTGTGTCTGGAGGGGATGAAGGCTAAGTGGGAGGAGGAACTGGGGATGGCGCGAGAGGAGGGGTTGTGGTGTGAGGTGCTGTGGGGGGGTGAATGCCTCAACCTCATGTGCGAGGCTGCGGCTGATACAGCTAAAGATAGTACACAGAGCTCACTGACGAGGTCGAGGATGAGGCGGTTGTATGAGGGGGTGGATGATATTTGTGAGCGGTGGGGGAGGAGCCCAGCCAATCATGTACGATCCTGTCTGAAGTTCGGGAAATTGTGCAGCTCATTCTTCAGCACATTTTGCATGTGGATTTAGAGCCCAGCCCCCCGGGGGCCATATTCGGGGTCTCAGACTTGGCGGAGGTGCAGCTGGAAGCGGGGGCAGGTGATTTAGCCTCCGCCTCGTTGATGACTTGCAGGCGGGTCCTGTTGGGATGGAGGTCAGCTTCTCCACCCTGTGCCTCGGTGTGGCAGGGGGATTTAATGGAGTTCTTGCATTTTAAAAAAATGACACTCGCTTTAAGAGGGGTGTGTGAGGCGTTCCATAAAAGATGGGGTTTGTTTATGCTACATTTCAGGGAGCCGGTTACTGTTAACTGCTAGGGGGGGTGGTGAAGAGACGAGCTGGGGAGGTTGGTTGGGATGTTGGGGAAAGTGGGTTCAGGGGTTGATGTCGGGTTTACTTTGTTTTGTAATGTTATCTGTGTTAAATGTAAACATGTTAAAATTTGAATAAAAATAATTTAATAAAAAGACACCAACTCTGCCCAAGTCCCGTGTAATCTTGTCAAGCTCCATCCCCATGACGCTCCACGTGACTGCGTCATCATGTAGTCACATGACACCCCAGTCTACATACACAAACCTTTCCACTGGATTCGTTAATAGACTGTGGATCTCAGTGGAAGAGCTGCTCAATCAGTGACACTGTTTGGGAATAAGAAGCATTGTATAAATTAAAGATTAGTATTAATGTGTGCCATGTGGTATGTATATCATGTACTCCTTTAAAGAATGGATCTATTGTGTTTCAGATGGTTAAGAATTTATCACAAGAGGGAAGTTTAATTTCACTGGCTTTCTTTTTTTAAATTTGAGGTTAAAAGGCAATAATAATTAGGTCCAGATACAGTCAACTTTAATGGGGTCATTGCGGTACGGAAAGATCTGAACTTTGAACCTTTGCCATGCGATACCAGGATATGAATCTTTAATACACTTGTATGAAATTCCTCCCTCTTCGATTTTAACAGAGGTGTTAACCCATATAACATGAGACCTAACACCACATCCAGAGATGCATGTTCATCCGGCCGGTTCCGTTTGTCTTTTCCTTTCAGATGCACATCTTTGGCTTTCGTTTCAGTGAGGCTGAATGGAATGGTGTCCCCCCTCATATTCTGTTTCATCCCGAGCTGAGCATCAGATCCCACATCCTATTCATCACCAGTAAGCTTGCAGGGAACTAAGTGAGCTTGCAGGGAACATAAAGGTTGATACTAAGAGATATGTGAAAAGAAAGAGATTGGTAAAAACAAATGTAGGCCCCATACAGACAGAAACAGGGGAATGTATAATAGCGGACAAAGAAATGGCTGGGCTATTGAATACGTACTTTGGTTCTGTCTTCACAAAAGGAGACACAAATCAGGGGCGTCATTCTCCGACCCGGCGGGGGGTCCCGCCCCCGCCCCCGCCGAAGTCTCCGGTACCGGAGATTGGGCGGGGGCGGGAATCGGGCCGCGCCGGTTGGCGGGTCCCCCCGCTCAATTCTCTGGCCCGGATGGGCCGAAGTCCCGCCCAGAAATTGCCTGTCCCTCCGGCGTAAATCAAAGCTGGTATTTACCGGCGGGACCAGGCGGCGTGGGCGGGCTCCGGGGTCCTGGGGGGGGGTGCGGGGCGATCTGACCCAGCGGGGTGCCCCCACGGTGGCCTGGCCCGCGATCGGGGCCCACCGATCCGCAGGCGGGCCTGTGCCGTGGGGGCACTCTTTCCCTTCCGCCTCCGCCACGGCCTCCACCATGGTGGAGGCGGAAGAGACTCTCCCCACTGCGCATGCGCGGGAAACTGGCGGTGGCCGCTGACGCTCCCGCGCATGCGCCGCATTTCCGCGCCAGCTGGCGGGGCACCAAACGCCATTTCCGCCGGCTGGCGGGGCAACAAACGCCATTTCCGCCAGCTGGCGGGGCGGAAATCCCTCCGGCGCCAGCCTAGCACCTCAATATTGGGGCTCGGCCCCCAAAGATGCGGAGCATTCCGCACCTTTGGGCCGGCGCGATGCCCGTCTGATTGGCGCCGTTTTGGGAGCCAGTCGGCGGACATCGCGCCATTGGGGGAGAATTTCGCCCCAGATACCAGATGTGTTGGAGAATGCAGGGTTTCGTGAGAGGAACTGAGGGAGATCAATATTAGTAGAGAAATGGTGCTGCGAAAATTGATAGGATTGAAGGTGGATAAATCCTCAGGGCCAGATCATCTGCATCCCAGAATGCTAAAGGAGGTGGCTCTGGAAAAAGTGGATGCATTGGTGGGCACCTTCCAGGATTTTATAGACTCTGAAACAGTCCCTGCAGATTGGAGGGTAGCTAATGTCACTCCAATATTCAAAAAGGGACGTACAGAGAAAGCAGGGAATTATAGACCAGTAAGCCTAACATCAGTAGTGAGGAAAATTCTTGAATCCATTATCAAAGACTTTGCAGTGGAACATTTAGAAAGCAGTGGCAGGTTCAGTCAGAGTCAGCATGTATTTATAAGGGGAAATCATGCTTGACAAATCTGTTAGAATTCTTTGAAGAGGTAACCAGTACAGTTGACAAGGGGGAGCCAGTCGATGTGGTATAGTTGGACTTTCAGAAGGCGTTTGACAAAGTCCCGCAGAAGAGATTATTGTGCAAAATTAAAGCGCATGGGATTGGGGGAAGAGTATTGAGGTGGATATAAAATTGGTTGGCAGAGAGGAAGCAAAGAGTAGGAGTTAATGGGTCCTTTTCAAATTGGCAGGCAGTAACTAGTGGGGTGCCACAGGGATCGGTGCTAGAACCCCAGTTATTCACAATATATATTCATGATTTGGATGAGGGAACAAAATGTAACATCTCAAAGTTTGCAGATGCTACCAAGTTGGGTGGGAGGGTGAACTATGACGAGGGTACAGAGATCCTACAACATGATCTGGACAGGTTGGGCGAGTGGGCAAATTAATGGCAGATGCTGTATAATTTGGATAAGTGTGAGGTTATTCACTTTGGAAGCAAAAACAGGAAAGCAGATTACTACCTGAATGGTTGTAAATTGGAGAGGGGAATGTGCAGCGGGACCTGGGTGTCCTTGTGCACCAGTCGCTGAACGTAAGCATGCAGGTGCAGCAGGCGGTAAAGAAGTTGGCCTACATTGCGAGAGGTTTCGAGTACAGAAGCAGGGATGTGTTGCTGCAATTATACAGGGCCTTGGTGAGGCCACACCTGGAATATTATGTGCAGTTTTGGTCTCCTTTTCCGAGGAAGGATGTTCTTGCTCTTGAGGGAGTGCAGCGAAGGTTTACCAGACTGATTCCAGGGATGGCGGGTCATATGAGCAGCGATTGACTAGGTTAGGATTGTTCTCGCTGGAGTTCAGAAGAATGAGGGGAATCTCATAGAGACTTATAAAATTCTAACAGGACTCAACATGTTAGATGCAGGGAAGATGTTCCCGATGATGGGAGTATCCAGAACCAGGGGTCACAGTCTGAGGATTCAGGGTAAACCATTTTAGTGAAAGATGAGGAGACATTTCTTCACACAAAGTGTGGTGAGCCTGTGGAATTCATTGCCACAGGAAGTAGTTGATGCTAAAACATTGAATATATTCAAGTGGCGGCTGGATATAGCACTTGGGACGGATGGGGTCAAAGGTTATGGGGAGAAAGCAGGATTGCACTATTGAGTTGGATGATCAGCCATGATCGTGATAAATGGTGGAGCAGACTCGAAGGGCCAAAAGGCCTCCTCCTGCACCTATCTTCTATGTATGTCCCGAAAGAATATCAACCGTCGCTATTTCAGTGCTTATCTCATCGCCAGCACCACTGAAGCCATCATCCATATTTCCATATCCTTCAGGCCTGAGCTCTCCAATTCTCTATCCACAGCTCCCTGCAACTCTTTCCAAAGCAAATTCTCAACTCACCCCGAAAGGCATGATGCCCTAGTTACCTACCGGCACCCCCACTCCCTTCAGCATATCCTCCCCCCTGCCTTCTCCGATAGGTATAACCTTATAGTTCTGATATCATCTTTGTAAATCTTTATTCTCTGCATCCTCTCCTGGTGCCTCTATATTCTTTTTATACCATGATGACTAGAACTGTGCACTGAATGCCAAAGTCAGTACAAGTTTAGCACAACCTCTGCCTTTCAGTTCTATTCCTCTGGAAATAAACTCGAGTGCTTAGTTTGCTTTTTTAAACGACCTTATTAACCTACATCAATATTTTTAGTCTTTATGTGTTTGTACCCTCAGATCCCTTTGCTCCTCCACCCCATTTAGATTCTTAGCATCCAAGTAGTATCTGACTTTCTTACCAAAATGTCGTACCTCACATTTATCTACATCCAATTTCATTTGCCAAGTGATGTATGAATCTATAATTCTAAGAAGTACATCTAATAATAAGCACCTTCATGAACTGCTTATTTAGTAAGCCTTGTCCAATTTAAACAAATAGCTCCCCTAAAAAGAAAGCTTGCAGATTGAAATGCTTGAGCATGGAGATTGTAGCGATAGATTGCAATACCATCAATTTAACAGGATCTCCTATACTTACCTTGTAGCAGAAGTTTGCCTCTTAATCCATCCCTTTTCTTTGTTTCACTTTCCTTGTCGATGTTAAAAGTTGACATTTATTTTTAATCTCCTGACAAGCAAGTTGATGGCAGCAAGGTGAATAGCATTGACGCAGCAAGGACGCTGGGTCCCAGGTCATAGGTTACATACAACTGAGGAACCGAAGAAACTGAGCAACAAAGTACCACGTCACGACCCCTACTCTCCTGCAGGAATCTGTCCAATTCGAGTTGGCAATGTCATTTGGGTGCTATTAATACCGGTGAGCGTAGAATTACAGTCTGTAGTGCCTCACCGAATGTGGTGCCAATTGGCACTAAATTGATATTATTACTCAAAGAGACAACAGGATGGCTGGTTTGGAAGTTGCAAAGGCTGATGTTGCCTTGAAGGTGGGGATCGAAGCACATTGGGTGGGATTCTCCATTGGCTGACTGACGGCAAAATCGGAAAATCGGTTCAGATGCCGAGATTGCAGCGGTCAATGATTTAACCAAAATCGCAATTTTCCGTCACCTCGACAGCAGCGTCACTACGGTCCAGAATGCAAGTACAGTGAACACCGTTTGCATATCATTAGTGACCTGACCCAGTATTCTCTGGGGCCTCTGCCATTCTCCGCCTCCGATGGGCCGAGTTGCTGATGGCCCATCACTTGTGCTTTCAACAATCATGAAAGCGGCGTTGTGGCTGATGAGGGAGAGAGAAGATAGGACACAGAGAGGCGCGATCGTTGACTGCCGGGCCGGACTCTGGCCAGGCTGACTGGGGTGGGGAGGTCCTGCCAGGGCCAGGGCGGAAAGAGGGTGACCAGAGTGACCCCACACAGACCTGGGGCGGCGTCCAGCACAGACAACCATTTCCATGGCCTGCAAGGCTACCATCTTACTGTGCACCCCGCTGACCACCCACCTTGGCCCTTGGTTCTGCAGTGACACCGGCCATATGACTGCCTGCCCCCACGCTCCTCACCCTCCACCATACCTCCCCACTCCCCACACCCGACCGCCAACTGCCGACAGGGCATCACGTGGCCCACTCGAAGGCAACGCTCACTGAAGCCACTACGGAGGTGCCGGGCGGGGGCCGCAGAGCATAACGCTGGCAAGGGCAGTGCCAGCTGACATTACCCCTAGGACAGGGAAAGCGCCAGATCCAGAGGCCCCCATGATGCCGTGCAATGACGGGGCCATGGGTGCAGAGATGGGGGGGTACTTGCGGGGGCAGAGCCCACAGTGCGAACTGGGGCCACCATGTAGCCCAGTGGACCTGGTTGGGCACGGGGGTATGCACCATGCTAACATGTCGGCTTTTCACTAGACAATGGATATTAGAATTCAACCAGCGATGGTTGCCTCCCCTGCTAGTCGCCACTGCCCTGGGGGTGCCCTGTGGCTGTACAAGCTGGAGCTGTTCGAGGAAGAGGAAGCTGCAGCAGCAGAGCTGCAGCAGCGGAATGTGCAGTAGCGGAGCCTGTCCCAGAGGAACAGGAGGCAACCGCCCGGGATGGAGTACCAGCCGCCCAACAGGCCGAGGAAGAGGAGGTGCAAAGGAGGCGCCACATGATGCCTCATGTGTACCGTCACCTCCTGCCATTCGAGGACCTGGCGGACCGGGCATGTCGTCGAAGACTCCGGCTGAGCAAGAAGGCAGTGCAACATATCTGCAGATAATGGCGCCTGGCACCGCGCGAGTATGGGGGAGGACACCTGCTCTTGGTGGTCATTAATGTGATGGTCGCCCTGAACATTTACACGATGGCATCCTTCCAGGTGCCGAGTGGTGACCTGTCTGGGATCTCACAGAATTTGGTGCACCAGTGCATCCATGCCATCACGGAGGCCCTATATGCCTAGTTGGCTCAATACACCTACTTCAACGTGGACCGAGTCCATCAGGATCCTTGAGCAACAGGGTTCGCCGTCATCGGCGACATGCCCCGGGTTCAAGGGTGATCGACAGGATGCATGTCCCCCTACGAGCATCTGCACATAACAGGCCGCTCTAGACCAACTGAAAGGGGTTCCACTCAATGAACATGCAGCTGAAATGTGACCATCAGCTGCACATCATTCATGGCTGTGCCCGATACCCAGGCAGTGTGCACGACATCTTCATCCTGGCACACTCAACAATTCCTTAAGTGCTCGAGCCTCCCCCCCGCAATCTGGCTGGAGGGTTGGCTCCTGGGCGACAGGGGTTAACCACTGCGGCCGGTGCTGATGACACCAATGCAGAGACCTGATACAACAACGTCCATTCAGCAACCAGGAGCATGATCGAATGGTGCTTCGGCCTCCTGAAGATGAGGTTCTAGTGCCTGGACCACTCTGGAAGCGCCCCCCAGTAGAGTGCTGGGTGGGTCACCCTCATTGTGGCAGCCTGCTGCATTCTCATAGCGCAGCAGAGGGGCGACGTGCTGGAGGAGGAGGATGAACACCTGTCCTCTTTTGACAAAGAGAACGCGGGGGAGGGTGAAGATGGGCAGGACATGGAGCCCAGGCAGGCATGGGAGGCCGCACAATGCGCATCAAGGCCAACGCCGGGCCCTGGGTTGGCAGTAACAGCCGGTCTGGTCCATGATAACATCCCGGTCTGCGATGAGAGCTGATGCTCCGCATCGTTTGACAATGTCTGACTCCTGCCCACATTGGCATTTTTCACCATCCACCTGGGTGATCCCTGCATGCGAGCTGGCCTTTCCATCAGAAGGTGCCATTGAATCCCTGGGGTGAAGGTGGTGGGGACAGTTGGGGGGGGGAAGGATAGGGAGCTCAGGCCACCCTCAACGTCTGCCCATTTCCCCCACCCTCTCTCCCAGGCACCCGCTCTGTTGCCAGCCCAGACCAGCCCATCCCTCACACCTATCTAACAGAGCACCGATGCAGGTTGTAACAGTGTGAACAGGTGTTTAATGGGAAAATGTATATACAGGTCTGTTCCTTAGCCCCGTAACTAAACTGTGCCCTGCACCCATGCCAACTAACTTCCTGATCTTACGGGCCTTAATGCTATGTCTAGGTGGATCCCCAGACGGTACAGCAGGAGTGGAGACGGCCCACTGTGTTCCCACACTGTGACCTGAGTCCCCGTTGGCAGCCATCTTCTGGGGCGACTGGGCCTGGATGCGCCCGGCTACTGCTCAGGTGTCCTGGGTGGCGTGGTGCTGCCCTGTTCTGCCCGCTGCCCACCAGATGTGGCAGGCACAGGAGGGAGGGGAGTCCGAGGTGATGCGGTGTTCCGGCCCTTCCTCTGTGGGAGTCACTAGCATGGGCCACATCACCTCCTCCTCCCTCGAGGTGTCTGATGGCCCCCGGGCTACTCCATTGGACAGGGATGCGAGTGGAGCCATCCCCTGAGGCTCCCCTGCCACCTGGTGCTGCCAGTCCTGGAGACCCACTCTGGTCTGGACCAGGGTCTGCATGCTCGCGGCCATGGAGCACAGGGAGTGGGCCATCTCCTTCTGGGACTGCACCACATCACCCATTGACTCTGCCACCACCGTCTGAGTCTGTGCCGCATTAGCCAGTGACTGCGCCATCTCCCTCTGGGACTGGGCCACCTCCCTCTATGTCTGCGCCAGGTTGGTCAGCGCCTGGTCAATGCCGCAGACGTTCCCAACCATGACCTGTTTTGGGTGGCCCACACTCAGGAGTGCCACTGCAATTTCCAGGTGTTCTAATTCTATCATGACATTTTTTCCAGCAGCATTGTTGACTTGATCTTTAAACTAACCATACCTATGGGCTGCACGGTGGCACAGTGGTTAGCACTGCTGCCTCACGGCGCTGAGGACCTGGGTTCGATCCCGGCCACGGGTCACTGTCTGTGTGGAGTTTTCACATTCTCCCTGTGTCTACATGGGCCTCATCCCAGCAATCCAAAAAGATGTATAGGGTAGGTGGATTGGCCACGCTAAATTGCCCCTTAATTGGATAAAAAAAGAATTGGATACTCTAAATTTATTTTAAAAAACTGACCAAGCCTTGTCAGATTGTTATCCAATCATTCTGGAATGATTTGTTACCATCCTGTCTTTCATATATAGTTGGTTGCCCTGTGTGACGAGCTGTGGTATCAGCAAGGTGAGCATGATGTTCCTGTAGGATGCACAGACTCAAAATGATCAGCAAAGCAATTATAAATCAAAGAACAATTGGCTATTCTTTACTATACAGCAGTTGGCAGGCGGGCAATGGCAACTGAACTGACGGCCGTTGCTCTTCCTGCTTGTGGTCTTGTCACTTAGAATACATGTGGAAACGTGGCCTCAACAGCAAGTAAAGTTATGAGAATAACACAGAATGTAAGTAGAGTTCCAACAACCCGCACCCAGCCCCTGCAGCCACCAATCTGTCCCCAAACCCTTCCAGCCACCAACACCCACCTCCCATCCACCTCTGCCCCACCAACTCCTCAGTTGTGGTTCAGTTGTCTTTTTGCCCTCTGAGTTGTTCAGAAGATTACAGGCTGTCAAGTGACTTGAGCACACAATCTGGGCTGACACCCCAGTGCAGTGCTGAGCGAATGCTACGCTGGTGGAGGTGCCATCTTCCCAACAAAATGTTAAACCAAAGCTCTATCTACACTGAAGTGGTTGTAAAAGCCGCGGTTCTGGAGAGAACAGGAGGAATTCCCCCTGGCGTCATGACCAATATTTATTCCAATTCTCTTCCTGTACCTAATTGATCACTAAGGCAGACCTTTGTTTGTATCCTTGGCGAGTAATTCCCGGAACAGTTCACTGTCACCAGGGGCTTATAGCTTGAGGGCGCCACTCCACATCACGCGTCACTGACCAGGAGTCTCTCCCGTTCTTATCGCCAGCCATTGGTGTGTTTGGAAGAATTTTGCAGGTTGATATTCAACCTATTTGGCTGTGCTATGAATGCACCTTCTTTGGCCATCAGGCCTTAGGGTGGGACTCCAACCAGGAGCTTCTGGCTCAGAGGCAGGGACATTACCCACTGCCCCCTCCCCCCAGCCAGTATTTATACCTGAATCGAAAGAAATGATGGGAACATTATCACACTGCTGTTTGTGGGATGTCTCAGTCAACAAATTAGCTGCTGCATTTTCTAAATGACTATATTTAAAAAGTATTTTCTTGGCTGTGAAATCTGTTGGGAGACCCTGGGTCTGGAGTCATATGTAGGCCAGATCAGGTAAGGACGGCAGATTTCCATTCCTAAAGGATATTAATGGACCAGATGGGCTTTTACGACAATTGGCAACAGTTTCATAGTCATAGTGAGGCTTTCAATTCCAGATATTTATTGAATTGAAATTTCACCACCTGCCTAGTGGGATTCGAACCTGGGCCCCAGAGCGTTACCCTGTGTCCCTGGATTAATAAAAGCAAATTACTGCGGATGCTGGAATCTGAAACGAAAGAGAAAATGCTGGAAAATCTCAGCAGGTCTGGCAGCATCTGTAGGGAGAGAAAAGAGCTAGCGATTCGACTCCGATGACACTTTGTCAAAGCTGACAACTTTGACAAAGAGTCATCAGACTCGAATCGTTTGCTCTTTTCTCTCCCTGCAGATGCTGCCAGACCTGCTGAAATTTTCCAGCATTTTCTCTCTCGTCCCTGGATTAATAGTTCAGTGATAATACCACAACGTCACCGCCTTCCCTTTAGAAGGGCAGAAAGGTCCAAGGGTGCAAGAATTCCAAAATTCCAAGTACATAAGAGCAGAAAAATCTAACTGAACAGTATGGGGATCAAACCTGCAACATTGGCACGATTAGCATCAGTCTCTAACCATCTGAGCTAACTGACCACAACATCGCAGCTGCTGCTCAGTACTTTGCTGCACAGTACACAAGGATCATCACTGAGATCCAAAGCATTGTAGGCTGATGCTCCCCAGCTTATGCTTGCTAATTGCTGACCAGGATGCCCCTTGTCTGCATTTTAGATTTTCTGTTCTTCAGGTGACCGTGGAAGACTGATATGCTGTCGAGGTTCATTCCAAGGTGAGCCAGAGAGATGTCATGTTGCAAAATGTTACTACAGAAGATTACTTTCAAGATGCACTTGGTGTTCCAAGGAGAGTCCCACTGACACGGCTATGGGAAGGAATGTTGTGATGCAACGATCACAGATTAATTTTGTTGTCTAACACACAGGCTGGTGGAGTTTAAAAAATCAACTGACCCAGGGGCGGGACTTACCGAACAACCTGCCGCTTGTTTTGTGGCGGCGGGAGGTAGCCTGTTATTGGCCAGTGGTGGGATCTTCTGGTCCCGCCATTGTCAATGAGGTTTCCAGTTGAATGTATCCCTCACTGCTTGGAAACCGGCAGGCGAGGGTGTGCCCATGACAGGACTGGAAGATCCCCCAGGCGTGAATGACCGGAAAGTTCCGGCCATTGAGCCAGTCCATTCCTGGCAAAGGGTCAAATTCTGCAACTCATCAATCCTACTCCTATTTGTTCACTCACCCACACAATCCCCAAAGTAGGGAAAACATACTAGGACATTCCTCACGAACCCTGAGGTTTTACAGAGGATTACATAGGATATACAGCACAGAAATGTGGATGAGTACAGCTTCAACAGCATGCAAGAAGCTTGGCATCATCCAGAATAAAGCAACACTTTCACAAACCCTCCATCAACGACGCACAGTAGTAGCAGTGTGTGCCGCCTAAACGTGTACTGCACAAAATCACCAAGGCTCCTTAGACAGCTACCTCCAAGCCCCACAACCTCTACCACCTAGTAGGATGAGTAAGAAGTCTTACAACACCAGGTTAATAAGTCCAACAGGTTTGTTTCGAATCACTAGCTTTCGGAACGGAGCTCCTTCCTAAGGAAGGAGCTGCTCTCCGAAAGCTAGTGATTCGAAATAAACCTGTTGGACTTTAACCTGGTGTTGTAAGACCTCTTACTGTGCCCACCCCAGTCCAACGCTGGCATCGCCACATCATAGAAGGACAAGGGCAGCAGACACATGGGAGCACCACTATTGGAAGTTACCCTCCAAGCCACTCATCACCTTGACTTGGAAATATATCGCCATTCTGTCACTACCACTGGGACAACTCTTCCTAGCAGCACTGCGGATGTACCTACAAGACAAGGACAGCCATGTTTCAATAAATCAGCTCACCAACCCCTTCTCAAGGACAATTAGGGACAATTAGAGACAATAAATGCTGATCCAGCCAATGATGCCCTCATCCCATAAATGAATAAAAAAATGAAAGAGATCATCTGGTCCAACCAGACCATTTATGTTCCACTTAAGCTTCCCCCAATCTTTCATCATCTAAATCTGTAATCAGTACTCCCTACTCCCATTGACTTCCATGTTTGTCTAGCTTCCACTTAAATGCATCTCTACTCTTCACTTCAACCACTTCCTGTGGCAGCGAGATCCACATTCTCATCACTGTTTGGGTGAAGAAGATTCTTCTGAATTCTCTATTATATTTATTTATTTTTAAATATTTTTATTCAAAACAAGATTTTCTTTATAATAAACTGCAATAACCCGCACATGACACATCCAATTGAGGATGATTATTCCCCTATGCCCATTGGGAGTGCAAGCTCCCCACCCTACTAGCACTGGGATAAAAGGTCAGCCTTTAAAAGGCTGACTAGACAGGAGAGAAAACCTGGTAAGCTGTAGCTGGACCTCATGTATATAATGTGATGTTAATAAACGTCTCTACAACTCGCCTTGGACTCCCCATGCCTTTATTAAACTGGCGATGAGGGTAAAACTGGAACTGTCAGCATGCAACCTAACCGACTGAGCTACTTCCCTGAAAATTCTTTTGAACTGAGGTATGGAGCTCGTAGAGATTTATTGTTGGTATTCAAGCTTTTCACCCTGGTGTGAACATCAGGAACCCGTGTGCAGTGAGTCTGAGGTGCTTTTCGGAGCCAGTAATGACTTGGAAAAGGAGCACAGGGACGAGGTTTTGTTGCTGGCTTGTGTTGTGCATACGTTTGGAGATGCCCAGGGCCTTGTGTATCCGGCGATACTGGATGTGTTGTCATCTGTCCGATTTATTGAGTGTTTTGGCATGTGACGTAGATTTGACTTTCCACACTAGTGCTGTTTGGAGTGCTCAGGACATTGAGTGGGGCATTGTGCCCCACACCTATGCAGTCCTGGTGAGGTTTGCAATTTGCACCTTGGGTTGATGGGTTAGACGCTGTGCCGCCCGCCGTCCCCAGGTTTGGTTGTTGGCGACTTCACCTCCTGTGTGTGACCTGTAGAGGATGTTGGGCTGGCATAATTTCTGGCTGGGTGTATGCCGTCAGTTCATGCCCGTCCATTATATGGCGCCCTGCTGAAACTGGGACACTTTCGTGGGGGGTGGGGGGGGGGGTTCTTCCCAGTCCTCTGGCTACTGCAGATGCTGTGCCGGTTTCATCCTCTGTTTTTTCTTCGACTTTTTGATTTTGTGAAATCCTCCTCCTCATCGTATTTCATGGATTTTTGGACTTTGGGGGGGAGGAGTGTTATAACCTGCACATGACACGTACAATAGAGGATTATTGTTTCCCTGTGCTCATTGGGAGTGCAAGCTTTCCCACCACCTTGGGGAGGGTGGCTTACTCGCACTGAGATAGCAGGTCAGCCGGTGTGAGGCTGACTAGAAAGGAGGGAGAACCTGGTAGGCTGTAGCTGGGCCTCGTGTATATAATGTTGTGTTAATAAAAGTCTCTACAACTCGCCTTGGGCTCCCCGTGCCTTTGTTAAACAAACACACCAACAATACAGCAGATCCCAACCCCGTACTATCCCCATAGTGCACCCTCCCAAAGTAAACCAAAGCTTAATCAAAATAAAAAGACCAATCCCCCCGCTCCCTCCCGACAGCTGTGGTAACCGGTTCCCTGAAAAAGGAAATAAAAGGTTGCCACCTCGAGTCGAACCCTTCCAGTGACCCCCTCATGGTAGACTTGATCTTCTCCAGGTGCATAAATTCCATCAGGTCCCCCAGCCAAGCTGAAGCCTTAGGCAGCACGGGTGACCTCCACCCAAGCAGAACATGCTTCCGGACTATTAGCGGGCCAAGGTAAGGGCATCTGCGCTCACCCCCGTCTGCACCACCGGTGGGTCTGACACACCAACGGGCACGACTCCAGCTGGACGCCCAGAATCTCCGACATTGTATCAAATAAGGAGATCCAGAAACTAACAAGCTTGGGGCAGGACTAAAACATGTGTGTGTGACTCGCCGACCCTCGAGAGCACCGTTCACACCTATCCTCTACTCCGAGAAGAACCCACTAATCCACTAATCCACTAATACAGGTGCACCCTGTGCACCACCTTGAACTGGATCAGATGTAACCTCGCCCATGAGAGGGTGAAGTTGACCCTGTGAAGAGCCTCACTCTACACTTCCCTCTCAAAGACCAAACCCAGTTCACCCTCCCACTTCCTCTTCACCTTCTCCTGTAACACCTGCCCCCGCTCACCATATGCAGCTTCGCGACCCTAAAAATCCCCCCCCCCTTCGCAAACCTCACCGCCGATTGCAAGCCAGTAGCCACCAGAAGCAGGCGGTATAGCATGCAGGACAGGACGTTCATTAGGTCCAAGGTCCAGTGTCTATTGCGGGAAGGGGTCATAGAGACCAGCAATAGCCCCTGGAGAGCTCAGGTGGTGGTCGTCAAGACCGGGAAAAAGTTCCGGATGGTGGTTGATTACAGCCAGACCATTAACCGGTTTACGCAGCTCGATGCGTACCCCCGTTCCCCGGATTGCAGACATGGTAAATCAGATCGCGCACGACCCCGTGTTCTCCACGGTGGATCTGAAGTCTGCATAGCACCAGCTCCCAATCCGCCCGGAGGACCGGCCTGTACACGGCGTTTGAGGCAGACGGCCGCCTTTTCCATTTCCTCCGGGTCCCCTTTGGCGTCACGAATGGGGTTTCAGTGTTCCAACGAGCAATGGACCGAATGGTGGACTAGTACGGGCTGCGGGCCACGTTTCCGTACTTGGACAATGTCACCATCTGCGGCCATGATCAGCAGGACCACGACGTCAACCTCCACCGATTTCTACAAACCGCCCAAAAACTCAACCTCACCTACAACAAGGAGAAATGTGTTTTCCGCACAACCAGGCTAGCCATCCTCGGCTACGTTGTGGAAAATGGGGTCCTAGCACCCGACCCTGACCGTATGCGCCCCCTCCTACAGCTCCCTCTCCCTCACTGTCCCAAGTCCCTGAAGAGGTGCCTTGGATTTTTCTCCTATTACGCCCAGTGGGTCCCCCAGTATGCGGACAAAGCCCGCCCACTATTTAAGGCCACCCTCTTTCCGCTGGCAGCCGAGGCTCGCCAGGCCTTCAACTGCATCAAGGCGGACATCGGCAAAGCTGCGATGCGCGCGGTGGACGAGTCCGTCCCCTTCCAGGTGGAGAGCGACGCCTCAGAGGTAGCGTTTTTTTCACGCACCCTCACCACCTCCGAAATTCAACACTCCTCGGTTGAAAAAGAAGCCTAAGCCACCTTGGAAGCCGTGCGGCACTGAAGGCACTACCTCGCTGGTAGGAGGTTTACCCTCGTCACCGACCAACAATCGGTTGCCTTCACGTTTGACAATACGCAGCGGGGCAAGATCAAGAATGATAAGATCCTGAGGTGGAGAATCGAACTCTCCACCTATAACTACGATATAATATATCGTCCTGGGCAGCTCAACGAGTCCCCAGATGCCCTGTCCTGCGGCACATGCGCCAGTGCGCAAGATGACTGACTACGGGCTATCCACGATGACCTCTGCCACCCGGGGTTCACCCGGCTCGTCCATTACATCAAGGCCCGCAACCTGCCCGAATCCGAGGAGGTCAGAGCTATAACCAGAGACTGCCAAATCTGTGCGGAGTGTAAACCGCACTTCTATCGACCGGATAAGGCCCACCTGGTAAAGGCATCCCGGCCCTTTGAACGCCTCAGTATCGATTTCAAAGGGCCCCTCCCCTCCAATAACCGCAACACGTACTTCCTTAACATCATAGATGAGTTCTCCCGCTTCCCGTTTGCCGTCCCCTGCCCTGATATGACCACCCCCACTGTCATTAAAGCCCTGCATAGTGTCTTCACCCTGTTTGGTTTCCCCAGTTATGTCCACAGCGACAGGGGCTCGTCATTCATGAGCGATGAACTGCGTCAGTACCTGCTCAGTGAGGGCATCGCCTCAAGCAGGACTATCAGTTATAACCCCAGGGGAAACGGGCAGGTGGAGAGGGAGAACGCGACGGTCTGGAAGACAGTCCTACTGACCCTGCGGTCCAGGAATCTCCCAGTTTCTCACTGGCAGGAGGTCCTCCCCGATGTGCTCCACTCTATTAGGTCCCTCCTTTGCAAGGCCGCAAACCAGAGTCCTCATGAGTTTGTTTGTTTGTTTTCCCTAGGAGAGGTACCTCAGAGGCCTCGCTTCCGCCCTGGCTGATGACATCGGGTCCAGTCCTCCTCCGAAAACATGTTCGGAGCCATAGGACCGACCCCCTGGTAGAGAGGATCCAGCTCCTGCACTCCAACCCACACTATGCGTACGTCGAACACCCCGATGGCCGGCAAGATACCGTCTCCCTCCGGGACCTGGCGCCCGCAGGCTCCAACACCACTCCCACTACTGCATCCCCCACACTATGTCCCGTCCAACCTCCCATGTTCAGCACCCCCACCCCTATATGGTTCCCGCGCTCCCTCCCACCTGCCGCACTGGTCCACAGGAATGAAGGTCCGGAAGAGCCGCTCCCGGAGTCCACGCCTGTGCCTGCTCCGGACCCAATTCCACAGCCACCGAAGCGGCTGCAACACCAGTGCTTCAGCGGTCGCAATGTACGATCCGGGCACCGGACCGACTGAATCTATGAGCCCATCACTCCCGCCGGAGTTCATTTTTAAACAGGGGGTGAATGTGGTGAATGTATAATTACTGATAATTCACCAGTGAACTGTGTTATGTTATTAACCCTGTGGGCTCTACCTATGAGCCATTGTGTGGCTTCACCCACAGGGGATATGTTGGGGCATGTACGGGCTCCGCCCATGGCTCCACCCCCTTTACAGGAAGTATAAGAGCTGCTGGCCTGCGGGGCGGTCTTCAGTGTTGTACCGGTCACAGGCAGGCTCAGTTCTAAGCTGATTAAAACTACGGTTTACTTCTCCACGTGTCTTCGAGTGAATTGATGGTCACATTACATACCTACCTCCATTATCTGCACGATGTTCAGCGCCTCAAACTTCACCCGCTTACCCACCAGAATCGCCACCCCTCGATTCTTTGCGTCCAGCCCCGAGTGGAAAACCTGCCCTAACCACCCCTTTCTCAGCCTAACCTGATCTGCCACCTTCAAATGCGTCTCCTGGAGCATAACCACATCTGTCTTCAGTCCTTTCAGGTGCGCAAACACACCGGCCCTCTTGACCGGCCTGTTCAGGGCTCTCACATTCCAAGTTATCAGCCTGATCGGGGGCTTCCCGCACCCCCCCGCCCCGCCGATTAGCCATCCCCTTTTCTAGGCCAGCCACATGCCCGTGCCTCCTGCACTCTCCATTCGCCCCAGCAGCAGACCCCCGCCCCGACTCTCTCTCCGAGCTCCAGCTCACCTTTGGCCAATGCAGCAGCAACCCAGTTCCCCTCTCCCCCCCAGCTAGGTCCCCCCCTAGCTGCGTTGCTCCCCCCATAGCACTTCCATAAGTCAGCTGACTCCTGCTGACCCCGGCCACACCTGCCACTCCATCGACCCCCCAGTGTGGTAGTCTTCCCCCCCCCCCTCCCCCTCCTGTCCATCAGCGGGCGTTCCTCTCCAACACCGCCCTTCCCCCCCAGCCCTGCCCCCTTCCTTCCCTGGCACGGGAAAAAGCCCGTGCTTTCCATCAGACCGGCCCCGCCCTCTCTGGCGATCTCCCTTTTGCGGCCTAATCCCAGCTTCCCCACCTCGGGCTTCCCATCTCCCCTCCCCCCAATGGTGCTCCGTCCTTCCACCCACCGACGCCCACACTCTCACAAACCCCCCCCCCCTTCGAACCAATTCATCCTACCCCACCCAGCACCCAAGGAAACAATACAGAACAGAACAAAACATCCCCCAACATCCCCCAAAGCACAGTAACCACAGTAGCCCCCCCCGCGACCTCCCCTCACAACCGACCCTCAGTCCGTGTCCAACTTTTCAGCCTGATTAAAGGTCCACGCCTCCTCCGGCCTCTCAAAGTAATGGTGCCAATCCTTAAACGTGACCCACAGTCGCGTCAGCTGCAGCATCCCGAATTTCACCCCCTTCCGATGCAGAACCGCCTTAGCCCGATTGTACCGGCCCTCTTCTTGGCCACCTCCGCGCTCCAGTCCTGGTATATACGGACCTCTGCATTCTCCCACCTGCTGCTCCGCTCCTTTTTTGCCCATCTGAGGACACCCTCCCTGTCCACCAAGCGGTGGAACTGCACGAATACCGCCCGCGGCGGCTCGTTAGACTTGGGCCTCCTCGCCAGGACTCGGTGGGCCCCATCCAGCTCCAGGGGCCTCGGGAAGGCACCCGCGCCCATCAACGTGTTCAGCATCGCGACCACGTATGCTCCAGCATCCGACCCCTCCAGCCCCTCCGGGAGACCCAGAATCCGCAGATTCTTCCTCCTCGACTGATTCTCCATATCCTCGAACTTCTCCTGCCATTTCTTATGCAGCGCCTCGTGCGCCTCCACCTTCACCGCCAGGCCCAATATCTCGTCCTCATTCTCCGAGGCCTTCTGCCGCACCTCTCGGATTGCCGCCCCTTAGGCCATCTGGGTCTCGACCAGCTTGTCGAGCAAAGCCTTCATCAGCTCCAGCAGCTCTGCTTTCAATTCCGTGAAGCAGCGCTTGAGAAATTCCTGCTGCTCTTGCGCCCACTGCGCCACGCTGCCTGGTCTCCACCCACCGCCATCTTGGCTTTCCTCCCTCGCACTTTTCGCTGCACCAAAATTACTTTCTTCACCGCTCCACTCCTGGTCCAATCCATACAGTGCCGGGGAAATCATACTGTCACCTTCCCATACTGGGAACCGTCGAACAAATGCCGCTGGGGCCCCTAAAAAGAGCCCAAAAGTCAGTTTCTGGCGGGAGCTGCCGAACGTGTGACTTAGCTCAGCATAGCCGCAACCGGAAGTCGGATGCTGCCAGTTTTTCAATGCTTTTACTTCCCTGTTTTAGTGAGGGCAGAGAAGAGTCCACACCGAGTAGGTGGAAACAAAAACATACTTTATTTTACAATTACTATTTTATGTACAGCTCCAATAGTTCCCTACTGGGTCTTCTCTAGTCGGCGCATTACTGGTCGACCCTTTTTAGACAATGCCATGTATTGTTAAGGGTCCCCCGCCCCTTATCGGGGAGCTTGTATTCTGCAAGATCCACGGGGTAGTTAATCATCCCTATCCCGTAAGACCCGTGCTGGTTATAACACCTGTGTAACCTCCTCTGGCCATACAATTATTCAAAACTTCTATGACCTCTAATTCTGGCCACTTGTGATTTTCATTGCTCCACCATTAGTGGTTATGCCTTCAGTTGTCTAGGTTTAAGCTGACAGAACCTTTTCTGCCTCTCTATACTACTCTCCCCTTACTTATGATGATTCTTTAAACCTGCAGGTCGCTTGTTGTAACTTCTCACTATGTGGTTCAGTGTCAAATTTTGTTTGAACTCACTACTATTAGAACATACCAACATACATATGAATTGGGAGTAGGACTAGGCCTTTCCGCCCCTCGAGCCTGATCTACCATTCAATAAGACCATGACTGACCTGGTTGTGGCCCCAACTCCAAATTCTGCCTATCATCTATAACCTTTGTCTCCCTTGTCAGTCAAGAATCTATCTCCCTCTGCCTTAAAGATGTTCAATGACCTTGCCTCCACCACTCTCTGGGAAAGAGTGTTCCAAAAATTCATGACCCTCTGAGAGACACCATTTTATCTCCTCTCCATCTTAAGTGGGAGACCCATGTTATTTTTAAACCATGTCCCCTAGTTCTAGACTCTCCCATAAGGGGATACATCGTTTCAGCATCCACAAGACCCCTCAGTACCTTGTATGTTTCAATAAGATCTCCTCTTATTCTTCTAGACTTCAATGCCTAAGGCCCAGCCTATCCAACCTTTCTTCAGAAGATAGCCCCACCACCTCAAGTATCAGGCAAGTGAACCTTCTCTGAACGGCTTCTAATGCACTTATATCCTTTCTTCAATAAGTAGACCAAAACTGTGCACAGTATTCCAGACATGGCCTCACCAACTCCTGTACAACTGCAGCAAAACATCCCAACTTTAATTCCACTTGCAATAAACAACAACATTTCATTTGCCATCCTAATCACTTGCTTTACCTGCACACTAATGTCATAATATACACCAGTATATCATGGTGCAGACACACACTGATGGACAAACAGTGGGACCAATTAACATACACAACACCGCAGCCAATCACCAGTGAGAGCACACGCACTATAAAGACAGGGGGCATCAGAGTTCCCGCTCATTCGAGTAGCAGCTAGCTAGGAGCACAGAGCTCACAGCCCGCAACACAGACATTCACCATGTGCTGAGTGCATCAACTGGTTAGGACAAGGCAAAGGTCTTTAGTTAAAGCTGGTATCGTTTTTACCCACAGTTCAAGTATGTTTAAATAGTTAACCTTTTAATAAAATAGTGTTGCACTACTTCAAGTGTTGGTGACCTGTATGTGATCCAGAACACCCAACACATCAACTAATGTTTGTTATTTTAAATATTTTAGATGTTATATGTGAGATAAATGCAAGTTGTCCTTGCTTTTGATGTGGAGATGCTGGTGTCATCTGGTTTTAGTTCAGTTTTCCAGCAACTTTACTATTTGTCTCTGTTTCTGGTATAAATCTGGACTGGCTTGTTTTTATACACAGCAAGCCCTGATTCAAAGTTTCTCTCGTGGTTCAGTGGCTATTGGAAAATGCACAGCCCTTGGCTGTGACACAAGGATCCATTGTCTCTCGTGAATTTTACTTGTTTGCCAAAGGGTGAATACTTGAGAGACAAGACTTTAAAAGAGTTTTCCACACAAAATATTTATTTAGTTACATTTCAACCAGGGTATTTCTTTCCATGCAGCTTGCCTCCAGTAATTCATAATGTATCGTCGAGGGCTCAAATCCTTCGCGTCTAGAATGTGTCAGTTTTGGCTCAGTGGTGGCATTCTTGTCCCTGTCTGAGAAGCTTGTGAGTTCAAAGACCCACTTCAGCATGTAATTTAAAGAGTGCTGCACTATATTGGATCAAGTTGTTAAAGTGAGCCCTTGGGTTGCCAACTGTGATTAAATGTATCCCTGGAGGTTTTTGCCACATGACTCGCACCTCCCCCACTCCCTCCACGCCCTTGCTATCAGACAGCCAATTGGAAAGCAAAAAGACTCATTACCCAATTGGATGTCGCTTGACCGTCAGCCAAACAACCTTTTTTTAAAATCCCATTTTCAATATTTTTATGTCTGGTAAAGAGAAATGTTCAAATAAAATAACCCTCCCCAAAAAATTGTCCTTTCATGTCCTGATTCTCCAGGCTTGCATGCAGCAGTGTCCTGGAGATTGAGCTTCAATTCCTGGAGAGTCCAGACCAAACCTGGAAGGTCGGCAACCGAGGATGCTCTCTCTTCCTTCTTGGCTGGACATAAAAGGTCCCAAATCACTGTTTCAAAGGAAAGCCGGAGCGGTCTCCCTGGTGTTCCGGCCTATATTTATCCCTCCACTAACATCACCAAAAATAACTTTGCATATTGCTATTTGCGGAACCTTGCTGTGTGCAAAATGTCTGCCACCTTTCCTACAGTACAACATTGATTACATTTAAAAAGCACTTCAACTGGCTATCAAATGATTTGGGATGTCCTGAGATCATCAAAGGTGCTATATAAATGGAATTTTAAAAAACTGTCAGTGCCAGCGTGTGAGTAAGAAACTCTACGCACATACAATATAACATTGAACCGTACCAATAATCTTGAGAGGCTGTAGGCCGCTTTCATCTGATAAAAATGCTGGTCAACTCCTTAAAATAAAACTACTGTGGATGCTGGAATCTGAAAAAAAAATAAAAATTGCGGGGGAATCTCAGCAGGTCTGACAGCCTGTGTGAAGAGAGAAAATAAAGTTAGCGTTTTGAGTCTGTTCAATATAGTCATTCCGAATCAAAACGTAAACTCTATTTTTCCTGGTCAAATCCATACCCACCAGAGGCACAAATCTCCAAGAAAGAAGTATTTGGAGTCCATTAAGTGTTATCGTACAACTCTAGCCCAGCTCTGACCTCGATCTGAACAACTTCTCTGGACGGTGCCTAATGGCTGGAACGGCAGGGCTGGCCTTCTTTGAAATTTCTTTCTTTTATTAAACTAGAATGAGCTTATTTTAGAAAGTGCTGTTTAATTTTGCAGTGCTCTCTCCTTCCCTTCTTCATCATTCTCCATTCCATCACAGATAGCTGCTGACAACCAGTTGGCTGCTCATTCCCTACTCCTGCGAGACTTTGATCTTCATTTTGTTTTAAAATAAACATGGCCCCTCTCAGCTAAAGTCCGACTGCGATTTCAGGGCACAGAACCTTTGACCCTTTTGGGTTTCAAAAATGATCGTGCTTGTTCGGTGACTTCAGTCATTAGAAGCACAGTCAGTCACTTCTGAAAAGCACAGGTCCATCGTTTACAATGATTACTGTTGATGTCAGTCAGAAAGTGTCTTGCAAGAGCTGTCAGGCCACAAATTTATGTTATCCTCTCCTTTGCATAATTTATTCAGCTATGGGGAGTTGGATCACTACCTCAGAAACTGTGAACACCCAGAGTTCTGGAAACTTCTGAACTGCAATAAACCATTGCAAGAGCTATGTTAAATAAATAGCTGTGCGATTCACATGAATCACAGCAGCAAAAACCCAACTCCGAGCTAATGGCTTCACGAATCATTCTTAAATTGTTATGGTTCAATGGCAATTTGATATTCTATGACCAGTGGGAAATGAGGAAGAACTAATTTATCACAGCACTGAAATATTGATTTATCAAAGGTCTATCAGTGACTTGCAGGAAAGAACTGTTTGATGGAGTCAGAAATAGAACATAGAACATAAAACATAGAAAATACAGCACAGAACAGGCCCTTCGGCCCACGATGTTGTGCCGAACCTTTGTCCTAGATTAATCATAGATTATCATTGAATTTACAGTGCAGAAGGAGGCCACTCGGCCCTTTGAGTCTGCACCGGCTCTTGGAAAGAGCACCCTACCCAAACTCAACACCTCCACCCAACACCAAGGGCAATTTGGACATTAAGGGCAATTTATCATTGGCCAATTCACCTAACCCGCACATCTTTGGACTGTGGGAGGAAACCGGAGCACCCGGAGGAAACCCACGCAGACACGGGGAGGACGTGCAGACTCCGCACAGACAGTGACCCAAGCCGGAATCGAACCTGGGACCCTGGGACCCTAGCTGCTTGAATGTCCCTAATGTTTCCGACTCAACTACATCCACAGGCAGTGCATTCCATGCCCCCACTACTCTCTGGGTAAAGAACCTACCTCTGATATCCCTCCTATATCTTCCACCTTTCACCTTAAATTTATGTCCCCTTGTAATGGTTTGTTCCACCCAGGGAAAAAGTCTCTGACTGTCTACTCTATCTATTCCCCTGATCATCTTATAAACCTCTATCAAGTCGCCCCTCATCCTTCTCCGTTCTAATGAGAAAAGGCCTAGCACCCTCAACCTTTCCTCGTAAGACCTACTCTCCATTCCAGGCAACATCCTGGTAAATCTTCTTTGCACCTTTTCCAAAGCTTCCACATCCTTCCTAAAATGAGGCGACCAAAACTGTACACAATACTCCAAATGTGGCCTTACCAAAGTTTTGTACAGCTGCATCATCACCTCACGGCTCTTAAATTCAATCCCTCTGTTAATGAACGCGAGCACACCATAGGCCTTCTTCACAGCTCTATCCACTTGAGTGGCAACTTTCAAAGATGTATGAACATAGACCCCAAGATCTCTCTGCTCCTCCACATTGCCAAGAACTCTACCGTTAACCCTGTATTCCGCATTCATATTTGTCCTTCCAAAATGGACAACCTCACACTTTTCAGGGTTAAACTCCATCTGCCACTTCTCAGCCCAGCTCTGCATCCTATCTATGTCTCTTTGCAGCCGACAACAGCCCTCCTTACTATCCACAACTCCACCAATCTTCGTATCATCTGCAAATTTACTGACCCACCCTTCAACTCCCTCATCCAAGTCATTAATGAAAATCACAAACAGCAGAGGACCCAGAACTGATCCTTGCGGTACGCCACTGGTAACTGGGCTCCAGGCTGAATATTTGCCATCCACCACCACTCTCTGACTTCTATCGGTTAGCCAGTTCGTTCTCCAACTGGCCAAATTTCCCACTACCCCATGCCTCCTTACTTTGTGCAGAAGCCTACCATGGGGAACTTTATCAAATGCCTTACTAAAATCCATGTACACTACATCCACTGCTTTACCTTCATCCACATGCTTGGTCACCTCCTCAAAGAATTCAATAAGATTTGTAAGGCAAGACCTACCCCTCACAAATCCGTGCTGACTATCCCTAATCAAGCAGTGTCTTTCCAGATGCTCAGAAATCCTATCCTTCAGTACCCTTTCCATTACTTTGCCTACCACCGAAGTAAGACTAATTGGCCTGTAATTCCCATGGTTATCCCTAGTCCCTTTTTTGAACAGGGGCACGACATTCGCCACTCTCCAATCCCCTGGTACCACCCCTGTTGACAGTGAGGACGAAAAGATCATTGCCAACGGCTCTGCAATTTCATCTCTTGCTTCCCATAGAATCCTTGGATATATCCCGTCAGGCCCGGGGGACTTGTCTATCCTCAAGTTTTTCAAAATGCCCAACACATCTTCCTTCCTAACAAGTATTTCCTCGAGCTTACCAATCTGTTTCACACTGTCCTCTCCAACAATATCGCCCCTCTCATTTGTAAATACAGAAGAAAAGTACTCGTTCAAGACCTCTCCTATCTCTTCAGACTCAATACACAATCTCCCGCTACTGTCCTTGATCGGACCTACCCTCGCTCTAGTCATTCTCATATTTCTCACATATGTGTAAAAGGCCTTGGGGTTTTCCTTGATCCTACCCGCCAAAGATTGTTCATGCCCTCTCTTAGCTCTCCTAATCCCTTTCTTCAGTTCCCTCCTGGCTATCTTGTATCCCTCCAATGCCCTGTCTGAACCTTGTTTCCTCAGCCTTACATAAGTCACCTTTTTCCTCTCAACAAGACATTCAACCTCTCTTGTCAACCATGGTTCCCTCACTCGACCATCTCTTCCCTGCCTGACAGGGACATACATATCAAGGACACGTAGCACCTAGAGCACGTAGCAAATAGAGTGGGCTTAAAGCTGCATGCATACTACCAGACTGGCATTTATGCTAAACCTGAGTGGAAACTGGATGCCCAGGCTGAAACTAATCCCAAAGCAATTCGGGGTGCGATTCCTCATCCTAAGAGCCTCTGTCCTGATCCGTCCAACATCAGGGGAGGCCATGATGCCATATTCAGTAACTGCAGTAACATTGTAACTTCACAGTCAATACAAAACCCAACTATTTTATACTAACAATGCAATTGTACCATAATAAGGCTGACACAGGAGGCCTTGTGGTACAGTGGATAGAATCCCTGCCTCTGAGAAGCTCCACATTCAAGTCTCACTCTAGGACCTATTGGCCAAGGAAGGTGTGTTCATAATGCAGAAAAATATTTTTCAACTTGTAAACCCTCCCAATATATATCAGTGGCAGATGGTAAGAGTGGGCTCCTGGTCAACCATGTGGTACGAAGGAAAATTGAAGCTTCTACCATGACTTTCCATTGCTCCGGGCAGTGAAAATGTATGTTGCTACAGCTATTCAGACTACTTTTGGGCAGTCGGTATGGATCAAAAGATGCCAACAGCACAGAATTCGATCCCTGTTCCGGTTGTGTTGGATTTGGGACCTGCCTGTATGTGCTGTATGTGTCATGCTCGTATGAATTTTACCTGGATGAGAGCGTTGCATAATAAATCTCGAATTCAAAGCTAGTCTCAGTCATGGTAACCATGAAACTAGCATTGATTGTCACAAGAACCCACCTGAATCACGAATGTCCTTTTGGAAAGGAAATCTGACATCTATACCTGGTCTGGCCTACATGTGATGCCAGACTCACAGCAATGTGATTGACTATTAACTGTCTTCTGAAATGTCCCAGCAAATGCTCTAGGGGAGGTAGTGGCATCGTGGTATTGTCGCTGGACCAGTAATCCAGAGAGCCAGAGTCATGCTCTGGGGATACAGGTTCGAATCCTGCCATGACAGATGGTGAAATTTTAGGGAAAGGAAATCTGTTGTCCTTACCTGGTCTGGCCTACATGTGACTCCAGAGCCACAGCAATTGACTCTTAAATGCCTCAGAGATGGGCAATAACAGTGATGGGCAATAACAGCAACACCCACATCCAATGAATAAAAAAACACTCAGTTTGTAAGTCAAGGGCAGTTAGGGATGGGTAACAATTGCTGGTTACACCAGTGACCCCTGTATCTCATGAAAGAATGAATGTTAAAAATGTAGGTCTATGGCACAGGCACTGGCAGGATCTCTGCCAGACAATCCTCCTCCTCATCTGAATACTCAGCACCATCCACTCTGCTCTGTCGTGTCAAGTTGAGCACCAGAATATGTGGGATCCTTGAAGGGTTGCTTTGGACAGTGGCCCTAGAATAGTCAAAGCATTGGAGTTAAATTTTCAACAAACCAATGGCCTGCTCAAATGGTAAAGTTTGTACATCTTGTGTGCCTCTTTGGTAGAGTTCTGAACTGGTATCATCAGCCATGTCTTTCGCAGATACTGTTATTCATCTGGTGTTTTGTATATAGTTGTATATAGTTAATGTTAATAAACCATTTATAACTTCAGCGACAACTGTTCTTGTAATATAAATCAGGCCATCCAACAAGAACATTACAAATCCAGTTGTGGTTTTCTTTGTCAGGATCTTGTTCTTATTACCAAAATAAGCTTACATTTAAATAAAGGAGTAACCTTCACTTCCAAACCGACAAACCTTAAGGGAATTGAAAGCAACAAAAGGATTGTAAAAGGGCATTAATTATTATTGATGTTAGCAGTGAGTAATGAAATGGCTGATGCGACCATCAATTCACTCGAGACAAGAGTAGAAGTAAACCGTGGGTTTAATCAACTTAGAACAGTGCCTGCCTGCGACTGATCCAGTACTGGGAACCGCCTACAGGTCAACTGTTCTTTATACTTCCCTTCAAGGGGAGGAGCCAAGGGCGGAGCCCATCCAGGCCCCAACATGTTCCCCTATGGATAATGCCATACAATGGCCCATAGGAGGAGCCCACAAGGGCAACAGCATAGCACAGATACAAATACAAGGACAACAGCACAGATACAAATACAATAGTGGATTATTGGCATAATACATTCACCACATTCACCTCCTGTTAAAAGAATGAAGTCCGGCGGGGGTGACGGGTTCATAAGTTCAGCCGGTCCAGCATACGCATTGTGCGCTGTGATCGCCGAAGCACTGGCATTGTTGCTGGCCCGGGTGTCGAGCTCGTCCGTGCTGGCATCGGTAGTGAGGGCGATGGTGTGGGTACCGACGTGGACTCCGGGAACGTCTCTTCTGGAGCTACATTCCTGTGGATCGGTGAAGGGGGGATGGTGGGCGGGAGGGAGCGCGGGAGCCATATAGGGGCGGGGGCGCTGGTCATGGTAGGTTGGGCGTGATATGATGGAAGGGCGGTGGTGGTGGTGGTGGTGGAACCGGCGGGCGCCAGGTCCCGGAGGGAGACCATATCTTGTCGGCCATCGGAGTGTTCGATTATAAGCGTACTGGGGGTTGGAGTGTAGGAGCTGGACCCTCTCTACCAGAGGGTCGGACTTATGGCTCCTGACGCGTTTTCTGAGTAGGATTGGCCCCGGTGTCTTCAGCAAGGATGGAAGCGAGGTCCCTGAGGTGGATCTCCTCGGGAAAACAAATAGGCGGTCATGGGGGGTCTCGTTTGTGGCCATGCAAAGTAGGGACCTAATAGAGTGGAGCACAACGAGGAGGACCTCCTGCCAGTGAGAAACTGGGAGATTCTTGGACCGCAGGGTCAGTAGGACGGTCTTCCAGACCGTTGCGTTCTCCCTCTCCACCTGCCCGTTTCCCCTGGGGTTATAACTGGTAGTCCTACTCGAGGTGATGGCCTTATTGAGCAGGTACTGACGCAGTTCATCGCTCATGAACGACGAGCCCCGGTCACTGTGGACATATTTGGGGGAACCAAACAGGGTGAAGATACTATGTAGGGCTTTAATGACGGTGGAAGTGGTAATGTCAGGGCAAGGGACTGCAAAGGGGAAGTGGGAGAACTCATCAATAATGTTGAGGAAATATGTATTGCGGTTATTGGAGGGGAGGGGCCCTTTGACATCCATACTGAGGCGCTCAAAGGGCCGGGATGCCTTTACCAGATAGGCCTTACCTGGTCGACAGAAGTGCGGTTTACACTCCGCACAGATCTGGCAGTCCCTGGTCATAGCTCTGACCTCCTCGGTGGAGTAGGGCAGGTTGCGGGCCTTGATATAGTGGATAAGCCGGGTGACAGAGGTCATCGTGGATAGCCCGTAGTCGGTCATCTTGCGCGCTGGCGCATGTGCCGCGGGACAGGGCATCTGGGGGCTCGTTAAGCTTTCCAGGACGATATACTATATCGTAAATATAGGTGGAGAGTTCGATCCTCCACCTCAAGATCTTATCGTTCTTGAGTTTGCCCCGCTGCGTATTACCGAACATGAAGGCTACCGATCGTTGGTCGGTGACGAGGGTAAACCTCCTACCAACGAGGCAGTGCCTCCAGTGCCATACGGCTTTCACGATGGCTTGGGCCTCTTTTTCGACCAAGGAGTGCCGAATTTCGGAACTGGTGAGGGTGCGCGAAAAAAACGCTACCGGTCTGCCTGCTTGATTGAGGGTAGCGGCGAGAGTGACCTCTGATGCGTCGCTCTCTACCTGGAAGGGGACGGCTTTGGCAATATCTGCCTTGATGCAGCTGAAGGCCTGGCGGGCTTCAGTCGCCAGTGGGAAGATGGTGGCCTTGATTAGTGGGCGGGCTTTGTCCGCATAGTTGGGGACCCACTGGGCATAATATGAAAAGAACCCGAGGCACCTCTTCAGGGCCTTGGGGGAATGTGGGAGGGGGTATTGCAGGAGGGGACGCATACGGTCAGGGTCGGGTCCTAGAACCCCGTTTTCCATGACGTAGCCGAGGATGGCTAGTCTGGTTGTGCGGAAAACGCATTTCTCCTTGTTGTACGTAAGGTTTAGGGTTTGGGCGGTTTGGAGAAATCTGTGGGGTTGGCGTCGTGGTCCTGCTGATCATGGCCGCAGATGGTGACATTGTCTAAGTACGGAAATGTGGCCCGCAGCCCGTACTGGTCCACCATTCAGTCCATTGTTCTTTAGAACACCGAAACCCCGTTTGTGACGCCAAAGGGGACCTGGAGGAAGTGGAAAAGGCGGCCGTCTGCCTCAAAAGCCATGTAGTGGCGGTCCTCCGGGCGGATTGGGAGCTGGTGGTATGCAGACTTCAGATCCACCGTGGAGAACACCTGGTAGTGTGCGATCTGGTTTACCATGTCTGCAATCCGGGGAAGGGGGTACACATCGAGTTGCGTGTACCGGTTTATGGTTTGGCTGTAATCTACAACCATCCGGTTCTTTTCCCCGGTCTTGACGACCACCACCTGAGCTCTCCAGGGGCTATTGCTGGCCTCGATGACTCCCTCCCGCAAGAGTCGCTGGACCTCGGACCTGATAAAAGTCCTGTCCTGTATGCTATACTGCCTGCTTCTGGTGGAGATTGGTTTGCAGTCGGCGGTGAGGTTTGCGAAGAGTGGGGGAGGGTCGACTTTTAGGGTCGCGAGGCTGCATATGGTGAGTGGGGGGTAGGGGCCCACCGAACTTCAGGGTTAGGCTACTGAGGTTGCATTGGAAATCTGGTTCCAATAGGGGAGGAGTGCAGAGGTCTGGGAGCACATATAATTTAAAATTGGCTTACTCGGCGCCCTGTATTGCTAGGGTTGCGGTAGTGCACCCTCGGATTTGCACCGAGTGCGACCCAGAGGCGAGGGAGATGGTTTGGTGCGCCGGGAAAATTGGGAGCGAGCAGCGTCTTACCATGTCAGGGTGAATGAAGCTCTCTGTGCTCCCGGAGTCGAAAAGGCAAGGCGTATCGTGCCCGTTTACCCGGACGGTCATCATGGAGCTCCGGAGGTGCTTGGGTCGCGACTGGTCCAGGGTGACCGCGCTGAGTTACGGGTAGCTGGCGTGGTCGGAGGTGGTGGGGCGGTTCCGCGATGGCTGCCCTTGTTGATCGTACGCGTCGAGCGGCGTAGCAGATGGCGGCCAAGGTGGCGGACCCCGTTGGTCGAGCGTGGCGGGCGGTGAGGAAGATGGCGTCCAAGATGGCGGCCCCCATGGATCGCACTTGGCCGGCCGTGTGGGGAAGGATGGCCAAGATGGCGGCCCCCGTGAGTCGCACGTGCTGTGTGGGCTGGAAGATGGCTGCCCCCACGGATAGCACGAGGCTGATGACGCGTCTACAGAGGGCGGAGTCGGCAGACACGCTGCCACACTGCGGGGTATGCGGGCCTGTGAGTCTGAGGGTCGGGCCAGTGAGTTAGAATTCTTGGACCTGGCCAGGCAAACTTTGGCGAAATGTCCTTTTCTCCCGCAGCTGCTGCAATTCGTGTTACTGGCCGGGCAGTGCTGCCGGGGGTGTTGGGACAGGCTGCAGAAATAGCAGGGTAGCCCCCCACGGTGGGCAGGCGGCCGCGCGGCACAGGCCTGGGGTAGTCTTTGGTCGGGGGTCCACGAGGGGGGGGTCGCGTGGTCAGCCGGGAATGCGTTGAGGCTCTGGAACACTACATCCAGAGAGGAGGCTAACTTTACCGTCTGATCCAGGTCCTGGGCCCCCTTTTCGATTAGGCGCTGTCTCACGTAGTTGGACCGGACTCCCGCCACGTAGACGTCTCGGACGGCGAGTTCCATGTGTTGAGTGGCCGTAACGGCCTGGTAGTTGCAGCTGCGTGCGAGGGCTTTGAGGTCGCGTAGGTAGTCTTCTGGCGATTCCCCGGGGTGCTGGCGGCAAGTGGTGAGGATGTGTCGCGCGTAGACCTCATTCACGGGCCGTACATAGAGGCGTTCGAGCATCGCGAAGGCATTTGCGTAGGAGGAGGCCTTGTCGAGTTGAACAGAGATTCGATGGCTCACCTGTGCGTGGAGGAGGCTCAGCTTCTGTTCATCGGTGACGGAAGGTGTGGAGGAGGCTGCGAGATAGGCCTTGAAGCAGCGGAGCCAGTGCGAAAAAAATTCTTTCGCCTCCGCGGCCTGCGGATCGAGTTCCAGTCGGTCAGGTTTGAGGGCCGATTTTCTAGTTGCGTTTAAGTTGATTAAATTGATGCAACCATCAATTCACTTGAATAGAATAGTGCCTGCCTGCGACTGATCCAATACTGAGAACCGCCTACAGGTTGACTGCTCTTTATATCTCCCTTCAGGGGAGGAGCCATGGGCGGAGCCCATACAGGCCCCAACATGTTCCCCTATGGATAATGCCATACAATGGCCCCTAGGAGGAGCCCACAAGGGCAACAGCATAGCACAGATACAAATACAAGGGCAACTGCACAGATGCAAATACAATGGTGGATTATTGGCATAATACATTCACCACAATGGCATTGAAGAATTTTATTACTGCTGTTACAGATAAAGGGTGTGCTTGCCTTGAATGAAACTGGAGTTTAAATGCAAAATATGGAAATTTTGACATGAAAGAATGGAATAAAATACTCAACAAGTCAGACAGCACATACAGGGAGATCTTACCACTTTATCACATGGAATCCATGGGCTTGATGGTGTGTGTGTGTATATAGTGATTGTGTGTGTGTATAGTGATGGTGTGTGTGTGTGTGTATAGTGATGGTGTGTATAGTGATGGTGTGTGTGTGTGTGTGTATAGTGATGGTGTGTGTGTATATGGTGATGGTGTGTGTGTGTGTGTATAGTGATGGTGTGTGTGTGTGTATAGTGATGGTGTGTGTGTGTATATAGTGATGGTGTGTGTGTATACTGATTGTGTGTGTATAGTGATGATGTGTGTGAGTGTATGTGATGTATATAGTGATGGGGTGTGTATGTGATGTATATAGTGATGGGTGTATGTGTATGTGATGTATATAGTGATGGAGTGTGTATGTGATGTATATAGTGATGGGGTGTGTGAATGTGATCTATATAGTGATGGGATGTGTGTATGTGGTGTGTATAGTGATGGTGTGCATGTGCATGTATAGTGATTGAGTGTCTGTGTGTATAGTGATGGGGTGTGTGTAGTGATTTTGTGTGTGTGATATATACAGTGATGTGTTTGTGTATGTGATATATAAAGTGATGGGATGTGTGGTGGATATGTGTGCGTGTGTGTATGTGATGTATATAGTGATGGGGTGTGTGGTGGATTTGTGTGTGTGTGTATAGTGATGGGATGTGTCTGTCTGTATGTGATGTATATAGTGATTGTGTGTGTGTAGTGATCGTGCGTGTGTGTGTGTGTAGTGATGGGGGGGTGTTTAGTAATGGGGTGTGTGTCGGTATAGTAATGGGGTGTGCCTGTGAATGTGATGTATATAGTGATGATGTCTGTGTGATGCATATAGTGATGGTATGTGTGTGTCTGTGTATAGTGATTGATTGATTTGATTTTTATTGTCACGTGTACCAAAGTACAGTGAAAAGTATTTTTCGGCGGCCAAGGGAACGTACACATTACGTACATAGTAGACAAAAGAATAATCGACAGAGTACATTGACAAATGGCACATCAACAAATAGTAATTGGTTACAGTGTGGAACGAGGGCCAAACAAGAACAGCATAGGGCGTCGTGAATAGTGTTCTTACAGGGAACAGATCAGTCCAAGGGAGAATCGTTGAGGAGTCTAGTAGCTGTGGGGAAGAAGCTGTTCCTATGTCTGGATGTGATGCTGTGTGTGTGTGTGTATAGTAATGGGGGGTGTGTGTGTATATTGATTGTGTGTGTGTGTATGTGTATAGTAATGGTGTGTGTGTGTGTATAGTGATTGTGTGAGTGTGTGTGTATAGTGATGGTGTGTGTGTGTGATGTCTATGGTGATGTACCTGTCCCAATTAGTTCTCTACCTGACAAGAGATTTTTGAACATCAATATAGATTGCAATAAGGCATGGTGTGGAAAAAAAGAGCTGTTCTGATCCTTTCCGTGTTTCGACTGAGGTTTAAATCATCCAGGTCAGGCTGTTCCCAGCTCTATTTACTGTTTGTGTTGTAATTGTGTTTATTGTTCCTTTAAGGACACACAGCTACCGATAGCCCAGTAAGCAACTGAGTGGAGAGGTGGGGTCACTAATTTAATTAAAGTAAATCTGGTCGAGGGAATAGGAGAATCAGCCAGGTTCCCTGCTGCTGCTTGCAGACATTGGCCGAGGGAAGGACTCGACGATTGAGTCTTTTGCCATCATTCACTATTCAAAAGACAAGCAATCATTTGAGTTTAGTAGCAGAGAGGTGAAAACTGCTAACTTATATCCTGGCATAAGTCAGCACCATTGGAAGAGGGGAGGATGGAAAATCGAAAGACACTCAGTGGGGAAAGTTGGCAGCTTCTTACAGGGAAATACTATTGTAATAATGAAGGAGAAAAATATAAAGGGCCGTGCCGCGCCCAACTCAGGAACCAGATTTGCGTATTCAAGTGTGTAGTTAGCTTCACTTGTATATGGCTATGCCAGATCTATCCAGCTTCCGGGATCAAATCCCCTTGCCTTGGAGAATCTGAACCAGCACCATTTAGCACTGGCCTCCACAAACATGGACCATGCGAAATGGCACCTGGTGGCCCTCCCAGGCGATTGGAGGCCCCCGGGTAGTTGGCCTCTGGGGTGGCTGGTACCACGGCAGTGCCACCTGTGTGTCACCCTGGCACTGTCAGAGTTCCAGTCTGGTGATGCCCAGGTGGTGCCTTGCCCATGCGGCCTGGGGGTGCCCTGTCCTTTTGAGGTGGAGTGAGGGGGGCTTGAGGACTCCCAATTGGTAAATTAGGGCTTTGGGGGAGCCCGGAAGTCATGTTGGGGAAATCGAGAGATTGGGGCAGCGTTTTTAAATGCCTCCCCGAGCTCTTCCCTCACTGGCGAGCAGAGATCCTTAGTGCAGGAAATGAAACAAGTGCGGCCTCGGTGGGGCATTACTTGCCGATGCCCCCCAAAAAGAACTGAATCCCATTTAATAATGGGGGTCATTCTTGGCACTGCAAGTGCTGGGAAACGCCCGACTAAACGCGTCCACAACGGGACTCCGCTTTTTTTCCGTTAAATTCCGCCGAAAGAATCTGCATTAATTTAACACCTTCCATTACCGTAGGACGTCCCAGAGCTCTTTATGCCAATACAATTCTTCTAAAATGTAACCACTGTTGTTAAAAGTAAAAAAGCAGCCAATTTTATTTATTTTATTTTTATTTATTTCCCACAAGCAGAGAATAAGATAATAACCAGATTTAGTGGCATGAGGTGCACAGACAGTAAGAACAACACTGAAAATGGTGCCTTTGTATTATTTCGAATAAAACCTTGAAACGGAGTTGAACAGTCCTCCAGTTACCTGGCAACAATTAGCAGAAAGGGGCTTGTCTCCTGAATGATTGCCCAATGACAATTTCACAATCGACAGTAGTCAGAAAATAAAGAAGGCCCCCTTCAGCATGGTGTAGCCATCTGGGATGGCCACTTCCAGAATACAAAATGGACGCTCACAAAGAATGTAGGGAAATGTGGACAATGCTAGACAACAAGCAGGCACAGTGCCTGAAGGTATATTTGGGAAGCAGTTACCAGATCGAAACTATGGGTCGATTAGCATATTGATGGCCCATCTCCGAGGAACAAAGGACTAACGCTCAGGTAATTGATAGTGTCGCAGACATCCTGGCGCCAGTATCCCAACCAAATGACACAAACAAAGCAAGGCCAACGGGCACCGAGGACACGCCCAGCCATCACCCACCCCTTTATTGGTAAGATCGATAACAATGATCGTGAAGCTGCCCAATTGATTGGGATCAAGTTTAAGGCCCGCCTAAAAGCGCGCAAAGCTCCTCCAAGTATAAGAAGGAACCCCCACGAGAGATTCGCTCTCTTGGATTTGGCTCTCAGGCGGAGAGACCCATCCACCAGAAGCAAGTAAGTTCAAGGTCAACTCTCGCTATCAGACGGACGACCTTAGCTGTTCTCCTGTTTCTCTTCGAACCCAACAGCCTCAGATCCGAACAACGGCCATTGTTCCTCTGACTAAGTGGGCACCCGAAGTTAAGTATAGGCGTTAGCGTTAGAGATAGTTTAGTTTGGAGTACTGTTGTGCATGAGTAAATCTTACTGTGTGTGCAAATAAATAGTATTGACTTTGAACTAACTGACTGGTGTATTGGCTCTTCGATCAGTATTCGGGTTGAACCTTGTGGCGGTATCAAGAGATACCTGGCGACTCTGAAAGTAGAAACATAAACATAATTAGGATTAAGAAAGGTGACCATATTGACCACCATAGTTATAACCAGATAAACAGAGCAACAATGGGGACTGAAACCGGCTGCTTCGACGGGGTGACCTAAGAAAGCAGCAAACACGACTGTCAGATTGAATGACAATCTGAAGACGAGTGCTTGAATGGTGATGTTATTGCGGTTTCCCTAATTGTCCACCATATTAACTTCAGAACACTGACAAAATGAGTAATGCTATTCTGCCAGTCACTAAATATAATTATTTTGCCAAAGGACCTGGGGCGTCATTCTCCGTTTTGCCGGCGCCCGGGGGTTTCCCGACGGCGTGGGGCTGCCCCACAATGGGAAACCCCATTGACCGGCCGGTGTTACGGAGACTCCCGCCGGCCGGTCGGAGCAGAAATGTGGCGGGGCGGGTAGGAGAATTTCGCCCCTTGACTGAGAATGCTTGGGTGTGGCAAACCTCAGGAGATGTATTTTTCCAGTAAAACTGCTGAGATGCCATTTTATGCTCCCTTTACTAAACTAATCTTGTGCTACAATGCAGCATCAACCTCCATCTGATGTGCTGCATTTGATCCGCTCTTCAGCTGCATCACCCCCCACTCCCTCTCCCCTCCCCACAATGCTAACCAAGCTGCTCAGTCAATTATCCTCTAACTGAGTTGCATAAGCCAAACAAAAGGCTGATAACAGCCAATCTCTCCAATGGAAATGTTCCAAACAATTAAGGTGCATTTAGTGCATGTCTAATGCTGTCTGATTGAGACAATTTCTGTTCTGTTTGTGATGCTTCTATATGCCTTGCATCCACGCTTGAGGAATTTGCGATCCTGTCACCAGGGCTTTGCCAGGTTTGAATGTACATCTGGAATTAAACTGCCAAGGTAGCGGGCACTGCAGGATTTTTCTCCTTCTCTTCCGAAGATTACGATTCCTGCCTGGGATACAGTTCCACACAGGCAAAAGGTACAACTAATTGCTTTCTTCTTCTGTGACCCTAAAACAATGATTGTTGACAGGGCTTTTTGAGAGTGGAGGTGGTGATACCCAAACCTTACTCTGTCTTCCCCATGGGGAAAGTGCACACTTTCTAACATTGTTTCGTGGTCAGTATCCTATCAACATCCTTGGGGATATCATTGAGCAGAAACTGAACTGGACCAGGTACAGAAATACTGAGACTACAAGAGTAGGTCAGAGACTAGGAGCACAAAGGTAGCCGAGTGTTTCCCGATGCTCAGAGCGCCAGGAATCACCCCACTATCTAACGCCCTCCCGCATAGACCGGGGGCCTCAGCGGGAACTCCCTGACGAGGCTGCAATTTGCCTGTTTTCTGCACTGAGGAGCACCATTTAAAAATGGTGTCCTGATCTCTCGAGCCTCTGACGGGGTTCTCACACTACAAGAGGGTCCCCCTGGCCCTCTCGCACCGCCCCAGCCCTGTGCAGGGCACACCATGGCCTCATCACGGCCATACAAAAAATGCCAGCTTGACACCTTGGCAAGAGGTGAGCAGAGCTGCAGTTGGGAGGTGCAAAGAAGGGCAGGCGAGCGCTGGCATCGTGTCTCGGGGAATCGGGAGACAGCAGCCAGCAGGAGCGGGGTGATTCCACCAGAGCCACATATCAGCCAGGCAGCAGGGCTGAGAATGAGAGAGCTGGGCCTGGCAGCAACTGGACTGGGTGGTGAGGGTGAGAGAAAGCAGAGGCCAGGTCAGATAGCTAGGAGCAGCAGGCAGGCAGCCAGCCAGGAGCACACGTGGTTGTTGAGAGTCGAGGCTCAAGGCCCAGCCACCTGAGCAGGAGCTGAAAGGCGAGCAGAGTAGCAGTCGGGAGGTAAGAAGGCCAGGCAAGCGCCGGCGCCTCGGGGAATCTCAGAGCTGCGGCCAGTGGGAGTGGGGTGACTCCACTAGAACCAGTGGCCACCCAGGCAGGATTGAGAGTGAAAGAATTGGGCAGCAACAAACATCTTTTTTCTTTGTTTTTGTATGTTGTATTTACTGTCTTTTTTGGTGTCAGTCATTTTTCTCTCAGATCGATTGTGGTGTCTTTTATACCTCGCTTGCCTTGACCATCCATCAGCAGTACAACTTTCCCAGCTTTTCTGGAGAAATCACATCACCTGAAAAAGTTGAACAGCTTTCAAAAGTTGATTCTGAAATGGCAATGGAACGACAAGATATTTCTCCTGTTGAAGTGAGGGAGAAACCTTTTGTGTTCTGTGACCTTGCCGTTGCAATGATGCACACAGAATTGTTATTGACTTAACTAGAATGATGATTTATTGATCAACATGTGGAAAGATAACAAACAGGATGCTGTACAGACTAGGTTACTATTTGTGTTTCGTGAACTCTCCGGGAACTACCCAATGTGTATGCCTTACTACCAACTGGCGAGAGTTAGATGTCACATGACCAATGTCTGATGCCACCAGCTGGTTGGAGGTTGCATTGCTAACTATGCACAATATTATTCACAGGTATATCACCACATAAGCCATCTTAAAGATATTGCCTCGAGGCAAAATCTTTTTCCACTGGGTATGATAATGAGGGAAACGCGGCCATCCGCAGGTGAGGCTAAAACTACGCGGTTTCAAGTTCCTCTCCCCAGCATACTTTTGGCAAATGTTCAAGCAATCCAAAACAAGCTGGACGAACTTAACGCCACACCTACCTCTCAGAGGGAAATAAGAAACTGCTGTGTGCTCTGTTTCACAGAGACATGTTACACATCTGCCTCACTAGACTGTGCCTTACAACCTGACGGCTTCTCAATACACCGGATGGACCGCATAACGTCATCAGGCAAAGAAAAAGGTGGAGGGGTTTGCTTCCTCATCAACTCCTCCTGGTGCTTGGATGTGGTGCCCTGGAGACCTACTGCTTCCCGGACCTGGAATACCTGACTGTGAAGTGCGGCCCACACTACCTTCCACAGGAGTTCACTTCAGCCATTATCACAGCATCAGCATCCCACCCCAGTTGGAAGTGAAGAAGGCGCTGGACGAATTGTATACAGCTATAAATAACATTGAAACAGCACATCCAGAGACCTTGTTTATCGTGGTCAGGGCTTCAACCAGGCCTATGTCAAGAGTGTACTGCCAAAATTCCATCAACACATCTCCTGACCCATCAGGGGTGTCAACACTCTCGGCAACTGTGACACAAAAATCAAGGACACTTACCAATCCATCCCCCGACCGCATTTCGGAGATGGTGCTCCTTCTCCTGGCATACAAGCAGAAACTCAAGTGGGAGAATCCAGTTAAGAATGTCGTGCAGTGTTGGTCCGAGGAAACAGAAGAGCTCCGATGTGACTGCTTGGAGACAGTGGACTGTCCATATTGAAGAACTCAGTGACAAACCTAAATGAGTATGCCACCACCGTCACAGACTTTATCAGCAAATGTGTAGACGTCTGCGTGCCAAAGAAAGTAGTACTACGTTCCCCAACCGGAAACCATGGCTTTATCAGGAGTTTGACTCCCTGCGGAAGGACAGATCTGAGGCATTCAAATCAGGCGAACCTGATGCAGGTATGACCTCCGCAAAGTCATCAGGAATGCCAAGAGACAATATAAGACCAAGCGAGAGTCACAGACTAACATCACGGACTCTCGTCAGCTGTGGCAAGGCTTAAACAACATAACGGGCTACAAAGCAAAGGCAAGTAGAATCTCCAGCCGCAGCTCACCCCTCCCCGATGAACTCAATGCATTCTATGCTCAGTTCGAGCAGGAAACCATCAAACACCTGTCAACCGCCCCAGTAGCCCCATACACACCCACGCCCAGGGTGGGATTGTCCGCAATCGGCGCGATGTCCGCCGACCGGTGCCAGAAATGGCGCGAATCAGTCTGGCATCGCGCCGCCCCAAAGGTGCGGAATCCTTCGCATCTTGAGGGGCCGAGCCCTCACCTTGAGGGGCTAGGCCCGCGCCGCACTGATTTCCGCCGCGCCAGCTGGTGGGAAAGGCCTTTGGTGCCCCGCCAGCCGGCGCGGAAATGACTTTGCCGTGCGGCGCATGCGCGGGAGCGTCAGCGGCCGCTCACTGCATCCCCGCGCATGCGCAGTGGAGGGGGTCTCTTCCGCCTCCGCCATAGTGGAGACAATGGCGAAGGCGGAAGGAAAAGAGTGCCCCCACGGCACAGGCCCGCCCGCGGATCGGTAGGCCCCGATCGCGGGCCAGGCCACCGTGGGGGCACCCCCCGGGGCCAGATCGCCCCGCGACCCCCCCCCCCCAGGACCCCGGAGCCCGCCCGCGCCGCCTTTACCCACTGGTAAGAGAGGTGGTTTGATTCTCGCCGGCGGGACAGGCATTCCAGGAGCGGGACTTCGGCCCATCGCGGGCCGGAGAATCGCCGGGGGGGGCGCCAACCGGCGCGGCGCGATTCCCACCCCCGCCGAATATCTGGTGCCGGAGAATTTGGCAACCGGCAGGGGCGGGATTCACGTCAGCCCCCGGCGATTCTCCGACCTGGCGGGGGGTCGGAGAATCCCGCCCCCACTGTCACAGCTTCTGAAGTCAGATCAGCCTTCTTGAAAGTGAACCCTCGGAGGGCGACGGGTCCAGATGGGATCCTTGGTCGTGCACTCAGATCCTGCCTGGTCCAGCTGGCGGATGTGTTCGTGGATATCTTCAGCCTCTTCCTACTCCGTTCCGAGATCCCCACCTGCTTCAAGAAGACCACCATCATACCAGTGCCAAAGATGAACTGGGCAAGATGTCTCAATGACTACCGTCCGGTAGCCTTGACATCAATCGTAATAGAACATGGAACATAGAACATACAGTGCAGAAGGAGGCCATTTGGCCCATCGAGTCTGCACCGACCCACTTAAGCCCTCACTTCCACCCTATCCCCGTAATCCAATAACCCCTCCTAACCTTTTTGGTCACTAAAGGCAATTTATTATGGCCAATCCACCTAACTTGCAAGTTTATGGACTGTGGGAGGAAACCGGAGCACCCAGAGGAAACCCACGCAGACACGGGGAGAACTTGCAGACTCTGCACAGACAGTGACCCAGCGGGGAATCGAACTTGGGACCCTAGTGCTGTGAAACCACAGTGCTATCCACTTGTGCTACTGTGCTGCCCTGTGCTCCGAGAAGTGCTTCGAGAAGTTGGTCATGAAGCGCATCACCTCCATACTCCCAGAACGCCTTGATCCACTGCAATTCGCATACCGCCGCAACCGGTCCATAGCAGATGCCATCTCCCTGGCCCTACACTCATCCCTAGAGCATCTCGACAACAAGAACTCCTACATCAGACTCCTATTTATTGACTACAGCTCTGCCTTCAACACCATAATCCCAGCCAAGATCATATCAAAGCTCCAAAACCTAAGACTTGGCTCCTCACTCTGCAACTGGATCCTCAACTTTCTGACCCATAGACCACAATCAGTAAGGATAAACAATACTTTTATTAATAAGATGAACACGTGGAAAGATAACTAATGATCTGTGATACAAATGGTAGTCCTCAATACCGGGACCCTGCAAGGCTGCTTACTTAGCCCCCGACTATACTCCCTATACACACACGACTGCATGGCAACGTTTGTCTCCAACTCCATCCACAAGTTTGCTGATGACACGACCATAGTGAGTTGGATCTCGAACAACGACGAGTCAGAGTACAGGAGGGAGATAGAGAACCTAGTGAAGTAGTGTAACAAAAACAATGTCTACCTCGGACTTGACTTCCGGCGGGGGAAGAGAGATGTCGCGGGCAACGGTGTTCTGGAGGGGGGAATGCGGTCGTGTCCCGTTCCCCAGAAAAAACTTGCACCGAAGCACACGAATCATCGGGACTGCGACAAAGACGGTTATGGACCCAGGTGGATGGTACGTCATGGTCAGCGGGGCCCTGGATGGGGCACCGGTAGCACTAACTAACATGTATGCGCCCAACTGGGACGACACGAGCTTCATCAAAAAGATCATGGCAGAAATCCCTGACACAGCAACGCACCGACTAATTATGGGGGGGACTTCAACTGTGTACAGGACCGAAAGACTGACAGATCAAACCCCAAAACGGGGAAAACCTCAAACATGGCAAAGGAACTTGGTCACTTTATGGAACAGATGGGAGCGGTGGACCCCTGGAGGTTCACCCCCCCCCGGGGAGAAGGATTTCTCCTACTTCTCCCCAGTACACAACATATACACCAGAATTGACTTCTTTGTGGTGGGGTGATGCGACCATCAATTCATGCGAAACAGAGAGTAGATGTAAACTCTGGCTTTAATCGACTAGAACAGTGCCTGCCTGCGACTGCTCTGCTAGTGAGGGCCGCCTACAGGGCTACTGCTCTTTATACCTCCCCTCAAGGGGCGGAGCTATCGGCGGAGCCAACAAGGGCACCAACATGATACATTCCATGTAATATCGTACGATGGTCCATAGGTGGAGCCCACATGGGCAACAGCGTGATACAGTGACATACCCGGGCAGGATTCTCGTACCCCCCGCCGGGTCGGAGAATCGCCGGGAGTCGGCGTGAATCCCGCCCCCGCTGGCCTCCGAATTCTCCCATCCCCCAAAAACCGGCGTGTCATGAGTTGCGCCGCCCGCCTCGGAGAATGGCGGGGTCTGGCGCGACTCAATGGGCCCCGGGGCCGCCCGAATTCTCCGGCCCGCGATGGGCTGAAGTCCCGCCCGCCTGTAGCCAGTCCCGCCGGCGTAAATTGGAGTTGGTCACTTACCGGCAGGACCTGGCGGCGCGGGCGGCCTCCAGGGTTACTGGGGGGGATCGCGGGGGGATCTAGCCCCGGGATGTGCCCCCACGGTGGCCTGGCACGCTTTCGGGGCCCACCGATCTGTGGGCGGGCCTGTGCTGTGGGGACACTCTATTCCTTCCGCACCGGAGGCCGTGGTCATCCGCCATTCCCAGTGCGGAAGTGACTCCATGTGCGCACGCGCGGGGATGACGTCAGCAGATGCTGATGCTCCCGTGCATGCGCGGACCTGCGCCGGCCGGCGGAGTCCCTTCAGCCCCGACTAGCGTGGCGCCAAAGGGCATCCACGCCAGCCAGCGGGGCACAACCCGCTCCGGCGCCGTCCTAGCCCCTGAAGGTGCGGAGGATTCCGCACGTTTGGGGCAGCCCGATGCCGGAGTGGATCCCACCACTCCACTGCGCCATTTCTGCCCGCCCCGCAAATTCCCGGAGAATCCCACCCATGGTGAATGGTTATTGCAATACGTTCACCACATGGGGAAAACGGTGCTTCCGGGGATAGACAAAGTGGAATACTCTGCAATTGTGATATCAGACCACGCTCCACACTACATGGATATGAGACTGGAGACGGGTAGAGCCCAACGCCCCACATGGAGGTTGGACATTGCCCAACCAGCAGACAAGGCCTTTAACGAAAAGATATCGCAGGCCATGGCAGAGTACATGGAGAACAACCAAAACGGGGAGGTATCACACGTTCTGGGAAGCGCTAAAGGCCATAGTAAGAGGGGAAATTATCACTTTCAAAGCTCGAAGAGATAGAGAAAGGGTGGCTAGGCAGCAGCTGCTCGACTCCATACTGGAGGTAGACCGTGAATACTCCGAGGCCCCAACCGTAGAGCTCCTGGCGGAGAGGAAAGAGCTACAAAGGAACTTTGATCTGCTCTCCACCAGGAAAGCAGTGCACCAACTCCGCCAGGCATGTGGGACCCAATACGAACACGGAGACAAAGCCAGCCGCCTGTTGGCACACCAGCTGAGAAAGCAGGCAGCCACCAGAGAAACTGCACAAATCAGGAATTATCATAGAATTTACAGTGCAGAAGGAGGCCATTCGGCCCATCGAGTCTGCACCGGCTCTTGGAAAGAGCACCCTGCCCAAGGTCAACACCTACACCCTATCCCCATAACCCAGTAACCCCACCCAACACTAAGGGCAATTTTGGACACTAAGGGCAATTTATCATGGCCAGTTCACCTAACCTGCACATCTTTGGACTGTGGGAGGAAACCGGAGCACCCGGAGGAAACCCACATACACACGGGGAGGATGTGCAGACTCCGCACAGACAGTGACCCAAGCCGGAATCGAACCTGGGACCCTGGAGCTGTGAAGCAATTGTGCTATCCACAATGCTACCGTGCTGCCCCTCTGGAATACCAGAGGCACATTAGAAACAGAAACAGAAAAGATCAACAAAACCTTCTAGGCCTTCTACCAAGGACTGTACACCTCAGAGCCCCCAACAGGGGAGGCCGGGATGAAACGGTTCCTTGATGTACTGGACATTCCAGTCGTGGGAAGGGCAGAAAACATGAGCAAAAGCGAGATCTTCCTGGTACACCCACAGGTAGGGAGGGCAGCACTAACGGGACTGCCGTTGAAACAAGCCCGACTCAAATTCCGCTACCTGGGGATCCAAATAGCCCATGACTAGAAAGGGATCCACAAATGGAACCTCACCAGTCTGACGGAGGAAGTAAAAAAGGACCTGCAAAGATGGAACACACTCCCACTCTCCCTCGCGGGGTGAGTCCAGACGATCAAAATGAACGTGCTGCCCAGGTACCTCTTCCTATTCAGAGCCATCCCGACCTACATCCCCAAGGCCTTTTTCAAAGCACTAGACAAACTAATCATCGCGTTCGTATGGAGGGGGGGGAGAATGCTCGGATCCCAAAGAAGGTCTTACAAAAAACAAAGTCCAGTGTGGTGCCTAGCCCTCCCAAACCTACAAGTCTACCACTGGGCGGTGACAGCCGAGCGAATAAGGGGATGGATCAAGGAGCCAGAAGCCGAGTGGGTGCGTGCGGAGGAGGCCTCCTGCAAGGTACCTCCCTCTGGGCCCTCGCCACGGCGGCACTCCCATCCCCACCCAAAAAACACTCCAGCAGCCCGGTGGTGATAGCCACCCTCCAGTCCTGGAACCAACTACGGCAGCAATTTGGCCTGACCAAAATGTCGGACAAAGCTCCCATCTTGCAACAACCATAGGTTCACACCAGGACTGACTGATGCCACCTTTAAAAAGTGGGGACTGGACGAACTGCACGGAGAAATTCCAGCTAGCCAGGGGGAACGAGCTGAGGTACCTGCAACTCAAAAACATCCTACGAAAGGAGGCAAGGATGTACCCACAACCGGCATGACGGACAGTACTGGAAGAGTTACTGGATGCAAGCATCCTAGATAAAGGGAACTGTAGCGACATGTATGACTGACTGGTAGAGAGGGCCGACACCGTACTGGACGCAACAAGAAAGAAATGGGAGGAAGACCTGGGGATTGAAATAGGGTGGGGACTCTGGAGCAAAGTACTGCACAGGGTCAACTCCATCTCCACGTGCGCAAGGCTCAACCTGACACAACTAAAAGTGGTACATAAAGCTCACTTAACAAGTACTCGAATGAGTAGGTTCTTCCCGGAGGTGGAGGATAGATGTGAACGGTGCCAAAGAGGCCCGGCCAACCACGCCCACATGGTCTGGTCTTGCCCCAGACTTGCGGGGTGCTGGACAGCCTTCTTTTAGGCAATGTCCAAAATGATGGGTTTGAGGGTAGAGCCATGCCCAAAAGTGGCGGTCTTTAGGGTATCAGACCAACCAGATCTATTCCTGGGGAGGAGGGCGGACGCCCTTGCCTCCCTGATCGCCCGCCGTAGAATCCTGTTCGGCTGGCGGTCAGCAGCACCACCCAAATTTGCAGACTGGCTGTCTGACCTCTCGGAATCTCTCCAAATGGAGAAAATCAAATTCGCCATCCGAGGGTCAGACGATGGCTTCTTCAGAACATAAGAGCCATTCACCCAACTGTTCCGGGATCTGTTTGTGGCCAATGAACAAGCAGAAGAATAGCCAGGTAGCCAGGAATCAGGGGAAAGTAGCCATGGCGTGAGAGGGAGGGATAGACCGGGGTGTGGGGGGGAACACCTAAATCTAAGAGAAAAGAAAGTCGAACCAAAGGAGAAGGGGAGATGGGCAGGAGAGAGGGGGGGGAGGAGAGGGAAGAGGGAGGAGACAGGGAACAATAGAGGGGAACCAGAGAGGGGGGCGGGGTGGCAAGGGAATGATAACCGGAAGGAGAGCACGGGAAACGATAACAAACTCGGCAAATACAGTAACAGAGAGCAAGGAAAATATGGGCGAAAGACGGGACGAACGGCCGAAGCAGAGGTGAACGCGTGACGACAACGGCAGCGAAAACTGTCCGGGAGAAGCAAGTAACATCAACACCAGATCCATTCTCGTATTGCCCTCTCTGTATTGGACATAACTAATGTAATTGTTTCTCCGGCACCCAAATGTATATGTATCTCCCCACCCCCACAAACGGGTGCCTACTTATTTGTTAAAATTAATATTGCTAACTGTACAGAATTGCTGTTGTTGAGCCCGTGCACAATATCCTACCAGTCTTTTTTTTATTGTTTTTACTCTCTTCTATGTAGTTATATTTTATTCTATGTACATAACTGTAAATATACCTTGTTCAAAAACCCAATAAAAAACATTGATATAAAAAAAACAATCTCTCCCTCAATGTCAGTTTTGTGAGGGCCACGAAGAATCCAGCACGAGATAAAGGATAGAAAGAAATAACATTTATTTACAATAACATATATATATATATATACACAACAGCAGCAGCAACTCCCTTGCTGCTCACTTCTCTCTAGTTGGTTCCAAACTGGCCAGCTCTATTAATGCAGGCAGTCTGCTAATGATTTCTCCGCCCCCCTCATTGGGGAAGCTCATACTCCCTAAGGATTGTGGGATTGCCATAAGTCCCCAGCCAGTGGTAAGCAGGCAGGTTATAACACGGGCTCTGGTAACGGAGCCGCTCCTGATGTCTCCAGGGAAGTATTCGGGAAGTTAGGTGGTGGTGCCCACATTGAGGATCTGGAGGCAGTTTAGACAGCACTATTGGTTGGGAGCCGGGTCAGGGGGATGTCAATTATGGGGAATCATGGGTTTGAGCCAGGTAGGATGGATGTGAGATTTTGGGGATGGAAAGAGAGGGGGATTAAGGAGATGATGGATCTGTTCCTGGGAAGGCGATTTGCAAGTTTGGAGGAGTTAGGCAAGATGTTTGGGCTGGTGCGGGGTGAAAGTTTTAGGTATATGCAGGTGGGGGACTTTGCAAGGAAGCTCTTTCTGACCTTCCCGATAGCACCTGCCACCTCGTTACTGGAGGCGGTGCTGTCAGTGGAGCGGTTGAGAGAGGGGGTCGTCTCGGCCATTTACGGGAGGATTTTGGAGGAGGACGGGTTGTCCTTAGTCGGGGAGGTTTAAGGTAAAGTGGGAGGAGGGATTGGGCGTAGCGCTGGAGGAGGGTCTGTGGTGTGAGGTGTTGCGGAGAGTAAATGCCTTGCCTTCAGGCGTGAAGCTGGGGCTGATAGAGCTGAAGGTAGTGTACAGAGCGCACCTTGCAAAGTCTAGGATGAGCTGGCTGTTCGAAGGAGCGGAGGACGTCTGTGAGCAGTGGGCCCCGCAAACCATGTGCATATGTTTTTATCCTGCCTGAAATTGGAAAGGTTTTGGAGAACGGTGTTCAGCACCATTTCGGGGGTTCTACATCTGGCCTTGGAGCCTGGCCCCCTAGAATCCACATTCGGGGTGACGGACCGGTAGGAGTTTCAGGCGGGTGCATGGGCAGATGTCTTAGCCTTCGCCTCCCTGATTGGTTGCAGGCTTGTCTTGTTGGAGTGGCGGTCAGCTTCTCCACCCTGTCCCTCGGCGTGTCGGAGGACCTGCTGGAGTTTCTGACCCTGCAAAAGGTGACGTTTGCTCTGAGCAGGGGGTGGGGTGGGGGGGGGGGGGGGGGGGGGGAGTTGAATATAGGGTTCTACAATCGTTGGAGTTTGTTCATCATACATTTTCAGGAGTTGGTTACCGTTGACTGCTGAGGCATCGGGGGTGGGGGTGGGGGGTTAGTGGGTTAGGTTTTTTTTGTAGCGTTGTTTTGTATTGTAAAATTGTTGAAAATTTGCTGAATAAAAATATTTTTTAAAAAAAGACAAGTTCAACAAAACTTACAACTGAAAATGCATCTTTACAAGACTTTACCTACATTGATGTGATTAATGATTTTGTGAAGAAAAAGTGCAGAAGAAAAGCCATCTAAGTTGCCATGGATTGCAAACAACTGATAAAGCAAGAAAATCTTTAAAATCTGTCCCTCCACCATGTTCTCCAGTCTAAATTCTATTCTTCAAGAGAGAACATATGCTGGTCTGATATAATGGCTGGTGGTCACATGCAGACAGTTATAACCGATGAGTAACCGTCATTCCCCCATCGCCCTTTACTGGCCTTCACTGGCTTTAAATCTTCTGAACAATTTAAAGAACGGAATCCTGCCAGACAGTCGCCAGCAAAACCACTGATATTAGACTTGGAATGGACATTCCACTTCTTTGGAGCGCTCCTGCACAGGACATTTTCGGGCTTCTTCAGCCCTGCGCTGGCCTGTGCTGTGCTGCAGTCATATCATCAGCTAACTTCTCCATCCCATTGCTCATTTGCCAGTTTCTGTTTGCTCGCCTCAAGGCACAGAGATCGCAATATTGACCATCTCTGTGTCACGCTGACAACATGTAGGCTTAGATTTCAATTTATCAATTGCACAGGCTTATTGATGTCATAAAGTGCACCACAGCAGTCTGTCAAGCTGTGATTTGGGGTTTCTGAGCCTTGCATTGTGTGAGCTGGGTGTGAGCGGGGTCAGGAATGCATTGACATCATTCAGGGAGGGGCTCGACGTCGTTGTGGGCAGAGCTCTATGTCATTGGGGGAGGAATCAAAATCATTGGGGGCATGGCTCTACATAATTGGGGAGGAGGGTCACGTCATTGGGACAGGCCACCACATCACTAGGGGGTGGAGTGTGACATGTGGCCCCCGCAAAGAGGTCGATCACAGGCCCCCAAAGCTGTAAATCTGCCTCTGGTGGGCCCTGTATGTTTGCTTCTGCTTGCACTCTATATAAAAGTAAAGCTCAGCATGTCAAGGCTTGACGATAGGTACATGCATATTACTCTCCCAAACTGAATCACTGTCCTTTATCCACTTCTCTTAACTGGGGTATGATTTAATCATGGAAAGTTATTCAAATAGAGCTCCTTTTTGATCTCCAATTTCTCCCTGCTTCTTAAGTTGTTTGCGAGTTTCATGAACGATTATGATCAATGTTGTGTTTCTTACAAAAGGTTACCATGATCACTGTGAGTTATGTAGTTCATTTAGAATGGAGAAGTGGATCCAATATTGGGCATCCGTCCCAATCCACCAATTTATGTTGCAGGGTTTCTATAGCAACTGGATTGACCTTCCAACCTTTGCACATGCAAGCTTGTGCACATGAATTTTCAAAGTCATTGCTTTCCACTAGCCATTTCAATACCCTAATCCAGTCTTTATTAGTGTCACAAGCAGGCTTATTATAACACTGCAATGAAGTTACTGCGAAAAACCCCTAGTCTCCACACTCTGGTGCCTGTTCGAGTACACTGCAGGAGAATTCAGAATGTCCAATTCACCTAATAGGCACGTCTTTCGGGACTTGTGTGAAGAAACCGGAGCACCCGGAGGAAACCCACGCAGACACGGGGAGAAAGTGCAGACTCTGCACAGACAGTGAGCCAAGGCGGGAATCAAACCCGGGTCCCTGGCGCTGTGAAGCAACAGTGCAAACCACTGTGCTACCGTGCTGACTCAAATCTTCCCCAAGTATCAGCATAGATCCCTAGACATCCTTAGTGTTGAAACCACTTTGGTGGGCAGCACGGTAGCATTGTGGATAGCACAATTGCTTCACAGCTCCAGGGTCCCAGGTTCGATTCCGGCTTGGGTCATTGTCTGTGCGGAGTCTGCACATCCTCCCCGTGTGTGCGTGGGTTTCCTCTGGGTGCTCCGGTTTCCTCCCACAGTCCAAAGATGTGCAGGTTAGGTGGATTGGCCATGATAAATTGCCCTTAGTGTCGAAAATTGCCCTTAGTGTTGGGTGGGGTTACTGGGTTATGGGGATAGGGTGGAGGTGTGGACCTTGGGTAGGGTGCTCTTTCCAAGAACCGGTGCAGACTCGATGGGCCGAATGGCCTCCTTCTGCACTGTAAATTCTATGAAACCAATTCATCGTTCATACAAAGGCAAGTGGAAGCCCTTCAGCACATTGGAACACTGCTCTTTTTCAATGGAGGCTGAAATAATCATGTTGTTTGTTCAAATATTTTTTAATATCTGATTTCACTTTGTAATTTTTATGAGTCATGCATTAACTAATATAGATAGTATATAGCATCAAAAGCTTTGGTCATATAAACTAACATGGCCTATCGAGCCTGTTCCGCCATTCAATAAGATCATGGCTGATTTGACTCTAACTGCTCTTATACCCCCGGCAACCTATCACTCTCTTGATGACCAAGAATCTATCGACCTCTGCCTTGAAAACATTCAAAGAATATGCTTCCATTGTCTTTTGAGGAAGGGAGTTCCAAAGGCTCCTAACCCTCTGAGAGAAACAATTTCTTGCCACCTCTATCTTAAATGGATGACCCCTTATTTTTAAACAGTGACTTCTATGTTCTAGATTCTCCCAGAACAGGAAATATCCGCTCCACATCGACCATGTCAAGACACCATAGGATCTTGCATGTTTCAATAAAAGTCATAACTTGTATAATAGTCCCTCATAAGATAACCTGTGATGCGACCATCAATTCACTCAAGGACTCGTGTCGGAGTAAAACAGTGGTTTTAATTAACTATCAACGTTGCCTGCCTGCGACTGGTACATACTGAGGACAGTCCCACAGGCCAGCTACTCTTATACTCCTTCAAAGGGGCGGAGCCATGGGCGGAGCCCGTACATGCTCCAACATCCTCCAACATCTCCCCCTGTGGGTGAAGCCATACAATTGCCCACAGATAAAACCCACAGGGTTAATAACATAGAACATAACTGGTGAATTAACTGTATTTATAAACATAGAACATAACTGGTGAATTAACTGTATTTACATACACCACATTCACCCCCTGTAAAAAAATAAAGTCCAGCGGGGTGATGGGTCACAAGTTCAGCCGGTCCGGCGCCCGGATCGTACCCTGCGACCGCCGAAGCACTGGTGTTGCAGCCGCTTCAGGTGGCTGGGGAAGTGGGCCCGGTGCAGCCCCAGGGGTGGTGTCCGGGAGCGGCTCTTCCCGAGCTTCATTCCTGCGCAGCACAGGCCTGGGGTAGTCTCTGGTCGGGAGCCCACGAGGGGGTCGGGTGTTCGGCCGGAAATGCAATGAGGCTCTGGAAAGCGACCTCCAGTGAAGTCGCCAGTTTCACCGTCTCGTCCAGTTCCTGGGCCCCTTTCTCGAGCAGTCGCTGCCGCACGTAATTTGATCTGACCCCTGCAACGTAGACATCTCGGATGGCGAGCTCCATGTGCTGAGTGGCCGTAACGGCCTGATAGTTGCAGTTGCACGCGAGGGCTTTGAGGTCGTGCAGATAGTCCTCAAGTGACTCCCCGGGGCGCTGGCGTCAAGTAGTGAGAATATGTCGCGCATAGACCTCGTTCACAGGCTGCACGTAGATGCGTTCGAGGATTGCGAGAACGGCGGTATATGAGGTGGCCTCTTCGAGTTGCACAAAAATGCGGTGACTCACCCGTGTGTGGAGGAGACTCAATTTTTGTTCGTCCGTGATGGATGGTGTCGACGACGCGGCAAGGTAGGCCTCGAAACACCGCAGCCAGTGTGAAAAAATTTCCTTCCCCTCTGCTGCCTGTGGATCGAGCTCCAGTCAGGTTTGAGGGCTGACTCCATAATCGTTTTTGTTCAGATAGTTAATTAAATTGATGCGACCATCAATTCACTCAAGGACTCGTGTCGGAGTAAAACAGTGGTTTTAATTAACTATCAACTTTGCCTGCCTGCGACTGGTACATACTGAGGACAGTCCCACAGGCCAGCTACTCTTATACTCCTTCAAAGGGGCGGAGCCATGGGCGGAGCCCATACATGCTCCAACATCCTCCAAAATCTCCCCTGTGGGTGAAGCCATACAATGGTCCACAGATAAAACCCACAGGGTTAATAACATAGAACATAACTGGTGAATTAACTGTATTTATAAACATAGAACATAACTGGTGAATTAACTGTATTTACATACACCACAACCTGCCGATTCCAAATATTCGCCTACAGCACCTTCTCCGAACTGCTTCCAACGCATTTACATCTTTCCTTCAATAACGAGACCAATACTGTACTCAGTACTCCAGATGTCGTCTCACCAGTGTCTTACACAACTGAAGCATAAACTCCCTAATTTTGTATTCAATTCCCCTCGCAATAAATGATAACATTCAAGACTTCCGGGTGCGGCGATGACCAGCTAAGTCGCACGTTTCGGCAGCTCCAGGTGGAACGGACTTTTGGGCTCTTGATAGGAGCCCCAACGGCAATTTTAACTGCAAAAAACGCTGTGCTGTAATCCAGAAGGGAATCCCCCCGGACACGTATTGGAAAAAAGGCACAAAGCAAGATGGCGTCGGAAGGAGGCAGTTTAATATGGGGCCCTGACCAACAAGAGTTCCTGCGGCGTTGCGTGGAAGAACTCAAAAAGGAGATGAAGAAGGAGCTGTTGGCCCCGATATTACAAGCGATTGAGGGGCTAAAGGAGGAGCAAAAGACCCAGGAACAGGAGCTTCGGGTCGTGAAGGCAAAGGCTGCTGAGAATGAGGATGACATACAGGGCCTGGTGGTGAAAACGGAGATGCACGAGGCACAACACAAAAGGTGTGTGGAAAGGCTGGAGGTGCTGGAGAATAATGCGAGGAGGAAGAATTTAAGGATTCTTGGTCTTCCCGAAGGTGTAGAAGGGGCGGACGTCGGGGCATATGTGAGCACGATGCTGCACTCGTTAATGGGATCGGAGGCCCCGACGGGTCCGCTGGAGGTGGAGGGAGCCTATCGAGTTATGGCGCGAAGACCGAGGGCTGGAGAAATTCCTCGAGCCATAGTGGTGAGATTTCTCCGATATAAGGACAGAGAGATGGTCCTCAGGGGAGGGAGGATGAGGAGCTGAGGGCGCCGGCCATTGGGGGCGGGCCAAAAGGGAAGCGCGGGCTTTGTTCCCGCGCTATGGTAATCATGGCGGGAACAGGGAAGCAGGAAGGAGGGGGCCTCGCACAGTGTGAGCCGAGGTCACGGGGGGAAGCCGAGGTCGGCCAGAGTTTGCTGACTTCTGGGAGCAACATGGGGGGTGCAATTACGCTAGTTTGGGATCTAGTGGGGGGGGGGTTAACTGGGTTGCTGCTGCTGGGGAGAAGGGGGAGCTGGTATGGGGGGGTGTGGTCGGGGCGGGGGGGCGCCGCTTGGGGGAGAAACGGCTACGTGGGAACCGGGTGAGGAGCTGGATTGAAAAAGAAGATGGCTAGTCGTCAAGGGGCGGGGGGGGGTAAAGAGCCCCCCAACCCGGTTGATCACGTGGAATGTGAGAGGGCTGAACGGGCCGATTAAGAGGGTACGGGTACTCTCACACCTAAAGAAACTTAAGGCAGATGTGGTTATGCTTCAGGAGACGCATCTGAAGCTGATAGACCAGGTCAGACTACGCAAAGGATGGGTGGGGCAGGTGTTTCATTCGGGGCTAGACGCAAAAAACAGGGGGGTGGCCATACTAGTGGGGAAGCGGGTAATGTTTGAGACAAAGACTATAGTGGCGGATAGTGGGGGCAGATACATTATGGTGAGTGGCAAATTGCAAGGGGAGGCGGTGGTATTAGTGAACATGTATGCCCCGAACTGGGATGATGCCAACTTTATGAGGCGTATGTTAGGACGAATCCCGGACCTAGAGGTGGGGAAGTTGGTAATGGGTGGAGATTTTAATACGGTGCTGGACCCAGGGCTGGACAGATCGAGGTCCAGGACTGGAAGGAGGCCGGCTGCAGCTAGGGTGCCTAAGGACTTTATGGAGCAGATGGGAGGAATAGACCCCTGGAGATTTAGTAGACCTAGGAGTAAGGAGTTTTCGTTTTTCTCCTATGTCCACAAAGGGGACGGAGTACACGGCTATGGCCATTTCGGATCATGCTCCACATTGGGTGGACCTGGAGATAGGGGAAGAAAAACAACAGCGTCCACCCTGGAGAATGGACATGGGATTATTGGCAGATGAGGGGGTGTGCTTAAGGGTGAGGGGGTGTATTGAAAGGTACTTGGAACTCAATGATAATGGAGAGGTGGGAGTGGTCTGGGAGGCGCTGAAGGCAGTGGTTAGAGGGGAGCTGATATCTATTAGGGCACATAAAGGAAAGCAGGAGGGTAGGGAAAGGGAACGGTTGTTGAAAGAACTTCTGAGGGTGGATAGACAATATGCGGAGGCACCGGAGGAGGGACTTTACAGGGAAAGGCAAAGGCTACATGTAGAATTTGACTTGTTGACTACGGGTAATGCAGAGGCACAATGGAGGAAGGCACAGGGTGTACAGTACGAATACGGGGAGAAGGCGAGCAGGTTGCTGGCCCACCAACTGAGGAAAAGGGGAGCAGCGAGGGAGATAGGGGGGGTGAGAGATGAGGAGGGAGAGATGGAGTGGGGAGCGGAGAGAGTGAATGGAGTGTTCAAGGCATTTTACGAAAGATTATATGAAGCTCAGCCCCCGGATGGGAAGGAGAGAATGATGTGCTTTCTGGATCAGCTGGAATTTCCTAAGGTGGAGGAGCAGGAGAGGGTGGGACTGGGAGCACAGATTGAGACGGAGGAAGTGGTGAAAGGGATTGGGAGCATGAGGCGGGGAAGGCCCCGGGACCAGACGGATTCCCAGTTGAATTCTATAGGAAATGTATGGACTTTCTGGCCCCGCTACTGATGAGAACCTTTAATGAGGCGAGGGAAAGGGGGCAGCTGCCCCCGACTATGTCAGAGGCAACGATATCGCTCCTCCTAAAGAAGGAAAAAGACCCGCTGCAATGCGGATCCTACAGGCCCATTTCCCTCCTGAATGTGGACGCTAAGATTCTGGCCAAGGTAATGGCAATGAGGATAGAGGATTGTGTCCCGGGGGTGGTTCATGAGGACCAAACTGGGTTTGTGAAGGGGAGACAGGTGAATACAAATATACGGAGGCTGTTAGGGGTAATGATGATGCCCCCACCAGAGGGGGAAGCGGAGATAGTGGTGGCGATGGATGCCGAGAAAGCATTTGATAGAGTGGAGTGGGATTATTTGTGGGAGGTGCTGAGGAGATTTGGTTTTGGGGATGGGTATATCAGGTGGGTACAGTTGCTGTATAGGGCCCCGATGGCGAGCGTGGTCATGAATGGACGGGGGTCTGACTATTTTTGGCTCCGTAGAGGGACGAGGCAGGGATGTCCTCTGTCCCCGTTATTGTTTGCACTGGCGATTGAACCCCTGGTCATAGCATTGAGGGGTTCCAGGAAGTGGAGGGGAGTACTCAGGGGGGGAGAAGAACACCGGGTATCTCTGTATGCGGATGATTTGTTGCTATATGTGGCGGACCTGGCGGAGGGGATGCCAGAGATAATGCGGATACTTGGGGAGTTTGGGGATTTTTCAGGGTACAAACTGAACATGGGGAAAAGTGAGTTGTTTGTGGTGCATCCAGGGGAGCAGAGCAGAGAGATAGAGGATTTACCGTTGAGGAAGGTAACAAGGGACTTCCGGTACTTGGGGATCCAGATAGCCAAGAATTGGGGTACATTACACAGGCTTAATTTAACGCGGTTGGTGGAACAGATGGAGGAGGACTTTAAGAGATGGGACGTGGTGTCATTGGCAGGTAGGGTGCAGGCGGTTAAAATGGTGGTCCTCCCGAGATTCCTTTTTGTGTTTCAGTGCCTCCCGGTGGTGATCACGAAGGCTTTTTTCAAAAGAATCGAGAAGAGTATTATGAGTTTTGTGTGGGCCGGGAAGACCCCGAGAGTGAGGAGGGGATTCTTGCAGCGTAGTAGGGACAGGGGGGTGCTGGCACTACCGAGCCTAAGTGAGTACTACTGGGCCGCCAATGTTTCAATGGTGTGTAAGTGGATGGGAGAAGGGGAGGGAGCGGCGTGGAAGAGATTGGAGAGGGCGCCCTGCAGGGGGACTAGCCTACAAGCAATGGTGACGGTACCGTTGCCGTTCTCACTAAAGAAATACACCACAAGCCCGGTGGTGGTGGCTACATTGAAAATTTGGGGGCAGTGGAGACGGCATAGGGGAAGGACGGGAGCTTCGGTGCGGTCCCCGATAAGAAACAATCATAGGTTCGTTCCGGGGAGAATGGATGGGGGATTTGGAGCATGGCAAAGAGCTGGGGTAGTACAACTGAGAGATCTGTTTGTAGATGGGATGTTTGCGAGTCTGGGAGCGCTGACGGAAAAATATGGGTTGCCCCAAGGGAATGCATTTCGGTACATGCAATTGAGGACTTTTGCGAGGCAACAGGTGAGGGAATTCCCGCAGCTCCCGGCGCAGGAGGTGCAGGATAGAGTGATCTCAGAGACATGGGTGGGGGATGGTAAGGTGTCGGACATATACAGGGAAATGAGGGACGAGGGGGAGATCATGGTAGATGAGCTGAAAGGGAAATGGGAAGAAGAACTGGGGGAGGAGATTGAGGAGGGGCTGTGGGCTGATGCCCTACGTAGGGTAAACTCATCGTCCTCGTGTGCCAGGCTAAGCCTGAAACAATTTAAGGTGTTACACAGGGAGCATATGACTGGAGCACGGCTTAGTAAATTTTTTGGGGTAGAGGATAGGTGTGCGAGATGCTCGAGAGGCCCAACGAATCACACCCACATGTTCTGGTCATGCCCGGCACTACAGGGGTTCTGGGTGGGGGTGGCAAAGGTGCTTTCGAAGGTGGTGGGGGTACGGGTCGAACCAAGCTGGGGGTTGGCTATATTTGGGGTTGCAGAAGAGCTGGGAGTGCAGGAGGCGAGAGAGGCTGACGTGTTGGCCTTTGCGTCCCTAGTAGCCCGGCGCAGGATATTGTTAATGTGGAAGGAAGCCAAACCCCCGGGTGTGGAGACCTGGATAAACGACATGGCAGGGTTTATAAAGTTAGAACGGATTAAGTTCGTGTTAAGGGGTTCGGCTCAGGGGTTCACCAGGTGGTGGCAACCGTTCGTCGATTACCTCACAGAAAGATAGAGGGAATGGAAAAGAAGTAGACAACAGCAGCAACCCAGGGGGGAGGGGGGGTGGAGGAATCAAACGGACTCTCAGAGATGTTATTGTATATGTATAATATGTATAGGTATTTGTTATAGGTAATTGTTTGTTGGATTGTATTTTTGGAGAGTATTTATTTGGTTGCCATTCAGTTTTGTTTTTGTTTTTGTTTATATATTATTTATTTATTTGTTTAAAACTGGCCCCTGTTATTTATATTGCTTTATTGTTGTGTAAAAGAAACACTACGTACTGTTATGTTTGGCCAAAAATCTTGAATAAAATACATATATTTTTTAAAAAATGATAACATTCAATTTGCTTTCCTAATTATTTGCTGTAATTACCACCAGCCTTTTGCAATTCATGCGCATAGATAGAAGCTACAGGGCCATAGTTACACCTGAGTACAAAGGTAGCTGGGTAACAGTTAGAGGTAGGAAGAGGAGGAAGCAGTCAGTGCAGGGATCCCCTGTGGTTGGTCCTCTAAACAATAAGTATACTGCTTTGGATACTGTTGGGGGGGATTACCTAGCAGGGGTAGGCTGCAGTGACCGGGTCTCTGGTACGAGGTCCGGCTCAGGGGCTCAGGAGGGAAGGGTGGAGATTAGGAGAGCACGAGTTATAGGGGACTCAATAGTTAGAGGTACAGACAGGCGGTTCTGTGGGCACAGGCAAAACTCTCGGATGCTTTGTTGCCTACCGGGTGCCAGGGTCCATGACGTCTCGGATCGTCTCTTCAGGATCCTTAAGGGGGAGGGTGTGCAGCCAGAAGTCATGGTGCACATTGGTACCAACGACGTAGGTAGGAAAAGGGGTGTGGATGTAATAAACGAGTTTAGGGAGTTAGGCTGGAAGTTAAAAGCCAGGACAGACAGAGTTGTCATCTCTGGTGTGTTGCTGGTGCCACGTGATATCGAGGCTAGGAATAGGGAGAGGGTGCAGTTGAACACATGGCTGCAGGAATGGTGTAGAAGGGAGGGCTTCAGATATTTGGATAATTGGAGCGCATTCTAGGGAAGGTGGGACCTGTACAAGCAGGACAGGTTGCATCTGAACCAGAGGGGCACCAATATCCTGTGAGAGAGGTTTTCTAGTACTCTTCGGGAGAGTTTAAACTAATTTGGCTGGGGAATGGGAACCGGATTTGTAGTCCAGCAACTAAGGTAGCTGACGTTCAGGACGCCAAAGCATGTAGTGAGGCAGTTAGGACGGTAACACTGACAAAGGAGAGTACTTGCAGGCACAGAGATGGGTTGAAATGTATATACTTCAACACAAGAAGCATCAGGAATAAGGTGGGTGAACTTAAGGCATGGATCGGTACTTGGGACTACGATGTGGTGGCCATCACGGAAAATTGGATAGAAGAGGGGCAGAAATGGTTGTTGGAAGTTCCTGGTTATAGATGTTTCAATAAGATTAGATTGGGTGGTAAAAGAGGTGGGGTGTGGCATTGTTAATTAGAGATAGTATAACAGCTGCAGAAAGGCAGTTCGAGGAGGATCTGCCTACGGAGGTAGTATGGGTTGAAGTCAGAAATAGGAAAGGAGCAGTCACCTTGTTGGGAGTTTTCTATAGGCCCCCCAATAGCAGCAGAGATGTGGAGGAACAGATTGGGAAACGGATTTTGGAAAGGTGCAGAAGTCACAGGGTAGTAGTCATGGGTGACTTCAACTTCCCAAATATTAAGTGGAAACTCTTTAGATCAAATAGTTTGGATGGGGTGGTGTTTGTGCAGTGTGTCCAGGAAGCTTTTCTAACACAGTATGTAGATTGTCCGACCAGAGGGGAGGTCATATTGGATTTGGTACTTGGTAATGAACCAGGGCAAGTGATAGATTTGTTAGTGGGGGAGCATTTTGGAGATAGTGACCACAATTCTGTGACTTTCACTTTAGTAATGGAGAGGGATAGGTGCGTGCAATAGGGCAAGGTTTACAATTGGGGGAAGAGTAAATACGATGCTGTCAGACAAGAACTGGAGTGCATAAGTTGGGAACATAGGCTGTCAGGGAAGGACACAATTGAAATGTGGAACTTGTTCAAGGAACAGATACTACGTGTCCTTGATACGTATATCCCTGTCAGGCAGGGAAGAGATGGTCGAGTGAGGGAACCATGGTTGACAAGAGAGGTTGAATGTCTTGTTAAGAGGAAGAAGGATACTTATGTAAGGCTGAGGAAACAAGGTTCAGACAGGGTGCTGGAGGGATACAAGATAGCCAGGAGGGAACTGATGTAAAGGGATTAGGAGAGCTAAGAGAGGGCATGAAAAATCTTTGGCGGGTAGGATCAAGGAAAACCCCAAGGCCTTTTACACATATGTGAGAAATATGAGAATGACTAGAGCGAGGGTAGGTCCGATCAAGGACAGTAGCGGGAGCTTGTGTATTGAGACTGAAGAGATAGGAGAGATCTTGAACGAGTACTTTCCTTCAGTATTTACGAGTGGGAGGGGCCATATTGTTGGAGAGGACAGCGTGGAACAGACTGGTAAGCTCGAGGAGATATTTGTTAGGAAGGAAGATGTGTTGGGCATATTGAAAAACTTGAGGATAGACAAGTCCCCCGGGCCTGACGGGATATATCCAAGGATTCTATGGGAAGCAACAGATGAAATTGCAGAGCCGTTGGCAATGATCTTTACGTCCTCACTGTCAACAGGGGTGGTACCAGGGGATTGGAGATTGGCGAATGGCGTGCCCCTGTTCAAAAAAGGGAATAGGGATAACCCTGGGAATTACAGGCCAGTTAGTCTTACTTTGGTGGCAGGCAAAGTAATGGAAAGGGTACTGAGGGATAGGATTTCTGAGTATCTGGAAAGATACTGCTTGATTAGGGATAGTCAGCACGGATTTGTGAGGGGTAGGTCTTGCCTCACAAATCTTAATGAATTCTTTAGGAGGTGACCAAGCACATGGATGAAGGTAAAGCAGTGGATGTAGTGTACATGGATTTTAGTAAGGCATTTGATAAGGTTCCCCATGGTAGGCTTATGCAGAAAGTAAGGAGGCATGGGGTAGTGGGGAATTTGGCCAGTTGGATAACGAACTGGCTAACCGATAGAAGTCAGAGAGTGATGGTGGGTGGCAAATATTCAGCCTGGAACCCAGTTACCAGTGGCATACCGCAGGGATCAGTTCTGTGTCCTCTGCTGTTTGTGATTTTCATTAATGACTTGGATGAGGAAGTTGAAGGGTGGGTCAGTAAATTTGCCGACGATACGAAGATTGGTGGAGTTGTGGATAGTGAGGAGGGCTGTTGTCGGCTGCAAGGAGACATAGATAGGATGCAGAGCTGGGCTGAGAAGTGGCAGATGGAGTTTAACCCTGAAAAGTGTGAGGTTGTCCATTTTGGAAGGACAAATATGAATGTGGAATACAGAGTTAACGGTAGGGTTCTTGGCAATGTGGAGGAGCAGAGAGATCTTGGGGTCTATGTTCATAGATCTTTGAAAGTTGCCACTCAAGTGGATAGTGCTGTGAAGAAGGCCTATTGTGTGCTAGCGTTCATTAGCAGAGGGATTGAATTTAAGAGCCGTGAAGTGATGATGCAGCTGTACAAAACCTTGGTAAGGCCACATTTAGAGTACTGTGTGCAGTTCTGGTCGCCTCATTTTAGGAAGGATGTGGAAGCTTTGGAAAAGGTGCAAAGGAGATTTACCAGGATGTTGCCTGGAATGGAGAGTAGGTCTTATGAGGAAAGGTTGAGGGTGCTAGGCCTTTTCTCATTAGAACGGAGAAGACTGAGGGGCGACTTGATAGAGGTTTATAAGATGATCAGGGGAATAGATTTAGTAGACAGTCAGAGACTTTTTCCCCAGGTGGAACAAACCATTACAAGCGGACATAAATTTAAGGTGAATGGTGGAAGATATAGGGGGGATGTCAGAGGTAGGTTCTTTACCCAGAGAGTAGTGGGGGCATGGAATGCACTGCTTATGGAAGTAGTTGAGTCGGAAACATTAGGGACCTTCAAGCGGCTATTGGATAGGTACATAGATTACGGTAGAATGATGGGGTGTAGATTGATTTGTTCTTAATCTAGGACAAAAATTCGGCACAACATCGTGGGCCGAAGGGCCTGTTCTGTGCTGTATTTTCTATGTTCTATGTTCTATGTTTGAGGATATCTCAATTCCCATGAACCTTAGAGTTCTGCAATCTCTCACCAATTAGATAACATGATTTTTTTTTCTTCCTCCCAAAATGGACAATTTCATATTTTCCCACATTATACTCCATTTGCCAGATTTTCTCCCACTTACTTAACCTAACTATGTCTCCTAGTAGTCACTATTTTTCCTCTTCACAACTTACTTTCCTACCTATCTTTGTATCATCAGTTAATTTAGCAAACATACCTTCAAACCCTTCATCCAAACTAGTCTTAGATCCACTCTTCACTCCTTTAAACTGAATGTAAAATTCAATCATATTATGATCACTGCTACCTAGGGTGCCTGCATTTTAAGGTTATCAATTAATTCTATATTGTTGTACAATATCATGTCTCATATAGTTGGCTCTCTGGTTACACCCGAAAGTGTTAATTTAAGAACCTATTACAAACATATTCCATGAACCCCTCACTTATGCCCATCTGATTTTTCCAGTCTCTTCCTTTATACTCTGTTCCAATTAGGGGGTCCGTACACCTCTCTCACAAGTGACTTCTTTTTGTTTTATCATTTCTCTTCTCAACCCACACCACTTCTACATTGTGGTTTCCTGAACTTAAGTCACCTCTCTCCATTTCACTAATGCCATTAATAATTAGCAGAACCACCTATTTACCTTTTCATCGCTTCCTGTCCTTCTTAATGTATCCTTCAATATTCAGGGCCCAATCTATGTCATCTTACAGCCATGTTGCTGCAAAGACTATCAGATCATGCTTATTTATATTGATTTGCACCATCAGTTCATCTGTTTTGTTTCAAATGCTATTTGCAAGTCTTTAATTTTGTCCCTTTATTATTTTTATAACCTCTAGCTTTGACTACAGTTTTAACCTTAGAATTGTACTCTCTCTGCCTTCCTGTCATGTTCTGTTTATCATTTTCCATATTAATGACTTTCTCTCTTGCCTTGTCTCTACTCTTTGATTTACCACATCTTCCCAGATTTGATCCCTTGCCCCAGTATTTAGTTTAGTCCCCAGGGTACTAGGGACATGATCCCACTTGCTATTCCCAGTTTATACTTGCTGGTTCCCTCCAGCTCTGACGTGCTGAGGTGTGTGGAATCAGTGACAGGGTTACAAATTTTCATAGGGCAGTTAGGCCCAAGCACAAGGGTGTTTTATGGCCAACCTTTGCCTGCATCACCCAACTGGGAAATCAGCACCTACCTGCCATGTGGGGAGGGGTTTGGAGGTAAGGGGCTGGTTTAGCACAGTGGGCTAAATAGCTGGCTTGTAATGCAGAACAATGCCAGCAGTGCGGGTTCAATTCCCGTACCAGCCTCCCCGAACAGGTGCTGGAATGTGGCAACTAGGGGCTTTTCATAGTAACTTCATTGAAGCATAGTTGTGACAATAAGCGATTATTAAGTAGAAGTGGGATGTAGCCTGGTTAACGACCTTTTGTGGATTCAAAAATAAATTGCAATTCTCTTTGGGGACCAGATTGCAGGTCCAGCCCCTCCAAAATTGATGGAGCCCATCGAAAACTTGGTCTCACCCATCCTAGTCATGCCAGAGAAGGGGGATCTCCATCCTCATTATGTGGTGTAAATCTTTATGCTTCTAATTCATCTTCATTTTTATTACTATTATGGAGAGGAGTGTGCACTTGAGAGTTGGCTGCTTTGTGCCAGTGATTAAGTAGCTAACAGCACCAGATGCTGAACTAATGCCAAATATTTATTATACATGATTTTGGATAATATATTTCTCCCATACACAATGGGAGAATTTCCCATGAATTTACATCTGGGGCGTCATTCTCTGACCCCCCAGCGGGTCGGAGAATGGCCGTTGGCCGTCGTGAATCCCGCCCCCGCCGGTTGCCGAAGTCTCCGAAGGGAGAAAAGTCGGCGGGGCGTTAATGTCGCCGCTGCCGCGGAGAATGTCGATATTCTCCCTTCCGGATGGGCCGAAGTCCCGTCGACGTGATGACCGTTCACGTCGACGTAAATTAAACCTCCTTTTCATCGGTGTGACCCAGTGCTCCAGGCTCACGCCGACCAGCGTGGAGGTGAGTGACGGCCTGGGGGGTTGGCTCTGGGCAGGCAATGGTGTGGCCGCAGTCTGAATGCGTGAGGAGAGGTGTGTCTCGGGTTGTGTGTGTGTGTGTGCGGCGGGGGGAGGGGTGGTTAGAGTAGGCTGGGCTCCGGGGGAGTGCCGGGAGGGTGTCCGTACCGGGGAGGTGGATGGAGGGGGGTCCGTGCTGTGCCGGGGTGGAGGTTGGGGGGGGGGGGGTCCGTGCTGGGGTGGAGGTTGGGGGGGGGGGTGTCCATGCCGGGGTGGAGGTGGGGGGGGGGTCCGTGCCGGGGTGGAGGTTGGGGGGGGGTCCGTGCTGGGGTGGAGGTTGGGGGTGGGGGGGGTCCGTGCCGGGGTGAGGTTGGTGGGGGGGTCCGTGCCGGGGTGGAGGTTGGGGGGGGTCCATGCCGTGCCTGGGTGGAGGTTGGGGGGGGGGTCCGTGCTGGGGTGGAGGTTGGGGGGGGGGTCCGTGCCGGGGTGAGGTTGGGGGGGGGGGGTCCGTGCCGGGATGGAGGTTGGGGGGGGGGTCCGTGCCGTTCCGGGGTGGAGGTTGGGGGGGGGGGGTCCGTGCCGGGGTGAGGTTGGGGGGGGTCCGTGCCGGGGTGGAAGTTGGGGGGGTCCGTGCCGTGCCGGGGTGGAGGTTGGGGGGGGGGTCCGTGCTGGGGTGGAGGTTGGGGGGTGTCCGTGCCGGGGTGAGGTTGGGGGGGGGGGTCTGTGCCGGGGTGAAGGTTGGGGGGGGGGGTCCGTGCCGAGGAGGGGGATGGGATGGCAAGTGAGTTGGTTCACCTGGCCAGGTGCCAGCCTCCAACAGTTGGACCCATGCGGTCCATGCCACCTGGCTGGGGGGAGGAGGGGATATGGGCAATGATGACATGTCGTCGTTCCCCTCCCCCCCCCCCCCCCACCAGGCCGTCATGTTTTCAGATCATCCAGCGATGTTGGCCGCCGTGGTGGCAGCCGGTCATGTCTATGTTGCCCTGGATGAGGAGGAGGAGGAGGAGGAGCGTGCCAGAGAGGCGGCGCAGGCTGCCGCAGAGGGGCAGGCGGCAGCCGCCCAGGCTGGAGGGACACCTGACCGACAGGACGAGGAGGGGGAGGAGGACGTCGCGGCCCCACGGCAACGGAGGCACCCGAGGGCGCCCCGTGTGTACCGGCCCCGGCAGTCATACCAGGACCTCACGGACCGGGAATGCAGGAGGAGACTCCGGATGAGCCGGGAAACCGTGGCACACACCTGCCACCTGCTGGCACACCTGTCACCGCGTGGCACTGGCGGGGGACACCCTCTCCCCGTGTCCGTCAAGGTTACGGTGGCCCTGAACTTTTATGCAACGGGGTCATTCCAGGCACCAAGTGGGGACCTGTCCGGCATATCGCAGACATCGGTGCACCGGTGCATCCGGGCAGTGACAGATGCCCTATATGCCATGGGGCACCGCTACATCCACTTCCCCGTGGACCAGGCCAGCCAAGATGCCCGGGCCGTGGGCTTCTCTGCCGTGGCCGGGTTCCCCATGGTCCAGGGCGCGATCGATGGGATGCACGTCGCCGTGCGGCCACCTGCAGATAACAGTGCCGTGTTCACTAATAGGAAGGGGACCTATTCGATGAACGTACAGGTGGTCTGCGACCACCGCATGATGATCCTACACGTCTGCGCCCGTCACCCAGGCAGTGTACACGACTCATTCGTGTTGTCGCGGTCATCCATCCCCGGCATGTACGAGGGACGCCATCCCCGGCTGAGGGGCTGGTTGCTGGGCGACAGGGGCTACCCATTGCGATCGTGGCTGATGACGCCTATACGGAGGCCACGCAATGAGGCGGAGAACCGCTACAATGATGCCCATGTAGCGACAAGGGGAGTGATCGAGAGGTGCTTTGGCGTGCTGAAGATGCGTTTCAGGTGCCTGGACCTCTCTGGGGGCGCCCTCCAGTATCGGTCAGATAGGGTCGGCCGCATCATTGTGGTGTGCTGCGTCCTGCACAACATAGCCCAGCAGAGGGGCGATGTGCCGCAGGCAGAGGAGGGCGGAGTGGAGGAGCAGCAGGACGAGGCCCAGTCCTCCCCAGATGAGGGGGATGGGCGCAATGGTCAGGGCAGACGGGGTAGACACAGGCGGGTGGCTGTCCACCGTTACCGGCTGGCCCAGCGGGCACGGGACAGACTGATAGCCGCCCGCTTCACTGACTAGATGGGCGTGGGAATCGGGTAGTATGGCCACAGACCGCACACCATGGCAACAGCCGACCACCCACACCCCCCACCCATCCACCCACCCAGCACCCTCACCCCCCTCCCCAACCCCACCCACCCCACCCGCATGCACCCCCCCCCCCCCCCCCCCCCATTGCCGATCCACCTGCGGCACAACGGGCCGGGCTCACACAGTTGCGGGTGGACGCGTGCCTATCGCAGGCCATGGAGGATGATGACAACCCGCCCTGCGATGAGCTCCTGGCTCTACATCGTTGGACTATGTCTGACCCATGGCCACAGTACCACCATCCACCCGGACCATCCCTGCATGCGGCTGTGACACTGCAGCGCACGGTCCCGTCCTCTGCCCGGGGGATGTTGATGGCGGCCCAGGGGGAAGGGGGCAGACTCACCTGGGGCTGAGGTAAGACCACCCCTCACACACACACTTGCGCTCAACGTACATGACACCCCCGCACACTTTCGACAGAGCACAAAGGCAGCTTCGGTAGGTGTAACATTGACTTTAATAACCAAAGGAGTTCATGCACGTGCCCTAGCCCCTAAAACTCATCTGTGCCCTGCAACCGTGCCAACTTACTCAGTGTCTAATTGTTTGGCCTTACGGGCCCTTTGACTACGTCTACGTGGTTCCCCAGACGGTACAGCAGAACTGGAGGTGGACTCCTGTGATTCCTGCCCTCTGACACTGGATCCCTTTGGCGGCCGTTTCCTGGGGCGTCCTGGCCTAGATGGGCCAGGCTGCGGCCCGGGCGACTGGGATGGCGAGCTGCCAGCCTGTCCTGCCCGTTGCCCACCCGATGCACCTGGGACGGAAGGGGGGAAGTCCGAGGTGTCGCGGTGTACCGGGACCTCCCCTACAGAGGGAGCCGGGACGGACCACACCACCTCCTCCTCCCTCAGGGTGCCCGATGGCCCCCAGGCCTCTACATGGGTGGGGGATGCGAACGGACTGGCCATCCGACGCCCCACCCGACATATGGCGCTGCCAGTCCTGGAGGCCCGTGCTGGTATCGACAGGGGTCTGCAGGTTTGCAGCCATGGAGCCCAGGGGGTTGGCAAACCCTGTCTGTGACAGTGCGACGCCGGCTCGCACATGGCCACTGGCGCCGATACCCTCAGCGATGACCTGCAGAGACTGGGCCATGGCCTGCTGAGACTGGGCCATGGCCTGCAGAGACTGGGCTATGGCGTTGAGCGCCTCTGCCATCTGGCGCTGGCACTGGCTCATGGCCTCCTGTGAGAGGGCAGCCATTTCCTGGGCCACAGACGCCACCTGCACGGAAGGCCCCAGGCCTCGCAAACCGTTCCCCATGTCTGACACCGTCGCACCCATTGCCTCCACCGCGGACGCCACCCGTGCGGTGTCGGCCTGGGTGGCATGCATGACCGGCACCACTCCCAGCTCCTGGACGCGGGTGGACTCCTCCACCTGCGACCGCAGCCGCCGCAAGCCGCCCGTCACCCTCTTCGCTCGTCTCCGGGTCGGTGGTTGCATCGGATCTATGTGTGGGTGTGGTAACTGCAGGAACCCGGGATCCATCTGGGCGGCAGATGTTCGCTTGGGCTGGGCTGCCCTCCGACCGCCCGGCTCCTCTGCTGCTCCTACCTCCACCTGCTGTATCGGGACGGCTGTGTTGTGCGCACCAGTGAGTGTACCAGACGCCTCATCACTAAAGTGCCCAACCGTGGTGAGTGTTTCTGCGATGGTGGAGGGTGTTGGTGACAGCAGTGGCGTTGTGTCGTGCTCTTCGTCCCACTCTGAGTCCATGGCACTTTGGGGTGGGGGTTCGTCTCCACCCATCCACTCTGAGTCACTGTCCGGTATTTCGTCTTCCTGGGTAGTGCTGTCCCGGGTAGTGGTGTCCTGCGTAGTGGTGTCCTGGGTAGTGGTGTCCTGGGTAGTGGTGTCCTGGGTAGTGGTGTCCTGGGTAGTGGTGTCCTGGCTCGGATGTGATGGGGTCCTGTGGCTGCCCCCCTCGTCGCTGGGTGGTCGCTCCCGCACGTGACGGGGGTGTCGTCTCCCTGTTGCTCCAGGTCTCTCCGTCTCCCGTGGTGTGCGAGGGGCATCCTGCGGGCGTCGCATGCTGGAGGGTCCGGGTCTCTCCGTCTCCCGTGGTCTCCGAGGGGCATCCTGCGGGCGTCGCATGCTGGAGGGTCCGGGTCTCTCCGTCTCCCGTGGTCTCCGAGGGGCATCCTGCGGGCGTCGCATGCTGGAGGGTGCGGGTCTCCCGTGGTCTCCGAGGGGCATCCTGCGGGCGTCGCATGCTGGAGGGTCCGGGTCTCTCTGTCTCCCGTGGTCTCCGAGGGGCATCCTGCGGGTGTCGCATGCTGGAGGGTGCGGGTCTCTCCGTCTCCTGTGGTCTCCGATGGGCATCCTGCGGGCGTCGCATGCTGGAGGGTCCGGGTCTCTCCGTCTCCCGTGGTCTCCGAGGGGCATCCTGTGGGCGTTGCATGCTGGAGGGTGCGGGTCTCTCCGTCTCCCGTGGTCTCCGAAGGGCATCCTGCGGGCGTCGCATGCTGGAGGGTGCGGGTCTCTCCGACTCCTGTGGTCTCCGAGGGGCATCCTGCGGGCGTCGCATGCTGGAGGGTGCGGGTCTCTCCGACTCCTGTGGTCTCCGAGGGGCATCCTGCGGGCGTCGCATGCTGGAGGGTGCGGGTCTCTCCGTCTCCTGTGGTCTCCGAGGGGCATCCTGCGGGCGTCGCATGCTGGAGGGTGCGGGTCTCTCCGTCTCCTGTGGTCTCCGAGGGGCATCCTGCGGGCGTCGCATGCTGGAGGGTCCGGGTCTCTCCATCTCCCGTGGTCTCCGAGGGGCATCCTGCGGGCGTCGCATGCTGGAGGGTGCGGGTCTCTCCGTCTCCCGTGGTCTCCGAGGGGCATCCTGCGGGCGTCGCATGCTGGAGGGTCCGGGTCTCTCCGTCTCCCGTGGTCTCCGAGGGGCATCCTGCGGGCGTCGCATGCTGGAGGGTCCGGGTCTCTCCGTCTCCCGTGGTCTCCGAGGGGCATCCTGCGGGCGTCGCATGCTGGAGGATGCGGGTCTCTCCGACTCCTGTGGTCTCCGAGGGGCATCCTGCGGGCGTCGCATGCTGGAGGGTGCGGGTCTCTCCATCTCCTGTGGTCTCCGAGGGGCATCCTGCGGGCGTCGCATGCTGGAGGGTCCGGGTCTCTCCGTGGCCCGTGGTCTCCGAGGGGCATCCTGCGGGCGTCGCATGCTGGAGGGTGCGGGTCTCTCCGTCTCCTGTGGTCTCCGAGGGGCATCCTGCGGGTGTCACATGCTGGAGGGTGCGGGTCTCTCCGTCTCCTGTAGTCTCCGAGGGGCATCCTGCGGGCAGTCTGCATCTGCGGGGATGGGTGCCTGGACGATTGGTCCTGCGATACAGAATGAAGCATGCATGGTTAGACATCAGGCAGTGATCAGGTGATACGGGGGAGGGGGATATAGGGGAGGGGGATATGGGGACGGGCTGTCGGTGGCTCACTCGCTAGTACGCCCCCGACCTCTGCATCAGCAACCTCCCGGTCCTCAGGTCCGCCAGCCAGTTCCAGGGCCCTTTCCTCGTGTACTGTCAGTGGCCTCTCATCAGCGGGCCCTCCTCCAGTCCTCACATGCTCCCTATTGTTGTGTGCGCGCTTCTCCTGTGGGGGGGGGGGGCAGGGGTAAAAGGCAGCAGTGTTAGGCAGGTATATGAATTCACGCCATCGGTTGCGCGTGCATTGCAGAGGTTAAGGTTAGGGCTGGATTCACTTGGGGATATGGGGGATATGGGGGAGGGGGGGGATATGGGGGAGGGGGGATATGGGGGATATGGGGGAGGGGGGATATGGGGGAGGGGGGATATGGGGGATATGGTGGAGGGGGGATATGGGGGAGGGGGTATATGGGGGAGGGGGGATATGGGGGATATGGGGGAGGGGGGATATGGGGGAGGGGGATATGGGGAGGGGGGATATGGGGGAGGGGGATATGGGGAGGGGGGATATGAGGGCTATGGGGGAGGGGGGATATGGGGAGGGGGGATATGGGGGAGGGGGGATATGGGGGATATGGGGGAGGGGGGATATGGGGGATATGGGGGAGGGGGGATATGGGGGAGGGGGGATATGGGGAGGGGGGATATGGGGAGGGGGGATATGGGTGAGGGGGGATATGGGGAGGGGGTGATATGGGGAGGGGGGATATGGGGGATATGGGGGAGGGGGTGGATATGGGGGATATGGGGGAGGGGGGATATGGGGGAGGGGGGGATATGGGGGAGGGGGGATATGGGGGATATGGGGGAGGGGGGATATGGGGGAGGGGGGATATGGGGGAGGAGGGTTATGGGGGATATGGGGGAGGGGGGGATATGGGGGAGGGGGGATATGGGGGATATGGGGGAGGGGGGATATGGGGGAGGGGGGGATATGGGGGATATGGGGGAGGGGGGGATATGAGGAGGGGGGATATGGGGGAGGCTTACCCTGCCTGCTCTGACGAGGTTGTTCACCTTCTTGTGGCACTGGTTGCCTGTCCGTGGTGTCAGGGCCACAGCGGTGACGGCCTCTGCCACTTCCCTCCACAGACGCCGGCTGTGGCGTGGGGCAACTCTGCGGCCGTGCCCGGGATACAGGGCGTCCCTCCTCTGCTCCACCGCGTCCAGGAGCGCCTCCACATCGCGTGACTCGAACCTCGGGGCTGAGCGACGGCCAGCCATCCAGTCGGGTGTTGCGGTCGGGTGTTCCGGTCGGGTGGGGGGGAGCAGCGCGGCCTTATGAGCCGTCACGCCGTGCAGCGCGTATGACGCTGCACGGCGTGAACCACTGCGCAAGCGCGGATCCCGTTACGTCGCTGCTAGCCCATTTCGGGCCGGAGACTATCGACCCATTTTTCCGACGTGACGCAAGTCGGATTTGCGCCGTTTTTTGCGCCGATCGGCGGACTTTCCGCCGATAACGGAGAATTTCGCCCCTGATATGCGGAGTGTCCACTTTTATAGTGTGCCTACCGCATACGCAATCCAGAAAATCATTGTAAACACAGCAAGACAGAATCTTTCAGTAAACAAACATGGACTGATTTATAATACAATCATTTAAAAATAATGCAGAGACCAACTGTTGTTTAGGAAACCATTTGATCCATGCATTCAGTGTTCTTTTCTCCCCTTGTAAGTTTTTGTTTAGCTGGTTACGGCTTACATTGAATGATTGATATATTTGCATCAGCAGTAGAGTCTCTGCCCTAAATTCCAGAAGCTGGAGACGAAGTCTGATTTCTGCTTGATCCAGGAATTGGCATGGAACCTGCTCGATTGTCATCTTCCCTTTAAATTTTGTTTGGAGTGGGGAGTTTTGAAGCATTTATTAGTTGACAGTAATTGATTCATGCACTCACAGAGCGGAATTCTTCCATACCCCACCAGCAGGTTCAATGGTGGGCAGTGGGGAAAATATAGGTGCGAGTCCAAAATGTTATTTTACTCCGATGTGAATTTCCCATGGTCTTTTCCACTGGTGTAGGCCATGGTGGATTTAGAAACCCTCTGGAGGCTGGCATTATACTGATTTGCTTCCCCCTAATTGGCTGCAGATCAAGGCCTGACTGGAATCTTCCTCCCATGCGAGGAATCTTCCTCTCATGACCGAGGAAGCGAGGGAAATGCGGCGGTGTGCAGGTTGGACTGAAGCAACGCAGTTTCAAGACCCCTCTCCCCAGCATACGCCTGGCAAATGTCCAAGCGATCGAAAACAAGCTGGATGAACTTAACGCTAGACTTACCTCTCAGAGGGAAGTAAGAGACTGCTGTGTGCTGTGTCACAGAGACATGGCTCACCCCTGCCTCACCGGACTGTGCCATACAACCTGAAAGCTTCTCAATTCACCGGGCGGACCGCACCGCGTCATCAGGCAAAGCAAAGGGTGGAAGGGTTTACCTCCTCATCAACTCCTCCTGGTGGTTGGATGTGGCGACCCTGGCGCCCTACTGCATCCCGGAACTGGAATACCTGACCGTAAAGTGCCGCCAATACTATCTTCCACGTGAGTTCACTTCAGCCATTATCACAGCGGTCTACATCCCACCCCAGGCAGAAGTGAGGAAGGTGCTGGACAAACTGTGCACAGTTATAAACAACATCGAAACAGAATACCCGGAGGCCTTGTTCATCGTGGTCGGAGACTTCAACAAGGCCAACCTCAAGCGTGTACTGCCAAGATTCCACCAGCACATCTCCTGTCCCACCAGGGGCGACAACACTCTTGACCACTGCTACTCAAAAATCAAGAGTGCCTACCGTTCCATCCTCCAACTGCACTTTGGGAAATCAGACCATAAGATGGTGCTCCTTCTCCCGGCATACAAGCAGAAACTCAAGCGGGAAAATCCAGCTAAGAAGGTCGTGCAGTGCTGGTCCGAGGAAACAGAAGAGCTCTCGCATGACTGCTTAGAGACAGTGGACTGGTCCATATTTAAGAACTCAGCGACCAACTTAAATGTGAATGCCACCACCGTCACAGACTTCATCAGCAAATGTGTGGACGACTGCGTGCCAAAGAAAGCGGTATGTACGTTCCCCAACCGGAAACCATGGCTCAAACGCGAGATTGACTCCCTGCTGAAGGACAGGTCTGAGGGGTTCAAGTCAGACCACCCTGACCTACACAAGAACTCCAGGTTCGACCTCCGCAAAGCCATCCAAGATGCCAAGAGAGAATATCAAACCAAGCTAGAGTCACAGACAGACTCTCGACAGTTGTAACAAGGACTAAACAACATAACGGGCTACAAAGCGAAGCCGAGCAGTATCTCCGGCAGCAGCACACCCCTCCTCGATGAATTCAATGCATTCTATGCTCAGTTCGAGCAGGAAACCAACAATCCACTGTCGAATGCCCCAGCAGCCCATAACTCACCCGTACCCACCATCACAGCTTCCAAAGTCAGATCGGCCTTCCTGAAAGTGAACCCTCGGAAGGCGACGGGCCGGACGGGATCCCTGATCGTGCACTCAGAGCCTGCGCGGAGCAGCTGGCAGAGATGTTTGCGGACATCTTTAACCTGTCCCTACTCCACTCCAAGGTCCCCACCTGCTTCAAGAAGACCACCATCATACTGGTGCCAAAGAAGAACCAGGCAACGTGCCTCAATGACTACCGTCCGGTGGCCCTGACTTCAGTCGAAATGAAGTGCTTCGAGAGGTTAATCATGAAGCGCATCACCTCCATACTCCCAGAACACCTTGATCCACGGCAATTCGCATACCGCCGCAACCGGTCCACAGCAGACGCCATTTCCCTGGCCCTACACTCATTCCTAGAGCATCTCGACAACAAGGACTCCGACATCAGACTCCTGTTTATTGACTACAGCTCTGCCTTCAACACCATAATCCCAGACAAGCTCATATCAAAGCTCCGAAACCTAGGACATGGCACCCCACTCTGCAGCTGGATCCTTGACTTTCTGACCACAGACCACAATCAGTAAGAATGACCAACAACACCTCCTCCACAATAGTCCTCAACACCGGCGCCCCGCAAGGCTGCATACTTACCCCCCTTCTCTATTCCCTGTATACACACGACTGCGTGGCAAGATTTGGTTCCAACTCCATCTACAAGCTTGCTGGCGATACGACCATAGTGGGCCGGATCTCGAATAACGATGAGTCAGAATACAGGAGGGAAATAGAGAACCTAGTGGAGTGGTGCAGCGACAACAATCTCTTCATCAATGCCAGCAAAACTAAAGAGCTGGTCATTGACTTCAGGAAGCAAAGTACTGTACACACCCCTGTCAGCATCAACGGGGCCAAGGTGGAGATGGTTAGCAGTTTCAAATTCCTAGGGGTGCACATCTCCAAAAATCTGTCCTGGTCCACCCACGTCGACGTTACCACCATGAAAGCACAACATAGAACATAGAACAATACAGCGCAGTACAGGCCCTTCGGCCCACGATGTTGCACCGAAACAAAAGCCATCTAACCTACACTCTACCATTATCATCCATATGTTTATCCAATAAACTTTTAAATGCCCTCAATGTTGGCGAGTTCACTACTGTAGCAGGTAGGGCATTCCACGGCCTCATTACTCACAACAGCGCCTATACTTCCTCAGGAAACTAAAGAAATTCGGCATGTCCACATTAACCCTTACCAACTTTTACAGATGCACCATAGAAAGCATCCTATCTGGCTACATCACAGCCTGGTATGGCAACTGCTCGGCCCAGGACTGCAAGAAACTTCAGAGAGTCGTGAACACAGCCCAGTCCATCACACGAACCTGCCTCCCATCCATTGACTCAATCTACATCTCCCGCTGCCTGGGGAAAGCGGGCAGCATAATCATAGACCCCTCCCACCTGGCTTATTCACTCTTCCAACTTCTTCCATCGGCAGGAGATACAGAAGTCTGAGAACTCGCACGAACAGGCTCAAAACCAGCATCTTCCCCGCTGTTACCAGACTCCTAAATGACCCTCTTATGGACTGACCTCATTAACACTACACCCTGTATGCTTCATCCGATGCCGGTGCTTATGTAGTTACCTTGTGTTGCCCTATTATGTATTTTCTTTTATTCTCTTTTCTTTCCATGTACTTAATGATCTGTTGAGCTGCTCGCAAAAAAATACTTTTCACTGTACCTCGGTACACATGACAATAAACAAATCCAATCCAATCCATGCATGCTTCTCCACAACGTCAGACCAGAACCTGTCTGGCACAACATGGCGTGCAGATGTTGGGACTTACCTGAACAATGTCTTGGGTCCGTGATGGAGGCCGCCAGTGATCCTGCACCCTGGAACAACACAGCAGTGGGTGGGGAGGAGCATCTGTAGATGGATTGTCCAGGTTCCATGTCATCCGGGGGGTTCATCTTCAAGCCCCAGAGTGACCCTGGTGATACATTTTCTTTTTCAGGAGATCCACCTTCTTTTTTCAACAGTGGGTCAGTGATATCGAGTGTCTTTTAAATATATGATGTTGCGACATGTGCCACCATGCCCACCTCATCACAGAAGATGGTGCTAATCCCCCAGATGCATAATTAATAAGGGTGGGGCCGGAAGGTTTGGCCTGGTTTCCCGTCGGCCTCCAAAGCAGGAAACACTCCCCGTTCCAGCCTCCGCCATGGGGATGGGAGAATTCCGCTCACAGAATCGGAGAATTGTTGTGGCACAAAGGAAGGCCATTTGACCTATCCTGTCTGGACTGGCTCGCTTTGAAATGGCAACTCACCTAGTTCTATTCCCGCCTTCTGTCCCTAACCTCGCACATTCTTTCTTCTCGGATAATAGTCGAATTCCATTTTGAATGCCTCAATTGAAGCTGCCTCCACCACATTCTCAGGCAGAGCAATCCAGACCATCACCACTCGCTGTGTGAAAAGATTATTCCCCCATATTACTATTGGTCGCTTTACTAATTATTTTGAAACCGTGCCCTCTCATTCTCAGTCCTGCCCCAGCCAGAGGGAATTGAATAACTTAATCTGTAGGGTTCAGTCATAGAAAAGAAAAGCCAATTTTAAACACTGAGTCCACATCAGCAAAATAGCATGGAAAGCTCTGCCGATCCACCTTGCACAGCTTACCCTCCTACTACAGGAATCGCATTGATATAGCATGTTTAGTTTGAAAGTGTCACAATGAGTTTCACAAATGGAAACAAGAAGGAAAAAGTATTCCAAGCCATTGTGGAGTACATTAAGAAGGAGGACTAAATGTTTGGTCGGAAAGTTGGGTTTTTGAGAAGGAACTCACCTTCTTACTCCCCAAAGCCTGTCCACAATCTGTAAGGCAGATGTCAGGAGTGCAATGGAATACTCTCCACTTGCCTGGGTGGGTGTAGCTCCAACACTCAAGAAGCTCGACACCATCCAGGACAAAGCAACCCCCGAGATTGGCATCACTTCCACAAACAATCATTCCCTCCACCACCGATGCACAGCAGCAGCAATGTGTACCATGTACAAGATTTTTATAAAAATAAATTTAGAATAGCCAATTCTTTTTTTCCAGTTAAGGGGCAATTTAGCGTGGCCAATTCACCTACCCTGCACATCTTTTTGGGCTGTGGTGGTGAGACCCACGTGTTATGATATGTATATTGACTGGGATGTAAAGAGTTGATGATACTGCTTCTTACCACTAGAGGGAACCACAGAACAGTCATACATGGATCATGTGACTTCTGGGACTCTGGGTAGAAGAGGTAGAAGGCATTTAGGCATAAGAGCGATCTGTTGTGTATTTGAGAGATAGCATAGTTTAATTTAGTAACCTTATACTTTCGGAATATGTATGAATCTTATTTAGTAGTGTTAATAAATTAGTTTTGTTAGTTAACAAAGCTTGTTGTTCTTTGTTCAACACTACGCATCCAAGCCATCCCGGTAAAGCAAAACAGAGGACAAAAACGAGGAGAATACCGTGTACAAGATGCAGAGTTGTAACTCACCAATGTTCCTTATCCAGCACCTGCCAAACCCACAACCACTGCCATCTAGAAGGACAAGGGTAGCAGATACTTGGGAACACCGCCACCTGGAGGTTCCCCTCCAAGTCACTCACCACCCTGACTTGGAAATATATCACCATTTCTTCACTGTTGCTTGGTCAAAATCTTGGAACTTTCTGCCCAACAGCATGTGGGTGTGCCTACACCATATGGACTGCAGAGGTTCAAGGAGGCAGCTCATCACCACCTACTCAAGGGCAATTAGGGATGGGTAATGAATACTTGCTTAGCCAGTGACACCCACATCCCTTGAATTAATAAATAAAACCCACCCAAGATGGAGTCAATGATAGGTGAGCAAAGTTTCTGACAGGAGCCTAAAATGATCAGTTGAAATAAGTTGAGGCTCATCTAGGACTTTTTGCTGGGCTGTGTGAGGAGGTGCAGTCATAAGAGGTAGAGTTGATTGTCATCGGTATTGAGGTGGAAGATGACCCCCATATCTTTGATTGGTATTTCCAAGGGGAAGTGAGGAAAAGAGAAGGCAAAACTGGATCCTTAGGGGTCATCGGATGTGGTGGTGCAAGGGAAGAAAATATGCCATCTATTTATATATAGGTAGGAGTGGAATCACACACGAGAAAGAAAAGATAGAGGAAGAGTGAGGGTTGACAATATCAAATATTGCGGAGAGGTCACGAAAAACGAGGAGATGCGAATATGCCAAGATCAGTGTGCAGATTTTTTTCAGCAGTTGAAATGATTAATCAGTCTGAGCGTTGCATTTAGTCCTTTGAGAGTTTTCAGATCTCGCTGCATGGAAAGTTTGAGAATACCCAACAAACTGCTCTGGTACTTTTTGTAGCACACCAAGAGAGTTTTGGGAAGCTACACGTCTCTCCCATTTACCTACAGCAAAGAGACCTGTAAAAGAAACAGCCTAAACTATTTATGTTATTAATCATTAGATGGGGTACTTGGGTCCAGAAATGAGGTCCAAGATGTAGCAGGCAATTTAGGTGTTAAACAAACTGAGGGAAAAGACAGCTAGCAGCAGAGTCAGAGGGATACGCCCATAACCTGTTACCTTGTCCCATTCAGACTTAACCTTGTCAGTGGGAATACTCAGGATGTCCCGATTCAACCAGGGTGATCCACTCACGATTGATTGAACAACCTTGCTTGACCAGCCAACAGCCCATCACAGAGTCTGATGATCCATTTGTCCGTCAATGGGAGGTTAGTTGTATATAAATGGCATAGCTCTGTTCTTTTGTACAAAGGAGAGTGGACAATCAGCCAAGATAATGATAATAGGTTCAAGTCTGGAAACCCGAGAGAACCTTTATTTGAAGAGCTGAACAGAGCTTAAAGAGAGAGAAAGAATGCTTTTCTGAACAGTTACAGGCAGAAGACTGTGGAAATCGACCAGAGAGGTCATTAAAGTTGCCACTGAGGCAGGTTTTGGAAAATAATTCTGAACAAATGCCCCTAAATAGAAGAAAAATTGCTTCATTAAAGCAAGTATTGTCTTTGCCTGATTGTGGCAGTAGAACGTGAGCTGAATGTTGATGTAAAGTGTTGTTCAAAGGGAACTAGTGTAGTAAGAATAAGAAACTACATGTAATCTGTTAGTGTTAGAGCTGAAGTAAAAGTTTAAATATTGTTTTCTTTGGTTTTGTTTTAATAAAATTTGTTTATAAAATAACCAAGCCCTATTTCTTATATTATCACTCCTGGTACGAATCAATCTTTCTACACCGCCTTAAAACTTTAAAGAAAGTTATGGCATTTGGTCCAGTCTCTTAGCCACTGTTGAGAGCTGACCAGGTGTCCGTAACAATTAGAAGCAGAGATAGTAGAGGCAATGGGGAGTGTGAAAATTGAAAGGGAGGAAGTACTGGAAGGGTTGACTATGCTTAGGGTAGATAAGTCACTTGGTCTGGATGGTTTGCATCCCAGGTTGCGAACAAATTGGGGCTGGAGTTAGCAGATGGTAATGTGGTAATCTTCCAGTCTTCCGTAAATACATGGGGGAGATGCCTGAGGATTAGAGAGCAGTAAATGTGACAACCTTATTCAAGAAAGGATGTAAGACCACCGTAGCAACAACAGACCAGTTAGTTTAACATCAGTTGTGGGTAAGAATTCATAATCAGGGGAATAAATTTATAGGTACTTGGAGAGATTTGAATTGGAGAGTCAATACAAATTTGTAAAATGCAGATCATCCTTGACTAATCTAACTGAATTTTTGTTGAAGTGACAGAGAAGGTTGATGAAGCGACCCTGATGGGTATTGTTCACATGAATTTTAAGGAAGTGCTTGGCAAGGTCCACATAAAAATCTAGGTATCAAAGCTAATGTTTATGGAATAGGAGGGTCAGTGCCCAATTAGATAAAGTATTGGCTGAAGGACAGAAAGCAACGAGTCATGGTATGTTTGATCTGGAGAGTGGTAGACAATGGTGTTCCCCAAGACTCAGTAATAGGGTCACTACTCACTTTCTTATATACACATGACTTGGATCATGGTATATGGAGTAATATTCAGTATTTGCCAATGATACCAAACACTGCGTGGAAACTCCTGGGACAGGAGCAGCAGAACCATGATGCTCCGTCAGACCTCTTTGTGCAAAGTGATGGTTGAGGTGCTAAAAGAAGAAGCAGGGCCAAAGAGCTACCACGCAACTAGTTGTAGTGACTCATGTCACGGGGTTGCGGGGATGGGGCAGGGTAATGGGCCTGGGTGGGGTGCTCTTTCGGGGGGTGGATGTGGATTTGATGGGCCAAATGTCTTCCTTCTGTACTGTAGGGATTCTACGATTCTATGTGCAGGGTCCTTGCAACGTACATCACAAGGTCATCCAGGGCCTCGGCAGGTTGTCAGCAAAACCCTGCAATGAGACAGCAGATTTAATCCTTCCACGAGGGAATTGCTTAGAAGAAGTCAAGTTAAGTTTCACACCAGCGTCACAGGAAAGCATTGAAGCAAATGAGGCTAACAACATTCTCACACCAACAATGGATGCAGAAAATGCACGGCAATCAATTGGAACTTGTGCTGTCATTGGTTGGAATGAAGAAGAAGGCCAACAAGTGAGAGGAACAGATGGTCCTTCAGGAACTGCACAGGAAAGCGCGGGGAAGGCAGCTTGGACACATTTCCTTTGCAGATGTCGATTTGCAACTTTCAGAAGTGGTGTAACTGTAGCAGTCATTCGAAAAACTGATTCAGATCACAATGATACCATTGATAATCATTATAGCTTTAACGTGAACTTTGTTATGTTTCCACTCTGGCTTTGTCTGATGTAAAATTGGCATGAGGCATGTTACAGAGGAAAGCAATTGGCCTCCCAGCAGACATTCTTCCACTTCCCTTTCTAATAAGAATACTGAAGATAATATTGCTTTTCATGTGAATACATTGTGTGAGTTCAAGGAAAGTTAGCATTTCCTTGAACTTTTTTATTCTGTTAACTCCAGAAAGCTGAACACCAAGTCTATGCTGACAATTCGGTGCAGTATTGTGTAGTTGCCATCTTTCTGCAGGATTGTGACGACAGGGAGAGGTTAGGAAATTGGATCAAAGATGCAGTGGATAATTTAGGGGTTAACTGCCTGAGGGTAAACTTTATACGCCCACACCTGGCCTGAGTTACATTTTCCGATTCAGACATAAACTCACTAATGGGAATAAACAGGATAACTCTGTTCATCAGGGGTGATTCACTCAAGATCTATTGTCCTCTGGAACACTCGGGTCTGACCTGCCCTTATCCCGTTACAGAGTCCTATGGCCTATTTTATCCATACGTCAGAGGTTAGTTGCATCTTCGTAGCATGGTCCAGTTCTTGTGTGTAAACGGAAGTGGATAATCAAAAGTCCAGATCGCGATGATGAATTCAAGTCTGGACACATCTGGACAGAATCGTGTTTGAGGGGCTGGCAGAATTCAAAGAGATTAAAGAATCCTCTTCGAACTGGTAGGGTGCAGAAGGATTTGGAAAACAATCGAAAGAGGCCATGAAGAAACTGCCACAGAGACAGGCTTTCGGAAAGGGTCTGAAGGAGATTCACTAATAGCAGCAATGGGCGGGATTTTCCCGTACTTGGCGCGATGGCCCGACGTCGGCTCCAAGAACGGCGCGAACCACTCCGACGTCGGGCCACTCGGAAGTTGCAGAATCCTCCGCACTCTCGGGGGCTAGGCCTGCGCCAGAGGGGTTGGCGATGCGCCAACTGGTGCCGAAGGGCCACCGTGGGCCGGCACGAGTTGGCGCATGCGCAGAACCGGCAGCTTGTTTCCTGCGCATGCGCAGGGGGTTTCTTCTCCGCGCCGGCCATGGCAGAGCCTTACAGAGGCCGGTGTGGAGGGAAAGCGTGCCCCCACGGTACAGGCCCGCCTGCAGATCGGTAGGCCCCGATCACAGGCCAGCCCATCGTGGGGCCCCCCACCCCGGGGCCGGATCCCCCGCATCCCCCCGAAGACCCCGCTAGATGGCCGACAAGCCAGGTCCCGCCGGGATGGATCATGTCCATTTTATGCCGGTGGGACAGGCCAAAAACGGGCCACCGCTCGGCCCATCGGGGCCCGGAGAATTGCCGGGGGGGGGGCCCTGACCGGCATGGCATGATCCCCGCCCCTGCCCCCGTCCGAAAACCGGCGCCGGAGAATTGGGTAGCTGGCGTCGGAGCAGCGGGGCGGGATTTACGCTGCATCCCAGCAATTCTCCGACCTGGCGGGGGGTCGAAGAATCCCGCCCATGGTCTGCAATGCAAGTATAATATTTGCCTGCATGTGTAAATGGAGTTGAGAGCTGTATGTTAATTTTACATGCTATTTAATGGGAAATCGTGTGTTAGATTTAAGAGATACATGTAAGCTTTTCTTGTAAGGTACAAATTTTAAAACCTTAATTGTTGTTTTTCTTTTGTTATAATAAAGTTTTGTTTGTAAAAATAACCAAGCCCTATTTCTCATGCAATCACTCGTGGAGTGAATCAGTCTTTCCACACAGTGTTAAAATACAAAAAAACATTGCGGTTCTGGTCCAGTGTCTTAGCGACTGTTGGGATCTGGTCTGGCGTCCGTAACAAGGACATAAGAGAAACCATGGCAGTATTCTGAAGGAAAACAGGTGAGGTTCTTCCCAATTTTATGGTCAAGATTTATTTCTCAATCTGCATCTAAAACAGGTTGTATGTTTATTATTATATTGCTCTTTTGTGGAAGCTTTTATTTATTTATTTAAATTCATTTATGGGATGTCGGTGTCGCTGGCTGCGCCAGCATTTATTGCCCATCCCAAGTTGCACTTGAGAAGGTAGTGCTTAGCTGCCTGCTTGAACTGCTGCAGTTCTTTGCATGTGCAAATTGGCTGCTGCTTTTTCTAAATTACAATAGTGCCTATACTTTAAAAGTGCTCATTGTCTATAAAGTGCTTTCGGACGTCCCAAGGTCATGAAAGATGCTAGATAAATGCAAGTCCTTTTTCTCTTTTGTACTCCATGAGTCTTAAGGATAAAACCTTCCTGCAGGATATAGCACATGGATTTGAGTGACAAGGTGAATGCAATCATCTTGCCTGGACTCTGGGACGTCCAGTAGACCGTGTTTTGTTATGTACTCTGGGATAACACAGGCTGCAACTCGATGCAGCTTTGACCAAAAGATACTCCAGACTTTGAAGTAAGTTCAATGTGATTTATTGAACCATCAGCACAGTTCTCTATGAGTTCGACTCTCCTGCTAATCTTGCTATAGTAACTCAGTCTAACTAACCAGTCTGCTCTAAGCCATGTGATGGGTGTGATGCTTCTGATTTGCCCCTGTCCTACTCTCTAAGTGTCGCCTGTGGAAAGAGACAGAGCATGTGTGCCCTGTCCTTATATATGGGTTGTGTAATGCCCCTTTGTGGTGGTGTCACCTCTGGGTGTCTTGACTGCCCATGGGTCGTGTCCTATTCAATGTGTGCATTAGCTGTATGTCTGCATGTCATGACGTCCCTGGTGCTCCCTCTAGTGTTTACTTAGTCATAGTGTATTTATATTAACCCCTGATGTATTTACAGTGATGCATATCACCACAGACCGAAGGATTTTGTTTCCTGCTGTGTTGTCACTGGTGAGTATGAAACTGTTGACTCTGCTGCTGAATAATGCACCTGTAACCTTGTTATATCTATACACAGCAAACCAGCTGATGCTGCAAATGGTCCCAGTGTAGAGTGCATTGGTGATAGCTGCCAATGCAGGTTTACCAGGAAAAGGATTTAACTCATCACCTGACCAAAGCTTCTGTGAGTGACTGCTGCTTATATGTCATGCATTTGAGTCAATCTTGGAACAATAGTAATATTCAGCAGCCTTCCATCTTATGTGGTTTGTAAAGTGATGGATTAAGAGATACCAACACTTTGCATTAGTATATCTGACTGTGCCATGTTCAGATACAGGTTCATATACTTTACCCTTCAGTGGAAAAACTGAAGATTGGATCGAGAGGCTTGCATTCAGGTAGAGAGGGTCAGGAAATCATTACATATCAGCATTGCCTACTCTTGAGTGTCTCATATTAACAGACTAAGACTATTAGGAACCAAGGAACAGATTCCTTGTCTGCACTCCTGACCAGGAAATGGTGTACTAGGGGACTTCAAGAGTCAAAGAAAAGGTGGGGGCGAGAGACAAGACTGTACTGCCTCTTACTGACCTGAAGTAGATTCACCGTCAACTGGCTGACCCTTTACAATGTGTATGTCAAAGAGACAGAAAAAACTATTTACCAGGCACTGCCTAATGGATATCTATTGCAAATGAGGATCACAATGACAGTCTATTCTTACCAGCACAATTCTCCAGAAGTCATAAGATAGATGCAGACTTGCTAAGATAATTGGAGCTCCTATTACTGTGAATGTTGGAATATCTATCTCAATAATAGAATCTGTGTCATGATTTATTTTGTTCCAGCGCCTATTTGTTCAGCATTTTCCAATGATAGAGAAACTCCAGGCTGTAAAGCACAAATATTTATTACAATGAAAGATCAGTCGGCCTCTGCTTCTCCAAAGTATTTTCATTTTTATAATTTTGCCGATGCAATGAAAGCAAATTTGAGGGTTTTTTCCCATTCTTTTGTGAGATGTGGGCATTGCTGGAAAGGCCAGGATTTGTTGTTCATCCCTAATTGGCCTTGAGAAGGTGAGCGACCTTCTTGAACCACTGCTGCTAGCATCCTGTGAGTGGAAAATACCACTGGTGTTGCTACTCCCAAAAAGGTGTCTTGCCTGCCAGACAAACAAGCAATCTGGTATATGAATTTCTGTGCTGATGTGATGCCAGGTACATAGGCCATACATCCCAATGACCGACAGATCAAAAACAGCTCGTCCCTATGGCTGTTTTCAATTAGCAGAGTACTGACAATACTCAACTAGCCTGTGCTTGCAGCCCCACACCTTTGGGAAATCCCCAGGCTGCTGGCGCAATGGGGAATCTCGACAACAGAGAATCCAGCCCCATATCGAACATTAGATCGCACTATTAGACAGCATTTGCTGAACAATCCCGAGTGTTTTAAGGATTACACTAATGACTAATTTAAGATTACCACATGGGTTTGTGAAGTGGCTCACCAGAAGCTATGTATCTTCGTATGCCGGGACCCACCCTTTGCAGGCAAAAGGAACATTTCCAGGCATTGCACTTTCTTTGAATTAAACAAAAGTTTGGGGGACAATACTGGTGCATTCATCATTGCAATGCCTTGACCAAAGAGAGTCAAATTACCAACCAATCAGCACCCCTTTCTCATACAGTATAAATTGTTGCTCTCTTTGAAATTTGGTATTCTTGCATCTGTCCTGACGTGCGCAAGGAGAAAAGCTTCAACAGCATGTCTCTTTGCACAGCCCCAAAATTACATTTTGTAAGGTTTTAAAATCTCCAATAGGAAATAAGATCTGAAGTAACCTGAAGATACAAAAAGTGCGAGAGATGTTGTTTTGAGAATAATGAAGACTTATCTTTATCTCATTCTCTCTGTCTCATTCTTTCTCTCCATCACTTACACTTGAATAGGCAAGTCATCGGGCTGGATTCTCCGCACCCCGAGCCAAAATCGCGGCCGGTGCCGGGGCAGAGAATCCATTTTGGCGCACGAAATTTGGACCGGCGCAGGCTCCCCGATACTCCGGGCCCCGAAAAGCGGCGTACTACCTGCAGCCATTGCTGGAGGCCCGCCCATTCTCCAGCCCGGACCGGCCGAAGTCCCAACGACGTGGATCTAACATGGTCCTGCCAGCCGGGATACTAGCGTGGCGGCTGCGGACTCAGTCCGCGGTGCCATGGTTGAGGGCAGGCCGATTGGAGGGGAAGGGGGGGCCTTATATGGCACTGGACTGGTTTTGGGCGGACTGTCAGGGCCGAGCGCGTGGCCGTTCGGGGGCACTACTTGGAGGGTCCAGCTCCGCGTCTGAGTCCACCATGGAGCACGGAGCAACCTCTGACCTGGAAGTGCGGGGGCCGTAACTGCAGCAAAAGCTGCGAGTTTCATGCCGGGTCCCTGCTAGTCCCCTGCAGGGCTACGGATATGTGGCTCTTTCACGCCATTTTTCCGGCATGAAAGGCCCCAGTTTTTACGGCGGCGTGGGGACATAGTCCCAAAAATGGAGAATCCAGCTCTCATCTTTCCTGCCTCAATTGGCCTCAGAGAGTACCCTTCCTGCCTGGACTTATTTGTGGGGGAGGGAGTCAAGAAGGCAATGGGCTCTACACTCCAAGCTTTCCAGCCCCATTTTATGGCCCGCCCCATCCTTCCAGTCTGTTCCCGGAAGCCTTTAATTCCATCCCAAGTTTCACTATCCAACCTCTTTGCAAGATATCGATATAGTGAGGCTTCTGGAGGAGAAGGGCAACTCAAACAGCAGCTTGATGGTTCCACATTTAACTCTGCATATGCAGTTGCTGGAAGTTGCTGACTGATATACTCTTTAATCATAGTGAACACTGGTAGCCTCACCATAGATCTATAAAAAAAAATTTAGAGCACCCAATTCATTTTTTCCAATTAAGGGGCAATTTAGCATGTTCAATCCACCTATCTCCTGCATATCTTTCGGTTGTGGGGGTGAAACCCACGCGAACACGGGGAGAATGTGCAAATTCCACACGGATAGTGACCCAGAACCGGGATCGAACCTGGGACCTCAGCGCGTGAGACAGCAGTGCTAACCACTGCGCCACCGTGCTTCCCAGCCTCACCATTGATTTACTGCAAAATCAGTTATTGGCAGGGGTTTTCCACTCCTGATAATATTGGGCGGGCTTGATGATGGAAGCTGAAAATCTCACGTGATATTCCATATCGCGTGCACGCTGACACAATTGTCCCCCTATCCCTAATCAGTAACGGGGTATTTTTCCCAGAAGACTACGGAACATGGTGAGCAGCTGGCTGCCTCCACCTCTGTTGTTCATCCTGGGGACACACCTAGAAATAGTGGTGGAGCTCGGAGGGCAAAGTACATTGAGGATCACTGAGGGCACCTGGGAGGGGCCGTGAGGGGGTGGGTGGGTAGGTAGGGCTTGAGGGGGCTGGGGTGGGGAAGGGACCAGCACCATTGGGAGGGTGGGGAATTGTCAAACACAATAAACACCATCGTGCACAACCAGTATGATGCCTCTGTCACCTTCTTCCACAATGCGGGCCGACCTCCGAACCCTTGTCCCATCTCTCCAGGTATCTCCCCCTCCCTGTGACACTCACCAACTCTCCAGCAGTGGACATGTCCTTGGAGCTGTGTCCCATTCCTGGGTGTTCAGATGTTGTCTGCTGCATGTGTGCTGTTGCCTCCCGCAATGTTCAAACATAGTGTCCAAGCACAGTGTTCATGCACCAAGGTGTGATTCGGATGCTAGGTAATGGCTCCCACATGCAACATGGCCCACCCACCCATGGGGATCCACTTGGGTTGTGTGAAGTGCTCACTTAACCATGATTGCCAATTCCCTATTAGCAATAGCCTTCAGCCGCATGGTCGGTAGCCTCAGCAGTCGGTGGGGCAGATGGGCAGGGACAAGGGTTGTCCCCAGGAACAGATACACATGATCCAGGCGTTGGCATGATGGTGCTGCGCCTGGTTACCCCCCAGTTGCCCCCTCCACGCCCCCCCCCCCCCCCCCAACCTCCCATGTTGGACCAACCCTGCAGAGGATCCCCCACCCCCAGCCAAGGGTCTCCCACCCCCTGCCAAACACTGGGGTGGCAAGCAGAGTGCCCTTGGGCCCTTTGCCTGTGAGCAAAGATGGCTACTCACCTTCTCGGCTCCCCACAGAAGCCCTTCCGCCAGGTTCATTTTTTTCAAACAGACTCGTAATCGGCGCCAGAGTGATCACTTGCTGGGGAGGCCAATGCATGACAGGAGGCTATTGGATGACGGGTGGATCTCTTAATTGTATGGAAATAGGGCTCAAATGGTGATAATTGGTTTCGCCATGCTACGACGAGATCCCAATTCCACCTACGTGAGCCTACGGGTGTGGGCCGGTTACATTGCAAACTGTTTGGCACCTGGCGCGGTTCTCGTTTTTGGCCTCTCCCGCTATTCACCGGCCTCGTTCGCTCTCGCTCAAGCGAAACGAGGCCGGAGAAACGTGCTCTAAATCTCAGGAAGTTAAGCTGCCTTTTCAGCAGATCTGGGTTGAATGGATCAAAAATGTCCTTGGGATTAAATTCCTGCCCTAACCCATTTTCAATAGGACAACGCCAGCGATGTCAAATACAGCCACCATATTCTTTTCTTTCTTTCCCTGCTCAGCCATGTCAGTTGGGCTGTCATTTTTTGCTTTCTGACGAAGGTTTGTTCAATCAGATTTCACTTAAAAAGAAAAGTTTGTTCCAAAACACAGGAGACCAGCTGGCTCCTGATGTCTTCCACTGATCCCTGTCGACGTCAGAATAGTAGCAGCCGACTATCCAATTCATTTTACAGCAGCTGAAATGTGACCACTGTTCCTTAACAGTGCTAGCCTCGCTCACGGGTGATGTCATTGAGAACAGCTGACATTTGGTGACCTAAATTGCAAAGCAGCTTGGATTTACTGTCAGTAATGCTGCAGGAGATCCATTAGGATTGGAAAAATTGCTGAATTATGTCAGCAAGTGTTAAATATAAGAGAGACTAATAACATTTGAAGGATTTGGATCAATTAACTGCATTGACTGTGGCACTGCAGTTTTGTTTTACTGCTGATATAAAGGCATGGCTGTGTGCATTGGAATAAAAAACATAAAATGTGTATAAATCTTTATTGTTGGCTCAGTAGCGGCCACACATCTGATTCAGAAGATCTTAGGTTCAAGACTCGCCCTAGAAAATTGAACACATAATCTCGGGTGACACCTTAGTGCAGTACTGAGGGATGCTGCACGGTCAGATGCGCTGGGTGGAATTTTGCACTCCTGCTGAGGCGGGAAAACCAGCCCGGTGCTGCACAGCTGATCCACCGGCTCGCTATGCACAGGTAACCTGGGGACGTGGTTATTGCCTACACGCTGATGCAGTCGGCAACACCGGCTCCACAGAGATTGGGGCACCCTTTTCAAAGGGTGCTGAAAACAATACTATCCACCCTGCATACGGATACGGGAACTGTTGCCCCACAAGCACCGGGGAAATCTCTCCCAGACATGAAGGGAGCACACCCACCCCTCCCCCACCCCCACCGCCTCAGCGGGCCTACTCCTGGAATTGCCCTCTGACAATGCCACCCTGACAGGTTGACACTGCCAGGTTGGCAATGTCAGGGTGACAAGCATGTCCCTCTCCCCGGAAGCTAGACAAATGCAAGTTCTTTATTTCTATTTTAATCAATGAAGAATGCTTTTGTTAGCAAAGAGGGTTTGTGTGATTGTATTGACTACTTATGAATGTATCTGGACATTGTACTGGTACCCAGACCTGACTCATGGGAAATTGACAATAAGCTGAAACATAAGAACATACGAACTAGGAGCAAGAGTGGGCCATCTGGCCCCTCGAGCCTGCTCCGCCATTCAATGAGATCATGGCTGCTCTTTTGTGGACTCAGATCCACTTTCCGGCCCGAACACCATAACCCTTAATCCCTTTATTCTTGAAAAAATTATCTATCTTTATCTTCAAAACATTTAATGAAGGAGCCTCAACTGCTTCACTGGGCAAGGAATTCCACAGATTCACAACCCTTTGGGTGAAGAAGTTCCTCCGAAGCTCAGTCCTAAATCTACTTCCCCTTATTTTGAGGCTATGCCCCCTAGTTCTGCTTTCACCCGCCAGTGGAAACAACCTGCCCGCATCTATCCTATCTATTCCCTTCATAATCTTATATGTTTCTATAAGATCCCCCCTCATCCTTCTAAATTCCAACGAGTACAGTCCCAGTCTACTCAACCTCTCCTCGTAATCCAACCCCTTTAGCTCTGGGATTAACCTAGTGAATCTCCTCTGCACACCCCCCAATGCCAGTACGTCTTTTCTCAGGTAAGGAGACCAAAACTGAACACAATACTCCAGGTGTGGCCTCACTAACACCTTATACAATTGCAGCATAACCTCCCTAGTCTTAAACTCCATCCCTCTTGCAATGAAGGAAACAAGACTTATTAACTTGGCACAAATCATTGGTGAGACCACATTCAGAATATTGTGTACAATTTCTTTTGATGTCTCAAAAAGGGTTTTTAAATTGTGGCAATGATGGTTTCCAAACTTAAAAGTCCAAGACATGAATAGGGAATCACCAATATCAGTAGTTTACAGAAAAGACGATGAAGGAATAACCTTATCCAAATCAAAATCTTCAAACTGCTGTGAGGCATGGATGATGCGGAAAGAGTGAAAAAATTTGGCTTGAATTAGAATAGACAATTTGTTTTGCTTCTAATTTTCTTCCCTCTTCTACAGAAGGGATTGAGACTTGTTGGGGATGTGGTTGCACAGGCTCTGGCAGCATTCCACTATTTTTCCGAAATGACCAAGTGGATCTTCACACGTGGCCCTAGAATGTGAGGGTTGAGACGTTACGTGACCCAGGCGTCCATCACCCTCAATTCTGTTCTCACTCCAAGTCCACACATTTACCTTCCAACCAGAGTGTCGATCGGGATGGAAATTTTGGATGATTCCCCAAAACCCCAAAGCTTAACTGTTGCAGGCAATTGCAATGTTGCCTAACTGCTACCCTGCTGATGTTGACTCACTCAGAATCTCAGAATCATAGAATTGGCTGTGCAGAAGGAGGCCATTCGGCCCATCGAGTCTCTCCTGGCCCTTGGAAAGAGCAATCTACTTAAGGCCACGCCTCCACCCCATCCCTGCAACCCAGTAAGCGCAACTAATCTCTTGGACACCAAGGGGTAATTTAACATGGCCAATCCTCCCAACCTGCACATCTTTGGACTGTGGGAGGAAACTGGAGCACCCAGAGGAAACCCACGCACACACGGATAGAAAGTGCCAAGTCCATGCAGACAATCACCCGAGGCCGGAATTGAACTGGGTACCCTGGAGCTGTGAGGCAGCAATGCTAACCACTGTTCCACCGTGCGTTAACTATGAATACTTAAAGAAACACACTTAGGACATTCTGATGGATATGGGCCCAAAGTTAACAAGTAACACAGTTAGACGATGGGCGCGATTCTCCAGAAGCATTGCGTTCAATTGAGAGCACAACGCGGCCAGCGAATAACGGGAGAGGCCTGCAGCAAGCTTCCCACCAGCCTCTGAGCCTCGCAGGATTCACCGAAACCCCGCAAGACTTCGAAGTCGGAACTCCGCCCCAAATGGGCAGGACGAATGACACTCATGGAAATAGGACGTAAACCAACTTATGACTTACCTTCCCGGGATCCACCGGCCTCCGTCGATTCTTTGACCTCCCCAGAGAGGCTGCAGCCAGGTGCCAATCAGCGCTGGTCCACAGAAATGTGGACTTGGCGGAGCAGCCCCCGGGGGGTCTCCTGGGCCTTCGGAGACCCCTGGGTGGTCAGGGTCAATGCTCCGGAGGAGAGCTCCGAGGATGCAACTGTTCTCGCCGCGGCACAGCTGTCATCCCCACCCTCCACCAGCGCAGATATACACACCTCGGTGGGAAATGATAGTGGACAGGCTTCTAGTGCACAATCTGGTCAGCATCATACAGCTGATGATGAATATCAGGTGGAGGCAGGAACCCCAGGTGAGACAGCAGTCAGAGGTCTGCTGGATCCCAGGACCCAGCTGGGTCTCAGCCTGATGCTGAGCCTGTGGTCCAGAGGTACTCGGAGCTGATGGAGATGATAGGGACCAACCTGAATGTTCAGAGGAAGACGTCAGCATCACTCCAGCGGATCCATAGCCGATTAGAGGAGTCTCGGAGGCTACGGGAACAGGAGATGGCGGCACTAATGTGTGGCATTGCGGCCAACACTGCTACGGTGGCGACCGCTGTGGCGAGCCTGGTGCACAACATCGGCACCATGAGTGAAGGTGCCGAAGGCGTTGCGCAGTCGGTGACGGCCATGGCTGAGGGTTTTGGCAGTATGTGTGCCTCGCTGGGAGATGTCACCCAGTACTAGGCCGGCTTTGATGATGTTCTGCGGGACATGTCCCACTCTTAGATGGGCATTGCCGAGGCGCTGCGGAGCTTGTCCCAGTCGCAGATGGGCATTGCCGAGGCGCTGCAGAGCACGGCCCAACCATCGCCGAGGGCATCGACACGATGGTGCAGACCATGGGGAGCCGCCAGTGCTGGCAGAGCCAGATGTTGCAGGGGCAGCTGGGGCTCTGTCCCAAAGTGAACCCCAGGGCCCTATGGGCAACGACTGGGAGGAGGGGCCGCTGAGTGCCAACCTGCACCTGTTCCATGGGGCGGCGATGGTGGCTACCAGCTCTCCTGAGTTCCACCCCTCTGATGAAGCCACGTCTCGGGGTCAGTACATGGGACAGGGCAGCAACGTTGTGCAAGTGCCGTCGACAAGTAAGCCGGGGCCCTCTGGCCCCAGAGCCCCCGGAGGACGCCCACCAGGGGAGTCAAATGCCACGGGAAAAGACAAGCAATTGGCTGCCTCCACCTCAGATGTGCATCCTGGGGACACACCTAGATGTAATGGTAGAGATAGGAGAGCAAAGAACATTGAGGATCACTGAGGCACAGGGGGAGGGGGGGTGGGTAGGTAGGGGGTAAGGGGTGGGTGAGAGGTGATGGGTGGGGAGGGGCTGTACCATCGGGAGACATATATTGAACAATAAACACCCTTGTGCACAACCAGTAGGAAGCCTCTTTCACTTTCTGCTGCAATGCATCACCGCGTGCAGGTGATGGGTGTGAGCGAGCACCCAGCAGACAGGCAGGGGTCAGACTACACCATAGATTGAGGAGCACCAGCTCCCAGCTCTCTGCGGGTTATCATCACCCCCCTGCTCTTGACAGCGACCCAATGACAGTGCCGACACAGTCCCAGCACCCTGGAGTGATGTGGAACATATCCTGGGATGGTGGGTAGCAAAGTAGCATAGTGGTTAGCACTATGGCCTCACAGCGCCAGCGTCCCACATTCGATTCCCGGCGTCGGTCACTGTCTATGCGGAGTATGCATGTTCTCCCTGTGTCTGTGTGGGCTTCCTCCAGGTGCTCCTGGAATGATCCCTTGGCATAAAGGTGCAGGGTTGCAGTGAACTTGGCGGCCACCAGGAGCGGGTGTCCTCCTCCTCCACGTGGTGCCAAGTCCACGAGGACATGGCACAGGTGTCGCATCGTCTCCTTGTTGAGGCGGAGCTTCCTGTGGCACGCACTGTCCGTCATTTGTTTAAATGACCGGCGGCTCCTGTACACATGGGACGTCGCAAGACTCCCCCTCTGGGTACCTCCCTAGCCTGATGGGCGGTCGGGTCCACAGAGTGTGGGCAGGGTTCAGCACATGGGCTGCTGCCTCGAACATCTGTAGGCGCTGCTACTGCCACCTTCTCCGGCATCTGGCCGCATCGCCTAGCACCAGCGCCACTCGGGCAACCTCTGCGTCCCTTCCACAGCACTCAATATTTGTAAGGCGTTGGGAGAAGGTGGCTCCCACCCGGGGACCAACAGCGGTGGCCCCCACCTCGTGACCCTCCACTCCCCCATTCATCCCCCCCCCCCCCCCCCCGCCCCCCCGCCCCACCCCGCCACCCAACCTGGAATGCCCTTCCCATGTACTCCAAGCCGCAGCGGGGCCCCCTCACCGGGCCCCAGACCCTGCACTCTGGGCACCCGCCAACAACATCAACCAAATAGGGTTCTGGCCCCCTCCCCATGGTAGTCACCCACCCTCTGGCCGTGGATCTGTCCCCCAGAGCTGTGTCCCAACCCTTGGGTGTTCGGATGTTGGCTGCTGTGTGTGTGGTGTTGCTTCCCGCAGTGTTCAGGTACACTGTCCATGCATCATGGTCTGATTGGGATGCTAGGCAATGAATCCAAAAGGCTACATGTCCCGTCCACCCACGGGAATACACTTGGCATGTGTGAAATGCTCACTTAACCACAATTGCCAATTCCCTTTTAGCAATAGCCTTCAGTTGCACGGCCAGAGGCCTCGGCTGTCGGTGATGGTTATGGGTGGTCCAGGGGCAGACGGGCAGGGACAAAGGCTGCCCCCGGAACGGGTACACACAAACCAGGGGTTGGCATAGTGGTGCAGCGAGCGATTGCTCCCCATTTGCCCCCCCACCACCCCCCACTCTCCCATGGCGGCCCACCCCTGCGGAGTGTCCCCCATTCCTAACCCAGGGTCCTCCATCCCCCACCGAGCTCAGGGGCAGCACGCCCTGCATCCCCAAGCTCTTTGCCAGTGAGCAAAGATGGCTACTCATCGCCTCAGCTACCCACAGAATCCCTTCCACCAGGTTCACGTATTTCAAAACGAGTCCTTGCTGGGGAGGCCACTGAATGATGGGAGGTGGTTGGATAAGGGTTGCTCTCGCTAATTGTAGGGAAATTGGGCTTAAATTGTGAGAATTGGTTTCTCGCCACCCTACGGCGAGACTCCAAATTTGCCTATGGGAGTGGGCCGGTTGCATCGCAAACTGTTTGGCTCCTGCCGTGGTTCCCGTTTTTGGCCTCTCCCATTATTCACCGTCCTCGTTACGCTTGAATGTGAGTGTAATGAGGCCAGAAGATCACACCCGAAGTGTGACTGGGCAGGATTCTCCGCTTCTGAGACTTTGTTGACGCCAACGCAGAATTTGTGGATATTCACAACAGAAAAACTGGCGCCACACCTGCACCGATTCTGCTACTGTTAAGGGGGTAACACCGATGCCGTGTGGAATACAATCTATTCCAATGAAAAATGGTGCAGGATTCGCCGGGTCCGCGATTGACGCTCGGGAGGCTGACAAGCTGCAGCCGCCCATACACACTTCAATCTCCACACACACCATCTCAGCCAAAAAGATGACACTGGTTGTGCTGCAGCATGCCAATACAGCTGATGGGTCAGCTGGGGCCAGAGGGAACCCAGGGGGGTGCCCTGGGGGGGGACCTATATGACCTGTGGCATTTATATGTTTGTGGTGTGCACAGCTGCATGGCTGCCTTGCCGGCTGTGGCAATGGTGTTCTGTGCCGTCCACCCGACCCCACAGCCCACCTCCTGGCCATTTCATGCTACTTCCCCCGGCCGTGGCAGAAGACTCCCGGCCAACGGCACAACTGTCAGCGATGTTGGACACTTTCCGTACACCCTATCTCTTCCTCAGCAGCCGCCATGACAGTTTCACGATTTTTAGAAGCCCAAGGGAAGAACGCCATCGAGAACTCGGCCCATTGGAGGAGGAGAATCGCAGAGGCCCCGGAGAATGCCGGGTTGGACCCGCTAATGATCTGCAAATGGTGTCTACTGCACGTGCGTTCCGGAATGCATTGACGCCGCTGTCGAGGTGCTGCAGCATCGTGATTTGGCATTAAATCGGCGCCTGCCGCAATTTTGCCGTCGGAACCAATTCTCCGCCCAATCGCCTGCCGCAATTTTGGCATCAGCTAACGGAGAATCCTGCCCACTAAGTGCCATTGGGGAACTAGCTGGCCGAGCTGGCGGGAAACTCCCTTAAAAGCCCGCCACAAATTAATGGAAAATCGCACCCTGTGTATTAGAAATTCTGAAATGGCAGAAAATGGGGGGAGCGTCCTCTCAATAACAGCAGTTAGTGTTGCACTGATTGAATGTAATCATTTTGGAATGGGAATAGGGATGAAGATGAGAGCATTAAATATAGACTGGAATGACAGAATATTCCACAGGATGCAATGATTCCTTTACTGCTGGACTGGCACTGTGGTCCTGGGGTGCGTGGGTTGAATGCAAGATGTCTGATTGTTCCGTGCACAGGATAAGCACACACAGACTGAAGTTGGATATTTGACAGGTAGTCTGAAATTTCAACTTTCAGATACTTCTGTGAAAAGTATCAAAATAGTTTATATGTTCGGAGTAGAACTCATGAAAAAACAACAACATGGTGGCTGTTTTGGCCTTTTCTTTTCCCATGCTTTCATTTGTGTTAGTACAGACAATAAATAGTAATTTAGTCAATCATTTTCCAGCTAGGATTTAAATCTTCGTACCAAATCCGATTTTCACTTCTTGCTTTTTTTCCCCCCCAAATCATTTGCTCTTTTCAAACGTTGACTGAAAAAATGAACAAATGTTTGCCAATTCCCTATCACTTTATAAATATATACCGGCTAATCCTCTGTGGAATTTCACATGGTGAGTCAGCGGTTATTCTGTTCCAGAGGACAGTGGCAGTGGCAGAGGGTTGATTGAAAGTTGAGGAAGAATTTGCATGTCGAGTGAGAGAATTTGGAACGGACCTTGTAAAGGTTCTGCTCTGAAACCAATGGAGCAATTGGGTTTTTTTGATTGCATTCTTGGAAAAGAAATACTTCTTTTCCATACAGCCAGAGTTAAGCATTTATTTTATTCATCGGTGAGATGTGGGCCTCACTGGCAAGGCCAGAATTTATATCCCATCCCTAATTGACTTTAAGCAGATGATGGTCCTTGCAGTGCAGTAGTCTGTGTTGTGTAGATGCACCAACAGTGCTGTTAGGTGGAGAGATTCAAGATTTTATCCCGATGCCAGTGATATAATTCCAAGTTAGGATGGTGTATGAAGTGGAGGGGAACCTGGAAGTGATGGTGTTCCCATGCTCCTGCTGCCCTTGTTCCTGTCGGTGGTAAAGGTCAAGGGTTTGAAAAATGTTGTCGAAGAAACATTAGGAATTTGCTGCGATGCATCTTACAAATGGTACACAATGCTGTCACTGCGCACCAGTTGGGATCCACAATCAAGCCAGCTATTTTGTCCTGCATGGCGTCAAGTTCCGAGAGTGTTTTTGGCCAGCACTCGTTGAGGCATGTGGGATGTATTCTTTCACATTCTTGATTTACGCCTTGAAGATAGGGCACCATAAATAAATAGAAACCACAGAAAATACATGTATTCTGTGAACAATAATTTGTCTTATTAATTAGTAGTAATTCCAATTCTCTTCCTGCTCTTAGCGGTGCACTAAGGCAGACTTTTGCCTGTTCCGTAGCTAATTAGTCCCAGACCAGGTCGCAAGTCTTGTTTCCAGGAGCTGATAGCTTGAGGAACGCCACACCACATCAAGTATGGCTGTCCAGGAGTCTCTCCTGCTCTTACCGACGGCCATTTGCATGTTGGAAGGACTTGCAGGTTGACACTCAACCTGTTTGACCACGTTAGAAACATGCCTTCCTCGGCTATCAAGTCTTTGGGTGGGATACAAACCCAGAGCTTCGGCTCAGAGGCAGGGACACTACCCACTGCGCCACAAGACCGCGAATAAATGGCTACGACAGATATATAATGCATGTTTTCTGTGAACAATATTTGCCTTATTAATTAGTAGTAAACAGGTACTGTAATCGTTTAATACGTCTCTCTGTATCTCTTTCCACCTGTCTGTATTTATTTAACTAATTGTGACTCTTTCATCCATCATCTGTTCCTCTTTCAGCCAGCCTCTTCTGACTTTTCAAAAAAAATAAAAATAAACACTTGAAAATAATCCTCCTGTCAAATCTTACCTCAAAAAAGATGATAGGGGCTGTTTAGCACAGGGCTAAATCGCTGGATTTGAAAGCAGACCAAGGCAGGCCAGCAGCATAGTTCAATTCCTGTACCAGTCTCCCCGAACAGGCGCCGGAATGTGGCGACTAGGGGCTTTTCACAGTAACTTCATTTGAAGCCTACTTGTGACAATAAGCGATTTTCATTTTCATTTCATTTTCATTCTTCACTCTGTTTGCAAATCATCTGGGGAAAACCAGTTCATTGTGATATTTAAAGTCTGAGAAAAAAGATGCTCTCAATATTTGCAAGTTGGCTGAGAATCATGCAGATGTAAACTGGTCTAGTCATATTACATTGCCCCAGGTCATGCCATTTATAAAAATTGTAAGCATGCTTTACCTCTTCAATTATCACAAACCTGAACACAGACAGGCAGTGACCCCAGTTAACAAAATTTTTACCAAAAGTATTAAAAGGCAGCATTAGACTTAAGTGTTGTGATGGGGTGAAATAGGTAAAATTGTAATGTCTTTACTATGTGACAAACTAATTTTCGAATGTTGAATGCAAATAAAGTGAAGCTGCTGGCTCTCAAATCGCATTCATTGCTTTTGGCTCTTCCTTCTCTCACTCTGTCTGTGACCCAGATTTATTTTTTGGAAAAAAAATGACAATAGATTCCTGTGATATTTTAAAGAGCTTGGAAACTTTATTGTACTCCTTATTTTAAAATCATTTATCCAACTTTCTCATTCCCGTACTGTCCCGAAGCAGCTCACAGTGAAACAAATTGCTTCTGAGGTGTGATCACTGTCTTTCATCGGCAAACATGCACCCAATTTGCAAGCAGCAATGTCTCACAAACAGCAATGGGATGAATAGCTAGTCAATCTGTTTTTGGTGATGGTATTGAAGGATGAATGTTGGTGTGGTATTTGTCCCTTTAAAGGCAGCACAGCAGAGTAAGGGTCACCTGACCTGGGTGATCAATCAGGACTCAAGAGTGGTGAATCACTCCCCATGGGGAGGGGCTCCCCCAGGCAAAGGTATTTTACATCTAACTGCAAACATGCTGCTGCTGTTGAAGGTCACTAAATAAATCCCTTTGTATTCAGGAATGACGCCTCTGAAAGTGCATTGTTACATCTGGCTAGGAGGATAAATTATCCTGATGCTGCCTCTGGCCCGACACATGTGAGTATCCTATATACGTACCAGAATGCCTCTCTTTGGGTAAATAACCCATTTGACGCCTCCACAAAGGACTGGACCCAATACATTGAGTGCCTTGGGTATTATTTCCAAATAAATGAAATAGAGGAGAAGGCAGAAAGCAAAGCAATTCTTCTAAATGTTTGTGGAAGCCAGGTCTATAACCTTATTTGCAGTCTTACAGCCCCAAGTGCATCTGACTCCAAATCATTTAGTGAGATCTTGGATTTAACAAAGGCTCAATTGCAACATCAACCATTGGTCACACTCCAGAGATTCAGATTTAATTTGAAGGTGAGAGCTCCAGGCGAATTGTTCATGGCTTGCATTGCTGAACTGAAGCGATTTTTGGAGTATTGTGATCTTGCGGTGCCCTGAAATGAGATGCTTTGGGATAGGTTAGTCTGCGGCATGAACAATGGCGCTATTCAATGCACATTTCTTGCATAAGTTGGCATAAATTTGAAATGAGCAATGGAGATGACACTGGCCATGGAAAGCACTGAAGAAGGTGCATAAGAGCTACAGAGCACACAAAATGCGCTGTTTACCAATTAGGGCAGGAACCTGCAGCCAGCCTGTTATAACCCACACAAGACCTACGGTGTTGAAGCAATTAATCTCCCCGTGAGCTTCATTGAGTGCGAACTCTTTCGCTGAGGGGCGGGGAGCCCAGGGACATAGTCATAGGTGTCGTGTTAAGCACGATAACACGGGCTGCAACGGGATGCAGCTATAACTGAAATATACTCCAGACCTGGAAGTTAGTTTAATTTGATTTATTGAACCTGTCACACAGGTAGCTCAGTTCTCTGTGAGTTTGACTCTCGCTAACCTAAGTGTGATTACTCTGTCTGACAGAACCAGACTAGCTCTTAGCCATGTGCTGGTAGGTGTTATGTGATATACACATCTGATTCACTCTGTAGATGTCCCCCGTGGAAAGAGCGGAGTGTGAGTGCCTCGTGCCTTTTATAGTGGGAAACCACCCCCAAGTGTTCTGCCTGCTGATTGGTTATGTCCTGTTCTCTGTGTTCATTAGCTGCCTGTCTGTATCTCATTATGTGCATGTCTGCATATCATGACATCTCCCCTTTTGAAATGTTTTTCTGTAGCAGATGTGAAAGTATTTACCTGTGTAGGCCGAAAAACTAACTTATTTACATACAATGGCAGATGGGAACATGTGTACATGTGAAAACAGGGTCTAATGTGCGCAAACAGAACATAGCAAACAAAACAAATGTTCATAAGTCCAGTCTCTGGGGCTTGCGTCTGATCCTAGTCGACCGCCGGAGAGGTGGTGGTGGGGACGACGGCGCCTTGACAGGCGGGATTGAAGCCGGACTGGTGGCCTCTTGGTTCGAGGTATCAGGAGATGGCACAATAACAGATGGAAACAACAAAGAATGTGGTTGCCAGAGGGCAACTGTGCGCAGTGCCCGTTTGTTTCGCCGCACAACAGAGCCATCAGCCATCCGCACAACATACGATCGAGAAGCAGCCTGTTGAACAACAACACCTGGAGCTGACCAGCCTCCATCAGGTAGCTTGATCCGAACAGCATCCGCCGGGGATAGCACAGGCAAATTGGTGGCATGAGCATCGTAGAACATAGAACATAGAACGATACAGCGCAGTACAGACCCTTCGGCCCACGATGTTGCACCGAAACAAAAGCCATCTAACCTACACTATGCCATTATCATTCATATGCTTATCCAATAAACTTTTAAATGCCCTCAATGTTGGCGAGTTCACTACTGTTGCAGGTAGGGCATTCCACGGCCTCACCACTCTTTGCGTGAAGAACCTACCTCTGACCTCTGTCCTATATCTATTACCCCTCAGTTTAAAGCTATGTCCCCTCGTGCTAGCCATTTCCATCCGCGGGAGAAGGCTCTCACTGTCCACCCTATCTAACCCCCTAATCATTTTGTATGCCTCTATTAAGTCTCCTCTTAACCTTCTTCTCTCTAACGAAAACAACCTCAAGTTCATCAGCCTTTCCTCATAAGATTTTCCCTCCATACCAGGCAACATCCTGGTAAATCTCCTCTGCACCCGCTCCAAAGCTTCCACGTCCTTCCTATAATGCGGTGACCAGAACTGTACGCAATACTCCAAATGCGGCCGTACCAGAGTTTTATACAGCTGCAACATGACCTCCTGACTCCGGAACTCAATCCCTCTACCAATAAAGGCCAACACTCCATAGGCCTTCTTCATAACCCTATCAACCTGGGTGGCAACTTTCAGGGATCTATGTACCTGGACACCTAGATCCCTCTGCTCATCCACACTTCCAAGAACTTTACCATTAGCCAAATATTCCGCATTATAGCCCTGCTTTTGCCGGTCCTTGAGTTTCTGCACCTTCTGCAGCACCGGGAGGTGATCCAGATCAGGCAAGTGTATGGCTGTTAGAGTCGTCCGCAGGTCCTTGTTTATCAGGAGTTGAGCCGGGACATGCCGGTTGACAGGGGGGTTGCCCTGTACGCAAGCAGCGCTAGGTTGACGTTAGAAGCAGAATCCCGGCCTTGCAGATGAGCTGCTTCACTATGTGCACCCCTTTCTCAACCTTCCCGTTGGACTGCGGGTAATGTGGGCTGGAAGTGACATGATGAAACTGATATAACTGGGCAAATCTTGACTACTCTTGGCTGCTGAAGCAAGGACCGTTGTCAGTCATGACAGTGAATGAAATACCATGCCTGGAGAATGTCTCCTTACAGCCCTTGATGACGGTCTTGGATGTGAGGTCCGAGAGCTTCACGACTTCTGGGTAGTTGGAAAAATAATCAATGATTAACACATAATCACGACCATTGGTGTGAAAGAGGTCGATGCTCACCTTGAACCATGGGAGGTCAAGGTTTTGTGCTGCTGAAGCGTCTTCTTGCTCTGTGCTGGCTGGAAGCGTTGACAGGTCGGACAGTTGAGGACCATATTTGAGATGTCCTGACTAATCCCAGGCCAGTAGACAGCTTGCCTGGCTCTGCGTCTGCACTTCTCGACACCCAGATGTCCCTCGTGGATTTGCCGGAGCACCAAGCTCTGGAGACTGAGTGGAATGACAATGCGGTCTGTTATGTGAGAGGTGTTTTCAGAACCCCAAAATGTATCATGGCGTTCAACCAACCCCCACCTTTCATGGATTTTTGCTTTTGAAACACACAGCTTGTTCCCCAGGTGCAGTATTACAATTATGGACACGTGGTTTTTAAAACAAAACAATGTTTATTCCATGAACTCAAATTAACCTTTTAAATAAACATTGGATCTCTTAACACCCCTTACTTCAAAGATAACCCCGAAAATAATACAAGACAACCCAATCCTGCAAACTGTTCCTTTACACATCCAAAGACTTAACAAATCCTTCAAACAGAAGCACATTAGATTTATATTCAATACTGAGACCTTTTTACAATTCCGATTTCACCAAATGATTAAGAGATAGTCCTTCATGGCAGAGATCACCAGCAATGCAGCTCAGCCACACCCAAGTTTTCTTCAAACTGAAACTAAAACTCCCAAAAGCAAAAGTGAGCTCAGCTCCCCCCCCCGTGACATCACTTCAGTAATATGATCAGCTTCATTTCTTAAAGGTGCATTTCTTAAACATCCAATTCTTAAAGGCACTCTCACATGACAGGTCCAGCTTGAGGAGGATACCATCAACCACCGTCAGGTCATCCTTCACATTGAAGAATTGAGGGCACTGCCCTTTTTGCCAGCCATTGGCGAGGTGGCGCATGACACGCTGCAGAAGAGGGTCTTTGGCTGTCTCGGCGCAAATGCGGATCACCTTTTCATCCGATGCCGGGAGGTTGCCACACAGCTGTACCTGTGATTCGATCTGCTGGATGAATGCCGGCGGGTCAGCAGGCAAGGTTATGGAGCAGGACAAGGCATCCGCAATAATGAGCTCCTTGCCAGGAGTGTACACGAGTTCAAAGTCGTACCTTCTGAGTCTGAGGAGGAGGCGCTGCAGCCGGGGCGTCATGTCGTTCAGGTCCTTGTGGATAATGTGGACCAGAGGCCTGTGGTTCATCTTGACAGTGAACGTTGGCAGGCTGTAGACATAATCGTGGAACATGAGAATTCCAGTGAAAAGGCCCAAGCATTCATTTTCAATTTGGGCGTACCGCTGCTCGGTGGGTGTCATCGCCCGTGATGCGTAGGCAACCGGTGCCCAGGATGAGGTGTCATCGCGCTGGAGCAACACTGCGCCGATGCCATCCTGGCTCGCATCTGTCAAGATTTTTGTTTCCCTGTCAGGGTCAAAAAATGCCAATACAGGTGCAGTGGGGAGCTTGGCTTTCAGCTCCAGCCACTCTGCTTGATGAGCTGCCTGCCACTCAAAGGCAGTAGACTTTTTTCACCAGGTGTCTGAGGGCCGTGGTGTGTGAGGCCAGGTTTGGGATAAACTTGCCTAAAAAGTTTACCATGCCTAGGAAGCGCAGCACTGCCTTCTTGTCTTCAGGGGTCTTCATATCTCCGATGGTCTTGATCTTGTCTGGGTCCGGGCGCACACCCTGCTGAGATATCTGGTCACCTAAGAACTTAAGTGTCGACATGCCAAAGCTACACATGGCCCTGTTCAGCTTGAGGCCATTGGCATGGACACGGCGTAATACCTGCTGGAGACGAGAGATGTGGCAGCACGGTAGCATTGTGGATAGCACAATTGCTTCACAGCTCCAGGGTCCCAGGTTCGATTCCGGCTTGGGTCACTGTCTGTGCGGAGTCTGCACATCCTCCCCGTGTGTGCGTGGGTTTCCTCTGGGTGCTCCGGTTTCCTCCCACAGTCCAAAGATGTGCAGGTTAGGTGGATTGGCCATGATAAATTGCCCTTAGTGTCCAAAATTGCCCTTAGTGTTGGGTGGAGGTGTTGACCTAGGGTAGGGTGCTCTTTCCAAGAGCCGGTGCAGACTCGATGGGCCAAATGGCCTCCTTCTGCACTGTAAATTCTATGATAATCTATGATAATCTATGATGTGCTCTTCGGGGGGTGTGGACCATATGATAACGTCGGCCACATACACACGAACCCCTTCAATGCCCTCCATAACCTGCTCCATGATTCTATGGAAGATCTCCGAGGCCGAGACAATGCCGAACGGTATACAATTGTAGCAGTACCTGCCAAATGGTGAGTTGAAGATGCAGAACCTTCTGCTGGACTCATCCAGCTGGATTTGCCAGAATCCATGTGACGCATCTAACTTTGTGAAAAACCGGGCGTGTGCCATCTCACTTGTGAGTTCCTCCCGCTTCGGGATGGGATAGTGTTCCTGCATTATATTCTGGTTGAGATCCTTGGGATCGATGCAGATGTGCAGCTCCCCCTGAAGGCTTTTTTACACATACCAGCTGACCCAGTCAGTCGGTTCTGTAACTTTGGATGCCCTGGTCCTGAAGATCCTTTAGCTGCGCCTTCAGGTGCTCCTTCAGTGGAGCTGGGACCCGGCGTTGTGCGTGGCATCAGGCCGCAGCAGGATCTTGTACCGATATGGCAGAGTACCCATCCGTCAAACACATCCGGATACTGAGTGAGGATGTCGTCAATGCCGGCTTGAAGATCCATGTTGGGGGCGGTCATTGTGTAGACCCGCTGCACAAGGTTTAGCTGCTTGCACGCATGTACGCCGAGCAGGGAGACCCATTCTGGCTTGACGATTTCAAACCTTAGCCTTGCGTGAATGCTCCTGTTGGAGACGAGCAGATGGCAGGATCCCAGTGCTGTGATGGCATTGCCATTATAGTCCAGGAGCTGGCAGGCTGCTGGAAGGAGCTTGGGTGGCTTCTTGATGCGGTGGAAATCCGCCTGTGAAAGGAGATTGGCAGAAGCACCTGTGTCCAGCTTGAACTGGACAGAGCATTGATTTACTCGCATCACCGCACGCCATTTGTCCACAGAATCCACAGTGAGGATGGGCAGGCTCCAGGATGATGTCGGTGAGGCATGTTCACGTGTGGTAATGGTGTCCACATGGTAGGGGGACTCCAGTCAATCGTCCTCTGGATCTGTTGTACTGCCAGGATCAGAATCCTGTAAACCTTGTCGGACACTCCGAACATGCCTGCGTTGGAGTTGGGAGCACTGGCCCTTGACTGGTGGTGCAGGCCTGCACAAGGCTGCAGAGTGTCCAGGCTTCCCGCAATTTAAACAGCGCCTGCCTCTTGCAGGGAAGTGTTTCTTTAAGTGGGCGGTGCCGCAGTTCGGGCACGTCATGACGTCGTTACGCACCGTGCGTCGTCACACATGCGCAGTGCGGTCAGCAGACATTCACACCTGCGCAGTGTGGTGATCGGCCGCTTCGTTATCCCATTCACATCGCGCATGCGTGGGAATCCGGGAAGAGCGCGCGAAATGGCCGCTTTCATCAATGCTGAGGCGCTGCATCCGGCCGATGGCCTGCACACTCTCTGCCTCGTGGGAGGCAAGTTTCTCATTTTCAGCCAATTTGTATTGGGAATGATGTGTTGGGTACTCTGGATCTGTGGAGACTGCGTTTACCTTAGCAGTAACATAGACAGGCTACCAACACTTGTAATAGTACATCTCTATTTTATTTACCTAAGAGCTGTTAAACATACTTGCACTGTGGGTCAACACTATGTTAGATTGACTGAAGCCTAACCTGACCAACCTATACTGCTAGCACATGGTGGATGTTTGTGCTACTGACTGTGGGCTCTGTCTGTCTCAGAGGCTGCATCCCGAATGAACGGAAAAACTAGTGCCCTCTGTCTTTATAGTGACCTTGCCCTAACTGGTGATTGGCTGCTGTGTTGTGTGTGTTGATTGGTCTTGCACAGTCAGTGTGCGTCTCTGCACCATCATATACTAATGTGTATATTATGACAGGGAATACCGATTTTTGGCTTGCTCATGCACTGTACATGTTTCAATCGCGACTGACAGGGTCATATACTTGATTTTTAAAAGCTGCTCTCTCAGAGGATCAGAGTGAACTCCAAAAACGATTTGGTCTCTGATCATGGAGTCAGCAATATCACCAAAGTTGCAGGACAGCGCTAGTAGACGGAGATTGGTTAAGAAGGAGTTGAAAGATTCATCTTTACCTTGTAGGCGTTGTTTAAATATATAGCACTCGAAGATTTCATTGGTGTCTACTTCACAGTGACTATCAAACTTGTCCAGGATGGTCTGAAACTTTGTCTTGTCCTGGCCTTCGGTGAAATTAAATGAGTTGAAGAGTTGGATGGCTTGATCACCGCAGTTGAGAGGAGAAACGCGATCGTTCTTGTATCAGACGCACCCTCGAGGTCTGAGGCTTCGATGTACAGCAGAAACCTTTACTTGAAAGTCTGCCAGTTGGCACTGAGATTGCCGGAGGTCCGCATCTGTTGAGGAGACTGGATGTTCTCCACGGTGCCGGGATACATTTGCTGGTTGTCACGGAACAGATTGAGGTAAACCACCTAGGGATAGCAATCTTCTGGTACCATGTCGTGTTAAGCACACTGAGATAACACAGGCTGCAACGGGATGCAGCTATAACTGAAATATACTTCAGACCTTTAAGTTAGTTCAATTTGACTTATTGAACCTGTCACACAGTTAGCTCAGTTCTCTGTGAGTTCGACTCTCTGCTAACCTAAGTATGATTACTCTGTCTGACTGAACCAGACTAGCTCTTCGCCACGTGCTGTAGGTGTTACGTGATATATACACCTGACTCACTCTGTAGATGTCCCCAATGGAAAGAGGCAGAGTGTGCCTTTTACAGTGGGAAACTACCCCCAAGTGTTCTGCCTGCTGATTGGTTATGTCCTGTTCTCTGTGTTCATTAGCTGCCTGTCTGTATCTCATTATGTGCATGTCTGCATATCATGACAATAGGCTTTGATATAAAAGTCGTCCTGACTTGGAACCGACACATCAGACCCAACTGGGACCTGACAATTATTGTACATATTATTACTTATCAATAAAACTAGTTTCTCTTGATTCACTGACCTTGGACTCCTCTGTGGTCACTGAACAGCCCTGGCACCAAATCTGCCAAATCAACCACGAAAAAGGACAGTCGCCACGGTTGTTCGCCACACTGATACCTTCCTGCTGTTCGGTAAAAGAAGATGCCATGAAAACATTTGCTTACATTGTAGCCATTTAAGATGGCCACCTGCAAAGGACCATGGGAATTATGGCCAACCCAGGACTCAGACAGATACAGAGCCTATGTGTATCTGAAACACAGGTAACCAGACGTGATCGAAACCCCTGCTCGTTTACATTTTAGTGGCCCATTTTCCCAGGACAATAGAACTCCAATCAAGCAACCGGTACAGCCACAGATTGATTGGCGCCACTCCCTTTACTCAGAGAGCCCAACTGCCAAGGTCAATGACTGCTAAGGGCCCGCCCAGCTACCAAGGCACCCACCCCTTTATGGGCCAAAATCGAAGAGTGTGAACAGAGCCATGTCGAACTATTGGGTCCAAGGTTAAGGACCGCCCCAAAGAGCGCGAAATCCCAGAGGGATAAAAGAGAGCACAGCCATGTGTTCTGTCTCTTTTGGATCCAGCCTGTGCCAACCCAATCGTAGCAGGAACAGCCAGCTAAGTTCAAGACCAACGATCGCTACCTGACGGATGAGCCCAGCAGAGACAGAGCCACTTTCTTCGAACCAGCCAAGTGAAATCCAGATAAAGGCCTTATCCATCTGCACAGTGCCGGTCGCCCTGAAGTTAAGTATAGGTTATTGTCGCTGATAGGTGTAGTTTAATTCATAGTAGATATTGTGTTTGCATGTCGAGATAACTTGTGTATGTAAATAAACCATCTTTTGAACTAACTAACTGGTTGTGTGATCATTTGATCGATGTAAGGGAAGGCGTGTGGTTCACCAACATTATTAATCGAGCAACAACATACAATACAAACTCAAAAAATGAGAGAAAACAAGAGAAACAAACAATAACGAATGGGTGGAAACACATAGATTAAGTGTGAAGGGAACAAAAGAAGAGAGGATGAATCAATGGAATGGAAACAGTTACACAGATGAATAATGGTAAGATCAGAGAGAGAGCGAGAGAAACCTATGTAAAGAAAGGCTTGCATTTATGCAGCATTTTCCATGACCATCCTACAGCCAATTAAGTACTTTTCAAGTTGTCACTGTTGTAGGAATTGTTGGAAACATGGCAGCCAATTTGTGGACAGCAAGCTCACTTAAACAGCAATATGATAATGACCAGATAATCTATTCATTAGCGCTGTTGGTTCTGGAATGAATATTGGCCAGCACAGTGTGGATAGCTCCCCCGCTCTTCTTTGTAATAATGTGGTGGAATTCCTTACTTCCACATCAGAGGGCAGACAGGACCTTGATTTAACGGCTCATCTTAAAGGTTGCGGTACAGCGTTCCTCGGTATTACTCTGGGTGGCAGCCTAAATGTTTGTGCCCATATCCTAAAGTGGGACTTAATTGTGTGCATTGAGTAAGAGAGTATAAAGGGAGATCCTTCAAATACGGATGAGAAAGTGAAAGTAGACAGGTGAACATGAGTGGAGTGAATACTGAGCCCACAGATAAAGGTGTTCATTTGATCTGGTGTGAGTCCAGCTTGCTGTGTTCTACTACTTTCCACAACAAGCAATGTTGACCAATTCAGCTCTTCCAGAGTGGAGTGTATAAATATTAGAAAACTGCAGTCACTGGGATCCTGACAACACAGCATTATCTGTTTGAAGAATGGAGTTGTTGTAGCAGAACCAGAAATCTCTGGAAATCCAAGTGCTGCAGAAGGAGATTCTTTCTAACAGGATAATGAGTCCACTCATTGATTTCCTGCAGGAATTGTATTAAACGATGGTTAATTATCGATATTCAGGCTAAATATAGGACAGATTAACTTGTAGTTTTTCTAATACTACTTTTTAAAGTGGAACCATTACGAAGAAAAGTAATGCTGCTTTTACATTAGTAAACGTGACAAGACTGACCAAATGATGGAAGCCAGATAATTTGCTACAGGGTGATGGCATTTGGTGAACTAGTGAATATTTATTATTATTGCACAATACACACAGGCTTTTAGTTTTGGGTAGTTCCTTCTGATGGTTAGGTGGATTGGCTAAGCTAGATCTTGCCCCTTAGTTTCCAAAGATGTGCAGGTTAGGACGTTTATGGGTTACGTGGATAGGGCAGGCGAGTAAGCCTAGGTACGGTGCTCTTTTGGAGGGCCGATGCAGACTCGATGGGCTGAATGGCCTCCTTTTGCACAGTAGGGATTCTATGGATTCATATAAGAGCTGATATAACATTTCCATTGTGGTGGGGAGTTCGACCACTCCAAAGGTGCATACAAGCAGTACAGTTCTTTTCTTAAGGTCACTACAGATTGTTTTGATGTGCGCCAAGGCAACAGGCAGGGATATTTGATGACTCAGCAGACCTCAAAGGGCTGCTGCACTACACTCAACTTGTTTTGCAGCATTGCTCTTTTCAAGGTCAAAGTTTTGGAGTGCTACTCCAGGAGATGCTGCAATGAAGATATAACAAGTTAAACTTGTTATGTTCTATGTTGTGGACGTGTAATGATACAAACAGAACATCTAGTTGTTTGACTAGTAATACAACTTAGTGACAAAATGAACATGTGGAAAGATAACTAACAAACTATAATACAAACGGTAATGAATAAGTGTATTCTGCCGCGTCTACTTCTAATGCGACTGTCCTCCAGTACGACTTACTACCAACTGCCGGATCTGTGGAGCCACATGGTGGATCTCTACCACCAACTGCTGGTCGGAGGTTGTATAGAAAACTATATACATTAATGGATAACTGTATACATTTTTTTAAATAAATGTTTTTTGTTGGGTTTTTGATCATAGCATATTTACAGTTATGTACACAGATTAATATATATATATGTAGAAGAGAGAAAACAAAACTGGTAGGATATTGTGCACTAGCTCAAAAACAGCAACTCTGTACAGTTCGCAATATTATGTTTAACAAATAAGTAGGCACCCGTTTGTGGGGGTGGGGAGATACATATACATTTGGGTGCCAGAGAAACAATCACAGTAGTTATGTCCAATACAGAGAGGGCAATATGAGAATGGATTGGCGTTGTTACTTGCTTCTCCCGGACGGTTTTTGCTGCCGTTGTCGTCCTGCATTCAGCTCTGCTTCGGCTATTTATCCCATCTTTCGCCCATATTTTCCTTGCTCTCTGTTACTGTATTTGCCGAGTTTGTTGTCGTTTCCCATGCTCTCCTTCCGGCTATCATTCCCGCGCCTCCCCCCCCACTCCGGTTCCCCCATATTGTTCTCTGTCTCCACCCTCTTCCCTCTTCCCCCCTCTCCTCTTCCCCCCCTTCTGTCCCCCTTCCCCTTCTCCTGTATTTAGCCTTTCTTTTCTCTTAGATTTAGCTGTTATCATCATGCGCTGGATCCTAGGGGACATTTCGCTCAAATGTTTCTGTACAATTGAGACGAGTAGCCTGTGTTCAGTCTCCACAAGAAACGTCAGAAGACCATACACATAATCATGGAATCTGGCCAAATCATTGATTAACCCAAGGCATTGTTTTTCAATTTGCGCATACCTACGCTCCATCTGACATTGCTCTGGATGCGAATGCCACAGGCAGCCAGCTGTCGTCAGCATTCTGCTGCAGGCCATCTGTAGATGCATCGGTTGAAATTTTTGTCTTTATCGCAGGGTCAGAAATGTTAAAACTGGGGCTGTAGTCAAGGAGATTTGCAATGCTTGCCATTCCTGCTCATGTCTGGTGTCCATTGGAACACTGTGTCCTTTTTTCTCGTATCTCAGTGGTGAGAGGTTTTAGATGCCAGGTTAGGAATGAATTTGTCAACAAAGTTGACCATCCCTAACACGACGCCTTTATACCTGTGGGAAGCCTTTATCTTCTCATTATCCAGCTGCACACCTTGTGCAGAAAGCCTATCCCCCAAGAATTTGATGCTGCCTACCCCAATTTGACACTTTGCTTTGTCAAGCTTTAGGCCATTCTTCTTTATCCTTTGTAATACCCTGAGAAGCCTTCTGTAATGCTCGTTGGTGTGGACCCCAAAATTATGCCGTCCACATAGACTCAGACACCTGGTAAGCCTTCAACTATGTGCTCTGAAGCAGAAATTATCCGAAGGAAACAATAGTGCCCAAAGAGTGTGTTGAACGTGATTCATCCAACTTGCCGAAATTTGTCACTTGTTATTTCCGCCCTGTTCGGAATTGGGTAGTGCTCTCCCTTTATGTTAAGGTTCAGGTCTTTGGGGTCCATGCATATTCGTGGGTCTTTATTCCACTTCTTGAGGCACACCATAGAGTTAACCCAGTCTGTAGGTTTCTCTATGCGTTTGATGACTCCTAGAGACATCATTGTGTCTAACTCGGCCTTCACTTTGTCCTTCAAAGGAGCTGGTACACCTCTCAGCACGTGTATGACTGGCTTCGCATTCTCCTTCAATTGGATGAGGTGTGTAAAAGGCAGATTGTCAAGGCCTTTAAATAACTCCGGAAAGTCCTGTGTGATGGATTCTATGGATGTATGTTGGCGGGGTGCCATGCTTTCTGCACTGTGGATCCACTTAACAAGCCAAGCGCTCCACATGCTTCCGTTCCGATGAAAGATTCGCGTTCTGTCTGCACTGTGGAAAATTTCATCATACAAGTTGTGTCTTTTCCAGTTACTGCAAGGTCACATGCTCATTACCATTATAGTCCTTCAGCAGTACTGATCAACGACCATTTTCGGTTTAGTTTTCAGCCCTTTTCAAGCTGACAAAGTGATATGGTTGGCCCTCGCTCCCGTGTCAAGCTTGCATTTAATTAGTGTGCCATTAACCATCAACAGAATCGTCCATCTATCTTCTATGGTATTTGCATCACTATGGCTGCAAATTGTGAGGAAGAATTTGCTGTTTTGCCTGTTCGGACGATTCTTGTCCTCAGTCGAAATCATATCAACAGCAGCCAGGTCTTCGATGCATATTTCATCAATAAAGTTAACTGATCCTATTTGGTCCACTGTCGGACGTGATAAATGTTGCCTCGCAAAGTGATTTGTTCTTCCACATTTGGAACACACCTTCCCAAACGTAGGACATTGTCGTGGCAAATGTTGATTGCCACACTGTTTTCACAAAATGGTAGAACTGGTCGGCTGCTTAAAATGGCCACCTGTACTGAGACCATGGGCTGGATTCTCCGCCGGCGGAATGCTCCATTTTGCCGGCAGCCCGGGGGTTTCCCGACGGCGCGGGGCTGCCCCACAATGGGAAAACACATTGACCAGCTGGCGTAATGGAGCATCCCGCCGGCGGGGTGAAACAGAAATGCGGTGGGGCGGAGAATCCAGCCCCATGTTTCTTCTTTGACTGAGTCACTATGTTTATGGCGCTGGCTTCTTCTGCCACATTGGTGCCAAAATGTATCTGATTGAGCACGCTAATCTGCTGTGCAGCTAGCTCACGTGCATGATAAATCTTGGTAGCATTTTCTTGTTGAAGTTCTTCTTCCCTCAATAGCCTCTCACATACCTTATCATCCGATATCCCAAACACTATCTGATCGCGGATCATCAACGACTTTAAAGTACTAAAATTGCATGACTGCACTTTGGACTGCAAGTAGGTTAGAAAGCTATGGAAAGATTTGCCTGCCTTCTGAGTACTCATGCAAAAGATATACCGCTGGAACATTTCATTTTTTGGGGGGGGGAGAAATGCTGATCAAAGTATTTAATTACTTCATCAAAGGTTTTGCCTTCTGCTTTGCTGTTGAATGCAAAAGTATTGTAAATTTCGATGGCTTGAGGAACTGCTACCATGAGCGGAAACACAATAAGCCTCTCATCAGGCAGTGCATTAAGGCCAAAGGCTTCAACATAGAATTTGAATTGCTGCTTAAAAACACGCCAATTCTCGATTACATTACTGATGACTTGAAGCTGGTGAGGTGTTTCCATGTATTGAGTTCCAGTTGCCCGTAGTTTGCCAGGTAGGTGGAAGAATTACCTTTTTTCTTTCTTTAGTCTGTTTCGTCCCATCTTCCCCATAGTTACCTTCAATTGTTCGACACCTTGGTACCATGTTATTTTTTGTATTGTGGCTGTGGTAATGTGCACACGGACAATCCAGTTCTTTGACTAGTAATATAGTTCATTGACAAAATGAACACGTGGAAAGATAACTAACGAACTATAATACAAACGATTATGAATAAGTGAATTCTCCTGGAGCTACTTCTAATGCGAATGACTTCTAGTACGACTTACTACCAACTACCGGATCTGTGGAGCCACTCTATTGCTACCTGCTGGTCGTATGGATAACTATATATATTAATGGATGACTATATACAATAATGTGTGTATGCATATAACCACAAACCTTTGGAATGGAAAAGTTGCCATTAGCTTATTTATTTTAGTAATATATTGTAAGTGAGAGTAGTTCAGAGTCTGAGGGCTGGATTCTCCGATTTGCAGACTAAATGCTGACGCCAGCGTGGGAACAGTGGTGTTTTACGCCAGAAAAATGGCACAAAAGCTGCACCGATCCTCCATCCGGTGGGGGGCTAGCAGCCACGCCACATAAATCCCTCAGCTTTCCCTGTGGATACAGCTGGAGAATGGCCGGGTCCGTAGCCGCGCATGCGCAAGATGGCTGCCTACGGCGGCCGTGCCGTACAACATGGCGCTGGCTTCGCGCGACCCGGCCTGCCACATACTGTCCCCCAGTAACCCCCTTCGCCACCCTTGGACCAGCCCCCACCAGTTCCCTCAGATCAAATAGATCAGTGTTCCTTCACTTTCGCCAGGTCAAAATACTGGAACTCCCTCCCTATCAGCACTGTGGGTGTACCTACATCCGAGCCTGCAACCGTTCAAGAAGGCTGCTCACCATCACCTTCTCAAGGGCAATTAGAGTAGGGCAATAAATATTGGCGTAAACAGAGACACCCAGACCCTGTGAATGAATAACAAAAAAAGAAAGATACAGAATTAACTTAAAGGAGGAAAACCCTGGCAAAGCTGAGCTACCTTTTACAAGTTCTGGTCTACGATAAGTACATAGAACGATACAGCGCAGTACAGGCCCTTCGGCCCACGATGTTGCACCGAAACAAAAGCCATCTAACCTACACTATGCCATTATCATCCATATGCTTATCCAATAAACTTTAAATAGAACATAGAACGATACCTTTTGGAATTCATACTATTTTCTATACCTCTTTCAGGGATGTGAAAGCTTCCATTATGGAAGTTGATTCACACTGCTCTACATTTGCCTGTACAGTAGCAGACTTCCAGCTTTATCCACTGAAAACTAGGATCAGAAGGATATATATGTCTTTTGCATACACATTTTGTCAATCTCTCTGAATGTGGACCGAGTGAATATTTAGTGATGGAAAGCTGGAGATTAATCATTATACTGCTTTATTTTGTAGCAGGGTCAACATACTGGACAACTGTTATGATTGCATTTACTGACTTCAATCAATGCAACTTGTGCTTGCTTAATACATTTGTATGAAATTCCATCATCGCCCATTTTAATGGATGCATTAATCCATTATTTTAAACCAGATTAGTATTTCCATTTCAAGTAGAAAAAGCAGCCAGTTACCTATTTGTCCATGTTTGTGCACTGATTGCATTGGAATAAGCCACTGGGGCCAGGTTTTCCAGTCTTGCCAGCGGTGGGTTTCATGGCAGGCAGGAGAGGAGAATCCAGGGAGGGGGCAAAATCTCTGACTCCCACTACAGAAAATCAATTCGGAATTTTCCTCTCACCACTTTCATGGAAGGTTGATGGCAGGTCGGCATTTTCACAGGTCAATTTGCATACATTATAATGGCGTGAACATTCATTAAACCACACGTCGGCAGAATCACATGCCCTTTTCCAATTACGTGTCATGCCAGTGGGAAATTTGACCGGGATAAATCACGATTAGGTATAAGTGACGTGCAGCTGTATGCCCTCACTTCACTCATGGCTTTGAGGTGTGTACAACATTCAAAACCTATCTGCAACAGTGCTGCTCTGGGTTTTCAGCAATGCGAGTATAATGGCGCACTGGGGGTGTGTAGTGTTAGTCAGTTCACGGTGGGTGCCTGACATGTAGAGTTGGTCTGCTTATGATGGGGGCCTCTGTACTTCCAGACGACAACACTCGGGGGGGGGTTATCTGCTCCCATTTTCGAAGGGATGTGCTCAGCAGCGGGAGTGAGAAACCCCACGGGAGTCCCAAAATGCGACTTACCATCAGACCATAAGACATGGAAGCAGAGGGCAGCATGGTAGCATAGCGGTTAGCACAATTGCATCACAGCTCCAGGGTCCCAGGTTCGATCCCCGGCTTGGGTCACTGTCTGCGCGGAGTCTGCACGTTCTTCCCGTGTCTGCGTGGGTTTCCTCCGGGTGCTCCAGTTTCCTCCCACAGTCCAAAGATGTGCAGGTTAGGTGGATTGACCATGATAAATTGCCCTTCGTGTCCAGAAATTGCCCTTAGTATTGGGTGGGGTTACTGGGTTATGGGGATAGGGTGGTGGTGTGTGCTTGGGTAGGGTGCTCTTTCCAAGAGCCGGTGCAGACTCGATGGGCCAAATGGCCTCCTTCTGCACTGTAAATACTATGATTCTATGAAATTCTATGAATTAAGCCACTCGGCCCATCGTGTTTGCTCCACCCATTCAATCATGGTTGATATTTTTCTCATCCCCATTCTCCTGCCTTCTCCCCATAACCCCATATCCCCTTATTAATCAAGAACCTGTCTATCTCTATCTTAAAGATACTCAGTGATTTGGCCTCCACAGCCTTCTGCGGCAAAGAGTTCCAGTTTCTCCACCCTCTGGCTGAAGAAATTCCTCCTTATTTCTGCTTTAAAGGATGTTCCCTTTAGTCTAAGATTGCATTTTGTCGGGCCTGTACTTTTCCCATGTCCTTTTTGTAGAACCCCCCGCCCCCCCCCCCCCGCCACCGTTAAAAGCTTGATGATTGCAGAGATCTTTAGGTTCCGACAAATAAACCAAGGGGAGAGACAGTCGTGCAATTCCAGGATGTCCCGAAAAGACTTGCAGAATATTGTGAATTTGGACATGCGCTGAATGACACTATTGGGGACAGATTCGTTTGTGGTGTCTATGCAGTGAAGCAATACAGAAATGTTGGTCAACTAGGGGCAGCACAGTGGCACAGTGGTTAGGGGCAGCACGGTGGTGCAGTGGTTAGCACTGCAGTCTCATGGCGCCAAGGTCCGAGGTTCGATCCCGGCTCTGGGTCACTGTCTGTGTGGAGTTTGCACATTCTCACCGTGTTTGCATGGGTTTTGCCTCCACAACACAAAGATGTGCCGGTAGGTGGATTGGACACACTAAATTGCCGCTTAATTGGAAAAAATGAATTGGGTATTCTAAATTTAAAAAAAAAGAAATGTTGGTCAACTGAGAGTAATCTTGCTCTGCAGAAGGAGATGGAAATCACTGTTTCTGTAGAGCTGGCTGCAAAGGAAGCTCAGCAATTGAGTTTGTGTACCCGTGTACACAAATGTACAAAATGGATGCTGAATCGACACCCAAGAATCTTGAGATTCGTACATGTTGCGGGTGTGCAAAGCGAAGACATTCTGCTGCTGCATGCTGCCGTAAAGACATCGGGCGTGATTCTCCATTTGCCGACGCTGAAATCGGTAAACACGATTGGGCAGAAAATAGGTTCCAACACCAAAATCATGGCGGGTGCCGATTTTAAGCCAAACGCCATTCTCCGTCACTTTGACAGCGGCGTCAATGCATACCGGAAGCATGTACAGTAAACACCATTTGCATATCGTTAACGGACCCGGTATTCTCTGGGGCTTCCGCGATTCTCCTCCGATGGACCGAGTTCCAGATGGCGAGGTTCACATGTGCTTTTAAACATCATGAAACCGGTCTGGTGGCTGCTGAGGGAGAGAACGGGTGTGTCCAATATCGCCATAGTTTGTTGACAGTTATACCGCTGACCGGGAGCTTCTGCCAGGGCCAGGGGGAGTTGCGGCGGGTGGCCAGGAGGTGGGCTGTTGGGTCGGGGTTGACAGGCACGGAACACCATTGCTGCAGCCGGAAAGGCAGCCATGCAGCTGCGCACGCTGCTGACAACCCACTGTGAACTTAGGGCCACAGGTCGTATGGGCGTCTCCCCAGGCCACCACCCTGGGCGCCCTCCGGCCACAGCTGATCCATCAACTGTATGGACGCACTCTAGCACAGCCAGTGCCATCTTGTTGGCTGGGATGAGTGTGTGCGGGGATTGTAATGTGTATGTGCGGTTGCAGCTTGTCAGCCTCCTGGTTGTCAATCATGGACTCAGCGAATCACGTACTGCTTTCCATTGGAATCAATTGTGTTCCAGATGGCACCAGTGCTAGCCCCTTAGCAGTAGCGGAATCAGTCCCGTTGTGGCGCAAGTTTTGCTGTCGTGAAAGTCCACGAATTCTGCGTTGGCGTTAACACTCAGGGCTGGATTCTCCGATTTTGAGACTAAGTGCTGACACCGGGGTGGGAACCGTGGCGTTTTACAACGTAAAAAATGGCGCAACAGCTACTTTAAATGGCTAGCATCGTCGCCACATGGCACGCAATCAATTCCATAGAAAACAGTGCCGGATTCGCCGGGTCCATGATTGGCGCACATGAGGCTCACACGTCGCAGCCACATTTATACAGTCCTTCCCCCCCACACACACCGTCCCATTCAACAAGATGGCTGGAAGGAGAGCAGCGCCACGGTTCAGGGACACTGAGCTGGAGGCCCTTCTGGACGCCGTGGAGGAGAGAAGGATGACTCTATACCCAGGCCCGGGTGGGAGGCTGACAGGCATCGCCGTACGTTATGCCTGGGCTCAGGTGGCAGAGGCAGTCAGCGCCATGGGCAACGTCGTCCGGACTGGCACGCAGTGCCGGACGAAACTGCACAACCTCCTCAGGGCGGCCATGGTGAGTCGGCTGCCCCGTGCCCTTAACACTAACCCCCTCGCCCCAACACACACCTGGCCCCTAACCCCACCGGGACTGGCTGAACCTCCACTCTGCCCCACATGCCAGCACCCATGCCAACCGCCACGTTGCGCCGTTTTTTCCGTCGTAAAGCGCCACGGTTCCCATGCCGGCGTCGGCACTTCGTCTGAAATTCGGAGAATCCAGCCCTAAATGTTGATGCCAACGCAGAATTCGTGGACTTTCATGACAGCAAAACTGGCGCCACAACGGGACTGAGGCCACCATCTATCCAACCCCTCGGCTGCGTGCATCGGTCCGTTTAAAGATGTCATTGTATGTGTTCCCACCCCCCCCCTCCCGCCGAGGAGAAGTCCGCGCACAACCGCCGGGTGCGGGAGGAGACCCGGAGGAAAGAGATGTCACCGAGATGGAGTTCAGCAGTGGCCGAGGAGGTGAGACCCTACTTAGTTGTAGATCCCAATGACGCATGTGTGGACCCCCCCCCCCCCCCAACACACCCCCTCATCGTCCACAGCCCACACCACCTACACCCCTCATCCCTCTCACCACCCTCACCCCTCACCCCCCTCATCCCCGTCAATCTGCACTGCCCTCACCCTCCTCAACCTCCACCCCCTCAACCCCTCATCCCGCCTACACCCCCTCACCCGTCCCCCCGCAACCCACCCCCCCTCACCCCTCACCCCCTCACCCCCCTCAACCCGCACCATCCTCACCCCACACCTCCCTAACCCCCCTCTGCTCACACCCCCTTACCGCTAACCCCCCTCAACCCAGACCCCCCTACCCCACACACACCCCCAGCCCACTGTCTAATCATACATGTCGTCTTGTGACACACAGGACCTGCCAGAGATGGAGCCGGCCCATCCGGAGCCCCCCCCCGCCCCCACCCAGTGCCAGAGCCGGTGCCCCCCAGACGGCCGAGCACTGACAGGGAGAGCAGCCCGAACACCAGCCCCCTGCCCACGACTCAAGATACCCCGAAGCTCGGGTCGGGGGAGGACACTGACTTTCCATCACAGCTGTCTCCGACACCATCCTCCATCCCAGAGTCTGTCGCCTCGGTTGGGCACATTAGTGAAGAGGCTCCTGGGACACTCTCTGGTGCGTACCACACATCGCATCCGGTACAGCAGGGGAGGTAGGAGCAGCCAAGGGGCTGGACGGGTCCCGGGCTTCCGAAACATCCAGCCCCAACCACAGTGCAGATGCAGTCAGACAGCCAGGGACCACAAGAGGGGATGACAGCCGGCTTCCAGCACCTGCAGATGCTGGTGGAGGAGTCCATCCATGTCAAGGAGCAGGGGGTGGTGCCGGTCATGCGTACCACCAAGGCTGACACCGCACGGGTGGCGTCCGCGTTGGAGGCATTGGAGGTGGCGGTTTTGTCTATAGATCAGCATGTCCAAGGCCTGTGGCATTCTGTGCAGGCGGTGGCCGAGGCCCTGGACAGGGCTGCCCTCTCACCGGCAGCCATGTGACTGAGCTACTTGGACATTGCAGCAGTGCTCCTCAGCGTGGCCCAGTCACAGCAGGCCATGGCTGGGAATGTCGGCAGCATGGCCCAGGTGCTGGCCAACGTGGTGCAGACACAGAGGGAGGTGGCCCAGTGCCAGAGACAGGTCACCCAGTCACTGGCTGATGTGGCACAGTCTTAGCGTGATGTGGTGCAGTCCCAGACGGTGATGGTCCACTCCCTGAGCTCCGTGGCTCCGAGTGCGCAGATCCTAGTGGAGACCAGAGCAGGTCTCCAGGACTGGCAGCGGCAGGTGGTGATAGGGGTCTCAGGAGATGGCTCCACTCGTAACCTTGTCCATGGAGTAGCCCGGGGGTGCTCCAGCACTTCGGGTTGGCGGCAGGGTCAAAGGAAACGCCGATTCAGGGGAACCATAGATTTGAGCCAGGGAAGTGGGATGGAAATTTTCGGAGATGGGAGGAGAAAGGAATTAGGACAACAAAAGATTTGTTTCTTGGGGGTCGGTTTGCAGGATTGAAGGAGCTGGGATCGAAGTATGGGCTGGAGCAGGGGGAAATATTTAGATACATGCAGGTTCGAGACTTTGCCAGACAGGAGATACAGAGCTTACTGGTGGAGCAGGCTTCCACATTGCTCGAGGAGGTGCTGACGACAGGGGGACTGGAGAAGGGGGTAGTGTCAGCGGTTTACGGAGCTATTTTGGAAGAGGAGAAGGCACCGCTGGATGGGATCAAGGCAAAGTGGGAGGAAGAGTTGGGAGAGGATATGGAGGAGGGGCTCTGGTGTGAGGTGCTCCAGAGGGTGAGCGCCTCGTGCATGAGGTTGGGGCTGATATAGCTGAAGGTGGTAAATAGAGCACACCTTACAAGGGCAAGGATGAGCCGGCTCTTTGAGGGGGTAGAAGATGTGTGTGACCATTGCGGGGGGGTGGCCCGCAACCACATTCATATATTTTGGTCCTAACCAAAGTTGGAGGATTACTGGAAGGAGTTTTTTTGGGGGTAATCTCTAAAGTGGTGCACGTGAAACTGGACCCGGGCCCGCAGGAGGCCATATTCGGGGTGTCGGACCAGCGGGGTTGGAAACGGGTGCGGAGGCAGATATCATAGCCTTCGCCTCGTTGATTGCCCGGAGGCAGATCCTGTTGGGATGGTGATCAACCTCTCCACCCTGTTCCATGGCTTAGCGGGGGGACCTGCTGGAATCCTTGAATCTTAAGAAGGTCAAATTTGAACTGAGGGGAAGGATAGAGGGGTTCTACAATTCATGGGTGTTATTCATTATGCACTTTCGAGAATTGGATTACATCGAACATTAGTGGGGGGGCTGGGAGGGTTGGGGGAGGGGAACTGTCTGTGTTAATGGTGACGATGGGTGATTCCTGATTTCTTTTTGATATTTGTCTCTGTTGAAATGCGGGCTGCTGTTTGGGGGTTTGGTGGGAGGATGGGATTGTTGTTGTTGATATGGGGATTGACATTGTATTCGTTACTGATTATTGTTTGTTGTTGGTGGGTGTAAATTTTGGAGAAAATGTGAAAAAGGAGGAGAATAAAAATCTTTTAAAAAAGTGGACGGCACTTGTGCAGGGCACAATTCAGTCATACGGGATAGGGCACAGACTATGTATATATTTCCACACAATAAACACCTGTTAACACCGTTAAAACCTGCCTCGGTGCTCTGTCTGATGGGTTTGGGGATGGGCTGGTCCAGGCTGGCCGGGGTGTGTGGGAGGGGTGACCTGTGCAGGTTCCCCTGCCTTACCGGGCCCATGTCCTGTTCATCGTCCCCCTCCCCACATCCTCCTCGTCGGATGAGGCCTGGCCCTTCCTCCACATCCTCCTCCTTCAGCACATCGCCCCTCTGCTGCGTGATGTTGTGGAGGATGCACCATGCTACCATGACGCGGGCGGCCCTCTCAGCATCATACTGGAGAGGCCCTCCAGAGCGGTCCAGGCTCCTGGAGCGCATCTTCAGTCTGCCTAAGCACCGCTCAATTTGCAGCAATTATGTTTTTGAAGTAAATGGTTCCACAAAAGAATAAAAACAACAATATTGTGTTTTTTAAACTTCTCTGCAAAGGATTTTGCTTCATCTTTCACATGTGGGACAGGATTTTGGTTTGGGAGACAATATTCTCCTGAATTGCATGGAAGTGATTCCCAATTCTTCGCCATGCAAGTTCTTGCATGGCAAGGATTGTGAGGGATTCCCTCGGGAATCAAGTTTTCTGGCCGCCATTTTTTGTGGGCGGCCAGACAGTGAGGTCCCACGACTGGCCCCTCCCCCCGTGATGTAATTCAGCCACTCCCACAACGCAAATCAACCCCATTCCAGTATTTAGTGGATCACCCCCCCCCCCCCCCTCACCCAAGTATGGTGGGTGACCCCCCCACCAACCTCTACCAGAAATCCCTGAAATAAAGAGAATCCCCACCAACCCCCAAAATAAAGAGACCCCCTGCAGAGGTGCCCTCACTTAAGTGACCCCCCCCCCCCCCCACAGAGATGCGCTAAATAAAGAGACCCCAAGGAGACATCCTAAACAAAGAGACCCCACATAGAGACCTCTTAAATAAAAAGGCTCCCCACATATCCAAAAGAGAGACGCCTGTCCAGAAACCCCCCAGAAGAGAGACCCCTGTCAGGAAGTCCCCGGGACGAGAGATCCATGCCTGGAAGCAGTCTGCTAGAGAGCAGTCCAGACAGAGGCAATGATCAAAAATCACTGCTTCAATACTCATCTGGGCAATACACCTGCTGACCTAGGCACAGGAAGCAGCGCCTGTCAATTCCTGGAAAGAGAAAACCATTCACCTGGGTTTAAACCCCCTCAGATCTTTGATCTGCAAACCATTCATTCATTTCTCTTTGACATTGATATTACTAGGCTGCAATTGACAACTTACACACATGGTTAGCTGTCAGCATTGTTTTATTAATCACCCTTCATGGTTGAGTAACTTCAAAGTAGTCAGCTGTGAAACTAACCACAATGTTTATAAACATCAAGCTTTGACTGACAGCTCCCGGCCCACTTCAAAGAGAATGAAGTGCTTTCCAATCATCTCCCTTCACGGTTGAGTGACTTTAAAGTGGTCTGCTGTGAAACTAACAGCACTTAACTCTGGCCTTGCATTGTGGGGGAAAGGTGGCCCTCCATTGGATTTTGGGGGCAATTCTGTTCAAGAGCTAACCCCTTGGCTCACTGTCAGGACCAGCACCAATTCTCGTCCACATGATTCCCGGCCCAGCGGACTGGAGAATCACGAGAGCCCAGAGAATATGGTGCTTGGCTCGGGAATTGGATGCAAATGGGTCTTGCAGGAACCTCCTGCTGGCTCAGGGTGCGAACCTCGATTCCAACACCAGTGGAGGGCCAGAGCATTGGTAGCGTCGCCGATCCCGTTTTCTCCCCGATGCTGGATTCTCCACCATATCAGCAACTCCACTACCAACTGCTCAAAGTGGAGAATCCAGCTTGTGGTTTTTTGAATTCGATGCCTCGATGTCTGATAAGGTTTTCTTTATATTAACAAAGTTAATTTTCAAAGCCTAAACAGTGTCAGCACGGGCGGACTTCCTGGTGCCACGAATTATTTTGACCAGGAAATGTTTTCCATTAGCCTGCTCCAAGCGTGGTTGCAACATATCCCACAAATATGTGGAAACCGAAAAAATGTACACATTTTGAACAAAATCAATAAAATGTGCAGCTTCCTCACACGATTCAGCTGCTGCATTGCAGATTATATTCAAGGAGTGACGGGAACATGGGATGAATAATGCACAGGGGCTTGCATTGTTGAGTCTTGCTTGTAGACTTGAATATTTTCCTGCCGCATTTGTGGCTTTATCGAAGCTCTGCCCGTGACAATGTTTGATGTACAAACCTAAATTTTCAATGATTTCCGAAACAGTTGTGTCCAGACACTCAGAAGTGCGGGATTGTAGCTAGACAAGACAAATAAATCATTCTATAACTTCACCATTGTTGGTCACATATCTTAAAATTAATGCTAATTGGTCCACATGACTCACATCTGGTGTTGAATCAACTATTATGGAATAGTATTTGGCATCTTTTACTTCAGTAGTGAATTGGTTTCTGAGCTGCTCTGTCATTTTAGTGGTGTACGTTCTGTGCGTTAAAAAGCTGGTCTTCCCTGAGCCACAATATTGATAACTTTTCAAATGTTCTTTGAGAAGCTCATCAAATTCACGGATATATTCACTGAGATACTCAAGGCAGGCTAAAAAATTACCTCTTCAATTTGACAACGATGACTCATTGTGTCCCCTCAGAGATAGTCCCAAAGAAGACAGCAGTTTAGCTATGACAACAAAACATCTCAGCACTTTCCTCCAATAAGAACACTTTTCTTCAAACTGAGCCGAAACGCAGAATCAATTCTTCCAGATAATTTACATCTTTGACCGAAAACACACATATCTTTAATATGAGCTTTGGAAGTTTCATGATCAGCAATATCTCTTCCACATTTCTCCAGTTAGAGGACCTGCGGACGAATGCTTGTTTCCCATTACTAGGGTCAGGGAATAATTTGCAAACATAAGTAACCTGCCTGAAAAAAATCAACCAATTTCTAATTTCCATCCTCCCATTTCTCTTCACTCTCAGAAAATGGGACTTACAAAGTCTTCTGACCTACTTCTGGCCTCCAATCTCAAACTCTTTTCTCAGATTTTGTTCCTCAGGCAATGTCTTCAGGGTAGGCTTCTTCCCTCGCTTCAACAGAAAAAATATCTTGTAGTTCCATTGCCATTTCAGATTCCTCTTTCTGTTCAACTTTTTCAGGCAAGGTGATTTCTCTGAAAATCAGCAAGTCTAAGTCATCAGATAAGTCACTCATACTTTTGGGAGATGAGGATGAATGTGCAGTTTGTGCATCATTCAAAGCTTCACACTTTTTAAAGTAAAATGGCAAATTGCCTTTTTGCTTCGCTTTATCTTCTTTCCTCATCTTCAATTTTCTGTGTTTTTGACCGCCAGATTGATAGTGTCTCTTCATGTTAACTATATTTCTTGATTTCAATGATTATTAATTTGCTGAAAGCAGGCTTCTTTTGCTATCCTCAGCCCTGGGAGTCGGGTTGAGTCGCCCCTGCTCCCCTCATTGTTTGACGATGCTAACCCCGAGTCCTGACCGGCCGGTTGGCTCACTCACCACCGCCCTCGTTGTTTTTTTGCACAAATTTGCCCGTCCTCTGTGGCTCCTCTCACCTCACCTCGGCGTCCTCACATTACTGTGGCTACCTGGTTCTGGCCTGCCCAGCTCTCCTCAGCCCTGGCCTGGGGATCGAGCCACCCCTGCTCCCCTTGATGATGGCTTGTTTCTGAGTCCCGACTGGCTGACTGGCTCCCGTGTGGCTTTTTTCACCAATTTTCAAAAGAGTTAGTTAAGTAATAACAGGCCAACTTCGCCTTGACTGCTGCCTAGCTCCCTTCTAGTCACCCTAACGTTCACCAGTGTTTTCGCACTCCAAGGGGATTCGACCGATCAGAGTTTGATGTCACTCTGCATTGCCTGTTTTTTGACTCATTTGCGTTTGTTGCATCCATCAGCAAATGCAGAGCTATTGGACCCTGATTGGTGCCCACAGACATCGAGGAACGGGGCCCTCATTGGTTGAGGCCCTCAGTGTATTTCATTGTACGTCCGCCTCTGGGCCAAGTGTGTGATCCTAGTGTATTTTCCCTATTAATTGGCATTCCATGAGGGCACCAGTCACATAGGATTTGGGGTTGAGCTGCACAAGAGCCTTGGCATAAGGAATTGTAGTCCTGATGTGCCTGGAGAATGGTTGCTGTGCTTATGAGGGTCTGAATCTGTCATGGCATGTTTCATGTGCTGAGGAGTGCCGCATAGTAACCTGTATGATCCTGGGCACACTTCTCTGGAAGATGCTTAACAGAGCTTATGACCTGTTCTGCCAGACCGTTGGACTGTGCAAATTGAGCGTTGTTCATGATAGGCTCAAAGTTCCACGTGTGTGCAAAGTTTCAAAACTCAGTGGCGATGAATTGGCAAGCATTGTCTCTCATGAGTCTCTGAGGGATGCCATGTGTCACATAGTGTCTCTTGAACTTAATGATGGCTGTATTATTTGTTATGTTTGGCAGATAGTCGATTACCATTTCATTCGAAAATGTCAGCTGCAGTGAATGACCACAGGAGGTCTGTGATCTCATATAGGTTCGTTTGTTTGAGGCAGCTTGAGGGCATTGCATGTGCACATCTGGAGACTTTCCTCTCCATGTCGGCGTACACGGAGGGCCAGTATTGTGATTCCTTAGCTCTGTATCTAGTTGCTTCCAACACAGGGCATCACTGGTGAAGTTGATGGGTGTAGTATCTCTGGAGAGAAGCAGGGATGTCAAATCGCTGGCCATGCAGCATTAGTCTATCCTGTACGGTTGGTTCATCTCCAATGGTGAAGAATGTGCAGAGCTCGTGGGGAACCCCTTCGACGACACAGGCTAGCCCCTCATGATGATGTCGTGCACTTGCCTGCATGCGATCTGCGCCTGTAAGGCATTGTTGCATTCCTGGATTCTATGAGGGGACAGTGTCGGATGGCCTGATTTATTTTACAAGAACACTTGTAGCCAAAACTATAAACAATTTATTAACATTAGCTGTGGGTCAAATATATACAAAAGAGCAGATGAATAACAGTATGACCATGCAACTTCTCTCAGCTCCCTAGTCAGTCTGAGGTCACCTGACTCTAACATTCACTTATATACTAATGAGACTCCTAGTGGTCAGTCGGTGAATTGCAAAACAACCATGATATGACTATATGCCCTTTCCTTTGAAGGAATAAATTAATACATGATAATAATAATCTTTTATTGTCACAAGTATGAAGTTACTGTGAAAAGCTCCTAGTTGCCACATTCTGGCGCCTTTTCGGGTAAGCCGATATGGGAATTGAACTCGCGCTGCTGGCCTGGTTCTGCAATACAAACCAGCTGTCTAGCCCACTGAGCTAAACCGGATCATCATCAATAAACTTACATGTGATATCATTAGTCGAACGGTATTAATTTCTTTTAAAATTTTTTAAAACTGATAGTCCAAATCTACAAATTGAGTAGATCAGGTTTTCTTCTGACTTTGGTTGATTTTCTCAAAGTTTGACCTTGCTGCTCAGACCTTGTAGATTCAATGTCCTCCATGACATTCTCATGCTCAAGAACTGCTGAACTACCTGGAACTGATGTTGATTCTGACATCGATTCGTTATCCATCAAGTTGTTGTGAAAGTCTTCTCTGGTTTTCAAGAGCGCGTGATGATTTCTTCTTAAAACCAACCTTTCCTTTGTCTGTACATTGTTGAAACAAGATGCTATGTCTTCACATACAATGGCTTTTCTTGACCAATTGCCTGAACTTTCTATTTTTACAATGCCATCACTACTCAGAGATGGTAAATTTCTAGACACTCTATCATCGAACTGCTTTTGTTTTGCCGTAATGTTTTGCGTTTCCTGCAGTACCACTGCATTCTCCTCTTTCTTTGCCAAGGATGGTTTTCCACCAAGATGGAAGCAACTTCTATTCATGAGTAACACTGCTGGCGATCTACCATGTGACAATGGTAACGCTTTGTAATATGATTTTGCGAGATATGGATCAGATTGGCTGTTCATTGAAATGAAATGAAATGAAAATCGCTTATTGTCACAAGTAGGCTTCAAATGAAGTTCCTGTGAAAAGCCCCGAGTCGCCACATTCCGGCGCCTGTTCAGGGAGGCTGGTATGGGAATTGAACCGTGCTGCTGGCCTGCCTTGGTCTGCTTTCAAAGCCAGCGATTTAGCTGTGTGCTGAACCAGCCCCATTGCTTTCTGTAATGATTGTTTCACAATATGTACACTTTCTTCGTTAAGATCTTTGGGATCCATGCCTATATGAGCATTGCCATTTCTTTGTTTCACGCATACCATGGAATTTACCCCATTGGTATGTTCTTCTATCTTTTTGATAACTTGTGGTTTTGTATCTGATACAGTGGTCGGGTAAAAATGAGATTGACATGTGGATCTACATCTTCAGCAATTTCACTACGAATAGTTTGTATCGGTGCTTTAGATAATGCATCGTCTTTAAATTGTACCTCGTTGGCGAATGGTAGTGCACTAAAATCAGAGAACACATTACTGAATTTGCTGATAATGTTCTCAGAATTGTTGGCGTGTTGATCCAATCCTTTGTGGATGCTATATACCAACTGCACTAGACCTAATTCTTCATAGGACTGATCACCTTATGATGAATCCAAGCCCTTGGATACAATACAGAATGGGATAGAATAAACTACGTTCTTCACCACCTCACTCAGGTCACAAGCACCATAACATTTAAGCTTGAACCATTATGGTCTCTCAGAGATATTTTTTGATTTCTTCTAGTTGGCTGAATTTTTAGATTTTTTCAATCAATCATGCTGATTAAATTGGCATTGGCACCAGTGTCTAAGTTCAAATGGACCACTGTGTGGCGAGGAACGTCCTGTGGACAAAGGGACTCGGTCAGGTCCAGTGTGGGAAATACTGGCGTTGTAGGTCGAATCTCTAATAGATCCTGGCGGTTACAGTGAAAAAGTACTCCCTCAGACGATTTGACAATGAAGGACCACGGTGCCTCCTGCCTAATCACCGTAGCTGACTCAGACCATCTGCTTTCTGGGTCCCTGATTCTGATGGCATCACTTATTGTCAGTGGCTTGAGTGGGATCGCATGTTGATCGTAGTATAGTTTTTGTTTGGAGCATAGTGCCCGCATGTCGTCGAGAACTGGTGCGTTGCCAGGGTCTCAGAATTGCTTTGCCGGTAGGGTTCTCCGGATGTCCCTGTTGAAGAGCATTTGTGCTGGCGACAGTCCTGAGCTCAATGGGGTTGCTCGGTACGATAACAGAGCTAGGTTGATGTCAGAACGTGACTCGGCTGCCTTGCTGATGAGCCGTTTAATGATGTGGACACCTTTTTCCCCTGTTCCATTTGATTGCGGGTTGCGATTCTGTGTCGCACCGTTGTCTGACTGCGACTTTTTCCTGTGTTTGTGGTATTGATTCTGCATGTCATCGTTCGTGAAAGCTGTTTTGCTTGTTTGTTCTGGAGCAGATGTGAATTCGTGAGATTCTTTATCATGCCATGGCATGTTTGTAGTCTTGTCATTATTTCGCAGTGTGCTGTGGCATTGTCCCTCATGTGCAGAGTTGTACCATGTTGTACAGGTCGTTGTTTCATTGTTGTTGTTTCTGCCGTTTCTGTCTTTGTTATTTTCGTTGTCATTCTTGTTGTTGTTTTGTCGTTTCTGTTTTGGTTCTTTTCGTTGGTGTTCTTGTTGTTGTCATTCTTGTTGTTCTTTTTGTCGTGCTTGTTGATTCTGTTGTCGTTGTTTTTGCTTTTATTCTTGTTCTTGTTCTTGTTCTTGTCGTGCTTGTTGTTTCTGGTATGCTTCTTATTGCTTTTGTCGTTCTTGTTGCGCTGCATGTTGTTTTTGTTGTTGCTGTTATTGTTCTTGTTTCTGCTGTGCTTCTTGTGGTTTTTGTTGTTCTTGTTGCGCTCATTGAGTGTGCTATGTGGATGATTTGAGTCATTGTCACAGTTATTGGTGTCAGTGACCTTTGTGGTCTCTGCTACATTGAGCGTATCTTCTTGAGAATTGTGAGAATTATCTGATGTTGCATTGATGTTGGTGACATCAGTCATTTATGGTGGATTCGATTCCTCTTCTTTGCTTACTTGGTAGTCCTCTTCTAGAGTCATTTCTGGTTCACTTGAATCATCATTGAGTTCTTGGTGCTCCTCTTTTGGAGTCATTTCAGGTTCATTTGAATCATCTGTGATCTGTTTGTGCTCCTTTCCTGGAGTCAAAATCTTCACAATTTCATTTTGTTGTGGGTTGTGGTGCTCCTTTTCTGGAGTCAAAATCTTCAAGGTTTCTATTGACGTGGTATCTCTGGACTCATGGGTGGCCGTCCTCTGATTATTGAGTGCTACTGTGCAGACGAGCTGAGATATGTCAGTCTCACTGTGATCCTGCACATCCTGTATGGGAATTGTGATTTCTTCGTCACTTGTCTCACATACAGTGGGTAGACATTCAGTGTCTTCTTCTGGTGGCTCAAATAAGCTTGATAGATCTTCAGGGTCTTGTACATGCATGGTGTTCACTATGGAGTGTTTGCTTGCTTCCATTTTTGAGTCTGTCACCGAGCTGTCTGTGGAGGCTTGCTTCACTCGCTTTGTGGAGTCCTTCATTGCTCTCTCTGTGGAGCCCTTCATCGCTCTCTCTGTGGAGTTTGTCATCGCTCTCTCTGTGTAGTCTGTCATCGCTCTCTCTGTGGAGTCTGTCATCGTTCTCTCTGTGGAGTCTGTCATCGCTCTCTCTGTGGAGACTGTCATCGTTCTTTTTGTGTAGTTGTGCAGTGTGCTCGCTGCAGAGTCGATCTGTGCTCTCTCAACGGAGTTGTTCTGTGCTCTCTGTGTGGCGTCGTCTTCATCTTGGGTATTGCTGTCATCCAAAGTACCGACGATCTGCCATGGCACCATGGTATTGGATTAATTTACCATGAAAAGAGTCGTATTGAGCTTTTCAACCGTTTTGCTGATGCTGTGATCAGGATCTCTGAATAACTCAGCCATGTCTGAGCAGTATTGTATGTATTGTTCGTTGGACAAATCATCGCTTTTTGTTTCGGAGTTGTGATCGTTCTCTTCATGTTCAATGAACAAATCATTTTGTGTGGAGACTGGGACCCTTCATGGTGCGTGGACCACTCTCTGCTTCTTGGCATCAGGCCGCAGCATAATCCTGCACTCACGAGTCGGGATGTCATATACGCTGGGCTGAAGAATCCCCAATCCGAAGAACTCATCGTTGGGGTCTTCACGGTACAACACCTCTACTTGCGGTTCGGATTTGGTACTAGGGTAGCCACCTCCCAAGATGAAGTCTTCGTCTGAGTCGTAGTCTACAAGGACCATATCATCTTCGAGGGCGATGCTAACTGCTTGTTCCAGGGTGTTGTAACAGTTATTTTCAACTGCTGGTGTAAGTGCAGGCATTGTTCTGTCTTTTGAGGCAAGAAAATTTGGTTTTGCAGCTTTAAATTTCTTTTTGTTCATTTTCGTGCATTTCCCTTTTAAGTGGGCGTGGTCCTGGTCCTCTGACATCATGACGCTTATGACGTCATGCGTAGGACTCGATTGCCCATACGCACTCCGAGTTTCTTCTGCTGTGTGCTCTTTTCGCAACTGCGCATGTGCGCCTCCTTTCTCAAGATGGCTGCCGTTCAGAACTTCCTTCAATCCTGTCTCTGCCTCGTGGTAAGGTTTGGCGCCGTTTTTTCCGATTTTCTTTTCTAGACACAGATTCTGTGTTTGTAAAGACTGACAGTATTGATTTTGTTTTTGTTCATAAGCAAGGCATTTTTGTATAGCAGTTTCTACAGTTAGATGCTTATTTTGTGATAGTTCTTCCCTCAAATTTTTATCAGCTAGTCCAGAAATTAATTATTGCATTAATCACAGTGTCTCGGAAATCAGCATAATCACAGCCTTGTGGTATTAACTTGAGATTTGTAATAAAATCAGAGATGCGCCCTCCGTTTCTCTGACAAGAGTTAAATCTTTCCAGCATCGCACCAGCCTGACTGTTGCAGCGTTTAGCAAATCTTTTTCACCTTCTAAGTAATTAAAGCAATTATACATTTCTCTAGCTTCATGCCCTCCTGTTGAGAGTAGTAGGGCTATTTTTGTTGTGTCAGAGGCAGTGCCTAAATCATTAGCTGTGATAAATATTTGGAATAGCTGTTCAAACATTTTCCAGTTATAACTTAAATTACTGGTTGTTTCCAGCTGCCATGGCGTTCCAACAAGTTCCATCGAATCAGTTAGTTGTCGAGGATCCATTTGCTGCGAAGTCTTCCACAGTCGAATATCCGGTTTAAGTTTTTCTTCTCTTGCTGGTGACTTGCTAGCTTTCTGAAATCACTCCGGGTACCATATGTTATTCTCTAAGTCTGAATAAAGATTGTAGACTTCCAGTTAACACAAATACTTTATTCAGTAGGTTTGTTCTGATTCCAGAGCTTAACTAGATATAATACAATCAAAAGGTATTACCAGTGAACCTAAGGTAAGCTGCCTATGCTGAGCTGTCTCTGTGTGCTGCTGCTCACTAGCCCTGTGCTTCTGAAAGAGGCGGATCCTGCCTTGGGCTCGACCCTTTATACCCGTCTCTGATGCTGCCCTCTAGTGATGCTGTGGCTGTTACATCTGTGCTGCAGTCCCTGGTGTATGTGCAGATGTATGTACAGATGTACAGATCACTACACCTCTGGACACTTTGCGACAGTATTGCAAATCATGTTTCGGCTGATGAAGATCTACCCGTTTCTGCGACGGTGTCGGCACTCTCACAGTTTAATGTTATTGGAGGCTCAGAGGTTTGATTGCTCTGGATGAACTCCAGTTCATTCACTTTCTGACTCTTCTAATCTTGGAGGACTGACCGGCTGCAATGTGGCTCTTAGACCATAAGACCATAAGACATAGGAGCGGAAGTAAGGCCATTCAGCCCATCGAGTCCACTCCACCATTCAATCATGGCTGATTTCAACTCCATTTACCCGCTCTCTCTCCATAGCCCTTAATTCCTCGAGAAATCAAGAATTTATCAACTTCTGTCTTAAAGACACTCAACGCCCCGGCCTCCACCGCCCTCTGTGGCAATGAATTCCACAGACCCACCACTCTCTGGCTGAAGAAATTTCTCCTCATCTCTGTTCTAAAGTGACTCCCTTTTATTCTAAGGCTGTGTCCCCGGGTCCTAGTCTCCCCTGGTAATGGAAACAACTTCCCTACATCTTGTCAAAATAAAACTGTTGTAATTTCGATCGGCAGCATTTTGTGAAGTGATTCCACTTTAGTTGCAGTATTGGCCATGTGCCAAATCTGCTGCTCTGTTCTGAGGGTGATGGCTACCACAGTTAGGGCAGGGCATGCCTTGTAACGTAAAAACTTATTTTCCCCACCTAAAGTCTTTGCGGTTTTTTTCAGACTGTTTGTTTACATGCAGTTGTGTTAAATCTTTCTCTGACAGCAGCTGCTTGTGGACTAGGTTTCTGTGGACCCTTCAGACATTTTGACCCTTGACTAACTCATCAGTAAGGGTACCAAATGCATATTGTTTTGTTAAGATTTTTCAAGTTGCTGTGTATGATTGTATCAATTCGTCAGATCTTTGGTTTGTCGTGTTAAATGCATGCCTGTGGAGTATGTTCTTTCCAAGGGCCGGTGCAGGCTCGATGGGCCAAATGGCCTGCTTCTGCACTGTAAATTCTATGATTCTATGATTCTATAATTCTATTAGTACTATATTGTTCACCATCAGGCAAATGGTCTCCAACTTTTAGAATTATTTTGGGGTCCTCTTTCTCATCCATTTGAAATACAAATGACTCTAACTTCTTGTTAGGGCCTTGGGGCTCGCTAAATTTACGGTGTAAGCTTGTACCTTTTTTGATTTATCCGATAATCGAGCACCACAATATGTATGCCACTCCTTTTCAAATATGGCCCTGTTGTCGACAATATTTTCATCGAATACGAATGGGTCAATGCAGCAAAGTCCTTGTGCCATATTGCCAACTCCTGACACCGTGGAGAAATGCTGGGTTTACAAAGATTGGTGAGCAAGAACTTATAAAATAACAATAGTTTATTCATTAGTCCGAGTACATACTTGTACTCTCCCTGCGCTCCAGGGAGAACTCCCCCGTATTCGTCATGTGACATCTTAAGTAACCACATTATCACGCCATCACATGACCACTCGGTCTACAGGCCTATTTTCCATAGCAGAGAGGCCCATTAAAAAGAGGACATGGATTTCAGATAATTGGTAGAAGAATTAGAGAGAGTTGAGAATTTCAGTTCACTCAGAGGGTGGTAGGGATCTTGAATTTACTGCCTAAATGGGTGGGAGAGAAAGAGACCCTCTTGAGAAAATATTTTGATGTGCATTTGTAATGCTATAATCTATAAAGTTCCAAGAGCTAGAAAGCGGAATTAGGCGGGTGACTCTTTTCTGACAAGTGCAGTGATGGGCTGAATGGCCTCCTCCTCTGCCATGTATTTCCTTTGCTTCCACGTTTTGTTCCTTGTCAAAATATAATTTAACTTTTCATTGAATCAACTTCTAACTATTCAGCTTCATTCATCACAAGCTGCTTTGTAATATAGTCACTGGTGTAAGAGAAACTTAATTTTTGTTCCTGCCAAAAATGTGCCAGGATGGCCATCAGCAGGTTTGGCACAAGTACAATAACCGCAGAGTTACGAGTTCTCATCCTGTGTCTCAATGGCTCCAGAATGCCAAAGAATTGAAATGAATACGCGACAACTTCAGTACAGTGAGCCAGAACATTATAACATTTTAAATTTTCTGTTTCATATGTGACCAGTGACCACAATTTCACGGATCCTTACAACAGTTCCCACTAAACACAACAATGGGAATCGTATTTCCAAGTGGAATTGCGCCATCATACCCTAATCTAACTTTATCACCAGCTTGCATCACTGGGGTATACCTAAGGAAATCCTCACATTGTAGAACGTTCCTCCAGTGAAAGGCACTACACACTCTGCAAATGTAACAGGTTTAATCCTATCATTAATGTGTCTTTCCTGAGAGTAGCCTTAATATAGATCAACAAAAGGTTATTTGTACGTTCATTTCACAAATATGGATTTGATGCGTATTATAACATTTTAATTGATGTCGAAAAGTATTTCTCCTCTTGGCTTGTGCTATATATAATGTTATATCTACAAACACCTCAGCCAATCTCTCGCCAAGGCCAGACTTCTGACACCACGGGTTGGATTTTCCATTGGCGAGATTTTCTGTTGCGCCGGCAGGGCAGCGATGCCCAGGGATTTCCCAACGGCGTGGGACTGCCCCCAATGGGAAATCCCATTGGCCGGCTGACAGGGCGGTGAATCCTTCCCCATATCCTTTTATTTGTATAACCCATAAGGCCGCAGCCACAGCTTACAGTGCACAAGTCCAAGCCGTAGGACCTACAGAATACCAGCCCGGGCGGAAGCAGTGGATTTAAACTCTCGCAGCTCGTTTCCCATTGGGCGAGTCCCCGCCCGCTCAGTAGGGAAGTTCATATTCCACAAAGCCCACAGGGAGATCTATTGATGATTCTCCCATGTCCTTTGTGGCCACCATAATATCCCTACCCCCTTAAGTCTATTTCTCTCCCAGTACCCTCGTTATGAGAAAGTGCCTTCCACTACTTGGCGATCGGTCTGAGGTCAGTTGAGGGTGCAACTGGATCTGGTGTTGTGAACCGAATTGGGGATCTTTGTTTCTGGAGGGAGCGCCGAAGAGCTACTTACGCGGATTCCTCTTTGCTGTACGCTTCAGTTGGCGCCAGCTTCCTCTGCTTCCATTTCCGCATTAGTTTAGATTTATTGTCACGTGGACCGAGGTGCAGTGAAAAGTACTGTTCTGAGTACAGTCCAGGCAGATCGTTCTGTACATGAAAAAACACAGGACAAATGATAAATACACAATGTAAATACATAGACACAGACATCGGGTGAAGCATATGGATTGTAGTACTGCTCAGTAGAGAAAATGTGTGAAGAGATCAGTTCAGTCCATAAGAGGGTCATTCAGGAGTCTGATAACAGCGGGGAAAAAGCTGTTTTTAAATCTGTTAGTGGGTGTTCTCAGACTTTTGTATCTGCTGCCCGATCGAAGAGGTTGGAAGAGAGAATAACCTGGGTGGGAGGATTTTTTGATTATGCTGGCCATTTCCCAGGGCAGCGGGAGGTGTAAACAGAGTCAATGGATGGGAGGCAGGTTCGCGTGATGGACTGGCGACTCTGTACAAAGAACAAAGAAAAGTACAGCACAGGTACAGGCCCTTCGGCCCTCCAAGCCTGCGCTGATCATGCTGCCCGTCTAAACTAAAATCTTTTACACTTCTGGGGTCCGTATCCCTCTATTCCCATCCTATTCATGTATTTGTCAAGATGCCCCTTAGAGGTCACTATCATCCTTTCTTCCACCACCTCCTCCGGCATCGAGTTCCAGGCACCCACACGTGACTTTTCACTGCACCTCGGTACACCTTCTGTGTAAAAAACTTGCCTCATACATCTCCTCTAAACCTTGCCCCTCGCACCTTAAACCTATGCCCCCGTTAATTGACCCCTCTACCGTGGGAGAAAGTCTCTGACTATTCACTCTGTCTATGCCCCTCATAATTTTGTAGACCTCTATCAGGTCGCCCCTCAACCTCCGTCGTTCCAGTGAGAACAAACCGAGTTGATTCAGCCGCACCTCATAGCTAATGCCCTCCATACCAGGCAACATCCTGGTAAATCTCTCTGCACCCTCTCTGAAGCCTCCACATCCTTCTGGTAGTGTGACGACCAGAATTGAACACTATACTCCAAGTGTGGCCTAACTAAGGTTCTGTACAGCTGCAACATGACTTGCCAATTTTTATACTCAATGCCCCGGCCAATGAAGGCAAGCATGCTGTATGCCTTCTTGACTACCTTCTCCACCTGTGTTGCCCCTTTCAGTGACCTGTGGACCTGTACACCTAGATCACTCTGACTTTCAATACTCTTGAGGGTTCTACCATACACTGTATATTCCCTACCTGCAATAGGCCTTCCAAAATGCATTACCCACATTTGTCCGGATTAAACTCCATCTGCCATCTCTCCGCCCAAGTCTCCAAACGATCTAAATCCTGCTGTATCCTCTGACAGTCCTCATCGCTATCCGCAATTCCACCAATCTTTTGGTCTCTATGGATGCTGCAGATTGTGTTTTCATGCCTGTTTTAAAAATCTGTACCACCTGTTCCACCTGCCCATTTGACAATGGATAATAATGTTCTGATATGTCGACTTCCGGGTGCGGCGATGACCAGCTGAGTCGCACGTTTCGGCAGCTCCCTGTGAAACGGACTTTTGGGCTCTTGATAGGAGCCCCAACGGCAATTTTGACGGCTAAAAACACTGTGCGGTAAACCAGAAGGGAATCCCCCCTGGATACGGATGGAAAAAGGAGGAGAGAGTGGCCAGATTGCAGTGGATCCTTTAGAACAGCGGCAAGGAAGGCAAGCAAAAACCAAGATGGCGTCGGAAGGTGGCAGTTTAACATGGGGCCCTGAACAACAAGAGTTCTTGAAATGCTGTGTGGAAGAGATCAAAAAGGAAATGAAGAAAGAGCTGTTGGCCCCGATACTACAGGCGATCGAAGGGCTAAAGGAGGAACAAAAGACCCAGGAGCGGGAGCTTCGGGTCGTGAAGGCAAAGGCAGCCGAGAATGAGGACGATATACAGGGCCTGGTGGTGAAGACGGAGACGCAGGAGGCACATCAGAAACGATGTGTGGAAAGGTTGGAGGCACTGGAAAACAACGCAAGGAGGAACAACCTGAGGATTCTTGGTCTTCCTGAAGGTGTGGAGGGAGCGGACGTCGGGGCATATGTGAGCACGATGCTGCACTTGTTAATGGGAGCGGAGGCCCCGGCAGGTCCGTTGGAGGTGGAGGGAGCATACCGAGTGATGGCGCGAGGACCGAGAGCAGGAGAAATTCCCAGAGCCATAGTGGTGAGATTCCTCCGTTTTAAGGATAGAGAAATGGTCCTTAGATGGGCGAAGAAAACTCGGAGCAGTAAAAGGCAGAACGCGGTGATCCGCGTTTATCAAGACTGGAGTGCGGAGGTGGCGAGAAGGAGGGCGAGCTTTAATCGGGCCAAGGTGGTGCTTCATAAAAAGAAGATAAAATTTGGAATGCTGCAACCGGCAAGACTGTGGGTCACATATCGAGGGAGGCACCATTACTTTGAGACGGCGGATGAAGCGTGGACTTTTATTGTGGAAGAAAAACTGGAATGAGCGGGTTATTAAAAAGAACGTTCGAACAAAGTGGTGGGGCGAATGTGGGGGGCAAAGAGGGGTTTTATGTACTAATCCTGCGATGTGGTAACTTTTCTCTCTCCCACAGGTGGTGATGGGGGGAGGAGGGGAGGTGGAGGAGATGGGGCGTTGGCCATTGGGGGCGGGGCCAAGGGAGAAGCGCGGGCTTGGTTCCCGCGCTATGATAATCATGGCGGGAATAGAGAAGCAGGAAGGAGGGGGCGTCGCACGGTGCGAGCCGAGGTCACGGGGGGAAGCCGAGGTCAGCCAGAGTTTGCTGACTTCTGGGAGCAACATGGGGGGAGTAATTACGTTAGCGGGGGATCTAGCGGGGGGGGTGGGAGGGGGGAATTACTGGGTTGCTGCTGCTGGGGAGAGGGGGGAGCTGGTATGGGAGAGGATGGGCGGGGGGGCACCGCCTGGGGGAGATACAGCTGCGTGGGAACCGGGTGAGGAGCTGGAAAAAGGTGATGGCTAATCGACAAGGGGGGGGGGGGGGGTAGGAAGCCCCCCAACTCGGCTGATCACGTGGAACGTGAGAGGGCTGAACGGGCCGATAAAGAGGGCACGGGTACTCGCACACCTTAAGAAACTTAAGGCAGATGTGGTTATGTTACAGGAAACGCACCTGAAACTGATAGACCAGGTTAGGCTACGCAAAGGATGGGTGGGGCAGGTGTTCCATTCGGGGCTAGATGCGAAAAACAGGGGGGTGGCTATATTAGTGGGGAAGCGGGTAATGTTCGAGGCAAAGACTATAGTGGCGGATAACGGGGGCAGATACGTGATGGTGAGTGGCAAACTACAGGGGGAGACGGTGGTTTTGGTAAACGTATATGCCCCGAACTGGGATGATGCCAATTTTATGAGGCGGATGCTAGGACGCATTCCGGACCTAGAGATGGGAAAGCTGATAATGGGGGGAGATTTTAATACGGTGTTGGAACCAGGGCTGGATAGGTCGAAGTCCAGGACTGGAAGGAGGCCGGCAGCAGCCAAGGTACTTAAAGATTTTATGGAGCAGATGGGAGGTGTAGACCCGTGAGATTTAGCAGACCTAGGAGTAAGGAGTTCTCGTTTTTCTCCTATGTCCATAAAGTCTACTCGCGAATAGACTTTTTTGTGCTGGGTAGGGCATTGATCCCGAAGGTGAGGGGAATGGAGTATACGGCTATAGCCGTTTCGGATCACGCTCCACACTGGGTGGACTTGGAGATAGGGGAGGAAACAGGAGGGCGCCCACCCTGGAGAATGGACATGGGACTAATGGCAGATGAGGGGGTGTGTCTAAGGGTGAGGGGGTGCATTGAAAAGTACTTGGAACTCAATGATAATGGGGAGGTCCAGGTGGGAGTGGTCTGGGAGGCGTTGAAGGCGGTGGTTAGAGGGGAGCTGATATCAATAAGGGCACATAAAGGGAAGCAGGAGAGTAAGGAACGGGAGCGGTTGCTGCAAGAACTTTTGAGGGTGGACAGACAATATGCGGAAGCACCGGAGGAGGGACTGTACAGGGAAAGGCAAAGGCTACATGTAGAATTTGACTTGCTGACTACAGGCACTGCAGAGGCACAATGGAGGAAGGCACAGGGTGTACAGTACGAATATGGGGAGAAGGCGAGCAGGTTGCTGGCACACCAATTGAGGAAAAGGGGAGCAGCGAGGGAAATAGGGGGAGTGAGGGATGAGGAAGGAGAGATGGAGCGGGGAGCGGAGAGAGTGAATGGAGTGTTCAAGACATTTTATAAAAAATTATATGAAGCTCAACCCCCGGATGGGAGGGAGAGAATGATGGGCTTCTTGGATCGGCTGGAATTTCCCAAGGTGGAAGAGCAGGAAAGGGTGGGACTGGGAGCACAGATCGAGGTAGAAGAAGTGGTGAAAGGAATTAGGAGCATGCAGGCGGGAAAGGCCCCGGGACCGGATGGATTCCCAGTCGAATTCTATAGAAAATATGTGGACTTGCTCGCCCCGGTACTGACGAGGACCTTTAATGAGGCAAAGGAAAGGGGACAACTGCCCCCGACTATGTCTGAAGCAATGATATCGCTTCTCTTAAAGAAGGAAAAGGACCCGCTACAATGCGGGTCCTATGGACCTATTTCCCTCCTAAATGTAGATGCCAAGGTCCTGGCCAAGGTAATGGCAATGAGAATAGAGGAATGTGTCCCGGGGGTGGTCCACGAGGACCAAACTGGGTTTGTGAAGGGAAGACAGCTGAACACGAATATACGGAGGTTGTTAGGGGTAATGATGATGGCCCCACCAGAGGGAGAAACGGAGATAGTAGTGGCGATGGATGCCGAGAAAGCATTTGATAGAGTGGAGTGGGATTATTTGTGGGAGGTGTTGAGGAGATTTGGTTTTGGAGAGGGGTATGTTAGATGGGTGCAGCTGTTGTATAGGGCCCCAGTGGCGAGCGTGGTCACGAATGGACGGGGATCTGCATATTTTCGGCTCCATAGAGGGACAAGGCAGGGATGCCCTCTGTCCCCATTATTGTTTGCACTGGCGATTGAGCCCCTGGCGATAGCGTTGAGGGGTTCCAAGAAGTGGAGGGGAGTACTTAGGGGAGGAGAAGAGCACCGGGTATCTTTGTATGCGGACGATTTGCTACTATACGTGGCGGACCCGGCGGAGGGGATGCCAGAAATAATGCGGATACTTGGGGAGTTTGGGGATTTTTCAGGGTATAAATTGAACATGGGGAAAAGTGAGTTGTTTGTGGTGCATCCAGGGGAGCAGAGTAGAGAAATAGAGGACCTACCGTTGAGGAAGGTAACAAGGGACTTTCGTTACCTGGGGATCCAGATAGCCAAGAATTGGGGCACATTGCATCGGTTAAATTTAACGCGGTTGGTGGAACAAATGGAGGAGGATTTCAAGAGATGGGATATGGTATCCCTGTCACTGGCAGGGAGGGTGCAGGCGGTTAAGATGGTGGTCCTCCCGAGATTCCTCTTTGTGTTTCAGTGCCTCCCAGTGGTGATCACGAAGGCTTTTTTAAAAAGGATTGAAAAGAGCATCATGGGTTTTGTGTGGGCCGGGAAGACCCCGAGAGTGAGGAAGGGATTCTTCCAGCGTAGCAGGGATAGGGGGGGGGCTGGCACTACCGAGCCTAAGTGAGTATTATTGGGCCGCTAATATTTCAATGGTGAGTAAGTGGATGGGAGAGGAGGAGGGAGCGGCGTGGAAGAGATTAGAGAGGGCGTCCTGTAGGGGGACTAGCCTACAGGCTATGGTGACAGCCCCATTGCCGTTCTCACCGAGGAACTACACCACAAGCCCGGTGGTGGTGGCTACACTGAAGATTTGGGGACAGTGGAGACGGCATAGGGGAAAGACTGGAGCCTTGGGGGGGTCCCCGATAAGAAACAACCATAGGTTTGCCCCGGGGGGAATGGATGGGGGATATGGAATGTGGCAAAGAGCAGGAATAACGCAACTGAAAGATCTGTTTGTGGATGGGAAGTTCGCGAGTCTGGGAGCGCTGACCGAGAAATATGGGTTGCCCCAAGGGAATGCATTCAGGTATATGCAACTGAGGGCTTTTGCGAGGCAACAGGTGAGGGAATTCCCGCAGCTCCCGACACAAGAGGTGCAGGACAGAGTGATCTCAAAGACATGGGTGGGGGATGGTAAGGTGTCAGATATATATAGGGAAATGAGGGACGAAGGGGAGACTATGGTAGATGAACTAAAAGGGAAATGGGAAGAAGAGCTGGGGGAGGAGATCGAGGAGGGGCTGTGGGCAGATGCCCTAAGCAGGGTAAACTCGTCGTCCTCGTGTGCCAGGCTAAGCCTGATTCAGTTTAAGGTATTACACAGGGCACATATGACTGGAGCACGGCTCAGTAAATTTTTTGGGGTGGAGGATAGGTGTGCAAGGTGCTCGAGAAGCCCAGCGAATCATACCCATATGTTTTGGTCATGCCCGGCCCTACAGGGGTTTTGGATGGGGGTGACAAAGGTGCTTTCAAAAGTAGTAGGAGTCCGGGTCGAACCAAGCTGGGGGTTGGCTATATTTGGGGTTGCACAAGAGCCGGGAGTGCAGGAGGCGAGAGAGGCCGATGTTTTGGCCTTTGCGTCCCTAGTAGCCCGGCGCAGGATATTGCTAATGTGGAAAGAAGCCAAGCCCCCGGGGGTGGAGACCTGGATAAATGACATGGCGGGGTTTATAAAGCTAGAGCGGATTAAGTTCGTCCTAAGGGGGTCGGCTCAAGGGTTCACCAGGCGGTGGCAACCGTTCGTCGAATACCTCGCAGAAAGATAGACGGAATGGGAAAAAGAAGGCAGCAGCAGCAGCCCAGGATCGGGGGGTGGTGGGGTGGGGGGGGGGGGGGGGGGGGGGCGGAGGGGTGGGGGGGGGAGGGGGGGGGAGGAGGAACCAGAAGGACTGTCAGGGTTGTTAATATATACTGTATAGTATGTATAGGTCGTTGCTACAGATAATTATATATTGGACTGTTAAATTATATTTTTGGAGAGTGTTACTTGTGACAAGGCAGTTGCCAATTAGGGCTAGTTTTCATTTTTGTTATTTATTATTTATTCATTTTTTGTTTATAAAATAGGTCATTGTTATTTGTGTTGTTATAATATTGTGTAAAGGATGCACAATGTACTGTGTTGGTTGACCAAAAATTTTCAATAAAATATTTAATAAAAAAAAAAAAATGTTCTGATATGTCTGATGCCATTGTATAGCTTGAAGCTTTGAAACTAATTACTAGTGAAGGCAGCACTGTTATCAGAAACCAGGGCTTCTGGTATTCTGTGCCTGCAGGAACTCTGTCATACTTTCTCGATTGTAGTATAGGAGGTATCGGACCTCATGTTGTGTATCTCCAACCACTTGGAATGTGCATCCACCAGAATCAAAAACATGGAACCCATAAAAGGCCCAGAAAAGTCAGCATGCATTCACACCCATGCCCTGCCAGGCCACCCCCTTGGATGTAGAAAGATTGAGGGAGGGAGTTTTTGACTCGCACCGTCTCACCAAGTCTGTGATGTCTGAGTTGAGTCCGGGTCACCAGGCATAGATCCTGGTGAGTATTTTCATTTTCGATACCTCATGCTGGCCATTAAGTAGTTGTATAAGTATTGGGCATTGCCTGGGTAAAGAATAACTAATCGGGACCCCAGAGAATGAAACCGTCCTCAACACTGAGCTTCTATTTCTTAGTCAGATAGATTTCTTCTGAAGGTTGACCTTGGAATCCACCAGTTAGAATCACGTACTTTAGTTTAGACAGTGCTGGATTTTTTGCATCCAGGCCTTAATTTGCTCTGCGGACACTGCCAAAGTCTCTAAAAAGTTATGGTCTTCGTGATCTCTTCCAATGCTGGTAAATGAGCTGGACTTGTGCGCAGTGGGAGATGACTCAACACATTGGTGTTAGCTATCCAGGCCCCAGGGCAGTGCTCTAAAAGCTATACATAAGCTGAAAGTGACAGGACCCAATGCTGTATCTGGGCAGAGGCAATCGCGAGAATTGCCTTATCCTCGTTAAACAAGGGTTTGTGTTTGATTACGATTATGAAATGCCTACGGTAGATGTATTCGGGAAACTTTTTACATTAAACACGATGACCGGGCCCTCTTTTTCGATTTGAGAATACCTCCGCTTGGCATCCAAAAGAGTCCTGGATGTGTAGGCGGTGGGCCTTTCCGTTCTGTCATTCCAGTGGTGAGAAAATACCGCCCCAACCCCATAAGCAGAAGCATCACATGTCCAATCGAGTTCCTTCTTAGGGTCAAAATGGGCCAATAGATTGGATGACAACAATTGTTATTTAACTTCATTGAAATCCTCCACCTGTGGTTCCTCCCAAGACCACCTTTGGTACTTCCATAGTAGAGTATGCAAGGGGGTCAGTAAGAAGGCCAAATTCCAGATAAATTTCCCAAAATTATTTACTCATCCCAGGAAGGATTTTAAATCTGTGCGGTGTTTCTTGGAGTTGGTGCTCCCTTGGTGGCCTTTACGATGTCCTCGACTGGATGTAAACATTTTTATCCATCTGATAGCCCAAGTGGGTCCCTTCATTTGCTTGAGAAACACATCTTTCCCTCTTCAATTGTACCCCAGCTCTCGAGAACCTCGGAAAGACTTCTAGGTTTGCCAGGTGCTCACGTTCTGAAGTCCCCATGACCAGGACGTCATCCAAGTACACTGACACTTCGAGTAACCCTTGGAGTATGTTCTCCATGATCCATTGGAACATGGCACGCACTGATGAGACTCTGAAGGGCAAGCGACTGTACTCATGTAGGCCCTTGTGCATGTTGATGGTAACATACTTCCCACAAGGCCAGTGGGAGGGTAAAAGGAAGATGGGGGGGGTGGGGGTTGGATGAGGTGGGAAATAGTTAGTAGGAAAGGGGGAGTGGGGAATTGTGTATGTAAGCCACGTTGGCTGGGTTTGGTGGTTGTTGGGTGGGTGTTATTTACTTTATTGTTTTTCCTCTTGAAAATTGTTAAAATTATATATGCCTTAATTAAAATAATTTTTTAAAAATACTTCCCGCAAGGCTTGTCAAATTCAAGTTGAAGATAGGCGTGGCCCATATCCAATTCATTGAACGTCTGGCCACCTATTAACTTGGCATACAGGTCTTTGATTCGATGCATGGTGTATCTAGCTTGGAAACGTGGTTGACAGTTAGCCTGTAATCTCCACTGAGGTGGACTGATTTGTTCGGTTTAGTGACAGGGATGACAGGCATGGCCCATTCTGTGAACTGTATGGACCTTATTATGCCCAGATTTTCTAGTTTCAGAATTCGGTCTAAATCTTTTCCAATAATAATAATAATCTTTATTATTGTCACAAGTAGGCTCATATTAACACTGCAATGAAGTTGCTGAGAAAATCCCTTAGTCGCCAAACTATGGTGCCTGTTCAGGTACACTGAGGGAGAATTCAGAATGTCCAATTCACCTAATTGCACGTCTTTCGGGACTTGTGGGAGGAAACTGGAGCACCTGGAGGAAATTCATGCAGGCACGGGGAGAACGTACAGACTCCGCGCAGACAGTGACCCAAGATGGGAATTGAACCCGGGTCCCTGGCACTGTGAAGCAACAGTGCTCACCACTGTGCTACCGCACCGCCCTATGATCTCACTCTAAAATATTTAGGAACAGCATCAGGGTTGACATAAATCTTGGCTTTGGCTCCTCTTATTCTCCCAAGTCCTTCCTGGAAATCCCCAGGGTACTTGCTGATGACTTCATATAGCCCTCTCATGCTCAGCCTGAATATCTCAGGTCAGCAAATCTCTTCTTATTCGGCTTGGTCCTTGTCCCACACAATGCTGAGGGGAGTTGGGCTGATTGCTGTCTGTAAGTCACTGGGATCATTGTGGTGCCCTTTATTTGTAATGATTCAAATGTTGAATATCAATTTGGAGGTGATCTTATGGCTGCATCCCGATAATGGAGACCACGGCTCCTGTGTCGACCTCCATTTTCAATAGATGACCGTTTACGAGCAGTTCCACCATTAGTGGGGCGACCTTGGTCAGAATTATGCAGTTTAGTTGCATTGTCCCCGCTTCTGGAAGTGGGTATATCTGCAAGGTGAGGTGCGATACCAGCTTTGGACTCTTCCCTGAACAGCATGACATTTGCCTATTGCTATACATTTGTCTTGGCTGTGCCCTTTGGCCGTGCTTGCAATACTCCATTGTTTTCTGGAGCTTGTTCCTGGGCATTCTTGGGGCTGTCATTGCATTTCCTTGACTACCTGGTGATGCATATTGAGCTCCAATACTGTAATGCAGTGTTTTTCAAACTTTTTTTGCCCGGGACCCATTTTTACCAATCGGCCATCCTTCGGGACCCACGCAGGTCGTGATCCATGCCGGCCAACCTTCGTGATCCACGCCGGCTGACCTTTGCAACCCACGCCGCCCGAACTTCGCGACCCACCATTTACGCTTACGTTTAATGTGACAGCTGAGCATGCTTGGTCCTCAGGATCTCACTTGCTTTGTTATTCAGTGTTACATTTTGGATAATGACTTCAGCTGATGATTTAGGATCGCATCCGTTGAAATGTCTTCAAATGTCTTCGAAGTTTTGAGGGTTTTAAACTTTCATTTTCCAGTGCTTTCCTGCATACGACACACATGAACTTTGAATCCTGATTTGTAGTGGCACAATTAATAAACCCATACCTCAAATAATCACCTTTATGCTGCTTTGTTACTGTTTTCAGCTTCTTCTTCATGGGTTGTTCACCAGAGGCCCTGGAGTTCACACCAGCACTGCTGGCAGCTGCAAAATGGAGGAATCTTTCTCATGCCAAGAACATGTGACATCAGTGTCACTGCTCTCTGTTGCCGCTCCAGGCAGGAAGACTCCAGCGATTTGAAAAGAAATCTGCTCCTGTGTCAGCACACTGACGTCAGGAGGCGGCGTTCTGCCCGCTGGGCTCCGGGCCTATGCACTGCTGAGGGGACACGCATGCATGGAACGGCCGGCATTCTGAAAGCCAGTCGTGACTGGCATTTTTACAAGCTGGGTCGTGCTGTTGGGCACCATTTCCCAGATATTCAATACCGGGAATGCCGCGGCCCATGGCCCCGGGCTTGCGAACACCGTGACGCATGGCCCCATGACTCTCCCGACACCCGCCCGCAACCCACCAATGGGTCGCAACCCTGGGTTTGAACATGACTGCTATAATAGACTATCTGACATCTTACTTACACAAGCACCCTCAGTTGAGAAATTATCCCTGTAACATGTGCCATCCCCTCACAAACTGGAAGACATTGCTGTCTGATTCCCTTGTAGCTCCTGAACCCCCTTTACTCCATTTTCCAGGAATAGAGCTATTTCAATTACTTTTTAAAATCCAGTTTGGGTTCTACCAATAATTATTCTTGGGCTGTCAAGTTTACTCCGCATATGAATCTGTCTTGCAACATTTTGTTCAGGGATGGTTCAAATTCATAATTTTCTGCCAATTTTCATTATTTGGCCAAAAATTTGGTAACAGATTCCCCCCACAGATATCCCTAACTATAGAGACCCCCACAGAGACCCCTTAACTAAAAGGACCACACCAGAGACCCTATAACTAAAGGAACCCGCCCAGAGATCCCCTAATTAAAGGAATCCACTCTCAGAGACTCCCTAACTAAAAGGCCCCTCCCCACAGACCCCACAGAAAAGAGATGCCTGTCTGGAAGCTAGACAGCAATCCAGGCAGGGGCAGTAACTTAATGGATCAGTACCTGTAAGTGCTGTAACCACAAAGTTTACAAACATCAACCATATCAAAAAGAGTTAAGTACATTCCAATGAATCCCCCCTTCACCCGTGAGTGATTTTGAAGTGCTGAGCTGGAAATTGACAGCACTTAACTCTCTTTGAATTGGTTGATGTTTGTAAACATTGTGGTTACGGCACTTAGAGTTCAAGGAAGATGAGTGAAGCAAGGCAGATACCTGTGTTTGTGGAAACTGTCAATCATAACCCACTAGGAGAAATTAATGAATGACTTGCAGCTAAATGTCACGTCAGTGCTTTTCTCTTTCCAGGAATGAATGACAGTACTTCCTCTGTCTGAGTCAGCAGGTATATGCCCAGGTGAGTGTTACAACAGTAGTTTTTTCACTGTCCCAGTCTGGACTGCTCTCTAGCTTCCAGACAGGGTCATTTTTCTGGGAGGTTTGTGGGGGGATTCCTTTAGTTAAGGAATCACGGGGGGGTCCCCTTTCCATGGGGTCTCTGGGGGGCATCTCCCTATCTAGAGGGTCTTAGGGGGCTCCATCTATCTAGGTGATCTCTGTGGGTGTTCACCCTATTCTGGAGGTCTCAGGGGGGTCCCCCTATTCTGTGGGTCTCTGGGGGGGGGGGGGGGGGGGCAGGTCAGATCACTTTGTACTTGGCTGAAGGAGGGACACACAGAAAATCCAGGGATGGGGAGGCTAATTGGGATACAGGGAGGGTAGGGGGCTGATCCATGATGCGGATTCCCCCTATCTCCCTGCCTATTCTTCCCAGCACTTCCTTTCTGTCTTGTCCATGGATGAGCGTACCTCCTCCAGCCATCGTCCGTACAGGTCTGCACAATGCCCCTCCCCTAGTTCGTCCGCAGTCAGTTGCCTGTCCAGCAGTGTGCAACCCGTCCTCCATAAGCTCCTTCAGGCTCGCTACTCTGCCCTCCATATGCATATCTGTAACCGTCAGTGTCCCCTCGCCTTGTCTCCACCTTTTGAAGGAGGAGTCCATTGTCGGGGAGAACTTGTGGTTTGTGCAGATGGGCGCCGTGGTGGGCATCTCGGTCAGACCGAAGTGATGTCGCATTTGGTTCCACATTCAAAATGGGGCTTTTTGAGTACTTATTTGAGTGAGGGATGGGAGTGTGGGTCATGCCAGTTCTTGGAGGGATGTCCCTGCGTAGGAACACTCCTCCATTCTGATCATTCTGCTCTCGGTTCCTTGACCCATCCCAGTATCCTTTCCGCGGTGACTGCCTGGTGGTAGAACTGGAGGTTCGGGAGGGCCTGGCTTCTCATGTTCCTCCTTCTTGGGAGGACCTTCTTCCTGATCCCCAGGCTCTTACCCCCCGCAAGCAAATGCCATGATTAGTCCATGGTGAAAAAGGCCTTGGGGATGAAGATTGGAAGGGATCTGAACAGGAAGAGTAACCTGGGTAGCGCGTCCATCTACACTCTCCCCGCCAGGGGGAGAGGGTGTGGGTCCCACCTCTGCCGGTCCCGATCAACTTCCTCCACCAGACTCATGAGGTTCCATTTGTGGATCCGTGTCCAGTCATTAGCTATTTGAATCCCCAGATGTCGAAATTTGGTCTGGACAGCTTGAACAGCAGTCTCTCCATCTCTGTTCCTCCCCCTTTGGGTTCACAGGGAAGATTTTGTTCTTGCTCAGTTAAGTTTGTATCCCGAGAACGTTCCAAACTCCTTCAGGGGTTTCATTGTCCCTTCCATGTTGGCCAGGGGGTTTGAGATATAGAGGAGCAGGTCATCTGCATAGAGTAAGACTCTATGCTCTCTGTTTCCCCTTTAGATACCTCTCCACCCCTTCGCCCTTCATGAGCAAACAGCAGAGGCTCAATTGCCAGGGCAAACAGCAGCGGCGATAATGGGCATCCCTGCCCTATGCCTCTGTGCAGCCAGAAATATTCAGAACTGGTGGTGTTTGTCCCTACGTGCGCCATGGGAGCGCTGTGCAGTAGTTTTACCCACGAGATCACCCTGGCCCAAACCCAAACCGTTCCAGTACCTCTATGAGGTACTTCCATTCGACCCTGTCGAAAGCCTTTTCTGTGTTCAGGGGGATGATCACCTCCAGTGTTCTCTCCCCGGATGGGGTCATGATTACGTTCAGCAGGTGCCTGATGTTCATTGTTAATTGCCTGCCCCTGACAAAGCCTGTCTGATCTTCCGCGACTACCTCTGCACGCAGCTCTCCACCCACCTTGCCAGGGCCTTCGCCGGGATCTTTGCATCAGTATTAAGGAGTGAGATGGTGTAGCCATCTAAGATGGCCACCTGTAAAGGACCAGGGGAATTATGGCCAACCCAGGACTCAGACAGATACATAGCCTATGTGTATCTAAAACACAGGTAACCAGACCTGACCGAAACTCCCGCTCGTTTACATTTCAATGACCCATTTTCCCAGGACAGTAGACTCCAATCAAGCGACCAGTACAGCCACAGACTGATCGGCGCCACTCCCTTGCTCAGAAAGCACAACTGCCAAGGTCAATGACCGCTAAGGGCCCGCCCAGCTACCAAGGCACCTACCCCTTTATGGGCCAAAATCGAAGAGTGTGAACAGAGCCATGTCGAACTATTGGGTCCAAGGTTAAGGACCGCCCCAAAGAGCGTGAAATCCCAGGGAGATAAAAAAGAGCACAGCCATGTGTTCTGTCTCTCTTGGATCCAGCCTGTGCCACCCAATTGCAGCAGGAACAGCCAGCTAAGTTCAAGACCAACGATCACTGCCTGACGGATGAGCCCAGCAAAGACAGAGACACTTTCCTCGAACCAGCCAAGTGAAATCCAGACAAAGGCCTTTATCCATTTGCACAGTGCCGGTCGCCCTGAAGTTAAGTATAGGTTATTGTAGCTGATAGGTGTAGTTTAACTCGTAGTAGATATTGTGTTTGCATGTTGAGATAACTCTTGTGTATGTAAATAAACCATCTTTTGAACTAACTAACTGGTTGTGTGGTCATTTGATCGATATAAGGGAAAGGCTTGTGGTTCACCAAGAAAAATAAATAGAGCAACATTATTGGCGACCTCTGATGGGACTCGATTAGAAATGACTTTGTCACTCCGAGAGAACCCACAAACTTTGAATCCAATTGCGAGAAAGAGAAAGAACCACAAGTCCACGTCCCATATCGACCAAATAACCGAATTTCGGAAGTGTGTACTAGCCCGCATATGTACCTAACAGGAAGAGTAAGGGAAACTCGTTAGAATTGTGTACAACTATCGAGGGATTGTGAGCCGGAAAATAGCTTCAGCCATGCCCGCTATTCAAATCGCCGCCTTATTCCCCTGTCCCAAATTAAAAGTAGAGAAAGAGATAAGAGAAGTAATGGCCACTAAAGCAATGGAAAGATTGATGAATCCACAGGAACCCGAGGTCGCAGTGACCAGCAGAGCACAGCAGTGCCCCATATGGGAGATAGAGTTAAGGAAATACTGAAAGGGGAAAGGATGGCCCCTTTGGTCGAATTTTTGCGCTAATGATTAGTCAGATCCAGGAAAGATAGGACAGACTTGGTGGGAGAACCGAAGCGAGGTTCTCAAGAAAAATGTTGGGAAAGACAGAAAGCTGATGGCAATAGTGTCCTGTTTGGCACAGTTGCGAGGCACAGAGGAGGTCGTGAAGACGCTCCGTAGACAGTTAATTGAGAAGGAAGAAAAGAACGAGGGAAACAGTAACGAAAGCGAGAAGATATTTGAGCAACTCCGGGAACAGTTAGCAGCTAAGGATAAGGAAATGGCCGATATAAAACGCGCACATCAATCTTGTCTAGTTCACCTTAGTAGCTTCCAGACCCAGTATGATAAAGTCTACCAAGATACACAGCGCACAGTCCTGGTAAGAGAGGAAATAGAACAACTGGTCGACCAGCTAACGAGCAAATGCGCAGATTTAAAAGCAGCTTTGAGAGCGCTCCACAACTCCACTAAGGAACAGAGGCAGAGTACCATTGACCATGCTAAATGCCGACAGAAGATAGAAAAGTTACAGTCGCAACTCTCAGTACAGAATAGCTTCAGGTACACTTTCGGGCAGGATTTAGATGAGGAAGATGCTCCCGATTGGCAAGAGTTAAACAAAAGCGTCCAAAAATACGTAGAGGACACGGGAAATCAAAATCGAACCCCCCACGCCCCAAAAAGAAATGCACCCACAGCACCGACTGCACAGGCAGCACACATCCCCACTCACAATTCGACCCCCATGAATCCCGTTACCACAGAACGCAGGTCATCGGATCAGGAGGAGCCTGATATCGTTTACACCACCCCACTATCCATGACCCAATTAAGAGAAGTTTGCACGAAAATTATTCCATTCCAGTCCACCGCAGACCCGCACAGCTTCTTTGAGGCGGTGCGCCAACAAAAGGTGAAGTATGGCTTAGATGAGAGGGAGGAAGTAAAGCTAATAGTTATGAGCCTTAGCCAGTCCATAAGGTCAGCTTTGCCCGAACCCCAAAATGTAGCAGGAGGAACCCTACAGGAAATGAAAACAGCCATATTAGATGCCATCGGGTATAACAAAGGAGATCCAGTCGAGGGTTTAAATCACTGCAGTTAAAAGAAGGGAGAACATCCGACCGCATTTGCTGGTCGCCTATGGATTCATTTCATGGCAGTCTACGGACAATTGAACCGCGCACACCTAAATGAGGAGGACACCACTAAATGGTCCCGCACCTTAGTCTCGCATGCCACAGGCGCAGGTCAAAAGGCTTGTGTAAACTACGACCCCGCAGACCACACATACAATGAGGTTTGGGTACTTAAACGACTTTCTAGAGCATGGGAACAAACCCTACGCTGACAGTCAGATCAGGACGATATAGAAGCAAACATGCACCCAGTTAGGACTAGCCAGGACCCAGCATGGATAAATGAGGGTAGACACGAGGGACAGCACCCCAGAGCACAGGCACCACAAGGTTGTTACAATTGTGGCCACGGAGGACATTACGCCCGCGATTGCCGACAAAACCCCGCGAACCATCAACGATACCAACAACCAAACCCCCCACCTAGGAACAATGTTAGGCCAATGCATAATGTTAGCGCCCATTCAGACGACTTAGCATTTAACTCCCTAGATTGACGGTGTTCGGACTCCTCAGCTTGGGTCTGTAACACATGCTGGGACATATCAGGCAGACCAGTAGTTACAGGCACAGTCTGGGGACATACAATCGACTTTCTTTGGGACACAGGAGGATCCCGCACCACTTTAAACTCTCCACAATGTTTCAACAGAACAAATGGCCCACCACAGACACCGTCACCCTGAGTGAATTCACCGGCCACATTCAACAAGGATATATCACAGCTCCTGTACCCATCCAGATGGGGAACATTAGCACCAAACACCCCGTCATTTTTGTTGACTTACCCCAAACAGCAGAGCACATTTTAGGCATTGGCTTTATGAGCTCCCATAACCTTTCGTTTGACCCAGTAAACAAATGTGTCTGGCGAATGGCTAAAACAGCTAGGGCTCCCACTACGCTCACAGTAGGGGATTATGAAAACAGGATTTGCTCAGTAGGGGACTATTGGTTTAATCTGCAAACAATTAGTGCAGACCAAACCATTAGAGAGGTCCTCATAAAGCACAAAGTTTTGTTCGCACAACACAAACATGATTGTGGGAAGATCCCAGATACAGTGAAGATTTCAGGTCCCGATCCAAAGCCGCAAAAGTAAATCGGTTTCCCACAGCAAGCCGAGGGTGAGATTTCGAAGGTTATTAACACTTTATTAGACCAAGGAGTTATTCGACCCGTAGCCACCACAAATAATGCCCCAATTTGGCCCGTGAAAAAGCCCAATGGTTCATAGCGACTAACGTTCGACTACCGAGAACTTACTAAGGCAACCCCTTTAGCAGCCCCCACTGTTGCCACGAGTCCCGCGACCATGCTCAAACAGGGAGTACAGGCAAAGTATTTCACAGTGCTGGACATCAGCAATGGCTTTTGGTCCATCCCATTAGACAGGGCCTGCCAGTATAAATTTGCATTTACGTTTCAACGGCAGCAGTACACGTGGACATGCCTCCCACAAGAATTCCATAACTCCCCCTCCTTTTTCCACCGACAATTGGCCAACGGACTTTCTAAATTTTCCCGACCCAAATGCCTAATACAATATGTAGATGATCTGCTCTTGCAAATGGACACAAAAGAGGAACACGTCGAGCTCTTATCTGAATTACTAGGCCTACTGCAATCAATCGGATGTAAGGTAAACCCCAAAAAGGCCCAGATTTTAAAGGAAAAGGTTCTTTATTTAGGTACCGTTATCACTACGGGAAGAGAGAAATTGAGCAAAAACGGATTGAGTCCATTGTTAAATTTTCCCTGCCCCAAAACATCACTGCACTCCGGTCATTCCTAGGTTTGGTAGGATATTGCAGAAATTATATAGATGGTTTTGCCACCAAAGCAGCCCCACTCTCATAACTCCTTAAAAAGAACGCCCCATGAGATTGGCATCCGCAGCACACAGGCGCCATTGACGATTTAAAACGCACCCTAGGCACAGCCCCCGCTTTACAAGTTCTAGACCCAGGCTTGCCCTATGCCATAGAGGTAGCAACCACCGACCGAACCCTATCAGCAGTGCTCCTGCAAGAATGACACCATCACTTAGGACCCGTAGCCCATGCCTCAAGAGTATTAGACCCCGTAGAGCAAGGATTCTCAGCCTGCGAACGGCACTTGCTTGCAGCCTTTTGGGCAGTACAGTACTTTGCGTACATCACAGGTCTCAACCCAGTCACGGTCTTGACCGAGCACACCCCACGCAACTATTACTAGACGGTAGATTAAAGGACGGTTCAGTCAGCCAAATCAGAGCAGCTCGCTGGACACTACTATTACGAGGCAGGGACAATACGGTAAAATGCACAAAAACCCACACATTTCTGGCCGATAACCTCCAATGTGCAAGCACCCCACATGAGTGCCAGATCATAGCAGCCCAACACTACACAGGACCCTTTATCCCAAAGTCACTACACCCACGAGCAGGCAGTAAGATACGGGGGGGGCTCTCCAACCCCCCGCTGGGCCGGAGTAGTGCCGGGGGGGCGGCGTAAATCCCGCCCTGCTGCCCCGATGGTTTTTCAGCGGGGGCGGGAATCGCGCCGTGCCATTTGGGGGCCGTTGGCAGCGGCACCCCCGGCGATTCTCCGGCCCGCGATGGGCTGAGTGGCGTATATTACACCAGGTCCGTACCGGCGGTACCTGGCTCTGCGGGCGGCCTGCGGAGTCCTCGGGGGGACACGGGGGGATATGGCCCCCGGGGGGGGGCCCCCACGGTGGCCTGGCCGTGATCGGGGCACACGATCCGCGGGCAGGCCTGTGCCATGGGGGCACTCTTTCCCTCCACACCAGCCAGTGTAATGGTCCGCCATGGCCGGTGCGGAGAAGAACACCCCTGCATATGCACTGGGATGACGCCAGCACACGCTCGCGCACCCGCGCATGCGCCAACTCACGCTGGCCGACGGAGGCCCTTCAGTGTTGGTGGGCGCAGCGAAAAGCACTTTGGCGCCGGCTGGCGCGCGCCAACCCCGCCGGCACCATTTCAGACAAAGTGTGCCCCTCTGTGTACAAGATAACGTACCTCAATGGTAAAACTGGTTGGTTCCACATCAACCAACTCAAAGTCTACGGGTCACAATGAAATCACTCCCACTACATCTCTCTCCAATAGGAGACGATTACTCCCCGCCCATCAACAACCTAGTCCAACCCCTATGCCAACCCTCCCCCAGCCACGCTGGCATTTATCCCTTGTCTAAACCCACAGACCCGAACTTGTCTCCGCCCACAGGTACAGACTTTAACCTTGCACTTGATTCCGAAGACAGCGAGAGCCTCCCGGATTTGATCACTATCCCTGAACGCTGGCGTGATCTCTCTGTCACCAGTCACCCCAGTCCCCAGAACCACGACTTCGATATCTTTGACCCCCTATATGCCCTCCCCCAGCCACCGCCACATCCACCGCCCGACCACAGTAACTTGCCCTCCACTCCCACCGCCCCTACACCTCACTACAAACAAGTCCCTCTTTGGCACCGCGACAACTCTTGCAGACTGGTAAGGCATGACGATTTGGACCATCCGACGGCCCACGCGGCTAAGGCACAGAAACGGCAGACACGAGTCCGGGAGATGATGATGAATCAGATACTGACTCGTTTTGGCAATGCTTTTACGACACTGTTTGGTACAGAACCCTGAGGTGTCCAGTTGATGAGAAGGACACACCGCCTAAGTATTAAGGTGTCCAAAGTTCTTATGGAGCCTGCCCGCCTTTTTCCTTCTTCTTCTTCTACCACATGGTTTAAATTCATGTCGCCTGACACAAAATTACTCTTCTGATTCGAGGGTAAGATGCCCAATGACAGTTAAAGGCACACGTTTGTTGGGACACAGATCACTGTTCTCCCAGTCTTTATGACAGGTTTCCACACGACTACAAACTCTTCCCGTTCACCCAGGTCACCCAGGTAGGGAATCACGGCACTAATCCCCACCCTACCTGAGGACCCTAAATGCATCCGGTCAGTTAAGCTCGGGTAATGGAGTAACGGCACTAACCCCCGCCCTACCCAGGGATTCCACCCATTCTTCTCCCGCAGCGGCCCACACGCACCTCATGTTCCCTTCACTTCATACACTCTGGAATGGGTCTCGACACTCTGCATTGCCTTTGGCAGGCCTTAGTTTCACCTTCTCTACTCTCTCTTTGGTTGTGGTATAAAGAATGTATTTTGCCACGCTCCATACGCTCACCCCTTCTTTCCTTTACCTCCCGCGATCCCCTGGTCATTCCCCACATGCTATTTACACACATGACACAATTGGTTGCTGCTCACTGCTGCTATACAATTGGCCGCCCTAAAATTCAGCTGGTTAAGAAAAGCCTCAACCACCACTGGTTGCAAGTAAAGGAAAGACTGGGCGGAGAAATTGTCCGACCACTCCCCGCATCGATCACAAACTGCGAGAGTCTGTGTACTTTAAAAATGTGCATTTCTCGTCTCTCCAAAATGGTATTTTTAAAAAAAAGTAAGGGAGTCACACATAGTGACAATCATAACGGGTAATTGGAGTAAGGAGAGAAAGACTAATAAAATGAGATATTAACCAAAGATAATAACAGATACCATGCTTGCATCCCCAGGATTACACGGAAAACAGAAGAGACAGGATGAAGCAAGGACTGCTGACATGCGTTTGGATCGTTGCTGGACTTCTGCAACTGCGCGCGCAACGGACATTTGTTACACACCCCACACCAGCCCCGAACACTACCACACAACAGGCCACCACCAGCCCGAACCTACACCGCACATAAAGACAGACATCGAAACCCGCACCTGGTACGAAAACATTGCCAAATGGAACCCCCTTTCATACATAGTAGAGGCCCTTCTAGTAATCGCAATAATCTGCAGTGCCATTCAGACACTCCGGCTCCGTAAATGGTGAGCAAAAGCCTCCCGCTCCCCGATATATACAATCTGATCCCCCTTCTTTGGAATTCAACAAAATGAACTCATGTAACAATCGCTGCTAGAGATAAATCATGTACCTCTTTAACTTTATTAGGATTAAGTAGAAATGTGATGCTGCTGTTTTAAATTTTGTACTGAATATAAGTTCTTTGATATTCACCAGCAGCATGAGAGTAGCTTAGATAGCGTTAGCTAGAGATCAACTGTGCGGATAAATTACATGTTATAGTGACCTAAATTATAGTAACCATTAGAGATGAATTTATTTATGAATGTATTAATGGAATATTATGTAAATGTCCCAAACCATAGGATAGAGTAGAGTAGAACCTTGTCTTGACCAAGGGTGACCGGGCCACCAAGGATGAACAGGGATCGATAGTGTGATCCACCACGCTTCGCATTCGGGATCAAAAGGACGGAATGCAGCCATCTAAGATGGCCACCTGCAAAGAACCATGGAAATTATGGCCAACCCAGGACTCAGACAGATACACAGCCTATGTGTATCTAAAACACAGGTAACCAAACCTGACCGAAACCCCTGCTCGTTTACATTTCAATGGCCCATTTTCCCAGGACAATAGGACTCCAATCAAGCGACCAGTACAGCCACAGACTGATCGGCGCCACTCCCTTGCTCAGGAAGCACAACTACCAAGGTCAATGACCGCTAAGGACCCGCCCAGCTACCAAGGCACCCGCCTCTTTATTGGCCGAAATCGAAGAGAGTGATCAGAGGCATGTCGAATTATTGGGTCCAAGGTTAAGGACCGCCCCAAAAAACATGAAATCCCAGGAGGATCAAAGAGAGCACAGCCATATGTTCTGTCTCTCCTCGATCCGCCCTGTGCCACCCAATTGCAGCAGGAATAGCCAGTTAACGATCGCTACCTGACGGCTGAGCCCAGCAGAGACAGTGCCACTTTTTTCGAACCAGCCAAGTGAAATCCAGATAAAGGCCTTTATCCATTTGCACAGTGCCGGTCGCCCTGAAGTTAAGTATCGGTTATCGTAGCTGATAGGTGTAGTTTAACTCGTAGTAGATATTGTGTTTGCATGTTGAGATAACTCTCGTGTATGTAAATAAACCATCTTTTGAACGAACTAACTGGTTGTGTGGTCATTTGATCGACCTAAGGGAAAGGCTTGTGGTTCACTGAGATAAATAAATAGAGCAACAATGGTTCTTTGTCTTTTTTGGGTATCAGTGATATTGCGGTCTGAGCCAATGTTGGTGGCAGGATTCCCCTTGATAGTGAGTCAGTGAACATCTCCTGCAGGTGCGGGGCCAGTGCTGGCACAAATCCTTTGTGGAATTCCGCATGACTTCCCTCAGTTCTAACGTTGCTTCCAGGCCCCGTCTCCCTTCCTCCCCCACGGCCGGCATGTGCAGTCCATCGAGGAACTGCTTCTTCTTCGAGTCTCCCTCCGGGGGCTCGGAGATGTACAGCTCTCGGTATAAGGTCTCAAAGGCTTTGTTAATCTCCTCTGAAGCTGCGACTAGACTGCTGTTCCGATCCTTCACCTGAGCTATTTCCTTCGTAACATCTGCTTCCTCAGCTGGTAAGCCAGCAGGTGGCTGGCCTTGTCCTCCTTCTAAGTTGTAGCCATTCTATGATTACAGGATTCGAAGGGCTTATCTGGATCCCTCTATGTGGTCTTAGAGATCCTCTACCCCTGCTTCACATCAAACCATTTTTCAATCATATTGGAGCCCCCCCCCCCCCCCCCCCCACACACACACACACACAACGTAACTTAATTATTTGATGGCTGGGATCATTTCAGTGGGTCTCCAGAGCCATGTGATTTCCCTGTCACCCCCAGAATTGGCCTGGCGTCTTCAGGAATTGAAGATCAATCCCCAGGGCATCACTGTGTGCAACCCTGGAGAAAACTCATCAGGGATTTAAAAGCGATTGGTTTTTTGGTGATTTTCTTTGAACATTTATCTTTACCAGATGTAAGAATATTGAAATTGGGGAATAAAGGCTGTTTGGTTGACAGTCAAGCTTCACCCAATTAGGTAATAAGTCTTTTTGCATTCCAATTGGTTAGGGAAGATGGTGTATCACAAGGATGGATATGTTTGCCAACTAATGGCTGGAGCCTGGGGGCAAGTCATGTGACGAAACCTCCAGGAATATATTTAATTGTGGTTGGCAACCCTCAACCTGAAGGGTTTATTCCTGTAGTTCAAACAGGAGTCAGAGCAAGGATATTGCAATGAGACCAGGAGTTAAAATAGCACTTGTTCCTCCCTGAAACACAAATCCAATCCCCCACAAAAGCGTTTACTTTCAGTTCAACTGGTGCTAGAGTGGGAGTGTAAACTGCTGACAAGCGGTTGGGCTGCACGACAGCACAGTGGTTAGCACTGTGGCTTCACAGCGCCAGGGTCCCATGCTCGATTCCCGGCTTGGGTCACTGTCTGTGTTCTTCCCATGTCTGCGTGTGTTTCCTCCTTGAGCTCCGGTTTCCTCCCACAGTCCAAAGATGTGCGGGTTAGGTGGATTGGCCATGCTTAATTGCCCTTAGTGTCCAAAAGAGGTCAGGTGGGGTTGCTGGGTTACGGGTATGGGGCGGAGGTGTGGACTTAAGTGGGGTACTTTTTCCAAGGGCCGGTGCAGGCTCGATGGGCCGAATGGCCTCCGTCTGCACTGTAAATTCTATGGTTATGTTCTATGTCTAAGAGGGAAGTCAATAATTTTAAAACATTAATAAGGCTGCAAGCCTCAGATTTTAGCAGTCATTTCGATGCAACAGCTGCAGGGTGGGTTTCTAAGGGTTTAAGAAAGGCAGTAGAGACATGAGAACCACAGGAACCAGCAAGTAAGTGCTTTGTATAAAACTGCTAGGCGGCCAGGAAAAGGAGGAGTGCTTTGTTCTAGTTGTCCAAGCTAATCTTCATGAGTGCCTCCCCTGCCAAGGTTGATATTGAGTTTTTTCTGCCCTCAGTCTGGTCTCAGTCAAATGCTGAGTCGGGAGCGTAGGTTTGATTTATTTTATTTCAAATAGCTTGCAAGCTAGACTCACTCTAATAACAGCAGGACCAACACTGTTCCTGAGATCCCCAGAGCAAGTGAACAAAGGGAGCACAGCATCTGGTTTCATATATATGGATTCAGCCTCAAGTTTCACATACCCACCACCAAATAAGGTAATGGTAACGAATGCAAGATTCTCATAGGTCTTTCTCACACATTCCTTGATCTGGTGATATAACCTGATCTTCACAATTACTGATCCTGATAGGCCCACTATACATTCCGCAGCCCTGGGGCCCCTTTCACTCAGCATCCTTTGCAGCATCCTTTGCACAAAGCCGGTCCTAATGGCTACCCATCCCCCTCTTCTGCCTTGAATCCCACTTGCATGCTGCACATTAAGATTTTACTCCTAACTTGGCCTAACTACCCATCATGCCTTTCTGTTCATTTCCTCACCACTGCAGTCCACCAACACCCCACCTCACTAGTGATGCCAATCACCAGGCTGGTCGCAGTATCTCTGTCATGATCTTCACAGCAGAATTCTTTATATCTCTCCCCCTTTCCTCTGTCCAGTCCCTACCTGTGGCCTTCACATGCAGGCCTTCCTGCGTAACAGCTAGCCTGCCAGTCTCTCAATTTGGCTGACTATTGAGAACAAATTAAAATGAGTTCTTCCTGGTTTCTTTTTTTTCTCCCCCCCTGCTTCTGGGCTTCTCAGCCATTTCAAGTCACCCAGCGCTCCCTGCAATAATGGAAGTCACAGATTACAAAAGAAGGTCATTTTAAACATTTATAAATCCCTGGTACAGCCTCAGTTGGCGTATTGAGTTCAACTCTTGTCGCACTTTGTGGTGGATGTAAAGATCTTGGAGGGGGTTAGAACCACAGAATCACTACAGTACAGAAGGAGGCCATTCAGCCCATCATGTCTGCACTGACCCTCCAAACAATAATCCTACGTAGGCCCAACGCCTGCCCGTCTGTAACCCCACCTAACCTTTGGACACTAAGGGGCAATTTAGCTTGGCCAATCCACCTGAGCTGCTCATCTTTGGACTGAATGATATCAGAGTTGATCGATTCAGTTATGAGAAGAAACTGGAGAAGCTGGGGCTGTCTTCTTTAGAACAAAGATTAAGAGGACACTTAAGGAGCTGTTCAAAACTATGCAAGGTTTTTTGTTGAAGGAAATACTGAGAAACTGTCTCCAATGGCAGGAAAATGACCAGAGGACACAACTTTAAGGCAAGTAGCAGAATAAAGAGGCAAGGTGAGTTTTTTTTAATGATCTGGAATGCACTGCCTGAAAGACTGATAGAAGCAAATTCCATCAATGATAAAGTTAAAAAGGGAATTTGGTAAATAATTGAAGGGTGAGACATTTGCAGGATTATCAGGAAAGAGCAGTGAATCAAGACTAAATGGGTAGTCCTTTCAAAGGCCTGGCACAGACGTAATGGGTTACATGGCCTTCTTTTGTGCTGTACAGCTCTAAGATTCAGTAAAAAGCTGGCTGAATATTTAAGCAAATAGCCATCTCATGAAAAGAAAATTCCCTTTCACAATATTTCCTCTTCTTCTTTTGTAGGTTTGCCTGCAGGACACGGTCTAGTTGAAAGGGCACACAAGTAACCTGTTCTGCCGCCTTTGCGAATGCCAGTCTGCATGTAACAGAACAAAAGAAGAAATTATTCCCTCGTATTTAGTTCATGAAATCTTTCTTGACTCATAAAGGCTTTGTTTCAAAATCTCGATCCCTGACTATTGGGGCCAGACCTTTATGTAATGGCTAAATTACCATTAAATTAACAAACTGACAGACTTAATATGTACCAACATGGTTTCACTACAATCCTATAACTGAGCCGAACTGCTAATAGCTGGAGCAACTGCAGTGCTCATACTACTGGCTGCAATTTGTACATTTTCTGTTGGCCAGGGAAATACCAAAGATCAATTGACAAATCAATCTGGATGATTTACTTTGAGGTGGCTAGAGCAGTTGACAGCAATCGCACACAACTAAGCGGCACTTTGCATTAGTATTTACCAAGGAAACGGAAGTACTATGGTGAACATAGTGGTGGTCAGGATAAAAATAGATAAAATTGAGTTATTAGTCAGGCTGGTAGAACTTAAAGTGGATGATTGACCGGGTGCAGGCTCCGTCCTAGGTAGGTAAAGATTGGCTGATGGTAAGAATAAAAATTGCAGGTTTGCTGACAAAATTTTCTGGTCCTCCTTAGATACCGGATGGAGTGAGAGGACTAGAGAATTGCAAATAAGACCATAAGACAGAGGAGCGGAAGTAAGGCCATTCGGCCCATCGAGTCCACTCCACCATTCAATCATGGCTGATTTCAACTCCATTTACCCCCTCTCTCTCCAGAGCCCTTAATTCCTTGAGAAATCAAGAATTTATCAACTTCTGTCTTAAAGACACTCAACGTCCCGGCCTCCACCGCCCTCTGTGGCAATGAATTCCACAGACCCACCACTCTCTGGCTGAAGAAATTTCTCCTCATCTCTGTTCTAAAGTGACTCCCTTTTATTCTAAGGCTGTGCCCCCGGGTCCTAGTCTCCCCTGCTAATGGAAACAACTTCCCTACATCCACCCGATCTAAGCCATTCATTATCTTGTAAGTTTCTATTAGATCTCCCCTCAACCTCCTAAACTCCAATGAATATAATCCCAGGATCCTCAGACGTTCATTGTATGTTAGGCCTACCATTCCTGGGATCATCCGTGTGTATCTCCGCTGGACCCGCTCCAGTGCCAGTATGTCCTGCCTGAGGTGTGGGGCCCAAAATTGCTCACAGTATTCTAAATGGGGCCTAACTAATGCTTTATAAAGCTTCAGAAGTACATCCCTGCTTCTATATTCCAAGCCTCTTGAGATGAATGACAACATTGCATTTGCTTTCTTAATTACAGACTCAACCTGCAAGTTTACCTTTAGCGAATCCTGGACTAGGACTCCCAAGACCTTTTGCACTTCAGCATTATGAATTTTGTCATCGTTTAGAAAATAGTCCATGCCTTTATTCTTTTTTCCAAAGTGCAAGAATTCACACTTGCCCACGTTGAATTTCATCAGCCATTTCTTGGACCACTCTCCTAAACTGTCTAAATCTTTCTGCAGCCTCCCCACCTCCTCCATACTACCTGCCCCTCCACCTATCTTTGTATCATCGGCAAACTTAGCCAGAATGGCCCCAGTCCCGTCATCTAGATCGTTAATATATAAAGAGAACAGCTGTAAACAAATGTCACACTCCTTTAAAAAGGGGACAAAGGTATACAAAGCAAGTAAAGACCTGTCAGTTTTATGCCCCCGGGCCTGACGGGATATATCCAAGGATTCTATGGGAAGCAAGAGATGAAATTGCAGAGCCGTTGGCAATGATCTTTTCGTCCTCACTGTCAACAGGGGTGGTACCAGGGGATTGGAGAGTGGCGAATGTCGTGCCCCTGTTCAAAAAAGGAACTAGGGATAACCCTGGGAATTACAGGCCAGTTAGTCTTACTTCGGTGGGAGGCAAAGTAATGGAAAGGGTACTGAAGGATAGGATTTCTGAGCATCTGGAAAGACACTGCTTGATTAGGGATAGTCAGCACGGATTTGTGAGGGGTAGGTCTTGCCTTACAAATCTTATTGAATTCTTTGAGGAGGTGACCAAGCACATGGATGAAGGTAAAGCAGTGGATGTAGTGTACATGGATTTTAGTAAGGCATTTGATAAAGTTCCCCATGGTAGGCTTATGCAGAAAGTAAGGAGGCATGGGATAGTGGGAAATTTGGCCAGTTGGATAACGAACTGGCTAACCGATAGAAGTCAGAGAGTGGTGGTGGATGGCAAATATTCAGCCTGGATCCCAGTTACCAGTGGCGTACCGCATGGGTCCTCTGCTGTTTGTGATTTTCATTAATGACTTGGATGAGGGAGTTGAAGGGTGGGTCAGTAAATTTGCAGACGATACGAAGATTGGTGGAGTTGTGGATAGTAAGGAGGGCTGTTGTCGGCTGCAAAGAGACATAGATAGGATGCAGAGCTGGGCTGAGAAGTGGCAGATGGAGTTTAACCCTGAAAAGTGTGAGGTTGTCCATTTTGGAAGGACAAATATGAATGCGGAATATAGGGTTAACGGTAGAGTTCTTGGCAATGTGGAGGGGCAGAGAGATCTTGGGGTCTATGTTCATACATCTTTGAAAGTTGCCACTCAAGTGGATAGAGCTGTGAAGAAGGCCTATGGTGTGCTCGCGTTCATTAACAGAGGGATTGAATTTAAGAGCCATGAGGTGATGATGCAGCTGTACAAAACTTTGGTAAGGCCACATTTGGAGTACTGTGTACAGTTCTGGTCGCCTCATTTTAGGAAGGATGTGGAAGCTCTGGAAAAGGTGCAAAGAAGATTTACCAGGATGTTGCCTGGAATGGAGAGCAGGTCTTACGAGGAAAGGTTGAGGGTGCTAGGCCTTTTCTCATTAGAGCGGAGAAGGATGAGGGGCGACTTGATAGAGGTTTATAAGATGATCAGGGGAATAGATAGAGTAGACAGTCAGAGACTTTTTCCCCGGGTGGAACATACCATTACAAGGGGACATAAATTTAAGGTGAAAGGTGGAAGATATAGGAGGGATATCAGAGGTAGGTTCTTTACCCAGAGAGTAGTGGGGGCATGGAATGCACTGCCTGTGGAAGTAGTTGAGTCGGAAACATTAGGGACCTTCAAGCAGCTATTGGATAGGTACATGGATGACGGTAAAATGATATAGTGTAGATTTATTTGTTCTTAAGGGCAGCACGGTAGCATTGTGGATAGCGCAATTGCTTCACAGCTCCATGGTCCCAGGTTCGATTCCGGCTTGGGTCATTGTCTGTGCGGAGTCTGCACGTCCTCCCCGTGTCTGCGTGGGTTTCCTCCGGGTGCTCCGGTTTCCTCCCACAGTCCAAAGATGTGCGGGTTAGGTGAATTGGCCAATGATAAATTGCCCTTAATGTCCAAATTGCCCTTGGTGTTGGGTGGAGGTGTTGAGTTTGGGTAGGGTGCTCTTTCCAAGAGCCGGTGCAGACTCAAAGGGCCGAATGGCCTCCTTCTGCACTGTAAATTCAATGATAATCTATGATTAATCTAGGACAAAGGTTCGGCACAACATCGTGGGCCGAAGGGCCTGTTCTGTGCTGTATTTTCTATGTTCTATGTTCTATGCCAGTGATGGGGAAACCTTTCAATAGAATAATCTTGGAGAAAATTAGCAGCCACTTGGAAAAGTATGGACTAATAAAGGAGAGTCAGCTCAGATTGCTTAGGCCAAATTGTATTTGACTAATCCGATTGAATATTTTGATGAGTTAGCTGAAAGGGAGGATAAGGACAGTGTAGTAGGTGTTGTGTATATTAATTTTAAGCAGGCATTTGTGATGTACCTCAAATAGGCCTGTTAGGAAAATTGAAGCCTATGGGGCAATGGGGGCAGGAGCGGCACGGAAAAGTAATTGGGCAAGAGATTGAATGGCTGCTTTTCAACAGGTGGGAGCTATATAGTGGTATTCTCTCCAAGATTCTAGATTAGGACCGCAGCTATTTTTGATATACATTAATAACTCTGTCTTGGTGCAAGTGTAGTAAACAGTGAGGGAGATAGTAAAAGCCTTCAAAGGGATAAAGGCAGCCAGATACAGTGGGTGGATGCATGGCAGAAGATAATAATTGGCACCAAGAAGGCTGAGGTGATACATTTTGATAGGAAGAATGATCAGAGACAAAACAAGCTAAATTGTCCAATTTTACTGAGGGTGTAAGAACAGAGACCTGGTGGGTGTTTATACCCAAATCTATGAAGGTGGAAGAAAAGGTGAACAAAACAGTTAACAAAGCAAATGGGATCCTGGGCTTTAAGGAATAAAGGGTACAAATGTCAGGAAGCTAGGCGAACAAATACAGCAAGTCCCTGCTTTAATTTGCTGCACTTTGAGTCATTTTGTTTTAAAGTCGTTCCATTTTTAGGGCTGGAATTCCTGATTTATATCTTCAGTTCCCAATTCTGGTTGCCACACTTTAGGAAGAATGTAATGCTTTGGACAGGTTACAAGTGAGATGTATTCGAATAGTCGTAGGGATGATGGATTACAACTACAGATGGAGAGGTTGAAGGCAAAGAGGACTAGTGGTGTTTAAAACCATGAAGAGTTTAGCCAGAGAAGAAAAAGTGAAACTGTTTCCATATCTGAAGGGTCAATAACAGGAGGAGCACAGATAATAATATTAATAATAATCTTTATTAGTGTCAGAAGCAGGCTCACGTTAGCACTGCAATGAAGTTACTGTGAAAATTCCATAGTCGCCACATTCCGGCGCCTGTTCGGGTACACTGAGGGAGAATTCATAATGTCTAATTCATCTAACAGCACGTCTTTCGGGACTTGTGGGAGGAAACCGGAGCACCCGGAGGAAACCCACGCAGACACGGGGAGAACGTTCAGACTCCTCGCAGGCAATGAATCAAGCGGGAATCAAACCCGGGTCCCTGGTGCTGTGAAGCAACAGTGCTAACCACTGTGCTACCATGCTGCCATTTAAGGTGATTTAAGCTGATTGACAGAAGAGGCAGAAGTAACATGAGGAAAAGCTTTTTTGCACAATGAGTGGCTGGGATTTGGACTGCACTACTTGATAAAGTGGTGGAAACAGATTCAGTAGTTGCTTTCAAATTAGAATTCGATAAATACTTGAAGGAAAAGGATATGGGAAAACAGCAGAAGAGTAGGACTAACTGGATTGTTCTTCGAAAAACTAGCACAAAGCTAATGAGCTGAATGGCTTCTGTGCACTATCACAATTCTATGAAAGCAGCTACCTGCAGTTAGTTAGCTAGAGGTATGAGTGAAAAAAGTAGGGTGTCTCTCCAATTGCTACCTATTCTTCTGAGTTATTGCTTGTTCTCTCCTATAGTCAGCAACACTGGGGGCATTGAAAACACAGCGAGTGAAAACAAGCTCACATCTTAACATGTTAATTGTGCACAAAGCAATTTTTCTTTTAAATGGTTTGAGAAAGTTGAATAGCCAGGTGGGTATTTGTCATGCTAACATCTGTTCAATCCTACAACACTGTGGATAACACTTTAGTGAGAAAATGAATACACTTAATATATGCTATGCTGGCGTGCTCTGCCAGTAACAAACTTTAAAAATATATTTTTTTACTGGTTTTGCATTTATTTGTAAAGATATTGCATGGGACATAAAACGGAAATAATGACAAATTGACAAAATGGGAATATGAAAGAAAAATAATCAGGTTTGAATACAAAAGGGAACATATATACAGATCTAGGGCCCCTAACATTGGGCCCCGAGTGAGCGGCTACCATAACTGTACTGCATTAATTATCTACATGTTGTCTCCTGGTATTAAAACATACCAGGGCGTGTTTGGTGCCACCTGGGCGTATATTGGTGTTGTTGTCATGGTCGCACCCATGTGCTTTCTTGTCATTGGTCCCTTCCGGTCCTTCTGCTCTACTTACTCTGTATTCTGGCTGGTGCCTCCCCTCACCCTTCTCCTCTTCTACTCTCTGTTTCAGTCCTCCTGCCCCTCCATGGTCCCCCCCACCCCCCGCCCTCATTGGTTGCTGGTCATGAACAGGTCTTTGAACAAGCCAATGAATTGCTTCCATGTGTTGCGAAAGCCTTCTTCCGATCCTCTAATGGCGAACTTTATCTTTTCCAGTTTAAGGAATTCTGCCGAGCCAGTAAGCCAGTCTACGGCTTTGGGAGGCTCTGCTGATCTCCAGCTGCGTAGGATTTCCCGGTGGACGATCAGGGAGTCAAAGGCTAGGGCGCCCATCCCTCTCCCGTAAAGAATTCTGGCCGTTCCGACACCCCGAAGATCACCATTAGTGGGCATGGCTCCACCCTCACCCACAACCTTGGACATGGCCTCAAAAAAGGTGGTTCAGTATCCGACAAGTATGGGACAGGACCAGAACATTTGAGTATGGTTGGCCGGGCCTGACTGGCACTGTTCACATTTGTCCTCCACCTCCGGGAAGAACCTGCTCATTTGTGGTCTGGCCAAATGCGCCCTGTGCACGACCTTTAGCTGTGCTAAGCTCAGCCTTGCACATGAGGAGGTGGCGTTTGTCCTGTGCAGTGCTTCGATCCACAGTCCTCCCCCCATCTCTATGCCTAGCTCTTCCTCCGACTTTTCCCATGTCTCGTCTAGCGGTGACCATACCTCGTCTAGCAGTCGTCCGTACATGTCAGTGCAGTTACTGTCCCCTAGTTCAGCCGAGGTTAGGAGTCTGTCCAGCAGGGAATGTCCTGGTAGATGGGGGAATGTTGTGGTCTCCTTGCAGAGGAAGTTCCTTAGTTGCATATATCGGAGCTTGTTCCCTTTCGGGAGCTGGAGCTTGTCTGTTAGTTCCCCGAGAGCCGCCACTCTGCCATCCATGTATCGGTCCCCTACCGTCAGTACTTCTCTGTCCTGTCTCCACCTTCTGAAAGGGGGCGACTATTGTCGCAGGGGTGAATCTATGGTTCTTCCAGATGGACATGGCAACCAGATTGAAATGGTGTCTGAGTTGAATCCACATCCTCAGCGTGGCCACTACCAGTGGGCTTCTTGAATATTTGGCTGGGGGAATGGGAGTGGGGCCGTGGCCAGTGCTCAGAGGGATGTCCCCATGCAATAGTTCTCCTCCGTTCTTACTTATTCCGTTCCCGGTTCTTTGATCCACCCCTGTTTTCTTTCTACGTTGGCTGCCCAGTGAGGTTCAGAAGAGCCCAGGCCTCCATATTCCATCTTCTTTGTAGGGTGACCTTGCGGATCCTAAGGTTCTGCACCGCCACCCCCCCCCCCCCCCCCCCCCCCCCCCGCCACCCCCACCCCACCCCACAATCGCCATGAGTGATTTGTCTACTTCGGTGAAGAAGGCCTTGAGGATGAAGATCAGGAGGGAACTGAACAGGAATATGAATTTAGGCAGCACATTAATTTGGATTGTCTCCACTCTCCCCTCGAGAGAGAGCGGAAGTGAGTCCCACTTGCGCAGGTGTCTCTTTACCTCTTCCGTCAGACCCAGTAGGTTCCACTTGTGGATCTATGTCCAATCGTGGGCTATTTGGATCCCCAGGTATCAGAATTTGGTTTGGGACAGCTTGAGCAACAGCTTCCCTAGCTCAGATTCACCTCCCTGCAGGTTCACTGAAAAGACTTTGCTCTTGGTCAGGTTGCGTTTGTAACCCAAGAAGGCTCCGAACTCCCTTAGGAATTCCATTATTCCTCCCATGCTGGCAAGGGGATTTGAGACATAGAGGAACAGGTCATCTGCATATAGTGTGACTCTGTGCTCCCTATCTCCCCTATTGGTGTCTCTCCACTCCTTTGCTGACCTGAGAGCGATAACCAGGGGCTCGATTGCTGGGGCAAAACGTAGTGGGAACCTCGGGCATTCCTGCTGTGGTGCTATGCCTGTTATTACATGCACTCAGCAGTGAGACCTCCTACCAGCAGGTGGCGTCAAACATCAGTCATGTGACATCCGGCTATCGGCAGAAGGTTGCAAGGCATACACTAGGGCGGTCGGGTGTTCCAGGAGAGTCCAGGTGACTCAGTCAGTAACTTGGTTGGTATAGCATTCTGATTGTTACTTTACCACATGTACATCAATAAATCATCATTCTAGTTGATCACCAGCAGTTCTGCAGATTCATTGCAGAGACAAGATCACAAAACACAACACCTGCCTTGTGCCTCTGTGCAGCCGGAAGTATTCAGAGTTAGTGGTGTTTATTCATAAGCTCACCATGTACAATAGCTTCACCCATGAGGTAAATCCTGTCCCAAACTCAAACCGTTCCAGTATCTCTATGAGGCACCTCCATTCAACTCTGTCAAAGGCCTTCTCTGCATCGAGGAAGATGATAATTTCTGTTGTCTCCTCCTCGAGTGGGGTCATAATCACATTCAGCAGACAGTTGTCTGCTCTTGGTAAAGCTCTTCTGATCCTCCCTGACTACCTCTGGCCTCACCAGTCACCTCGACAAGGCCTTCGCCCGGACTTTGCCATCAGTGTTTAGGAGTGAGATGGGTCTGTGTGACCCGCACTCCGCCAGGCGCGATTCTTCCAAAAAATTTCCACGTTCATTTGTGGCTGTTTTTTCTTTTTTTAAAAATAAATTTAGAGTACCAATTATTTTTTATTTTCTAATTAAGGGGCAATTTACCGTGGGCAATCAACCTACCCTGCACATCATTTTGGATTGTCGGGGTGAGACCCACGCAGACACGGGAAGAATGTGCAAACTCCACACGGACAATATGGCAGGTTTGTCAGAGTTCCCCACCGCTATTCAATGACACTCAGTCACTTTTTTGGGCCCTGGGTTGTTTCTCACCGGTTTAGCCCACACTTAAGAGGGCTCAATTCTCCGGAATAATTTCAAAGTGTGGTAGCGAGCGGGAATTGCCACGAGCTTCCCGGCGCTCGGCCCAATGAGGCCGGCAACGCAATTCAACGTTAATTAGTCCACTTAACGAGGCCTCATGGGTTTCTCATTGCAAATGAAGGCTTGCCAGCTGATTCGCTGCGACCGCGCTCGCTAGCCCCACGCTAACAAGGTTGAGCAGCACTTAAGCTGCATTTGCTCAGCCATCCCCAGGCAGCTCACTACAATGGCGCCGCGGGAACCGGTCTCAAGATTTGGGGATGCTGACCTGGGGAGGCTCCTGGATGCGGTGGAGGTCCGGAGGGATGTCCTGTTCCCCCAGGAGTCTCGGCGGGTGAGCCACAAGGCAGCCAGTGCTGCCTGGGATGAGGTGGCGGCAGCTGTCAGCTCGTGAAGCGTGTCCAGGGGTACTGGCCTTCAATGCCATAAGGTCAACAACCTATACCGGGGCAGCATGTATGAGTAGACACCAACGCCCCCCCCACAGGAGCATCCAACCCCAACTTCCCAGGTGACCGACAACCCTCCCTCCACACCGCTCCACTTCAACCCTCCCTTCACACTCCCCCTCCCCACCCCCCCACCACCACTGTGAACCATGCATGTGGCTAACCATTCTCTCTCTGTATCTCCGCAGGAAAAGCTCTTCCACAATCATTGGGAGAGGGCCCAGGCTGGCGGTGGGGTGCTGGAATTAAGAATCCTTACATCCCTCAAGGAGTGGGTCCTGGAGGTGACCTGAGTGGCCGAGGACAGATCGGTCAACCACGTGGAGGCTGGTGGACGCCACAGAGGTGAGGAATCACCGGGCTCCACCCGGGGGACCTGTTGAATGTGAGTAGTGATTGCCTTACTTACTCACCCATCCCTTCCACTGACCACATATCCATTCTCCCGCAGGTCCCTCAAACATGGGCACCGGTTCATCCCAGATGGCTTCCACTACTGACTCCGAGGAGAACACCTCGGAGGAGAGCTCTGAGGATGTAACTGTTATAGTCGCGGCACAGCTGTCACCCCATACTCCACCTGCGCAAATACATGCACCTCGGTGGGACATGTTAGTGGTCAGGCTTCAGGGGCACAATCTGGTGAGCACTGATGTGTTGGGTGCTCTGGATCCGTGGAACACATACAGGCCACCAACACTTAAAATTGTGCAACACTTCTGATGCAGATATGATCCCAAACGGCATCCTGGTGTAACAATATCTGCCAAAGTGGGTACTAAATGTGCAAAGTTTCCTGCTGGATTTGTCGAGCTGGATTGCCAGGATCCTTTTGAGGCGTTGAGTTTGGTGAAGAGCTTGGCGCGAGCCATCTCACATGTGAGCTCTTCGCGCTTCGGAATTGAATAATGCTCCCTCGCGATTTTGCGATTTAGATCCTTGGGATCAATGCAAATTCTCAATTCGCCGCAAGGCTTTTTTCCACATACCATGGAACTGACCCAGTCGGTCGGTTCCGTGAGTCTGGAAATCACTCCTTGGTTCTGGAAGTCCTGCAGCTGCTGCTTGAGGCGGTCCTTAAGGGGTGCTGGGACTCTGCGAGGTGCGGGCACCACAGGCGTGGCATTCGGTTTTAATAAAATCTTGTCGGTGTACGGGAGCATGCCCATGCCCTCGAAGACGTCGTGGTGCTGGTTGATAATGGTGTCGTGCTGCGCCATGAAGTCGGTGTCCTGAAAGGCAGACGCGTTAGCAGGAGAGAGAGAGTGAACTCTCTGAACTAGATTCAACAGCTTGCATGTCTGTGCGCCAAACAGGGAGGCTTTCGAGGAGCCCACGATTTCAAAGGGAAGGATGGCTTTGCATGACCTGTGCGTCACTTCAAGTTGGCACGAGCCGCTGGCAGCAATGGCATTGCCATTGTAATCTAATAGCTGGCAGGCTGATGGGAGGATGGCTGGTTTGACACGAAGGCTTTGGAGGTCAGACCGCGCAATGAGATTGGCGGAGGGACCAGTGTCCAGGCGGAATCGTATTTGGGACCGGTTGACCGTCAGGGTGGCACACCACTCATCGTCTGGATCGATGCTGTATACCGATAGAGGCTGGATTCTTTGCTTCGGGGACACCCTGGTTTTTGTAAAGATGCCGACTTGAAAAGACGCCATCGGGTCCTCGGTGTCAATAACGGGTAGTAGGTCCGCATCGGACTCGGTGACCGTGGGTTGAATGGCCCGGACATTCCTGCAAGGCTGGCAGGCTGAGCTGATCTGCATAAAGCAGCATAGTGGCCAAGTTTGCCACATCTCAGGCATCGTCAGGATTTGGCAGGGCATTGCTGCTTTACGTGGGTGGATCCACAGTTGCCGCACGTTGAAATGCTAGGTAATGACTCCCACATGCGACATGGCCCGCCCACCCACAGGAATCTACTTGGCATGTGTGCAGTGCTCATTTAGCCATGATTGCCAATTCCTTATTAAAAGTAGCCTTCAGCCGCATGGCAGAGGCCTCAGCAGTTGGTGGGGGTTATGGGTGGTCCAGGGGCAGACGGGCAGGGACAAGGGCTGCCCCCGGAATAGGTACATATGATCCAGGGGTTGGCATGCCGTGAGTGGGTGCCCGTCGATTGCCCGCCCAGCGCCTTCCCCCACCCTCCCATGGGGGCCCACCCCTGTGGAGGGTCCCCCACCTCCAGTCGAGGGTCCCTCGCCCCTCCACCAAGCAAAGATGGCTACTCACCTCCTCGGCTCCCCACAGAAGCCCTTCCGCCAGGTTCACCTTTTTCAAAAGGAGTACAAATCGGCGCCAGCGTGAGCACTTTCTGGGGAGGCCGCTGAATGACAAGAGGCCGTTGGATATGGGGTCACTCCCATTAATTGTATGGAAATGGGGCTTAAGTGGTGATAATTGGTTTTCGTTACTCACCACGCTTCGGCAATATCCTGATTTTGCCTACGGGAGCGGGTCGGGTGCATCACAATTTGTTTGATGCCTGGCACGGATCTAGTTTTTGGCCTCTCCCGCTATTCACCGGCCTCGTTTTGCTCCTCAAACATGGCCATGAACATCCCCTATCTTGTCTTGAAACCCTCCGCTGAACCCCTTAATTCGTATTTGATCTTTTCCAGCTGAAGAAAGTCATATAAGTCCCCTAGCCAGGCCGTCAACCCCGGCGGAGTTGCCGACCGCCATTCCAGTAAGATTCTTTGCCGGGCAACTAGAGAGGCGAAGGCCACAACATTGTCTTTCCTCCCCTCCATCAGCTCTGGCTTCTCCGATATCCCTAATATCGCCACCAAAGAGTCCAGCCCAACCTCCTCTCCCACTCCTGCCCAGAATCTTTCCAACATCTTGCAACCCCAGAACATGTGTTCATGATGTGCTGGTCCCTGCCCACACTTCTCACACTCGTCTACCTTCCCCTGGAAGAACCCACTCATTCTTGCCCGAGTCATATGACTCGGGCAAGAATGAGTGGGTTCTTCCAGGGGAAGGTAGATGAGTTGGCATGTGAGTGTCTCTTTAAGAAACGTTTGGTCTTACCACATGACCTGCAGCACGGCTTCAGTGACGCCATTTGTGGGTGGAGCTGGGCTGTGGCTGTCAGGTGAGAGTGGAATATGTACCCTATTGTCATGTGAGTGTCCCTTTAAGGAAGGTTGGTCTTACCACATGACCTGCAGCACGGCTTCAGTGATGTAGTTTGTGGGTGGAGCTGGGCTGTGGCTGTTAGGTGAGAGTGGGTTTAGTGTTTGGGTTTCAGTTTTGGTTTATTGCTTTGGACTGCAGAAGAGCAGTGTCTCTCTGTTTTCAGTTTAAAGCTGTTCTAGGGAACAATGGGTGTGGAAAACTGCCTTTGTAACTTTAAAGATAGAGTTGCTTTCCGGAAGGAGTTTTGAATCTGCTGGTTGGAACTGGATCAGAATCTCAGGGAAAGGACCAGTCCCATTCAAGTGAGATTACCGTGTGCTGGGCCATGCCCTTAAAAGGGGTTTTGGTTTATTGGATTTTGTATTGAATTGGAACAGTTACTAAGGGGATTCATTAAGTGTTATATACATAGATTACTGTGGCTGTTGTGTTTTCTTTATGTTTGTAATTGATAAATTCTTGCTTTATTTAATATATGTTAACTACATTCTTATAATAAACTATGTTTTGATAAAAGCGCCTAGGAAGTCTGATGAATCACACCTGAAGTAAAGCCTCTTGTGCTCCTCCTAGCCAACTTCTAACATAAAAGTAATAGGTCAGTTGAGCTTCATAATACACTTTGGAGTTTATAAGCCCTTTCCCATAACACTGCATACCACATGAATGAAATGAAAATCGCTTATTGTCACAAGTAGGCTTCAAATGAAGTTACTGTGAAAAGCCCCTAGTCGCCACATTCAGGCGCCTGTTCGGGGAAGCTGGTACAGGAATTGAACCATGCTGCTGGCCTGCTTAGGTCTGCTTTAAAAGCCAGCTATTTAGCCCTGTGCTAAACCTTGAACTGTATTAGGCTCATCCTTGCGCATGAGGCGATTGCCTCACTCCATATTCCCCAGTTTATCTCCCCTCCCACTTCTCCTTAATCTTTACCACCTGCTCACCTCCCTGCTCTTCCAGCCACCCGTATATGTCTCCGATCCTGCCCTCCTCTTCCACATCCGGAAGCAGCAGTCACTCCAACAGGGTGTACTTCGGCAACCTGGGGTACTCTTCCCAAATCTCCTGCGCAAAGTCCCTTACCTGCAGGTACCTAAACTCACTTCTTCTCGGGAGCTCTACCCTCTTCTTCAGTTCCTCTATGCTGGAAAACCACTCTTCCAGGTACAAATCCCTCACCTTAACAAGCCCCACTTCTCTCCACTTCCTATACATACTGTCTATCGCCCCCCCCCCCAGCTCAAAACCGTGGCTTTCGCACAGAGGCGTCAACATCGACATCCTCTCTATCCTGAAATGCCTCCTCAGCTGGTTCCAGACCTTTACTGTGGACTGCATCACCGGGCTCTCCGCGTATTTCCTTGGCACCATTGGCAACTCTGCCGTCACCATAGCCCTCAGGCTGGACCCCCTATAGAATTCCTCCTCCATCCGAACCTATTCTGCCCCCTCTCCTTCCCACCACCGACACACCTTCTCCATGTTCACCACCCAGTAATAATAGAGCAGGTTTGGCAATGCCACCCCTTCTGCCTCTGTCTCTGTAACAGGGTCCTATTAACCCTTGGCACCTACCCTGGCCACACAAAGTCTGAGATAAACTTATTCAGTTTCTGGAAAAAGGCCTTCGGTACAAAAATCTGAAGTGTCTGGAATATGAACAGGAACCTCGGCACCACTTGGCTCCTCCCTGCCAGAGTCAGGTGCGATGTATCCCACCTCTTTGGATCCGCCATAACCTCCTCCACCAGCTTTGTTAAATTCCATTTATGTAGCATCGCCCATTCCCTCGCTACCTGAATCCCCAGGTATCTAAACGTGTCTCTGGCCATCTTAAATAGAAGTCCCCCCAGGTTGGCTTGCCGACCCAGCTCGTTCACTGGGAAAACTTTGCTTTACCCTTCATTTAATTTATATCCCAAGTATAGCCCGAACATCCCCAAAAGACCCATGATCCTCTCCATTCTCTCCATTAGTTCCGATATGTACAATAGCAGGTTGTCCGCATATAGTGATATCCGATGCTCCCTATTCCCCCTTGTAATCCCTTGCCACTCTGTCGACCCCCTAAGAGCCATTGACAGAGGCTCTATAGCCAGTGCAAGCAACGGCGGCAATAGCGGGCACCCTGTCTTGTTCCCTTGTGCAGTTTATCGTTGGTCCGTACCCCGCCACCGGTGCCACGTATAACAGGCGCACCCATGCCACAAACCTTGGCCTAAACCCGAATCTTCCCAGGACATCAAACTGGTACCGCCACTCTACCCAGTCAAATGCTTTCTCCGCATCCATGGGCACAACTACATTCGGTACCTGGCCTCTCAACGGAGTCATGATCACATTTAACAGCCTCCTTATATTGCTAGAAAGCTGCCTTCCCTTTACGAAGCCTGTCTGGTCCTCCGCAACCACCCCCGGACACAACATCCACCCTTCCCGCCACCAACTTAGCCAGCACTTTCACATCTGTATTTAACAATGATATGGTCCTATACGACCCACATTCCAACGGGTCCTTCCCCTTTTTTGAATGTGATCATTGACTGCGTCATCGTCTACAGCAGCTCCCCCTTCTCCACCGCCTCGTTATATGCCCCCAAGAGATATGGTGCCAGGTCTGTTGCAAACCCCTTATCAAATTCCGCCAGATCACCATTGTGCTCTATGTCCTTTCCCAACTTCATACCCCTTACACTGTCCAATAACTTTCTCAGCCCCAAAGGCTCCTCTAGCGCCTGCCTCTTTTCTTCCTCCAACTGTGGAAATTCCAGCTGGCCTAAAAACCACCCCATATCCCGCTCTTCACCATCCCGCCCCCTCCCCTCCGGGTCCGCCCTGTACATTTGCTTGTAGTAATCCCAAAATGCCTCATTTATCATCGTCAGCTCTGACATCGCCTCCCCTGTCTCAGTCCATATCCTCAATATTTCCCAGGGCATGGCCTGCCTCCATAGCTGATGCGCTAACATTCGACTCACCTTCTCCCCACATTCATATTGTACTACTCATACCCTGCACTGCTGTCCTACCGCCCTTCCCGTCATCAACATATCAAATTGTCCCTGCAACATTTTCCTCCTCGCCAATCCCTCCGTGGTGGGCGTCCTCGAATACTCCCTATCTACCTCAACTATCTCATTCATCAGCCATTCACATTCCTCCCTCCTTTCCTTATCCGCATGTTCCTTGAACAAGATAATCTCCTCCCGGACCACCGCTTTTAGCGCTTCCCAGAATGTGGCCGCTGACATCTCCCCATTTTGGTTCAATTCTACATAATCTGTAATCACAGCCCGCACTTTATCACAGAACCTTCCATCTGCCAACAACCCCGTATCGAGCCTCCAGCCCGGCCTCTGTTCCGGCACCGATCTGAGCTGAATCTCCAGCCAATGGGACGCATGAACCGGGATTACTATCCCTGCATACTCTGCCCACTCCACCCTGACCAAAACCTCCCGGCTCACCATAAGAAAGTTGATTCTTGAATACACCCGATAAACATGTGAGGAAAAGGAATACTCCCTTCCCACTGAGTTCTTAAAGCACCACGAGTCCACCATACCCATCTTTTCCATAAACCCGGCCAGCTCCTTCGCCATTTGTATCCTACCCATTGACCTGGGGCTCGATCTATCTTGGCTCTAGGACACAATTAAAGTCTCCTCCCATAATCAACTGGTGTGTGGCCAAGTCCGAGATCACTGCCAGCAACCCCCTCATAAAACCTACATCGTCATAATTCGGAGCATATGCATTTATCAATGCCACCGGTGCCCCCTCCAATACCCCACTCAACATCACATATCTCCCACCCGGGTCCCTCACTTCCTTCGTGCTCAAACCTTGTTTTCTTGCTCATCAGAAAGACCACCCCCCATGACTTTGAATCAAACCCCGAGTGGAAAACCTGACCCACCCATCCCTTCCTCAGCCTATATTGGTCCTTCACGCGGAGGTGGGTTTCCAGCGGAACGACAACCTCCGCCTTTAAATTCCTGAGGTGTGCGAAGACCCGAGATCTTTTCACCGGTCTATTGAGCCCTCATACATTCCATGTTATAAGCCTTCGGGGGCTTGTGCCTCCATTCCCCTCTGCCATCCGCCATCCTCCCCTTTCAGCTCTACCCCCCATTGATTTCATCCTGTACCTGGCCCAATCAAGATGGCCCCCTTCTCCACCCTTGGCCATGCTTCTTCTCCAACCATGGCATGTCGAATCCCCCCCCCCACCCCCCGCCACCCCCCCGCCACCCCCTGCTCCCCCACCCCACGGCCACCTCTCTCAGCCTTCTCTACCATCTCATTTCCTTTCACCAGCATTACCTGCCAGTGTGGCACCTCCTGCCCAAAGGATCCTCCTACTGATCCCCCCCCCACCCTCAGCTCTTTGTTCTACGAAGAAGGCCCCCCACTGACCTCCCCCTCCCCACTCTCACCTCTCTGCCCTGTGAAGAAAGCTACCCAAGGACGTCCCCCTCCCCCACCCAAACACAGACTCATCTCAAACCACGTGTCACCTCACCCAAAGATAAACATAAAGAAAAACACAGCCACAGGTAGCGGCGGCGGCGGGGTGGGGTGGGGTGGGGATAACCCCTTACAAACTTTTCATACTCGTGCGACTCGGCCAACGTTGTCTACCTCATACGCTGCAGGAAGCGTGGTACATTGGCGAGACCATGCAGACGCTGCGGCAACGAATGAACGGACATCGCGCGACAATCACCAGGCAGGAATGTTCCCTTCCAGTTGGGGAACACTTCAGCAGTCGAGGGCATTCAGCCTCTGATCTCCGGGTAAGCGTCTCCAAGGCGGCCTTCGGGACGTGCGACAACGCAGAATCGCCGAGCAGAAACTTATAGCCAAGTTCCGCACACATGAGTGCGGCCTCAACCAGGATCTTGGATTCATGTCGCATTACATTCACCCCCCACCATCTGGCCTGGGCTTGTGAAATCCTACCAACTGTCCTGGCTTGAGACAATTCACACCTCTTTAACCTGGGGTTACCCCTATCTCTGGATCTGTAAACACTTAATTAACTGCAAATGCTCGCATTCTAAGCATTGCCGTGCATCTTTGAATTTGTCTATACATATGTTTCTGGAACATACCTCTACATTCACCTGAGGAAGGAGCAGCGCTCCGAAAGCTAGTGACATCGAAACAAACCTGTTGGACTTTAACCTGGTGTTGTAAGACTTCTTACTGTGCTCACCCCAGTCCAACGCCGGCATCTCCACATCCTGGTATATTTGGACCTTGTTCCCCCCCCATTCGCAGTTCTGCTTCTCCCTAGCCCACTGCAGGATCTTTTCTTCCTCCACAAACCTGTGGAGCCTCACGATCACCGCAGGCAGCAGCTCCTCCCTCTAGGCTTCTGCCTCAGAGACCTGTGCGGTCTGTCTGCCACAGTGGCCTTATCCAGCATTCCCTCTACCACCAGCCCTGCCAGCATCCTTGAAACACACCTCGTGGCACTCGCACCTTCCACCCCTTCAGACAGGCCAACTATTTGCAGATTCTGCCTTCTCAACCTGTCTTCCTGCTCCTCCCGCTTTGCTCTCAATGTCTTGCAAAGGTCTCCTGAGAGCTGCATCTCCACCTCCAGTGCCATCGCTCTGTCGTTGTGTTCAGAGATCATCCGCTCGATCTCTTGGATCTGCGACCACTGAGCCTCCAGACATTTTTCCACCCTCTCCATCAAGCCGTTCAAGGGTGCCATAGCCCCTTCGATGGCCTTCGAGAAATCCTCCTGCATTTCCTTCCTATGCTGGCAGAACTCTTCCTTGATGAAGGCCATCAACCATTCCATCTGGGGCCTTCCAATTTGCACTGGCCCTTCCCCCTCCATCATCTTTCCAATAGCGGCTGAACCACATGATTCTTCCAACTTCTTGGCCAGGTCTTTCACCTTCTTCTGCCAGGTTTGGTAACCACTGGTCATGCCACTCACGGGGGGAACTTCTCCTCCGACCTTCAGTACACTTTTCCGCCAAAGTTACACCCCTTTTCAGGTAAAAAGAGCTCTTTTCTACACCTTCAAGCAGGAGCTGCCCTGTCTGCAACCACTCACACCATAGCTGCCACCGGAAGTCGAGTTGGTGAGAGTCTAGTTTGGGGATCTCCGCCATTGATTTTTTAAGGAAACCCACGTTGGGGGCGTATATATTCCCAAGCACCACCGGTGCCCCTTCCCAGATACCGTTAACCAGTACGTAATGTCCCTCTGGGTTTGTCACCGTCTTTGTCGCTGTAAAGTTGGTCCTTTTGCTAAACAGCCTGGCCAACCCCCTCACCTTCATACCGAAGCACGATTGGTACATCTGACCAAGGAACATGCTCTGTTTTTTCCTCGCGTTTCCCTCTTTTATTTCAGATTTCTAGTATTTGTGGGTTCTTTGTAATCTCTCAACACAATAATACGTTTGACAAAAAAGCATATTTATCTTCAAGTGCTAATTGCCAGTAGTTTACTGCATATAATGTACCGATCTTTAAAACCTGCAGAACTGATATCATTTAATGTGAGAGTTATGATTCTGTAATTAAGGCTATGCTTGAAAATCTGTTTTATATAACTGTAATATATGGAAACCCATTCACTCCATTGTACTGTCATACAATGAGACTGAATAGAAAGATTTAGTTCATTGAAATTCTATAAAATGGGTATGAATAGAGAGAGGTCCATTCCATTGGAATTCTATACAATGCAAGTGAATGGAAAAAGAATGGGCATTAATATTCTGTGCAATGGAATAAATTGGGAAAAGTTGCAATTGGTTATCTTTGCATTAGCTGAATGTCATTCAAAAGTAATGTACCAAATATTTCAATAGGCATGTAAGCAATTAGAATTGCATTTTATGGAAATAATCTCAATATGCAATTTCATCAAAAAAACATTTTTTTTTCTCTGCTTCTTTGTCTAATAAGAAATTGGCCTTTGTTCAAAATGCTTTAAAAAATGGCCCTATTAAAATTAATTGCAAGCTTATTTGCTGGTGTTGACTATCATCTGGAGATCGACACGTCAAGTATCAGGTTGTCATGGTTAGTCTGCTTACGTGGTGGTCTCTGCTCTTTATCCTTGTGCCTGCTTCGTTCCTAACTTCGGGCAAGAGGAAGAGACATATCAGAGTAGGCATTCAAATTTTAGTCCTGAAATAGATCTCCAGTGGGAAAACTTGAACAGCATCAACAAAGATAGTGAACATTGAAAAGAATACATCTAATGGATAGGCTTCCTTCACATCTTCCTTTTATTCAGCATCATTGAGACACTTAAAGCAAATTGCTCTCTAGAACTTTGCAGTCTTGGACAACTTCAGCGATAATTAGTAAAGAAATAGAATGAATAAAATAGAAATCAAAGAAATCTTTGTCTCTGATTCTCTTCTAATCGTGATAAAAGTATTAAACTTACTACATTATTGGACAATTACTTTATTTTAGCATACATTATTTTCCTATATCACAGCATTGAGTGCACTTCAAAAGCATTTCTAAGGTTAGGGGAGGTGTTGGCGATGCAGTGCTGTCACTGCTCATGTAATCCAGAGACCCAGGGTTATGCTTGGGACACCCAGGATCAAATGGCAGATGGTGGAGTTTAACTTCAATAAAACATCTAAATGAATACAATGAAACCATTTGTCGATTGTCGTAAAAAATCCATCTAGTTCACTAATGGCCTTTAGGGAATGAAACTTGCCACCCTTACATGGTCTGGCCTACAGGTGGCCCACAGCCCCACAGCAATGTGACTCTTAAATGGCCTCAGTTGTATCCAGCCACCATAAAGGGGTAAAAAAGCAGACAGACCAGACTACCCAGCGTCGACCTAGGTACCGGAAACAGCGACTGTAAATTCAACCCTGCAAAGACCTCCAAATATCAGGGGGCTTGAGCCAAAATTGGGACCGCCTGATGTAGTCATACTCATGGAATCATACCTTACAGATAACGCCCCACCATCACCAGTCCTAGATAAGTCTAACCCCTCTAATAGAGACAATGACAGTGGTATACAGTCAGGAGGGAGTTTCCCTGTGAATCCTCAACATGTTCTGCCCCCCCCTCATCTCATGAATAATACTTTTCCATGTTGAACATTACTTGGAGGAAGCACGGAGGGTGTCAAGGATGCAGAATATACCCAATGTAGGGAATTTCAATGTCCATCACCAAGAGTGGCTCAGTAGTACCACCACAGACCAAGCTGGCTGGACTGGGTCTGCGGCAGGTGGTGAGGGAACCAACAGGAGCTGAACTTCAGAGGTGAGGTGAGAGTGACTTCTCTTGACATCAAGGCAGTATTTGACAGAGTATGGCACCAAGGAGCCCTAGCTAAACTGGATTCAATGGTAATCAAAATGGATATCAGGGGAAGCCCCTCCACTGGTTGGAATCTTGAGGGAGCCGGTGGTATTGTCGCTGGACGAGTAATCCAGAGCCCCAGGATAATGATCTGGGGACTCAAGTTTGAATCCTGCCATAGCAGGTGGTGAAATTCAAATTCAATAAATACTGGAATTAAAATCTAATGATGACCATGACACCATTGTTGATTCTCATAAAAACTCATCTGGTTCACCCAAGTCCTTTACGGAAGGAAATCTGTCATCCTTATCTGGTCTGGCCTACATGTGATTCCAGACCCACCAGAAATGTGGTTGACTCTTCAGGGATGGGCAATAAATGCTGGCCAGCCGGTGACGTCCACATCCCATGGACGAATTTTAAAAAAGTCCACACTGACTCTCCATAGAGCACTCCAGTGAATCCCATTCCTCGACTCTATCCCCATAGCCTGGCAAGTTTATATCCAGATGAGTTGGGTGATGCATTGCACAAGGAGTCCTAGAGTATGTCAATATTAGTGATGAGTACGCTATGACCTGACGCACTGCATTTTGAAATTCAATAATTGCAGCAGGTATGCAAAGGTAGGAAACACTCTCACATCTCTCATTCTTTTCAGTGAGCAGGTCAGGATACCTTTGCTCTCTGCTGCCCTTCAAAACTCCCCCCATCTCTTTCCTGAGCTTAATGCTTCTTCCTGCCGCTACACACACTAAGCTTATCAGTCAGGTTGATGCTGGAAACTTGCAGCTCTTTTGCAAATTATTTATTGTCTTCTTGCTGGAGAGATTTGCTCATAAATGAATTGCAATGAATCTCCTTGCCCAAATTTAGGATGCTTGACCCTTCTGAAAATGCTGCTTTTGAAATTTGGGAATGAAACAATTCCCTTGAAATAGGGAAGACAAAGTTGGGGGCCTCGAACCACATCAGGGTTTGTGAACTAAGTTCCCATCTACTCTCTTCATGCCTCTCTCGTTCGCTCAAGGCATGGCTCATTAGCTCATGAGAGTGCAATCTTTGTCTAGCCAGCAAAATGATCTGACATATCCATTCCCATTCCAGCTGGAACTTAATCTTTGCCCCGCTTCTATTTTACTAAGTCAGACTGATTACTCTAATTTGAGGGCCCAGGCATGGGTGAGGAAACCCCTGAACAAAAGGCACAATTAATTGACATTAGATAGTAATCATTCAGAAAAAAGGCAGACTGTATGGCTTAGTCAATGACTTAGAGGAGAGTGTACTGGATGATTCACAGAGTACACAAAGGAATACCGGGGATTAGTGGCAATAAAGCAAAGGAATAGGGTACCTGGAGGGCCAGTTGTGACCCTCTGCTCTGCTGGGAGAGGACTTAATAATTCCTCTACCCACCCTACATAGCTCTTTATATCCCCCAAATCCCCCTGGTCCTTTATAGCCCCGTGCCAACTTACTGCCAATTCATACCAACCCATGTCATGCAGCCCCGCTCTTTGCCCTTACACACTCCGTACCAACTCACCTAGTGTACTTTGGTAGTTCCTTAAAGTTCTTTGACAGTCGCAGTGATTTTATTCACCTCTTATGCACAATCATGTTTACTTTTAACAACTCCAGAGGGTGCCTTATGTCTCCCAAAGATGATCTCCAAATGGGTACTCTGGCTAACCAAACAAATCCACCAAGTTGAGACCATCTGTTAACTGGTCTAATCTGCACACTCCGGGTTTCACACTATTGGCCAACCAATATTCCACTACAGTCGTGGAAGCTGGTGATTTAAATGGTCAGCTGCTTCCATAACCCGTGCACACCTGAACGGTGGCCCAATTCCAGTCCTGCCCCTGTGAAAATGGAACATGCCATGTTAGAGGTTATTTCCTTCTTCTTATCTGGCCATTTCCAGGAATTTTGCTCTGTCCTGGTGAAAATCTGGGCCCCAGTTTAACAGAAGCTGCCTGGCAATGGCAGCTATCTGTCAACCAATTATAAGTGGCTGCCTAAATAAGTGTTAATTACTGTCGCAGGAAGTTCCAGTTGATACTTGGATGTTTGTCACCGGCCTTGCATAAAAGCAGACTTTGCGACTGCACAGATTGGACGCACAGATTGGAGATGACTTGGATTGAATGTGACAAGGTGTTAACTTGGGAATTTGGTGCAGGGGAGGTATGTGTTGTTGTTTTTTATACGTTTATTTCCAATCTTCAGTAGTTGGTGAGTGTTCAAAGACACTAATTATGTGAACAGATAGGTGATAGATTGGCGAGTTTCAAGATTTTATCCCGCTAAACAGGCCGTCGTTGAAACTGGAACTAGGGAGATATTGTATTTGTTATGGACACGAGGGGGATTAATTTAAACAGCACTGATGTCTTCCCTTACCACCATTCTGTAAACGGAAAGGCACTTTTTTTTGAATTTTTGATTTCCCCCTTCATAAGTGGTGGCATATTCTTCCCAATCCCTTCATGTTGGCGTGATCAAATCATCTGTGAATAACCCCCACAGCAAACTCGAAATAGGCTGAAATCAGAAGTCAGAATATTTTCCGCTCTTTCTACTGGAGCATCTGAACTTCTGCACCAGTGCCAACAACAAGACAAATTCATCTCTTTGTGCTTCTCTCATTGTGGAGGTTAGCCATATCGAAAAAGGAGATTTCTCCACACCTGCTAACCTCTCTAAAGGAATACACCATTGGACTTTTGATTCTCAGAATGCAGGAAGAACATTCATCATGTCCCCTGTCCTTTTTTCATTCATACAATAAAACAGGTATGAGGGAAAGCAAGGCATATAGGAGATGAAACACAGACAAAATAAGACTCATTGCTTCACATGAGTCCAGAATCAAAAGTCCAATGGTGTATTCCTTCAAGGAGGTTAGCAAGCTGCGTTGACTTTTCTATAATCCACACACAATCGTTGTGTTCCATTCAGTATTGGAACCATTACAATTGGTGAGCTCCAATCTATACAACTCACTCCGATTATATCATCCTTAAGCATGCTGTCAGTCACAATTGGTACCTGTTCTAACTTTAATGGATTGAGCCTATATGGATGTTTTTCAATGGGAATAGCATTTTCTACATTTACATCATGCTTAATTACTTTTGTACTTCCAAATTTATTCCCACATACAGCTCTATGTGACTGTAATAACTCTTATAGGTCATTTTGATTTTCCCCCTATAGGCCCTCAACATGGCCGTTAGAGTTTGATGCTATCTTTCTAATGCCTTTGTGGTTCCGGATGATACACCATTGAGTTAAATAGCTTTATTCCGAAACTATCCTGTGAATAACTTCGACATAAAATTGGATCCCTGATCTGATTGAATTTCTTTTGGTAGTCCAAACCTCGTTAAAAAAAAATTGGATACCTCCTCTACAACGCTCTTAGGTGTAATGTTTCTTAATGGAATTGCCTCCGGAAATCTAGTTGACACATCCATTCTGGTCAACAGATACAGATCAAAAGATTAACTTGCTCCTGTATCCTTCAGATCTTAATCTCCTTTCCTACTCCACTGTATATAAATGACTAAACCTTACCCTCACAAATAAAATCTTTAAAAGGTTCTGGCACCTGCCTATCCACCAACCTTTGAACAGGCTGTACACTCCGCTGCACCTCCTCCACTGATTTTTCTTCGGGCTTTAAAAAATCCCACTGGCTTGTCCTGTTATACCGATTCTGTCTTCCCAGTATTTTTCTTAAGCCATAAACTATGTTTCTTCACATGTCTAACTTTATTACAACTTTATTAGGTTTCCTTTTTAATCTGAGGCAAACATTCCTTAACATCATCAACTAAACCTCCTTTGCAGTGACCATCTGTAAATCTCTCATTTCCCAGTTTCTGTCCTTCACAGATTGAAATTAATGTTGAAACCTAGGCTTCGCTTTTGTGAACCAATTCAAAATCATCTACCAGTTCTGCTGCCAGTTTAGCAGTTTTAACCCTTTGCTCTTCCAAATGGGTTCTCACTACTGCGGGAATTAAATCTTTAAATTCTTCCAAAATAACCATTTTCCTAAGAGCATCATATGTTTGGTCTATTTTTAATATTCTTATTCACCTATCAAAATTATTTTATTTCATTATTTCAAATTCTATATATGTCTGACCTGGTTCTTTTCTTAGACTTCTAAACTTCTGTCTGGCACTAGTTCATATGCACCTATTACGTTTTTTCTCACCTCACCATAATCCCTGGATACCTCCTCTGATAGTGATGCATATACTTCACTAGCTCTACCTACCAACTCTGTATGAACCAACACTATCCACATGGTCTTTGGCCAATTCAATTGTTTAGCCACTTTCTCAGATGAGATGAAAAAGGCTTCCACATCGTTCTCATCAATTCTTGGCAACGGTTGAAAATTTTAAGCATATCCCTACTAAGTTTTTGACTTGGAAGTATTTCTCCTTCCTCCAGACCTTCCTCAGCTTCTGCCTTTTACTCCAACATTTTATATAGCTGTTCTCTTTGCAGTTCCAATTTCCAAAGTTCAAATTAACACTCTTTTTCCTTATCGCTTTCATTCTCTTTCATCTTTTTTCTAATTTTTCCATTTCTATCTCATTCTTTCCATTTCCATTGGAAATGCTCTCTTTTTCTTTCATTTCCAATTTCTTCAGTTCTATTTCTTTCCGTTTATCTTTTTTTTGTGTTTCTAATTGTTTCATTTGTAATTGAACTCTAGATAATTCCAATGATTCAGGCTGTGTCTCTGGCAAATTTAAATGTTGAGCCATGGCCTGTAATATCTCTATCTTCCTCACCCCTTCAGATAAGGTTAACTGCAACTTCTCCGTCAACCCCAAAAGTTTTGTTTTAGTCTCCATTTGTAAACCATCCCGAGTAATCTCTTCCATACCCAGGAATATCTTTGCAACTAAAGGAGCCTCTCCAGTCACTTCCTATTTAAACTTCAAAACCTGAAAGAATGCAATCGTTCCACACACACTCACTGTCTTTAAGATCAATAACCCCAAGCCAAACAAGGAATTATACTTAAAATCCCGGTAAAATCCCATTTATTGCAATCGCAGACCAGACCCCAACAATGCCTAGGATACTGGACCAATAACACAATATTTTATCTTATTGGTAAGACTGTGCGGAAAGGATACTTCACTCCAGGAATGATTTCAGGAAGAATTAAAGATTTGGTATTTTATTAAAAAGTTTATTATTAACACACTATTAAAATCTTTAACCTCACACCCCAAAATAGCTTACAATTATGCCTTAAGCAATATCACACCATATAGTAAATATAATACCCTTAATTACTTTCTCTTTTCCTAATTAAACAATGGGAAAGAGAAAACACATGGCTTTCAATCCATCCTATAGCCCAATGGCACAGAATAAAACATGCTTTCGCAAAGTGATTTGGTTCCTGTTAGAAATCCTGCAGACTCTGGCTGGATGTCTTCAAGAGGTTGTTTCAATTGGTTTGTTTTGGCTTCCCCCTTGTCCTCAGACAAGTCTACATTGCTTTAAATGCTATTAAATGTTTTTAAACTACCCTACTGCGAGAGAAAATTGCCTTACTTGTGGACTCAGTGTTTGCTAGATCAGAACTCAACTCAAAAATGCTTTTTCAAAATGTCTGAATGCCTTAGTTCCATCCAGCAATGACATCATCTCCCCAAGCTTAAAACAAATTAATTCCCCAGGCTGAAATTACATTAACTCCCCGGGATATCACTAGTCAAATAACAGTGTATTAGCCCAGGCTTTTACAATGCTCAATTTCACCTCCGGCTCCTAAAGTTTTCTGGTCTTGCAAAACAAGATTCTTTTAAAATCGTGACTACTGCAGTCAAACACACTCTAACCCAGGATTTTAACCCTTAAAGTGCCAAATGTTTATAATCCAATATGTCTAAAATCCTGCACTCATTATATTTTCTAGAACAAGATTATGAAGTGGCCAGAATGATATTGATATACATTTTCATTCTGCTTTCGTAGCATGACACATTACTTTTACACCTTAACTAGTTAAACCAATTAATGTAACTACAGATAGCAGTTCAGTGATCATTTTAAACTTGGAAGGTAATTAGCGAAATAAATCAATAAAGATAGCAGGGCATGAGATGTGTTGCAGCTGCACATTGAGGTCGCTGGTGTACATCAGTGTGATATAGGAGCATGAGTAGATCACACTGCCCATCACCCCTGCTATGCCACTCAACATGATTATGGCTGATCTTGTGCTTAAATCCCACTTTCCCACCCACTCCCATATCCCTTAATACCCTGAGTGGTCAAAAATCTGTCAATCCCAGCCTTAAATGTATTCAATGATTTGCATCCACAACCCTCTGGGGTAGAAAATTCCTAAGATTCACAACCCCTTGAGTGAAGTAATTTCTCTGCATATCAGTCCTAACTGGTCAGCCCATTATCCTTCGACCATGCCCGCGTGATTTAGATTTTCCAATCAGTGGACGTAATCTCTCAGTGTCCATCCTATCAAGCCTCTTCAGAGTTTTGGAGTTTTGTAGGTTTCAATAAGATCACTTCTCATTCTTCTAATCTCCAGAGACTATAACCCCAATTTATTCTGCTTTTCATCATCACCTTGATCTGCCTACACTGTTGGAAAATTACCATGTGCAAGCGAGCCTCCTTCTATGTCTTGACCTTCGACCTTTTCCTCCCAGTAGGTCAAATATAGTAGAATTTGCAGAGGAACCCTCTCATACAGCAAAGGTCCAAAATTCCCATTGAAATTAGCCCAGTATAATCCAATTGCAAACTGCCTTCATGTACACAGGTCCCATAAAGTTCAGGACGTCACTTGTAGTAAGTAAAAGGATTGTTTTAAAACAGCACCTGCAATCATCTCAGCAGTTCAGACATCTGTGGAGAGTGAAGGGAGCTAATGTTTTGAGTCTGGATGATTCTTTGTCAAAGCTAGAGAGAATTGGAAACAGGGTCAGGTTTATATTGTTGTGTATTGGTAGGGCAGGGTGGTGGGGGTTGTGGGGTGGTGCAAAAGATGCTACGGACAAAAAAGAGACAAAGAGAATGTAAATGGTAGTGATCAAGGCTGAGAAGGGTGCTGATAGTGGCACATTATGAGATCAGAATGTGTTACTGGCAGAACAAAGGTAAGCAGTGTGTGAAAGGACAACCTGGAACAGGGAACAGATGGCTCAAGTGGGGTAGGGTGGGGGAGGGGAGTCATTGGTGAGGGAAAACCAGATCGATGGAAGAAACAAAACTAAATTGATTAAAATAAATATGGGATGAAGATGGAGGAGAGGGTTCACACTCTGAAGTTGTTGAACATAATGTTAAGTCAGGAAGGCTCAAATCGGAAGAAGAGGTGCTGTTCCTCCAGTTTGCGTTGGGCTTCACTGGAAGATTGCAGCAGGCCAAGAACAGACATGTGGACGTGAGAGCAGGACGGTGAGCTGAAATGGTAAGCGACAGGAAGGTCTGGGTTCTGCTTGCGGACAGACCGGAGGTGTTCTGCAAAGCGGTCACTCGGTCTCCACTTAGTCTCTCCAATGTGGAGTAGACAGCATTGGGAGCAGTGAATGCAGTAGACCGATTGAAGGAAGTGCACTTAAACCGCTGCCTCACCTGAAAAGAGTGTGTAGGAAATTGGATGGTGAGCAGGGGAGAGGTAAAGGGGCAGGTGTTACACCTTCTGTGATGTAATGGGATAGTGCCCTAGGAAGAACTTAGGCAAAGCTTTGAGTCACCCAGACTCAAAACATTAGCTTTGTTCTCTCTCCACTGATGCTATCAGGCCTGCTGAGATTGTCCAATATTTTCTGTTTCTGTTTAAGATTCCAGCATCCGCAGTAATTTGCTTTCACCTGCAATCATCTGTTGGCCCTTTAAACTGACGCCTACTGCTGCATGGTTCATAGTTGAGAACAGGAAGTGGTATTAAGAGGTAAATACTGATTGTGTCCCCATTTAAATAAACTCACAACAATCCCATCCATTTCCCATCCGCTGATTGTCAGCACTACAATCTAGTTTCTATCCAAAATAAGGAGCTGGATTCTCTGATCGCCGAAGCCGAAATTGCGTTCGCCGATTGGCTGGAGAATCCATTTTTATGCCGGAATTGAGAGCGGTGCCGTTTTTCCGATGTTCAGCCCCCTCAAAAACATTGTATTCGAGGAGTACGCCACAGGCCGTCGGGGCGACCTCAGGACCTCACCTGAGGCCCTGCACCAAGGCTCAAAGGGCCGAGTCCCCGACGGCGTGGGTCGCGTGTCTCTCACTTTTCGGGGACCTCGTGTGGCGGCTGCAGACTGTGTCCAACGCCGCCACAGTCGGGGGGGGGGGGGGTGAAGCTGTTCTGCTGTCAGGGGTGGCTGGGGGGACTGGTAGGGGGGGGGGTGTCCAGGGGTGGCGAGGGGGGTTGCAGGGGGGCAGTTTTTGGCAGGCCGGGTCCGCATGCTGACTTTACGTAGTGTGGCTGCTAGCCTCCCACCGAGCGGAGCATCAGTGCGGGGGCACCGCCGACATTTTGGTCGTAAGACCAGACGGATCCTGCGGACATAGCCACAGAATCAGAGAATCTAGCCCAAGGACTGTAACAAAATTAAAATCAGTCCATCTATGTTGATGAGCCTGTGAATAGTTTTTTTAAGAGTGAAAGGAGTAAATATACTGCATGATGTACCTTGATAAAACTAGAAAATCTTTTGAAAAATCAAAGGTAAGCTTTTCTGATGGCCCAGTGAGTACTGGGAGGTCCCATGTACCATCTGCATTTTATAGTGAGTCAGCTGACCTCAACAGGCTTGGCAGTGATGGGTGCCTACTCTTCGATTGAGTCTCCTGGGTTAATGAGCATAAAATTACCCAATATTCTTATTTCTGATATCTATCAAGTAATGTTTCTTTCTTTATTCTTTCACAGGAAAGGGGCATTACTGGGAAGGTGAGCATTTATTGTCCATGCCTAATTGCCCTTTAAACCTGTGCAGTCAGTTTGCTGAAGATACTTCCTATTAGGGAGAGAGTTCCAGGACTTTAATCCAGGGAATGAAGGAACAGTGATATATTCCAAAGTCAGAATGGTCTGTAACTTGTAGTGAACGTGCATAAGGTGGCATTTCTTCATGACTGCAGCTCTTGTCCAAAGCGGTAGAATGGGCTTAGTGCTCTTTCCAAGGGTTGGTGCAGACCCGATGGGCCGAATGGCCTCCTTCTGCACTGTAAATTTTATGATTCTCTGAATACTCACACACCGGCACCTGTTTGGGTACACTGAGGGAGAATTCAGGATGTCCAATTCACCTAACCTGCACGTCTTTTGGGACTTGTGGGAGGAAACCGGAGCACCCGGGGAAACCACGCAGACACGGGGAGAATGTGCAGGCTCTGCACAGACAGTGACCCAAGCCGGGAATCGAACCTGGACCCGGCACTGTGAAGCCACAGTGCTAACCACTGCACTACCGTGCCGCCCCAAGTGAAAGGGTTTACCAGGAAAAGGATAGAGCACTTTGTGGAAAAGACGTAGATCAGAAGAAATTAGCTAAATTGACAGGTCAGAATGAAAGTTTAAAAGCAGTAATGACGCTCGGATACCGTTCAGAACAGACATGATGCTGCAGACCACTCTAAAGGGGGAAAGAAAATTGATAAATTAAAATCCCAGTTGCAAATACAGAGAGGCATGATATATGCCATTGGGGAGGCAGTCGGTAGTGATGAGAAAATATTAACTGGGGTGACCTAGAACAAGAAGTTAGTCTATATGATGATGAAAGACTGGGGACTATCCCTGCCAGAACGCTGCACCAGATGCAGAAGTCCCGATGAACCCGATAACTACCCAAAGGACAAACCCCCGGGTTGTGGGTGGACCCACCATTTATAGTACACTGTACACAGTACACCAGTTATCAGAAATAGCTAGCAAAATATCAGAATTCAGCCCCAAAGGTGATCCATGTGAATTGTTTCAAAAAACCAACCAGCAAAGAATATTACATGGATTAGATGACAATGAAGAAAAGAAATTGCTGTTAACGTATTTAGGATCAACAGTTCCCTCAGCCTTGCCCGACCCTCAGAATCCGGGGTGGGGGTGAGGGGGGGGTTACCTTAGATGAAATGGAAGCAGCTCCTACAAGCTGTGGGAAGCGATAGTGGTGATCCCGTAGGTAATTTAAACAAGTGTAGATAAAGGAAGGGAGAACACCCTACAGCGTTTGCAAAAAGGTTGAGGGTTCATTTTAATGCGGTCTACAGACTAAATTTACTCACACACAACTTAAATGGGCATCTAGGTCAGTGAACAAGGACCTTAGTAACCCATTCTTCAGAAGAATCAAGAAATTTGGTGAAATGATTTAATCCTACGGATCCAACTCATAATGAAGCCTGGATACTGAGGAGAACGACTAGAGCTTGGGAAAAGAAGTCAAAACAAGATCTCGGAAAACAAGCGAGACAAAGTATCTTCCAGAACCAAGGCCCCATTTGGAGAAATGAGGGACGAGAAGAGGAAGGAAGGTTACCAGCAGGGATACAATAGGGAACCCACACCTACAAAAATAGCAGAATGGCTAGAGGCAGACAGAACTCTGGACCACAAAGAGGAGGACACCAAGGACCCCTGGGACAAAGGGCAGCAGGTTATACTTTTGGTGGCAAAGGGCACTATGCAAGGTATTGTCCATCATCCCCAAGTAACAATCCACCACAATTGCTCTTAGAGGGACCATCAATAAATGGTCAGCCAATGCACCTCTGTACATGGTGACTATTACCCTGGCACCTCTGGCCCAAGGAATAGTGCAAGATGGTGTCAGGCCTCTCCTGTTTGGGTCTGTAATGCCAAGTGGGATAGTGTAGGATGTTGACTTGTAGAAGAGAGGTAGGATGCCACCCCATTGAATTTTTATGGGATACTGAAGGTTCCCGCACTGCCCTTAATACAGCCCATGGGATGGACCCATCTTGGAAAACTAAAAGAACAATAATACTAAGTCGATTCACTGGCCCCTCTCAGAAAGGATTTGAAACTCAAGTGTTGAAAATTTAGATTAGGAAACATGGTATGTTATCACCCAGCTATTTTAGTAAACTTACATCGTGAGGCAAAACACATATTAGGCTCAGACTTTATGAAGAAATGCGGTTTATCATTTGACCCTGGAAATTGTTGTATATGGTACATGGGAGACTCGGAAGAGGCCCCCAAAGAAATATCTGCTGGGGAATATCGTGAAATAATTTGTACAATTGGGCAATTGTGGGTTAACATCCAGAAGGTGTCAGATCAAAAAGATGTTCAGAAACTGATAGCCGAAAATAGAAATGCCTCCGCCACAAGCCAACATGACTGCAGTAGAATGGAAGACCAGGTTTTGATAGAAGGCAAAGATCGCAGCCACAAAAGCAGTGTGGTTTTCCAAAGCCAGCTGAATTATTTTGGAAGAGACTATAAAATTTGAGCTGGGGTCCTGACCCCATTTAAAGTTGAATTTACATATAGCTTATTAATGTTTTAACATTGTACTTTTGATAAATGTCTTTGAATGAAGAAATGTAATATTATGGCTGTAATTGAGGTCCCAAATTCAGGTTAATCGTTTCTAATTTATTAAATGTAGGCAACCTTTTTAAATGTCTTCTCCTCATGAGCTGTGCTGGTTGGAATTATTCAGCACTATTGCTTCACAGCGCCAGGGTCCCAGGTTCGATTCCCTGGCTTGGGTCACTCTGTGCAGAGTTTGTACGTTCTCCCTGTGTCTGCGTGGGTTTCCTCCGGGTGCTCCGGTTTCCTCCCACAAGTCCCAAAAGACGTGCTGTTCGGTAATTTGTACATTCTGAATTCCCCCTCCTGTACCCGAACAGGTGCCGGAATGTGGTGACTATGGGCTTTTCATAGTTACTTTATTGCAGTGTTAATGTTAGCCTACTTGTGACAATAAAGATTAGTATTATATTCTTATAACAGGTAATTGCAAGTTTGCTTCATCAAGAGGTTTTATGAACGATAGCCTCGACAAATAACTCATCGACTCGGCCTGTTAGGAAGCAGGATGGCTGTTGGCATTCAACTATAGACTATAGATAACTTTATGAGATAACCCCCTAACCCCACCAACGGTTGCAATTATCCCCGAAGCAATGATGTAACAGAGCCCTCAGGCAAGATACGTTATAGTTTTGGATGTTAGTAATGGATTTCGGTCTATTACACTGAAAAGGCAGTGTCAGTACAAATTCGCCTTTACATTCCAGGATCAACAGTACACTTGGACATGTCTACCTCGAGGGTTCCACATTTCACCCTCAATATTTCATCAAAAGTTGGCCTAACGCCTAACCAGATTCTCAAAACCAGTGGGCAGGATTCTCCACTCGCTGACGCCGAAATCGCAAAACGCGATTGAACGGGGAATAGGTTCCGACGCTAAAATTGTGGCGGGCGCTAATTTGACGCCAAATTTCCATTCTCCGTCAACTTGAGAGCAGCGTCAATGCGGTGCGGAACGCACTTCCAGTAAACACCATTTTCATATCATTAGTGGGCCCAACCTGGTATTCTCCGGTGTCTCTGCAATGCTCCGCCTCCGATGGGCTGAGTTCACAATGGCGTGGTTCACTTGTGCTTTAAAAATCGTGAAAGCCGTGTCATGGCTGTTGAGGGAGAGGGGGGGAGTGGCCAGGAGGTGGGCTGTGGGATCGGGGTGGACAGACACGAAACACCGTTGCTGCAGCCGGCAAGGCAGCCATGCAGCTGCGCACGTTGCTGACAGCCCACTGTGAACTTGGGGCCATGGGTCATATAGGTGTCCCCCCAGGCCATGCCCTCTGACCCCAGCCAATTCATCAGCGGTAAGGCTGCGCTCCAGCACAACCAGTGCCATCTTGATGGCTGGGATGAGTGTGTGGGGATTGTAATGTGTATGTGTGGCTGCACTTTTAAGCCTCCCGAATGTCAATCACGGACCCGGTGAATCCTGCACCATTTTTCATTGGAATCAATTGTGTTCCACGTGGCGCCGGTGCTAGTCCCTCCACAGTTGCTGAATTGATCCAGGTTCGGCACCAGTTTTGTTGTTGTGAAAGTCCACAAATTCTGCGTCAGCATCAACACTTAGTCTCAGAAACGGAGAATCCTGCCCAGTGTGCTTAATACAGTATGTAGATGATTTGCTTCTTCAGACAGAAAATAGGGAGGAGCATTTGCAATTGCTCAGTGAATTACTGAACCTTTTAAACAAATTGGGATTGAAAGTGAACCCTAAGAAGGCCCAGATCATGCAATCACAGGTCCCCTGCCTGGGATCAACCATTACATGTGGAAAACGAGAAGTTGAAGAAGGTAGAATAAAAACCATTATTAAATTGCCATTGAAAATTAATTTGAAATCACTACAATCATTTTCAGATCTGATAGGTTACTGTAGAAATCACATTGATGGATGCGCTACCAAAGCTGCTCCCCTATCAGATCTATTTCTGAAAAACACCCCCTGGGAATAGAAAGAACAACATACTCAAGCCATATTGGAGCTAAAGCAAGCTCTAGCTAAGGCACCAGCCGTACAGGTCTCTGACCCTGAACAACCCTTTATGCTAGAAGTAGCAGCCACTGAAAGCAGGAACGGCATTAGAGATTGGGACCAATTGCCTATGCAACTAGGTTACTAATTCTTGTGGAACAAAGCTTTACAGTCTGTGGAAGACATTTACTCGCAGTATTTTGGGCTGTGCCACACTTCGCATACATAATTGGATTAAATCTGTTTACCATTCTAACAGAACACTTCCCTCTCCAGTTGTTACATGATGGAAGAATAAAAGATAGTACAGTGAGCCAAAATCACATTGCCGCTGGACTCTGATGTTCCAGGGACAGGACATAGCTATAAAATGAACCAAAATACCCAACCTCTTGTTAGACAATTTGAATTATAGTGGGGAGCCACATGAGTGCCAGATTTTGACAGCAAAGGATCCCAAGGGCCCCTATGTGCCAAAGCAAAATGGGGGAGGTGGCAAGGCAAAAGCCACCCCTGCCAAACAAGCAGTAAAACAAATGACAAAACAGCAGAGGAAGAGAAAGATATGGATCTGAAGACACCCAAACCCATAGATTTAAACATTTTTGTAGATGGTTCCTCTATGGTGGAGGACGGCATCTGTAAAACAGGATATGGCATCTATGTTGAAGATTCAAAAGGTAATGTCATACATGAATTCGCTGCCCAGATTTTCCACCAAGATTTTCCAACCCCAGCAAATTGTAAGTATGTGTGCAACAGCCTAACAGATTTCCTATCCCTGTGGGAAGCAGGAGGCTTCATATCTGCAGATGGTAAACCTTTGCCCACTGCCCCACTCATTAAATACATCTTATCACAAGCCCAAGGCCAAGAGTATGGCGTCTTTAAGGTAAAGGATCATCACAGGTCTTCTCCAGCCGGCAACATAAGAGCAGATGAGTTAGCAAAACAGCTCTATGATGGGATCTCGTGGCAACCCCCTACTCTCGAACAAACAGAACAAATTGGTGCAGTAGCCACTAACCAAATCCAGATCAAGGATCTTGAAGCAGCCCAAGGCGAAGGTAAAGAGATTATAGTGTCCTTAATACTGTGAGGCAGAAATGCAAACCACTGTGCCACCCGTTATGTCGCCCATTAAGAATCAACCACATTTATGTGGGCCTGGAGTCACATGTAGGCCAGGCCAGGTAAGGATGCCATTCATAGATCCATAGAATCATAGAATGTACAGTGCAGAAGGAGGCCATTTGGCCCATCGAGTCTTCACCAGCCATTGCTCTTCCCTAAAGGGACTTTGGTGAACCAGATGGGGTTTTATGACAATTGACAACAGGTCATGGTCATCATTAGACTTCTAATTCCATATTTTTATTGAATTCAAATTTCACCATCTACCATTGTGGGATTCAAACCCAAGTACATTACCCTGGCTCTATGGATTGCTAGTCCAGTGACAAGACCAGAACACCACTGCCTGATCAACAGGACAGGGGAACCTGAATAGGCCATTTGGCCCTTCAAGCCTGCTCCACAATTTGACAAGATCCTGATTGATCTGCTCCACTTTTATGTCTGCCACCCCATAACCTTTGACTCACAACAACCTGTTTACTGATTCAATTCAAGAAATGAGATTGTCAGAAGTGGGATTCAAACCCACACCTCCGGAGGAGACTGCAACCTCAAGTCTTTAATGGATGTGCTGTGTTGTGAGGTGATTATGTCAAAATACGGGTGGGATTTTCCTCCCCTCTGTGGCATGTTCTGCAGCGGTGGAGGATGGCAGGATTTTCTGGTCCTGCCATTGTCAACGGGGCTTCCTGTTGAACACACCCTTCACTGCTGCGAAACCTTGGGGGGTGGGGGGGGGGGGGGGGGGGGGGGGGGGAGGCGGGAGGGGGGGGGGGGGGCAGCAGCACCATAAGATCCTGCCAGCGTGACTGGCCAGAAGAACCTGCTCTACAATTCTGCCATTGATGATAAACCACAGTACCTCCTAGATGGCAGTGTCCCATGATGGCAAGTGTCCTAAAAGCAAAGGCAAGAATATGTCTCCAAAGGCCTATGTGCCAGTCACTCCTGTCAATGTTACTGTTGACAGATGGATCTGTGACAGGTAGATTGGTGAGGGTAAGGTGAGGTGCTTTTTTTCTCTTGGTTCCTTCACCAGCTGCCACAGGCCAAAGCTGGCATTAATTTCTTCAGGACTTGACCAACTTGGTCAGCAGCGGCGCTACTGTGTCATTTCTGTTGATGGACATTAAAATCTCCCACCAAGTGTACTTCCTGTGCTCTTGATATATCGCAGAGAAGGTGGTAGGTGATAATCAGCTGGAAGGTTTGCTCGTCTACGTTTTGACACAATTCCAAGGAACTTCCTAAGATCCGGACACTCCATTAAGGACTCCCAGGGCCCCTCGCTGCAGACTTTAGGCAACCTGATGAAAGTGGGCATGTGTGGTTATTGGCTGAGGGCAAGATTGAAAACAAAAATTATTGTTATGAAATGCTTTGCTGAAAATAAATGATTGGAGAAAAAATGGAGGAAAGTTAAAAGAAATAAAAAGATAGGAAGTGAAAACTGATTGGGTGCACATAGTGAAGTGACACGCTGTGGGATTGTGAGACATGAGTAGATTTACAGCGATTGGTTTTAGGAGTTGTTGCTGATGGGTTCCTGTGCTAATAAGTAAGGAAACTCTTGGAGTGTCGAACATCGTTAATATTTATTGAGATTGAACATTGCTATGGAATCAAATCAGGTAATTGGGTAAGGGAAACATGGTCAGTTGGGGCATCAATATGGTTGTCATCGTACTGAGTCTGGACTTGGAAGTAGCTGGCACCCAAACCCTAATGGAAGCCTATAGTAGTGGGTTGGAGACTGATTATCGTCAGGTATGAGTAATGTAAATAAAAGTGGAAAGTAAAATGAGAAACTATTTGACTCAGTAGAATATCCAACTTCATAATGTAATAAACAAAGGAATAGACAGAGTCAGGGATAGAGGTTAGATGGAGAATGCAAGAGAGAAGGAGAGAACCGACACAGGAAGAATGAGAGAGAGGATGAGAAAAGTGAGAATGTGAAAGAGGGGGTAGGTCAAAAATTAGAAACTAAATGAAACTTTGGTTAATGGAAGATAAAATGAAATCTGGGTTCTCTAAACTAAAATGAGAACTAAAAATATGACAGCCAAAATCAAGAACTGTGCAACAGAATTTAAACATAAAGCTAAATACATTCTGCAGTTGCTCATTACTCATATGTGAGTTTTGGAAGAGTATCTCTGCCAATACTCACATAAGACTAATAGCCAGTTGGGACCAAGGCCCAATAAGGTGCCAACTTCTTCAGGAAAGGACAGAAATTTGTGGAGGAAAAACGGTTAAAGAAAATAAATAGTGCAAAAAATAATTCTAAAATGGAAGGGAACAGGGTGGCAGGTGAGTGGGAGGATCTGGCAGGAGAATTGAGAATGCTGTTAAGTTGCTAAAATCTGTTTCGTCTGGAGTGCTTCAATGTGCCTGGGAGGGAGATTTGATCCGATTGCTGAAGTTTGCATTGAGCTTGATTGGCACTCGACAGTATGCAAAATCTGGAAAGGATGGAGTGAAAGCAGGAGAGGAAATTGAAGTGGTTTCAAGAAAGTAAATGGAAGTGTTCAAAAATGTATTCCTATTCAACACTGAGCAGGCATCAACATGAGTGCACTTGATTGGAAGGAGTAAATATAAAGTGCTATATTACACGGAAAGAATCTTTTGAAGGCTCAGCCAATAAGAAATGAATGTATAGTTGAGAACATTGTTAGAGAAAAGCAACTGATAGTAAGAGTGATAGAATGGAATTAAATATTCGCAGAAGTAATGTCTCTTTCTGGAAGCTGGTAGAGAAAGGGGAAGGTGTATTGGGATCATGTTGAAGATGGCCAATTACAGCCCCATCAGGCTACTCTCTATCATCTGTAAAATGACGAAAGGGGTAATCAATAGTGCTATCAAGTGGCACTTACTCAGCAATAACCTGTTCGTGGATGCTCGAAAACCTCTCCCCCGACTCCCCCCCCCATCCCAACCACCCTCCCTTCACTTAGCAGCTGACTGTAAAAAACTCCTTAAAGTGCAGATTAACCAGACACCATCTCTTGTGGAACCCCTCAATCGCCCCCCTCAAAGCAAACTTAACCTTTTCCAAATATAAAAGCTCCATCAGGTCCCCATGCCACACAGAGGCACAGGGCGGAGAAGCTGGCCTCCACTCCAACAGGACCCGCCTAAGAGCAATCAGCGAGGCAAAGGCTAAAACATCTGCGTGCGCCTCCATCTGCAACTTCGGCAGGCCCAATCACCCAAATATGGCCCCCAGCGGCTGGGCTCCAAGTCTACATGCAGGATCACCGACACAGTACTGCAAAACTGCCTCCAGAATTTCTCCAACTTCGGGCAGGACCAGCACATGTATATGTACACGATACGCTCACAAATGTCCTCCACCCCCTCAAACAACCGGCTAATCCTCAACCTCATCAGGTGGAGCCTTTGCACAACCCTTAACTGTATTAACCCCACCTCACACATGAGGTTGAGAGCAGTGTTTTATAAATGTGAGGTTTTCGTTCTGCATAAAATATAGCCTGTGGTGTATGTTATTGCCTTAAGGTTATTGGTTAAGATGCAAGAAAAAAGATTGAAAATAAGTTATTAAATAACAGCCTGAAAATTGCGTAAGTACTCCTCTAAGAAATATTAACTTTCCATCAGGACTATGCTTCAGATAGACATTCAGTAAATTCAGGAAATAAACAACCAGTTGATAAAAGATGTAGAAAAGGTTGAAAAGGTTGGATATATTTCAGTTAACATTTGAAGAGATGCTGAATTAAAAGTTTCACTTTTCCCACTGAAAATTTCCTTCATTGATAGACCGATTTAATTGCATTCATTGCATTTCTAGTGCCTGTATCTTAACTGATCTCTCAACTACGACTGCCATGTTCTTACCTTCCAGCCCAAGTTTCTGCATTCATTGGGCCATCTTATTTTTCATTCATTTATGGGATGTAGGCATCACTGGCTAGGCCAGCAATTTATTTCCCATCCTTAGTTGCCCTTGAGAAGGTGGTGGTGAGCTGCCTTCTTGTACCGCTGCAGTCCGTGTGGCAGAGGTTCACCCACAGTGCTGTCAGGGAGGAAGATCCAAGAATGTGATCCTTTTGCTTTTTACTCCTTCAAGGGATGTGACTTCACTGACTAGGCCAGCATTTATTACCCATCCCTAATTGTCCTTGAGATCCAGCGACATTGAAGGAACAGTCATATAGTTCCAAATCAGGATGGTGTGTGGTTTGGAGGGGAACTTGCATGTGGTGGTGTTTCCAAACATCTGCTGCCTTATCTTTGTAGGTGTTAGAGTTTGTGAGATTGGAAGGTGTTGTGAAGGATCCTTGGTGAGTTGCCGCAGTGCACCTTGTAAATAGTATGCACTGTTATCACAGTACAGGGAGTGAATGTTGAAGGTGGTGGATGGGTGCCAAACAAGCAGGTTGCTTTGACCTGGATGGTGTCAAGCTTCTTTTTTAAACATTTAGAGTACCCAATTCTTTTTTTCCAATTAAGGGGCAATTTGACGTCCGCAATTCACCTAACCTGCACATATTTTTGGTTGGTGGGGGTGAGACCCACGCAGATACAGGGAGAATGTGCAACCTCCACACGGACAGTGACCCGGGGCTGGGATCGAACCCGGGTCCTCGGCGCCGTGAGGCAGCAGTGCTAACCACTGCACCACCGTGCCACATGGTGTCAAGCTTCTTGATTGTTGTTGGACTCATCCTGGGAAGTGGAGAGTAACTCATTACACTTCTGACTTGTGCCTTGACTTTAGGGAGTCAGGAGCTGAGTTACTCACTGCAGAATTCTCAGCATCTGCCCTGCTCTTGTAGCTACAGCATTCATGGGCGGGATTCTTTGATCCTGCGGCTTAGTGTTGACGCCGTTGTAAATGCCGTTGCGTTTTACGACGGCATCAACAGGGCCCCAGGAGCAGCTATTCCGAGCCCTACAGGACACCAGCACGGCACTGGAGTGGCCCACGCCGCTCCAGCTGCTGATGCCGGCCTCAAATGGGCGGCACGGGTTTGCACATGTGCGCTGCGACTGGCGCGAATGCGCGCATGCGTGGTGGCTTCCTTGTGCGCGCCAGCCCCAACGCAACATGGCGTAGGGCTACAGGGGCACCCAGCCCGAGAGGCCAACCCGCCGATCGTTAGGCCAGGCCTCAGCAGAGAGCCCCCCCCCCCCCCCGGGTTCGGACCCCCCCCCCCCACCAGGCCGCCCCCGAAAGGATGAACGCCGAGGTCCCGCCGGGTAAGACCACACGTGGATGGCACCAGCGGGACTCGGATTTTTTTTTGCGGCCGCTCGACCCATCCTGGGCAGAGAACTGCTGGGCACGGCCCCCCGACCAGCGCCGCGCCGGCGCAAATGGCGCCGATTCTCCGCTTGCCGGAGAATTGGCGGACCGGCATTGGTGCGGTGTCGCGCGATTCGCGCTAGGCCCAGCAATTCTCCAGCCTGTCCTGGGCTGAGAGAATCCCGCCCCTGATGTCTGGTTCAGTTTCTAGTCAGTGGTAACTCCCAGGCTATTACATAAATACATAGATACATAGAAGATAGGATCAGGAGGAGGCCTTTTGGCCCTTTGAGCCTGCTCTGCCATTCCTCACGATCATGGCTGATCATTCAACTCAATAGCCTAATCCTGCTTTCTCACCATAGCCTTTGATCCGATTCTCTCCAAGTGCTATATCTAGCTGCCTCTTGAATGTATTCAAAGTTTTAGCATCAACTAAACTGTGGTAATGAATTCCACAGGCTCATCACTCTTTGTGGGAAGAAATGTCTCCTTACATCTGTCCGAAATGGTCCACCTTGAATCCTCAGACTGTGACCCCTGGTTCTGGGCACACCCATCATTGGTAACATTGTCCCTGCATCTACCCTGTCTATGATGTGGAGATGCCGGCGTTGGACTGGGGAGAGCACCGTAAGAAGTCTTACAACACCAGGTTAAAGTCCAACAGGTTTGTTTCAAACACTAGCTTTCGGAGCACTGCTCCTTCCTCAAGTGAATCCTTCCTCACCTGAGGAAGGAGCAGTGCTCTGAAAGCTAGTGTTTGAAACAAACCTGTTGGACTTTAACCTGACGTTGTAAGACTTCTTACTGTGCTACCCTGTCTAGTCCAGTTAAAATTTTATAAGTCTCTATGAGATCCCCTCTCATTCTTCTGAACTCCAGCAGGAACAACCCCAACCTAGTCAATCTCTCCTCATATGACATCCCTGGAATCAGTCTGGTAAACCTTCGCTGCACTCTGTTGAGAGCAAGAACATCCTTCCTCAGAGAAGGAGACCAAAACTGCACATAGCAGCCCTGGTGTGGTCTCACCAAGGCCCTGTATAATGGCAGCAATACATCCTGCTGCTGTACTCTAAACCTCTCACAATGAAGGCCAACATACCATTAGCTTTCTTTCCCGCCTGCTGCAACTGCATGCTTACCTTCAGCAACTGGTGCACAAGGACACCCAGATCCCGCTGCACACTCCCCTCTCCTAATTTACAACCATTCAGGTAGTAATCTGCCTTCCTGTTTTTGCTTCCAAAGTGAATAACCTCACACTTATCCAAATTATACTGCATCTGCCATTGATTTGTCTACTCGCCCAACCTGTCCAGATCATGCTGCAGGATCCCTGCATCCGTGTCACAATTCACCCTCCCACCTAACTTGGTATCATCTGCAAATTTTGAGATGTTACATTTTGTTCCCTCATCCAAATCATTAATATATATTGTGAATAGCTGGGGTCCCAGCACCGATCCCGATCCCTGTGGCAACTTACTAGTTACTCCCTGTCAATTTGAAAAAGACCCATTAATCCCTACTCTTTGTTTCCTCTCTGCCAACCAATTTTCTTTCCACCTCAATACATTTCCCCCAATCTCATATGCTTCATTTTGCACAATAATCTCTTATGCGGGACTTTGTCAAACGCCTTCTGAAAGTCCAAATATACCACATCGACTGGCTCCCCCTTGTCACCTGTACTGGTTACATCTTCAAAGAATTCCAACAGATTTTAAAAGCGTGATTTTCCCTTCATAAATCCATGCTGACTCTGACTGATCCTGCCACTGCTTTCTAAATGCTCCGCTATAAAGTCCTTGATAATGGATTCAAGCATTTTCCCCACTACCGATGTTAGGCTTACTGGTCTATAATTCCCTGCTTTCTCTCTACCTCCCTTTTTGAATATCGGAGTGACGTGAGGTACCCTCCAATTTGCAGGGACAGTTCCCGAATCTATACAATCCCGGAAGATGACCACCAATGCGTCCACTATTTCCAGAGCCACCTCCTTAAGCACTCTGGGATGCAGTTTCTCAGGCCCTGGGGATTTATCCGCCTTCAATCCCATCAATTTTCCCAGCACCATTTCTCTACGACTGTTGATCTACCTGAGTTCTTCCCTCTCACTAAACCTTTCATTCTCCAGCATTTCTGGTATCTGATTTGTGTCCTCTTTTGTGAAGACAGAACCAAAGTATGTATTCAATTGCTCAGCCATTTCTTTGTCCCTTATTATGAATTCCTGTGGTAAACCATTGTATTGTATTGTACTGTTGTACTGTCACATGCCTGGGCTTGTCCCTGCTGGGTCCAAACTACTGTAGTATATAATCTGTGTATTGTGGTAAACTGCCACTATCTTGTGGTAAACTGCCACTGTATTATATGTAATGTGGTAAACTACTGCCTGCTGGCTCCGCCTCCTCCGGGGCTCGGTATAAAGGTGGCTAGTCTCTGCCGCTGCCTCAGTTCGGGATCTAAGGCCAGGAGGCTTTCTGTTTAGTTTACTAAAGCCTCAGTTATGTTCACCACTCGTCGTGTGTTCAGTGATGGCATATCAATTTAATAAACTAAACATCTAAGATGAATTCATCACTCAAGCCTGATAGCCTGGAGCTGGACCCACAGGCAGCCGACGCCACTGCAACATTCGAGCACTGGCTAAGCTGCTTCGAAGCGTACCTCAGATCCTTCACCGAAGACTTCACTGACCTCCAAAAGAAGCAGATCCTCCATGCACGGGTGAGCCCGCAGGTCTTTCTTCCCATCAGGGACACCCCCTCGTATACGGAGGTGATAATGCTGCTGAAGGGACGCTACGTAAATTCTGTAAACGAAGTGTACGCGAGGCACCTTCTTGCCACGAGACAACGGCGCCCTGGGGAATCACTAGCAGAATTCCTGTGTGCCTTGCGGGTACTCTGCCAGAACTGTGACTGCCAGGCGGTATCGGCGACCCAACACGTGCAGCTGTTGGTCAGGGACGCTTATGTCGAGACTTCCGGGTGCGGCGATGACCAGCTAAGTCGCACGTTTCGGCAGCTCCCGGTGGAACGGACTTTTGGGCTCTTAATAAGAGCCCCAACGGCAATTATAACGGCTAAAAGCACTGTGCGGTAAACCAGAAGGGAATCCCCCCTGGATACGGATGGAAAAAGGAGAGGAAAGTGGCCGGATTGCGGTGGATCCTTTAGAGCAGCGGAAAGGAAGGCAAGCAAAAACCAAGATGGCGTCAGAAGGTGGCAGTTTAATATGGGGCCCTGAACAACACGAGTTTTTGAAACGCTGCGTGGAAGAGCTTAAAAAGGAGATGAAGAAGGAGCTGTTGGCCCCGATATTACAGGCGATTGAAGGGCTAAAAGATGAGCAAAAGACCCAGGAGCGGGAGCTTCGGGTCGTGAAGGCAAAGGCTGCCGAGAACAAGGACGATATACAGGGCCTGGTGGTGAAGACGGAGATGCACGAGGCACACCATAAACGATGTGTGGAATGGCTGGAGGTGCTGGAGAATAATGCGAGGAGGAAGAATTTAAGGATTTTTGGTCTTCCTGAAGGTGCAGAAGGGGCGGCCGTCGGGGCATATGTGAGCACGATGCTGCACTCATTGATGGGATCGGAGGCCCCGACGGGTCCGCTGCAGGTGGAGGGAGCCTATTGAGTTATGGCGCGAAGACCGAGGGCTGGCGATATTCCTCGAGCCATAGTGGTGAGATTCCTCCGTTTTAAGGACAGAGAGATGGTCCTAAGATGGGCAAAGAAAACTCGGAGCAGTAGATGGGAGAACGCGGTGATCCGCGTATATCAAGACTGGAGTGCGGAGGTGGCGAGAAGGAGGGCGAGCTTTAATCGGGCCAAGGCGGTGCTTCATAAAAAGAAGATCAAATTTGGAATGCTGCAGCCGGCAAGACTGTGGGTCACATATCAAGGGAAGCACCACTACTTTGAAACGGCGGATGAGGCGTGGACATTTATTGTTGAAGAGAAATTGGAATGAGTGGGTTATTAAAAAAGAACGTTTGAGACAAAGTGGTGGGGCGAATATGGGGGGCGAAGAGGGGGGGAAAAAGGGGGGAGAGATGATTTTTATGTTGTTAATCCTGCGACCCGGTAACTTTTCTCTCTTCCCCTTGTTGTGGGGGAGGGAGGAAGGGAGGTGGAGGAGTTGGGGGCGTTGGCCATTGGGGGCGGGGCCAAAAGGGAAGCGCGGGCTTTGTTCCCGCGCTATGATAATTATGGCGGGAATAGGGAAGCAGGAAGGAGGGGGCGTCGCACGGTGCGAGCCGAGATCACGGCGGGAAGCCTAGGTCGGCCAGAGTTTGCTGACTTCTGGGAGCAACATGGGGGGTGTAACTACGCTAGTGGGGGATCTAGCGGGGGGTGTGGAGGGGGGATTTACTGGGTTGCTGCTGCTGGGGAGAAGGGGGGAGCTGGTATGGGGTGGGGTGGGCGGGGCGGGGGGGGCACCGCCTGGGGGGGACACAGCTGCGTGGGAACCGGGTGAGGAGCTGGATAAAAAGGGATGGCTAATCGACAAGGGGGGGGGGTAAAGAGCCCCCCAACCCGGCTGATCACGTGGAATGTGAGAGGGCTGAACGGGCCGATAAAGAGGGCACGGGTACTCGCACACCTAAAGAAACTTAAGGCAGATGTGGTTATGTTACAGGAGACGCATTTGAAACTGATAGACCAGGTTAGACTACGCAAAGGATGGGTGGGGCAGGTGTTTCATTCGGGGCTAGATGCGAAAAACAGGGGGGTGGCTATATTAGTGGGGAAGCGGGTAATGTTTGAGGCAAAGATCATAGTGGCGGATAGTGGGGGCAGATACGTGATGGTGAGTGGCAAATTACAGGGGGAGGCGGTGGTTTTAGTGAACGTATATGCCCCGAACTGGGATGATGCCAACTTTATGAGGCGCATGTTAGGACGTATCCCGGACCTAGAGGTGGGGAAGTTGGTAATGGGTGGAGATTTTAACACGGTGCTGGAACCAGGGCTGGGCAGATCGAGGTCCAGGACTGGAAGGAGGCCGGCAGCAGCCAAGGTGCTTAAAGACTTTATGGAGCAGATGGGAGGAGTAGACCCATGGAGATTTAGTAGACCTAGGAGTAAGGAGTTTTCGTTTTTCTCCTATGTCCACAAAGTTTATTCGCGAATAGACTTTTTCGTTTTGGGAAGGGAGTTGATCCCGAAGGTGAGGGGGACGGAGTATACGGCTATAGCTATTTCGGATCACGCTCCACATTGGGTGGACTTGGAGATAGGGGAGGAAAAAGAACGGCGTCCACCCTGGAGAATGGACATGGGACTAATGTCGGATGAGGGGGTGTGTCTAAGGGTGAGGGGGTGTATTGAAAAGTACTTGGAACTGAATGATAATGGGGAGGTCCAGGTGTGAGTGGTCTGGGAGGCGCTGAAGGCAGTGGTTAGAGGGGAGCTGATATCAATCAGGGCACATAAAGGAAAGCAGGAGAGTAGGGAACGGGAGCGGTTGCTGCAAGAACTTCTGAGGGTGGACAGGCAATATGCGGAGGCACCGGAGGAGGGACTGTACAGGGAAAGGCAAAGGCTACACGTAGAATTTGATTTGCTGACTACGGGTACTGCAGAGGCACAGTGGAGGAAGGCACAGGGTGTACAATACGAATATGGGGAGAAGGCGAGCAGGTTGCTGGCACACCAATTGAGGAAAAGGGGAGCAGCGAGGGAAATAGGGGGAGTAAGGGATGAGGAGGGAGAGATGGAGCGGGGAGCGGAGAGAGTGAATGGAGTGTTCAAGGCATTCTATGAAAGATTATATGAAGCTCAGCCCCCGGATGGGAAGGAGAGAATGATGTGTTTTCTGGACCAGCTGGAATTTCCTAAGGTGGAGGAGCAGGAGAGGGTGGGATGGATTCCCAGTTGAATTTTACAGGAAATATGTGGACTTGCTTGCCCCGCTACTGATGAGAACCTTTAATGAGGCGAGGGAAAGGGGACAGCTGCCCCCGACTATGTCAGAGGCAACGATATCGCTTCTCCTAAAGAAAGAAAAAGACCCGCTGCAATGCGGGTCCTATAGGCCTATTTCCCTCCTGAATGTAGACGCTAAGATTCTGGCCAAGGTAATGGCAATGAGGATAGTGGATTGTGTCCCGGGGGTGGTCCATGAGGACCAAACTGGGTTTGTGGATGGGAGACAGCTGAATACGAATATACGGAGGCTGCTAGGGGTAATGATGATGCCCCCACCAGAGGGGGAAGCGGAGATAGTGGTGGCGATGGATGCCGAGAAAGCATTTGATAGAGTGGAGTGGGATTATTTGTGGGAGGTGTTGAGGAGATTTGGCTTTGGAGACAAATGGACGGGGGTCTGAATATTTTCGGCTCCATAGAGGGACGAGGCAGGGATGTCCTCTGTCCCCATTATTGTTTGCACTGGCGATTGAGCCCCTGGCAATAGCATTGAGGGGTTCCAGGAAGTGGAGGGGAGTACTCAGGGGAGGAGAAGAACACCGGGTATCTCTGTATGCGGACGATTTGTTGCTATATGTGGCGGACCCGGCGGAGGGGATGCCAGAGATAATGCGGATACTTGGGGAGTTTCGAGAATTTTCAGGATATAAACTGAACATGGGGAAAAGTGAGTTGTTTGTGGTGCATCCAGGGGGGCAGAGCAGAGAAATAGAGGACTTACCGCTGAGGAAGGTAACAAGGGACTTTCGCTACTTGGGGTTCCAGATAGCCAAGAATTGGGGTACATTGCATAGGTTAAATTTAACGCGGTTGGTGGAACAGATGGAGGAGGACTTCAAGAGATGGGACATGGTATCCCAGTCACTGGCAGGACGGGTGCAGGCGGTTAAAATGGTGGTCCTCCCGAGATTCCTTTTTGTGTTTCAGTGCCTCCCGGTGGTGATCACGAAGGCTTTTTTCAAAAGGATTGAGAAGAATATCATGAGTTTTGTGTGGGCCGGGAAGACCCCGAGAGTGAGGAGGGGATTTTTGCAGCGTAGTAGGGATAGGGGGGGGCTGGCACTACCGAGCCTAAGTGAGTACTACTAGGCCGCCAATATCTCAATGGTATGTAAGTGGATGGGAGAAGAGGAGGGAGCGGAGTGGAAGAGATTGGAGAGGGCGTCCTGCAGGGGGACTAGCCTACAAGCTATGGTGACGGCGCCGTTGCCGTTCTCACCAAAGAAATACACCACAAGCCCGGTGGTGGTGGCTACTCTGAAAATCTGGGGGCAGTGGAGACGGCATAGGGGTAAGACGGGAGCCTCGGTGTGGTCCCCAATAAGAAATAACCATAGGTTTGCTCCGGGGAGAATGGATGGGGGATTTGGAACATGGCAAAGAGCAGGAGTAACACAATTGAGAGATCTGGTTGTAGATGGGACGTTTGCAAGTCTGGGAGCGCTGACCGAAAAATATGGGTTGCCCCAAGGGAATGCATTCCGGTATATGCAACTGAGGGCTTTTGCGAGGCAACAGGTGAGGGAATTCCCGCAGCTCCCGACGCAGGAGGTGCAGGACAGAGTGATCTCAAAGACTTGGGTGGGGGACGGTAAGGTATCAGACATATATAAGGAAATGAGGGACGAGGGGGAGATTATGGTAGATGAGCTGAAAGGGAAATGGGAAGAGGAGCTGGGGGAGGAGATTGAGGAGGGGCTGTGGGCTGGTGCCCTACGTAGGGTAAACTCATCGTCCTCGTGTGCCAGGCTAAGCCTGATTCAATTTAAGGTGTTACACAGGGCGCTTATGACTGGAGCACGGCTCAGTAAATTATTTGGGGTAGAGGATAGGTGTGCGAGATGCTCGAGAAGCCCAGCGAATCACACCCACATGTTCTGGTCATGTCCAGCACTACAGGGGTTCTGGGTGGGGGTGACAAAGGTGCTTTCGAAAGTAGTCGGGGTCCAGGTCGAATCAAGCTGGGGATTGGCTATATTTGGGGTTGCACAAGAGCCGGGAGTGCAGGAGGCGAGAGAGGCCGATGTTTTGGCCTTTGCGTCCCTAGTAGCCCGGCGCAGGATACTGTTGATGTGGAAGGAAGCCAAGCCCCCGGGGGTGGAGAGCTGGATAAATGACATGGCAGGGTTTATAAAGCTGGAACGGATTAAGTTCGTCCTAAGGGGGTCGGCTCAAGGGTTCACCAGGCGGAGGCAACCGTTCGTCGAATACCTCACAGAAAGATAGAGGGAATGGAAAAGAATAAGGCAGCAGCAGCAGCCCGGGGGTGGAGGGGGGGGGGGGATGTGGAGGGGGGGAGAGGAACCAGAAGGACTCTCAGGGTTGTTAATATATATGTATAATATGTATAGGTCGTTGCTATAAATAATTGTATATTGGACTGTTAAATCATATTTTTGGAGAGTGTTTATCTGAGACAAGGCAGTTGCCATTTAGTTTTAGTTTTCGTTTTTGTTATATATTATTTATTCTTTGTTTATAAAACAGGTCATTGTTACTTATACTGTTATATTATTGTGTAAAGGATACACAATGTACTGTGATGGTTGACCAAAAATTTTCAATAAAATATTTTTAAAAAAACAACACTCTCAACCTGGGTGGCAACTTTCAGGGATCTATGTACATGGACACCGAGATCTCTCTGCTCATCCACACTGCCAAGAATCTCACCATTAGCCCAGTACTCTGTCTTCCTGTTATTCCTTCCAAAATGAATCACCTCACACTTTTCTGCATTAAACTCCATTTGCCACCTCTCAGCCCAGCGCTGCAGCTTATCTATGTCCCTCTGTAACTTGTCACATCCTTCCGCACTGTCCACAACTCCACCGACTTTAGTGTCATCTGCAAATTTACCCACCCATCCTTCTACGCCCTCCTCCAGGTCATTTATAAAAATGACAAACAGCAGTGGCCCCAAAACAGATCCTTGTGGTACACCACTAGTAACTGGACTCCAGTCTGAACATTTCCCATCAACCACCACCCTTTGTCTTCTTCCAGCTAGCCAATTTCTGATCCAAACTGCTCAATCATCCTGAATCCCATGCCTCCGTATTTTCTGCAGTAGCCTACCGTGGGGAACCTTATCAAACGCTTTACTGAAATCCATATACACCACATCAACTGCTTTACCCTCATCCACCTGTTTGGTCACCTTCTCAATTAACTCAACAAGGTTTGTGAGGCACGACCTACCCTTCACAAAACCGTGTTGACTATCTCTAATCAAATTATTCCTTTCCAGATGATTATACATCCTCTCTCTTATAAACCTTTCCAAGATTTTGCCCACAACAGAAGTAAGGCTCACTGGTCTACAGTTACCGGGGTTGTCTCTACTCCCCTTCTTGAACAAGGGGACAACAATTGCTATCCTCCAGTCTTCTGTAGACAAAGATGACTTAAAGATCAAAGCCAAAGGCTCAGCAATCTCCTCCCTAGCTTCCCAGAGAATCCTAAAATAAATACCATCTGGCCCAGGGGACTTATCTATTTTCACACTTTCCAGAATTGCTACCACTTCCTCCTTATGAACCTCAAGCCCTTCTAGTCTAGTAGCCTGAATCTCTGTATTCTCCTCAACAACATTGTCTTTTTCCTGTGTGAATACTGACGAAAAATATTAATTTAGCACCTCTCCTATCTCCTCGGTCTCCAAGCACAACTTCCCACCACTGTCCTTGACTGGCCCTACTCTTACCCTAGTCATTTGTTTATTCCTGACATATCTATAGAAAGCTTTAGGGTTATCCTTGATCCTACCTGCCAAAGACTTCTCATGTCCCCTCCTGGCTATTCTTAGCTCTCTCATTAGGTCCTTCCTAGCTAACATGTAACTCTCGAATGCCCGAACTGAACCTTCATGTCTCATCTTTACATAAGCCTCCTTCTTCCTCTTGACATGTGTTTTGATTGCTTTAGTAAACCACGGTTCCTTTGTTCGACCACTTGGCTGCCCCCATGGGTTGCGCGTGGCAGATGGCATCAGGTATGGCATCAAAGATGGCTGCCCCCATGGGTCGCGCGTGGCAGGTGGAGTGCAAGATGGCGGCCCCCATGGGTCACACGTGGCGGATGAAATTGAAGATGGCGGCGCCCACGGGTCGCACAGGGTGGGTGGCGCGGCAGCTGGGGCCGGCCCCGACAAGCAGGCAACGCTACTGGGCCGAGGAGTTTTCGGGAGAGATTGCGCCTGGCAGGCTTTCGCAAAGTGGCCCTTCCTCCCACACCCGTTGCAAGTCGCGATCCATGCAGCGCAGCGTTGTCTGGGGATGCTTACCCTGGCCGCAAAAGTAGCACTTCGGGCTTCCGGCGTTGGCGGGCTGTAGCGCGGCACAGGCTTGCGCCGCACTCAAGTCAGGTGACGGTGGCGCCCACGAGGTCCACGAGGGGGCCGCGCGGTCGGAGGTGTAGGCCTCCATGTTCTGGAAGGCCACCTCCAGTGAGTTTGAGAGGTGCACTGTCTCTGGGAGGCCGAGTGTACCTCCTTCTAAAAATCGCTGGCAGATGTAGTTTGATATCATGCCTGCGACTTTTTTTAAAAAAGTATATTTTATTCAAAATTTTTGGCCAACCATGACAGTACATTGTGCATCCTTTACACAGTAATATAACAATATAAATAACAATGGCCAGTTTTAAACAAGAAATAAATAATATATAAACAACATCAAAATTAAAAAACAAAACTAAATGGCAACTGCCTTGTCCCAAATGAATATTCTCCAAAAATACAATTCAGCAGTCCAATATACAATTACCTTTAACAACAACCTATACATATTATACATATACACTAACATCCCTGAGAGTCCTTCTGGTTCCCCCCCCCCCCCCCCCCCCCCCCGGGTTGCTGCTGCTGTCTTCTTCTTTTCCATTCCCTCTATCTTTCTGTGAGGTATTCGACGAATGGTTGCCACCGCCTGGTGAACCCTTGAGCCGATCCCCTTAGGACGAACTTAATCCGTTCCAACTTTATAAACCCTGCCATGTCATTTATCCAGGTCTCCACACCCGGGGGCTTGGCTTCCTTCCACATCAACAGTATCCTGCGCCGGGCTACTAGGGACGCAAAGGCCAAAACATCAGCCTCTTTCGCCTCCTGCACTCCCGGCTCTTCTGCAACCCCGAATATAGCCAACCCCCAGCTTGGTTCGACCTGGACCCCCACCACCTTCGAAAGCACCGCCTGCACCCTCCCTGCCAGTGACAGGGATACCATGTCCCATCTCTTGAAGTCCTCCTCCATTTGTTCCCCAATCGCGTTAAATTTAACCTATGCAATGTACCCCAATTCTTAGCTCTCTGGATCCCCAAATAACGAAAGTCCCTCGTTACCTACCTCAGCGGAAAGTCCTCTATTTCTCTGCTCTGCTCTCTTGGATGCACCACAAACAACTCACTTTTCCCCATGTTCAGTTTATATCCTGAGAATTCTCCAAACTCCCGAAGTGTCCGCATTATCTCTGGCATCCCCTCCGCCGGGTCCGCTACATATAACAACAAGTCATCCGCATACAGAGATACCCGGTGTTCTTCTCCTCCTCTAAGTAGGTTGAGAGGGTTGTTAAGAAGGCGTACGGTGTGTTAGCTTTTATTGGTAGAGGGATTGAGTTTCGGAGCCATGAGGTCATGTTGCAGCTGTACAAAACTCTGGTGTGGCCACATTTGGAGTATTGCGTGTAATTCTGGTCGCCGCATTATAGGAAGGATGTGGAAGCATTTGAAAGTGTGCAGAGGAGATTTACCAGAATGTTGCCTGGTATGGAGGGAAGATCTTATGAGGAAAGGCTGAGGGACTTTAGGCTGTTTTCGTTTGAGAGAAGAAGGTTAAGAGGTGACTTAATTGAGGCATACAAGATGATCAGAGGATTGGATAGGGTGGACAGTGAGAGCCTTTTTCCTCGGATGGTGATGTCTAGCACGAGGGGACATACCTTTAAATTGAGGGGAGATAGATATAAGACAGATGTCAGAGGTAGGTTCTTTACTCAGAGAGTAGTAAGGGCGTGGAATGCCCTGCCTGCAACAGTAGTGGACTCGCCAACACTAAGGGCATTCAAATGGTCATTGGATAGACATATGGACGATAAGGGAATAGTGTAGATGGGCTTTAGAGTGTTTTCACAGGTCGGCGCAACATCGAGGGCCGAAGGGCCTGTACTGCGCTGTAATGTTCTATGTTCTATGTTCTATGTTCTATCTTGGGAAAACTCTGCAGCCTCCCGGGAGCCCTGCTCAACCGTTCGTATGCTGGCCGCCACTACCTCCAACCGGCCTACCCATCACTCTCCGGAGCTCGCCTCCATCACGCTCGACCAGTCTCAGCCTCATCACCTCACAAAATCTACGATGACCGTCTGGATTAACAGGCACGAGACGGCCTGCCTATTCGACTCCGGGAGCACAGACAGCTTCATTCACCCAGATATGGTAAGGCGCCCAATTTTAAGGCTCCCAATTTTACCCGCGGCCCAGAAAATCTCCTTGGCTTCCGGATCACATTCAGTAGCAATCCGGGGGTACTGTGCCACGACCATTACCGTACAAGGCGTAGAGTACACAAACTTCAAACTCTACATCCTTCCCCATCTCTGCGCTGCTCTATTACTGGGGCTCGACTTCCAGTGCCACCTCCAAAGCTTTACTTTAAAGTTAGGTGGACCCCTGCCCCCCACCCCACCCCCTCACGACCCTTCAGGTCGCCTCACCCTCGCTCTTCGCTAACCTCACCCCGGACTGTAAGCCCGTCGCCACTAGGAGCAGACGATACAGTGCCTGGGACAGGGCCTTTATCAGGTCGGAGGTCCAGCGACTCTTACGAGAGGGGATCATTGAGGCTAGTAACAGCCCCTGGAGAGCCCAAGTGGTGGTCGTCAAGACTGGGGAGAAGCACCGGATAGTCATCGACTGCAGTCAGACCATCAACCGGTACACGCAGCTCGATGCGAACCCCCTCCCCCGCATACCTGACATGGTCAATCAGATTGCGCAGTATCGAGTCTTCTCCACAGCTGACTTGAAATCCGCGTACCACCAGCTCCCTATCCGCCCGGAGGACCGCCAATACACTCCTTTCGAGGCAGATGGCCGCCTCTACCAGTTCCTCAGGGTTCCCTTTGGCGTCACCAATGGGGTCTCTGTCTTCCAAAGGGAAATGGACCGAATGGTTGACCAGTACGGGCTGTGGGCCACGTTCCCGTACCTAGATAATGGCACCATCTGCGTCCATGACCAGCAGGACCATGACGAAAACCTCCGGCACTTCCTCCACACCGCTAAACTCCTGAACCTCACCTATAATCAGGAAAAATGTATTTTCTGCACAACCCGCCTGGCCGTCCTCGGCTACGTCGTGGAAAACTGAGTCCTAGGCCCCGACCCCGACCGCATGCGCCCCCTCCTGGAACTCTCCCTCCCCCACTGCCCCAAGGCCCTGTAGAGATGCCTGGGGTTCTTCTCTTACTATGCCCAGTGGGTCCCCAATTATGTGAACAAGGCCCGTCCACTTATTAAATCCATCGTTTTTCCCCTGATTGCTGAATCTCGCCTGGCCTTCAACCGCATCAAGGCAGATATTGCCAAAGCTGCGATGCACGCTATGGACGAGTCCATTCTGTTCCAGGTGGAGAGCGATGCGTCAGACCTTCCTCTAGCCGCTACCCTCAACCAGGCTGGCAGGCCGGTGGCTTTCTTCTCCCGTACCCTCCATGCCACCAAAATTCGACACTCCTCCATCAAAAAGGAAACCCAAGCCATGTAGAAGCTGTACGACATTGGAGGCATTACCTGGCCGGCAGGCGATTCACTCTCCTCACTGACCAATGGTTGGTTGCCATCATGTTTAACAATACACAGCGGGGCAAGATCAAGAACGACAAGATTCTGAGGTGGAGGATCGAGCTCTCCACCTACAACTACGATATCGTGTATCAACCTGGGAAGATCAATGAGCCCCCAGATGCCCTATCCCGCGCTACATGTACCAGCGCACAAGTAGACCGACTCCGGGCCCTCCACAATGACCTCTGTCACCCGGGGGGATCACCCGTTTTTTTCACTTTATCAAGGCTCGCAACCTGCCTTACTCCATCGAGGAGATCAGGACAGTGACCAGGGACTGCCAGGTCTGCGCGGAGTGCAAACCACACTTCTATCGGCCAGACAGAGCGCACCTAGTAAAGGCCTCTCGCCCCTTTGAGCGCCTCAGCATCGATTTCAAAGGGCCCCTCCCTCCATGACCGTAACGTGTACTTCCTCAACATTGTTGATGAGTACTCAAGATTCCCCTTTGCTATCCCATGCCCTGCCATGACCTCTGCCACCGTCATCAAGGCCCTGCACAGTCTTTTCACCTTGTTCGGGTTCCCCACCTACATCCACAGCAATCGGGATTCCTCCTTCATGAGCGACGAGTTGCGCCAGTTCCTGCTCAGCAAGGACATCGCCTCCAGCAGGACGACCAGCTACAACCCCCGGGGCAACGGACAGGTGGAGAGTGAGAATGCGACGGTCTGGAAGGTTGTCCTCCTGGCCCTATGGTCTAGAAGTCTCCCAGTCTCCCGCTGGCAGGAGGTCCTCTCCGATGCGCTCCACACCCTACGGTCGCTCCTGTGCACTGCCACCAACGAGACCCCTTACGAACGTTTGCCTTCCCCAGGAAGTCCACCTCCGGAGTCTCGCTCCCGTCCTGGCTGACAGTCCCAGGGCCCGTCCTCCTCCGGAAGCATGCGAGGAGCCGTAAATCAGACCCCCTCGTCGAGAAGGTCCTGCTCCTCCATGCCAATCCGCAATATGCCTACGTGGCACATCATGACGGGCGACAGGACACAGTCTCCCTCCAGGATTTGGCACCTGCTGGTTCCCCAGCGACCATCACCACCACCCCCAATCCTGCACCGTCTCCCGCCATCACTACCCACCTACTTCAAGAACTGGCACCCGCAGGCGCACCGGCGGCCATCACCACCACCCCCACCCACACAACCCCCCCCCCCCCCACCTCCACCAACTCAACAACAGGGTGAAAAAGAGGACAACACGCTCCCGGACGCGCAGGTCTCGACACCGGAGCCCACACCACAGCCGGGACTGAGGCGATCACGGCGGAAGGTCAAGGCCCCCGACAGACTTGATCTTTAAGTCCACTTCACCCCCGCTGGACTCTTTTTTTTAACAGGGGGTTAATGTGGTAAACCACTGAATTGTATTGTACTGTTGTACTGTTACATGCCTGGGCCTGTCCCTGCTGGGTCCGGACCACTGTAGTATATAATCTGTGTATTGTGGTAAACTGCCACTGTATTATATGTAATGTGGTAAACTACTGCCTGCTGGCTCCGCCTCCCTCGGGCTAGGTATAAAGGTGGCTAGTCTCCACCGCTGCCTCAGTTCGGGATCTGAGGCCAGGAGACTTGCTGTTTAGTTTATTAAAGCCTCAGTTACGTTCACCACTCTTCGTGTGTTCATTGATGGAATATCAATTCCCCTGTTTCTGTCTGTAGGGGGCCTACATTTGCCTTTACCAATCTCTTTCTGTTCACATATTTGTGGAAACTCTTAGTGTCTGTCTTTATGCTCCCTACAAGCTTCCTTTCGTACTGTACTTTCCCCTTCTCAATCAATCCCTTCATCCTTCTTTGATGAATTCTAAACTGCTCCCAATCCTCAGACCTATTATTTTTCTTGGCTTCTTCCTTGGATCGGATGCCATTTCTAATTTCCTTTGTAAGCCATGGATTGGCCCTCTTACCCCCTTTACTTTTCTGCCAGGCATGAATGAACAGTTGCTGTAGTTCCCCCATGCGTTCCTTGAATGTTTGCCATTGTCTATCCACTGTCATCCAATTAAGTAACTCTCCCCAATCTATCAAGGCCAACTCACGCCTCATATCTTCATAGTTCCCTTTTTTAAGATTCAGCCCCCTCATCTCCGAATCAACTACTTCACTCTCCCTCTTGATAAAAAATTCTATCATGTTATGGTCGCTCATCTCCAAGGGGCATTGTTGGGGATGTGGGAGAAAGGGGGAGGGGGGCAGGGGGGTGGGGAGATGTGGTCGTGGGGATAGTGAATTCAGTGATGGTAATGCCATTAAATGACATGGGGAGATTGGTTGGTTTGTGCATTGTTGGAGATGGTCTTTAGCTGATACTTGTGTGGCACTAATATTATTCTTAATTCCCATATCTCCATTTGATACCCCAGCATTAGATAAAATTAGACTGTTAACTACTTCTGATGCATCACAAATGATGATGACTTCCTGGTCAAACGACTTGGAGCAACATTCATTATTTAGTACATCAACTTAATTTCTTTACTCCTTCCCAGTTCCTTCCTTTCTTTGAAGTTTCCTAGATTTCGTTTACATTTCACATCTAAGGAGTGTATACAGAGGTGGTGGGTGGTGGAGGGGCATCTTTTTTCTGTTGAGGCTACTGTATTGGAGACGTGCAAAGGGAGCCCAGTCTGAGTTGCACACTCATTTCATCCTGGTCCTTGAAGGAGAAAGGCATTTGCCTTCACTGTGAATACGGACAGATCTGTGAATTCCCCACGCAATGAGAAGAATCCTGACAACCTATGGCACACCACAAGAGATCAATCCGATTTTTTTGTAATAGTCATGCAAAACCATTCTGCCAGCCTACATGAGTTGCTGGGTGTGAGAATTTCTTACACCTAGCCACAGCCAGAGCATCAATATTCCCAGCACACTGATTCACATTGTTTCTTCCATCGGTGGCAGGCTGTTGTCAATAATATTAGTTATTATTCCTCTCTGCTCTGTGCACAGCTACACGTGGCACAAAGGTGGCCTCATGTTACGTTGTCGGTTTGCAGTCAAGGTCAGTAAAATGTGCAGTAACTGAGCTAAAATAGAAATTAAAATGGAAAAATGTACTTCACGCATTCTGACTTCTTGCAACATAGTGCTAATTCTGTAAGCATGCACAGTTATCACACATTGATACAGCACGTTCAATTTGTACGGTGCCATTCACATAGAAGAATATATGAGACTACTTTACAAAGAGGGAGAAGAAGATACCAAGCAGGAAACGGGAAAGATAAAAGTGGGGGACAGAGATAGCTTTTGAGAAATTTAGGAGGGCAAAAGGAGGTAAGGTAAAGTGGACCTGTGACAGAGTTCCAAAAGGAAATGAGGCACTAATAGATGTCTATGGGGAACTGGAAAAAGCAGCCAAGCAGCTGTGAATACTGAATTGGAGCAGCTTAAATTTCCCAGTAACATTGGGCTAGATTCTCCGATTTGCAGACTAAGTGCTAATGGCGGCGTGGGAACAGTGGCGTTTTACGGAAGGTGGGGGGCTAGCAGCAGTGCAGCCTGAAGCCCCCAGCTTTACCTGCATGGCGCTGGCCGCGCGATGACCCAGCCTGCCAAAAACTACCCCCTAGTAACCAGCCTCGTCACCCCCGGACCACTCCCCACCAGTTCCCCCAGCCCCCAATGAAGACCCCCCCTGCCAGCGAAACGGCTCCCCCCCCCCCCCCCTCCGACTGTGGCAGCGCTGAACGCAGCCGCCATGCGGGGTCCACGAAAAATAAAGGAAAAGTGTTCCACGCCATCAAGAACTCGGACCATTGGGGGCAAATCATCGGGAGAGGGCCTCATGTGACGCCCTGAGGCCATCCCGACAGTGTAGGGCGTACTCTTTGAGTACGCTATTTTTGAGGGGGCGGAACATCGCAAAAGCGGCGCCGCTCCCGATTTCGGCGCAAACAGGGATTCTTTGGCCTATCGCCGAATGCAATTTTGCCATCGGCGACCAGAGGATCTCGCCCAGCATCCCAGCATAAATACCACATTCAAATCCACATCTACGGTTGGATTAAAAAAAAATAGATGTCTTGCATTTAGAGAATCCCAAAGCATTTTACAGCCAATTAAGCAATCCCTGGTGTAATGTATTGAAATGCAAAGCAAGATCCTACAAACAGCCACTATTTATTAAGAAACAGATCAGCCGTTCTAGATCTTGACACCAGGAGAACTTTCTTTTGTGCCCATCTGCAAGGGCCGGTGAGACCCCACTTCAACACCTCATGTCGTATTGCGCAGTGCACCTTTAGTGCTGCACTTTAATGTTCAATCAAGATGGCGCTGGAGAACGGCGACTGTGAGTTCCCTCACACAGATCCTCTTCTACATCTCTTATAACCGTACTAATCTCTTAAAACTTAATTCTAACACTAACACCATCACGAACCTTTCTCTTTAATGTTCTCTTGCTATGTATTTACCTTCTGTATTTATGTTTGCCCTTTGTTTGTTTTTTCTTGTGTGGAATGATCTGTCTGAACTGTAGGCAGAACAATACTTTTCACTGTACCTCGGTACACGTGACAATAAACAAATCCAGTCCACTGAAGTACCAACTTGGATTGTGTGTTCAAGTGCCTGGGGTGGGCTTTCACCATCTCCTAAAGCAGATGTGAGAATGTGACTACTGAGCCAATGCTCACGTCAAATAACAATAACAGGTGATTATGCCTCATTGAACTTCTCTATATGAGCTGAATTTTGACAGCTGTATTTTCACATGCATATCAACATGGGAATTAAGTAGGTTAATTCAAAAAGTTCTATTTTTCTAATACTAATAGCTCTTTAGAAAGAAAAATACTTTATGTGTGGTGAAGGTTTTCATTGCTTTTCTCTTTCCTATTTACTGGTACATTTTCTTTCAAAGATTTATTCCCCCCTTAAAGCGTCTAACGCCTAAGTCAGAAACATGAGAACAAAATCTTCGCTCAGACTCTGGTGCAGTACTGATGGAGTGCTAGAATATCAGAGGGATCACCATTCAGACAAGATGTTAACGTGAGACCTTGTCTGACCGGTTGGTTGAATGTAAAAGGTCTTGTGGTACTCCTTGAAGATGAATAAGGGGCTGCTCCTGCTTTTCTCGCCAATTTGTCCCTTAACTAACACCTTCAAGAAACCAATGATTTGGGGATTTATCTCATAACTGCTGTTTCTGGGACCCTGCAGTATGCATGATTGGCTTCCTAGGTGCCTGTATCACAATAGTAACCGCACTTCAAATAGCACTCAATTGACAGTAAAACACTTTGATGCTGTGAAACCTGATATATAAATTATTTATTTTGTATTGTTCAATATTAATTTCACCTCTTCAGCTCATCCAAAATTGACCAATATCCACTTTATTCATAATAAAGAATAATGTATTATTCATTCATCCAGCTGTGTAGATCTTGTATAGATTCAGGGAACATCACGCTTGCATCTTCATGCACAGTGTTTAGTGTGTAGATAACGTGGCAGTACCAATATAACTCAAAAGACTACGAGTATGCTGAGGACTTGTGATGTGAGACATCTCAACAAACAGCTGACATTGTTGCACCTGCGTGCCTTTTAATTGCATCCTTACAACATTTTGGAACCATTTTGATTATCAACTAAAACAAGTGGACTGTTCAAGTTCTTTTTCACTGCTTATTTTCTTCGAATGTGAGAGTCTGTAGACTGTGGACTGTATTTTGTATCTCAATTACAAGGCATACGAGATGCAACTTAGTCACCTTTTCAATCAAAATCATCACGGCAGCAAAATTTCTACTGTAATGTTTGTCAACTGTCTCTCACTGGGGACTGTGTAATACATTATTTATGCTTTAGAAGCCTGTAAAATATTGGGAGTGGGCAAGGTACTATGCTACCTTTGTATAAGCTCAGATCAAGTCCTAACCTACTATGTAGTCTATCTCCTGCGTCACGGATGTAGCAGCATTTCTATTTTCCTTACTTTACAGATTAAACTGTATGAAACCTGCACTCAGAACAGCACATATTGCTCACTAATCCCATCCAAGCCTCCATATCATTTAATATGGAATATAAAGCACACATTGTACATTGTGTAAAATAACCAGTGTTTGGGAAAAAGTTATTTTTCTTCCAAAGATCTTGGAGATGTTCGGAATCGTTGGATTGCCTGTGTAGAGACGCAAGGTATTAGCGATTGTCCACGAGACCCAGGGGCTTGTTCAAGGTAGCATCTTGCACAATGGGTAGGGTTCTGTGGTTTAAACAGAACTACGAACATTGTGGATTTGAAACAAGGATTCAGGAATCTGAAAATCTAAACAGAAAATGCTGGAAACACTCAGCATACGAATTAGGAACAGGAGTAGGCCACTTGGCCCCTCGAGGAAGGTCGACCATTCAATATTATCATGGATGGTCTCATTTTTACCTCAGCAAGCCAGGCAGAATCTGTGGAGAGAACAGCAGAAGTAACATTTCAAGGTGATGCCCTTACCTCTGGACTGGGAGAGGCGGGAGATGGAACAAGCTTTAAAAAACTGCAGAAGGAATGAAAAAAGTGTGGTTTTGTGATTGGGTGAAGGGCAGGAGCGATTAAATGACAAAAGTAATGATACTGCAAGGCAGAAGATCAGAGAGTAAAATGTGTGGCTGAAAGATTGGTGTGGGAGTAATAGGTTTCAATTCATTGGGCACTGGCACTGGTACTGTGGAACGTAGGAGCTGTACCATTGGGATGGGCTTCACTTGATCCTCACTAAAATGCACCGTCCTAGCAAATTGAATAACTCGGGCTACAAGGGCAGCAGATACCTGGGAACCCCACCACCTGGAGCTTCCCCTCCAAGTCACTCACCACCCTCACTTGGAAATCTATCGCCGTTCCTTCACTGTCGCCAGGGCAACATCCTGGAACTCCCTCCCTAATAGCACAGCGGGTGTACCTACACATCTCCCAACAGCCAGCGGGAGATAGAGGAGCAGATAGGTCGACAGATTTTGGAAAAGAGTAAAAACAACAGGGTTGTTGTGATGGGAGACTTCAACTTCCCCAATATTGACTGGGACTCACTTAGTGCCAGGGGCTTAGACGGGACAGAGTTTGTAAGGAGCATCCAGGAGGGCTTCTTAAAACAATATGTAGACAGTCCAACTAGGGAAGGGGCTGTATTGGACCTGGTATTGGGGAATGAGCCCGGCCAGGTGGTAGAAGTTTCAGTAGAGGAGCATTTCGGGGACAGTAACCACAATTCAATAAGTTTTAACGTGCTGGTGGACAAGGATAAGAGTGGTCCTAGGGTGAATGTGCTAAATTGGGGGTAGGCTAATTATAACAATATTAGGCGGGAACTGAAGAACCTAGAGTGGGGGTGGATGTTTGAGGGTAAATCAACATCTGACATGTGGGAGGCTTTCAAGTGTCAGTTGAAAAGAATTCTGGACCGCCATGTTCCTGTGAGGAAGAAGGATAAATATGGCAATTTTCGGGAACCTTGGATAACGAGAGATATTGCAGGCCTCGTCAAAAAGAAAAAGGAGGCATTAGTCAGGGCTAAAAGGCTGGGAACAGACGAAGCCTGTGTGGAATATAAGGAAAGTAGGAAGGGACTTAAGCAAGGAGTCAGGAGGGCTAGAAGGGGGTCACAAAAAAGTCATTGGCAAATAGGGTTAAGGAAAATCCCAAGGCTTTTTACACGTACAGAAAAAGCAAGAGGGTAGCCAGGGAAAGGGTTGGCCCACTGAAGGATAGGCAAGGGAATCTATGTGTGGAGCCAGAGGAAATGGGTGAGGTACTAGATGAATACTTTGCATCAGTATTCACCAAAGAGAAGGAATTAGGTCCCCAGGAACTGATGGGATCCACTCCAGAATACTGAAGGAGGCCAGAGAGGAAATTGTTGAGGCCTTGACAGAAATCTTTGGATCCTCACTGTCTTAAGGTGATGTCCCGGAGGACTGGAGAATAGCCAATGTTGTTCCTCTGTTTAAGAAGGGTAGCATGGATAATCCAGGGAACTACAGGCCGGTGAGCCTTACGTCAGTGGTAGGGAAATTACTGGAGAGAATTCTTCGAGACAGGATCTACTCCCAGTTGGAAGCAAATGGATGTATTAGTGAGAGGCAGCATGGTTTTGTGAAGGGGAGGTCGTGTCTCATTAACTTGATAGAGATTTTTTAAGAGGTCACAAAGATGATTGATGTAGGTAGGGCAATGGATGTTGTCCATATTGGCTTCAGTAAGGCCTTTGACAAGGTCCCTCATGGTAGACTAGTACAAAAGGTGAAGTCACATGGGATCGGGGTGAGCTGGCAAGGTGGATACAAAACTGTCTAGGTCATAGAAGGCAGAGAGTAGCAATGGAAGGATGCTTTTCTAATTGGAGGGCTGTGACCAGTGGTGTTACGCAGGGATCAGTGCTGGGACCTTTGCTGTTTGTAGTATATACAAATGATTTGGAGGAAAATGTAACTGGTCTGATTAGTAAGTTTACAGACGACACAAAGGTTGGTGGAATTGCGGATAGCGATGAGGACTGTCAGAGGATACAGCAGGATTTAGATTGTTTGGAGACTTTGGCAGAGAGATGGCAGATGGAGTTTAATCTGGACAAATGTGAGGTAATGCATTTTGGAAGGTCTAATGCAGGTAGGGAATATATAGTGAATGGTAGAACCCTCAAGAGTATTGAAAGTCAGAGAGATCTATGTGTACAGGTCCACAGGTCACTGAAAGGGGCAACACAGGCGGAGAAGGTAGTCAAGAAGGCATACGGCATTCTTGCCTTAATTGGCCGGGGCATTGAGTATAAGAATTGGCAAGCCATGTTGTAGCTGTATAGAACCTTAGTTAGGCCACACTTGGAGTATAGTGTTCAAATCTGGTTGCCACACTACCAGAAGGATGTGGAGGCTTTAGAGAGGGTGCAGAAGAAATTTACCAGAATGTTGCCTGGTATGGAGGGCATTAGATATGAGGAGTGGTTGAATAAACTTGGTTTGTTCTCACTGGAACAACAGAGGTTGAGGGGCTATCTGATAGAGATCTACAAAATTATGAGGGGCATAGACAGAGTGGATAGTCAGAGGCTTTTCCCCAGGGTAGAGGGGTCAATTACTAGGGGGCATAGGTTTAAGGTGCGAGAGGCAACGTTTAGAGTAGATGTACGAGGCAAGTTTTTTACACAGAGGGTAGTGGGTGCCTGGAACTCACTGCCAGAGGAGGTGGTGGAAGCAGGGACGATAGTGTCATTTAAGGGGCATCTTGACAAATACATGAATAGGATGGGAATAGAGGGATATGGGCTCAGGAAGTGTAGAAGATTGTAGTTTAGTCGGGCAGCAAGGTCGGCACGGGCTTGGAGGGCCGAAGGGCCTGTTCCTGTGCTGTACTTTTCTTTGTTCTTTGTTCAAGGACTGCCGCGATTCAAGAAGGCAACTCATCACCACCCTCTGAAGGGCATCTAGGGATGGGCAATAAATGCTGGCCTAATCAGTGACGGCCACATCCCGGAAATTAATTTTTAAAAAGTTTAAGGGGGTGAGGGGAGATTTAGAAAGTTAACAATAAAGGACAAGGTGATAGTGCATGTTTGTGATATAGGTAATGATACCGAGTGTGTGACAGAGGACAAAGCACACAAACCTAAGAGCAAACCAGAAAATCGGGTGTGAGCATCCATAGAATTCCTACAGTGCAGAAGGAGGCCATTCGACCCATCATGTCTGCACCAACCCTTCAAAAGAGCACCATATGTATGCCCACTCCCTATCCTGTAACCCCACCCAATTTGCAACTCTTTGGACACCAAGGGGCAAGTTATCATGGTTAATCCACTTAACCTTCACTTCTTCGGACTGTGGGAGGAAACCGGAGCAGAGGAAAGTGCAAACTCCACACAGACAGTCACCCAAGGCCGGAATCGAAGCCAGGTCCCTGGCAATGTGAGGCTGCAGTGTTGACCACTGTGCCACCATGTCACAGGGAAAAGGATAGGTTTAAATGTTCTTTATCTGAATGCACAATACATTCATAGCAAGGCTACACGGACGGAAGGGGGAAATGGGACTGACTGCAATGCTGTGCTGAGAGCTGGTGTGGACTCGACAGGCTGAATGACCTGAATGAGCCATAAATGACTCTGTGACTCAGAAGGGGGGTTGGCCATGAGGCTAATGCAAAAAATAACGGGTCCATGTGTTTAAATGGTTACAGCAGAAGGCACGTGTGTGGGGTGGGGAAGCATGCAAAACGGAGCAAAGGGAAGGTTCTAGCGGATGAATGAACGGGACCCCAGGTCTGGGAACTGCCCATCTAGGCCATGCACTGAAGGCGGTGTCATAATATACACCAGTATATTACGGGCCAGACACACACACACACACACTGATGGACATGCAGTGGGACCAATCAGCATACACACCGCAGCCAATCACCAGTGAGAGCACACGCACTATAAAGACAGAGGACAGGAGAGTTCCCGCTCATTCTAGTAGCAGCCAGCTCGGAGCCAGAGCTCACAGCCTGCAACACAGACATTCACCATGTGCTGAATGCATCACCTGGTTAGGACTAGGCAAGGGTCAACAGTTAAAGCTGGTATTGCATTCACCCACAGTTCAAGTATGTTAATATGGTTACCCTTATAATAAAATAGAGTTGCACCACTTCCAGTGTTGGTGAGCTGTTTGTGATCCAGAACACCCAACACATCATGGTACAAGGAGTGGTTGCATATTAGCACTTCTGAGACCCACCTGCAACTAATCAGCATTCTGGCATCCTGAAGTATGGAGAACATCAACCTGCCGCCTCTGCATCGCTGGCAATCTCTGGGTCAATTGGAAGATTTTTAAACAGCGCTTCCAGCTCTTCCTCGAAGCCACGGACAGGGAGAACGCCTCGGACACCAGGAAGATTGCTCTGCTCCTCTCCACGGCCGGGCAACATGCCATCCACATCTTCAACTCCCTCACATTCGCAGACGACGAGAACAAGACAAAGTACAAGACGGTTCTCCTCAAATTCGATACCCACTTCAGCATAGAGGTTGGGAATCTACACTAAATTTAAAAAATTAAGCATTGGTAACTAATTAAACATAATTACTTAATTATAATTTAGAGGGGTATCTGAGCCAGAGATCGGAGAGTACTATGTTTAGCTTTCGCATTTCTATTGGAAATCTAGTGCTAGGAAACAGATAGTTAACAGTAACTTTGAAATTTAAAAAAATATATATTTAAATTTTTTTTGTTTTAATTTTAATTTTAATTAATTGATGCAATGTCAGTTAGAGGGGTGCAGTGCTCTGACTGTGAGATGTGGCAGGTCCGGGAGGCTTCCAGCGTCCCGGATGGCTTCATCTGCAGAAAGTGCACCCAACTGGAGCTCCTCACAGATCGCATGGTTCGGTTGGAGCAGCAATTGGATGCACTTAGGAGCTTGCAGGTGGCGGAAAGCGTCATAGATCGCAGTTATGTAAATGTGGTCACACCCAAGGTGCAGGTAGAGAAATGGGTGACCACCAGAAAGGGCAGGCAGTCAGTGCAGGAATCCCCTGTGGTTGTCCCCCTCTCGAACAGGTATACCCCTTTGGATACTGTCGGGGGGATAGCCTATCAGGGGAAAACAGCAGCAGCCAGAGCAGTGGCACCACGGCTGGCTCTGATGTTCAGAAGGGAGGGTCAAAGCACAGAAGAGCAATAGTAATAGGGGACTCTATAGTCAGGGGCACAGATAGGCGCTTCTGTGGACGTGAAAGAGACTCCAGGATGGTATGTTGCCTCCCTGGTGCCAGTGTCCAGGATGTCTCCGAACGGGTAGAGGGCATCCTGAAGGGGGAGGGCAAACAGGCAGAGGTCGTTGTACATATTGGTACTAACGACATAGGAAGGAAGGGGCATGAGGTCCTGCAGCAGGAGTTCAGGGAGCTAGGCAGAAAGTTAAAAGACAGGACCTCTAGGGTTGTAATCTCGGGATTACTCCCTGTGCCACGTGCCAGTGAGGCTAGAAATAGGAAAATAGAGCAGCTAAACACGTGGCTAAACAGCTGGTGTAGGAGGGAGGGTTTCCGTTATCTGGACCACTGGGAGCTCTTCCGGGGCAGGTGTGACCTATATAAGGACGGGTTGCATCTAAACCGGAGAGGCATAAATATCCTGGCCGCGAGGTTTGCTAGTGTCACACGGGAGGGTTTAAACTAGTATGGCAGGGGGGTGGGCACGGGAGCAATAGGTCAGAAGGTGAGAGCATTGAGGGAGAACTAGGGAATAGGGACAGTGGGGCTTTGAGGCAGAGCAGACAGGGATAAGTTGCTGAACACAGCGGGTCTGGTGGCCTGAAGTGCATATGTTTTAATGCAAGAAGTATTACGGGTAAGGCAGATGAACTTAGAGCTTGGATTAGTACTTGGAACTATGATGTTGTTGCCATTACAGAGACCTGGTTGAGGGAAGGGCAGGATTGGCAGCTAAACGTTCCAGGATTTAGATGTTTCAGGCGGGATAGAGGGGGATGTAAAAGGGGAGGCGGAGTTGCGCTACTGGTTCAGGAGAATATCACAGCTGTACTGTGGGAGGACACCTCAGAGGGCAGTGAGGCTATATGGGTAGAGATCAGGAATAAGAAGGGTGCAGTCACAATGTTGGGGGTTTACTACAGGCCTCCCAACAGCCAGCAGGAGATAGAGGAGCAGATAGGTAGACAGATTTTGGAAAAGAGTAAAAACAACAGGGTTGTGGTGATGGGAGACTTCAACTTCCCCAATATTGACTGGGACTCACTTAGTGCCAGGGGCTTAGACGGGGCGGAGTTTATAAGGAGCATCCAGGAGGGCTTCTTAAAACAGTATGTAGACAGTCCAACTAGGGAAGGGGCGGTACTGGACCTGGTATTGGGGAATGAGCCCGGCCAGGTGGTAGATGTTTCAGTAGGGCAGCATTTCGGTAACAGTGACCACAATTCAGTAAGTTTTAAAGTACTGGTGGACAAGGATAAGAGTGGTCCGAGGATGAATGTGCTAAATTGGGGGAAGGCTAATTATAACAATATTAGGCGGGAACTGAAGAACATAGATTGGGGGCGGATGTTTGAGGGCAAATCAACATCTGACATGTGGGAGGCTTTCAAGTGTCAGTTGAAAGGAATTCAGGACCGGCATGTTCCTGTGAGGAAGAAGGATAAATACGGCAATTTTCGGGAACCTTGGATAACGAGGGATATTGTAGGCCTCGTCAAAAAGAAAAAGGAGGCATTTGTCAGGGCTAAAAGGCTGGGAACAGACGAAGCCTGTGTGGAATATAAGGAAAGTAGGAAGGAACTTAAGCAAGGAGTCAGGAGGGCTAGAAGGGGTCACGAAAAAGTCATTGGCAAATAGGGTTAAGGAAAATCCCAAGGCTTTTTACATGTACATAACAGGCAAGAGGGTAGCCAGGGAAAGGGTTGGCCCACTGAAGGATAGCCAAGGGAATCGATGTGTGGAGCCAGAGGAAATGGGTGAGGTACTAAATGAATACTTTGCATCAGTATTCACCAAAGAGAAGAAATTGGTAGATGTTGAGTCTGGAGAAGGGTGTGTAGATAGCCTGGGTCACATTGAGATCCAAAAAGACGAGGTGTTGGGTGTCTTAAAAAATATTAAGGTAGCTAAGTCCCCAGGGCCTGATGGGATCTACCCCAGAATACTGAAGGAGGCTGGAGAGGAAATTGCTGAGGCCTTTACAGAAATCTTTGGATCCTCACTGTCTTCAGGGGATGTCCCGGAGGACTGGAGAATAGCCAATGTTGTTCCTCTGTTTAATAAGGGTAGCAAGGGGTTCCGGGTGCGGCGATGACCAGCTAAGTCACACGTTTCGGCAGCTCCCGGTGGAACGGACTTTTGGGCTCTTAATGAGAGCCCCAACGGCAGTTTTAACGGCTAAAAGCACTGTGCGGTAAACCAGAAGGGAATCCCCCCTGGACACGGATGGAAAAAGGAGAGGAAAGTGGTCGGATTGCAGTGGATCCTTTAGAGCAGCGGCAAGGCAAGCAAAAACCAAGATGGCGTCGGAAGGTGGCAGTTTAATATGGGGCCCTGAACAACACGAGTTCTTGAAGCGCTGCGTGGAAGAACTTAAAAAGGAGATGAAGAAGGAGCTGTTGGCCTCGATATTACAGGCGATTGAAGGGCTAAAGGATGAGCAAAAGACCCAGGAGCAGGAGCTTAGGGTCGTGAGGGCAAAGGCTGCCGAGAACGAGGACGATATACAGGGCCTGGTGGTGAAGACGGAGATGCACGAGGCACACCATAAAAGGTGTGTGGAAAGGCTGGAGGTGCTGGAGAATAATGCGAGGAGGAAGAATTTAAGGATTCGTGGTCTTCCCGAGGGTGCAGAGGGGGCGGACGTCGGGGCATATGTGAGCACGATGCTGCACTCGTTAATGGGATCGGAGGCCCCGACGGGTCCGTTGGAGGTGGAGGGAGCCTATCGAGTTATGGCGCGAAGACCGAGGGCTGGAGAAATTCCCCGAGCCATAGTGGTGAGATTTCTCCGATATAAGGACAGAGAGATGGTCCTCAGATGGGCAAAGAAAACTCGGAGCAGTAGGTGGGAGAACGCGGTGATCCGCGTATATCAGGATTGGAGTGCGGAGGTGGCGAGAAGGAGGGCGAGCTTTAATTGGGCCAAGGCGGTGCTTCATAAAAGGAAGGTCAAATTTGGAATGCTGCAGCCGACAAGACTGTGGGTCACACATCAAGGGAAACACCACTACTTTGAAACGGCGGATGAGGCGTGGACATTTATTGTCGAAGAGAAATTGGAATAAGTGGGTTATATAAAAAAAAAGAACGTTTGAGACAAAGTGGTGGGGCGAATATGGGGGGCGAAGAGGGGGGAAAAAGGGGGGAGAGGAGAGATGATTTTTAAGTTGTTAATCCTGCGACTCGGTAACTTTTCTCTCTTCCCCTTGTTGTGGGGGAGGGAGGGAGGCAGGTGGAGGAGCTGGGGGCGTCGGCCATTGGGGGCGGGGCCAAAAGGGAAGCGCGGGCTTTGTTCCCGCGCTATGATAATTATGGCGGGAACAGGGAAGCAGGAAGGAGGGGGTGTCGCACAGTGCGAGCCGAGGTCACGGGGGAAGCCGAGGTCGGCCAGAGTTTGCTGACTTCTGGGAGCAACATGGGGGGTGCAATTACGCTAGTGGGGGATCTAGCGGGGGGGTGGGGGGGGGGTTAACTGGGCTGCTGCTGCTGGGGAGAAGGGGGAGCTGGTATGGGGTGGGGTGGGCGGGACGGGGGGGGCGCCACCTGGGGGGGGCACAGCTACGTGGGAACCGGGTGAGGAGCTGGTTAAAAAAAGGGGATGGCTAGTCGACAAGGGGGGGGGGGGGGTAAAGAGCCCCCCAACCCGGCTGATCACGTGGAATGTGAGAGGGCTGAACGGGCCGATAAAGAGGGCACGGGTACTCGCACACCTAAAGAAACTTAAGGCAGATGTGGTTATGCTACAGGAGACGCATTTGAAACTGATAGACCAGGTCAGACTACGCAAAGGATGGGTGGGGCAGGTGTTTCATTCGGGGCTAGATGCGAAAAACAGGGGGGTGGCTATACTAGTGGGGAAGCGGGTAATGTTTGAGGCAAAGACCATAGTGGCGGATAGCGGGGGCAGATACGTGATGGTGAGTGGCAAATTACAGGGGGAGGCGGTGGTCTTGGTGAACGTATATGCCCCGAACTGGGATGATGCCAACTTTATGAGGCGCATGCTAGGACGTATCCCGGACCTAGAGGCGGGGAAGCTGGTAATGGGTGGAGATTTTAACACGGTGCTGGAACCAGGGCTGGACAGATCGAGGTCCAGGACCGGAAGGAGGCCGGCAGCAGCTCGGGTGCTTAAGGACTTTATGGAGCAGATGGGAGGAGTAGATCCCTGGAGATTTAGTAGACCTAGGAGTAAGGAGTTTTCGTTTTTCTCCTTTGTCCACAAAGTTTATTCACGGATAGACTTTTTTGTTTTGGGAAGGGCGCTGATCCCGAAGGTGACGGGGACGGAGTATACGGCTATGGCTATTTCGGATCACGCTCCACATTGGGTGGACTTGGAGATAGGGGAGGAAAAAGAACAGCGTCCACCCTGGAGAATGGACATGGGACCATTGGCGGACGAGGGGGAGTGCTTATGGGTGAGGGGGTGTATTGAAAAGTACTTGGAACTCAATGATAATGGGGAGGTCCAGATGGGAGTGGTCTGGGAGGCGCTGAAGGCAGTGGTTAGAGGGGAGATGATATCAATCAGGGCACATAAAGGAAAGCAGGAGAGTAGGGAACGGGAGCGGTTGCTGAAAGAACTTCTGAGGGTGGACAGGCAATATGCGGAGGCACCGGAGGAGGGACTATACAGGGAAAGGCAAAGGCTACATGTAGAATTTAATTTGCTGACTACGGGTAATGCAGAGGCACAGTGGAGGAAGGCACAGGGTGTACAGTACGAATATGGGGAGAAGGCGAGCAGGTTGCTGGCCCACCAACTGAGGAAAAGGGGAGCAACGAGGGAGATAGGGGGAGTGAGAGATGAGGAGGGAGAGATGGAGCGGGGAGAGGAGAGAGTGAATGGAGTGTTCAAGGCATTCTATGAAAGATTATATGAAGCTCAGCCCCCGGATGGGAAGGAGAGAATGATGTGTTTTCTGGACCAGCTGGAATTTCCTAAGGTGGAGGAGCAGGAGAGGGTGGGACTGGGAGCACAGATTGAAACGGAGGAAGTAGTGAAAGGAATAAGGAGCATGCAGGCGGGGAAGGCCCCGGGACCAGACGGATTCCCAGTTGAATTTTATAGGAAATATGTGGACTTGCTGGCCCCGCTACTGATGAGAACCTTTAATGAGGCGAGGGAAAGGGGGCAGCTGCCCCCGACTATGTCAGAGGCAACGATATCGCTCCTCCTAAAGAAGGAAAAAGACCCGCTGCAATGCGGGTCCTATAGGCCTATTTCCCTCCTGAACGTGGACGCTAAGATTCTGGCCAAAGTAATGGCAATGAGGATAGAGGATTGTGTCCCGGGGGTGGTCCATGAGGACTAAACTGGGTTTGTGAAGGGGAGACAGCTGAATACGAATATACTGAGGCTGCTAGCGGTAATGATGATACCTCCACCAGAGGGGGAAGCGGAGATAGTGGTGGCGATGGATGCCGAGAAAGCATTTGATAGAGTGGAGTGGGATTATTTGTGGGAGGTGCTGAGGAGATTCGGCTTTGGAGATGGGTATATCAGATGGGTACAGCTGCTGGATAGGGCCCCGATGGCGAGCGTAGTCACGAATGGACGGGGGTCTGAATATTTTCGGCTCCATAGAGGGACGAGGCAGGGATGTCCTCTGTCCCCATTATTGTTTGCACTGGCGATTGAGCCCCTGGCAATAGCATTGAGGGGTTCCAGGAAGTGGAGGGGAGGACTCAGGGGAGGAGAAGAACACCGGGTATCTCTGTATGCGGATGATTTGTTGTTATATGTGGCGGACCCGGCGGAGGGGATGCCAGAGATAATGCGGATACTTGGGGAGTTTGGAGTTTTTTCAGGGTATAAATTGAACATGGGGAAAAGTGAGTTGTTTGTGGTGCATCCAGGGGAGCAGAGCAGAGAAATAGAGGACTTACCGCTGAGGAAGGTAACAAGGGACTTTCGGTACTTGGGGATCCAGATAGCCAAGAATTGGGGTACATTTCATAGGCTAAATTTGACGCGGTTGGTGGAGCAGATGGAGGAGGACTTTAAGAGATGGGACATGGTGTCCCTGTCACTGGCAGGGAGGGTGCAGGCGGTTAAAATGGTGGTCCTCCCGAGATTCCTTTTTGTGTTTCAGTGCCTCCCAGTGGTGGTCACGAAGGCTTCTTTTAAAAGAATTGAGAAGAGTATTATGAGTTTTGTGTGGGCCGGGAAGACCCCGAGAGTGAGGAGGGGATTTTTGCAGCGTAGTAGGGATAGGGGGGGGGCTGGCACTACCGAGCCTAAGTGAGTACTACTGGGCCGCCAATATCTCAATGGTGTGTAAGTGGATGGGAGAAGAGGAGGGAGCGGCGTGGAAGAGATTGGAGAGGGCGTCCTGCAGGGGGACTAGCCTACAAGTTATGGTGACGGCGCCGTTGCCGTTCTCACCGAAGAAATACACCACAAGCCCGGTGGTGGTGGCTACACTGAAAATTTGGGGGCAGTGGCGACGGCATAGGGGAAAGACGGGAGCCTCGGTGCGGTCCCCGATAAGAAATAACCATAGGTTTGTTCCGGGGAGAATGGATGGAGGATTTGGAGCATGGCAAAGAGTAGGGGTAACACAATTGAGAGATCTGTTCGTAGATGGGACGTTTGCGAGTCTGGGAGCGCTGACGGAAAAATATGGGTTGCCCCAAGGGAATGCATTTCGGTATATGCAACTGAGGGCTTTTGCGAGGCAACAGGTGAGGGAATTCCCGCAGCTCCCGATGCAGGAGGTGCAGGATAGAGTGATCTCAGAGACATGGGTGGGGGGCGGTAAGGTGTCAGACATATATAGGGAAATGAGGGACGAGGGGGAGATCATGGTAGATGAGCTGAAAGGGAAATGGGAAGAAGAGCTGGGGGAGGAGATTGAGGAGGGGCTGTGGGCTGATGCCCTAAGTAGGGTAAACTCATCGTCCTCGTGTGCCAGGCTAAGCCTGATACAATTTAAGGTGTTACACAGGGCGCATATGACTGGAGCACGGCTCAGTAAATTTTTTGGAGTAGAGGATAGGTGTGCGAGATGCTCGAGAAGCCCAGCGAATCATACCCACATGTTCTGGTCATGCCCGGCACTACAGGGGTTTTGGGTGGGGGTGGCAAAGGTGCTTTCGAAAGTAGTGGGGGTCCAGGTCGAACCAAGCTGGGGGCTGGCTATATTTGGGGTTGCAGAAGAGCCGGGAGTGCAGGAGGCGAAAGAGGCTGATGTTTTGGCCTTTGCGACCCTAGTAGCCCGGCGCAGGATATTGTTAATGTGAAAGGAAGCCAAGCCCCCGGGTGTGGAGACCTGGATAAATGACATGGCAGGGTTTATAAAGTTGGAACGGATTAAGTTCGTCCTAAGGGGATCGGCTCAAGGGTTCACCAGGCGGTGGCAACCGTTCGTCGAATACCTCACAGAAAGATAGAGGGAATGGAAAAGAAGAAGACAGCAGCAGCAACCCAGGGGGGGTTGGGGGGGGGGGGAGGGGGGGAGGAATCAGAAGGACTCTCAGGGATGTTATTGTATATGCATAGGTATTTGGTATATGTAATTGTATATTGGATTGTTGGATTGTATTTTTGGAGAGTATTTATCGTGGACAAGGCAGTTGCCATTTAGTTTTGTTTTTGATTTTGTTCATATATTATCTATTTATTTGTTTAAAACTGGGCATTGTTATTTATATTGTTTTATTGATGTATAAAGGAAACACTATGTACTGTTATGTTTGGCCAAAAAATCTTGAATAAAATATATCTTAAAAAAAAAGAAGGGTAGCAAGGATAATCCAGGGAACTACAGGCCGGTGAGCCTTACTTCAGTGGTAGGGAAATTACTGGAGAGAATTCTTCGAGACAGGATCTACTCCCATTTGGAAGCAAATGGACGTATTAGTGAGAGGCAGCATGGTTTTGTGAAGGGGAGGTCGTGTCTCACTAACTTGATAGAGTTTTTCGAGGAGGTCACTAAGATGATTGATGCAGGTAGGGCAGTGGATGTTGTCCATATGGACTTCAGTAAGGCCTTTGACAAGGTCCCTCATGGTAGACTTGTACAAAAGGTGAAGTCACACGGGATCAGGGGTGAGCTGGCAAGGTGGATACAGAACTGGCTAGGTCATAGAAGGCAGAGAGTAGCAATGGAAGGATGCTTTTCTAATTGGTGGGCTGTGACCAGTGGTGTTCCACAGGGATCAGTGCTGGGACCTTTGCTGTTTGTAGTATATACAAATGATTTGGAGGAAAATGTAACTGGTCTGATTAGTAAGTTTGCAGATGACACAAAGGTTGGTGGAATTGCGGATAGTGATGAGGACTGTCAGAGGATACAGCAGGGTTTAGATTGTTTGGAGACTTGGGCGGAGAGATGGCAGATGGAGTTTAATCCGGACAAATGTGAGGTAATGCATTTTGGAAGGTCTAATGCAGGTAGGGAAGAGACAGTGAATGGTAGAACCCTCAAGAGTATTGAAAGTCAAAGAGATCTAGGGGTACAGGTCCATAGGTCATTGAAAGGGGCAACACAGGTGGAGAAGGTAGTCAAGAAGGCATACGGCATGCTTGCCTTCCTTGGCCGGGGCATTGAGTATAAGAATTGGCAAGTCATATTGCAGCTGTATAGAACCTTAGTTAGGCCACACTTGGAGTATAGTGTTCAATTCTGGTCGCCACACTACCAGAAGGATGTGGAGGCTTTAGAGAGGGTGCAGAAGAGATTTACCAGAATGTTGCCTGGTATGGAGGGCATTAGCTATGAGGAGCGGTTGAATAAACTCGGTTTGTTCTCACTGGAACGAAGGAGGTTGAGGGGAGACCTGATAGAGGTCTACAAAATTATGAGGGGCATAGACAGAGTGGATAGTCAGAGGCTTTTCCCCAGGGTAGAGTGGTCAATTACTAGGGGGCATAGGTTTAAGGTGAGAGGGGCAAGGTTTAGAGTAGATGTATGAGGCAAGTTTTTTACGCAGAGGGTCGTGGGTGCCTGGAACTCGCTACCGGAGGAGGTGGTGGAAGCAGGGACGATAGTGAAATTTAAGGGGCATCTTGACAAAGACATGAATAGGATGGGAATAGAGGGATACGGACCCAGGAAGTGTAGAAGATTGTAGTTTAGTCGGGCAGCATGGTTGGCACGGGCTTGGAGGGCCGAAGGGCCTGTTCCTGTGCTGTACATTTCTTTGTTCTTTGTTCTTGTTGTTGAAAGCTTCGAATGATACCTGTTCCAGCAGCGCTTACAGGGTAAGGACGAGCCTTTCCAACCCTTTTTAACACACCTCCGCATCCTTGTGCAGTCCTGCGGCTACTGGCCCACCTCCAACTCCATGATACGCAATCAGATCGTATTTGGTGTCCTGTCGGACCCCCTGCATCAGCAGCTCCTCAAAATTAAGCAACTCACCCTAGCGACTGCCATCGAGACCTGTATCCTGCATGAAAATGCCACCAGCCAGTACTCCCACCTATAGGCGGCTGAAACGGCATGGCAGAGCCCCCACGAGGCGGAACGGGTCCAAACAATTTAACACCTCCAAGGCTGCAGCCTGGATGAGGGCGGCCATTTCACGTGCTTTTCGCGGCCTCCCGTGCTTGTACGCTCCAAACGAGGGGACGGTGATGTGGAGGAACGTGATGCGCAGGCACGCACCATGCAGGACCGCACCGCGCATGCGCGGTGGCGCAACGAGCGTACTGACGTCACGACGTGTGGCAACTGTGGCTCCGCCCATTTAAAGCGGCAATGTCCTGCAAAATCGCGACAACGCCTACGATGTGGCAGACTTGGCCACTATGCTGCCTGCTGTCGAGCTCAGCCTGCCAATTCGCATCACTTCAGCCAGCCTCACAGGAACGTTCGGGCAATTCAACCCACGTTCACCAATTCCGATTCCGACTTCCCGCAGATCAGTGACACCGAGGACCCGAGGGAGCCTTTTCGAGTCGCTGTTATAACAAAGAACAGGCTGTCCCCGAGTCAAAACCACCAGCCGCTGTCGGTGCACAGCATTGATCCAGACGACGAGTGGTGTGCCACCCTGACGGTCAACCGATCCCAGATACGATTCTGCCTGGACACTGGTGCTTCCGCTAATCTCCTAGCGTGGTCAGACTTTCAGACCCTTGGTCCGTCGACCTGCCAACTAGTGGATTACAATGGCAACGTCATTCCTGCTACCGGCTCATGCCAACTCGAAGTGACGCACAACTCGCGAAAAGCCATCCTTCCCTTCGAGATTGTGGGCACCTCGAAGGACTCTCTGCTAGGCGCACAGGCATGCAAACTCCTAAACCTCGTTCAAGGAGTACACTCTCTCTCTCCAGAGGACACGTCTGCCTTCCAGGATGCGGACTTCAGGGCGTAACTCAATGCCATCATCGACCAGCACCTCGACGTTTTCGAAGGCATGGGCACGCTTCCATACACTTACAAAATCCTGCTCAAACAAGATGCCACGCCTGTGGTTCATACACCTCGAAGAGTCCAAGCACCCCTCAAGGACCGCCTCAAGCAGCAGCTGCAGTACCTCCAGGACCAAAAGTGCTCTCCAGAGTGATGGAACCAACCAACTTGGTCAGTTCCACGGTGTGCGTAAAGAAGCCTTCCGGCGAGCTCCGGATCTGCATTGACCCAAAGGATCTGAATCGCAACATAATGAGGGAGCATTACCCTATCCCCAAGCGCGAGGAGATCACGTACGAGATGGCTTGGGCTAACATCTTCACCAAACTTGACGCCTCGAAAGGATCCTGGCAAATTCAACTAGACAGGTCCAGCAGAATGCTGTGTACCTTTAATACCCTGTTTGGCAGATACTGCTACAACAGGATGCCGGTTGGGATTATATCGGCATCAGAAGTATTCCACCGGATCATGGAGCAAATGATGGAGGGCATTGAGGGTGTGCGCGTCTATGTTGACGACATCATCATTTGGTCCACCACTCTGCAGAAGCATATCAGTCGCCTCCAGCGCATTTTCAAACGAATACGGGACCAAGGCCTTCGCCTCAACAGAGCCAAATGTTCCTTTGGCCAGACGGAACTCAAGTTTCTAGAGGACCACATCTCCCAGTTGGGTGTGCGGCCTGATGCGGACAAGGTGGCAGCCATCACGGCCATGCAGAAGCCAGCAGATAAGAAGGCAGTCCTCCGATTTTTGGGCATGGTCAACTTCCTGGGGAAGTTCATCCCCAACCTCGCCTCCCATACCACAGCTCTCCGGAACCTGGTCAGGAAGACGACAGACTTCCAATGGCTTCCCGCCCACGAACGCGAATGGGAGGAGCTTAAGACCAAGCTTACCATGGCCCCCGTATTGGCATATTTTGATCCCACGAAGGAAACAAAAATGTCAACGGATGCCAGCCAATCCGCCATTGGGCCAGTGCTCCTGCAATGCGATGAGGCCTCATCATGGGCCCCCATTGCATATGCGTCACGTGCCATGACCCCCACGGAACAGCGCTACGCGCAGATCAAAAAGGAGTGCCTGGGCCTGTTGACTGGGGTCGATTCATTGATTACGTGTACGGTCTCCCCCAATTCACTGTCGAGACCGACCATCACCCGCTGGTCAGCATTGTACAAAAAGACCTGAATGATATGACCCCTCGCCTCCAGCGCATTCTGCTTAAACTCCGGCGGTACGATTTCCAGCTCCTATACACTCTGGGCAAGGACCTGATCATAGCCGACGCTCTGTCCAGGGCAGTCAACACCCCATGTGACCCAGAGGGGTTCGTCTGCCAGGTTGACGCCCATGTGGCCTTCACGGCCTCCAATTTGCCGGCCACGGATGAACGCCTTATCCACATTCGCTGCGTGTCTGCGGCTGACCCCCTACTACAGCGTGTCATGCGCCACATGACGGACGGGTGGCTCAAGGGCCAATGCCCGCAGTTCTACAATATCAGGGACGATCTGGCAGTAGTCGATGGTGTCCTCCTGAAGCTGGACCGCATCGTGATCCGGCTCAGCATGCACCAGCTCATTTTGGAACAGCTACACGAGGGCCATCTTGGCGTGGAGAAGTGCCGACGGAGGGCCCGAGAGGCTGTGTACTGGCCCGGCATCAATGAGGACATTGCCAACACAGTGCTCAACTGCACCATCTGTCAGCAATTCCAGCCGGCCAACCACGTGAGACCCTACAGCCCCATGAGTTGGTCACGTCCCCTTCATCTAAGGTAGGCGTTGACCTGCTCCATGCGCTCGGCAGGGACTATGTTCTGATTGTAGACTATTTTTCTAACTACCCGGAGGTCGTACGCCTGCACGACATCACATCATCGGCGGTCATCCGTGCCTGCAGGGAGCCCTTTGCTCATCACGGCATCCCACCCACTGTGATGTCGGACAATGGCCCCTGCTTCGCGAGCCAGGAATGGTCCAATTTTGCCAGCAGGTACAACTTTGTGCATGTGACATCCAGTCCCCCGCACCCCCAATCCAATGGCAAAGCGGAGAATGGCGTCCACATCGTCAAACGGCTCCTCTGCAAGGCTGCCGATGCAGGATCCGACTTCTACCTCGCCTTGCTGGCCTATCGTTCAGCCCCACTCTCCACGGGCTGGTCGCCAGCCCAGCTGCTCATGTGTCGCACCCTCAGGACCACGGTGCCGTCCATTCACATCCCAGACCTCGACCACGTTCCGGTCCTTCAGCGGATGCAACAGTCTCGTGCACAACACAAGGCAGCGCATGACGCTCGGGCAACTGATCTCCCTGCTCTGGTGCCGGGTAGATTCCGAATACTCTGCATCCTCCTCACTCTGCCGTGGCCCAGCCCGTTCCTCAGCCGGTGGCTCCTGACCCATCCTTGAGGCGGTCAACCAGAATTTGTCACCCACATCAGAGACTTGACTTCTGAGTTTTACGATGTTGGACTCTTTGATCTGTTCTGTTATTCTGTTTCATCGTTCCAGTAGTTTGTATATAATGTTCATCTCATTATTGGTGTGACACCCTATTTCTCAGCACCAGGCACCTTCCCGTGTAAATAGATTAGCCTCATGTACATAGTCATGTAAATCACACGCACCCACATAGTCAGGCATATTCACGACACAATATTTATTGTCACACAGGCACATGTTCTTTATATAAAAGGGGGGATGTCATAATATACACCAGTGGTGCAGACACACACACACACACTGATGGACATGCAGTGGGACCAATCAGCATATGCAACACAGCAGCCAATCACCAGTGAGAGCACATGCACTATAAAGACAGGGGACAGGAGAGTTTCCGCTCATTCTAGTAGCAGCCAGCCCGGAGCACAGAGCTCACAGCCTGCAAAACAGACATTCACCATGTGCTGAGTGCATCACCTGGTTAGGACTAGGCAAGGGTCAACAGTTAAAGCTGGTATTGCATTTACCCACAGTTCAAGTATGTTAATATAGTTAACCTTATAATAAAATAGAGTTGCAACACTTCCAGTGTTGGTGACCTGTTTGTGATCCAGAACACCCAACACATCAGGCGGGCGTTAGTTTGCTTGTAAAATAATTTGAGCCCCAAATCTGAGCCGCAGTTTGTGGTATATCTATTGTTGCAAAGGTATGATATCAATCTGACAAACTCACTCAAATGTACAGCTTCATTCATTCACCCTGCGGATCATTCTCATTCCAGTCAAACCTCAGTTCACCAGGAACCTTGGTCTGTTCTGTTCTTTAGTTGTGTGAGTTTTACTGGGGGATGTGGTCAGGCTACACTTGGGAACCGTGCCCAGATGAAAAGCTCTGTGAATGAGCTGGTGCTGTGGATTAGCAACAAATTATAACGGCTGAAGCTGGGGAAGGGCTGAGCCCAAGCTTCGCTCCAGAGCAGCATCGCTTGTCGGTACCGGCAGGTGTCACACAAACATTGACAGCAACATCCAGTGCAGCTTTCGGAGCTTCACTTATCTCTCTCTCTGTCTGTTGCGCTCGTTGGATGTATAGAAGAGAAAGCTTTCTAACGCAAAGCAGGACCAGCTGCTGCAGCCCACTGCAGCAGGACGGCTTCTTGGTGGATCGGGGTTAAGTTTGAGAATGCAATAGAGAGCTCAGTGCCCGGGTAGGTGGAAGCTGTGGGCAGCGAGCCCCCAGCTCCATCCGGGGCGAGAGAAGGGGTTGCACAGTTAGGATTGATTGCTCCAAATATATGAAGCCAGGGTATTCTCGACCTTGCTTTACTTCACATCCTCAGTGTGTCGTGCATTCCTACAGGCAGGAGATTTTGTGCAGTGACAATTACATAGCACCTTCTAACAATAAAGCATATTTCCCGCGGTGCACACGGATTGTTGATCTCTCACCATTTATTCAGAGTCAACAGCAAGCCGCCCATAGGTCAGTGACACCGGTTTCCTCGGACACGGGGATGTCTCATTCGGGCAAGCGAGAAAAGAAATATTTCACGCTGGAGAGCAAACACCCAGCAGTCGGCGGGAATGAGCTTCAAAGAGAGCTGCTGTCCCCTTTAAACACCTGCTCCAGTGTGCCTGAGTGTTACAGGGTTGAACAAGTTTGCCACATCTGCACCACTGTAACACCTGTATCAGCGAACCCACAGGCAACTTTTCAAAAAGCTTTTAAAACATTAAACCCTTGTTTGCAACCCTCTATGATTACAGTATTGGATAATGTTACAAATCATTGTCTTTCGTGGCCTATATTTTGAGCACAGGAACTGAAGAAAAGGGAAGCACTAATTAAACACAATTTATTTCATTAGCATTCCCCAGAAACAAATGTCGCGCGGTTCATCCACTCGGTATACTGAAAGGTGGACTGCGGATAGGTGCTCAGCTGTTCTGGTTCCTGGAACTGGGCATAAATATTCTGGGCTCTAACTCTGACTTCCATCACTCCTGCTGATCTTGGCAGGTTTTCTGAAGGAAGGGGTTGTGGGAGTTTTATATATATTTAGTTTAAAGTGTTTTTTATATGTTTTCTTTGCATGCACAATAGGTTGTCGAGGCTGGAGTTACGGTCCTTACTAGGCTGCTTTTCAATACAGCGATTGACCGTAGTTACAAAATGATGATGTGGAGATGCCGGCGTTGGACTGGGGTGAGCACAGTAAGGCGTCTTACAACACCAGCTTAAAGTCCAACAGGGTTGTTTCGAATCACTAGCTTTCGGAGCGCTGCTCATTCACCTGGGGAAGGAGCAGCGCTCCGAAAGCTAGTGATTCGAAACAACCTGTTGGACTTTAACCTGGTGTTACAAAATGATGGTCGTTAACACCAGGCTGCTACTTTTTAAAAAAATCTGGTATTTAATTTAAAATCATGGATATGCACAATTAAAATGCCGTATCTTGGTATCAGTTACAATGAACCTCATCGTGGCTGTCGACAGCTGTCCAGACTTGCCCCCCTCCCCCCCCCCCCCCCCCCCCCCAATCTCACCATCTCCCTCAATCAAATCTGATCCCCCCCCCTTATCTCTGGTTGCCATCTCAAAAAAAATTTTTTTGCAATGTCAGCCGTGGCCCAGTGCTTTCTTTGAGTCAAAAGTCGGTTGCTAAAACTGCGGGACTGAAACAAGGCTGACAGCTAAGGAGTTGAACACAACTAGGCTGACACTCCAATGCGATGCGGAGGGAATGTTGCACTGTCGGAAGTACTGTCTGTCAAAAGAGACCCTGAGGCCCTATCATCTCTCAGGTGGACAGAACTTCTTCTTCGAAATAAGGCCATAAGCTGTTTTACCTCCATTCATCTCTCATTCTGCAACACGGAAAGAGGGCCATTACTTACATTGTTGTTTGTGGGAGTTTGCTGTGTGCAACACTGCTGCTTTAGCCACATCACAGGTGGGACTGCACTTCATAGAGTACTTCATTGTCAGGAGTATGCCATGGGACATCGTGCGATCGTGAAAGGCGCTATCTACATGCAAATCTTCCCCTTCCCAAAAATATACGATCCCACCAGTTAAAAAGTGAAATGCATATTCGTGTTCTGTGAACATGCAAAGAGCAGAAATTATTGCGCCGCGGGGAAAAACTGGCTGTTATATTTAGTTAAGCATGCAAACGTTCATATTTTGGTGGCGTTTTGCTTTATTTCCGAAGAGCGAAGTTTCTCTGCCCAGCGAGTTAACCTGCCTGATGAATGCTGCATTGTCTGTCCTAGGACTTACCCTGGCACCTTCAATACTGCCAACCGGGGAAACTGCTGAATAAGAACAAAACATTCCATGAGCATGATCACTCCGAGCAGTGTTCCGAGTATGATCAAAGTAATTAAACAGTGCTAACATCTTTTTTTTTAAATAAAGCTTTCTTCCCGTGCGGTGCAGGTAATTGAGTAAATACGTGGTGGCTGACTCCCCCTCTCGGGTGCTATGGTACAATCTGCGAAGTGCTGAAATGGAGAGCGAGCCGACCGCAGCCTACCCTGCTGACACCGCCAATCCCCGCCTCCCTCCAGCTCCTATTGGCCGGGCCGGCTGCCGATCGGAAATCCCCGGGGTTTGATTGGCTGTGAGCGGGGCCGCGGCCCGCTGCCTCCGCCCCCTTCCCCTTGGCCGGGCGCCTTCTGCCTGGGTTTGGGGTTTGGTTGAGCGGTGGGCGGGCAGTCCGCCGCTGCCCGGGCCGTGCGTGCGGGCGGGCGGGAGGGGCGGTAGAGTCTGAGCTGCTGCAAGGCGCTCCTTAAGCGTGAGGCTCAGAGAGAGAGAGAGAGGCAGGCAGCCGGAGCTGGCAAGTCGCCCGCACACCCACATAAGGGGAGCCATGCAGCCCGGCTTGTTGAACGACTAGTCCATCCTTTTGGAGTGAACGAACGGGGCGGGCATCGATTTGAAGATGTGGCGGCAGCTGTGAGGGTTGGGTGGGTGTGAGCAAGGGGGGTGGAGTAGGGTGGGGGGAGATCTGTCGCTGCTGGCGGTGTCTGCCTCTCCCTTTGTGCCTGAGTCTCTCTCCTCGTCCTCCCCACTGACAGTGCAAGAGGGAGATGGGCTCTCGGCGGCGGCTGCTCCCGCATTGAAAGGATGTGGCGCTTCCCCCTAAAGAAGATCCGCAAACAGTTCAAACTGCTACTGCTGCTCGTCCTGCTCACCTTCGGCATCTGGTTCACATACCTGCACATCGCGGTGCTCAAGAGTGGCCGAGCGCTGAAGCTGCACCTCGCCTACGGACGCGGTGAGCTCCCTCATCCTAAATGCATTGACTTAAATAAATAAGCAAACTAATAATAACAAGCCTCACACTGGGCTACTGTGCTGAAACCTTAAACTAATGCTGGCTGGAAGTAGAACTTCAATGTGACGGCTGCAAGTAAAAAGAAAATCTGTTGTTTGTTTAGTTAGTCTGAAATATACAAATGGGTTGATTTTGGGGTTTGTCATGCAGCAATCGAGCGGTGACCGTATTTTCTAATTATAATTGTCAGTTATAAGAGTAAATAAAACCTTCTCCGGAACATTGCCCAGAGCTGAGAGTATTTGTTGACCGCGTTGCGAGCGAAGTTGTTGGAAGTTTCCCTTTTTAAAAAAAAACTTTGGAGGCGACTGATCTGTTCGAGCTTGATGATGTTTGGACACTTGTTCAGCTGCGATTTTACATCAGGGATGTGCAAGTTTTCTGTGTGTGTGTGCCTTTTATGGGAGGAGATGGTGATATGTTTTCTGTAACTTACCAGCAGCAAGAGTAGTTGTCACACCAACATATTTCTACACTGATTTGACGTGTCGGAAAAGATCGCGCCCAAACTGTGGGGGTATTGACTGTTATTGGAAACCGACAGAAACAACACAACAGTAGCTCTATAAGCAACGTTTGGAAGGCGACGAATTAACACTGAGAAATGCACCCTGGGCTGCTTCCCAGTTTTTAAGTTCTTTAGAAGAAGAGGGTGGGGAGAGGGCAGTTGCTCTAGTGGCGACATTGGAATACTGAATACTTTCCCCATCTTATTCGTAGCCAAATCTGTATCTATCTCTCTTGATGGAAAACTCATACATTTGAATTATATGAGTGTCAAGTTGGAGAGATAGGAAGAAGTGAAATCATTTATTAATGCTGACTGTGTGTCAGTGGGGGGTCAGCTGTATCTGTCTAAGACTACTTGGTATTGTAATATCTTTATATCTGTTCAAGCCAGCGGTCTTTGCAGCATCATGTAATTTGCTGCAAATTTGTTATTGTCAGCCTTCGAAATGTTTTCCATTAGTCTGCAAACCCTACCCGACCTCGCTTGAAAAATGGGGGCTTGTGTCAGATATCATTTCATGAATTTAGGAGACTGATGTTGGATATTGTTCGACAGATACTGACCCAGTTAATACCATATTTTAAAAAAAAGTTATTGTCCTTGTGTGAAAATAGACACAATATTCTACTGTGATTGCCACGGTGGGAGTGAAGATGGCACCTAACTGTCAACCTATCTATATTTTTGGCAGGGGTTACTCGATATTGATAAAGTGCAGGATCTCTGATTAATTTTCCTCCCACCTCGGTGCTGAAGCCAACTTATATAGTATCTGCTGAAGCTGAAATTAGCTAACAGCACAAATCACGGATCCAACCGTTACGTTCTAAAAAAAACTTAGCTACACCCCAAATACAGCTATTGAGTGTCCTTCAACTTTTTAAATTTCCCTGGCCGATCTTCTGTGGCATTGCCCATCAGTCGGCTTGACCAAGTGAATTTGCTGCAGGGTGCACTTGTCATGATGCTGTCAGGATACATCTGAGAACTGCGACTTCTGAAGCTCCAACTACTGGCAGACCCCTGCGGTTGCAGGAACGGTGATGTGTCCTCGAATGGTGTCGTCCCCAAATCTGGAGCGTGGGTCACACAGTACAAATTTGATACCTGGCAGTAAGCACATGAAAAATGAACTTTTCCCCCACATTTCACTTTTCTGCATTTGCTCACAATTCATGGCAATGCATAGTAGTGCGTGAACACTGAATATAAGAGTTGGAAAATTGTAAATAGTTGGGTGGCTGGACGGTCATCTTTTGACCTGACCTCTGTCTCAGAATTCAGCCCAGGCTGGTGGGAACAACCTTTTTTCCACCAGCTGCTACAACCCAGAATTAAATTTGTTTGATTACTCCCAATCCAATTCCTGATGGTTGCGTGTTTTAATCTTCCCAAGCCTTTTGGCTGACAGATCTCTCTCCATAAACTTATATCTTTATGTCGATTGCATTAAAAAGGTCAATGATATTTGATTAAGTATGTCCAATGCCTATCTGCATCCTTTGCTAAATATTTTATTCATTTTTGGGATATGGATGTTACAAGAAAAGTCAGCATTTATTGTCCATCCCCTGTGTCCTGAGCTGAGTGCTTGCTAGGCCACTTTAAGGGAAAGTCGGGAGTCAACCAGGCTATTGTGGGATTCAAGTCACACGTCCAGCTAAGATTGGATAAGAACAAAACAATTGATTTTTAAAAATGGTAAATCGGGTGGAGCTTTACAACCATCCAGAAGCTTCTTGGCCACTTCGACAGATGGCAACATTTTATTTCGAAGTATTAACCCTGCCTCCCCTCCCCATAGAATAAATGGTTACTTTTTGCTGTCAGCTTTGTTTCAGTCTTGCAGTTATAGCAACATTTCCACTACTTCCTACAGATTGCAATTTTGTTCTTGAACATACAGTTTTATTAAACTCCCTTGTGTTTACTTTGCATTCTTCTCGCTGCCGTATGATTTTTCACACGCTTTCCTAAATATGGCTATCAGCTTGTATTGTAGAAACATTCCCACCGAGTCCGGTCCTTAGCCTCATTTACCACTCTCTGCCTGCCTCCAGTTCTTAGTAAACATTTCCAGTCTATTCTGCTGCTTGCGCTGTAATAATTCCCCCTTTAAACATTTTTGCTGTTTAAGGACTCGCTGCTTAGCTCCCATCCTGGATTTAATTGTTATGCAGATTTTCTGGATGCCACTCTTCTCATTCCGTCTGATTTCTATGGCTGGCCTTATGTTTAATTTCTTTCGCTTTGATCTGTTTTTCTTTTAGCTCTGCTTCCCCCTTAATAAAATTGTGGTCGCTTTCTTTTTGTCCAGTCCTGACTTGCTTTTTGTTTTGTGGCTCTCTGGCTCTTGTTGACTGATCTCATTGAGTTTTTAAAATCTTTAACTCTCGCCATACACCAGGCACTCCGATTATGTTCCCCTGCTTTGGAAGACACTAACTGTGATTCACAGATGTCTGGTGCCTTGTCACAACCAGAGGGAGGTGGGGTATCTAATTCCCCCTGTTCATGTCCTTGTAAAACGAAGTGGAAAACACTGCAATGTTTTTTTCAAAAGAATCCTTAGGCAGCAGAGCTCGATTTGTAGAATAATCTAGACTTGATAATAAAAACAATAATTAAACAAGGATTACCAATTTAAAACACTTTGAGTAACAGAATGTTTATGTGGCTTCTGCCATGTGTACAACCAATAAATCAGACTTGGCAGAAGTATTGCACTCTGAGTAATCACGCGTTAGCTTCTCCTGATTGCTTTGCGCGCTCTCAATGCTGAGAATATGATTTCAAGGTAGTGATTTCATCTGGTCAGTTTGATTCCAATACTTTAGGTGAGAAATTGGGACCTATTATAGACAAATTATTTGCATGATATTCCCACACAAGTTAATTTTCAAAAAATCAGCACTTAACACAGACATTAAATCATTTAATTTGCTAATGTCATTGATGAGTCCCAGAGCAGGTCTTGCCAACTAAGCTCGAGAGTGAGTAAGTGAATATGCATGTTACATAGTTAATACCCTACGGCATTGTGCTAATTGCTGCCTTTTGATAAATGGGGCGAGAAGATGGGGTGGAGACAATGACTAATTACACCAAGACATGCAAACATGGGGCGAGATTCTCTGGCCTACCAGTGGCATCTTTCTTGGTGATGGTGGGATCTTCCGGTCCTGCCGTTGTCATAGATACATAGATACAGTGCAGAAGGAGGCCATTCGGCCCATCGAGTCTGCCCACCGACCCACTTAAGCCCTCACTTCCACCCTAGCCCCATAAACCAATAACCCCATCTAACCTTTTTGGACACTAAGGGCAATTTAGCATGTCCAATCCACCTAACCTGCAGGTCTTTGGATTGTGCGAGGAAACCGGAGCAACTGGAGGAAACCCGCGCAGACACGGGGAGAACGTACAGACTCCGCACAGACAGTGACCCAGCAGGCAATCGAATCTGGGGCCCTGGAGCTGTGAAGCCCCAGTGTAACCAATGTGCTACCGTGCTGCCCTCAAGCTACCGTGCTGCCCTCATGGGGTCATGGGGTTTCCCCATTGAATCCATGCCACACCACCAGGAAAGCTGTGCCAGGGGTGCACCGCCAGTGGGACTGAAAGATCCTGCCAGCGTGAACAGGAGGAAGATTTCGCCCATAAGGAGCACGTTATCGCAGTGCTGATAAACACAACATTATCTAACATTACTCCAGTCAGGTATGGGGCCTCAGTGGGGAATGTGTGACCAAAGCTGCAATTAGTCACATTTCCTGCACTGAGGATCCCTGTTTGCTGAAACTCCTCAGTGCAGCGTGAGATCGGTACACTATTTTTAAATGGCATCCCGATCTCTTGAGCCCCTGAAGCGACTCCCAAAACCCCTCCCAAGCTTCAACTCACTGTAAGGGGGTCCTCCCCCTCCCCCCCCGACCTCCCTCATCCGTGCAGCGCATCCCCCACCTGATCACCGCTGTTCAAAAAACGCCTGCTTGGCACCTTGGCAGTGATAGCCTTGCACATAGGTAGCACTTACAGGCTCGATATGCCAGGATGCCCGACCTGAGTTCTCCAAGGTGAAGGGGATAGAGCCCACCACCTAGGTTTTCTCAGGGAACTACATGTTAAAGAGACTAGCTGTCTCACTCTAATATGCAGATTTGCCAAAAAATGACCACAATGGGCGGGTTTTATATTGCGAAGTCTCGTGAGATCTAACGCGATCTTGCAAGGTGTGGTGAACTGGGTAGATCCCAGGAGGGTGTCTCCCACCATTTACCGGACACATTGCACCGCGGCGCACTGCTTACTGGGTGCAGCATGGCTGGTAGATTGCACCCTACATCTCTATTTCAGTTTCCATTTTTAGATGAAATTAGTATTTCCAGAATAAATTGCTCCATCCACATTTATAATAGTAACTTGCTATGTAAATTGATTATGCTATACCTATTTCTTCTTACTAGGGTATTCAACTTCAGGGGCCATTACAATTAATCATTACAACATGCTGTACAATTAATTCCAAACTTGTTTCCATTGGGGAAATCTTTGAAGTTAGGCTCAGCCATCTATTTGGCTGTGTTCAAAAGCTCAAATGGAATTTGCACAGGAAGATTTATTGGCACAGTTGTTTAGTCATTATGAATGCATGACAACCTTTAAAAAACACTAATGGATTCTGCTCAGCAGGGATTGCTGACAGGGGAATATGAACTTGATCATTTTGACAGATTTATGAGCTTTTCAAAGAGGAGTATTTTTTAAAGTGACAATTCAAGTAACACTTCTTAAATTTAACAAATTTATGAACTTTTTGAAGAAGATTATGGGTTTCCAAGTGGCTATTCAAGTAATGTTTGTTTATTTGACAGATTTGTGAGCTTTTCAAAGACTTCCAATTGTTGTTATAGGACTCATAAGTTCTGTTAATAGTGGACACATGATGAGTGGGTTGTGGATTTGAGGAGGCATGAGGGAATGTATGGGGATGAGTGGTGTATGAAGGTCTGAAGGGAGCGGTAATGGGTGAGGGGAGTAGTAGGGATGGGGTGAAATGGCAGGGGAGTGAGGGTTAGGAGGGGACTCACACTGATCAATAGATGGCCTATTTCTAAGCAAATGGAGACAGGAGTTTTAGCCTGTTGGTGGAGTTGCAGATAGCAAGGAGGACTGTCAGAGAACAGCAAAATAAAGATAGATTGGAGAGTTGGGCAGAGAAATGGCAGATGGAGTTCAATCCAGGCAAATGCGAGGTGATGCATTTTGGAAGATCTAATTCAAGAGTGGACTATACGGTCAATGGAAGAGTCCTGGGGAAAATTGATGTACAGAGAGATCTGGGAGTTCAGGTCCATTGTACCCTGAAGGTGGCAACGCAGGTCGATAGAGTGGTCAAGAAGGCATACAGCATGCTTGCCTTCATCGGAAGGGGTATTGAGTACAAGAGTTGGCAGGTCATGTTACAGTTGTATAGGACTTTGGTTAGGCCACATTTGGAATACTGCGTGCAGTTCTGGTCGCCACATTATCAGAGGATGTGGATGCTTTAGAGAGGGTGCAGAGGAGGTTCACCAAGATGTTGCCTGGTATGGAGGGTGCTAGCTATGAAGAAAGGTTGAGTAGATTAGGATTGTTTTCGTTGGAAAGACAGAGGTTGAGGGGGGACCTGATTGAGGTCTACAAAATTATGAGAGGTATGGACAGGGTGGATAGCAACAAGCTTTTTCCAGGAGTGGGGGTGTCAATTACAAGGGGTCACGATTTCAAGGTGAGACGGGGAAAGTTTAAGGGAGATGTGCGTAGAAAGTATTTTACACAGAGGGTGGTGGGTGCCTGGAACGCTTTGCCAGCGGAGGTGGTACAGGCGGGCATGATAGCCTTATTTAAGATGCATCTAGACAGATATATGAACGGGTGGGGAACAGAGGGAAGTAGATCCTTGGAAAATAGAAGACAGGTTTAGATAAAGGATCTGGATGGGCGCAGGCTGGGAAGGCCGAAGGGCCTGTTCCTGGGCTGTGATTTTCTTTGTTCTTGATCCCTTTGATATCAGCCTGCTTCAGTCTCAGACTTTGGACTGCAGATTGACCCCACCTCTGCTGAATAAAATTGTACTGGTGCACACTCCTGGGTTGGAGGCAGGATTGTGACATTGGCACATCTCCCAACGCTTGATTCCCACTTCAACACTGAAGATCTGGAGTCTACGCTGTCAAGCCCCATCACAATTTTATATGTCTCAATGAGATCACCTTTGGTTCTTTTAAACTCTTGAGAGTACATGCTGAATTTACTCAGATTCTCATCAGAGGAAAACCCCCTCATCCTAAGAAATCGGGTAATGAATCTTCACTGTACTGCCTTCAAGACACATATATCCTTCTTAAGAGGCCAAAACTGTACACAATACTCCAGGTCGCACCAAAGCCCTGTACAATTGTAGCAAGACTTGCTTGTTTTTGTGCCCCGGTCTCTTTGCAACAAAATAAAAGATAAAAACATTGATCTGGTTTGATTCATTTTAATCTTTATGCCTAGCTGATTGTGCTACTATGTAATCCTGTGAGTCACCTACTTTGGCTGAGCTAAAGGAATCCTCTCCAATTGTATTTCTTGACTACTCATTATTCTTCTGCCCTAATGCTCGCTGATGTTGTTAATAGGATCCTTTGCTTGAGTACCAATCTCTTTCCATTCATAATTGCCACCAACAATTTCATTTTCAAAAGTTTAGCCTAGCCCTTCCATACTCTCCAATATCTTTCCCATATTTAAATTGCTGTTTTTCTGTAATGATCAACATTTTGGATCTCCATATAAAACTCTACTTCTTTGCCATTGACTCCACCATCCTCACAACCCACCTTTTCAAGCTAACCAAGCCTTGCAAAACCTTTGCCTCTTATTTGATCCAGAGCTGAATTTCAAAATCTACATCTCAATCAGCACCAAGACTAGGGCAGCACGGTAGCACAAGTGGATAGCAATGTGGCTTCACAGCGCCAGGGTCCCAGGTTCGATTCCCCGCTGGGTCATTGTCTGTGCGGAGGCTGCATGGGTTTCCTCCATGTGCTTCGCTTTCCTCCCACAGTCCAAAGACGTGCAGGTTAGGTGGATTGGCCATGCCCTTAGTGTCCAAGAAGGTTAGGAGGGGTTATTGGGTTACGGGGATAGGGTGGAAGTGAGGGCTTAAGTGTGTCGGTGCAGGCTCGGTGGGCCGAATGGCCTCCTTCTGCACTGTATGTTCTATGTTCTAAGACGGTTTAGTTCCAAAGAACAATACAGCACAGGAACAGGCCCTTCAGCCCTCCAAGCCTGTACTGGTCATGATGCCACCCATGGCCAAAACCCTTAGCACTTCCTCGTGCCGTATCCCTCTAAAGAACAAAGAACATCTTGCAACTGATATCAAATTCTGTAGACATGGTTATGTTACTCCTAGACTTGTTTTCTCCAATGTTCTTCTTGCTAGTCTCTCATTCATCACATTTAAACTCCAGCTTGTTACAACTTTCAGCTGTCAATCCAGAACTCAACTCTCCTTGCCCAAACCTTGTGCTGACTGTTGACCAGTGTTAAGAATTTGAAATCTTGATCCTTGCCTTCAAATGGCCCTGTTCCACTCCATCTCTACAGCGTGCTCTAATCTTATATCCTTTGTCTCTCTGACTCAGATTATTTTGCAGAAAGATGAGAAAAGATATGGATAGAAACAATGCTTTTTAAAACAAAATCAATAACTTGTCCTGAATAATACTGACCCCATTTTTCTGCACCATTGGTGCGAGGATCTTCACCAGCCTTAATCTTATTCTCTAGAGTTTCCTTCCAACCTCCTCACCTCTCTACTTCTCTCCCTGCCTTTAAAAACCTTCTCAACATCCATTTTTTGGTCCATGTCTTTTATTGCTCTCTCTAACTTCACCATTGCTCAGCCTCCATCCCTCCATTCCTTTTTCTGTTAATTGCTTGTGCAAGCTTCTTATGTGAAACACAATGAGCATTTGTATGGTTGCTTTCACATTGTGAAACATCCAACTTGCTTCAAAGGAGTGTCATCAAGTGAAAGGTGACACCAAGGCACATAAAAAAGATATTAAGGCAGTTGACCAAAAACTTTCTCAAAGGGATAGGGTTTAAGGAGGGGGTAGGTGAGGAAAGCAAAGTGGAGAGGTGGAAAGGTTCAGGGAGGGAAATTCCAGAGTTTAGTGCCTATATTCAGCCAAAGCCAATGGTGGAATGATTAAAACTAGCAGAATGAAAAATGCCAGTATAGAAGGTGTGCAGAGTGTTGCGAGACAGAGGAGGTTACAGAGATAGGAAGAGTGAGGCCATGGAGGCTGTAGAAATGCAAGTTGTTGCTTTTGTAGTTGAATTTGTTAAAGGCATTAACCACTCCCATGCATTTATGTGCCTGATTCCTGCAATTCCATTCAGATATTTTCACCATGATTTCTGTCCCATCCTGCTCATAATACTGAGAATACCATGGTGAAAGTTATCAACAATGTTCTTTGTGATTTTAACCGTGTGATTGTTTTCCTTCCTTGTTCTCCTTTGGTTTTCAAATGTATTGGGCCATTCATTCCTCTCTGTCATCTCTTCCCCACCCTGCCAGGCTGCCTCACTCGGTTGCATTCCTCACTGTGCCAAGGTGACCAGCAACATCTCTGGAATGTCGACAAGGAGTCAGCTTCCACATTGATGCTAACAGCACCTAACTTCACCTTTCTACAGAGGAACAAAGTATTGCAGATGCTGGAAAGCCACAATTAAAAACTGAAAATGTTGGAAATACCCAACTATTCTGGGAGCATGCGTGTAGAGAGAAACACAGTTAATATTTGAGGTTGATGATTTTTCATCAGAGTGCAGTCATCGCAGATGCTGTTAGATTTGCTGATTATTTCCAGCATTTTCTGTTTCTATTCAATTTATCCATCATTACCCCTTTGTTGTCAACTAGGATGCCCAACACCAAATCATGAAGAAATATTGAGAAGATTGAAACCAGACTACTTGATACCTTTGTACGCTACCCCTTGGCTGCTCACTCAGGCTGAACTGGATGGCAAGGAGCATTGGTTTGAAAGTGAGCTGAGCTTCAATCTGCATTTGACGTCAGTGTTGCCTGCTCTCACCTGTATAGCATCGCCTGCCTCCTTTTTCAAAGCATTGCGCTGTCGCTGAAAACCTTATCCGCACTTCTGTCACACCAAGACTTGACTTCTTTAATAACTTTACAAGCTTGACTCTGTACAAACTTCAACCTTAACCTTCAGCCTGCCTTGCCATTAGTGCTGCTTGCCCACCAGGAAATCCTGTGGGCTCTATATTCTCTGTTGATATTTTATGTAATGTTTACCAGTCCTGCAGGGCTCCCTCCCATTGCTCCCACACATCTCGTCCCTCCACCTTGCACTGGGTTGGTTTTTTTAAAAAGTATTTTTATTCAGATTTTTAGCATTTAACATTTTGCAAAATAAGACAAAAATATTACAGCCCAAATATAATAAACCCTGCACCAACCCCCTCCACACAAACCCCCCCACAACAGTTGACGGTAACGAGGTCTCCGAAATGCAAAATGAACAAACCCCATCTCTGGTGGAACCCCTCATCTGCCCCGCCTTAGGCCGAATTTCACCTTCTCCAAATACGGAAACTCCATTCGAGTCCCCCCGCCACGCCAAGGCACAGGGGGGAGAAGCTGATCTCCACCTCAAAAAACCTGCCTGCGAAGTGATCAACAAGAGACAAAGGCTAAAACATCTGCCCCCACTTCCGGCTGCAACTCCGGCAGGACTGACACCCGAAATATGGCCCCCAGGGGACCAGGCTCCAAATCCACATGCAGGATTGCCGAAATGGTTCTGAAAATGATCCCCAAAATTTCTCCAGCTTCGGACAGAACCGGAACATATGCACATGATTAGCTGGGCCACTCCCGCACCGTTCGTAAATATCCTCGACCCACTCAAACAGCTGGCTCACCCTTGACTTCGCCAAATGTGCATCACCTTCAACTGTACGAACACCAGCTTCACGCACACGGTTGAGGCATTCACCCTCTGCAGCATCTCACACCGCAATCCCTCCTCTGGCGCCATCCCCACTAGGCCTTAACCCCCTCCATAGTACCTTATCCTACTCCAAAATCCTCCCATAAATTGCTGAGACGACCCCACCCGCCAACCCCATTACCGACAGCACCCCTTCCAGCAAAAAGGAGGCAGGCACTATCAGAAAGGACGGACAAACCTTTCCAGCAAAGTCGCGCACCTACATATACAAAAAGCCCCCTCAGGCGGAAACCAAACTTCCCCCTCAACACCTCCAAGCTTGTGAACCGCCCCTCCAAAAACAAATCCTTCATCTCCTTCATCCCTCTCTCTTCCCATCCTTGAAACTTCGCATCCATCCTCCCCGGCTCAAATCCTTGATTCCCTTGGATCGGCATCAGCTGCCAACCTAAAGTGCTGCCGAAATTGCCTCCAAATCTTCAATGTGGCAACCGACACGTTGCCAGGACTTCACGAACACTTCCCCGGGGCAAATGGAAGCAGTGCCATCGCCAGCACCTGCAACCCCGACCCCCTACAAGAACCTGCCTCCATCCCCATCCATAAAGCCTCCACCTCCCTACTCCAGCCCCACACCTTCTCCGCGTTCCTCGCCCTGTAATAATACAAGTTCGGAAGGCCCGAGCCTCCCAACTGCCGGCACCTCTGAAGTGCCGTCTTCCTTATTCTGGCCACCTTCCCAGCCCAAATAAATGACAAAATCAGCCTGTCCATCCTCTTACAAAACAACTTCAGTAAAAAGACCGGCAGGTACTGAAATAAGAATAAAAACAGCGGCAAAATGTTCATCGAAACTGCCTGCACCCGGCCGTCTAGCAACAGGGGAAGACTGTCCCAGCTCAATCAATCCACTTTCACCCTCCAAACCAGACTCACAAAGTTCAGCTTACAAAGTCGCACACAATCCTGGGCCACCTGCACCCCCAAATACCTGAAATGGGTTGTTGCCACCCGAAACGGCAACCCTCCCACTCCAACCCTCGCCCCGGAGAAGACACCACAAAATACTCGCTGCTCCCTAAATTCAACTTGTATCCTGAAAATGCCCCAAATCTCTTAAGCAGACCCATTATGTCCCCCACCGAACAGTTTGGGTCCGATCATCCGCATACAGAGACCACCCTGTGCACCACCCTCCCCTCACTATCCCCTTCTATAAATCCGAGCACCTCAGTGCAATGGCCAAGGACTCAACCTCAGTGCAAACAGAAGGCTGGACATGGGGCATCCCTGCCTCATTCTCCAATGCAGTGGAAAGTACCCTGAAATCATATAATTCGTTCGCACACACGCCATCGGATCCTTAAACAACAATCTCACTCATGGCACAAACTTAGGCCCAATCCCAAACTTCTCCAACACTGCAAACAGATAGCTCCACTCCACCCTATTAAAGGCCTTCTCCGCATCCCACTACACACCACCTCCAACTCCTTTCTTTCTCCCCGGAGAAACCACCAGATTCAACAGCCGCCCCACATTCGACGACAACTGCCTATCCTTAATAAACCCCGTCTGAGCCTCCCCAATCACCGTTGGAAGGCACTCCTCCAACCTCAACGCCAACACCTCCGCCAGTATCTTGGCATCCACATTCAACAGAGATATGGGCCTATGTGACCCACACTCCACCGGGTCCATATCCTTTTAAGCAACAACGAAATGGATGCTTGACCTATTGTGTCCGGCAAAGCCCCCTTAACTTTCGCGTCCTCAAACATTTCTACCAACAGTGGCGCCGAGTTATCCTTAAACTATTCCTAAAATTCCACGGGAACATCATCTGGCCCGGGTTCATTACCCATCTGCATCTTCCCTATCGTTATCTGCATTCCTTCTACCCCCACTGTTTCCTCAAATCCTGCCCTTTTCTCCTCTCCTACCTCCGGGCACTCCAACACCCCAAAAACTCCCTCGTATCCGACGTATCTTCCGGCGGTTCTGACCTATACAGGTCCATATAAAACTCTTCAAACATCTTGCTCACCTGCTCTGGCACCACCACCAGCTCACCCGTCCCATCTCTGACCCAAACCGTCTTCCTCACCGCTGCTTGCCTGTAGACTGGCTGTCCAACATGCAGCCAGCCTTCTTCTCATGCTAATAAATGGCACCACCCTTGCACTTCTCAGCTGCCAATCTGCCTTCTCCGTAGACAGATCAAACCTCGCCGATCGGGTTGTCCACATACCTCCCATCTACTTCCAAAATCTCCTCTTTCAACCGTTGCCATTCTCCCCGCTAACCGGCACCAACAACCTCCCCTCCAATGCACCCGTTACTATTGTGTGCGGCACAGTAGCACAGTGGTCAGCACTGTGGCTTCACAGTGCCAGGGACCCGGGTTCAATTCCCGGCTTAGGTCACTGATTGTGTGGAGTCTGCTCGTTCTTCCCGTGTCTGCGCGGGTTTCCTCCAGGTATTTCGGTTTACTCCCACAAGTCCTGAAAGACGTGCTTGTTAGGTGAATTGGACATTCTGAATTCTCCCTCAGTGTACCTGAACAGAGGCCGGAGTTTGGCGTTATGGGATTTTCACAGTAACTTCTTGTAAGCCTACTTGTGACACTAATGAAGATTATTATTACATAACAACCCCCTTGATCTGCCACCACCTTCTCCATCTGGAACCTCACCCTCTTGCCCACCAGTATCACCACTCCCTGGGCCCTGCTGTCAAAGCCCGAGTGAAACACCTGGCTCACCCAGCCCTTCCTCAGCCTCATCTGGTCCTTCACCCTCAGATGGGTCTCCAGCAACAGCACCATATCGGCTTTTAAACTCTTCAAGTACGAGAAAATTCTCACTCACTTCTCTGCCCCCCCACAACCCTCGCACGTTCCACATCACCATCCTGACCGGGGGTTCCCCCCACCCCTCCTAACTGCCATACCCACTATTCCAGGCAGAGCCCAGCCCTAACCCTAGTCACCATCAACCCCCCGCCTCTCTTCCCTTTCAACCACTTCCTCTTGAAAACACCTCATCCAGGATCATCCTCATACACCCACCATTCACACCCCCAGGCCCATCAAAACCTATCCATGCAGGATCCAACAACTGTGGCCCCACTACTCCACCTCGCTCCCATTCACTAGCCAATCTGCATTTGCTGCCAGAGCCCCATCTCCCACACAGAAACAGAACCAACACCCAATCCCTCTTTACCCAAACCTTCCAAACTCCCTACCCCATAATCCCACAAACCCAACACGAAAAAACACCCAAAATCTCTGCCAATCGCTACCAACACGCAACCCCCTCCCTTCCCCACTACCACACCAAAATTAAACAACAACCCCCAAATAACAAGAAAGACGAGGCGAGATTCATCAAAAAAAAGAAGAAAAGAAAATTGATCACGGTCAACATCACCAAAGTCCAAACTCATTTCTGTCCCAGTCCTTCAGCCTTCATGAACGCCTCCGCCTCCTCCGATGTCTCAAAATAAAAGTCCTTTGAGTTGTAAGTCACCCTCAGCTTCGCCGGTTAGGCCACTCCAAACCTTACGTTGCTACTATACAATGCTGTCTTCACCCGACCAAAGGCCGCCCGTCTTCTTGCCAGCTCCGCCGTAAGATCTTGGTATTTTTGAATACCAATGCCTTCCCACTTCACCTGTCGATTCTGCTTCACCCATCTCAAGATCTTCTCCTTCACCTGGTAGCCCTCGGTGGGTCATTCGTCTTTGGCTTCGGCCGGAGCAACCAATGGGTCCTGTTCAACTCGTAAAGGGAGGCGTGCTCCTCCTCCCCCATCAAGTTAGCAAAGTACTCCGTTGGCCTCTGGCCCTTCACCCCCTCAGGCAGTCCCACGATCCTCAGATTCTGCCTTCCTGACCTGTTCTCCGGGTCCTCCACTTTGGCTCTCAGCCCTTTATTGCTTTCCCCCACCTTCAGCAGCTCCTGTTCCATTGAGGTGAGCTGCCTGCTGTGCTGTGACAGTGCCTCCTCTACCCTCTTCAACACCTCTCTTTGCTCCTACACCTCCGTCAACGTCTTTGTCAAAGCTGCCCTTATCGGGGCAAGAGTCTCATCTACCCACTCCTTGAGTGACCTCCACCGACATGTCACCACCAGAAGCCTCCTGCACTGTGTTGTTCACAAATATATGAGATCAGTTTCTCCTATTGTCTTGACTCTCGAGCAATAAAAGTGAAAGGGCCACGACCCATCATACAAGATGCCATTAAAGTCAAAAGGAGTCAAAGTTTAGATGAGATACAGTGACAACATTTGGCCACAAGTTGTCAAACTTGTATTTTCAAAACCTGCAGACTGTGAGGAAGGCGGCAAGACAGACGGAGATATGGAACGTCACACTTCTGCTCTAAAGCAATGCAGTTATCTCTCACTATGTATATTCTCGACTAGGACATTATCTTCAGAATATTTTAATGCTCGGCTTGCTGTCTTTCCAGCCTTCCCTCCACTGGAAGGAAGGTGAGAGCCCAATTCATGACTTGTAAAGTTCTCAGCACATCTTGCTCACATCGTTAGTGTGCAAATAGGATCCTTATTAAATCTAAACGAGAATGTTAATGTAGGAACGCAATGCCAGCTAGGCAGTGTACTGTATTAATTAAGAAACCACAATGAGTCCAAGGGATGCTTTGATGATGAATTAGCTCCAGCAGAAGTGACTGAAGCCTTAATTAAAATCCCAACCTGAGAGTGGATGGTGTTAGACAGCAGTAATAGATGTGAAGAATATTATAGTTTAAAATCCAAGAGTTCCCACAGTAGTGTTTCTGCTGTTTAACATTGTGGGAATATTTTATATTTTAATTGTAACAATCATTTTGTTAGGTAATGTCGATGAGTATGAATGGAGGATTGGTTTTACTGAGGACTGAAGTTTCACCTTTGGGACCTCATGCGTTTTGCTCCTTGATGGGATGAAAGTCTCAGCAGGCTGTAAGGTTTCTATATTAAATGATCTTGAACTGACTAAGCCTAGACCCCAGTTGCTGTGGTTCCACAGCATGAGTTGCTCATAATTCAGCCTTAATTGGCTGTTTGGTATTATAATAAAGGTGGTTGGCATGGGAAATGGAAATATCCTATGCTGTGAAGATTTGTTTTCAAAAGTTTGCATTTGTCCACATTATAACAGTGACTACACTTCCAAAGTACTTAATTAGCTCTGCGATAGTTCAGGATATCCCGAGGATCCTTTCTTTCTATTAAAACACACTGCTGGTGGTGTTGGAGGGATTTTCATCTGTACCTGAACTTCCAAGTGGCACTGAATGCCACAAGTAGAAAAGTGCTCCCATCCCAGCACTGAGCTCTTTTTGTCAATAAACATGACAAAGTGAGGTCCAACATGAACCAACTTTAGAATCAATTAAAAGACATCGCCGGGATTCTCTGAGCCTGCGCCGGGTCGGAGAATCGGCGGTGACGCCGCAAATTCCCACCACGCCGCTCCGACGCCAGGATGCGATTCCCGCCGACCGGAGAATCGACGTCAGTCACGCGCGCGCGGGGTTGACGTGGTGCCGGTCAACGGCCCCCACGGCGATTCTCTGCGATCGACCGGCCGAGTTCCCGCCCAGTTCCGCCGGCGTGATTCCAACCTGGTTCCTACTGGCGGGAGCTTGGACCCGCGGCCGCACTGGCCGTCCTGGTGGGGGGGGCGGGGGGATCAGACACCGGGGGGCCTCCACGACGGCCAGGCCCGCGATCGGGGCTACCGATCGGCGGCGCGCACGCGCAATACAGAAGAAGGCCCTACCTTCTTCCGCACCAGGCTGCTGTGTCGCTACGCCATGTTGCGCGGCGCCGGCGCGTAAACGGCCACCACGTGCATGTGCCGATGCGGAAATGGCCGCTGCGTGCATGCGTGGACCCGTGGTGGCAGTGCAGGGCCACGTATCGGCGCTGGAGCTGTGTGCAGCACTCCGGCGCCATGCTGGCCTCCTGTGGGCCACTGAATCGCTGGGCCAAGAGGCCCATTGAGGCCGGCGTGAAACATTCCGGTGTTTACGCCAGCATCAATACTTCGCCGGGATTTTGGAGAATCCCGGCCACCAGATTAAATCTAATTAAATGAGGCGGGTGAAGATTCCTTGCCAACCAAGTGCCCCTGACGTTGGGGTTTTCTGTGTGCGTTGTCTGCGCAGAAAGGACTGGTGAGGTGGCGGGAACTGCACAAGGGATACCTCATAAACACCCGTGGGAAATAGAGAGAAAGTGATAAATGGAGAGCCAGGAGGATAGTAGAGATCACATTAGTCCTATTCAACGTACAGCTAAGATGTGATGTGTCATTTGTCAACCTTGCCTGTGCTGGTACGGCCTTATAATTTCTTTCAACACTACACCCAAATCCTCTGCCTATTACTGCTGCTCTGTCCCCCTTCAGCTCTACAACCCTTGGAGACCTCGGGCGGGATTCTCCGACACCACGTCGGGTCGGAGAATCGCCGGGGGGGCGGCGTGAATCCCGCCCTGCCGCTCTGACGCCGGCTGCCGAATTCTCCGGCGCCGGTTTTTGGGCGGGGGCGGGGATCGCGCTGCGCCGGTCGGGGGCCGTTGGCAGTGGCCTACTCCAGGCCCCGATGGGCCGAGCGGCCCCTCGTTTTCGGCCAGTCCCGCTGGCGTGGATTAGACAAGGTCCATACCGGCAGGACCTGGCTTTGAGGGTGGCTTGCGGAGTCCTCGGGCGGGGGCGCGGGGGGATCCGGTGCCGGGGGGGGCCCCCACGGTGGCCTGGCCCGCGATCAGGGCCCACTGATCTGCGGGCGGGCCTGTGTCGTGGGGGCACTCTTTCCCTCTGCATCGGCCTGTGTAAGGCCTCGTGATGGCTAGCGTGGAGAAGAAACCCCCTGCGCATGCGCAGGAATCACGCCAGCGGTTCTGCGCATGCGCCAGAATACGCTGGTGCCCCTGCGCATGTGCCAACTAGCGCCGGCCGGCGGAGGCCCTTCGGTGCCAGTTGGCGCGGCACCAACCACTCCAGCGCCGGCCTAGCCCCCGGAAGTGCGGAGGATTCCGCACCTTCCGGGCGGCCCGACGTCGGTGTGGTTAACGCCGCTCTTTGGTGCCGGTACGGCCCGCCTCGCTGATTGCAGGAGAATCCTGCCCCTCTTGTTTTTCTCCAAATCTAACCTCTCAACCCAGCATTTGTAGCTTTCTGAAATTTCCTCCTTAAATCTCTCCATCTCTCTCTCCTCCTTTACAATCTTTTGTAAAACCTGCAGATTTGACCAAGTTTTTTTGGGTTGCCAGTCCTAATTGGTTTGGTGTCAATTTTCATCTGTTTATGCTCCTGTGAAGCACCTTGGGATGTTTTATGACACACTAAAAGTGCAATATTAATGTACTTTGTTGTAATAGTTGCAAAGAAAATTATCATTGCAAATATTGAACTACTGGGAACTACCTTCATGGCTTCATTTAAATTAATACCCACTAGCTGGATGGGCATTTGGATATTTAAAGTGATTCAAAATAATTTTTTTCCGGACATCTACGGGTATTTCAACCAATACAGGTGATGGAAAATTCATTACAAATCATCAGGACCTGGCCAGGGAAAAATCACGTTGTCCGTTGTTGTTTCCAGCAACTTGCTTTTCATGAATTTTGCTCAAAACCGTACTTCAGAAGAGCGAGTGAGAATTAAATGGTATTCATTTTATCCTGCTGTCTGCCATTTCTGACCTGAGTGGGAAGTAAAGTTTAAACTCTGTACAGAATCATTATTACTCTGCAATGACTTGTTAGGCTCTGCCCTTTGGGAAGTTCTGCAGCTCCTGAGTCGCGACAGACACATCAGCAGCTTGCAGAGGACTATTCTACTTAAATTCGAATGGTGCTTGAATTGACATTTCCACAAACTGGGGGAAAATAGCTCATTGGTAGTTTTCTTTTTGCCTTGCAGCTTATTTAATTAGCAATTCAATTTGAACAATCAAAATGCTGGATCATAAATTGATTCAGTGCTGAATTGATACATGGAAGGGCTTAAATTTTAAATTTGCATTCCTGTTCAAAGTCTAATTAGGATGTGGATTTGAGTGTTTTGTGCTGAGTATCAACATTGGATAATTAGGGTAAATTTTATTACCAGGTAAGGATGCTCACATACTTTAAGAAAATGGAACATCATTTTAATGCAATATAGCAGCAATAAGGAGCCCAGCATTGTCATTGTCCATTGATAGTGTCCAATGTCATTGTCGTTCATTGTGCAGGGAACTTTTGTGAGAAACTATAACATTTGAAATTTCTCCCACATCGAGGAATGACCTGCTCAAGGCTCAGCATGTCAGAAGTCATGGTAGTATGTCTTTGGAAAGTGTCTGAGCTGTTTTATTTTGTATTTTCCAATGTCTCACTTCCTTTACAACATAAATAGGGAGAAGAAAGGCAGGCTTATATTTATATAGCATCTTTCATGGCCTCAGGACATCCAAAAGTGCCTTAGAGCCATCAAAGTACGTTTGAAGCAGAATCATCAGAGAACAATAACACATTAAGCGACCATTTGGCCCATTGTGCTTGTGCAAACTGTATGAAAGAGTTCCCAATTAATTCCAATTAATACCCTGCTCTTTTCCTATAGCACTGCTAATCTTTCCTTTCTAAATAGAAATTCAATTCCCTTATCAAAGTTGCCGTTGAATCAGTTTCCACCATCTCTTCTGGCGTGGATTCTAGATCATACGGCCTATGGAGTAGAAATATAATTCTCGTCTTTGCCACCAATCGTTTTGTGAATTATTTGAAATCCATATCCTTTGGTTGCTCCCCCTTCTGCCAGTGGAAATAGTTTCACTGTATGTAATCTGTCAAAACCCTTCCTAATTTTGAACACCTCTATTGTAGCCCCCTTGACCTTCTCTGGTCTGAGGAAAATAATCTCAGTTTCCCAATTGCTCTCCAGTAAACCAAAACTTCCCATCCTTGGTACCATTCTGGGAAATCTTCTCTGCACCCTCTCCAAGATCTTAATACCTTTTCCAAAGTATGTTTGTGACCACATAATATTTTTTAGTGATGTGGTTGAGGGATAAAATATGAGAAATAGAAATATAAAAAACATTTTATACGGTAACTTTGATCGTACTGCATTGAGGTGCCGGCTTTTTCTTTGTGCTCAAGTTTCTGGAGCTGATTGGAGGTAACTATCTTCTGGTTGAGAGGTGAGAGGCCTGCCAAATCAGCAACTTGTGCTGGCTGCAGTTATACTGCCGGTGCACACAGAAATGATACAAGACTGCTTTCCACTATTGGTTTCAATTCTGCCCAAGTATATGGAATTGAGCTGGTGCAACAATACTTAGGTGAAGTTGCATCATATTGATGCAAACTGTAGCTTAACTGGATTAGTCATCTTTACTTTGATGGAACAAACGTTCTTATGTAATTAATTTTCTAAAATTGGGGTGACACTTTAAACTTGAGACTGTTTTTTCCATCACAATCTTCATTTATGTGTAACTGTGATAGGACAAGACTCTGTGGTAGAAAGTTTGCATATTTTTCTGATTCATAAGATTTTCAAGTTTCATATAAATTTTTGCGCTAAAATGATTTAATTTTCCTTCATAGCCAGAGAATGGGGCAGCACGGTAGCATTGTGGATAGCACAATTGCTTCACAGCTCCAGGGTCCCAGGTTCGATTCCGGCTTGGGTCACTGTCTGTGCGGAGTCTGCACATCCTCCCCGTGTGTGCGTGGGTTTCCTCCGGGTGCTCCGGTTTCCTCCCACAGACCAAAGATGTGCAGGTTAGGTGGATTGGCCATTATAAATTGCCCTTAGTGTCCAAAATTGCCCGTAGTGTTGGGTGGGGTTACTGGGTTATGGGGATAGGGTGGGGATGTGGACCTTGGGTAGGGTGCTCTTTCCAAGAGCCGGTGCAGACTTGGTGGGCCGAATGGCCTCCTTCTGCACTGTAATTTCTATGAATGTGTTAATTTCTTTCCAAGAACATCATTTTGTGAGATTCAAATAATTTCCATGGTACATCTGGGGCGTCATTCTCCGACCCCCCGCCGGGTCGGAGAATGGCCGTTGGCCGCCGTGAATCCCGCCCCCGCCGAAGTCTCCAGTACCGGAGATTGGGCAGGGGCGGGAATCGGGCCGCGCCGGTTGGCGGGACCCCCCGCTCAATTCTCCGGCCCGGATGGGCCGAAGTCCCGCCCAGAAATTGCCTGTCCCGCCGGCGTAAATCAAAGCTGGTATTTACCGGCGGGACCAGGCGGCGTGGGCGGGCTCCGGGGTCCTGGGGGGGAGCGCGGGGCGATCTGACCCCGGGGGGTGCCCCCACGGAGGCCTGGCCCACGATCGGGACCCACCGATCCGCGGGCGGGCCTGTGCCGTGGGGGCACTCTTTCCCTTCCGCCTCCGCCACGGTCTCCACCATGGCGGAGGCGGAAGAGACTCTCCCCACTGCGCATGCGCGGGAAACTGTCGGCGGCCGCTGACGCTCCCGCGCATGCGCCGCATTTCCACGCCAGCTGGCGGGGCACCAAACGCCATTTCCGCCAGCTGGCGGGGCATCAAATGTCATTTCCGCCAGCTGGCGGGGCGGAAATCCCTCCGGCGTCGGCCTAGCCCCTCACTGTTGGGGCTCGGCCCCCAAAGATGCGGAGCATTCCGCACCTTTGGGCCGACGCGATGCCCGTCTGATTGGCGCCGTTTTTGGCGCCAGTCGGCGGACATCGCGCCGTTGGGGGAGAATTTCGCCCCTGGAGCCTTCTTAGAGATTGTCCATTGATCGGGCAGTTTTTGATGACATTATTACTGGCAGGTAATGTTGAAAGGTTTCTGTGCGAATAGAATTTGAAATTTCCAAAAGGGCTGCTCAATAAATCAACCTTTCATTCATTTCCATGCTGGATGGCATGAAGAAATAGTGACAACTCAATTGACAGCTCTGTTTTGAAGCTGCACTCGAAGACATTGAAATAATGAGCACTGCATTTTGCTTGATAATAATAAATGAAATCCAGTATTCATTTTAATGCTAGGTCAAAAAATGGAAGAAACAAGAAGTTGGAATAACCAGAGAATAATGATTCTGGACCATCTCTTTTTAAACTGAGCTGAATGGAATCAAAAAAGTTTGAAGACATATTTGAAAAGCTAATGAGTCGAGTTCTTATGGCTGCCTTTTATTTGGTTGTATATCTTTCACCCTGACTAATATTTACAGTGAACTTTATGTAAATGTAACATTTCTATCTTTTGGCAAATTATAACTGAAATGTAAAAACGTGAAGAAGGGAGAAAGGACATTTGTCCCATTCAACCCTTTAAAAGACCAATGCTCTCTCATAAGCTCGACCTCAACCCCAGTATGAGAGAGAGTTGTGCAAAAAATGTCCCTGCTGTGCATCTCAACAACATTTTGCATTTATGTTCTGCCTTCAGCATAATACATATTCCAAGGCACTTCACAATGGAAATAAATCGGATCATGGATGCAAAGCAATGGGGGTTGAAATTGGCAAAGGTGTAGTTGGAAAATTATGTTTTGAATAAAAATACTGTCTAAAGGTGGTGAGAAGTAGAGAGTGTTTTGAAACGGGAGTTTGGGATAACAGTCCATCACCATTTGGTGTAAAGAAGGGATGGAGGAATGTCTAATAAGCGAGTGGCAGAGGCCTGAAGGATGCAGGAAGGGATGTAAAGGTGGAGGTGAACAATTGGTTTAACCATTCACCGCCAGATCTGGCTGGATCACTTGAAACATTATCAGGCCCTGTTCCCATCCACTAAACTGCTCACTATACCAGGACCATCCTGGAATTCAAAAATAACCCTTGGCTTATTTTCTCTACTGCAAACCATCTTCTTAAACCCCTTCCCCTGCCCCCCTCCACCCTCACCACAATAACTTCTTTGTCACCAAGATCGAAACCATCTGGTTGACTGCCTCACTTGTACACCTGACCAAACTTCCTTTAATGCTGCGTCTGTCCGAACCCTGAACTCACATCTTTCTGCGGTTTTTCTTTTGTCTTCCCTCGTGTGTGTGTGTGTGTGTGTGCGTGTGCTAGGTGAATAAAAGACCCGATTGTTGTCTCTGAATTACATGTTGAATATTTGCTGTAATGATCTGCAGAGAAAGTTAACCAACGGAACTCAACCAACAAGTTTGTCTGATGAACGTTTTCATGAAATTGTTCAAAGCTGTTAGCTAATTTGTTACAGCTTGCTTTACTAACTTGCTCTGTGAATAAAGCTGTTTAATAGTTTAGTCTGTTATAAAAGTATTCACTGAGCCAAATACCAGTGGTCTTAGAAGTGGGTGTGTGAGAAAGATCACAGGTTGCATTCCCTGGAATTTAAAAGGTTGAGAGGTAATTGTTTGTTTCATATCTTTGCATAACCTTTTTTCTCTTTGGAGAATACTGGAGAGGCGTTGGAAGGATTTTCAGGCTAATTGTCAACCCTTTGAACCACATTGTGAATATTTCTTCCTTGACCAACACGCCCTGGCTCAGATGCAGGGAGGGGCGCTATCTACTTGAGCCACAAGACACTGTGATGGGTGATTTGATCAATCCTTTCAACATACGGGAGCAAATAGGTTGGTAGAGAGAAAGTACTTCCACTGGTTGTGAAGTCTGGGACTGGAGGCATAGGTGTACAAATTCGAGTCAGATCTTTTCGAAGTAAAATTGGAAAACACTTCAACACATAAAAGGGGAATAGAAGTTTGGAATTCTCGTCTGCAAAAGGCAATTGGAATGATTATTTTTAATTTTAAATCTGGGATTATGTTTAACCAAAGGTATTAAGGGATACTGGGCAAATGGGGTTAAATGGGCTACTCCTGTTCCTATGCTCCTATGCATAGATCTGTTGTTAATCAATGGAATTGTCTTGGATAGCTTCTTAAAAATAACTCATGCAGAGCCAAAAGAATAGATGTAATTCTCCCAACATGCAATTTCCAGAGCCTATTATTAAGCAAAGAAGCGCAAGAAAGAAAACCCATAAATAATTTTGAATGTATTCCATTTTGTCAGTGACATTACAAGTACTAACAATTCAAATCTATGATTGGTCCACACACAATAAGCTATTTTTGTTCTCTGTGTCACAAATAATTACAGTCAAAGATTTTAATTACATACTTGTAACTAGAACATTCAGTTACTGAAACCAATAACCAACCAGCATTTTGTCTTTACCTGAATGAGTATTAACAATTTTCCTCAATGGAATCAAGCAAATCCTTCCGTCTACAAATCGGTTGAGGCGGTCTTGTGGTGCGATGGGGCGTGTCCCTGCCTCTGAAACAGAAACTCCACCTTGGAGTCCACCCTAGGAATTGATGGCCAAGGAAGGTCAGTTCATAATGCGGCCAAGCAGATTGATTATCAACCTGCAATATACACCCAAAACACATCAGTGTCAGGCTGCAAGAGCAGTAGAGATTTCCTGTCAACCATGAAATGGAAAGAAAATTGGAACCACTACCATCACTAACCATAGGTCCACACTGCAGCTTGTATGAAAAGGTGCATGTTGCCATGGCAACCCGGACTCCCTTCATGATCTGGAACGCACCAACACCATTACAAGTCTGTTCCAATTTACAACTAATGAATCAGTATGGAATCTACCCCTTTGGAGACTCCCACATCCATTTTGAATTGAAAACCTATGCCTATATTATCTGCAACTGATTTCTCAGGAGCTTGATTTGGAGATTAAGCATGGTGATGTATTTTCACATGAGAAGAAACACATTAGACTAAAGAAGGTCTGGAAACGTAAAACTCTGCAGAATATCTGTCCAGCTCAGATGATCATATTGTTCAATATTAAATAACTTGGAAGGTTCAGTAGAATTTTTAAATGAAAGTATTACCAAAAGTAATTTACGGAGAACGCTCAGGAATCTGCTGTGTTGCAACTGCAACAAGTCAAGAGTAAACCTTTATCAAATTCTCATCCAAATGCTTTTGTTTTGCAAAAAATGGAGGTGGCGATGAAGCGCAGCATGTTTTATTCCATATTTAGTGTCATCAAATGGTAGGAGATGGCTACCTCTTATTATTTGTGTGCTTTTCAGTGGAATGGTAAGTTTTGGGTATCAGTGTTCCTCTGCGTAGTGCATTGCAGAACAGTAACGTGTGGGTATCAGTGATGCTCTGTGTTTTGCACTGTAGAATGGTAAGTGTGGGTGTTGTAATGGCCTGTATATTGTACTGTAGATTGGTACGGTGTGGGTATCTGTAGTGATCTGTATATTGGACTGTGGAATGGTAAGGTGTGGATATCTGTGATGCTCTGTATATTGAACTGTTGAATGGTAAGCTGTAGATATCTGTGATGCTCTCTGTATTACACTGTAGAATGGTAGGGTGTGGGTATCTGTGATGCTCTGTGTGTTACACTGTAGAATGGTAAGGTGCGGGTAGATGTGATGCTCTGTGTATTGTACTGTAGAATGGTAAGGTGGGTATCTATGATGCTTTGTGTATTGCACTGTAGAATGCTGAAGTGCGGATATCTGTGATGCTCTGTGTATTGAACTGTAGAATGGTAAGGTGTGGGTATCTGTAATACTCTGTGAATTGAACAGTCGAATGGTAAGGTGTGGGTATCAGTGATGCCCTGTGTACTGTACTGTAGAATGGTAAGGTGGGTATCTGTGATGCTTTGTGTATTGCACTGCAGAATGGTACTGTGTGGGTATCTGTGATGCTCTGTGTATTGTACTGTGGAATGGTAGGGTATGGGTATCTGTAATGCTCTGTGTATTGTACTGTGGAATGGTAGGGTGTGGGTATCTGTGATGCCCTGTGTATTGCACTGTAGAATGGTAAGGTGTGGGTATCAGTGATGCCCTGTGTATTGTACTGTAGAATGGTAAAGTGTGGGTATCTGTGATGTCCTGTGTATTGTACTGTAGAATGGTACGGTGTGGGTATCAGTGATGCACTGTGTATTGTACTGTAGAATGGTAAGGTGTGGGTATCTCTGATGCCCTGTGTATTGTACTGTAGAATGGTATGGTGTGGGTATCTGGGATGCCCTGTGTTTTGTACTGTAGAATGGTAAGGTGGGTATCTGTGATACCCTCTGTATTCTACTGTAAAATTGTACAGTGTGGGTATCTGTGATCCTGTCTGTAGTGTATAGTAGAACAGTAAAGATGAAGGTATCTGTGTTGATTTGCGTATTGCACTGTAGAATGGTACAGTGTTGGTATCTGTGATGTCCTGTATATTGTACTGTGGAATGGTACGGTTTGGGTAGCTGTGATGTCCTGTATATTGTACTGTGGAATGGTATGGTTTGGGTATCTGTGATGTCCTATATATTGTCCTGTGGAATGGTAAGGTGTGGGTATCTGAGATGCTCTGTGTATTGTACTGTAGAATGGTAAGCTGCGGGTATCTGTAATGCTCTGTTTATTGCACTGTAGAATGGTAAAGTGTGGGTATCAGTGATGCCCTGAGTATTGTACTGTGGAATGGTAAGCTGTGGTATCTGAAATGCTCTGAGTATTGTACAGTAGAATGGTAAGGTGTGGGTATCTGTAATGCTCTCAGTATTGTACTGTAGAATGGTACGGTGAGAGTATCTGTAATGCTCTGTGTATTGTACTGTAGCATGGTTAGCTGCATGTATCTAAGGGGCTCTCTGTATTGTACAGTAGAATGGTAAGGAGTGGGTATCTGTAATGCCCTGTGCATTGTACTGTAGAATGGTAGGGTGTGGGCATTTGTAATGGTCTGTGTATTGAACTGTAATGGTGAGGTGTGGGTATCTGTAATGTCCTGTGCATTGTACTGTAGAATGGTAGGGTGTGGGCATCTGTAATGGTCTGTGTATTGAACTGTAGGATGGTGAGGTGTGGGTATCTGTAATGATCTGTGTATTGCACTGTGGAGTGTAAGGTATATTTATCTGTTTTGCTCTGTACTGTAGAATGGTAAGATGTGGGTATCTGTGATCATCTGTGTATAGTACTGTAGAATGGTAAAGTATGGGTATCTGTGATGCTCTGTGTATTGTGTTATAGAATGGTAAATTGGGGGTATCTGTAATGCTCTGTGTATTGAATTATAGAATGGGAGGTGTATGTATCTGTGATGCTCTGTGTATTGTACTGCAGAAAGGTAAAGTATGGGATCTGTGATGCTCTGTGTATTGTGTTATAGAATGGTAAATTTGGGGTATCTGTAATGCTCTGTGTATTAAACTATAGAATGGTAAGGTGTGGATATCTGTAATACTCTTGTGTATTGCACTGTAGAATGGTTAGGTGTGGGTATCTGTGATGCACTGTGTATTGTACTGTAGAATGGTATGGTGTGGGTATCTGTGATGCACTGTGTATTGTACTGTAGAATGGTATGATGTGGGTATCTGTGATGCTCTGTGTATTGCACTGTAGAATGGTATGATGTGGGTATCTGTGATGCACTGTGTATTGTACTGTAGAATGGTAAGGTGTGGATATCTGTAATACTCTTGTGTATTGCACTGTAGAATGGTATGATGTGGGTATCTGTGATGCACTGTGTATTGTACTTGTGACAATAAAGATTATTATTATTATAAGGTATGTGGATATTTATGTACTTGTGGCACAGACCAATATGATATTGGTATGTGTAAATCTCTTGCGTTGATTGGGTTCCCAATCTGGCAATGGTTTTTGGTAGACGGAGAAAGAGAGTTTAGAGTTTGATTTTGCCCCCACTTGATTTTGAAGTGACCTCTGAGTGCAGTGGTTGATCCTGATGCGATGTCCCATTTGGAACAGTCAATGAGTTAACAGCAAGGGAGAAGAACGCACAATGGCACCTGTATATAATCTGTTGTGATGTGTATTTGCAGACCTGCTCTTACTGCTTTTTCAGTTGAGGTGTATAATAGGATACTCATTATACCAGCCTGAAGAGATGGTAAGAAGATTCTGTCTGATTGTGTCTATTGAAATCAGGTGAACATTTAATATTTCTTAATTAAATAATACAATGTTAAATCATCCGCTAATCCTCACTAAATAGCAAAATGGTGCTGTGCAGATTGTGAAAAAAGATACTGACTGAACCCGATTTAATTAATCTTGAATGCTGGTGGCTTTCCCTCCTCCAGTTTTTATTCTGTAGGATTCCCGATCATTATTCAGCATGATTTGAGGAACAACAAAGAAGAAGAACAACAAAGAAAAGTACAGCACAGGAACAGGCCCTTCAGCCCTCCAAGCCTGTGCCGACCATGCTGCCCGTCTAAACTAAAATCTTCTACACTTCCTGGGTCCGTATCCCTCTATTCTCATCCTATTCATGTATTTGTCAAGATGCCCCTTAAATGTCACTATCGTCCCTGCTTCCACCACCTCCTCCGGCAGCGAGTTCCAAGCACCCACTACCCTCTGTGCAAAAAACATCGTACATCTCCTCTAAACCTTGCCCCTCGCACCTTAAACCTATGCCCCCTAGTAATTGACCCCTCTACCCTGGGAGAAAGCCTCTGACTATTCACGCTGTCTATGCCCCTCATAATTTAGTAGACCGCTGTCAGGTCGCCCCTCAACCTCCGTCGTTCCAGTGAGAAAAAAACGAGTTTATTCCGCCGCTCCTCATAGCTAAAGCCCTCCATACCAGGCAACATCCTGGTAAATCTCTTCTGCACCCTCTCTAAAGCCTTCACATCCTTCTGGTAGTGTGGCGACCAGAATTGAACACTATACTCAAAGAACAAAGAAATGTACAGCACAGGAACAGGCCCTTCGGCCCTCCAAGCCCGTGCCGACCATACTGCCCGACTAAACTACAATCTTCTACACTTCCTGGGTCCGTATCCTTCTATTCCCATCCTATTCATATATTTGTCAAGATGCCCCTTAAATGTCCCTATCGTCCCTGCTTCCACTACCTCCTCCGGTAGCGAGTTCCAGGTACCCACTACCCTCTGCGTAAAAAACTTAAATGGTACTCCAAGTGTGGCTTAACTAAGGTTCCGTACAGCTGCAACATGACTTGCCAATTCTTATACTCAATGCCCCGGCCAATGAAGGCAAGCATGCCGTATGCCTTCTTGACTACCTTCTCCACCTGTGTTGCCCCTTTCAGTGACCTGTGGACCTGTACACCTAGATCTCTCTGACTTTCAATACTCTTGAGGGTTCTACCATTCACTGTATATTCCCTACCTGCATTAGGCCTTCCACACATTTGTCCGGATTAAACTCCATCTGCCATCTCTCCACCCAAGTCTCCAAACGATCTAAATCCTGCTGTATCCTCTGACAGTCCTCATCGCTATCCGCAATTCCACCAACCTTTGTGTCATCTGCAACCATACGAATCATTTTCCTTCAAATCATTTATATATACTACGAACAGCAAAGGTCCCAGCACTGATCCCTGCGGAACACCACTAATCACATCCCTCCAATTAGAAAAGCATCCTTCCATTGCTACTCTCTGCCTTCTATGACCTAGCCAGTTCTGTATCCATCTTGCCAGCTCACCCCTGGTCCCGTGTGACTTCACCTTTTGTACCAGTCTACCATGAGGGACCTTGTCAAAGGCCTTACTGAAGTCCATATAGACAACATCCACTGCCCTACCTGTATCAATCATCTTTGTGACCCCTTCGAAAAACTCCATCAAGTTAGTGAGACACGACCTCCCCTTCACAAAACCATGCTGCCTCTCGCTAATACGTCCATTTGCTTCCAAATGGGAGCAGATCCTGTCTCGAAGAGTGTTCTCCAGTAATTTCCCAACCACTGACGTAAGGCTCACCGGCCTGTAGTTTCCTGGATTACCTACCCTTCTTAAACAAAGGAACAACATTGGCTATTCTCCAGTCCTCCGGGACATCACCTGAAGTCAATGAGGATCCAAAGATTTCTGTCAAGGCCTCAGCAATTTCCTCTCTAGCCTCCTTCAGTATTCTGGAGTAGATCCCATTAGGCCCTGGGGACTTATCTACCTTAATATTTTTCAAGACGTCCAACACCTCGTCTTTTTGGATCTCAATGTGACCCAGGCTAACTACACACCCTTCTCCAGACGCAACATGCACCAATTCCTTCTCTTTGGTGAATACTGATGCAAAGTATTCATTTAGTACCTCGCCCATTTCCTCTGGCTCCACACATAGATTCCTTCAGTGGGCCAACCCTTTCCCTGGCTACCCTCTTGCTTTTGATGTATGTGTAGAAAGCCTTGGGATTTTTCTTAACCCTATTTGCCAATGAACTTTCGTGACCCCATCTAGCCACCATAGTGGGCCAGATCTCGAATAACGACGAGTCAGAATACAGGCGGGAGATAGAGAACCTAGTGGAGTGGTGTAGCAACAACAATCTCTCCCTCAATGCCAGCAAAACGAAAGAGCTGGTCATTGACTTCAGGAAGCAAAGTACTGTACACACCACTTTCAGCATCAACGGGGTGGAACTGGTGAGCAGTTTCAAATTCCTAGGGGTGCACATCTCCAAAAATCTGTCCTGGTCCACCCACGTCGGCGCTACCACCAAGAAAGCACAACAGCACCTATACTTCCTCAGGAAACTAAGGAAATTCGGCATGTCCACATTAACCCTTACCAACTTTTACAGATGCACCATAGAAAGCATCCTATCTGGCTACATCACAGCCTGGTATGGCAACTGCTCGGCCCAGGATCGTAAGAAACTTCAGAGAGTCGTGAACACTGCCCAGTCCATCACACAAACCTGCCTCCCATCCATTGACTCCATCTACACCTCCCGCTGCCTGGGGAAAGCGGGCAGCATAATCAAAGACTCCTCCCACCCGGCTTACTCACTCTTCCAACTTCTTCCATCGGGCAGGAGATACAGAAGTCTGAGAACACGCACGAACAGACTCAAAAAAAGCTTCTTCCCCACTGTCACCAGACTCCTAAATGACCCTCTTATGGACTGACCTCATTAACACTACACCCTGTATGCTTCATCCGATGCCGGTGCTTATGTAGTTATATTGTATACCTTGTGTTGCCCTATTATGTATTTTCTTTTCTTCCCTTTTCTTCCCATGTATTTAATGATCTGTTGAGCTGCTCGCAGAAAAATACTTTTCACTGTACCTCGGTACACGTGACAATAAACAAATCCAATCCAATCCAATCCTGACTCCTTGCTTAAGTTCCTTCCTACTTTCCTTATATCCCACACAGGCTTTGTCTGTTCCCAGCCTTCTAGCCCTGGCAAATGCCTCCTTTTTTTTTGACGAGGCCTACAATATCTCTCGTTAGCCAAGGTTCCCGAAATGTGCCGTATTTATCCTTCTTCCGCACAGGCACATGCCGGTCCTGAATTCCTTTCAACTGACATTTGAAAGCGTCCCACATGTCAGATGTGGATTTACCTTCAAAGATCCGCCCCCAATTTAGGTTCTTCAGTTCCCACCTAATATTGTTATAATTAGCCTTTCCCCAATTTAGCACATTCACCCTAGGACCACTCTTATCCTTGTCCACCAGCACTTTAAAACTTACTGAATTGTGGTCACTGTTCCCGAAATGCTCCCCTACTGAAACTTCTACCACCTGGCCGGGCTCATTACCTAATACCACGTCCAGTACAGCCCCTTCCCCAGTTGGACTATCTACATATTGTTTTAAGAAGCCCTCCTGGATGCTCCTTACAAACTCTGCCCTGTCTAAGCCCCTAGCACTAAGTGAGTCCCAGTAAATATTGGGGAAGTTGAAGTCTCCCATCATAACAACCCTGTTGTTTTTACTCGTTTCCAAAATCTGTCTACCTATCTGCTCCTCTATCTCCCGCTGGCTGTTGGGAGGCCTGTAGTAAACCCCCAACATTGTGACTGCACCCTTCTTATTCCTGATCTCTACCCATATAGCCTCGCTGCCCTCTGAGGTGTCCTCCCATAGTACAGCTGTGATATTCTCCCTAACCAGTAGCGCAACTCTGCCACCCCTTTTACATCACCCTCTATCCCCCCTGAAATATCTAAATCCTGGAACGTTTAGCTGCCAATCCTGTCGTTCCCTCAACCAGGTCTCTGTAATGGCAACAACATCATAGTTCCAAGTACTAATCCAAGCTCTAAGTTCATCTGCTTTACTCGTAATACTTCTTGCATTAAAACATATGCAGTTCAGGCCACCAGACCCACTCTTTTCAGCAACATCTCCTTGTCCGCTCTTCCTCAGAGCCATACTGGCCCTAATTCCCGAGTTCTCCCTTAATGCTTTCACCTTCTGACCTATTGCTCCGGTACCCACCCCCCTGCCATACTCGTTTAAACCCTCCCGTGTGACACTAGCAAACCTCGCGGCCAGGATATTTATGCCTCTCCAGTTTAGATGCATCCCTTCTTATACAGGTCACACCTGCCCTGGAAGAGCTCCCAGTGGTCCAGATAACGGAAACCCTCTCTCCTACATCAGCTGTTTAGCCACGTGTTTAGCTGCTCTATCTTCCTATTTCTCGCCTCACTGGCACGTGGCACAGGGAGTAATCCCAAGATTACAACCATAGAGGTCCTGTCTTTTAACTTCCTGCCTAGCTCCCTGAACTCCTGCTGCAGGACCTCATGCCCCTTCCTGCCTATGCGTTAGCAGCAATATGTACAATGACCTCTGCCTGTTTGCCCTCCCCCTTCAGGATGCCCGCTACGCGTTCTGAGACATCCTGGACCCTGGCACCAGGGAGGCAACATACCATCCTGGAGTCTCTTTCACGTCCACAGAAGTGCCTATCTGTGCCCCTGACTATAGAGTCCCCTATGACTATTGCTCTTCTGCGCTTTGACCCTCCCTGCTGAACATCAAAGCCGGCCGTGGTGTCACTGCTCTGGCTGCTGCTGTTTTCCCCTGATAGGCTATCCCCCCGACAGTATCCAAAGGGGTATACCTGTTTGAGAGGGGGACAACCACAGGGAATTCCTGCACTGACTGCCTGCCCCTTCTGGTGGTCACCTATTTCTCTTCCTGCACCTTGAGTGTGACCACATTTATATAACTGCTACCTATGATGCTTTCCGCCACCTGCATGGCCTAAGTGCATCCAACTGCTGCTCCTACCGAACCATGCGGTCTATGAGGAGCTCCAGTTGGGTGTACTTGCTGCAGATGAAGCCATCCGGGACGCTGGAAGCTTCCCAGACCTGCCACATCTCACAGTCAGAGCACTGCACCCCTCTAACTGACATTGCGTTAATTAATTAGTAAATTAAATTAATTTTTTTTTTTTTAATGTTACTGTTAACTATATGTTTCCTAGCACTAGATTTCTATTATAAATGTGAAAGCTAAATACAGTACCTTCCAATCTCTGGCTTAGATACCCCTCTAAATATTAATTAAGTAATTATGTTTAATTAGATTAACAATGCTTAATTTTTAAATTTAATGTAGATTCCCAACCAGCCAATCAGGTCACAGCTTTACTGTGATGTCACTTCAGTTGCCCCCCCCCCCCCCCCCCCACACAATTTGAAAAGGTAATAATAAAAAAAATCACTTACCTTCCTAGGATGCTCTCTGGTTCTCTCCCTACAGATTAACAGTTACAGGCCAGAAGAAAGAGAACAAAACGGTCGGGAAAAAGCACCTTCTCCCACTCTGCACCGCATGACCTCACTGCACCAAATTACCAAGTTCCAATTCCCATTCTGGATGTGTCTCACTCACTCAGGATGTGTCTCCTTGACCTGCGCAAAGCTTCGGAAGCATCGGATGGTCTGGCACGGTCGGGTGGGGTGTGTGGGAGGGGTGTTGCACTGCTGCCTTTAGATCCTTGGTACTCAGTAAATTCTTCATCCATAAGCCTAAATGCTGAATACTGCAAGCTATTCGATGTGGAGAGCATTGTACCTTGATCCACTCTCTGGATCCTGGCTGATTTTATTTTTTATTGTTGCACCCTTACCTGAAGTTGCACATAATCCCTTTCAGGAGTTACTGTGTGGTGTTAGGGAATATGAATACTGAATACATTTTTGTTTTATAGCTGAGGGATACTTGGAGCCTTAGTCCGATCAGCTGGAGGAACATTCAATTAAACTTTGGATTGTCCTGGTGGACCCCTTGCCCTGTACTCAGTGCATCCATAGACATAGCTGGCAAGGAAGTTCCTCATGTTTGGAACAAATTCTTCACAGATACATTTACCGACTGCAGGACAGTCCATGGAAAGGAAGTCATTCATTCCCAGAATGTCTGAATCGACACAGAAGTAGAAAGCTGGGGGCATTTCACATTCGTCCTCTGTCTAATATTGAACAGGAACTGCACACAGTTTCATAAGTGCTCCAAGGGTGAACATCTGAAAGGCTTTACTTGGAGTTCAATAAATGTTACTTCGGAATTGATGATTCGCTCAGCATGATGGTCAATTTGTTAACTTGATATATTTGAAATCAATGAGATCCACACTTTCTGTGTCTTGGCCAATTTTGCAAGCAGTGCCAGTATCACTAACATCATTAATGTGGCCAAATGTGGAATAATGGAATAAAAGTAGAACCCAGTTGCCTTGCAGAAGTTTAGCTAGTGGCACTGTTTTATTCATTTTAGGAAAAGGTAGCATTGTGGTTACTGGGGTAGTAATTCAAAGGCCTAGACTAACACTCCAGAGACATGGGTAGGATATCGGTGCCAATACAGGAGATGGGAAAGGATGTTGGACTGGTGTGAAATTTCTCACTGCCAACCAGCATGGAAGTTTCCTCCCATATCCAGCTCCTGATCTTTTCCTAGAGGTCTGGGGCTGGATTCTCCATCCCACCGCCACATTTCTGTTTCAGCACTCCGGCGGGATGCTCCGTTACACCGGCTGGTCAATGGGGTTTCCCATTGTGGGGCAGCCCCACGCCGTCGGGAAACCTGCGGGCAAAATGGAGCAATCCGCCGGCAGCGACTCCAGTCCCAGATCAGGAAAAGAATGGCTACCTGTCTGTAAGTGATCCTAAACCCACCGCAATTTTGTTGACTCTGAGCTGCCCTCCGAAATTGGTTCGATCAAACCACTACAGAAAGGTCTGAAAAGAATAGAACCGGATGGACACCCGGCATCGATTTAGGCATCAGAAATGACAAAGATGCACCCTGACCAGTCGACGCTGCAAAATGCTCTGCACTAATGTTTGTGTGATTGAGGCAAAATTGGGAAACTTGTCCCAACAGGTCGACCTAATCATGATCACTGAATATTAACTTACAGCCAATATCCCACACTCCTTCATCGGCAGCCTTGGCCATGTGCTGGTACTTTGGCAGGACAGGCCCACAAGAGGTGTTGGCACAGTGATATGCAATCTGAAAGGAGCGGTCCTGGGAGTCCTCAACATTGTCTCTTGGAGCTTGCACATTCACCCCACGTCTGTGGGGGTCTCACACCCACAACCCAAAGATGTGCAGGGCAGGTGGATTAGTCACACTAAATTGCCCCTTAAGTGAAAAAAAAAGAATTGGGTACTTTAAATTTATTTAAAAAACATTGGGCCGGATTCTCCGAGCCCGCGCCGGGTTGGAGAATCGCCAGGGGTGCGGAAAATTCCCGCCACGCCTCTCCAACGCCGGGCTCCCGCACAGGCGACCGGCCAAACTTCCGCCAAGTCCCGCCGGCGTGGTTCCAACCTAATACCACCCGGCGGGAGGTCGGACCCGCGGCTGCAGTGGATGTCTTAGTTGGGGGGGGGGGGAATCTAACTCCGGGGAGGGCCTCCACGGGGTCCAGGCCTGCGACCGGGGCTTCCGATTGGCGGGCACCCGCGATCTGGAGGGGGCCTACCTCCTTCCGCGCGGGCCCGTTGTTAGGTCCCCGACATGTTGCTCCACGCCGGCGCGGAGACGGCCAGCGCGCGCATGCGCGAACCCACGCCGGCCATGCAGGGCCGCTTTTTGACGCCAGAGCAGCGCACAGCACTCCAGCGCCGTGCTAGCCCCCTGAACACCGGTGAATTGCTGGGCCAGGGGGCCCTTTGACGCCAGCGTACACCACTCCGGGGTTTACCCCGGCGTCAACACTTGGCCGGGATTTTGGAGAATCCCGGCCATTGACTCTGGAACCCTTGAGGCCTCATGGCACCATGAGAGCTGATCACCACCCACAGCCCCCTTTTAAGCGATGAATCTGTACTCCTCTTATTTGGAACACGACCTGGTAAAAAGGGCCAGATGTAGTCTGGTGGAAGATTTCAATTGAGTGATGGATCACCAAGATTGGCTCGGAGACCCACTACTGACCGAGCTGGCCAAGCGGGCCTGCGGAAGGCGGTGAGCGACCAAGCAAGAGGCAAAACCTACTTTGACCTCGCCATCACCAATCTTTCTGTCATAGATGCATCTGTCTATGAGAACAATGGCAAGGGTCCGTATCTTAAAATGATAAGATTTATAACAGCTCTATAATGGAATAGCAGATGCCAACTTTCTGTTTGGGGACTAAAGGAGAACACAGGAGATTTTTTTAAAAGATCCTTGTACATATTTTCTCCAGTTCATGTCAAGTCCTTTACCGTGAGCAACAGTAGATATTTTTTTGATCATTGATGGGACATGGGCATCGCTGGCTAGGTCAGCATTTATTGCTCAATCTGAATTACCTTTGAGAAACAAAGAAACATCGAAAATAGGTGCAGGTATAGGCCATTCGGCCCTTCAAACCTGCACCACCATTCAATATGATCATGGCTGATCATGCAAATTCAGTATGCCACTCCCGCTTTCTCTCCATAACCCTTGATTCCTTTAGCCGCAAGGGCCACGTCCCGCTCCCTCTTGAATATATCCAACGACCTGGCCCCAACAATTTTCTGTGGTCGAGAATTCCACACATTCACAACTCTCTGAGAGAAGAAGTTCTTCCTCATCTCAGTCCTGAAAAGCTTATCCCTTCTTTTTAGGCTGTGACCCCTAGGTCTGGACGTCCCCAACATTGGGAACATTCTTCCCGCATCTAGCCTGTCCAGCCCCATCAGGATTTTATATGTTTCTAAGAGACCCCCTTTCATTCTTCTAAACCCCAGTGAGTACAAGCCCAGTCGATCCAGTCTTTCTTCATATGTCAGTTCCGCCATCCCGGGAATTAGTCTGGTGAACGTTCGCTGGACATCCTCAATATCAAGAATGTCCTTCCTCAAACTAGGAGACCAAAACTGCACACAATACTCAATGTGTGACATCACCACGGCCCTGTATAACTGCAGCAAGACATTCCTACTCCTATACTCAAATCATCTTGCTACGAAGGCCAGCATGCCATTAGCTTTCCTCACCGCCTACTGTACCTGCATGCCAACCTTCAGCGACTGCTCCACCATGACACCCAGGTCTCATTGCACTTTCCCTTTTCCTAAACTGCCATCATTCAGATAATAATCGGCCTTTCTGTTTTTGCCACCAAGGTGGATAACCTCACACTTACCACGTTATATTTATTTTGCCCACTCAGCCAGCCTGTCCAAGTCACCCTGCAGCCTCTTTGCATCCTCCACACAGCACACACTGCCACCCAGCTTAGTGTCATCTGCAAATTTGAAGATATTGCATGCAATTCCTTCATCCAAATCATTAGTGTATATTGTGAACAACTTGGGTCCCAGCACTGAACCCTGCGGTACCCCACTAGTCACTGCCTGCCACTCTGAAAATCATAGAATTTACAGCGCAGAAGAGGCCATTCAGACCATCAAGTCAGCACCGGCCACTGGAAAGAGCACCCTACTTAAGCCCATGCCTGCAGCCTATCCCCATAACCCAGTAACCCCATCTACTCTTTTGGACACATAAGGGGCAATTTAGCATGGCCAGTCCACCTAACCTGCTTATCTTTGGACTGTGGGATGAAACCGGAGCACCCAGAGGAAATACACTAATCTCTTGTGTGGGATTTTGTTAAAAAGCCTTTTGAAAGTCCAGATACACAACATTCACTGGTTCACCCTTGTCCACTCTACTGGTCACATCCTCAAAAAATTCCAGAAGATTTGTCAAGCAGGATCTCCCTTTCGTAAATTCATGCTGATTTAGACTGATACTGACCCAGTTTCCAAATGCTCAGTTATTTCATCCTTAATAATTGACTCCAGCATTTTTCCCACCACCGATGTCAGGCTAACCAGTCTATAATTCCCTGTTGTCTCTCTCCCTCCTTTTTTAAGTGAGGTTTGTTATGGGCCAGGGTTTAGAGAACCCCAAAGTGTATCATGGAGTTCACCTGACCCACAACTTTTAATAGATTGTGGTATGGGGAGCACACAGCCCACTCTACAGGGGTGGTACAGCAGAAATGGAAAAGTATTTTTTAAAGCAAAACAATGTTTATTCTATGAACTCAAGTTAACCTTTTTAAAACATACAGTGAACATCTTAGCAACCATTAATTCAAATACAGCCCCCAAAGAATTCAACTCTAAATAATCCTTTAAGCTTTGCTTTTAACATCCATAAGACTTAAAACACCTTTCACCAGAAGCACGTCAGGTTAAAGTCACTACTGTTATTAGTTTTAAATCACCAGGATCGATTTACAGCCTTTAGATTACAGAGAGAGACTCTAATACACCTTCTGGCTGTGACTGCAGCTATCCAGCTTTGAAAACGAAACTAAAACACACCCTGCAGCAAACAGCCTAAAACGAAAGTAAGAAGCTGACAGATAGCCCAGCTCCACCCACACTTTGACTGATAAACACCCATTTTTAAAAAGTACATTTCTTAAACACCCATTTCTTAAAGGTACTCTCACATGACAGGTTACATTAGCTGCCCTCCAATCTATTGGAATTCTTCCAGAGTCCAGTATTTCTTGGGCCTACTCCTTCAGTACTCTGGGATGCAGAGCATCAGGTCCTGGGACCTATACGGTTTTAATCCCATCAATTTCCACCGTACAATTTCCTGACTAATAAGGATTTCCTTCAGTTTCTCCTTCATGCTGGACCCTCTGACCCCGAGTATTTCTGGAAGATTAATTGTATCCTCCTCAGTGAAGACAGATCCAAAGTATTTGTTCAACTGGTCTGCCATCTCTTTATGAATTCACCTGCTTCTAACTGTAAGACATTTGTCTTCACCAGTCTCTTTCTCTTCACATATCTAGCAAAGTTTTTGCTGTCAGTTTTTATGTTTGCTGCAAGCTTACTTTCGTATTCTATTTTCCTCTTCCGAATTAGACCCTTTGTCCTCCTCTGCTGAATGTCAAATTTCTCCCAGTCCTCAGGCTTGCTGTTTTTTTCTGGCCAATTTATAAGTGTCGTCTTTGGCTTTAACACTATCCCTGATTCCCCTTGTCAGCCATGGTTGAGCCACCTTCCCTGTCTTACGCTTGCACCAGACAATGATGTACAATTGTTGACGTTCATCCATGTGTTCTTTAAATGTCTGTCATTGCCGAGTCACCGTCAACCCCTTAATTATCCTTTGCTAGCTCATCCTAGCCAATGCACATCTCATACCATCAAAGTTAGCTTTCTTTAAGTTCAGGACCCTAGTCTCAGACTTAACTGTGTCACTCTCCATCTTAATGAAGATTTCTACCCAATTATGGTCACTTGTCCCTGCACCACAAAGTATCTAACTAATCCTTTCTCCTTGCACAATACCCAGCCGAGGATGGCCTGCTCTCTAGGTGGTTCCCCGACATATTGACCGAGAAAACCATCTCTTCTCCATTCCAGAAAATCATCCTCCATCGCATTGCTACCAGTTTGATTAGCCCAATCAATATGCAGATTGAAGTCATCCATAATAACTGCTGTACCCTTACTGCACGCATCTCTAATTTCCTGTTTGATGCCATCCCAGCCTCACAACTACTGTTTGGTCATCTGTACACAGGTAGCAGCTATGGCAAAGGAGCTGTGGGGGTTTATGGAGCGCATGGGGGGTGCTGGATCCATGGAGATTTGGGAGGCCAAGGAGTAAGGAGTTTTCATTCTACTCCCAGGTACATAAGATATATTCCCGGATAGACTCCTTTGTGTTGGACAAAACGCTGCTGGCTGAGGTGGTGGGTGCTGAATATTCAGCAATTGTGGTGTCAGACCACGCCCCACACTGGGTAGACCTACAAGTCAACAAAGGAAAGGGCCAGCCGCCGTAATAGAGGTTAGATGTGGGGCTGTTAGTGGAGGAGCAGGTGTGCGAGCGGGTGAGGGAGGTCATTCGGGGGTATATGAAGATCAATGACACAGGTGAGGTTTCAGCGGGGGTGGTGTGGGAGGCACTGAAAGGGGGGAGTTTCATAATGTTCCACCCCCTGAAAAGCGGCGTACTCCGCATGCCATATCCAAGGCCTCAGGTCATTGCCTGAGGCCCGCCCCGCAATGCTTCATCCCTGACCGGCCGAGTTCCCGACGGTGTGGGACTCTCATGGTCTCACCCGTCGGGAACTCAGCATGGCGGCTGCGGGCTCAGTCCAACACCGCCACAGTCGGGGGAGGGCAGATCCACGTACAGGGGGGGCTTTATTTGGGGACGGGGGCACTGTGGGGGTGCAATCCGGGGCACGTGAGCCGGCAGAAGGGGGGGATTATTTTTGCGGTCCGCGCGCTGCGCCCGCCATGAAGCACGGCATGGCCGCTGCCGTGTGCATGCACCCACGGACCCAGCAATACTCCGAGCCATATCAGAGCTCTATGCTGCCTGGCTGCTAGCCCCGGAGTAGGGAATCAGTGTCCGATTGCGCCAGATTTCCTGGCGTAAAACACCACCGTTTTCATACCGGGGTGGGGACTTAGTCTCCCGAATAGAGAATCCAGCCTGTGAACTCCACATTTCCACTAATTTGCATGTATGTTCCTAATTGTTTGGTTCTGCCCTGTGATTTAGCCATCAACAAAACATCATCACAAAAAACAGTCCTTTCTAAACCTCCAGGTACACAAAATATGAACCAGTTAATAATCAGGCTTAACCAGTTAAACAGAAATGTAAACCCCAATAGGCGTGAGTTGCCTCAGCTTCATGCTCTGGTTCATCAGGATTTAGATGCTGCACCAGAAAAGCAGCAGGTTGGGGGCAGCACGGTGGCGCAGTACTTTGCACTGCTGCCTCATGGCGCCGAGGTCGCAAGTTCAATCCCGACTCTGGGTCACTGTCTGTGTGGAGTTTGCACATTCTCCCCGTGTTTGCGTGGGTTTCGCCCCCACAACCCAAAGATGTGCAGGGTAAGTGGATTGGCCACGCTAAATTGTCCCTTAATTGGAAAAAAAATGAATTGGGTACTCTAATTTTAAAAAAAGATAAAAAAAGAAAAGCTGGTTGGATGTTCTTGCTCTGTAAAAACATGACTTGCATTTAATTAGTGAGTTTCATGACACAATATAGACAATTAAGTATTTTTGAAGTGCAGTTATCGTTGCAATATAATGTAGGGAAATGTGGAGCTAACTTGTGCACTGCAAGCTCTCAACAACAGCAAATAGATAATTCACCAAATAATGTTACAATGTCTTTGGATGCGCGATAAATATTGAGGGATAGATATAACTATCTTCCCTGCTCTTTCTGAATATCTTTTATGTCCGCCTGAGGCAGCATCAGCTTAAAATGACACCTCTGACAGTGCAGCATTCCCTCAGTGTTACCTCAGAGGAGTATCAGCCGAGACTTTGTGCTCAAGTCTCGAGAGTGTGACCTTTGTCAAATGCAGGAGTGTCATCCACAAGGCCAAGCCTGACCTTCAGTCCAACTCTGTGGTCCCAACCCTCCTGCAAGGCCTAAATTCCACGGATGACATCGCAGGAATACAATGTGACCTAGCAATTTTTCTGGATGATTTCTATCAATTTTCTAATCACCAACACCATTCTTGGAATACTGATGCTCGATCAATAACTCCAGAAGCAAGATTGGAGACAATTGAAGGCTTTATTACACAAGATGTTTCCCCCAGCAGCTCAGGTACAGAAGGCAGCTGCTGGGGAGACACGGGCTCTTATACTCCGCCTTACTGGGCGGAACCAGCAGGCAGGCTTAACTAATGAAGATAGTACCTCGTATACCAATGGCCTTACAGCATGACAGGGTACTGTAATACCTCTAATACCGACTACCACATTCACCCCCGTTAAAAAAAGAGTCCGGCGGGGGTAGCGGCCTCGCCTTACACAGTGGTAGAGGTTAATGTTATGGAGGTACCCGGTATACATCAGTACAGTGGTTTTGCCTCGTTACATCGCAACTATTTACAAAATTTATTTACAGTTCAGAATGAAGCAATTAGTTGATCGGGGGCCCTGGTCGTCCTCTGTGATCGTCGTAGCTTCGGCGGTGATGCAGGCGCCGGCTCAGGCATCTGTGGCACCGGGAGCGTGGCTTCGGCTTCTTTGGCAGATTCATCACCCCTAGACGGGACCGGTGGGAGGACCGATCCACCTGGGAAGGGGGCGGCTGTGGGGTGCGCTGGTGGGAGGGAGGGTGGGATTGGTGGTGGGGGTGTGTGTGGGGATCCAGCGGGTACTAGGTCCCGTAGAGAGACCGTATCCTGTCGGCCATCGGGGTACGCCACGTAGGCGTACTGAGGGTTAGCGTGGAGGAGATGGACCCTCTCGACCAATGGGTCCGACTTGTGCGCCCGCACGTGTTTGCGGAGCAGGATGGGTCCAGGAGCTTCCAGCCAGGTTGGGAGCATGGTCCCGGAGGAGGACTTCCTAGGGAAGACAAGGAGACGTTCGTGAGATGTTTGGTTGGTCGTGGTACACAGCAGTGACCGGATGGAGTGGAGGGCATCCGGGAGGACCACTTACCAGCGGGAGACTGGGAGATTCCTGGACCGTAGGGCCAGTAGGACGGTCTTCCAGACCGTTCCGTTCTCCCTTTCTACCTGTTCATTTCCCCGGGGGTTGTAACTGGTCGTCCTGCTCGAGGAAATATCCTTGCTGAGCAGGAATTGACGCAGTTCGTCGCTCATAAAGGAGGGCCCCCTATCGCTGTGTATGTAGGCGGGGAAACCGAACAGCGTAAATATACTGTGGAGGGCTTTTATGACGGTGGCTGCGGATATGTCGGGGCAGGGAATGGCGAATGGGAACCGGGAGTACTCGTCAATCACGTTCAGGAAGTATGTGTTGCGGTCGGTGGAGTGGCGGGGGCCCTATGAAGTCCATACTGAGGCGTTCAAAGGGACGGGAAGCCTTTATCAGGTGCGCTTTCTCTGGCCTGTAGAAGTGCGGCTTGCACTCCGCGCAGATTTGGCTGTCCTGACCTCCTCGATGGAGTAGGGCAGGTTGCGGGTTTTAATGAAATGGAAGAATCGAGTGACCCCCGGGTGGCAGAGGTCCTCGTGGAGGGCTTGGAGGTGGTCCACTTGTGCGTTGGCAAATGTGCCGTGGGATAGGGCATCACGAGGCTCGTTTAGCTTCCCGGGACGATATAAGATCTCATAGTTGTAGGTGGAGAGTTCGATCCTCCACCGTAAGATCTTGTTGTTCTTTATCTTGCCCCGCTGTGCATTATCGAACATGAAGGCCACCGATCGTTGGTCAGTGAGGAGAGTGAATCTCCTGCCGGTCAGGTAATGCTTCCAGTGCCGCACGGCCTCCTTTTCAACTGAGGAATGGCGGATTTCTGAAGCATGGAGGGTGTGTGAGAAGAAGGCCACGGGTCTGCTCGCTTGGTTGAGGGTGGCCGCGAGAGCTACGTCGGATGCGTCGCTCTCGACTTGGAAGGGGAGGGACTCGTCAATGGTGTGCATCGTGGCCTTTGCAATGTCCGCTTTGATGCGGCTGAAGGCCTGCGGGCCTCTGTCGACAGGGGAAAAACCGTGGATTGGATTAGCGGGCGGGCCTTGTCCGCATAGTTGGGGACCCACTGGGCATAATAAGAGAAAAATCCCTGGCAGCATTTCAGGGCCTTGAAGCAGTGAGGGAGGGGGAACTCCATGAGGGGGCGCATGCGTTCAGAGTCTGGGCCTATAACTCCATCATGCACTACGTAGCCGAGGATGGCAAGACGGTCGGTGCTGAACACACATTTATCCTTGTTATATGTGAGATTACGGATTTTTGCGGTATGGAGGAATTTTCGGAGGTTGCTGTCGTGGTCCTGCCGGTCGTGGCCGAAGATAGTGACATTATCGAGGTACGGAAACGTGGCCCGCAAACCGTACCGGCCAACCATTCGGTCCATCTCTCGTTGGAAGACCGAGACTCCATTAGTGACACCGAAGGGAACCCTTAGGAAGTGGTAGAGCCGCCCATCTGCTTCGAAAGCAGTGTATTTGTGGTTGCTGGGGCGGGTGGGGAGCTGGTGGTAGGCGGACTTAAATCCACCGTGGAAAAGACCCTGTATTGTGCAATCCTGTTGACCAGATCGGATATGCGGGAGAGAGGGTACGCATCAAGCTGCGTATACCTGTTGATGGTCTGGCTATAATCGATGACCATCCTATGCTTCTCCCCGGTCTTTACAACCACTACTTCAGCTCTCCAGGGACTGTTGCTAGCCTCAATGGCACCTTCCCTCAGTAATCGCTGGACCTCCAACCTAATAAAGGTCCGGTCCTGGGCACTGTACCGTCTGCTCCTGGTGGCGACGGGTTTGCAATCCGGGGTGAGGTTCGCAAACAGGGAAGGCAGATCGACCTTGAGGGTCGCGAAGCTGCAGACAGCGAGGGGGGTATAGGGCCGCCAAATTTAAAGGTTAAGCTTGGAGGTTGCATTGAAAATCTAACCCTAGGAGTGTGGCAGCGCAGAGGCGGGGAAGGACGTAGAGCCGGTAATTTATAAACTCCCTTCCCTGGACAGTGAGCTTCGCTATGCAGAACCCCTTGATCTCCACTGAATGAGACCCGGAGGCCAGGGAGATTTTTTGATCAACTGGGTGAACGGGGAGAGAACAGCGCCTTACCGTGTCGGGGTGTATGAAGCTCTCCATGCTCCCAGAGTCGATCATACAGGATCATGCACATTGATGAGCACGGTCGTCGTTGCAGTCGAGAGTGTTCGGGGCCGAGACTGGTCCAGGGTCACCGAGGCTAGTCGTGGCAGAAGTTGGATGTTCTCCTCGGGCAGTGTGTGGTCATCCGGGTCGGGGTCCTGAGAGTCCAGCCAATATGGCGGCGTCCACTGGTCGCACATGGCTGAGGGTACACAAGATGGTGGCGCCCATCCATCACATGTGGTGTCCGAGAGAGAAGATGGCGGCGCCCGGAGGCCACATGTGGCCCCGAAGGAGGAAGATGCCGGCACCCGCTGGCCGCACGTGGCCCGTGGAGAGGGTTGTGGCGGCGATCCCGATTCGCCTCCGGAGACCGCAGCGACCGCCCGGGCCTGGCATACCGCCACGAAGTGGCCCTTTTTGCCGCATCCTTTGCAGAGGGATGAGCGGGCCGGGCAGCGCTGTCGGGGGTGCTTGGCTTGCCCGCAAAAATAGCAGCGGGGTCCCCCGGGGTTGCCTGGCAGTCTTGCAGCACAACCTTGTGGGGGGATGGGAGATGCATCGGAGTCGGTCACGGGGGGTTCCACACTGCCCAAGGGGCTGCCGCGCGGTCGGGGACTTAAGCGCGGGCGTTTCAGGAGGCCACATCCAGGGAGCTAGCAAGGGCCCGTGCCTCCTTGAGGCCGAGTGTCTCTTTCTCCAGCAATCGCTGGCGGATTTGGGTGGACAGCATACCTGCAACAAATGCGTCCCGGATCAAAAGTTCTGTGTGGTCGTTAGCCGAAACCTGCAGGCAGTTACAGTTCCTCCCCAACACCAGGAGCGCACTGTAGAACTCCTCCAGCGATTCCCCAGGGATTTGTCGCCTTGTCGCTAGTATATGTCGGGTGTAGACCTGGTTTACAGGGCGAATATAGTATCCTTTCAGCAGATTCATTGTGGCCTCGAAATCATCCACGTCCTCGATGAGAGTGTAGATCTCTGGGCTCACCCTCGAGTGCAGAACTTGCATTTTCTGGTCCTCCATGGGTGTAATTGTGGCCGTCGTGAGATATCCATTGAAACATGCCAGCCGGTGCTTGAAGTTTGCTGCTGATTTTGCCACGTGGGGGCTGAGTTGCAGACACTCCGGCTTGATTCGGAGCTCCATTCTTTAAAATCTAGTGTAATAAATTGATGCTCGATCAATAACTCCAGAAGTGGGATTGGAGACAATTGAAGGCTTTATTACACTGGATGTTTCCCCCAGCAGCGCAGGTACAGAAGGCAGCTGCTGGGAGACACGGGCTCTTATACTCCACCTTACTGGGTGGAACCAGCAGGCAGGCTTAACCAATGAAAACAGTATCTCCTACACCAATGGTCTTACTGGATTACAGGGTGCCGTAATACCTCTACTACCGACTACCACAAATACTTCTTTGTTTTTGTAGGTTTTCCAGTTCCATGTAATGTACATTAATGTTGGTGTCAAAGCCATGTTGAAAAGGCCATTGCTGAGGCGATGAATAAGGATGTATCAAAGATTGGTTAGCATTCCATATTCCATCTTTATTTTTCAAATTCTTTGGAGAAATGAATGAGCCATCACTCAACACCATCCCACCCTCAGAAGCCTAACTGGTATCAGAAAGGTGTTGTATGAATAATTGTGAGGTGTGACTGTGCTCTTCACTGTGGTACAGAGCCTTTAGATACAGAAGCATCGATAAAACATGACTTTGGCAAGCCAACACAGGCTTTGATTTTCAATTATCTCTTTTGGAACTACCCATCAGTGCTGACACCTTGTAGATGCCACAGCCTGTTGTTTATAAATCACTAAACTCTGCTGTGCAGTGTGCAATCCTGCATTTAACTTAAATCAGTTCACTGCACTGACGGATATTGTACATCAAAGCTTAAAGCCGTTTATTTACCTCAAGCAGCACCATTAATCCAAGTAGTAGAAGGTTAGTTTTTAAGACACCAATCAGAACTGTGAAGAGAAAGATGGTGTACCTAGTCAGCTGTGTCTTGTGAGCATGGCTGCACAGGGCAAGCATGCCTCGATAGGTTTGTATAATGTGTCACTTCAACTTTGGCACTATGGCCATCATGGTGAAATACTGAGGTGTTCTGAAACACAAGAACAATCAAATCTATGTCATCTTTAGTGCTCTGCTTGTTCAGGGTTTGACAGAATCCTGCACTTCATGCTGTTTTGAGGTATCCAATCTAGGTGCACTGAAATAATAATGGCAAAGGTTGTTTTATAAAACAAAGCTGCAATGTGTGTTTTGTTTCTGAACTCATGGGCAGGATTCTCCACGGGTCAAAACCGAAATCGGTAAAGGCGATTGGGCGGAGAAATCAGCCGCGAAGCCAAAATCAGCACACGGCAATTTTTAACGCCCCGGTGCCTCCACTGCGGCGTCCATGCATTCTACTCTGCATGTACAGAAAGGGTGTTTGCATATCATCAGCGGGCCTGACCTGGTATTGTCCAAGGCCTCCGCGATGCTCCACCACTGCCAGGGGAATTCCCGATGGCGAGTGTCACTTGTGCTTTTAAGAGTCAGGAAACAGGCACCATGGCCGATGAAGGAGAGAGAGGAGGTAGGACATGCAGAGGTTGCCGGTCTGGCAGGGCTGCCGGTATGGCTGGCAGGGCTGCTGGTGGTGGTGGGGGGGGGGGGGATTGACCAGGGGATGAGCATTAGGGTGACCAGGGGATGAGCCGCGAGGTCGGGGTGACCTCCCATGGGACTAGGTTGTCCAGGCACGGACCGTTATTGTCATGGCCTGCAAGGCAGCCACCTTGCTGCGTACCCCCTGACTGCCCACCTTGGCCCCTGGCCGTGCAGACTGACGATGGCTGTATGGGTGCCCCTGCATCCCAGCCCCCAACAACCCTCCTCCACCCCCCCCCACTCCCCCAACCAGGGCTGCCAACTGCCTGCAAGGCAGAAAGCGGCCCACCCAGGGGCAACGCCCAAGTAGTCCCTGCAGGAGGGTGCCGGACAGGGCCGCAGAATGTACCACTGACATGGATAACGCCAGCCACCGGTATCTCTGGCAACAGGGACGGGTGCCAGGGCCAGAGGACCACATGGTACCGGACCAGCAGACCAGCTCACCACTCACACCCTTCTGACAGAGCACCAAAGCAGGTTGTAACATTGTGCACAGGTGTTTAATGTGAACAAATATATACAGGTTTGTGTCCTAGCCCTTATCGCTATACTGTGCCCTGCACCCGCGCCAACTTAACTGGTATCTACTTTTCTGGTCTTACGGGCCCTAAAGCTATGCTTAGATGGATCCCCATGTGGTACAGCAGGAGTGGAGGCCGACTGCTGTGATTCCCATCATGTGACCTGGGTCCCTTTTGGCGGCCATGTTCTGGGGCGACCGGTCTGGATGGGCCCGGCTGCTGCTCGGGTGTCCCAGGTAGCCTGGTGCTGCCTTTTTCTGCCCACTGCCCAACAGATGCACCAAGGACAGGAGGGCGGGGTTGGGGGGGAGTCCAAGGTGCCTCACCTGCAAGAGTGACCGGCACGGGCCCTAGCACCTCCTCCTCCCTCGGGCTGCACTTGTGACCCTTGAGTGACTCCACCGGATGGGATTGTGAGTGGAGATCATTCCTGAGGCTCCCTGTCACCGGGCACCTCCAGTCCTGGAGGCCCACACCCGCCCTGACCAGGTTCTCGATACTTGTGGCCATGGAGCACAGGGAGTGAATCTTTGCCATTTGGGACTGCGCTACATTACGCTGCAACTGTGCCACCACCTTCTGGGTGTGCTACACATCAGCCAGTGACTGCGCCACTTCCCTCTGGGTCTGTGCCACTTCGGCCAGTGCCTGGGCAATGCCGCCGACACCCTGAGTCATGGCCGCTGTGACTGAGCCACAATCAGGAGCGATGCTGCATGTCCAGGTGCCCCTGGCACATGGCTGCCTGTGAGAGGGCAGCCCTGTCCTGGGCATCGGTCGCCGCCCACGTGGAGTCCCTAGGCATTGGACCTCAACCCATGGCCAAAACCATTGCCCTCAACGCCTCCACTGCAGACCCCACGCATGCTGTGTTGACCTGGGTGGCAGGCATGGTTGACTCGTCCAACTGCACCTGCAGGCACTGGGCAGTTGCTGACACCCCGTCATGTAGTCCCTGGCTCTGAGACTGCATCTCCACTATAGATGGGACCACCCTTTCCAGACGCCCACCTGGACAGCAGCTACTCTCTGCGGTCGGGCTGCCCTCCAATCGTCCGCTCCCTCGGGGGTTCCTACGTCCACCTGCTGTACGACAGCACATTTGTGGTATGCACCAGGAGCCTCTTCGCTAAATTGCCCAATCGTTGTGAGTGTCTTTGGGATGGTGAAGGGTGTTGGAGACAGCTGTGGTGGAAAGCCTGTTTCGTCCCGGACTGGTGCTCCAGGGTCTCCCCAGCTGCGGATCAAGGGCTCCCGTCCGTGTCTTCATCCTCATCTCTCCTCCTGGGGTTGTGGTTGAGGGTCAGGGGACACCAGAAGGGCCCGAGTCATTGGCAGGTAATCCACTCAGACATGGGAAGAACGTGCAGACTCCGTACAGACAGTGACCCAAGCCGGGAATCGAACCTGGGACCCGAGAGCTGTGAAACAACTGTGCTAACCACTGTGCTACCATGCCGCCCTAAGGTAAATGGAATCCTACACATGTCTCAGCATTCTCCTGTCTTTCCAACAAATAGTCTTGATTCTCTCAATAAATCTCTATTCATACACACGGTGATGTGAAAATCATGGGCGAAATTCTCCGGAAACGGTACGATGTCCGCCGACTGGCGCCCAAAACGGCGCAAATCAGTCGGGCATCGCGCCGCCCCAAAGGTGCGGAATGCTCTGCATCTTTGGGGGCCGAGCCCCAACCTTAAGGGGCTATGTCGGCGCCGGACGAATTTCCGCCCGCCAGCTGGCGGAAAAGGCCTTTGGTGCCCCGCCAGCTGGCGCGGAAATTACATCTCCGGGCGGCGCATGCGCGGGAGCGTTAGCAGCCGCTGACGGCATTCCCGTGCATGCGCATTGGAGGGAGTCTCTTCTGCCTCCGCCATGGTGGAGACCGTGGCGGAGGCGGAAGGGAAAGAGTGCCCCCACGGCACAGGGCCGCCCGTGGATCGGTGGGCACCGATCGCGGGCCAGGCCACCGTGGGGGCACCCCCCCCGGGGCCAGATCGCCCCGCGCCCCCCCCAGGACCCCGGAGCCGGCCCGCGCCGCCTTGTCCCGCCGGTAAGGTCGGTGGTTTAATCTACGCCAGTGTGACAGGCATTTTAGCGGCGGGACTTTGGCCCATCCGGGCCGGAGAATCGCGGGGGGGGGGCCCGCCAACCGGCGCTGCGCGATTCCCGCCCCCGCCGAATATCCGGTGCCGGAGAATTCGGCAACCGGCGGGGGTGGGATTCACGCCAGCCCCCGGCGATTCTCCGACCCGGCAGGGGGTCGGAGAATCTCGCCCCATAATCTAGGCCAGAGCATGGGCCTGTAAGCAATGTGGGTCTAGTGCGGGGGAAAGATTTGTGTTTCTACGGAAAAGGGTTAGATATGTGGGTTCCATGCACTGGGGCAGGGGTTAGATGTGTGGCATCTGTACCCTGGGCAGGGGTGGATCGTTCTATTTCAATTTGATCTGGAAAGGAATTCTGACCACAATGTACTCAGAAGTGTGTCTGTAATCCTATGGTTTCGGGATTTGCATTGTTTTATCACTTCGTGACTCTGAAAGTTTGAATCTCAGAGCTGAGCAGAGTTTGACTGCCTATTCTGCCTCTTCTAGCCAAAGCCTATTTTTTCTGATAAGGAACAGATTCAGCACAATTCCTCTGAGTTTTCTGTTGACAGCTTGGATTGACAGCAACATTTCTATCATCTAAGGAAATTGGCCGTGGTGGTGACTTTTCTAGGCTATGTTAATGGAATTATATATACAAAGTAAACCATTTGTTTTGTTCCAAATTAACTATTACAATCCTTAAATTTTGATGGCTGAATAATCTTGCATAATTTATAAGCTCCAACTGAGGTTTAATACATGGCAGGATTCAAATTAGTTTTTAATTTCTCCATTTGTTAATTTTAATGAAAAAGTGTAGGAAGCCTTCTTTATGCTTAATTTATTTTGAGTCCTTCCCCCTCCAACCAGCCAACCCCCCCCCCCCCCCCCCACCCCACACACACATACACACACTCACACATACATAATTGGAATGGCAAATGAGGTGCATCTTTCAATAGCTGATTCAGTCCACCATTCCTGGATGGATGACAGAGCTGTTAAAGAACATTCCATGGTCGTAAACTTCATTAAGAGTGCATAGAACATCAGTTATACGTTACCCTTTCTTTGATATCAGACACCTGAGATCCTCATCTCTTTCTCCATAAACGTCCAATACACCTTTTGAATTCACATCACCATGTGCCTCTGTTGATGCTGGACTTTGCATCTCAAATGATAGCTCGTGATGGTTTCACTGTAGAAATTTCAGCTTTCAGACTGGGCTTTCCTTTGCTGCCATTTGCAATTTTTTCTCAACTTGCCTCAGTATTCCTTCAAGACATTATGGTTTTTGATTGTTTTCCTTGCCTCCTGCTGGTGCCGAACCCTTGCATACTGAACAGAGTGGATCGGTTTACATAGAACATAGAACATTACAGCGCAGTACAGGCCCTTCGGCCCTCGATGTTGTGCCGACCTGTGAAACCACTCTGAAGCCCATCTACACTATTCCCTTATTGTCCATATGTCTATCCAATGACCATTTGAATGTCCTTAGTGTTGGCGAGTCCACTCCTGTAGCAGGCAGGGCATTCCACGCCCTTACTACTCTCTGAGTAAATAACCTACCTCTGACATCTGTCTTATATCTATCTCCCCTCAATTTAAAGGTATGCCCCCTCGTGCTAGACATCACCATCTGAGGAAAAAGGCTCTCACTGTCCACCCTATCCAATCCTCTGATCATCTTCTATGCCTCGATTAAGTCACCCCTTAACCTTCTTCTCTCCAACAAAAATAGCCTCAAGTCCCTCAGCCTTTCCTCATAAGATCTTCCCTCCATACCAGGCAACGTTCTGGTAAATCTCCTCTGCACCCTTTCCAATGCTTCCACATCTTTCCTATAATGCGGCGACCAGAATTGCACGCAATACTCCAAATGCGGCCGCACCAGAGTGTTGTATAGCTGCAATATGACCTCATAGCTCCTAAACTCAATCCCTCTACCAATAAAAGCTAACACACTGTACGCCTTCTTAACAACCCTCTCAACCTGGGTGGCAACTTTCAGGGATCTATGTACATGGACACCGAGATCTCTCTGCTCATCGACACTGCCAAGAATCTTACCATTAGCCCAGTACTCTGTCCTCCTGTTATTCCTTCCAAAATGAATCACCTCACACTTTTCTGCATTAAACTCCATTAGCCACCTCTCAGCCCAGCGCTACAGCTTATCTATGTCCCTCTGTAACTTGTAACATTCTTCCGCACTGTCCACAACTCCACCGACTTTAGTGTCATCTGCAAATTTACTCACCCATCCTTCTACGCCCTCCTCCAGGTCATTTATAAAAATGACAAACAACAGTGGCCCCAAAACTGATCCTTGTGGTACACCACTAGTAACTGGACTCCAGTCTGAACATTTCCCATCAACCACCACCCTTTGTCTTCTTCCAGCTAGCCAATTTCTGATCCAAACTGCTAAATCACCCTGAATCCCATGCCTCCGTATTTTCTGCAGTAGCCTACCATGGGGAACATTATCAAATACTTTACTGAAATCCATATACACCACATCAACTGCTTTACCCTCATCCACCTGTTTGGTCACCTTCTGAAAGAACTCTATGAGGCACAACCTACCCTTCACAAAACCGTGTTGACTGTCTCTAATCAAATTATTCCTTTCCAGAGGTTTATACATCCTATCTCTTATAAACCTTTCCAAGATTTTTCTCACAACAGAAGTAAAGCTCACTGGTCTATAGTTACCGGGGTTATCTCTACTCCCCTTCTTGAACAAGGGGACAACATTTGCCATCCTCCAGTCTTCTGGCACTATTCCTGTTGACAAAGATGACTTAAAGGTCAAGGCCAAAGGCTCAGCAATCTTCTCCCTAGTTTCCCAGAGAATCCTAGGATAAATCCCATCTGACCCAGGTGACATATCTATTTTCACACTTTCCAGAATTGCTAACACCTCCTCCTTATGAACCTCAAGCCCTTCTAGTCTAGTAGCCTGAATCTCAATATTCTCCTCGACAACATTGTCTTTTTCCTGTGTGAATACTGACGGAAAATATTCATTTAGCACCTCTCCTATCTCCTCGGACTCCACGCACAACTTCCCACTGCTGTCCTTGACTGGTCCTACTCTTACCCTAGTCATTCTTTTATTCCTGATGCCAGGTACTTGATGACAAAATTTTGGTTATGAATGGGTCAAAATCTAGTTCAATCATTATGTAATTCTATTTCAAGGCATTATTCACCCTCTATCTGGAAATTCTTGTGTGACTACAGCTGGTATTCTCCATTATGTTACTTACAGCCGAGGAGGCCCATTTGGCGCTGAGAGCATCAGTATCTCAGTGTCCGCTGTTTAAATGTAAATATTACCTTTTTGTAAAGAGAAATGGGAAGAGGTGAGAATAACAACAAAAACGTTGGCAGGATCGAAAAATGGATAAAACATTAAAGGCCATTTTGCCCATTCTAACCCATCCCTTGAGAAAGACGCTACAATCCCCCATTATGGTATATCATTGATTCAAACATGTTTGAATCATATTTTTTAAGTAGGTGAAGATGGGATAGACTGAGAAAGGTTGTCAGACTTTTCACGGAGAGGGTGAACAGCTAGAGCTTATGGTCCATATCAGGACCATCAATATAGACCGAGAGAGTGATGAAGTCCTGTAGACAGATCTTGAGGAGCAAGGAAGGGGATGAGCAAGCAGAACCTCAAAGTTAGGAATGTCCAAATTACCCCCAGTGCCGCATGCCAGTGACTATCAATATAGGAGGATACAGCAGATGAATGTCTGGCCAGAGAGATGGTGCAGGAGGGAAGGGTTTAGACTTTGGAGACATTGGGACTGGCTCTGGGGAGATGAGACCTTTACAGGCCAGACAGGTTGTACCTCAACAGTGTGGTGACCAACGTCCTTGCTGAGTAGTTTGCTAGTCCTGTTGGTGAGGGTTTAAAACTAACTTAGTGCAGAGAAGATTGAGAAGAGATTTGGTATGGGGTGCTCAAAATCATGAGGAACCGAGGCTGAGTAGAAAAGAGAAAACCTGTTCCCATTCGTGGAAGGGACAAGAACGTGAAGATACCGATACAGGATGAAAGGCAAAAGAACGGCTGGTAACTTGTGAGAAACTTTTTTATACAGCGAATGGTTAGGATTTGGAATGTACAGCCTGAGAATATGGTGGAGGCAGACTCAACTGCGGCATTCAAAAGGGAATTGGATAAGCACCTGAAGAGAAGTATTTTTCAGGGTTATTGAGGAAGGATGTGGGAATGGGACAAGCTGTATTGCTGTTGCAAGGATTGTCAGGGACATGGTGGACCAATGGCCTCCTTCTGAGTTACTCACTGCTGAATTCATAGAAATATAGAAAATAAGAGCATCAGTATGTAATTCGACCCTTCAAACAATTCAACATGTTCATGGCTGATCCTCGCTCCCTCTCAACACCATACACTCATGCTCTCCCATGCCCCTTGACACCTTTAGAGTTCACTGCCAGCCTTTGTCTCCTTACTCACCTGGCCTTCTAACCAAAATATGGATGAGCTTTTAAAACTTCAACTTTGACCAATTAGAGCCTAACACTGTGGATTATTTGAGTATCCAAACTTTACTTTTGGGGAAGTGACCAATACGAGGACATCTAAGTTTGGAATTGGTCTTCAACTTTGGTCAACGTCGTATTCTATTTGGATTGGAATCCCAACTTTTATTTTTAAATTCATAAGGCATCCAAATCCCTTTTAATCCCGTTCCTTACACTTATTTTTCTTCCAAGCAACAGGTGAAGATGAAACAAGACCAACAGGGGCCACTTTAACGTAGCCCACCCAATAGGGAACTGATAGGTTCAAATTGGCTTGTTGACTTTGCACCCACCCGATTTTACTTGTGATTGACTTTAAAGGAGAGTTACATTGAGTGACATGTAACATGGGTGGCTGGTCTAATCCTGTCAGTATCTCACGGGACTGTTTAAATTAAAATTATCCCCCAATTCCTTATAGTTCTTGAGTAATGCAGTTATTCTCTGCATTATGAATGTTGAACCACTGACTCCTAATCAGACATGCAGAACTAAGGATTTGCCCTGATTTTATTGGGATTACAATTCTGTGTGGCATATAATTCTCTATTCACACTTACCGCATTAGATATGTCACTTTTTTATATGTGGCATAAAATGAGTGTGGAGATGTGCTTTTTACAACTGGAGTTACACGCTTTACTCAATTGATTTCAGTCCAAGTCAGCTAGGAAATGAAAATCCTGGAACATGCTGAAGGATACGAGATTAAAGAACCTCTTTCAGAAAAACTGTGAATTGCAATCCAAAGGACAGTAATAACTGACACATGTTAACTGAAATGCATGGAATTTCTGAGCTTGGTTATGGATCTGTGATTTATTTGGAAAATAAACTGCAAAAGGTCGAGTGGTGTCTCAGTACAGCACCAAAATACCATTGATTGGTCAATAAAAAGGGAAGTAATTTATATTTACTCTGCGTGTCTATTGCCTGTGATGAAGCAAGTCTATTGTCATGTTCCACTCTCGGCACTTCATGTAAGAGCATCTTGGTCTGGATTACCCCATTTGTTTCAATATGTTCCTCACAAAGGCAAGGTGGTCCATAAACTGTGTGGCTTTTTTAGGTGGTGTAGGGATTGAGATATTACCCTGATGAATCTGGGATATGGTTTTGATGTATCCGCTCTATGCCACACTAACTGGGGGGGGGGATTTTTTTTCCTGAGCTTTGCCAATAAATTGAATGTTTTTAAAAATACATTCTTGGAAAAAAGCTGTCATGGCAATTCCAGTATTTAATGCTGATTAGTCTTGCAAGAGTGATCAAGGACCTTCCTCTTCAGGCACTCACAAGATTTTGACCCAGTGATAATGAAGGAAAAACGCTACATGTCCACGTCAGAATGATGGGGAGAGCTGACTGGTGGTGGTTTAACCTGAGGATCCCTACACCTCAGGCAGAGGGTAAGGTTGAGAAAGTGGGGCCGTCATGAATAACCTCAGCCGGAATTGAATCTGCGCTGCTGGCCTTGTTCTGCATCACAAACCAGCACTATGGCCCACTGAGCTAAACGGGCCCCCGGAGCACATATGAGTGTCATGAATGTGCCTGGAGACAGCAGTAGACAGTATTCAAAGGGCCTCTATTGGTATGTATCTCGGCAGTTTAGATAATAATCAATTGTGAATAGTTTATGGAGGAGAAACAGATTATAGACGATTGGATAGGTACCTGAGACAGACATATGTTAATGTATAGTCAAGGAAGCTGAATACACAGAAGGCATAAGCAAAGAACAACAAAGTTATAATTGCCCAGACCTTGAGAAGCCAAGGGAGGCAGTTACCATCTAGCAGTCTCAGAAAGTGGACAGGCCAGTTTCTAGCCACTGAGTCATAACGCTAAGTTTACAGCTAATAAGTTTCTAAGTCTTAGAGCCAAGGCAATGCAGAGAATTTAATAACAGCAGCTTTGGAGTATCTTTGCTGTATCAGGAAAAAGACGGTCCCCAGATTTGAGTATCGTCCATGTATTGTGTGGTAACTATATCTGGTTATTTAATTTGGATGTTGTTGGGGAATACGGGATGTCTTTCAGAGTTCAGGTGTCATAGATATATTTTGTAACAAGGGGTACATTCTGCATAAGCTGCGTGTCTTCAGGAATTCATAAATCTTAATTGCTTGAGAGTAGAGAAGTCCTATTTTGTGTATTTGTCTTTACTTTAATAAATAGTTTTTAATAATTGTTAAGACTGGGCTATTTATTCTCATTGGGGTTTTGCTTGTCTCCTCACACCAAACAAAACAAAATTATATACAATCCCACCAACCACTGTTCCAAGTTGAGATACTCTTGCAAAGAACATTAGTGTGCTTTGTGACACGTGGTAGATTTAGGAAGAGGAGCACATAGTGCTGGCTGCTGTGAAGAGAGTAGAAGAGGCAGGGGACACCTTGTAGGGAAGAATCGGTGGTATGGAGTTAACAAGGCAATTTTTCATTTTAAATTGCAATTTAAGGCTGCATTTGACTCTGACATTTTATTAACTTGCGAAATGTTAAAACTGGATGATGGTATTCATTCATAAATTTGTGCATGTTGGACAGGCATTTGAACATGCTAGGCTTGCTGAAAGCATGTACTGGAAATGATGCCAGTGGCTGTACGGTGGTCTAGCATACCCCTCCTATTCATCTCTGCACTCTGAACACTTGAGTTACATTCGAGTAGGGTGCAATCTATGAGCTGGATTGGCGGTGCCTGATTTCCATAATGTCGATGACCTGTGAATAATAAGGAGGTCATTCCTTGAGGTCCAATTTGGAATGAGCCTCAGGTCACTGTCTACTTTGCACTGTAAGAAGTCTTACGACACCAGGTTAATGTCAACAGGTTTGTTCGGAATCACTAGCTTTCGGAGTGTAGTTCCTTCATCCGGTGAGGCCTGATGACTCAGGATGAGTCAGGTGACTCACCTGATGAAGGAGCTGCACTCCAAAAGCTGCATTCTCCGAGCCTCGCATTCGGCGCTGGGGTGCGGTCCCCGGAGAATCGCTCGGGAACGCATGCGCGCGATCAATGCAGTGCGGGTAGCGGGCCATTGACAGAGACCCCCCCCGCAATTCTCCGTGCTCAACTGGCTGAGTTCCCGATGGCGTGGTTCTGACCACCTATTGACTGTCAGGAACCTCAGGTCCGCAGTTGCCCTGTTGGGTGGCAGGGGGATCAAGTACCATAGGTGGGGGCTTATGGGCAGCCGGGGGGGCGATTTTGCAGGCAATATGGAGCGGCACGGGGCCGCTCGTTGGGATCTTCTTTCCTGGTCCAGGTCCGCCAGTTGAGTCCGCCATGCTGTAGGCTGCCGCCATGCCATGCACGGACTCCCGACCGGAGGTGCCGGGCCCCGTGTCCGCAGCCAGAGCTGGAAGAAACACTCTGGGGCCTTGCACGCCCCCTGCAGATTTGAGAATCACTCAGGCCTTTCTTCAGGAAAGTCCAGAGTGAAACACCAGCGTTTTCAGGCTGGCGTGGGGGACATTGCCCCATTTTTGGAGAATCCAGCCCATGGATTCCAAACAAACCTGTTGGACTTTAATCTGGTGTTCTAAGACTTCTTACTGTGCCCAACCCAGTCCAACGCCGGCATCTCCACATCATGACTACTTTGCACTGAATCCAGGTGCAAAATAAATTTCTACCTCAATATGTTTGACACAAGGTTAAAAGTGTTACACTCCTTGCAGTTACAGAAAGGTCCAGGAACTACAAATATAATGGGCAGGATTCTCCATTTGGGTGACTATGTTCTCCCCCCAGAGCTGAGTTGCACCAATTTTACGATCCCCTTTTGGTCGTACAGCGGGATGCAATTCAGTGTTCCATAGCAAATTTAAGCATGGTGTGGAATACGAGGGATTCCCAGGGAACCCTGTTATCGCCCACCATCTTGAGGGGGTGGCCCGATAGCGAGATCCCGTGGCTGACCACACCCACCTCCGCACCGCAAATTGTCCCAAATTCTCCCCCCACTGAACAGCAGGCCCCCACACCCAGATTGCCTGGGTGTCTTCCCATCCCCAAATATGGGGAGACCTGACCTGCCCCCCCCCCCCCCCCCCCAGCAACCTGTAATAGGGTGACGAATCCAAGGACCCCTGTATTGGGGAACCCCCTACCCCAGGGATCCCTGTAATAGGGGGACCCTCCCAGGAACCCCGATAATATCGGGGCTTCCCCCGCCCCAGGGACCCCCTGCCTAAAGGAACTCCCTTCAGAGACCCACCTCCCACACACAGACCTCCCCCACACAGACTCCCCCACCCTCAGAAAAGGGACCCCTGTCTGGAAGCTAGAGAGCAGCCCAGACAGGGGCAATGGAAGCATTATAGCTGTAATATTTACCGTGCAGCTCCACGGGTAAATTCCTCGAAGGAGAGCAGCTGCGCCTGCATCTGGATCCCACAGATCCATTATCTGCAAGCCATTCATAGCTTCCAGTAGTGGTCGGAGCATCACGTTCAGATCAGCGCCCGGTGCTGATCCTGATTTTCCCCCGATGCCTGATTCTCCGTTCCATCGGCAAACCTATTCCGGGCGTCCTGGGATGGAGAATCATGCCCAATATTCATAATGCTTACATATCACTCAAAGCATGTGTTTAATATGCAAATAATTTTGTTCTTCCCTTCATAAGAACTCCGGCAATTAATTATTTTGGTCCAGGTTTTGAGGTAGGAATAACAATGAGGCTATTGGTGTTTAACATTGTTATTGAATAAATTGAATGGCAAGTTCAGGTGTCGGTCCATATGTTAGACATAGAAATCAGGAGGTTACAAATGCGAATGGTGCCAGGGATGTCTGGCTAACCATACCCACATGTTTTGGGCCTGTCTCAGACTTGACAGGTTCTGGATGACTTTCTTTCAGGCAATGTCCAAGGTTGTGGGGTGAAGGTGGAGCCATGGACAAAAGTGGCAGTCTTTGGGGTCTCAGAGCAGCCAGAGCTCTTTCTGGGGAGGGGAGGGCGATGCCCTAGCCGTTGCCTCCCTAATTGTCCACCGAAGAATCCTGCTTGGCTGGTAATCAGCAGCACCACCCAAAGCTGCAGACTGGTTGTCTGATTTATTGGAATTCCTCCTACTGGAGATGATAACATTTGCCATCCGAGGGTCGGAAGAGGGCTTCCACAGGATGTGTTAGCCATTTGTCAACTTGCTCCAAGTTATGTCCTGTGGCACAGACGAGCCAGACAAAGGAGGGGAGGGCAAAAGCCCAAAAAATAAAGACAGTGAGGTACAAGGGACAGAGCCGCAGGATATGGGCTCAGGGCAAGCGCAAAACCACAGGGAACAACAAAAAAAATAAACAAGCCAGTTAATACACGCTCAGGGCACACTGGGGTGTACAGCTGAGGCAGGTAGGCTAAATGGGGACCACGGCCACAGAGGGAAGGGAGACAAGTATGTGTAAATATATAAATTGATCTTTGTTTGTTTATGTTTTCTATTTTGCTCTTTGGTCTATTTCATTTGCAATTTTAATTTTACCTTGGTTGTTTTTGCTTTGCATTAGGCACGGTTTTACAACATGTAGCTTAACCTACAAACTGAAATCTAGAACATAAAATGTGAAAAACAATAAAAACATTAAAAAACAAAGAAATCAGGAGGTTGCCATCCAGTTTTACCTGTTTATTCAGAAGCTTTATAACAGTATTTTTTGTCCAGTGACTGGGCATGCAAAAAGTGTAAAGGCATGGGCTTGTGTTACTTACACACTAGATATTCATTAAACATATCAGAAAATGTTATAGAATCATGGAATCAACAGTGCAGAAGGAGGCCATTCGGCCTATCGGTTTGCACCGGCCCTTGGAAAGAGCACCCTACCCAAGCCCACACCCCCATCCTATCCCCGTGACCCTACCCAACCTTTGTTTTGGACACTAAGGGTAATTTAGCATGGCCAATCCACCTAACCTGCACAGCTTTGGACTGTGGGAGGAAACCAGAGCTTTAACCGGTTATTAAAGTTTAAGTGGCTGTTTTAAGGCATGACATAATTGTCAGTCTATCTCTCTGACATTGGAAAATGTACTTTTTACAAGTGTGGACTCTTATTCCATCTGATTTTAATTATTGATGAGATTTAAAGAAATAAATATTATGTTTTAAACTATTTTCTTTCTGTCTGTTTTCTCACCTTATTCCTTTCTCTCTCTTAATCACATTTTTCTTTCTCTTTATTTTTTTCTTCTGTGCATGATGTTACACTGAAATAAATATACTAAACAACATTTCCTGGTATAAATTCTGTATACCGATATAAGTATTGTTTAAGGTGGTATCCAGTTATTTGCCCTGACGTTTTCCACATCGAGGGTATTCTAACTGATTCTAATATTCTAACCAACACTTCCTGATCTAGATGCTTCACATCTAAATAAGTGTTATTTAACCTGCTTGTTAAAGGAGGTACCCAGTTATTTGTAGAGGCTAGCATGCGGCTTCAGTTACACAATGACCATAAGCTGTTGCATAACAAACCACGAGAGCCGTTTGTTTGCCACTGACTGCAAACTCCTCGCCATTCTAAAATATATACAGATTTATTAGTTATTCATTTCATCTTTAAAACCTTTCTTCTAAGTTTATTACATGATTATAAAATAGATATTTTACTCTCAATTAATCCCTCGGGTGAATTAATAGTTTTTACTGATGCTGTTATTGCTGTAGCCTTGCTCCAGCGACCTTCACACCTTGAGTTTCCAATGACTAACTCATTCACCAAGTGCAAAGTCTGAGGCAACATTAAAAAGTATGTCATAAACATCCTCTTTTGGCATTGTTGTTAACAGCAGTTCCACTAAGTGATACAAGACGAAAATACGCGTTGCAAGCACATTTCATTTGCTTGAGCTGCAGAAAATATTTGAAAAAAATAAACTTTTTCATTTTTTTGAATTTGCTGCAAAGGTTTATGTTTTTAATTACCTTATTCACAAGTGCACAATCACTGTGTAAGGCATGCAACGTAGAACCCCTGAAGAATATGATATAGTAGTCTCTGCTTGATACTAATCTGGTTGAATTCATCATCTGTCCCTTCCCTTACCCTAACCTCATCCCCCTCCCCAGCTGAATGAAAAAAAAAATGTCTTTGAACATAATAGCAAAGTGGCTTAATGAGAGGCTAATTTATTTGTACGTGTGTTTAATTCATTAATTTGTCTCTCTTTTTAAAAAGAACTATCACCTATAACCTTTTTGCTCACCTATGTGCGTCTCCTTGTTAGCATTCTTCAGATGGAAGATTGCTCCTTTCGATATGGGAGATTATTATTTTACGCAGTTTTGAAAAAACTCCAACTCATAACTGCATTGCCTATATGCGTGCTGCAACTCCATTTTGAGGTAGCTGCACTTTCTCTTTGCGTCTCTTTTTCAAGTTATAAAGGCGTCATTTTTCTGTATATGTGGATGTCCTCCCAAATCCTTGTAGTCATGGATTCAGATTTAATTTGGATATTGACTTGCTGCCATGTACTGTTTCTCCTCTGGACACAATGCAAAAACACAAAGTCAGTTTTTATATGTACTCTGATGACATTCAGGTCCACTTCAACCACCATCTCTCTCATCCCCTCCACTGTTTTAAAACTATCATGCTGCTTGCCCAACATTCAGTATTGAATGTTCAGTATTGAATGTTGGGAACTTTCTCCAAGTAAAAATTAGGATTACCAAAGTGTTTGTCCCCTCAACAAACTCTATTCCCTAGCCACTGACTCCATCTCTCTCCCTACATTGGCTATTCCAATGCACTTCTGGTCGGCCTTCCATATTCTATCCTTTGTGAACTTCAGCTCACCCCAAACTCTGCTGCATGTATTGTACCTAGCATAAAATCATTGCCCGCCCATCACCTGCATTTGTTTTTGGTTGGGCAACATTTCATTCTTAAAATTATTTTTAAAACTAAATTTAGAGTAACCAATTTTTAAAAAATGTTTTTCCAATTAAGGGGCAATTTAGCATGGCCAATCCATCTAACCTGCACATCTTTGGGTTCTGGGGGTGAAGCCCATGCAGACATGAGGAGAATGTGCAAACTCCACACGGACAGTGACCCAGGTCCGGGATTCGAACCTGGGTCCTCAGCGCCGCAGTCCCAGTGCTAGCCACTGCGCCACATGCCGCGCTTTAAAATTATAAATACTATTTTCAAAACCCTCTATGGCCTCATTACTCCCTGTCTCTATAATTTTGACAGCTTCACAACCTCCTGATTCATCTGCCCTCCTCAGCGCCTGGACTCCGTCGCACCCCCAATTTTGTTGCTGCACCATTGACTGCTGTGGTTTCAGGTGCCAGAGTCCTAAGCTCTGAAATGTGCTCCCTAACTCTCTCCACCTCTCCTCCTTTGAGATGGTCCATAAAACCCACGTCGTACAAAGTTGCCCCAAAAAAGCTTAGAAAGTTGCCAAAAAAAAGGGAGCAGGCCTTGAGGATTGGCAGCATCTCAGCAAAGGAGAAGGGCGGCACAGCGGTGCAGTGGTTAGCACTGCTCCCTCACTGCGCTGAGGACATGGTTTTCGATCCTGGCCCCGAGTCACTGTGGAGTTTGCATATTCTCCACATGTCTGCTTGGGTCTCACCCCCACAACCCAAAGATGTGCAGGGTAGGTGAATGTGCCACGCTAAAATCGCCCCTTAATTGGAAAAGAAATTGTATGCTCTAGAATTCAGCAAAGGAGGACCAAGAAGCTAATGAAGAAAGGGAAAAGAAAACATGCATGTAAACCAGCAAGGCACACAAAAATGGACTGTAAAAGCTTTTATGGGTATGTAAATAGGAAAAGATTAGCAAAGACAAATGGGGTCCATAACTGGCAGAGGCATGGAAATATATAATGGGAAATAATGAAAGGCAAAGAAGTTAGTTAATTACTTTGTGTCTGTCTTCACGATACAAAAATTGCCCCCAAATAATAGAGAACCAAGAAAATGAGGAACTGAAAGAAATTGATATTGGTTAAAATAAAGTCGTTCTGGAGAAATTATATGTGACTGAAAGTTGATTTTTTTCCCCCTGCCCCCCTGTGGTTTTTGTTCTGCTGTGGGAGGCAGCCCGCCATTGGCCGGTGGTGGGACCCTTCAGTCCCGCCAATATCTACAGGGATTCGCGTAAACCGCACCCTTCTGCGGCATGGTGATCCACATCCCGGAGTGTTGGAAGAAGTGGCTGTGGAGATAGTGGATGTATTGGTGATGATCTTTCAAAATTCTATACTTTCTGGAACGGTTCCTGCAGATTGTTAGGAAGCACATGTAACCCCACTATTGAAGAAAAGGAGAAAGCCAGAAACTACAGACCTGTTAGTTTAACATCCACAATCGGGAAAATACAAGAATCTATTACAAAGGATGTGATAGCTGGACACTTAGAAAATAATTATCTAATTGGGCAGTCCCAACATGAATTTATGAAAAGGAAATCATGTTTGACAAATGTGCTGGATTTTTTTGAGGGATGTTATTAGCAGAGGAAATAAGGGGTATTAGTATATGTGATATATTTGGATTTTTAGAAGGCATTCAATAAGATTTCACACAGGAAGGTAGTAAACCAAATTAGATCACATGAAATAGGAGCTAATATACGGTTATAGATTGAGGATTGGTTACTGGACAAAAAACAGAGTCAGGCATAAAGGGATCATTCTCAGGTTGGTAGTCTGTGACGGGTGGGGTACCACAAGGATCAGTACTTGGGGCAAGCTGTTCACAATCTGTATACATGATTTCGATTTCGAAATGTAATATTTCCATATTTATGGATGGATCAAAACTAGGTGGGAATGTATGTTGTGAGGACATTGCAAGGCATCTTCAAGGGATTTGGACAAGCTTAGTGAGTGGGCAAGAAATTGGCAGAAGGAATATAACATGGAAAAATGTGAGGTTATCCACTTTAGTAGGAGGAGCCAAGGTGCACAGTATTTCTTAAATGGTAAAATATAGGGAAGTGCTGGTGTCCAAAGGGACCTGGGTGTCCTTGTTCGTAAGTTACTGAAAGCTATCACCCAGGTGCAGCAAGCAATGAGGAAAGAAAATGGTATCATAGAACTTACAGTGCAGAAGGAGCCCATCAAGTGTGCACTGGCCCTTTGAAGGAACACCCCACCTAAGCCCACGCCTCCACCCTATCCCCGTAACCCAGTAACCCCACCTAACATTTTTGGACACTCAGGGCAATTTATCATGACCAATCCGCCTAATTTGCACATCTTTGGACTATGGGAGGAAACTGGGGCACCCGGAGGAAACCCACGCAGACACGGGGAGAACGTGCAGACTCCGCACAAATAGTGACCCAAGCCGGGAATCGAACCTGAGACCCTGGAGCTGTGAAGCAATTGTGCTAACCACTGTGCTACCATGCTACCCACGGTATGCTGGTCTTTATCGCAAGAAGATTTGAGGACAGAAGTAAAGATGTCTTGCTTTAATTGTGTGTAACCTTGGTGAGACCACGCCTAGAGTATTGTATACAGTTTTAGTCCCCTTACCTAAGGAAGAATACACTGAGAGTGCAGCAAAGTGCAGTGGAAGCTCACCAGACTAACTCCTGCGATGGCGGAACTGTCCTGTGAGGAGAGATTGAGGAGACTCCGCCTGGATTCTCTCTAGTTTCGAAGAATGAGAGGTGATCTCATTGATATTTTAAAAGGGGCTAGACAGGGTAGACGCAGAAATACCAAGCTGATCAAAGGGGGGCTGTAGAATCAGGGGACACAGTCTCAGAATAAAGGAATTTCTTCACTCAGAAGGTGGTGAATCTTTGGAATTCTTGACTCCAGAGGCTTCGGAAGCTCAGTCACTGAGAATGTCAAGACCGAAACTGATAGATTTCTGGATACTAATGACATCAAGGGACATGGGGATAGTGCAGGAAAATGGTCTTGAGGTAGATGATCAGCCATGATCTAGTTGAATGGCAGAGCAGACTCAATGGGCTGAATAGCCTACTCCTGCTCCGATATCTTTGACCAAGGTTTTGGTCACCTGCCCTTAAATCTCGTTATGTGGCTAAGTGTCAAATGTTGTTTGATTACACTCCTATAAAGTGCCTTGGGACTTCACTATATTTTACAAATTTAAAGGTGTTGTATAAATTCACGATGCTGCTGTTGTTTTTTTTGTTATTTGGAATGACTGCTACAGAGCTATTCTGCAGTGCAAGAAAAGTGAATAATAAATTTGGAAACCTTAAAGGGTTGTCAGGAACGGACATTCGTCACAATCTGTTTGAAGAACAAAACAAGTGTCAGCCACCTTTGGGTTTCAACTAAAAGAATGTAGATGCCTGAAGAGCACATCCTTTACACTGTAGTGCAGGGACTTGTTGATCCAAGACCAATCTTTTATCTCATGGCTGATTGATGCAGTGTGTAATTCCACTTGTCATTTATGGTTTTACACCAGCTCTTAAGCTGGTTGTGAAATATGAAATGTCAAAACTATATGAAATAGCTTCCCATATTATCTACCAGCAAAGAAGGAAGATATTTATATAAAAAACATGCTATATAAGCACCATTTGCAGAATTGCATTTGTGCCTGAACATTTCAGAGGTGCATTGTTAATTTAAGGATACTCCATATTAGAAGGGGGGCAAATCCTATTTTGATTGATTCTGGGTGATCTACATTTTAAACACATGCATGAACTGACACCATGATACAAATGGCATCATGATCCAGGCTTGCATTCCAAAAAGCAGCAAGATCTGTACCACTGTGTCAGGTGTAAAATGTTGTTGCATCGGTTCCTCACTTTGAATTAGGACAACGCTCCTTCCTAGGGTGGCATGGTTGCACAGTGGTTAGCACTGCTGCCTCACAGCTCCAGGGATCCAGGTTCAATTCCAGCCTCGAATGATTGTCTGTGTGGAGTTTGCACTTCCTCCCCGTGTCTGCATGGCTTTCCTCCGGTTTCCTTCCACACTCCAAAGATGTGTAAATGAGGTGGATTGGCCATGCTAAATTGCCCCTTTAGTGTCCAAAAGGTTAGATGGGGTTACTGGGTTATGGGTGGAGGCGTGAGCTTAAGTAGGGTGCTCTTTCCAAGGGCTTGTGCAGACTCGATGACCTCCTGCACTGTAAATTCTATGATTCTACGAAGATACGGGTGGATTAGATAGTCCTTATGGGCTTTCACAGTTTCTAAGCATGTTCTGTTTCTGATCATTGTCATGTGAGAGTAACTTTAAGAAATGGGTGTTTATAAATGGGTGTGTATATAAATGTCTGTAGTGAGAGTACCTTTAAGAAATGGGTGTTTATTACTGCAGTGATGTCAGAGAGTGGGTGGAGCTGGGCTGTCTGTCAGCTTGTTAGATTTGTTTTAGGCTGTTTGTTGCAGGGTATGTTTTAGTTTTGTTTTCAGTGTTGGAGCTGAAGCCAGACCAAGCAGGTTTACTGCTGTTCTCTCTGCCATCAAAAGACTATCTCTTGATCATTTGGTGAATTCAGAATTGTAAATGTTTTCAGTAGTGACTTTAACCTGATGTGCTTCTGTTAAAGTTCTTTTTTTAAGTCGTATGGATGTTGAAAGGAAAGCTTAAAGGATTACTTAGTGTTGTATTCTTTGGGGGTTGTATTTGAATTAATGGTTGCTAAGATGTTCACTAGATGTTTTAAAAAGGTTAACTTGAGTTCATAGGAAGGATCCTGCTAATGTGGAAGGAGGCGAAGTCCCCCAGCGTGGAGGCCTGGATAAACGACATGGCTGGGTTCATAAAGTTGGAAAGGATTAAGTTTGCCTTAAGGGGGTCTGCGCAGGGGTTCTACAGGCGGTGGCAACCGTTCCTAGACTACCTCGCGGAGCGTTAGAGGAAGGTCGGTCAGCAGCAGCAGTAACCTTGGGGGGGGAGGGGAGGGGGGAACGAGAGATTGTTTGAGGGGACGGACGAGCGGGGGATAACATGGAGGGTGGGCGAAACTGGCACGAACGGGCGAGAGCCAGTGTATAAAGCTCTGTAAATATATCATCTTACCATGTATATATCTTGCTCAGGGCGATTTTGTGTTATTTTGTTACGGGGTGGGGGGGGGGTGTTTATTGTTTGTAAGGGGGAAAAATTGTTTTGTTTTGTTAAAAAACTTTAATAAATATATATTTTTTCAAAACTTGAGTTCATAGAATAAACATTGTTTTGCTTTAAAAAATACTTTTCCATTTCTGCTGTACCACACCTGTAGAGTGGGTCGTGTGCTCCCCATACCACAATCTATTAAAAGTTGTGGGTCAGGTGAACTCCATGATGCACTTTGGGGTTCTCTAAACCCTGGCCCATAACTTCATGTATTGGCAATTGTAAGAGTGTTACCTGCCAGTTGTCGGCCCGCGACTTCTTTGTGTGAAGATCTTGCTTTCATACTTGAAGTTCATACTGTCACCATGCCTAGGTTTTAACTTAGGTCTTCCTGTCAGTATCAGTTCACAATGATTGGCTTCAGTCGACAAAGCTGTAGCATTGACAACAAAGTTAACATCTTAGGGACATACCAATAACTCAAAGGAATATAGCAGCTTGACCCTGTGAAAATATTTACAGACACTTGTTAGTTCTTTTCAGACTGTATGGCCACAATCATCAAGCAAGTATATCTCGTCTTGGTGTCCATATAAATGAAAAACTTGGAAAAATGCAAAACAAACAAGGACACAATATTGTCAGAAATTGCGAAGTTTGCCCTGGTGAGAAAATCCCAGGTTTGATAAATCCAAGATTAACTAGCTCTGGGTTTTGTCCTGGGATTTCAGAGGGATCGGCATTGAACTGAAATTAATCAGCCAATGAGCCAAAGCGCGAAGCGTATCTACCAGGAAGAAGGATGGGAAACTGCTTGGGGGAAGCGGAGAAAGTGAAGCATTAACGGGGCAGTGTTACAACTTGAGGATTTTAAATCACTGTTCTTGTGAAAGAGCCAACCCGTCAGATCAATTGCATTCCCACATTATTATTTTCTTAAAAATAGGTATTTGTTTTTTTTCTAAACTGGCAATAATCTGGAGTGCCCAATGCAATGGGTAAAAAAGTGACATAATTATTCAGGTGCTTTCTCTGTGCATAATCATGGCAAAGTGACCTGCAGCATCACAATAAGTAGTTCTTGGTGTTGACTTGACTTAATCTGGGAATAAAGAAGCTCAGTGTGCCCCAGGTAAAATCCGCATAAAGTCTATAAAAGTATAGTGTGTCACCTGACATGAAGAAAAAAGGATGCAATCATCGACTTTTCTTTCCAGCACATTTGTGTAGTGTTTAGAGCTTGATGCTAGTTCCCAGGTGCCAATTTCTAGGAGCAGACCTATGGCTTTGGATTAGTGCAGTCCTTGTCTAACAATTAACTGTAATTCGGAGCAACTCGGTTGTTCGAGAAGATGTGGGATTCTTGCCATGTTCTCTTGTCACCTCTGACTGCAGAAGTACTTCATTGTTAGCTTATAGCATGCATGCAGCTGTCTATACTGATTTTGCACACTGGGCTAAATCGCTGGCTTTTAAAGCAGACCAAGGCAGGCCAGCAGCACGGTTCAATTCCCGTACCAGCCTCCCTGAACAGGCGCCGGAATGTGGCGACTAGGGGCTTTGCACAGTAACTTCATTGAAGCCTACTTGTGACAATAAGCGATTTTCATTTTCATTTTTTCATTCAAATGCATGCTCTCTGAGAGCTGAAGTAGAACCATAGAATTGCTACAGTGCAGAAGAAGGCCATTCGGCCCATCAAGTCTGCACTGACCTTCTGAAATCACATCCTTCCTAAGCCCACTCCCCGCCATTATCCCACCTAACCTGCACATCTTTGGACACTAGGGTCAATTTAGCACAGCCAATCCACCTAACCTGCACATCTTTGGACTGTGGGAGGAAACAGGAGCACCTGGAGGAAACCTACATAAACACAGGGAAAATGGGCAAACTCTATACAGTCACCCAAGGCCGGAATTGAACCTGGGTCCCTAGTGCTGTGAGGCAGCAGGGCTAACCACTGTGCCACCGTGCCACAAATTGTTTAGGCAGAGAATGTGGGTGCTTTGGCACTCATTTCTAGCCACTATGCGGCCTCTTAATGATTAAAAAATGGCAACAGTCCACCCCCACCCCTCATCCCCGCGTCGTCGCCCCGTCCCCAGCCACCAGTGCTACTTAAAGTGATCTTGAATGATCTAGAGTTTAACTGTTGGACAGTTTCTTCTGGCTGCTGCTACAATTCCACTCATTTATTTCCTATAGTTGTTTACTGTTTCAATGTTACAGGGGACGTTATCGGTGTCCTCAAACAATGGGCGGGGGTCGGAGAATCGGTGGGGGGGGGGGTGCGTGAATCCCGCCTCGCCACTCCGACGCTGGCTGCCGAATTCTCCGGCGCCGGTTTTCGGGCGGGGGCCGTTAGCAGCGCCCCCCCCCCCCCCGGCAATTCTCCGGGCCCCGATGTGTCGAGCGGCCACAGGTTTTCGACCAGTCCCGCCGGCGTGAAATAGATATGGTCCATCCCAGCGGGACCTGGCTTGGAGGGCAGCTTGCGGAGTCCTCGGCGGGGCGCGGGGGGATCCGGCCCCGGGGGTGGGGGGTACGGTGGCCTGGCCCGCGATCAGGGCCCACCGATCTGCAGGCGGGCCTGTGCCGTGGGGGCACTCTTTCCCTCCGCAAGACTCCGCCATGGCCGGCGCGGAGAAGAAACCCCCTGCCATGCGCTAAACCACGCCGGCGGGTCTGCGCTTGCGCTAACCCGCGCAGTCCCTTCGCCGCCGGTTGGCGCAGCGCCAATCCCTCCAGCGCCAGCATAGCCCCGGACGTGTGGAGGATTCCGCAACTTCCGGGCGGCTAGACACCGGAGTGGTTCGCGCCTCTCTTGCCGCCGGTATGGACCGCCCCGTCAATTGCGGGAGAATCCCGCCCAATGTTTCTACTGGATCACTCTGGAAGAACCCGAGAGCACTCAACCGAGTGCGTATCAAGCTTTGCGGTAGTTTGGTGTGCCGTGATCAAATGGTTCAGTTGTTCTGTGTGTTATTATGAGAGTTTTGCAACCAATATAAAGCATCTGACCTCAACCACAATGGTGACCCAGGACCATATGCTATAGTGTACATTACGTTTCCGAAAGGTTACTTTAATGACCTGGGAGCTGGAATACACCATCTCCAAAATTGCGGGAGTAGATTGCAGCTCCCAGTTGGAAATCCTATGGTCATGATACTGCCTCTGCGTATCTTGCTGTAGTTCTACTTTCCTACCCAGGTTTGTGAAAGTCAGGCTTAACTGGGTCCTGAGGTGACTGCCCATCAGCAGCTCAGCTGGTGCCACTCCTGTTGTTACATGAAATGAAAATCACTTATTGTCACAAGTAGGCTTCAAATGAAGTTACTGTGAAAAGCCCCTAAAAGTCACCATTCCGGCGCCTGTTCGGGGAGGCTGGTATGGGAATTGAACCATGCTGCTGGCCTGCATTAGTCTGCTTTCAAAGCGCTGTCCTATAATTAAAAAGGAATCTCGTCAGTCGCATGTCCAGGGAGTTCACGGTCTGCTCCCTCATGCCTCTTTTAAATGTCTGAACGGCCCCTAAGATGACGGATGATAGGGGGCAGTTCTAATGTGCCTGATTCCGTTCATCTTCGTGAAAGTGGCAAATTCTCCGCTTGTGAATGCCGATCTATTGTCGGTCACCACTTCAGGGATTCTGTGAATGCTGAATGAGCACCTCAACTTCTCGATCAAGGCCCTTGGTGTAGTTGAGATCACCTTTTAGACGTCAAGCCATTTGGAGTGGGCGTCTGCAATGACAAGAAATATGGACCCTATAAAAGGCCCGCAAATCAGCATGCAGTCTTACCCAGGCAAGCCCTGGCCATTCCCAGGGGTGGAGGGAGGCTGCAGATGGAAGTTTTTGGTGTTCCTGACCAGCAGGACAACTGCGCCCAACTTGCTCAATGTCCCCATCGATTCCAGGCCGCCAGACATAACTTCAAAGCAGCATCTTAATTTTTGAGGCAACCGGGCGACCATTGCGTAAGTCTTTCAAGATCAATTCCTGACCCGGCAGTGGGATAACCACTTGAGCCCCCCACAGGGGGATGCCGTCTTCCACACTCAATTCATGTAGTTTCTGGGCTGTAGGATCCGTTTGTGTCCATCCTCGTATCTGAACAGCCGTCAGTGTGCCCACAAAATTCAGAGCCACCATGGCTTCAACCACCACTGGTGGAGAGGGGGGCGACTCAAGCAACGGGTGATGACTAAGGGCATCAGTGTGGGCTATCTGGGCCTGTGGGCGATGTTGAAAAAAATACTCTATTAGAATCCCAACAGTTAGGGTACTGGGCCAAAACCCCAGTATTTCAGTTTATTTGTAAGACTGTGCAGAAAGAATGATTCGCTCCAGGAGTGATGGCAAGATGAAATTGGTATTTTAAAACAAAACTTTATTATTAACACAATATTATTATTATTATTATTATTATTAATGACCAAGGAAGCCAGTATGAATGACAAGGTTTATTTTGACTAAACATGACGTCTGCCCGTAACTGTGTACACATCACAGTCCCCAATAACCAACATGCCGGTACCTGCTTGGGCCGGCTTTTGTGCTCGGTTTTATGAGCCCCGGCTGAGTGGGCCGCCGCCCACTACTGGGGAAGCTCGTACTCCACGACCCCCACAGAGAGATCGTTTGAGGTTTTCCCGTGCGTTTCGTGGGGATTATGACAGGTATCTTTGCTATTCAAACAAATCCACAAATTTGAGACCTGCTCTACCAGGTCTAATCTGCACAAGTTTGGTCCCAAGGACTTTGAACATCAAATTCACATGAGTGGAGGCAACTTTTGATTTCTATGAGCACTACCTCCGTGAAAAGCATGTGTAGATCCCGACCTGTCCTGACAAAACTGCAGGCCCACCAGTCTCACCCAACTTATCTTTCCCCTGCCACTTACCCATCTTATCGTCCCCTCTCTGACAACACATAAACAAAATCAAACAGATTATGCACGTGTGAATTTATAAATTTGGATTGCAATCATGACAAAATTCCTGGAAAAATAAACTAATCACCCCTTTGCATTCCTATGGTGCCTGTTCTCCGTGTGCCTTTTGCCTCTCCTCAGTTTCCTCCAAGGTGTTTCCCCAGTGGTTCAGTCCAAAGCTGGCCTTGCAGGATGACCTGAAACAGCTTTGCATAGAGGGCTTGGCAAATAATCATTATTAGTTAAAAACTGATGTATGCCGCACGAGGGAACAGTAAAAGCGTAAATGGAGAAGGTGCGGGGGCGATGAATAAATTCTGCATTGACCTATAACCTGCTACTTTTGTCACAGCCCAAAGTTTTTATTTTCACAGATATATTTCTGGATATTATAGTCTGTGTTGCATTTGATTGAGTTACCATAACGTACATACATTTCTAAACATTTCAAATTGAAAGGTTTGTATATCTATTCATGCACTAATGTAAATTCCAAACAAATACTGAGGCATTTTTCCTCTTACTTCCATGTGTTTGGCGCATACACCCAATGGAGAGCGGAAAAATCAGCAGTCCTGAAAGGCTGCTGGAAAACATGATAGTCGGATTTTACTCATTAAAAAGTGCCTCCTCGTCACCACTCCTTCAATGGCCCCACCTCATTCTTTAAGACTTTTCTTCTGCCAACAGAGCAGCCACCAGTCTCCCCTACCCGTCTTCAATCCTCAGTTGGTGAGCTTTGAACTCATTGAAGGGTTGGCTGTCGCCAATTTTATTAAAGCAAAACACAATCACCAGAACAAGGTCAGGGGATTTTTGTATTCGTTGATTTGCTAGCATGTTACGTTACAGCTTCACAAAATGATTTCAGCAGTGGTATGGTTCCTCTACTTTGACTGGCTGTCATGGTTTATCACAAGTAAAGACAGGTTCCCAGGGAATTTAACATTTGCAATGAAACTTCCTCACAGAAAAGTCTGACAGTCTGTGTTCTACGGATTGATGATTTATATGCCCGTTTGGTTCTGATCTCTGAGAAATTGCGGTTTAGCTGGTTCTTTTAAGATTCTTTGTTCTTGTTTTCTCAAATTGAAGTTAGGCAACTCAAGTCCCGTCTGAGCTAAAGGGAGACAACTTATTGACCTTGCAGCACACCTACCTGACCTTTGTTATTTGTCAAACCTATCATGTTGTGGCATGAAAAAATTCTGTTGTCTTATTAAATTGAACTAGTTCCAGCGAGTAAAGCCCATCTCCATTATCTGCCTTTCTGCCAGCCTCTTGTGAGTCTCTATTAAGGATGATGGGCAGGTGACATTACTGAGGGTTGCAAGTTTCTCTATTTAAGTATCATCGTTTGTGATCTTATTTTTATTATTTTGTTGGTTTTCTCTAGTTTTTCCCCTCTTATTCTTCAAAATATCCGGAGTCCCCAAACTCTGTCCAGGCAATGGGATAGATTGGACATCTATTTCCTGTTTTTGACTGCAGTGCTTAGAATTACGTGCCTGTGGGAGAGTTTCTGGCTTAACCTTGATACCTCACTTTCAAAGATACGACTTTAAGTCAGGAAGTCATTCGGGAGGAATTGCTGCAAGTGAATAATCGTTTTATATTGTTATCGTCCATTGGTTTTGCAATAATAAAGTAACCATAGCCCCAGATAACCATAGGCGACTTTCCCCTTTGAGGGGGAGAGCTGACTGGTGCTGATTTAACCTGAGGGTCACCACACCTCAGGCAAGGGGCAAGTTTGAGAAGGCAGGGCCTTAATGAATAACCTCAGCCAGTACAGGAACTGAACCCATGCTGTTAATCTCACTCTACATCACAAACTAGCTGTCCAGCCAACTAAGCTGAACCGGGTTTGCAATCTATTGCATTGCTCTACTGCCTCGTGAGTCATGTATTTCTTTGACATAATCACAGGCCACTTGTAATTCGAGACCATGCGACCATAGGTTTGTTGATATATCTCCATTGAGTAGTGCTCGATCTGAGCATTTGAGTTGTCGGAGAAATTTCTATTTGGCTGAGGGGCAGCTCTCAGCTGACCTTCTGATTGAGTAACATTTCTCTAATAATTTGATAGAACCTATTGAAAAAGAAACATTGAATTGGAGTACAGTTGGAGAAATCCATCTCCAAGTAATTATGATCAGCTTACTCTGAATGGGTGCACTGAAGAATAAGCCTCAGATTTTTTGCCAGGGCAAAGAAATAAAAGCCTGTTTCATACGAAGCAAGCAAAATTCATTCTTTCATCAAGCTAATATTTGCAGAATGGTTTTGGACTAGTGTAGCATTTCATTTTTAACTGCTATATTTCAAAGTATTGCACATTTGTGATTGCTTTATCTGTGAGAAAGTGAGACGATCGTCTGTGAGAGTTTTAGTCCATTTTAGGTCATCATTGGAATGAGGAGAGAACAAGATATTGCATCAGTCCTAAGTTTAACGATGGTTCTAAAATAGTTTTTCCAGTTCGTAATTTGTTTCTTTCTCTGTTTTATCAACCTGTCAGTCCCTAACATTCAATTACCTGGCTAATGATAGAGTGAATCCCCTGATATACTGAAGTGCTGCTGTGGCAATTAGGCTTTTGTTCCGAACAGTTTCCTTTATGTGTTACAAATGGCTAGCTGAGCAGTCCTGTCTCACATCTCGTGCCAACACTGCTATCTCTGAACGAAGCATCATCTCCAGGCCTCAGTTCGTCTATGTAATTTCAACTGTGCTCTCCATGTGCTCAAAGGCACACCATAAATCCACCATACATGTGCATTGTGTACACTTCAATGTCAGAAACTGGGGAATATATTGGCGACCTGTAGTTCTGTCCTTTCTTAGATTTGGATTTGAATCTATATCAGAAAACGTTGTTGGCTGCAAGATCCTTATATAAGAATCGATTTACTAAAGCTGCACCAGGGATGAGGAATTTAAGTTATGTGGAGAGACTAGTGAAGCTGGAATTATTCACTTCAGGGAAGAGAAGGTTGGGGTTCAGAGGTTTAATAGAGGTGTTTGCAATTCTGAGGGGCTTTGATAGAGCAAATATAGAAAATTTGTTTCAATTGTATTGGGGTTGGCAACCAGAAGACAGATAATTGCCAGCAGTACCAGGGGAAAGATTAGGGCCGGAATTCTCCAGTTGGTGGGATTCTCTGTTCCCGTCGGCAGCGCTTGCCCGCCAGTGGGTTTCCCGGTGGCTTGAGTGTATCTACAATGGGAAATCCCATTGACAAGCGGCGGGAGTAGTGAATGCCGCTGCCAGCGAATGGTGCACTGCCAAGAAATTCACAGCCACGGGAACGGAGGATCCAACCTGAGCTGATTTTCCATTTTACTCAGTGACCTGTTACGATTTGGAACGTGCTGTCTGAAATGGTGGTGGTGGTTGACTCAGTAGTAACTTTCAAAGGAGAATTGGACAAATCCTCAAAAAGAAAACTTATTCAAGGCTGTGGGGAAAGATCAGGAGAGCAATATTAATCAATAGCTTTTTCTAAGGGACACGATGGGCTGAATGGCCTCTTGTTCTGTAAGATTTGTACAGTTTTTGTAAATTCCTAATTATCATTAACAGATAGGGAGAAAATAGCCTTAAATTCAGCATTAATTAGTGTTGAAGGGATCGTCTAAGCTGGAGTGGTCACAACATGGCTGGCATTTGTCTCAATAGGAGGAAGTGTTCTGCAAAGTGAGGCAGAGGCAAATTGTTGCAATAGAGTGGAGGGAACCCCTGGAACACATTCCAATCAGCAATACTAAATATATCATTGCCTTTGCTAGGAACTGAAGAAATGCTGCGACCCACATAATAAGTTGCTGAGTAGACAAGTCTGTACTGTTTATTTACTAGACTTTAATGTTCTCTGATTCTAGGCTTGCTGTTTTTCTTTAAAGCAGGGATTTTGTGTGATAATAATGAATTACCTCATTTCATTGTGAAGACTGATCCAATTAAGTACCAAGCTGTTTGAATCATACATATGATGCTTTTCATATTTAAGCTGAGAAAATAATGTCCTTCTTTTGTTTGCAATGAAATATGTTTTTGAATATATGGGTCTCAAACAAAAATTACACAATCTAGATTACTTTGGAAATCTATGCATCTCATTCAGACTGGAAGCATTTAAAGAGAGATGCATTTTGTTAGATGTGACAGCAAGAAGGCTGGATTAATTTAACAAAAGGAATGTAAGGAAACATACTGCTGACAAGACACTGAAGCAAATTTTGAGCTGATAACCAGGGTGTACAAAGTTTCACATAGCCGGATGATGAAATACAATTAAATGAAGATATTTAGAGAGATGAGATCACGCTTCAGAAAAACGGCAAGTTCTGGAGAGGGGGAGGCAATGGCGTAGTGGTACCATCACTGGACGAGTAATCTAGAGACCCAGGGTAATACTATAGGGACCCGGGTTCGAATCCCACCCTGGCAGATGTTGAAATTTGATTTCAATAAAAATCTGGAGTGTAAATCTTATTAATGTTGACCATTAAGCGATTGCTTGTTGTAGAAACCTATCTGGTTCACTAATGTCCTTTAGGGAAGGAAATCTGCCATTCTTACCTGGTTTGACCTGCATGTGACTCCAGACTTACAACAATGTGGTCAACGTGAAACTGCTCTCTAAAATGGCTTAGCAAGCCACTCAGTTTAAGGGCAATTAGGGGTGGGCAATAATTGCTGGCCCAACCAGCAACACCCACATCCCAAGAATGAATTTTTAAAAGTCTAAAAGCGAAGATAGAGATTTGAATATTCAGCGTGATTTTAATTAATGCATTGTTGAGTTCAGAAAAGGTCTGAAAGAAGTTGTGAATAGCAAGGTTCAAAGTATGTACCTATCAGGAGAATTATGAAGATCCATTGGCTGAAAAGCAAGTGAGAACAATTGGACAACAACAACCGTGCATGATGGAAAAATACAACTCCATTGACTCCATGACTGTGTGCTGAGAATGAATGAAAGAATCTACCAAAGCAAATCTTGGTTTGGAAACCCCAGATACGAAGGTACAGAGAAGGGAGAGTTCAATTAATTGATTGTGATTCTTGATAGAGTCACAGAAAGGATGGATGAGGGCAGTGCAGTTAACGTTGTGTAGTTGGACTTCCAAAATGCACTTAATAAAATACCACATATTAGGCTAGTAGCAAAACTGAAGCCCTTGTAATAGCATGGGTACAAAATTGGCGAAGGAATAAAAAGCAGAGAGCTGTGGTGAATGGCTATTTTTTGTACAATGGAGTGCTCCAAGGTTTAGTACGAAGAACACTGTTGTTTTTGATAAACATCGATTTGGATTAGTGGGTGCAGAACACAAATTTGAAATTTGCAGATGACATCAAACTTGGGTGTGTAGCAAAGAGTGAAGAAGACAGTAATATACTTCAAGAGGACATGGACAGTCTGGTGGAATGGGTAGACACATGATAGATAAAAATCAGTGCAGTAATGTGTGAGGTGATACGCTTCAGTAAGAATAATGAGGAGTGGCAATGTAAACTAAATGGTACAGTTTTAATGGAATGCAAGAAGCGAAAGACCTGAGGGTATTGCATGCAAACATTTGAAGGTAGCAAGTCAGGTTATCAAAGATGTTCATAAAGTGTGTGGGACCCCAGGCTTTATAGATTGGGGCATAGAGCTTGGAAATGATAATGAACCTGTTGCAGGCAATCTCATTGGGCTATATTTTACATTTCCTTGCTGGCAGTTTTGATTTTATCAGGAGGCACGTAAAATCCAACATGTGATCCATCTGCTGCCTCCACCACAATTTTCCCAGCAGACGGGATGGATTTAGACAGCCTACCAGCCAGTGGGCCAATTGAGGCCCTTAAATAAACAATTAGTTAGGTTTCGCTATGCGGGCTAATGGCAGGATGATGGGTCGGTCCTTTGTGGGCTCCTTTGCCCATCAGAGGAACCTCACAAGGTGTTAACCATCCCCACAGGTTTACTTCTTTCCAAGGCCTCTCAAATGCCCCACCTCCAACCCCCTCATCGGGATCTGCCAACTTGGCACCAGGCGAGACCCATTAAATGCACACCTGCAAAGCTTATCTTCTCATCACTTGAGCGCAGTACTGGTAGTGACTGCCACTCCTGATGGCCGTTCTTGTACTGGAGAACTGTTGGCCTCTGATTGGCCAGCAGCTCTTTGAGATGGGTCGTCCAGTCTCTGAAGGGTATAAATCCCACCTCAGTTTCGGAACAACCAAATGCCTCCTAAATGGTGGCAGGGTAGCCATTTTTTGTCTGAGTGGCCCGTCTGCTGAATGTTTATCCTGGCAGAGGAGACACTGCACCCTTTAAAATCTAGATCACTGTATTTGTAATGTATATTTTTGCATGTGTCACTTATTGGGTTTCACATTTCCATTTGTTTAGACAATTTGCAACCTGTGTCTTTGAACCTTTGGTCGCTGTAAAAAGAATTTGGTCGCCTCGTTCAAAAATTGAGTTAAGCCAGGGGAAATCTTTAGACCGTGCTGGTGACAAATGTTCACATCGGGATACCTACTGTAGACCTTTGTGAGATGAGATATTGCTTTAAAAAATATATTAAGGGCGGCATGGTATCGCAGTGGTTAGCATTGCTGCCTATGGCGCTGAGGACCCTGATTCGATCTCGGCACTGGGTCACTGTTTGTGTGGAGTTTGCATATTCTCCCTGTGTCTGCGCGGGTCTCACCACCACAACCCAAAAGATGTGCAGGTTAGGTCGATTGGCCATACTAAATTGCCCTTAATTGGGAAAAAAATTAATTGGGTACTCTAAATTTGTAGAAAAAAAATATTGAAACCATAACACCGACCACAACCGAAGTAATTCCTTCCAATCTTTCTGTTATGTTGTATGTATTTACCTTGATTGTTATTGAACCTCTTTCCATTAATATTTTATACGATAAGCCATGGTGTTTACCACTGAATTTTGTTCCATGTGGTGGTGAATTAACCTTGGGCAGCAGCCTGTGATTTGTGACACCGAGTGATTGCAATGAAAAGCACTTCACTCCTATTCTAACTTGATGAAAGTGTTATGAGAGAGGCATAAAAATGGATTATTATTTCTTAATAGCATTTCAATTCTCTTCACAACAATAATTGTCTTCACGAGATGGACCTCGCATCTGGGTTTTCTACAATAATAGCTGTCTCTTTCATTACAGTTTATAACTCGTATGCTACTGAATTTTATTTTTTGTTTTGTTTTCTGTATAATCTGAATTCTAAGAGGATTCAAGCCATTATAGAGACACATTATACATACAAAGGTTTGAGATTAATTTGAGAACAGAACAGCTGCTGTGTTCTTTTATTCATTGCTTACTTGATGTGCTGACTGACTCTGGAGTCCCGAGAGACTCAAGTTAAACCAGAGATCTCAATGGAAGAGCAAGGTTTGTTTACTTGAGAGGTGCACTTAATATTAATAAAGCAATTGTGTTCCCTTGTGCCTACCACCCTAACCCCCCTCTCACCCCCACCATTGTTCAAAACATTATCAAGACACACTATATCACTAAGCCATCCAGGACAAGAGATCCCAAGTTTGAACTCCAACCATAGCCTACCTCAGCTATGGTAAGTACAGAGTAAGTAGATTTGGCGTCCTCAGTGCCTTGGCATCAGAAAAGAGCTTTGTCTCCTGGTTACCATTCAGTGAGTTGTGCAGCACCGGGCTCTGTAGGGGTCTGAATCTAGCTTAGGTCAGGCTGCTGCCAATGACGTAGTGGTCTGCGGACACTAGCTGTATATATTCAGCGTGTAAAATTACTGACTCTGCAAGGTTGCGTAGAATGCGGGACTGTGTTACAGCAAGAGTTACTGTGCTATAGCGAGGAAGGAGACAATTGGATGTGAAGGAAAGCACAGATATTGATGAGTAGACCCAGATATACGTTTTCGGCCTGTGGCCTCTGTATGAATTTTCTCTAAATGGAAGGTTCATTGTGTTAGCATGTGTTGTGACCTGGAAATTGTGGAGATAGAGCATGTGCTTGCAAGGTTGTGGAATTAGCATTCTACACATTATGTAGTGAGAGATAGGAGCAGTGAGGTGTAATCACCATAATTCACAGGGGGAATGGAATATCTTTCCACTTTTGAACCCAGTTTCAGTATCAAGTACTCCAGTCCATGCAGACGATGCTTAAAGCCTTTCCCACTCTGTTCCCGACAGTGTTCTTTATGCCAACCTAAATACAGCATCTCCTACTGTACAAGTATGACTCTTTTATTTCTCACACCAATGATCCATTACATAGAACATACAGTGCAGAAGGAGGCCATTCGGCCCATCGAGTCTGCACCGACCCACATTAATCCCTCACTTCCACCTTTTCCCCGCAGCCCAATAACCCCTCCCAACCCTTATGGACACTACGGGTAATTTAGCATGGCCAATCCACCTAACCTGCACGTCTTTGGACTGTGGGAGGAAACCGGAGCACCCGGAGAAAACCCACGCACACACGGGGAGAACGTGCAAACTCCGCACAGACAGTGACCCAGCGGGGAATCGAACCTGGGGCCCTGGCGCTGTGAAGCCACAGTGCTAATCACTTGTGCTACCGTGCTGCCCTAATGATCCTTATGATCTCTCTGAGTGAGACTGGCAATTTGAGCCAATTAGTACTGAGTTGTGGGTTAATTTTTGTTGTGTATTATACGCTGAGAATAATGGGAATGTTTTTCAGATGACCTAATTAAATTAGTTTTATAGCTGTAAATTGGTGGCGAACATTGTGGAACTGTGTATGCCACTCTGAAAGTGAGTGCATGGGATAATATTCCCCACAAAAGATTTATATCTGAAGTGGAATCTCTTGGGTTACAATGTAAAGTGGCAAATCAGATTGTTAATTACAGTAGTTGCTCAATAGTTATGGGAGGATAGTTATAAATGGCAACAATGCTAATTGGATAACTGTCAAAGACAGAATTCCCTGGGATCAGTTCTGGGATCACTGCAGTCTATAATGTTTATGAATAATTTAATGGTGTTATCGGTACAATGCCTGACTGGGTTTGAGTTGGATGTTCTGAGAGGAATATAATCCCAAGCGATCTACAGATACTTAACAACTAAGCAGGTGGTATGTGCTATCAAAATGCAGCAATAGATTTGATACCCAACCTAATAAATCTGCAAGTCCTGATGTATCAATAAACATGATTGCAGCTGGAAAAGGATTAAGAAAAGTGTTGTCACTTTCTGAGACATTAACTGGCCAGGTTCTTCACTGATTTCAGTGGAACATCAGACAGGTCCTATCATAGGCAGGTAAAGTACTCCACTGGAGACAATAAGCTGTGCTGAAAGGTTGAGGAAATCTCTGACAATTATCAGGCCGCAAATTAAACACGCTGTAACATGTGATCATGTGTTCAGTGTGATGGTTTGCACCTTTTTCAAATCTACAATTTGGAAAGAGATTCCTTTAGTGCGCTGATTGTATATGATGAGTTTGATATTCAACTAATGTCTGTCTGCACTAGCGCATGGACGTTCATCCAAGATTCAGTACACATAGGCTTGGATTTTCATCTTTGAGGCGGGTAGTTAAGAAAACTCCCAGCTCGGCCCCCGGGCCTTGGGAAAAAGTGCTGCAAAACCTCATTATGTATGCTTGCCTGAGAGCCCAGACAGCCACCAGAGAACAAAAACACCTGTATTCAAGAGAAAGCATTGTTGATTGACAGTTTAGGCTCTCTGATCTCTGCTGTCAATTTTGCAATGTTTGTTTAAACAATGTTAAGTGGTTTCAAGGATCGGTGGTTTTTGATATTGATTCTATAATAGGCCTGGATGATTGACACTTGTATTATCTTGTAGTGAAATAACTATTTTTCCAACATAGGTGTAAGTTATGAATAAAATATTTTAAAAGCTTTTTCAACACATCCTACTGCCACTACAAGGTTCATTGATTCTAGCCAATGTACAGTGAATCAACGGGCTTTGACATGGGTGCATGAGGGTCCATAGGGGGTGGGTGGAAGGACAGAGCTTGACATGGGGACATGAAGAGGACCTTTTTAACTTACCCTATAAAGGCCTCCTCCTGCAGTCTAGGGTTCATGACTCCTCTGAGGGGCCCTGAACCACAACACTTTAAAGCATGGCCCGACTCCATGAAAATTGCCGAGGAGGAGTAGGACATGCTTATCTCAGTAATGGAGCTGGCTGGGTCAGGAGTGCTGAAACGGGCCTTTGACAGAACCCAGCCTTGTTATATTACTTGTAGTAATATATGTTACTCACTTTGCTTTCTCCCAAGATGCTCTCAAACTTGATGTTGATAAACACTCGTAGTTGTCCAATGAAAGCAAATGATTTATTGAGTAACTAAACAATTAACTTGTGAGTTTGATTCATCAATATTTTTACTAGCTATAAAATTATCAAGATAGAATAAGAATAAACTATGATTAATCTATACTGGCACTCCGAGCTAACTCTATACACCTCTGGTCTCTAGTTACTATACACACGAAGAGGCGGGAACTCAGATTGAGTCTGTCTTTATACCCCTTGCTAGTGCTGCCCTCTTGTGATCATTTAACTGTAATAACTATACATTAACCCCTTATCTATATACAGATACACAGATCACTGCAAACCTGAACCCATCAAAGGCATGGATGAAAAGCAGACAGCCCAGGAATGTAGCCGGGAATCTCAGAATTAGGACCCAGCTGCTCACTATTTTAAAGGGGCTCCTGAGTCATCCCAACTCAGTGAAAATCCAGGCCACATGCTATCTCTATCAGTCTGGATCGAGACTCAGCAGTCAAATGGGAAGCCCACTTGGTAGAATAGGGTAATCGTATAACAGTGAGTACCTGAGACATTCTGTCCGATAAGATCCCAGCTTCTATCCTTCGACAGTTTGCCTTCATTTTACTTGTCTTTGGACTAAGCAGTGTAGGTTCAGCATGACCACTTGCTCCTTTATGACTGCTGCTGGAAAGTGCACAGGGTCTAGGATACATTGGCTTGGCTGTGATGCTCCCAAATTCTTATCAATGCCCTGCATTAAAACAGGGTCCTTCATTTCCCCAGGCTGTCACTAAGTGCTTGACAGGTAAGTATGTCTAATGTGTAGCCACTCATGTAATTTTAGCAGTTGTGGCAGGCAGCTTGTGCACAATGAGGTCACATGAACATCAGTTAGATTAATGACCAGAAAATATGTTTTGAGTGATGTTGTTTGAAGGGTAAAGGTTCGCCAGGAACAGGGAGATCTCCTGTGTTCCTCTTCAAATAACCCCTTATACATATATATGTCCACTTCAGAGGGCAAACAGAACATTGGCTTAACATCTCATCTGAAAGACAGCACCTGCAACATTGTAGCACTTCCTCACTATTGCATTGAGGTGTCACTCTAATTTAGGTGCTCAAAACTCTCGAGGGAAGTTCAACTCGGGTTGCTAGCTCTGGTTGGACATATTCCTGGAGGATTGATCATGCATCTTTGGTAACCTGACATGTTATCTCAGGTTGCACGTTAAAGCAATTATCTTAGTTGAGTGTCCAAATGTCATCAAGTGTTGAATAAAACATTTGTCCTCTTGTTTTGAAGAAGCAAAACTTCAGTAAGTTGAATTACAAGATCATTTATAAACCAATGCAAGAACACAAGAAATGGAAAGATTTAAATAAAAACTAGTTTTGTGATGTTTGTGCAGTATTGACCGCAATGTGAAACAGTGATGCAACAAAACATTATTGACATCAGTAACTTCGAACTAAGGTTATTATGCAAGCTATAAAAATAATAAACAATACCAAAAGCCAAGCCTAATACCGAATCAACATTCTACAGATCTGGAAACCTGGAATATAAACAGAGAATGTTGGAAATACTCAACAGATGAGACAGCATTCTGATGAAAGGTAATAGAACTGAAATATTAGCTGCGGGCTGGATTTTATGTGTGGCAGGAACCTTGGCAGCCGTTAATGTCGACTCACTATATATGTCAATGGTCTGTTCATCCTCATTACCAGACCATATTGCTTGGTTAGACATCTTGTGGATCTTGTTTTTATGCTCTTTGGTATGTGCTCTTGGTTTGTTACAACGCTGTATCTTTCGGGCCTTTAGTTGTGGCTTCTCATAATGTCGAACCATTTGTCTTGGCCTCTGTTTTCTCCACCAGCTCCTCCAATGCTCTCTGATGTCACATGCCTTACGTAAAACATGAACGCTTGGACATTTCCTGGGTGCATGTGTGAGGCTGCATCACCCAAACAGTCTGCATTGGCTATGGCACCAATACGGATGAATTGTGCATAGTCTATAGCAGTGCTTTTCAAACGTTTTTGCCTGGGACCCATTTTTGCCAACCGGCGATCCTTCATGACCCAAGCCGGCTGACCTTTTTGACGCACCATTTTCACTTACCTTTAATAAAACCAATGAGCCTGCTTGGTACTCACGATCTCACGTGATTTGTCATTCAGTATTACATTTCTGATAATGACTTCCGCTGATGATTTAAGATCTCACTGCATTCACTGAAATAAATTTGCCCTCAAACTCGCCATGTTTATTCTTCAAGTTTTGAGGGTTTTAAACTTTCATTTGCCAGTACTTCCCTGCATATAACGCACATGAACTTTGAATCCTGATTTGCGGTGGAACAATTAATAACCCATACCTCAAGTAATCACCTTTATGCTGCTTTGTTACTGTTTTCAGCTTCTTCTTCATGGGTTGTTCACCAGAGGCCCTGGAGTTCACACCAGCACTGCTGGCAGCTGCAAAATGGAGGAACCTCTTTCGTGCCCAGAACACATGACATCAGCACATGGGGCGCACGACTGCCGTCTGCCGCCACTCTCGGTGGGAGGACTCAGTCATTCTCTCAAAAAACAACTGGCAGACTTAAAAAGGGCTGCGTTAGTCAGGTGTTTCACTCTGGACTTGACTGAAGGGCTCGAGGGATAGAGGTAATGGTCAGCAAAAGAGGACGCTTGCAGATGGAGGAGGTGGTGGCACATCAGGGGGGTAGATATGTGATTGTGACCGGGGCGCTGGAGGGGAGGTTAGTGGCGCTGTTAAGTGTATACGGCCTCAATTGGGATGATGTGGGATTCGCAAAGAAGATGTTTGGGGCCATCCCCGACTTGGACACACACGAACTGATAGTGGGGGGGGGACTGGAATTTGGTGCAGGAGCCAAGGTTGGACAGGTCACGGCAAAGCTCGCTGGTCCCATTAGGGGGAGTGAAGGCGTTAGCTGGGCTGATGGTGGAAATGGAGGGGTGTACCCTTGGAGGTTTCTGCACCCAAGGGAGCGGGAGTACTCGTTTTTCTCAGCAGTCCATAAGGTACATTCGCGGATCGACTATTTCGTGGTGGGGAAGGCTTTGCTGGCTGGGGTTAAGGGGTCGGAATACTCGGTAATTGCAGTGTTAGATCATGCTCCGCATTGGGTGGATATGGTGCTGGAGAAGGGGGTAGCGCAGAGGCCGGGGTCGAAATTAGATGTGGGACTTTTGGGGGACCAAGTATTCTGTGACAAAATTGAAATGGTAATTAAGGAATATGTAGGTTTCTGCTGTACGGGCGAGGTGTCGAAGGTGGTTGCCTGGGAGGCTCTAAAGGCGGTGGTGAGGGGGGAGGTGATTTCATTTAAGGCCAGGGTGGACAAAGAGGAGAGGTTGGAGTGGCAGAGGGTAATAGATGAGATGTTGGAGGTAGATTGGAGTTATGCAGAGGATGGGGACCCAGCAAAGCTGGAAAAGAAGAAGGAATTACAGGCGAGCTTTGACCGACTATCTACCAGGAAGGCGGTGCGCCAACTGAGACGAGCAAGGGGTGCAGTTTACGAACATGGTGATCTGGAGGGAAGCAGCGGCAGGTGCGGAGCTGGGTAAGAGGGGCTGATTCCCAGTGGGTCAGAATGGAGGAGAGTTTGTGAAGGGGGTCGGGATTGAAAGCACTAGCAACAGCGCCGCTCCCGATAGCTCCGGGGAAGTACTCAGGGAGTCCGGTAATAATAGCTTCATTGAGAATTTGGAGGCAGTTTCGCCAACACTTCGGGTTGGGGGCAGGGTCAAGGGAAATGCCGATTCGGGGGAACCACAGATTTGAGCCAGGGAGGTGGGATGGAAATTTTCGGAAATGGGAGGAGAAGGGGGATTAAGACACTGAAAGATTTGTTTCTTAGGGGTCACTTTGCAGGATTGAAGGAGCTGGAAGCGAAGTATGGGCTGGAGCAGGGAGAAATGTTGAGATACATGCAGGTTCGAGATTTTGCCAGAAAGGAGATACAGAACTTCGCGGAGGAGCCGGCCTCCACATTGCTGGAGGAGGTGCTGACGACATGGGGACTGGAGAAGGGGGTAGTGTCAGCGGTTTACGGAGCTATTTTGGAAGAGGAGAAGGCACCACTGGAAGGGATCAAAGCAAAGTTGGAGGAAGAGTTGGGAGAGGATATGGAGGAGGGGTTCTGGTGTGAGGTGCTGTGGAGAGTGAATGCCTCCACCTCATGTGCGAGGTTGGGTCTGATACAGCTGAAGGTGGTAAACAGAGCACACCTCTGGAGGCCGAGGATGAGCCGATTCTTTGAAGGAGTAGAAGATGTGTGTGAACATTGCAGGGGGGCCCCCGCTAATCATGTTCATGTTTTGGTCCTGTCCAAAGCTAGAGGATTACTGGAAGGAGGTTTTTAGGGTAATTTCTAAAGTGGTGCACGTGAAACTGGACCCAGGCCCCCGGGAGGCCATATTCGGGGTGTCGGACCTGCCAGGGTTGGAAACGGGTGCAGAGACAGATGTTGTAGCCTTCGCCTCGTTGATCGCCCAAAGGCGGATCCAGATGGGATGGAGGGCAGCCTCTCCACCCTGTGCCCTGGTGTGGCGGGGGGACCTGTTGGAATTCTTGACTCTTGAGAAGGTTAAGTTTGAACTGAGGGGAAGGAGGGAGGGGTTCTACAATTCATGGGAATTATTCATCATGCACTTTCAAGAACTGGATAACATCGAACATTAGTTGGGGAGGGGGGGTGTTGAGGGGAGGGGGCAGTGTGTGCTAATGGGTGACTATGGGTGATCCCTGATTCCTTTTTGTCATTTGTTTATGTGAACATGCGGGCTAATGTTTGGGGTTTGGTGGGAGGGTGGGATCGTTGTTATTGATATCGTTGGGCAGCACGATAGCATAGTGGTTAGCACCATGGCTTCACGGCACCACGGTCCCAGGTTCGATTCCCCGCTGGGTCTCTGTCTGTGTGGAGTCTGCACGTTCTCCCCGTGTGTGCGTGGGTTTCCTCCGGTTTCCTCCCACAGTCCAAAGCTGTGGGTGTAAATTTGGGAGAAAACGTGAAAAAGGAGGAGAATAAAGAAATATTTTAAAAATAACAACTGGCACTGGACAACGCGCTGATGTCAGGAGGGCGCCGTATACCCTGCTGGGCTCCGAACCTGCGCACTGCTTGATCCGGCACGCATGCACGGGATAACCGGAAATCTCAAAGTTCTGTTGCTGCTGGAGTTTCTAAAGGTTGGTCGTGGCATCGGGGCATTCCTCCCACTGGTGGGAAAGCTACGACTGAGTGCCGCAACCCTCCTGAAACCAGCCCGCGACTCACCCGCAGGACGCGACTCTGAGTTTGAAAAGCCCTGGCCTAGAGACTCTGTTATAAGATTACAACGCTAATTCCCTTATAACTTACGTCTTCAATATCCTGTGCTGCCACCATGTTATATTCTTATTTGATGTAAATGTACCAAATATACACAAGGATTGGTGAAACAATAATGTGGGTTCTTTATTTGAAGAGAAGATGAAATACGTATACTGTTCACTGAGCGACTGTAAGGCACTCAACTACTGCTGCTTTCAGGCTGACTTCAAGTTATGGGACTATTGCATCATATTCGAGGTGTGTAATGATTAACAACAGTTTGAAATACACCCCTTTAAAAGTGCATGTTACCACATTACAACAGCAGCCACTGCTCCCACAGGTTTTGACAAGCTTGTGGGTCTCTGAGTGGATAGGCCGCCAGGTCTGGATAGCTTGCACCCCAGGTTACTAAAGGAAGTGGGGGTGGAGATAGAGGAAGGCCTTGCCATAATCTTCCAGTGTTCCCTCGAGAAGGGGGAAGTGCCAAAGGATTAGAAAGTGCCAAATGCGACACCGTTATTCAACAAAAGGTGACAGGACTACTGCAGGCCAGTTAGTTTGAAATCAGTGGTAGATAAAGGGCAGGATTTTCTGCCAATCCCCCCATGGCACGTTTTTCATCAGCGGACGGAGCTGGTCATTGGCCAGTGGTGGCATCTTCTAGTCCCATCGATCGCTATGGTGTTTTCAGTGGCTCGCACCCTCCTTCGCCAGGGAACCCACCGTGGGGGTCGCCACCTGCGGGACCGGACGATTCTGCCGGCAGGAAGGGCCGGAAAATGTTGACCAACATTTTGGAAACAATAATCCGGGGAAAAAAATCAATAGACACCTGTTTGGTTTGAATTCATTAAGGATAGCTACCACAGATTTGTAAAATGCAGATCATTCTTCACGAATCTCATTGAATTATTTGATGAAGTAAAGAGAAGATTATGAAGGAAATACAGTGTACGTTGTCTATGGATTTTAAGGAAGTGTTTGACAATATACCACATAAAAGGCTGGTTAACAAAATTAAGGCTTATGGAATAGATAAAAAATCAGCTTAAGGACAGAAAACATTGTGTTATGGTGATGGTTATTTTTTAGACTGGAGGCTAGTAGACAGTGGTATTTCCCATGCAAGTGCAAGGGCACACTTTTTTTGCTATAAATAACTGGGATATTGGAATACACAGTAAAATTTCAAAATTTGCCAACGATACCAAACCTTGAGGAGTGGCAAACAGTAAGGATGATACTAATTTCTGCAACAGGACATAGATAGGCTAGCAGAATGAGTAGACAAGTCACAGGTAGGATTTAGCACAGTGTGATATGATGCATTTTGGCAGAAATGATATGAAGAGGCATATTAACTTAATGACAGACTAAAGAACGTACGGGGATGGTGGGGCCTGGGGGGGTTCTCGGACATTGATCTTTCAAGGTGACAAGACATATTGAGAGAATGGTTAGCTAAACATATGTAATCTTGGGCTTCCTAAATAGAGTCACTGAGTACGAAAGCAGGAAAGTTATGCTGAACCTTCAGAAAGTTCTGGTTAGGCCACGATTAGAGTATTGCGTCCAGTTCTACTTTACAAAGGATGAGAGGTCCCTTGTGAAGGTGCTTAAGAGATTTATCAGGGTGGGGTGGGGGGAGGGAGGCACGGTTTAGCTGCAAAGTTAGATTGGAAAGGCTGGGACTGTCCTCTTTATAGAAAAGGAGATGGAGGGGAGGTCTGATAGAAGTGTAGAAAATAACGACAGGTTTGGATAATGTAGACAAGATTAAATTGTTTTCCTTAGCCAATGGTACATTAACTAGGGGACACAGGTTTATGATTTTGCGTAAGAGAAGGAAGGAATATGCGAGAACATTTTTATTCAGCGAGTGGTAATTACCTGGCATTTTCTGCCAACAAGCGTGGTGGAAGCAGAGACAATCAATAATTTTGAAAGGATATTGAATGGGCATGTGAAGGAAATAGACTTACAGGGCTATGGATAGAGAGGGAGAAGTGATTGGCTGGTTTGTTCCATGGAGAGCCAGCATGGAATCAATCAGGTGAATGGCCTCCTTCTGTGCCATGAATGACTCTCTGCGACTCTATAAGTAGGCAGAGCATCCTAGCTGTTTCGTTGTGTGGTGGGGGGTTTGGGGGGGGATGTGGCAGCAGGCAGACTGTGGGCCTGGCTGGGGAGCGGGGGGAGGGGGAGAGAACTAACAATGACCAGGGTTTTACTTTGTCCCACTCTGTGGCACATATGGATAGGGAGGCTAGGCAGGAGTGTCAGGGGTGGTGGATGAGATCCTGGGTGTGGATAGGGAGTATGTTTGTGACCCTCTGCCAGAGCTTTGGGCATGTAGGAAGAAGCTGCAAATATAGTTTGACCTGCTGTCCACGGGCTGGGTGGTATACCAGCTGCAGCATGTAAAGGGAGTGGCATCTGAGTAGGGGGAGAAGGCTAGCCTTCTTCTTGCTCATCAGCTAAGGTAAGAAGCTGCTAGAGAGATTGTGCAGGTGGGTTGTTGTCCACCCTAGAGAAGGTCAGTGCGGTGTTCCGGGCCTTCTACGAGGGGCTTTATAAGTCGGAGCCACCAGAGGACGAGCAGGGGATGTCAGAGTTCTTAGAGGGTTTGGAGTTCATCCAGGTGGGGGAGGAATCGCAGGGGAGTTGGAGGCTCCGTTGGGGTTGGAGGAGGTTTGCATGGCCTTGGGGGAGATGCAGATGGGGAAGGCATCGGTCCAGGTGGGTTCCCGATAGAATTCTATAAGAAGTTCACGGATGAGTTGGCCCCATTGATACTGGGGATGTTTAGTTGGCGCAGGGTTCCTTCCTGAAGATGTTGGGGCCGATGTCAATTTCCCTCCTTCTGAAGAAGGTTAAGGACCCCACAGAGTGTAGGTTTACCGGCCAATTTCTCTGCTCAATGTGGATGCGAAACTTTTGGCTAATATTTTAGCATCCAGGTTGGAGCCCCGTCTCCCGGAAGTTGTGAGGGAAGTTCAGACAGGCTTTAGGGAGGGTAGGAAGCTGGCGTCCAATGTGAGGCAGTTACTCAATGTGGTTCTCACACCAGTGGTGGGACTGGAACTGTAGATAATCGTATCATTGGACTCAGAAAAGGCGTTTGATAGGGTCGAATGGAACTGCCTGTTCGCGGTTCTGGGGAGGTTTGGGATTGATCCTGGGTTTGTTTTGTGGTGCGGCTGCTCTCGTGAGGCACTGCCTGCTGGTATGCGAACTAACACCATGAGGTTGGGGTTCTTTAGGCTGCATAGGGGACGAGTCAGGGTTGTCCTATGCCTATGTTAATGTTCGCATTGGCGATCGAGCCATTGGCAATTGTCTTGAGGGCTTCAGACAAGTGGAGAGGGATTGTGAGGGGCACTGGAGCACAAATTGTCTTTGCATATCGTCGATCTTTTGCTGTATGTAAGGGATCCGGGGACAGTGATGTGGGATATTATGGGGCCATTGAAGAGGCTCGGCTCCTTTTCATGGTTTGTTTTGTGAGGGCCACGAAGAATCCAGCACGAGTTTTAAGGATACAAAGTAATAACATTTATTCACAATAACATATATATATATATAACAGCAGCAGCAACTTCCCTTGCTTCACACTCCTTCCTGCTGGTTCCAAACTGGCCAGCTTTATTTATACATGGAGTTTACTAATGGTTTCTCCGCCCCCCTCATTGGGGAAGCTCATACTCCCACAGGATTGTGGGATTGTCATTAGTCCCCAGCCAATGGTAAGCAGGCAGGTTATAACATCCCTCCCCCCCAAAGTCCAAGGAATCCACCGAAGACCCTGGCGAAGGAGGGCGTCGGACTCGTTTTGCCGCAGGCCGGACACCATTTCCACGCGGTGCTGGATCAGGCGGTGTGTAACGCGACGGAGACCTGCGTTTCCGTGATGAACGGCGTAACGGTTGTACATCCACGGCCCGTGGACCCGAGGATCCCCCTCTGATGCGTCCTGTGTCTCCATCTCGGAGTTAGAGTCTGCTGCCTCCGTCATGTCAGCGTCTCTATCTCCATTCGGTTCTGTAACGACCTGCGCAGGCTTTGAGTGAGGCACCAGAGGAAGATTGTGAGGACTACCTTCCATTGTCTCTGGTCTCTGCGGCTGTAGAAATGAGCTCCGGGGGCGGGGAATCTTTGGAGGGGATAGTCTTCTGGACCGAACGGGGTCTACATGTTTGCGCTGGAGACGACCCTGGGCTTGCACCTGGTAAGATATAGGGACCGTTTGGCGAAAGATTACGCCAGGAACCCACTGGGCACCAAAAGCAAAATTCCGAACGAACACTGGGTCACCAGGCGCAAACTGCCGAATCGGCCGATGCCGAGAAGATCCCTGTCCCTGCCGTTCTTGTGTGCGGCGTACTTTTGCGCCAATGTCCGGGAAAACCATACTAAGGCGGGTGCGAAGTCTCCGGCCCATTAGGAGTTCTGCGAGAGTTACCCCAGTCACCGCATGGGGGGTGGTCCTATACGAAAACAAAAAGCGAGCCAGTCTCGTGTCCATTGATCCGGAAGACTGCTTCTTTAGGCCTCTTTTGAATGTCTGCACTGCGCGCTCTGCCAACCCATTTGAAGCCGGGTGGTAAGGGGCAGTGTGGATATGGCGTATGCCGTTCATCTTTATGAACCTCGCAAACTCCTCACTCGTGATTGGAGTGCATTTATCCGTGACCAGCACCTCGGGGAGGCCACGCGTACTAAAAGATAAACGCATCTTTTCAATTGTTGCGCAGAACGTTGTCCCCTGCATCTTATGCACCTCTAGCCATTTAGACTGGGCGTCGATTAATAGAAGGAATATGGATCCTTGAAAAGGGCCTGTGAAATCTGCATGCAAGCGCGCCCAAGGCCGCCCTGGCCATTCCCAGTGATGTAGGGGCGCGGCCGGCAGAAGCTTCTGATGCTCCTGGCAAATGGAGCAGTTTTGGGCCACCTTCTTAATGTCGGTGTCGAGGCCTGGCCACCAGACATAACACCGGGCCAACATTTTCATTTTGGTCACACCTGGATGCCCATTGTGCAAGTCTCTTAGTATCAGCTCCTGGCCTTTTTCCGGGACAAGCACACGCGTCCCCCACAAGAGGATGCCGTCTTCCACGCTGAATTCTGACAGATTGGAGGAAAATACCCGCAACTCGCCTGGGAGCTGTCTATGCTGCCCACCATACAGGACTATGTGCCGAACCTTTGACAGGACTGGCTCCGTCTGGGTCCACTCACGGATCTGTGATGCCGTGACAGGCAAGGTGTCCATAAAATTTAGGGTTGCAACCACCTCACCGGTCGTGGGGGTCGACATGGGGCCGGTCGATAAAGGCAGTCGGCTCAGTGCGTCGGCATTTGCTATCTGCGTTCTTGGTTTGTGCTCCAGAGAATACTCGTATGCAGCAAGCAACAAAGCCCAGTGCTGGATCCGTGCGGAAGCAATGGGCGGTATTGGCTTATCCTCTCTGAAAAGTCCCAACAGAGGCTTATGATCAGTCACGATAGTGAAATGGTGGCCATACGCGTACTGGTGGAAGCGTTTCACCGCAAAAACCACTGCCAGGCCCTCCTTCTCGATCTGCGCGTACTTTTTCTCCGCTGCAGTCAATGTGCGGGAGGCGAAAGCTATCGGTCGCTCGGCCCCGTTCTCCATCTTGTGGGACAGGACGGCCCCAATACCATATGGGGATGCATCACATGTGACGAGCAAAGGCTTTCCAGGATCATAGTGGGTTAGTAACCCAGACGACGACAATTGTTGCTTTACCCGCCGGAAAGCGGTTTCTTGTGGCTGACCCCAAACCCAGGTGTGATTTTTCTTTAGCAGAAGGTGCAACGGGGCCAGCATAGTTGCCAGATTGGGGAGGAACTTCCTGTAATAGTTTACGAGACCGAGAAAAGAACGAAGATGCGAAGTGTCAGTCGGGGCTGGGCCTGTTGAATCGCACGCACCTTCTCTGCGACGGGGTGCAAACCTTCGCGGTTCACCCGATAACCTAGGTAGACTACTTCCTTTGCCTGAAATACGCACTTTGTGCGACGTAAACGGACTCCAGCCTCCGAAAAGCGTCTAAGGACTGCCTCCAGATTTTCCAAATGTTCCTGCTCCTACGTCCCTGTAATCAAAACGTCATCTAAGTAGACAGCGACACGTGGTAAACCTCTCAAAATGCCCTCCATAACACGTTGAAAAATAGCGCAGGCAGAGGATACTCCAAAGGGCAATCGTGTATATTCATACAAGCCCCGGTGTGTATTAATCGTTACATATGGTCGAGAGGTAAGGTCCAACTCCAACTGTAGATAGGCGTGACTCATATCTAATTTTGTGAACGAGAGTCCGCCTGCAAGCTTCGCGTAGAGATCCTCTATGCGAGGCATTGGATATCGGTCGTGTCGGGAAGCCGTATTCACTGTAAGTTGATAGTCGCCACACAAGCGAACTGTGGCATCTGGCTTCATTACAGGTACAATTGGTGCTGCCCAGTCAGCAAAACGGACGGGCCTGATAATACCCAAACTCTCCAAACGAGTGAGCTCCCCTTCTACCTTGTCGAGCAAGGCGTAAGGCACCGGGCGCGCCCGGAAATAGCGCGCCGTGGCTCCTGGTTTGACTTGGATACGGGCTTTTATTTTCCCCAAACCAGGCTGGAATACATCTGGGTATCGTCCAAGCACCTCAGTCAACCCTCCAGAAACTGTTTTGAGGATGTGCTGCCATTGCAACCGCAAATGGCGCAACCAGTCCCGACCCAACAGGCTGGGCCCATGGCCACGCACCATGATAAGTGGGAAGCGCCACTCCTGGCGTCCATAAACAACAGGGGTCATTGTAGTTCCAGTGGTTCCCCCGTGTAGGTGGCCAACCTGGCCTGTGAGTCGGTTAATGTAAGGGTCTGTATACCCTGCTTGATGCGGTCGAATGTCCTCTGGGCAATCACGGAGACCGCTGCGCCAGTGTCCAACTCCATCTCAAGCGGGTGACCATTGACCCGTACTGTCACCTTAATGGGGGCCACACGGGGAGCTGCCACACAATGCAGCTGCAGACAGTTGTCCTCCGTCTCCACGTCCTCAGGAGTAGTCGCCGCAGGTTCATCCATGGAAGGTACGGCCTCTGGGCTGGTCCCAGTTACGGCCCCTGGGCTGGTCCCAGTTTCGGTTGGAACGATGGCGCCTCTGGCGCCCCAGGACCGGCGTCCGCGACGGGGCGGCGCCTACAAGTCTGACACGGACATGGCTCCTCATCCATTGGTTCTGGAGAAGGCTCCCTTCGGGGAGGAATGTCCGACGGTCACTGGCGTCGGTCCGAACGTCGCCTCGCCCAAGATACTGCAGGAGATCGGGGGACGTTTTCGGATGGAAAGGGTTGCGCCCCAAGGCATGCACTTCCATTCCCTGTAGCTCCTGCACTCCTCGTTCTACGCTCTCTCGGGACAATACTATTTGAATGGCCTGTTGAAAAGTCAATGTTGGCTCAGCTAACAACTTTCTCTGGGTGGCCGCATTATTAATACCGCAAACCAAACGGTCGCGTAACATTTCTGACACGGTCTCACCATAGTCACAGTACTCCGCAATCCTGCGTAGCCTGGATAGAAAGTCGGCAAGGGATTCTCCAGGGGTCCTCTCAGGAGTATTAAACCGGTAACGCTGGACTATCGTGGACGGGGTTGGGTTAAATGTTGCCCCACTGTATTCACAAGTTCATCAGACGTTTTGGTGTCCGGCGCAGCTGGGTACGTAAGGCTCCTAATCACCCCAAACGTATGCGGGCCGCAGGCGGTGAGCAATATGACCACCTGACGCTCGTTTTCGGTGATATTGTTTGCCCGGAAATAGTAACGCATCCATTGTGCGTACAGGTTCCAGCTTTCCAGCGCAGCATCAAAAATATCCAAACGTCCGTACAGAGGCATGGTATAATAGAAAACAACTTCCAACCTGTATCCAACAAAAATCCAGGGAGGTGGCTTCAGCAGTGTAGACAGCTATTCACTTTAACCCTCATTGCCAGATTTGCGAGGGCCGCGTAGAATCCAGCACGAGTTTTAAGGATACAAAGTAATAACATTTATTTACAATAACATATATATATATATATATAGCAGCAGCAACTTCCCTTGCTGCACACTCCTTCCTGCTGGTTCCAAACTGGCCAGCTTTATTTATGCATGGAGTTTACTAATGGATTCTTCCCCCCCCCTCATTGGGGAAGCTCATACTCCCACAGGATTGTGGGATTGTCATTAGTCCCCAGCCAATGGTAAGCAGGCAGCTTATAACAGTTGGGAAGAGTGAGAATTTTGTGGTTTGGCCCCTGAACGGTGGAGCTGGGTTGGGGGGGGCTGCCATTTTGTCTTGCTGGGACTAGTTTCCGCTATCTGGGGTTCCAGTTGGCACGGGATTGGACATGGTTTGCAAATTGAATTTCACTAGCTTGGCGAGGGCTAGGGTGGATTTACAGAGGTGGGCCATTCTTCCATTGTTGCTGGTTGGCTGGGTTCAGGCTGTTAAGATGAATATCTTGCCAGGATTTGTGTGTTTGTTTCAGGGCCTCCCAGTCTTTCCCCTGAAGTGATTTTTCAGGGGTTGACATCATCGAATCATAGAATTTACAGTGCAGAAGGAGGTCATTTGGCCCATTGGGTCTGCACCAGCCGTTGGAAAAAACACCCTACGCCGCCACCCTATCCCCATAACCCAGTAAACCCACCTAACCTTTTGGGAACTAAGGGGCAATTTATCATGGCCAATCCACCAAACCTGCACATCTTTGGACCGTAGGAGGAAACTGGAGCACCCGGAGGAAACCCACGCACACACGGGGAGAAAGTACAAACTCCACACAGGCAGACACCCGAGGCCCTAATTGAACCTGGGGCCCTGGAGCTGTGAGGCAGCAGTGCTAACCACTGTGCCACCATGCCGCCCCCATATGGGTGGGGAGAACTCCTCGGATCCGGAGGGGTGTCTTGCAAAGGGAGAGACAGACGGGTGTGGGGTAGGGGTTGACGCTGCGGAACCTGATGTTTTATTATTGGGCGGCCAATGCGGAGAAGATGCTGAATTTGTTTGGGGTCGAGGAAGTTATTTGAGTGCGGATGGAGTCGGGGTCATGCAAGGGATCGTGCTTGGAGGCACTGGTGACGGCATCTGCCATTTGCCCCAGTGAAATGTTCTTCGAATTCGATGGTCGTCTCCATGTTAAAGATATGGGGCGGGATTCTCCGATCCCCCGCCGGGTCGGAGAATCGCCGGGGGGGGGGGGGGGGGGGGGGCGACGTGAATCCCGCCCCTGCCGGCTGCCGAATTCTCCAGCGGCGGGATTTGGCGGGGGCGGGAATTGTGCCACGCCGGTCGGCGGCCGCTGGCAGCGCCCCCCCCTCCGGCGATTCTTCGGCCCATGATGGGCGCCCGTATTAGGCCGGTCCCACCGCCTTAAATTACAACAGGTACTCACCGGCGGGACCAGGCTGCACGGGCGGCCTAGGGGGGGCGCGGGGGGATCTGGCCCCGGGAGGTGCCCCCACGGTGTCCTGGCCTGCGATCGGGGCCCACCGATCTGCGGGCGAGCCTGTGCCATGGGGGCACTCTATTCCTCCGCTCCCGTGCATGCGCCAACTCGCGCCGGCCGACGGAGGCCCTTCGCCGCTGGTTGGCGTTGCGCCAAGCTCCTTCCCCGCCGGCCGGCGCGGCACAAATCACTACAGTGCCGGCCTAGCCCCTGAAGGTGTGGAGGATTCCGCACCTTTGGGGGGCCCGACGCCAGAGTGATTCACGCCACTCCTTCACGCCGGAGTTGCCCGCCCCGCCGATTCCCGCAGAATCCCTCCCATGGTGGCAACTCCACCAGTATTTTAAGCTACCGGCAATATCAATATGGGCCCCTATCTGCAGCAACCATCTGTACTAACTGCTGAAATTGGACGTCACATTTGGAAGGTGGAAAGGCAAAGGATTGGAGAGGGTGAGGAACTTGTATTTGGAGGGTTGGTTTGCTAGCTGGGAGGAGCTGAAGGAGAAAGTAGGACTTGGGGGAATGGATATGTTCAAGTACTTTCAGGTGCGGGATTGGGTTCGGCGGGCTTTCTCAATGTTTCCGGAGGTGTCGCCATCCACTATGCTGGAATGGATACTCTCCTGTGTGAGGTGTGTGGAGGGCAGCATGCCCAGGATGTATGGGAGGACCATGAGGGAAGAGCAGGTTTTGGTTGAGGAAGTGAAGGCCAGGTGGGAGGAGCAGCTGGGACCCATTTTGGAGGAGGAGGTGTGGATTAATCTCTCCACAGGGTGAATTTTATGTCATCCTGCGTGAGGCTGTTTGCTACAGCTCAAGGTGGTGTTCAGGGCACACCTCGCCAAGGCCAGAATGAGTCAACTTTTGGCGGGGTTTGAGGATAGGTGTGAGCAGTGTTTGAGAGGGCCTGCAAATCATATGCACATGATCTGGTCCTGCCCCAAGTTGGTGTTTTTTTGTGGGTCTTTTTTCAACATCATATCGGCAATCCTGAATTTGGATCTGGGGCCCTGTCCATTAGTTACGATATTTGTGGTGTTAGACCAGCCAGATTTGAGGATGGGTGCGGGAGCGGATGCTCTGGTTTTCACCTCATTGCTGACTTGGTGACAGATTCTGCTGAGTTGGAGGCAGGCAACACCAGCCAGTCCCGTATCAAGGCTCAGTGATTTGATGGAGATTTTCTACCTCAACAAGCTCAAGTTCACTGTGAGGGGGACGATCAATGGGTTCTATCGTAGATGGCGGCTATTCATTTTGCACTTTAAAGATCTGGTCATTGTTAGCTGTTAGTGGGCAGGGGGCTGGAGGGGATGTTTTAGATGTTCTTTCGGGGGGAGTTGTTATAGTTGTCGATAGGAGTTTGTCTTTTTGAGCTTCAATGCATGTTTTGCTGTTGTTTTGTTTTGATTTATATAAAATTATTTTTTAATATAAATTTCAAGTACCCAATTCTTTTTTCCAATTAAGGGGCAATTTAGCGTGGCTAATTCACCTACCCTGCACATCTTTGGGTTGTGGGGGTGAGACCCAATCAGACTCGGGGAGAATGTGGAATCTCCACAGTGACCCGAGGCCGGGATAGAACCCCGATTTGTATAAAATGTTAAACGGTCAATAAAAATATTTTCAAATAAAAAATAGGCAGAGCACTGAGTTGAAGCACGTAGGCATGACTTGCCGAGTGGTTCGTCCCTCTCCATGCTGTAACTTGGCGGGATACGCCGGGCCGCAGGATGGGACCAGTTGCAATGGTCTTTTCGAGCAATCGGGGAATAATGAAGACAACCAGGCAGGCTCCTCGAGCAGGCAGGATGATGGGAACAGGATTAGCAACCCAGGATGGATCAGGCACAAAATTCAGTAATCTCTACATACAAACAACTTCTCTCTTGGGTTGCAAGTAGAAATGCCCAGTAGAGTAATTCTCATTTCCAGGGAACACCTGAAAATTCCCAGATCCCAGTCATCAATATTGGTGAAGGCAGAAAAAATAAGATGAGTGTAAAGCTGCCCCACTAACTTGTTGCTTGTATTTATTTGGAGCAAGATTTCTTGTACTTTGCAACCTTTCGACCCAGCTTATGACATATGGGCCAATCGTGCTTTTGAAATTAAAACCTGCGCCAGCTCATGCATTATGCTCTTCACATCAAATCACAACCAAAATTACATTTTCCATAAAATTTATTTTCACGTTAAATGTGCTCCAGAGAGTTAATTTGTTTACAAATCTGTAAATAAGACACTTAATTCTGGCACGGCTTTTCTGTCTTCTCTTTTGGCGATACTCATCTACGTTGAGCTTTTTGCACAATAAACTAATTCATAGGACAAACCTGCCCCCCACTTGTAAAATGCTCCGTGCATACTCCACATTCTGTGGTGGCTCCCTTCATTACCATCGTAACTTCATCAACAGTGCAGCGTACTATGTTCTCCCAGGGTTAGGGTTAGCCTAACCCTCGCCCAGCAGCTGTGCCCGAGAAACCAATTGCCCATTCCAGAGAGTCTGCGACAAAGCCAACGGGTTGATAACCCTGGCTTTGAACTTCAGGGGCAAGAGTGATACATAGCTGGCACACCTTGCCAACAGTCAGTATCAAGCCTCACCTACGGATCTGTCCTAAGGGCAGGGATGGAGAAGGGGAGAAAATAATTTTCTTTTATCGTGACAAATGCATGTGATGTTTGTTTAAATTGTAGATCCCTGAAAAGAAGCAAAACTTTGCACATAATAATGAATTGTAATGTTCCAAGTTCTTTTTTAGATATTTGCATTATGGACAAGGCCAGGGCGAGGTTCATTCCCATTGCGTAACTGTTTTAGAAATATTGGAGCTAAAAGAAAGAGAACAAAATTACTATTGGTGCCAGCTCATAATGATTGATTCATTAACTGCTAGGCAGCTGAGTGTAGACCTCTCTGTGGAACTAACACTTCCAGATTAAAGCCTTTAGCAAATAAAATTACATAATGTATCTTTTCATAGCACTGTAATTGTAATTTTGTTCGACAAATACCTTCATTTTCCCTAAATGTTATCTTTTATGCATGCTTTTATATTTTAGCATAGTTTTCATTAGTGGTGTTAAGCACAGCCTTGACTACCTGACCTTGAGCAATAAGTTGTTCTTTCATGTTTTAATGGAAGATTGTTTTGTTAAAAAGAGCATGAAAAATACATCGACATGTCTTTTGACTGCGCACAAAACGGTAGTCAAAACCTGGAATGCTTCCCAGAAATGTTGTGGATGCTGGGAAATATCCTCTGTAAATGTTTTTGTCGTATGTGTCCTGTTCACTTAGGTGTGCAATACCTATTTGTTTTTTTTGTTGCAGCAGCTATGCATAAGTGATATTTTAAAGGAAACACCTTTGTGGTGGCTTTTACGGTACCTTTGGATGCACACGTTCACAGTTTACAGAGAACGTTAAAGCTGGGATGGTGGAACTTTCAAGACTCAGATGGATAAGAATTTAGTTGATTAAGTGTTTCAAGACTTATGAAGCTATGGTGGGATTTGCAGGCGAGGTGCAAATCAGTCATGGCCTAATTGAATGTGGAGTAAGCTCGAGGGTTGCTGATCTCTACTGTAGTCACTCTTGCACATGTGTCTTTAATTTGAGATGCCAAATGGAGTAAAGAAGTGTCGTATTCTGCTGATCTTGACTTGTGATTGTGGCTTGGAAGCTGAATGGTGTCAGCATGTGCTCATTGGGTCAAATTTCATTGGGCCAGGACATCTCACAGCCGCTCCATCCATTAGACTTGTTTGACCTCCTTCAGGTTTTAAAAATGTTGTCCCCAAAGTTTCTGGAAGTGCGCGCTGATAGCAGCATAACGAGGGTAACAGGATATCTGGGACTATGGTGAACAATAGGACAAATGATGTATCCTTTAGCCAATGAGATTCAAAGATTGAGAAATAAACAGGAATGCCTGAGCAGGATGGTGAAATGAGAGAATTGAGAGGGGTAGAGAATAGCAAACCAGGAGCAGCATCAGGCTGATCTAAAAATTAGGTGCCAAACTAGCAAAGCAAAAATACAGGATTGGATACATGCATGCTAAACAGCAGAAGCAAAACATTATAGACAGAGCTAAGCAATCCCACATCCAACAGATTAAAATCTAAACTTTGTAATCCTGCCACATTCACTGGTGAATGGTGGTTAACAATGGTGGTGGTGGACAGGAATCTGGAGCGGAACAGTGGCACAGTGGTTAGTACTGCTGCCTCACAGTGCCAGGGGATCTGGATTCATTTCGGACCTGGGTAACTGTGGAGTTTGCATATTCTCCCTGTGTCTGCTTGGGTTTTTTCCAGGTGCTCTGGTTTCTTCCCTCAGACCAAAGATGGGCAGATTAGGTGAACTGGCCATTCTAAATTGCCCCTTAGTGTCCAAAGGCTTACATGGTAGGACGGGGGGGTTGTGCTTAGGTAGGGTGCTCTTTCGGAGGGTCGATGCGGACTCAATGGGCCAAATATCCTCCTTTCACACTGTAGGGATTCTATGAGACCTATGAAATCTATGAACTAACCAGTGGAGGAGACTCGAACATGAGTGGAAAAAAAATCAAGGCTGAAGCATTTGTAACCAACTTCAACCAGTGCCAAATGGACGGTCCATATTGGCTTATTCCTGAGGTCTTCATCATCACAAATACCATTAGTTGGCCAATTCGGTTCACTCCATGTGATATCAAGAAAGGACTAAGTGCACTGGATACAGCAAAGGTTATGGGCTACAACATGGCTGGAATGCAACACCTGTAATGCTACCTCGAGTCAAGCTGTTCCAGTTCACTTACAACTCCATAAAAAGCAGGACAAATCCAATACTGCTAAATTACTGTCCCATCAGTCTACTCTCAACAACCATCAACAAAGTGATGGAGTCAATAGTTTCCAGTGCTATCACCAGCATTTACTTAGCAATAGCCTGCACTGATGCTCAGTTTTGGTTCCAATAGGACCATTTGGCTCCAGACCTCAATGTAGCCTGAGTCCGAACGTGGACAAAAGAGCTGAATTCCAGAGATGAGAGTGACTGCCCTTGGCATCAAGTCAGCATTTGACTAGTTGTCGCATCAAGAAGCCCTAACATATTTGAAAGCAATTGGAATAAGCTGAAATTGGGCCACTTGCCTGGAGAGGACAAGAGGATTTTACTCTTGTTCTGCCAGACTCCTATCTTGTCCTCGGTTTCCTCTCCTGTTGCCCCTCTGGCAATGTCAAGGGCTTTCTCCTCCAACAGCTTCACTATTGCCACTGTGGGACTGTCCTTCCATGGACAGAAGGCTGCCATGTTGCTTTCATGTCAGGCTGCCATGTTGCTGCTCTCTGGACTCTCTCACTTGGTAATTGTCATGATATTCATGTGAACATCACAGCACATACACACACACATAATGATGGACAGATCAACGGACCAATCAACACACACAACACGACAGCCAATCACGGACAAGAGCATACACAGTACAAAAGCAGGGAACACGACACTTCCTGGGCACTCGAGCAGGAGAGAGCTCAGGGCACAGACCTCATTGCCAGCCACTCAGAGGCTCACCATATGCTGAATACCAGAGTTTACTATGTTTATAGTTCAATGAAATAAAACTGCATTGTACCATACGCAACCGTGTTGGTTCGTCTGTGTGTCAGAGTACCCAACACTTCAGTAATGAAACACTCTGCCTGAACATACATGAGAGGTTGACGGGTGCCTTGTAAATAGGGCCCACCACCTTATGATCCCGCCTCCTGAACGTCCCGCCACACCTGACGAGGTGGTGATTGCTGGATGGATGTCATGGAACGATTTGGAAGTGATCCCAATGTCAGGTTCACAATGTTGCTGTTAAAATCCAGCCCAGGACTGTGGCTTTTCAAACTAAGTTCTGATGAAAGAGTGCAGACTTGAAATGTTAATGCTCTCTCCACAGATGCTGCCAGACTTTCTGGGTATTTCCAGCATGTTCTACCTTGCTTTGCAGGGAGTTTAATGTGCTTGCTGAGCCTGTGAGCATGTTGTGCATTGGTAAGGTCACTGAGCCATTCATTGTTGCAAAATATAATCTGTAACTGTTCATAGTAGCCCTCACAATGACTTGCCATTCTATAGCAGTCTTTGTTCAGGGAAAACCCAATACGAATACAATGAAGGATTCAGTGTGTCTTGTGAAGCTAATGACATTCCGCAAGCTCTCAGTTTCATTTTGATTTTTGTAATGATGGCAGAGCAAATAGAAAAGTGAATAGTGCTTACCTAATATAAAAACAGAAAATACTGCAAAGGTCAGGTAGAATATGTGGAGAGAGAAACCATTGGAGAGCGTTAACATTGCCGGCTGAAAACGGATCAAGAACGAAAGGGCACAGATTAAAACTAATTAGTAATAGAAACAAAAGTGATACGAGGAGAAACCTTTTAACGCAACAAATGGTTAGGGTTTGCAATGCAGGGCCTGAGACTGCGGTGGAGGCAGGTTTAGTTGAAGCATTCAAAATGGAATTGGACTGTTGTCTTAAAAAGAAGAATGTGCAATGTTATGGGGAGAAGGGGAGAAAATGGTTCTTGGTGAGTTGCTCTTTCGGTGAGTCGGTGCTGACATGGTGGGCCAAAAGGCCTCCTTCTGCGCCGTAACAATTCTGTAATTCTGTAAGTTTATTGACCTTTCACCAGAACTGGAAAATGATATGACGTGCTAGAGCTGTTACACAAATACAGGGGAAGGGCAAGGGGACTGGGAAGCAGATAAGCGAAGGTTTGGGATAGGGTGGAAGGCAGGAGGGGTTAAATGACAAAGCGGATGAGGGCCTCGGGCAAAAATGATGGCAGTGGGACTAGTAAAGAAACAAAAGATGAGTCAGGATCAAAGCTGTGCAATTCTCGCTGCTCATCACATGGTGGAAGGACCGTGGACATGTGGCAAATTGATGCACTTCGTAGAGCCACACAGTGCTGAGTTGTGTTCCAAATTGCAGTGTTTGGCATGGATGTCACTCACTAGACGACTAATTGTGACCTGTTCCTGAGTGAACAAGTACTCGACAGAAGTCATATATTGGCCACGCAATGACTGTCGTTCAGAATATATTTCAATTGTCAGGTTTCTAATCACTTTATTAGCTGTAGGGCTGCCAATGAGGGTTGAAACATGCAATTCTGGTAAGCTGGGATGGTGCAGCAACATCCAGCTGTCTTCGCACTTCACCTTATTAGATTTTTTGTTATTCTTTCTCAGGATGAGGGCATCGCTGGCTAGGCCAGCATTCATTGTCTAATTGCTCTTGAGAAGATGGTGATGAGCTGCTGCCTTGAACTGCTGTAGTCTGAAGAGTGTAGGTACACCCACAGTGCTGTTAGGAAGGGGAGTTTCAGGATTTTGACCGAGCAACAATGAAGGAACAACCATGTATTTCCAAGTTGGGATGGAATATTTTGGACTTGGAGGGAGTGCATTTAGTAGGTTTACTAAAATGATACCTGGACTACGGGGGTTAAGTTATGAGGAGGGATTACACAAATTAGGCCAGTTTTTGCTAGAATTTAGACAGTTAAGAGGTGTTCTGATCAAAGTATTTAAGATATTAACAGGGAAAGACAGGGTGGAAAAAGATAAACTATTTCCACTGGTTTTAGAATCTAAAACTAGGGGCATAATCTAAAAATGAGACCTGGACCGTTCAGGAGAGATTCTAAGGAGCACGTCTTCACTCAAAGGTGGTAGAGGTTTGGAACTCTCTCCCACAAAGAGAAGTTGAAGCTAGAACAATTGTTAATTTTAAACCTGAGATAGATCAATTTTTATTAAGCAAATATATAAGTGATATGGGCCAAAGGTTGGTATATGGAGTTAGGCCACAGGTCAGCCATGATCTCATTAAATAGCAGGACAGGATCGAGGGGCTGAATGGCCTACTCCTGTTCCTATGTTCCTGTGTGTGTGTGGCTTATGGGTGGGGAGGTTTGGTGGGGGCTGCAGTGTGGAGGTGGGTTTGTGGAATTTGCAAGTGGTGGTGTTCCAATGTATCTGTTGACCTTGTTCTTTGAGGCGGCAGAGTTGCAGGTTTGGAAACATAGAAGATAAGAGCAGGAGGAGGCCGTTTGGCCCTTTGAGCCTGCTCTGCCATTCGTCATGATCATGGCTGATCGTCCAACACAATAGCCTAATCCTACCGTCTCCCCGTAACACTTGATCCCATTCGCCTCAAGTGCCATATCTAGCCGGCACTTGAATGTATTCGATGTCGGCCTCAACTACTTCCTGTGGCACTGAATTCCGCAAGCTCACCACCCTTTGGGTGAAGAAATCTCTCCTCATTTCTGTCCTAAATGGTCTACCCCGAATCCTCAGAATGTGACCCCTGGTTGTGGACACACCCACCATCAGGAACATCCTCCCAGCATCCACCCTTTCTAGACTGATAGAATTTTATAAGTCTCTATGAGATCCCCCCATATTCATCTGAACTCCAGCGCAAACAATACTGACCTAGTCAATCTCTCCTCATATGTCAGTCCTGCCATCCCTGGAATCAGCCTGGTAAACCTTCTCTGCGCACCCTTGAAAGCAAGAAAAGGTGCTGTTGAAGGAACCTTGGTGGGTTGCTTCAGTGCCTCTTGTAGATAGTGGTAGCAGCATGCACTATGTGGTGGTGATGGAGCGAGTGAGTGTTGAAGGTGATAGATGGGCTGCCAATCAAGCGGGCCATTTTGTCCTGGGTGGTGTTGAGCTCCTTGATTGTTGTTGGAGCTGCACTCATCCAGGCAAGTGCCAGAGTATTCCATGACACTTGTGCTCTCTGGATAGTGTACAGACTTTGCTGAGTCAGGAGATGAGTTACTCTTCACAGAATTCCCAGCCTCTGACTTTCTATTGCAGCCACAATATTAATTTGGCTGGCCCCATTCAGTTTCTGGTCTAGATTTGTTGAAATGAGCGATTGAAAGGAGAAGAGTGTTGTTGACCTAAAAGAAGAGATTACAGGAGGATGTTCTTGAGCCAAAAGCCTGTTAAATGTTCTGACACTATGTTTGGAAATGGCAGGTGACAGAGCATCAGCAAGGCAAAAATTGGAGTTCAGAAGCCAATACATCGTGATTTGCTGATTCTTTCACTTCCGCACATCTCCAAAAATATGAATTCTGATAAAATAGAGACTGTTCACTCTTGAAGATCTTTTTCTGAAATAAATTGAATACTGTCAGACAACTTCAGTGAACACCCTTTTAGAGTGTATAACTTGTTTTATGGAACTGTTGGATTGTACAACTCTTTTGAAGCTTGTTATGGGCCAGGGTTTAGAGAACCCCAAAGTGTATCATGGAGTACAGCTGACCCACAACTTTTAATAGATTGTGGTATGGGGAGCACACGGCCCACTCTACAGGGGTGGGACAGCAGAAATGGAAAAGTATTTTTTAAAGCAAAACAATGTTTATTCTGTGAACTCAAGTTAACCTTTTTAAAACATACAGTGAACATCTTAGCAACCATTAATTAAAATACGACCCCCAAAAAATTCAACACTAAGTAGTCCTTAATAAATTCCCAAACAACATCCAGAAGACAAAAGAAACAACTTTTAACAGAAGCACATCAGGTTTAAATTCACTACTGAGAGCATTTATAATTCTGAATTCACCAAATGATTAAGAGATAGTCTTTTCATGGCAAAGAGAACAGTACACCTGCTTTGTCTGGCTTCAGCTCCAACACTGAAACGAAACCAAAAAAACAGACACGTCCAAGCTTTTCTCAAAGTGAAAATAAAAAGCAGGGCCAGAGCTCAGCTCCACCCACACTCTGACATCACTGCAGTAACTTGAGCAGCCAAACATTTCTTAAAGCGACATTCTCATGACACCTCCCCACAAGAGAAAAAAAAACATCAACTTCAAGATGGTTTCATTTTTCACCTTTTCACTATCCTTTAAGAAATGCACACAGTAAATGTACTTTTTCGTTTAAAAAAAACCACACAAACAGTTATAATAATATAGTCCATTTTCTTTTTGTTCTTCTTCCTCCAACTGGAATCCTTCTCGATTGACAGTCTCTTTGAACAAGAAGGTCTCTGCACGATCCATCCATTTCTCTACTCCTCGGCATTTCTCTTTAAAGTCAAATACTTTGGTGCAATCTGATTACAGAGTCCCTTGTAATTTTCCAACCAGGAGCATTGGCTATCAAAGCTTTCAAGCACTCAAATGCCTGTTAAAACTCTGTTGTCCACTGAAATTTTCGACGTTTCTTCAGACAGTCCATCAGTGGAGCAAACACGCGACAAAACATTTGCACAAATGTTCAATCAAATCCATTCATGCCAAGAAATCGCATTATTTCCCTTTGTGATGAGGGTATTGGAAACTCCTCAATAACTGTTGTCTTCACATCCCGTGTGATCATTCGACCCTGTCCGTTTGCATGGCCAAGGAAAGTGACTTGGGCTTTTCCAAATTCACTTTTGTCTAGGTTTATCACCAAACCCGCCTCCTGAAGTCGATTGAATAACTCCATCAGATGTTTTAAATGTTCTTTCCATATCTGGCTGAAAATTACCAGATCGTAGATGTATACCGCACAATTGGGTGATCCTGAAACGACTTTGATAGTTAACCGGAAATGTGGCTGGGGCGTTTTTCATGCCAAATGGCATAACTTTGAATTGGTATATACCATCTGGAGTCACAAAAGCTGAAATCTCCTTTGCCCTTTCGGATTAAGGTACCTGCCAGTAACCTTTAAGTAAATCCAGTTTGGGAATAAAAGCTGATTGTCCCATTTTCTCAATGCAATCCTCCAAACGTGGAATAGGATAAGAGACCATTCTTGTAACTGCATTAACCTTTCTATAGTCCACACACAACCGTTGGGTACCGTCTGGTTTAGGTACCATCACTATGGGTGAGCTCCATTGGCTGCAACTCACTTCAATTATGCCATTAAGGGGCTGGTTTAGCACATGGCTAAATAGCTGGCTTTGAAAGCAGACCAAGGCAGGCCAGCAGCACGGTTCAATTCCCGTAACAGCCTCCCCGAACAGGCGCCGGAATGTCGCGACTAGGGGCTTTTGTGACAATAAGTGATTTTCATTTTCATTCATTTCATTTTCATTTCATTTCATTTTCATTTGTAAGCATACTCTCAATCTCTTTGCTAACCTGTGCCAATTTTAAAGGGTTAAGTCTATATGGATGTTGTTTGATTGGAACAGCATTTCCCACATCTACATCATGTATAGCCATTTTAGTACTTCCCAATTTATCTCTACAAACTTGCCCACATGATATCAATAACTCTTTCAGGTCAGTCCGTTTTTCCGCTGGAAGGAAACTCAACAATTTATCCCAATTTTTAAGAACATCCTCATTTTCCAATTTAATTTGAGGTATGTCAAATTCACAGTCATCTGGATTTGGTTCATCACTTAGAGTTTGAATCATTAAAACCTCCTCCTTTTCCTCTCCTTCCCTTTCAAAGTACCTTTTAAGCATATTCACATGACACACTCGGTGGATCTTCCTTCTATCTGGTGTTTTTACCCAATAATTCACCTCGCTTAATTTCCTTTCAATTTGATACGGTCCACAAAACCTTGCGTTTAAAGGTTCACATACCACTGGTAACAACACTAAAACTTTATCTCCACTGGCAAAACTACGAACTTTGGATTTGCTGTTCGCGACCCGTTTCATCACACTTTTAAATGTTGTCTAGCCAATTCACTTGCCCTATTTAATCGTTCCCTAAAATTTGACACATAATCCAATCATGTAATTTCCAACTGCTCACTCACCAATTTTTCCTCAATCAATTTAAGTGGTCCTCTTACCTCATGACCAAAAATTAGTTCAAAAAGACTGAATTTGGTTGACTTATTAGGTGCATCCCTAATTGCAAACAGTATGAATGGAGTTCCTTTATCCTAATCCTCTGGATAATCGTGACAATAAGCCCTCAACATTGTCTTTAATGTCTGATGCCACCTTTCTAACGCTCCCTGTGATTCTGGATGGTACGCAGTTGATTTAAATTGTTTTATTCCTAAGCTATCCATGACTTCTTTGAGTAACCTGGAGGTAAAATTTGATCCTTGATCCGATTGTATTTCTGTGGGTAGTCCATATCTAGAAAATAATTTAAGTAACTCCTCCACAATCTTTTTAGCTGTAATATTACGTACTGGAATGGCCTCTGGAAACCTAGTAGACACATCCATTCTAATCAAAAGATATTGATTCACACTTTTCGTTTTAGGAAGCAGTCCTACACAATCAATTAGGACCCTTGTAAAAGGTTCCTCAAATGCTAGTATGATGGGTATTAAGGGCGCTGGTTTTATCACTGCTTGAAGTTTCCCTATCACTTGACATGTGTGACCTGATTGACAAAATTTAACTACATCTTTATGTAGTCCAGGCCAATAAAAATGTTTCTGGCTTTTAGCTTGGGTTTTCCTTATTCCCAAATGACCTCCCATTGGTACCTCATGTGCAACTCACAACACCTCATTTCTATACCCTACCGGCAATACTACTTGATGAACTTCTGCCCACTTTTCATCCGCCTGCCTATGTAAAGGTCTCCATTTTCTCATCAAGCCATCACCGTTACGGTAAATACACTCAGATTCCTCTTCAGTATATGCTTTCTGATATATCCGTTTTATTTCTACATCTTTCTGTTGTAACTCCGCCAATTTTCTTGAACTAAAAATATCCGCCTCATCCTCCACCTGTTCTTTTTCAACCATCTGATCAAAAATCATTTCTGATAATTGCACTTCAACTTCATCTTCACTCTTTGATTTCTCCTCTTGTCTTAACCTGTGACTTTGCGACCTTGTTACTACACAATCCGGAAAAATCCCAGGATATTCGTCCTTCAACACTCAGTTGTCTGATTTTCCACTGGCTTATCAACCACAGCAGGCATCACTCCCACCTGCGATCCAGCTATATCATTACCCAAGATAAACTGTATTCCTGGACAAGATAGTTTCTCTATTACTCCTACTACCACTTCACCACTCTTCACTGGACCTTCCAACCTTACCTTATATAATGGAACACTACTCCTCTCACCCTGAATTTCACATATTACCACCTTTTCTGGCAATATTCTTCCCATACTACATAACTCCTCATCTCTTACCATTAAAGATTGACAAGCTCCCGTATCTCTTAAAATTGTGACTTCTTTACGTACTCCTCCTGATACACATGAGTAAACTTTACCCACACAAGTAAATTCTTTAAAGAGATCTGGCACCTTCTTTTCAATCACCTCTTGATCAGGCTGTACAATCTTTTGCACCTCCTTCACTTCACTTGGGCTTTCCTTTACCACTTCAACAAACCCCACTGTCTTATCCTGTTTTACCACATCAGCCTTCGCAGTGCTTTTCTTCAACCACCAACACTGTGACTTTACATGGCCTAGTTTATTACAGTGAAAACATCTGAAACTTTTCATTTCTTTTCCACCCTCCTGGATTTCATTTTTAAATCTGAGGTACACTCTCTTTATTGTCTCCCATCAGATCACCTTTACCTTTACCACTTGAGTATTTCTCATGTCCCCAGTTTCTATCCCTCACCGGCTGAAACTGATGTCGGAAACCAAACTTTGATTTATGAACTTATTCATAATAATCTGCCATTTCTGCTGCAATCCCGCAGTTTTAACTCTCTTCTCTTCCACATGAGTTCTCACTACATCAGGAATTGAATTTTTAAACTCCTCCGAAAGCATAATTTCTCTGAGAGCTTCATACGTTTGGTCTATTTTCAAAGCCATTATCCACCTATAAAAAATACTCTGTTTGATCCTTTCAAACTCCATGTATGTTTGACCAAATTCTTTCCTTAAATTTCGAAACCTTTGTCTGTAGGCTTCGGGCACTAGTTCATATGCACCTAAGATGGATTTTTTTCACCTCCTCATACGTCCCAGATACCTCCTCCGGTAGTGATGCAAACACTTCACTAGCCCTACCTACCAGCTTTGTTTGAATCATTAATACCCACATGTCCTGTTGCCATTTCATTTGTTTAGCTACCTTCTCAAATGAAATGAAAAAGGCTTCTACCTCCTTCTCGTCAAACCTTGGCAATGCTTGGACATATTTAAATAGATCCCCACCAAGTCTTCGACTATGATGCTCTTTCTCACTATCTTCATCATTATCATCCAACTGTACGTTTCCCGTTACGTCGGCCAATTTTAACGGACTGTCATGTTTCATGGCCATTTTCTGAAGTTCAAACTCTCTCTCTTTATCTTTTTTCCCTGATCTGTATCTCCCTTTCTCTGTCCTTTTGTTCTGCTAGGGATATTCTTTCTTTTCTCCTTTCTTCTCTCTCCTTTTCCTTTTCCTCTCTATCTCTTTCATATTCAAGCTGCTTTAATTCTTTCTCATGTTCCATTTGTTTAAGTTGTAACTGAATTTTTGACATTTCCAATGAGTCAACCTGTACCTCAGGCAACTTTAAATGCTTAGCCACCACCATAATTGCCTCATCTTTTCGCATTTTGTCAGGTAATGGTAACTGCAATGATTTTGCCAAATCTAACAGTCTGCTTTTAGTCTCTGTCCGTTAAGGTACTGCGTGTGACCGTCTCCACCCCCAAAAACGTCAGAGCCTCTGAAAGAGCCATTGTCCACAACACACTCCCCACTTAAACTGAAATACCACACCTGATAAGCAATCACAATATGCTCACCCCTCGCTGTTTTTAAGTTCACAAAGCCAATCCAATAGATAGACTTTTATCCCCCTTGAGTCCCCATTTTGCTATGGGCCAGGGTTTAGAGAACCCCACGTGTATCATGGAGTTCACCTGACCCACAACTTTTAATAGATTGTGGAATGGGGAGCACACGGCCCACTCTACAGGTGTGGTACAACAGAAATAAAAAAAGTATTTTTTAAAGCAAAACAATGTTTATTCTATGAACTCAAGTTAACCTTTTTAAAACATACAGTGAACATCTTAGCAACCATTAATTCAAATACAACCCCCAAAAACTTCAACACTAAGTAATCCTTAATTAATTCCCATAAGCATCCAGAAGACAAAAGAAACGCTTTTTAACAGAAGCACATCAGGTTTAAATTCACTCCTGAGAATATTTATAATTCTGAATCCACCAAATGATCAAGAGATAGTCTTTTCATGGCAGAGAGAACAGTACACCTGATTTGTCTGGCTTCAGCTCCAACTCTGAAACGAAACCAAAAAAGCATAGACACACCCAAGCTTTTCTCAAAGTGAAACTAAAAAGCAGAGCCAGAGCTCAGCTCCACCCACACTCTGACATCACTGCAGTAACATGAGCAGCCAAACATTCTCATGACAAGCTGTTCTCCTTTCTCTATTAGTGAGTGAATCAGAACGCTAACCCTAATGCAGGCGATTGTAAACTTCAAACCTACTTTCAAAGGATTGCACATTTGTTGTATTAATATTGCATATAATTTGCGACGGTGGACTGAAGGACATAAGTTTGGCCAACCAGGATTTGTTTCCAGGTATGCGTGATCTCATAAAGAATAGGGACATTGGCACGAGGTCAAAGTGCAAGGAGCATTAAACTGCAACTCACTTTCCTACAGCTGACCTGGGAGTGAATGCTGGAGCACTCACTGCCTGCAGTGAAGAAGGGTTTCTAACCCCAGCATCATCATTTTGGTAACTATTGAATAAATGGGCCATTTTAAAAAAACAGTCTCCTCCGTTAAGTTGAGAAAGCTTTGAGAATCTTGCGCCTGAATTTTTAAAAGCTGCCTCAACGTTCGGTTACGGGCTCTAGGCCATCCTGTCTGGATATTGGGAGTGTTTTCCATTGGAATCCTCATGCATTTTGGCGAACTAAGTTAGTGTTAAGCAGCTGTTAAGCAGCATCTATTAAAGTCTCGCCAGATTACTGACTGCGTTTCGGGTCCAATCATTAGTATCTGATGCCCAAGTGAAGAACAGCTCACAATTTCACAGGAGATCCGATGGCCTCTCACAGCAATAGCCTCATATCATAGGCAGCTTCACAGACCAACCTCTCTGCCATACCCATGGAATGGGTTAACGCAATGATATAGGAAATGGGCACATTAACTCAATCTGCACACTGCAATCACTTCATCTGCCAGTAAATACTGGAAACACCTCTCTGAACCATCTTTGGAGCTTTCTCTATGTTAAAGGCACTGTATAGATGTAGGTTGATTTTTGTAATGTCCTGGAAGAGTACTGCAGTGCCTGTTTCGCTTTGACATTCTCATAACCTTCATTCATTCCATGCCTCCAGAAATGTTTTATTATTTATTGCAGTCTTCTCACTGGATTAAAAAGGGGTGTCTCCCTTTCATCAGCCCTTTTCGAGGTGACTTGCAAAGAATTCCAATTCAGTGCCGCATCCATCATGTACATTTCTGTTCCTTTCTATTTCTCAAACAGCAAATGGCATTGGATGGTCCACTGAGCCAGATAGTGTCAAAACTAGGGATAGATTTTCTGCCTGTTGACAATGAATGGGTGGACTTTTAGCCTGGTTAAGAGAGTATTGTCTGCAATTAATCCTCCTTCCTGCTGAAATACAGGTCCATTTTTAAAAATCATGCTTATTCTTAAGGAAGGCTACAACACTTACTGGCCTACCATTGAATACTTTTAAAAGTTTGATGAATTCAGGGATTAGAATGAGATTGCAGGATCGAAACCGAGAGACAATCAAATGTTGTTTGCAACATGATAGTCCAAAATGACGAGGCCAAGAAGAAAAGCAACTGGGTTACAATGTATAACATAGAATGCTAGGTTAGGGTTTTCAAAACTTATTTAATGCCTTTCCCAACCTCAGAATGCCCCCAAATCACATTGCATCCAATGAAGTACTTCTTGAAGCGTAGTCAGCAGAAGCCATGGTAGCCAATTGGTGCACAATGGGATCTCACAAACAGCGTATGATAATGACCAGGTAACCTGCTTTTGTGATGTCGCTTGAGGATTAAATATTGCCCAAGGTGAACTCCCCTATTCTTTTTTAAAAGACCACCATGAGATCTTTCGTGTCCAGTTGAGGGCAGATGGGGCCTTCGGTCTAATGTCTCATCTGAATGACAGTACCTCTGACAATGCAGCGTCCCACAGCAGTACTGCACAGGAATGCCAGCCTAGAATCTGTGCTCCAATCTCTGGGGTGCAGCCTGAATCCATACTCTTCAGCTTCAGAGGTGAAGTGCTTCAAGCTGAGCCACGTACAACTTCAAAAAAATTTTAAAATTCATTTACGAGGTGTGGGCGCCGTGGTTAGGCCAGCATTTATTGCCTACCCGTCCCCAGTTGGCCTTCAGAAGGTGGCGGTGAGTTGGATTCTTGACCGCTGTAGTCTTTCAGGTTTGGTGCACCCACTGTGCTGTCAAGGAGGGAGTTCCAGCAATTTGCCCCAGCGACAGTGAAGGAACGGTGATATATTTCCAAGTCAGGGTGGTGAGTGACTTAGAGGAGAACCTCCGGGTGGTGGGGTTCCCAGATATCGTCCGCTCTTGTTCTTCTACATGGTAGTGGTGGTGGGTTTGGAAGGTGCTGTCTCAGGAACCTTGGTGGGCTACTGCAGTGCATCTTGTAGATGGTGCACAAGGCTGCCACTGTTTTTCGGTGATGGAGGGTTTGAATGTTTGTGGAAGGGGAGCAAATAAGCGGGCTGCTTTGTCCTGGATGGTGTCAAGCTTCTTGATTGTTGTTGGAGCTGCACTCATTCAGGCAAGCGGAGAGTATTCCATCAGACTCCTGACTTGTGCCTTGTCGATGGGGGACAGGCTTTGTGGGGTGAGGAGGTGAGTTACTCCCTGCAGAATTCCTAGCCTTCGACCTGCCCTGGTAGCCACAGTATTAATGTGGCTAGTCCAGTTCAGCTTCTGATCAATGGTAATCCCAGGGTGTTGATTGTGGGGGATTCAGCAATGGTATTGCCATTGAATGTCAAGGGGTGGTGGTTAGATCCTCTCCTGTAGGAGATGGTCACTGCCTGGCACTTGTGTGGCACGAATGTAACTTGCCACTTGTTGGCCCAAGCCTGAATATTGTCGAGGTCTTGCTGCATTTGGACATGGACTGTTTCATTATGTGAGGAGTCGTGAATGGGGCTGAACATTGTGCAGTCATCCAGAAACATCCACACTCCTGATGGAAGGGAGGTTGTTGATGAAGCAGCTGAAGATGGTTGGGCCTAGGACACTACTCTAAGGAACTGCTACAGTGATGTCTTAGAGCTGGGAAGATTGACCTCCAACTACTACAACTATCTTCCTTTGTGCCAGGTATAACTCCAACCAGTGGAGAATTTTCCCCCTGATTCCCATTGACTCCAGTTTAGCTGGTGCTCCTTGATGCCATATCCAGTCAAATGCTGCCTTGATGTCAAGGGCAGTCACTCTCACCTCACCTCTGGCATTCAACTCTTTTGTCCATGTTTGGACCAAGGCTTTAATGAGGTCAGGAGCTGAGTGACTCGGTAGAACCCAAACTGAGTGTCCGTGACCAGTGCCGCTTGATAGCACTGTAGATAACTCCTTCTATCACTTTGCTGATGATGGCGAGTCGACTGATAGGGCGGTAATTGGCTGGGTTGGATATGTCCTGTTTCTTGTGTTCAGGACACATTTGCGCAATTTTCACATTGTCGGATAGATAGATACCAGTGTTGTTGCTGTACTGGAACAGCTTGGCTAGGGGTGCGGCAAGTTCTGGAGCATAAATCTTCAGTACTATTGCGGGGATGTTGTCAGGACCCATAGCCTTTGAAGTATCTAGTGCCTTCAGCCATTTCTTGATGTCACACGAAGTTGTTGTATTGGCTTATGACTGACATCTGTGATGCTGGGGACCTCCGAAAGAGGTCAAGATGGATCATCCACTCGGCACTTTTGGCTGAAGATTGTTGCAAATGCTTCAACCTTTCCTTTTGTACACATGTGCTGGGCTCCTCCATCATTGAGGATGGGGATATTTGTGTTGCCTCCTCCTCCAGTGAGTTGTTTAATTGTCCACCACCATTCACAGCTGGATGTGGCAGGACTACAGAGCTTAGATCTGATACGTTTGTGTGGAATCTCTTAGCTCTGTCTATTACTTGCTGCTTATGCTGTTTGGCACACAAGTAGTCCTGTGTTGTAGCTTCACCAGGTTGACACCTCATTTTCCGGTACGCCTGGTGTTGCTCCTGGCATGCTCTCCTGCACTCTTGATTGAACCAAGGTTGTTCCCCTTGCTTGGTGGTAATGGTAGAGTGGGGGATATGCCAGGCCATGAGGTTGCATATTGTGGTTGAATACAATTCTGCTGCTGCTGATGGTCCACAGTGCCTCTTGAATGCCCAGTCTTTGGTTGCTCGATCTCTTCGAAGTCTATCCCATTTAGCACGGTGGTAGTGCCACACAGGACGATGAATGGTATCCTCAATGTGAAGAGGGGTCTTTGTCTCCACAAACTGGCCACTTCTATCGATACTGTCATGGGCAGATGCATCTTCAGCAGGCAGATTGGTGAGGATGAGGTCAAGTATGTTTTTCCCTCTTGTTGGTTCCCTCACCATCTGCTGCAGTCCCAGTCTAGCAGCTATGTCCTTTAGGACCCAGCCAGCTCAGTCTGTGGTGGTACTACCAAGCTACTCTTGGTGATGGACACTGAAATGCCCCACCCACAGCTTATTCTGTGCCCTTGGCACCCTCAGCGCTTCCTCCAAGTGGTGTTCAACATGGAGGAGTATTGATTCATCAGCTGATGGTGGCCGGTATGTGGTAATCAGCAGGGGGTTTCCTTGCCCATGTTTAACCTGAAGCCATGAGACGTCATGGGGTCCAGAGCCGATGTTGAGGACTCCAGGGGCAACTCCCTCCGAACCTATATACCACAGTGCCGCCACCTCTGCTGGGTCTGTCCTGCCGATGAGACAGGACATACCCAGGAATGGTGATAGTGGTGGCTACCACCTATAGTGTTATCACCAAGCCTGCAAAGATTGTGGGTCACAGATCAGCCTGTAATATGGTAACTGTGAATGTTAACCCAGACTGCTTATGAGGGTACCATCTAATCGGAGTGTATGACCACAGAACTAAACCCAGAGTGTAAAAGAATGGGTCTTTGTAAGCTGCACTAACCTTTTCCTCAGTCAAAATTTATTTTGTTTTTCTTTGCCCGTGTGAGATGGGGTGCAGGGGTCTTGAGGACCCTTTATAGGTGAGTTGGGGCTTTGGGTTGGGTCTGGGTGCTGAGTCGGGGGGGGGGGGGAACGAGTGATCAGGGCGCCATTTAAAATGCCAACCAGATCTCCTCCTGCACTGAGGAGTTCTGGCGAGCGGAGCTCCTCAGTGCAGGAAAAGGGACTCAGTGCGGCTTCGGTGGGGCGTTGAGGCCCCGGATTGCAACAGAGTACTGTATGATAGCGCGGTCTTTCTTGGTGCTGCGGGCACCGGGAAACACCCGACTAAATGCTCTCGACACGGGACTTTGTTGCAATTCGGTTAGATTGCACCCTCAGTTTCTCCCCACAAATGCTGCCTGACCCGCTGAGTGTTTCCAGCATTTCCTGTTTTTATTTGATTAAGATTGAGATTATTGCTAAAACTGCTTCTGCTGCACTCCTCCCACCAAACTTTCCTTCCGGTTCCCTCCTGCACTAGCCTCAACACTTATTTGTTTCTGGTATCCCATCTTCCCTCCTCCCAGCTCCTTTTCTCCATGAGACCCACCTCCGACTCGCTCAACCTACCAAATGCTGACTGTCCAACTACCCAACTTCCCTTCCTGGCTGCCACTCCAGATGACAATGTGAACAGTTCTCTCTTCTTGAGTACTGTCCCCTTCCTCTTGAAATCGACAGACAATACTTGTCCCCTTTGCACTGACAAAGTACCAGCCCATCCCAAGCTTCCCTTTCCTCTCCAAACTCCTCGAAGGTGCTATTGCCTCCCAAATCCTTGCCACTCTTTCCTGCAACTCCATGTTTGAAACCCTTTAATTGGGTTTCTGCCCATGTCACACCACTGTCAACATTTATCAAAGTCACAAATAATAAGCCTTGGGATGGTAGCCATGGTAAACAATCCCTTCTCATCCATCTCCACATGTTTGCAGCCTTTTGACAGGTTGGAACACACCATCCAGCTCCAACTTCTCTCCACTGACATCCAGCTGGGTGGAACTGCAGTCGCCTGTGTCAATTCTTAGATACCTATTGTAGCCAGAGAATTATCGGTATTAACTTTGCTTTCTGCTCTGCACATTACCTCTGCAGATCCTTATCTATCCTTGTCGCTTCCTATTTCTTTTTTTTAAAAGAGATTTATTAAGATTTTTTGACAACACAATTTTTTCCCCTGACAAACAATAACCCCCCCCCCCCCCCCCCGTAACAAAATAACACAAAATCGCACTGAGCAAGATATATACATGGCAAAATGGTATATTTACATAGCTTTATACACTGGCTCTCGCCCGCACGTACCAGTTTCCCCCACCCTCCATGTTATCTCCTGCTCATCCATCCCCTCAAACAGTCTCTCGTTCCCCCCCCCCCCTCCCCCCCTTCAGGGTTGCTGCTGCTGCTGACCGGCCTTCCTCTAACGCTCCGCGAGGTAGTCTAGGAACGGTTGCCACCGCCTGTAGAACCCCTGCGCAGACCCTCTCAAGGCAAAACTTAATAGTCTCCAACCTAATAAACTCGGCCATGTCGTTTATCCAGGCCTCCAGGCTAGGGGGCTTTGCCTCCTTCCACAATAACAAGATCCTTCGCCGGAGTACTAGGGACGCAAAGGCCAGAATTCCGGCCTCTTTCGCCTCCTGCACTCCCGGCTCATCCACTACTCCGAATATTGCTAGCCCCCAGCTTGGCTTGACCCGGACTTTCACCACCTGAGATATTGCTCCCGACACTCCTCTCCAGAACCCCTCCAGTGCCGGGCATGACCAAAACAAATGGACATGGTTCGCCGGACTCCCTGAACACCTTCCACACCTGTCCTCTACCCCAAAGAACCTACTCAACCTCGCCCCGTCAAGTGCGCCCTGTGAACCACCTTAAATTGTATCAGGCTGAGCCTGGCACACAAGGAGGAGGAATTAACCCTACCTAGGGCATCAGCCCACAAACCTTCCTCGATCTCCTCCCCCAGTTCCTCCTCCCATTTACCCTTCAGCTCTTCTGCTAGGGCTTCCCCCTCTTCTTTCATCTCTTGGTGTATTGCCGAAATCTTGCCCTCCCCGACCCATACACCCGAGATCACCCTGTCTTGAATTTCTTGTGCCGGGAGCAACGGGAATTCCCTGACCTGTCGCCTCACAAAAGCCGTCACCTGCATGTATCTAAATGCATTTCCCGGGGGTAACTCAAACTTCTCCTCCAGTGCCCCTAGGCTCGCAAATGTCCCGTCAATGAACAGGTCCCCCATTCTTCTAATCCCCGCCCGATGCCAGCCCTGGAACCCCCCGTCCATCTTCCCCGGGACAAACCGGTGGTTACCCCTGATCGGGGACCACACCGATGCTCCCACTGCACCCCTGTGCTGTCTCCATTGGCCCCAGATCCTTAACGTTGCCGCCACCACCGGGCTTGTGGTATACTTTGATGGCGAGAACGGCAGCGGTGCTGTCACCAACGCCCCCAAGCTCGTTCCTTTACAGGACGCCATCTCCATCCTCTTCCATGCCGCCCCCTCTCCCTCCATAACCCACTTGCGGATCATCACCACATTTGCTGCCCAGTAGTAGCTCCCTAGGTTTGGCAGCGCCAACCCTCCTCGGTCCCTACTGCGTTCCAGGAACCCTCTCCTTACCCTCGGGGTCTTATTCGCCCACACAAACCCCATAATACCCCTACTTACTCTCTTAAAAAAGCCCTTGGTGATCACGATGGGAAGGCACTGAAACACAAACAAAAACCTCGGAAGGACCACCATTTTGACCGACTGCACTCTACCCGCAAACGAAAGCGGCAACATGTCCCATCTTTTGAAGTCCGCCTCCATTTGGTCCACCAACCTCATCAGATTCAATTTGTGTAGGGCCCCCCAACTCCTGGCTATCTGGATCCCCAGATACCGAAAACTCCCCGTCGCCCTCCTCAGCGGTAGGTCCCCTATCCCTTTTTCTTGGTCCCTTGCCTGTAATACAAAAAGCTCACTCTTCCCTACATTGAGCTTATAGTCCGAGAACTCCCCAAACTCCCTCAGAGTCTGCATGACCTCCACCATCCCCTCGATTGGGTCCGCCACGTACAACAGCAGATCATCCGCATATAGAGCGACACCTGATGCTCTTCTCCCACGCGGACCACCCCCCTCCATTTATTAGACTCCCTCAGTGCTATGGCCAAGGGTTCAATCGCCAATGCAAACAACAGGGGGACAGGGGGCACCCCTGCCTCGTCCCTCGGTACAGCCGAAAGTACTCCGACCTCCGCCGGTTCGTCACCACACTCGCCACCGGGGCACTGTAAAGGAGCTTAACCCAGCTAATAAACCCTCCCCCGAACCCAAACCTACGCAACACCTCCCAGAGGTACTCCCACTCTACTCGGTCAAAGGCCTTTTCCGCGTCCATAGCTGCCACTATCTCCGCCTCTCCCTCCTCCGACATCATCATTATCACGTTTAAGAGCTGCCGCACGTTAGTGTTTAATTGCCTGCCCTTTACGAATCCCGTCTGGTCCTCATGTATCACCCCCGATGCACAGTCCTCAATCCTCGTGGCCAGCACTTTTGCCAATAACTTAGCGTCCACATTGAGGAGCGAAATCGACCTGTATGATCCACATTGCAGTGGGTCCTTGTCTCGCTTCAGAATCAAGGAAATTGTCACCTCCGACATTGTCGGGGGCAGGGTCCCCTCCTCTCTTGCCTCGTTAAAGGTCCTCACTAGTAGCGGGGCCAACAGGTCCGCATACTTTCTATAGAACTCCACCGGGAACCCGTCCGCTCCCGGGGCCTTCACCGCCTGCATACTCCCCAGACCCTTACTCAGCTCTTCCAACCCGATTGGCGCCGCCAAACCAGCCGGCTCTTGCTCCTCCACCCTCGGGAACCGCAGTTGGTCTAGGAATCGTCTCATCCCCTCTTCCCCCCCTGGGGGCTGGGATCTGTACAGCTCTTCATAGAAGGCCTTAAACACCTTGTTTATTTCCGTTGCACTCCGAACCGTGGCTCCCTCTCCATCTTTGATTACCCCTATTTCCCTCGCTGCCGTCCTCTTACGGAGCTGGTGTGCCAGCATCCGACTGGCCTTTTCCCCGTACTCGTAGGTCGCCCCCTGCGCCTTCCTCCACTGTGCCTCCGCCTTCCCCGTGGTCAACAGGTCAAACTCCGTCTGGAGCCGTCGCCTTTCCCCCAGTAATCTCTCCTCCGGGGCCTCTGCGTATCTCCAGTCCACTCGCAAAATCTCCCCCACTAACCTCTCCCTTTCCATGCCCTCTGTCTTCTCCCTATGAGCCCTGATGGAGATTAGCTCTCCCCTGATCACCGCCTTCAACGCCTCCCATACCACCCCCACTCGCACCTCCCCGTTGTCGTTGGTCTCCAAGTACCTTTCGATACACCCCCTCACCTTCCCACACACCACCTCATCTGCCAACAGTCCCACATCCAGCCGCCACAGTGGGCGTTGGTCCCTCTCCTCTCCCAGCCCCATTTCCACCCAGTGCGGGGCATGGTCCGAAACGGCTATGGCCGAATACTCTGTCCCTCCACCCTCGGGATGAGCGCCCTGCCCAGAACAAAGAAATCTATCCGGGAGTAGGCCTTGTGCACGTGGGAAAAGAAAGAAAATTCCCTGGCCTGCGGTCTTACAAACCTCCATGGGTCCACTCCCCCCATCTGATCCATAAACCCCTAAGTACCTTGGCCGCCGCCGGCCTCTTTCCCGTCCTTGATCTGGAGCGGTCCAGTGCTGGATCCAGCACTGTATTAAAGTCCCCTCACATCATCAGTCCTCCTACCTCCAGGTCCGGAATGCGCCCCAACATGCGCTTCATGACCCCAGCATCATCCCAGTTCGGGGCATATACATTTACCAACACCACCCACGTCCCTTGCAACCTACCACTCACCATCACATATCTCCCTCCATTATCCACTACGATAGTCTTGGCCTCAAATGACACATGCTTTCCCACCAGAATTGCCACCCCTCTATTTTTCGCGTCCAGTCCCGAGTGAAATACCTGTCCTACCCATCCCTTTCTTAACCTAACCTGGTCCGCCACCTTCAGGTGTGTCTCTTGGAGCATAGGCACGTCTGCCTTCAGTCCCTTCAAGTGCGGGAACACTCGAGCCCTCTTCACCGGCCCATTCAGGCCCCTCACGGTCCACGTTATCAGCCGGATTGGGGGGGGCTCTCACCCCCCCAGACCCTCCGGTGTCTCCCTCACCCTCCGGCCCCCCAGCTGGGGGACCTCCGTCCCGACGACCTCTTCTGTGTCCCGTTCCCTTTCGGCCAGTGCAGCAGCAACCCCCCCCCCACCCCCCCCCCCCACCCCCGCTAGACCCCTGTCTAGCTTTTTTGCTCCCCCCATATCACTCCCGTACGTCAGCTGACAGCTGCTGACCCCGGCTTCCCCCGCCATCCCTTTGACCCCCCTGTGTTGGAGTCTCCCCATCAATATACGTTCCTTCGTTCCCCTTCCCGCCTTTCTTCCCGCGCACGGGAAAAGAACCCCGCGATTTCCAAAGCTTGCCCCGCCCCCTCTGGCGCAGCTCCTGTCGCGGCCTTGTCTCTCTCCCCCAGCCCATATAACATTCCCTGCGCGTGATTGACCCCCTATATACAACAACCATCGTACTTTAACCCTCAAACACCCCCCACCCTCACAAACCCTCAACTAGAGTCCAACTTTTCAGTTAGTATAAAGGTCCACGCCTCTTCGGGCGTTTCGAAGTAGTGGTGTTGGCCATTATGTGTAACCCACAGTCGCGCTGGCTGCAACATTCCAAATTTCACTCCTTTCCGATGCAGCACCGCTTTGGCCCGGTTGAAACCCGCTCTCCGCTTAGCGACCTCCATGCTCCAGTCCGGGTATATTCTGATCTCTGCGTTGTCCCACTTGCTGCTTCTTGGCCCATTTCAGGACCCTCTCTCTGTCCGTAAACCGGTGAAAACTCACCACCATCGCCCTTGGCGGCTCATTTGCCTTGGGCTTCCTCGCTAGCACTCGGTGCGCCCCATCCAGCTCCAGCAATCCCGGGGGGGCCTTCGCGCCCATCAGCGCCCCGATCATTGTGCCCGCATATGCCGCGGCGTCAGCCCCCTCCACTCCTTCTGGGAGACCCAGGGTCCTCAGATTATTCCTCCTCGACCTGTTCTTCAGGTCTTCGAGTCTTCCCGTCCACGTCTTGTGTAGCGCCTCGTGCCGCTCCACTTTCACCGCCAGGCCCAACAGCTCGTCCTCATTCTCACTCACTTTGTCCTGGATCTCCTGGATCTTCACCTCGTGGGCTTTCTGGGTTGCCCCCAGTCCTTCAATTATTGCCAACATAGGTGCCACCATCTCCTTACGCAGCTCCTCGAAGCAGCGCTTGATGAATTCCTGCATCTCCTCTTTGTCCCCGGCCGCCGCCATTTTGCTTGTTTTCCCTCTCTTCCCCCGCTGCTCCACTTTTTTGGCCGTTTCGCTGCGGGTCCGGTCCATACAAGTTAGTAGGGGACGTCTCTCCTCGCTTCCCCATGGGTTGGCTGTGAAAAAAGTTCTGTTGGGGCTCTTCTATCGAGCCCGAAAGTCCGTTTTCGCGGGAGCTGCCGAATCATGCGGCTTAGCTCCGCATGGCCGCAACCGGAAGTGTCGCTTCCTATTTCTTATTTACAAAATCCGATTCACATACGTGCAAGATTTTGTAATGTAGGAAGACTGGCAGCTAATTTGCACACAGCAGGGCCCCATAAACAGAAACAAGATAAATGACCAGATTATCGGTTTTAACGGTGTTGTTAGAGAGATAAGGATTAATTTACATTATCTGGACATTTTAATTGAGGCTTCAAAGTGGAAGACTAAGCAACTCAATCAGCTTAAAATAACATCCATCTCATTTTTCCTTCAACACTAACCCTTATTTCACGCTTCACTCGATCCTTTAGCTGTTGTGCTTTTGTTGCAGCTGGCCCACAAACCCCTGCTTTTGTCTCTGCCTATTAAACATTTAGTTTCTCTGGTTAATGTTTAAGTGACCCTTTTTGAATGAAAATCTGCTTTACTTTGTTTCTCATTTGTGGCAATATATTCATTTCAAAACCACTATTGTTTTGCACCAGTTGATCAACTCTGTGTTCAGTTGAAATCAAGCGCAGCATTATTCATGAAGAATACACCTGAATTTAAAGTGATACAAATGTGGCTCAGTCCTTGGAAACATTGTTATCTTCCGCAGCCATGAACAAAGCTGAGATCCACTAAAAAGATAGAGAACGGTGAGTTTGTTCCACCCCTTGTTGGTATCATGTACACCTCTAATTATTTCATTTCTGGATTGACTTATTTCTTTGAAAGAGCTCCACAATAATGCCAGATTAAAATGTATTGCCTGCAATTAAATGTAGTCATTCTCCATTCACTCTTCTTCTAATGTTCATTTTCTAGCTGAAAAAAGGTTTCCAGTGTATTTGGGAACAGTCTCCAAGATTGCTGGGACACCAGCAGTTCACAACATATATTAATGATTTAGATGAGGGCACAAAATGTAATATCTCCAAATTTGCAGATGATACCAAGTTGTGTGCGAGGGTGAGCCATGAGGAGGATGCAAAGATCCTTTGGTGTGATTTGGACAAGTTGAGTGAGTGGGCCAATGAATCGCAGATGTAGTATAATTTACAGAAATTTGAGATTATCCACTCTGGTAGCAAAAACGAGAAGGCGGGCTATTATCTAAATGGCCCTAAATTAAGAGAGGGTGTCATTGTACACCAGTCGCTGAAGGTAAGCATGCAGGTACAGCTGGCAGTAAAGAAGGTAAATCGTATGCTGGCCTTCATTGCGAGAGCATTTGAGTACAGGATCAGGGGTATCTTGCTGCAATTATGCAGGTCCTTGGTGAGACCACCTGAAATAGTGTGTGCAGTTTTGGTCTCCTTATCTGAGGAAGGATGTTCTTGCTCTCGAGGGAGTGCAGCAAAGGTTTACCAGACTGATTCCAGGGATGGCGGGACTGATGTATGAGGAGAGATTGAATCGGTGAGGATTGTATTTGCTGGAGTTCAGAAGAATGAAGGGGGATGTCATAGAAATCTATAAAATTCAAACAGGACTAAACACGGTAGACACAGGAAGGATGCTCCTAATTATGGACATGCCCAGAATCAGGGGTCACAGTCTGAGGATATGGGGTAGACCATTTAGGACAGAGATTAGGAGAAATTTATTCATGCAGAGATTGGTCGGCCTGTGGAATTCGTTACCACAGGAAGTAGTTGAGGCCAAAGAAGCAGGAGCACTTAGGATGAAGGGGATGGGATCAAAGGAAATGGGGAGAATGTGGGATTAGGCTGTTGAGTTGGATGATCAACCATGATCATAGTGAATGGTGGAGTAGACTCAAAGGGTCGATTGGCCTCCTCCTGCTGCTATTTTTTCTATGCTTCTATGATAACAAGCATGTCATTCATCCATAGGAATATAGGCACAGGTTTCCGATGTACCTAGGAACAAGCTCGATGATAACACACATATCATTCATACATAGGAACAGATGAAGGCCATTTGAACTGTCACGATCTTATCGTTCAATAAGATCATGACTGATCATCTAATCAGCACCACTTTACTGCGCTGTCCCACATCCCTTGATGTCATTAGCATTCAGAAATCTTATCGATTCTGTCTTGAACATGTTCAATCATTGAGTTTCCATATCCCTCTGTGATAAAGAATTACAAAGATTCACCACCCTCTGAGTGAAAAAATGCCTCCTCACCTCAGTCCTACGTGTCCTGCCCTTATTTCAAAATTGTGTCCCCTGGGTTTTTACTCAGGAAAAACATCCTTTCTACATCTACATTGTCACACCCTGTAAGCAGTTTGGAAGTTTTAATGAGATTAGTGGCTGGGTTCTCCATTCACCCAACCGTGTGTTTCTTGGCAGTGGGAGGAAGCGTGGCATTCGCTGGCAGGGGGATTCTCTGTTCCGTCCGCTGACAATGGGATTTCCCATTAAAACCACCCCACTCCACCAGCAACCCAGGCAGGGGTGCGGACCAGAGAATCCCGCCATCAGCAAACGGTTAGAGAATGCTAGCCTCCCTCTCATTCTTTGAAACTCTGGAGAATACAGGCCCAGTTTCCTCAATCTCTCCCCATAAAACAGTCCTGCCATCCCAGGGATTAGCCTGCTGATCTGCCATTGCAATCCCTCAATGGCAAGTATATCCTCCATAGATAACAAGAAGAAAATTATACATAATGCTCGAGGTGCGGTCTCATCAAAGCTCCATACGTTTGCAGCAAGACATCAGGCTGGATCACACGCTCCAGTGATTGGAATGCACTTAATGATTGAAATTCACTTAGCTCTCTTTGATGTGGTTAATGTTTGTAAGCAGTGCGGTTTTAGCACTTAGAGTCCCTTACCCATGAAGGGAGATGAATGAATCAAGGCTGCAGCTGTTTTGTGGAACCTGTCAATCACAGCCCACTACTAGAAATGAATGAATGGCTTGCAGCTGCAGGATCTGAGGGGTTTAAACACAGGTCAGAGCTGTTTTCTTTCCAGAAATGGACACGTGATGCTTTCAAGTAAGTGTTACAACTGTAATATCTGTCACTGACCCTGTCTGGACTGCTCCCTAGATTCCAGACAGGGGTCTTTTTTCTGAGGGGTTTGTGGGTGGTCCCTCTTTTTAGGCAACCCCTGAATCCCTGTGGGGGTCCCTCTAGTTAGGGAGTCACTGTGGGGGGTTCCTGTAGTCAGGGGGTCTCTGTAGGGGGTTCCTTTCGTTAGGTGGTTCCTGAGGTCGTCTCTCTATTAAGGGGTCCCTGTGGGGGGGTCTCCCGAGTTAAGGAGTGCCTGAGGGTCGGTGGCAAGGCGGGCTACCCCCATACTGGGAGAAGGAGGGGCACCCAGCGAATCCAGGGATGGGGGGCTGCTTTGCAATACAGGAGGTGGGTAGGGAGCTGCTTTACAATGTGGGGGGTGGTGGGGGCTGTTTTGCAGTGGGGTGGGGAGCTGATTAGTGATGCGGGGGAGGGTGGGGAGCTGATTTACGGTGCAGGCTGGGGATGTGGTCAGCCGCGGGACTACGCTATTCGGCCGCCCACTCAAAATAGCAGCACAATAGCAGGATTCCCTTGAGAATCCCTCCTGTCCCTCGCCATGGATAAATTTGCATGCCGAGGGATATTGGATTGCTTCCTGATTTGCGCTGTCAGGAGGACAGTAAATCGGTAACAGTTCTCCTCCGGCGGGAGAACATAGTCTCCCAAATGGACAATCTCGCCCATCTTTACTCCTGTACTCAAACCTTCTTGTGATAAAGGCCAACATACTATTTGCCTGCCGAGTTGCTTGCTTCCACCCTCATGCTAGCTTTTAATATCTCATGAATCAAGACACCCAGTGTCCTTGTTTATTAATTAGTATTAATAAAAAGGTAGTGTTCAACAAATTACTTGGATTGAAGATTGATAAATCCCCTGCACCTTATGAGCTACGTGATCATCTCAGAGTGTTGAAAGATGTGGCTATAGAGATGATGGATGCATCGGTGGTTATGTTTCAAAATGCTACCGATTCTGGAATGGTTCAAGTAGACTGGAAAGTAGGAAATGCAACCCCACTATTTAAGAAAGGAGGGAAAGAGAAAGCAGGGATCTGCAGGCCGATTAATTTGATGTCAGTAGTAGGGAAAATGTTGGAATCTAATATAAAAGATGTGATCACTGGACACTTCGAAAATAATGAAATGATTGGGCAGTCAACATGAAAGGAAATTGACAAATCTATTTAAATTTTTTGAGGATGTTACCACGAGGAGTTTATCCTCCGTATCATTCACAGTAACTTCATTGCAGTGTTAATGTAAGCCTACTTGTGACAATAATAAAGATTATTATTATTATTAGTGCTATTTAGGTTTACCCAGCATATACGTAAATTGAAGTTAGCTATTATTACTGTATTTTCCATCCTTACACAGAACAGTACAGCACAGTACAGACCCTTCGGCCCACGATGTTGTGCCGACCATTTATCCGAGTCTAAAATCAACCTAACCTACACCCCTTCAATTTACTGCTGTCCATGTGCCTGCCCAAGAGTCACTTAAATGTCCCTAATGATTCTGACTCCACCACCTCTGCTGGCAGTGCATTCCACGCACCCACCACTCTCTTTGTAAAGAACCTACCTCTGACATCTCCCCTATACCTTCCTCCAATCACCTTAAAATTATGTCCCCTCATGACAGCCATTTCCGCCCTGGGGAAAAGTCTCTGGCTATCCACTCTATCCATGCCTCTCATCACTTTGTACACCTCTATCAAGTCACCTCTCTTCCTTCTTCGCTCCAGTGAGAAAAGCCCTAACTCCCTCAACCTTGCTTCATAATACATGACCTCCAGTCCCAGCAGCATCCTGGTAAATCTCCTCTGTACCCTCTCCAAAGCATCCACATGCTTCCTATAATGAGGTGACCAGACCTGGACACAATATTCCAAGTGTGGTCGAACCAGGGTTTTATAAAGTTGCAGCAAAACCTCACGGCTCTTAAACTCAATCCCCCTGTTAATGAAAGCCAACACACCATATGCCTTCTTAACAACCCTATCAACCTGGATGGCAACTTGAGGGATCTAAGTATGTGAACCCCAAGATCCCTCTGTTCGTCCACACTTCCAAGAATCTTGCCTTTAACCCTGTGTTCAGCATTCAAATTCGACCTTCCAAAATAAATCACTTCGTATTTATCCAGGTTGAACTCCATCGGCTCTTCTCAGCCCAGCTCTGGATCCTGTCAATGTCCTGTTGTAACCTGCAACAGTCCTCAACATGATCTACAACTCCACCAACCTTCGTGTCATCGGCAAACTTACTCAACCACCCTTCCACTTCCTCATCCAAGTTATTTATAAAACCACAAAGAGCAGAGGTCCCTGAAAAGATCCCTGCGGGAGATCACTGGTCACCGACCGGCAGGCGGAATACTTTCCATCCACTACCACTCGCTGTCTTCTTTCGGCCAGCCAATTCTGTATCCAGACATCCTCATTTCCCTGTATCCCATGCTCCCTAACTTGCTAAATGAGCCTACCATGGGGGACCTTATCAAATGCCTTACTAAAATCCATATACACCACATCCACTGCCCGACCTTCATCAATGTGTCTCGTCACATCCTCAAAGAATTCAATGAGGCTTGTGAGGCATGACCTGCCCCTCACAAAGCCATGCTGACTATCTTTAGTCAAACTATGTTTTTCTAAATAATCATAAATGCTATCTCTCAGAATCCTTTCCACAAACGTAAGACTGACTGGTCTGTAATTCCCAGGGATTTCCCTATTCTCTTTCTTAAACAGTGGAACAACATTCGCCTCCCTCCAATTATCTGGCACCACTCCAGTGGAGAGTAAGGACGCAAAGATCATCGCCAACGGCGCAACAATCTCCTCCCTCGCTTCCCACAGTAACTTTGGGTATATCCCGTCAGGCTCAGGGGACTTATCTATCCTGATGCTTTTCAAAATTTCCAGCACATCCTCCTTAATATCAACTTGTTCGATTCTATTAACCTGGTTCTTGCTGTTCTCATGAGCAACAAGGACCCTCTCTCTCGTGAATACTGAAGCACAATATTCATTTAGGGCCTCCCCTATCTCCTCAGACTCTAGACACAAGTTCTCTCCACTATCCTTGATCGGCCCTACTCTCGCTCTCACGTGTAGAAGATTGTAGTTTAGTGTAGAAGATTGTAGTTTAGTCGGGCAGCATGGTCGGCACGGGCTTGGAGGGCCGAAGGGCCTGTTCCTGTGCTGTACATTTCTTTGTTCTTTGTTCTTTGATCATCCTCTTATTTCTCACATAAGTGTAGAACGTCTTGAAGTTTTTCCTTATCCTTCCCATCAGGGCGTTTTCATGCAGCTCTGATTTCCTGATTTATACTGTGCCCAACATTATCAGTACAGTTTGGTGGTCTAAACAACTTCCACCAATGTTTGCTGCTCATGCTGTTTCTTAGTTCCACCCAAATTGATTCTACATCTTTATCCTTCAATTTAAGATCCTCTCTTGCTAATATATTGATCTCCTTATTGAGAGCACTATCCTTTTCCGTTTTGTCCATCTTTCCCATTGAATATACAATTCCCAGTCTCGGTCACCCTCTAACTATGTCTCCATAACGGCAATTCAATCATACCCATTTATCTCTATTTGTGCCTTCAAATTGTCTACTTGATTGTGACTGTTGCTTGCATTCAAATAGAGTTCCCTTAACTTTGTCTTTTTAACATGTTCAATCGCTCAGTCCTCTATTCCTGTGTTCACTTGCAAGTGGCACTGGAGTAATCTTGAGATTTCCACTTTTGAGGTCCGGATTTTTAATTTCTTTCCGAACTCCCTAAAATCTTCTTTCAGAACCTCAACTCTCTTCCTATCAGTGTGGTGGGAACGACTGTGGACCACAACTTCTGGCTGTTCACCCTCCCACAGAAGAATGTCCTGCCGGAATGTGGCGACAAGGGGCTTTTCACAGTAACTTCATTGCAGTGTTAATGTAAGCCTACTTGTGGCAATAAAGATTATTATTATTATGTGGCTGCTCTTTCAAACAAAGTTTCTTCAAATTCACTAAGCCTTGAGGACAAATTTTTGACTTTGCCTTTCCACCTGTTAAATTAAGCCAGTATCTTTGCCGCAATTAATTTATGATTGGAGTGCAAAAGCTGTCTTTTAAAATTGTACCGCTCACAATCTATGGATGTTTTATGCCTCAGGACATGAATCATCCCACAGAATGACCAGCCCAGCAAAGGAGTTTAATTTTTTTTTCAGAGTAAGGCTTGAAACATGACTGAAGACAAGACTCTGAACTTCCTCAAGATCACAACAATTATGGGAGAAGAAAGATAATTCTTCATTCAAAGGAGAGAAAGGCTGAAAGGCCTGCTTCTGTTTCTACGCCACCTTCCTTTGTATATTCAGTTGAAATGATGATGGGTTTTCAGTGCTGTCTGTTTATTACACATGTTATTTATTTTTCATGTGATGAAGAATTTCTTGTTGATTTCTTGTCCTAAAATTACCTTACCTAATCTGCAGCCATGTGACAGAATCACAGAATCACACAGTGCAGAAGAGGCACTGGCCCATTGAGTCTGCACCGACACATGAAAAATCCCTGGCCTACCTACCTAACTCCATTTGCCAACACTTGGCCCACAGTCTTGAATGTTATGATGTGCCAAGTGCTCATCCAGCTACTTTTTAAAGGATGTGAGGTAACCCGTCTCTACCACCTCCCCAGGCAGTGCATTCCAGACCGTCACCAACTTCTGGGTAAAAAAGCTTTTCTTCAAATCCCGCCTAAACTTCCTGTCCCTGACCTTGAGCTTGTGTCTCCTCGTGACAGAACCTTCAACTAAGGGGAACAGCTGCTCCCTATCCAATCTCCTCATAATCTTGAACACCTCGGGCGGGATTACCCGACCCCCCCGCCAGGTCGGAGAATCGCCGGGGGCTGGCGTGAATCCCGCCCCCGCCTGTTGCCGAATTCTCAGGCACCGGATATTCGGCGGGGATGGGAATCGCGCCACGCCAGATGGCGGGCCCCCCCAGCGATTCTCCGGCCCGCAATGGGCCGAAGTCCTGCGGCTGGAATGCCTGTCCCGCCGGCGAGAATCAAACCATCTCTCTTACTGGCGGGACTAGGCGGCGCAGGCGGGCTCCGGGGTCCTGGGGGGGGCGTTGGGTGATCTGGCCCCGGGGGGGCTCCCACGGTGGCCTGGCCTGCGATCGGGGCCTATCGATTCGCGGGCGGGCTTGTGCCGTGAGGGCACTCTTTTCCCTCCGCCTCGGCCACAGCCTTCACCATGGCCGACACATAAGCAACCCCCCCCCCCCCCACGCATGTGCGGGGATGACGTCAGCAGCCACTGACGCTCCTGCGCATGCGCGGACTTCCGCCGGCCGGCAAAGTCCTTTCGGCCCCGGCTGGCGTGGCGCCAAAGGCCTTTCCCACCGGCCAGCGGCGCGCCAACCACTCCGGCGCGGGCCTAGCCCCTCAAGGTGAGGGCTTGGCCCCGAAAGGTACGGAGAAATCTGCACATTTGGGGCGGCCCGACGCCGCAGTGGTTCCCGCCACTCCATCCCACCGGGACCCCCTGCCCCGCCGAGAATCCCGGCCCTCATTCTGGTCACCGCTCAGTCTTCTCTATTCCAACGAAAACAACCCAAGCCTATCCAAACTCTCTTCATGACTTAAATGTTCCAACCCAGATAACATCCTGGTGATTCTACTTTAGTAGTTACATACGAACATACAAATTAGGAGCAGAGGTACACCCCTCGCCCTGCTCTTCCATTCAATAAATTAATGGCTGAGCTGATTGTAATCTCAACTCCAAATTCCCATCTACCGCCAATAACTTTGCACCATTTTGTTCAAGTTCAATAAAAAGAATGATCTGTGTAAACATTTTTTTTGTAGCATTAGCAATCTTATAAGATCACCTCACTGACATCTCCTTTCCGGGCTTAAGAACAATGTTTTTCTCATGCCACATATTCTAGATACCAGGGATTAACCTGTTGGCTCTTCCTCTGAATGTCTCCAGGGCCTGAATGCATCTCTAGTTTCTTGGTAACCAGAACTAAGCACAGGATTCAAAATGCATTCTGACCAAAACACTGTGCAGTTTGATCCGAAAATGTTTTGACTTGCATTCTACTCTGTGGCTCTGCAGTTTCACAGATCCTGTTAATTATGTTGACTGCTGCCTCGCCATGGTTGGACATGTTTATCACCAAAACTCCCATGTCTCTTTTAGCCTGGGATATCCCTCACTCCTTAACTATTTCAGGGCCATTAATACAGTTTGTGTATTATGTGCAGCATTTAATGTTCGGCTGCATTAAAATTCATCTGTAATTTTGTTGTTGAACGCAGTGTCTGATTTTGTGGAACTTTTCGGATTGCATTGCCCCTCCTGGTTCGGGTATCATTTGCAAATTTGGAAATTTTGCATTGCGTTTCTCAATCCAGGTCTTTTAGGTAAACTAGGAACAGCAGTAGTCCTAGCACTGAACCAGGAAGTATTTCACTCTGTGCTCCCTTCTTCCCCACTCTGGCATAACCCTCTAATTAGTATCCTTTCAGCCAGTTGCTTGTCTATTTCCAGGATGTACCTGAATTCTCCACAGCTTGGCATTTAATTAACAAGCTTTCATATGGAGTGTTTCTATAGGCTTTTTGGAAGTCAAGGTACATCACATCAACGAGCTTTTCGTAAATGATCACCATAATATAAACCAGGAGATCAGTCAGCTAGAGGGTGCGATCTAAGGGCTTCATCGTGCCCAATTCGAGATGGGACAAGGCCGGTAAATCTTGTCAGAACCCTCTCATGACATTTATGACGCTCGTTGATCTCGCGAGGCTTTGCGATCTGGATCTCGCCCTCAATGGGCATGAACCAGATTTACATATTTCTACACCGAAGTTACCCAAGGCGTAGGATTGGATAGCCTCGCCTCGGAGACCTCGACTGGGCACCATTTAGCACTGGTCTCCACAAATTTAGACCAGGCGTAAGGGCACTTGAGCTTGGGGGGTCTCCCAGGCGATCTGGGGCTCCCAGGTGGTCGGCCTCTGGACAGGGTGGTACACTGTGTGCCACCCTAGTAATGTCAGGGTGCCCAGATGGCACTGCTAGGGTGTCAGCCTGGCAGTGCCAAGGTGTCCAGGTGGCGTCTTGCCCACGCCAGGGATCAGGCCAAGGGTGCCCTTCCATTATGTGATGGGGTGCGGGGTGGGGGGGGGGGGGGGGGGGTGGGGGGGGGTGTGCTCGGGGACCCCCTAATTGGTAATTGCGGTCTGGAGGCCACGATGGGGGTTTGGGGGTTCAGGGCACCGTTTAAAAATGGCGTCCTGATCTCCCTCTGAGCTGAGCTGAGCTTATTAGTGCAGGAAATGAGTCTAAGTGCGGCCCGAACGGGGCATTTCTCGCTGAGGCCCAATAAAGAAGCAGAGTGTCGTTTAATAGTGAGGTTGTTCTCGACGCTGCAAGCGCTAGGGAACATCTTGCTGAATGTGCCCAAAACAAGACTTTGTTTCTTTCCTATTAAATTGCACCCAGCGTCTTTCTGAATTCATGCAGATTGCTATTAACTGGGTTATTGTTTTAAAAAAAAAAATGTTTATTCAAAGTTTTTCCAACAAAAATTTTCAACCAGTTAAATTGCCCCCCCCCCCCCCCGTAACAGAAAAGAAAAAGAAAAAAGAGCAGAACAAAACATAAACATATCAAGCAAACATAATACAGAACTTATACAATGGGGTTCTCCCGCACAATTTAACCCTCCCATATGCTTGTACAAATACTACCTGGGAAAAAAACCCTCCCCCGCCGGCCCAAATATCCCCCCCCCCCCCGAAATAAACACCCACCCCCCCACCCCCCACCCCCTCCCTCCCTCCCTGGGTTGCTGCTGCTGCTGACCGGGTTCCTTCTAGTACTCCACGAGATTGTCTAGGAATGGTTGCCACCGCCTGAAGGACCCCTGTGCAGACCCTCTCAAGGCAAACTTTATCCTCTCCAGCTTAATGAACTCTGCCATGTCATTTATCCAGGCTTCCACACTGGGGGGTTTCGCGTCCTTCCATAATAGCAAGATCCTCCACCGGGCTACCAGGGACGCAAAGGCCAGAATACCGGCCTCTTTCGCCTCCTGCACTCCCGGCTCGTCCGCCACCCCAAATAGTGCCAGCCCCCAACTTGGTTTAACCTGGATTTTCACCACCTTGGACATAGTCCTCGCGAAACCCCTCCAGAGCCCATCCAGTGCCGGGCACGACCAAAACATGTGGACGCGATTCGCCGGGCTTCCCGAGCACCTCCCACATCTGTCCTCCACCCCAAAGAACCTACTCAGCCTCGCCCCTGTCATATGCGCTCTGTGAATAACCTTAAACTGTATCAGGCTGAGCCTGGCACATGAGGAAGAGGAATTGACCCTACCCAGGGCATCCGCCCACAGACCCTCTTCAATCTCCTCCCCCAACTCCTCCTCCCACTTGCCCTTCAGCTCCTCTACCGAAGCCTCCCCCTCTTCTTTCATCTCCTGATATATCGCCGAAACCTTGCCTTCTCCGACCCATACACCCAAAATCACCCTGTCCTGAATCCGCTGTGCCGGGAGCGACGGGAATTCCTTCACCTGCCGCCTCACAAACGCCCTCACTTGCATATACCTGAACGCATTTCCCGGGGGTAACCTGAACGTCTCCTCCAGCGCCCCGAGGCTCGCAAACGTCCCGTCTATAAACAGGTCCCCCATCCTTCTGATCCCTGCCCGATGCCAGCTCCAAAATCCCCCATCCATCCTCCCTGGGATGAACCGATGGTTCTCCCGGATCGGGGACCACACCGAGGCTCCCATCTCACCCCTATGTCGTCTCCACTGCCCCCAGATCTTTAGCGTTGCCGCCACTACCGGACTCGTGGTGTACCTTGTCGGTGAGAGCGGCAGCGGTGCCGTCACCAGCGCCCTCAGGCTCGTTCCTTTGCAGGACGCCATCTCCAACCTCTTCCATGCCGCCCCCTCTCCCTCTATCACCCACTTATGGATCATCGCTACGTTGGCTGCCCAATAATAGCCCTCCAGATTTGGTAATGCCAGCCCTCCCCTGTCCCTACTACGCTCCAGAAACCCCCTCCTTCCCCTCGGGGTCTTGTTTGCCCACTCAAACCCCATGATGCTCCTACCTACCCGCTTAAAAAAGGCCTTGGTAATCCTAATAGGAAGGCACTGGAACACGAAAAGAAACCTCGGGAGGACCATCATTTTAATCGACTGTACCCTGCCCGCTAGCGAGAGTGGCAATACATCCCATCTTTTGAAGTCCTCCTCCATCTGCTCCACCAGCCGCGTCAAATTAAGTTTGAGCAGGGCCCCCCAGCTTCTAGCTATCTGGATCCCCAAGTACCGAAAGCTCCTTTCCTCCCTCCTCAATGGTAGGTCGTCTATCCCTCTTCCCTGATCCCCTGGATGCACCACAAAGAGCTCACTTTTCCCTACATTGAGCTGATAGCCCGAGAAGTCTCCAAACTCCCTTAGGATCCGCATGACCTCCGCCATCCCCTCCACTGGATCCGCCACACACAGCAACAGGTCGTCCGCATACAGCGACCCTCGATGCTCCTCTCCCCCTCGGAGAGTTCCTGGACTCCCTTAATGCCATGGCCAAAGGCTCAATTGCTAATGCAAACAACAGGGGGGACAGGGGGCACCCCTGCCTCGTCCCTCGATACAGACGAAAATACTCCGACCTCCGCCGATTCGTAGCCACCTCGCCACCGGGGCTCTATATAGAAGCTTAACCCAACTAATAAACCCCTCCCCAAACCCAAACCTCCGCAACACTTCCCAGAGATACTCCCACTCCACCTGGTCAAAGGCCTTCTCCGTGTCCACAGCTGCCACTATCTCCGCCTCTCCCTCCACCGATGGCATCATAATCACGTTTAGGAGCCTCCGCACATTGGTGTTTAGCTGCCTGCCCTTTACAAATCCCGTCTGGTCCTCATGAATCACCCCCGGGACACAGTCCTCAATTCCCGTAGCCAGCACTTTTACCAGCAACTTAGCGTCCACATTGAGGTGCGAGACCGGTCTATATGACCCACATTGCAGTGGGTCCTTGTCCTGCTTCAGGATCAGAGAGATCAGCGCCGCGGACATTGTCGGGGGCAGGGTCACCCCCTCCCTTGCCTCATTGAAAGTCCTCACCAGCAACGGGGTTAACAGGTCCGCATACTTCCTGTAAAACTCAACCGGGAACCCATCCGGCCCCGGGGCCTTCCCCACATGCATGCTCCCCAGTCCTTGAACCAGCTCCTCCAACCCAATTGCCGCCCCCAAACTAGCCACCTCCTGCTCCTCCACCCTCGGGAATCTCAGTTGATCAAGAAATCGTTGCATCCCCTGTTCCCCCGCTGGGTGCTGAGATCTGTACAGCTCCTCATAAAAGTCCTTAAATGCCTCATTTTCTTTCACCGCACTCCGCACCGTAGTTCCCCTGCTATCCTTGACTCCACCTATCTCCCTCGCTGCCATCCTCTTACGGAGCTGATGTGCCAGCATTCGGCTCGCCTTCTCCCCATATTCATATATCGCCCCCTGTGCCTTCCTCCACTGTGCCTCTGCCTTCCCTGTGGTCAACAGGTCGAACTCCGTCTGGAGACTTCGTCTCTCCCTGAGTATTCCCTCATCAGGAGCCTCTGCATAGCTCCTGTCCACCCTTAAAAACTCCCCCACTAACCTCTCCCTTTCCCTGCCCTCTCTCTTCACCCTATGAGCCCTGATGGAGATTAACTCTCCCCTGACCACCGCCTTCAGCGCCTCCCATACTACTCCCACCTGCACCTCCCCGTTGTCGTTGGCCTCCAGATACCTTTCGATACACCCCCGCACCCTCCCGCACACTTCCTCGTCTACCAGTAATCCCACATCCAGACGCCACAGCGGGCGTTGGTCCCTCTCCTCTCCTAACTCCAGCTCCACCCAGTGCGGGGCGTGGTCTGAGATGGCTATGGCTGAGTACTCCGTTCCTCCACTTTCGGGATCAGCGCCCCACTCAAAACAAAAAAATCTATCCGGGAGTAGGACCTGTGTACGTGAGAGAAAAAAAGAAAATTCCCTGGCCAGGGGCCTAGCAAATCTCCACGGATCTACTCCCCCCATCTGGTCCATAAACCCCCTAAGCACCTTGGCCGCAGCCGGCCTCTTCCCCTTCCTAGATCTGGAGCGATCTAATGCTGGGTCCAACACTGTGTTGAAATCCCCCCCCCCCCCATTATCAAGCTTCCTGCCTCCAGATCCGGAATCCGCCCCAACATGCGCTTCATAAATCCAGCATCATCACAGTTCGGGGCGTATACGTTTACCAATACCACCCACGCCCCCTGCAGCCCACCGCTCACCATCACGTATCGACCTCCATTATCCACTACAATATTCTTGGCCTCAAACGACACCCGCTTCCCCACCAGTATTGCCACCCCTCTGTTCTTTGCATCCAGCCCCGAATGGAATACCTGTCCTACCCATCCCTTTCGTAACCTGACCTGGTCTGCCACCTTCAAATGTGTCTCCTGAAGCATGACCACGTCTGTCTTCAGTCCCTTTAAGTGCGCGAACACTCGGGCCCTCTTAACCGGTCCATTCAGGCCCCTCACATTCCAAGTTATCAGCCGGATTGGGGGCTCCCCCCCCCCCCCCCGCCCCCGCCGCCGACTAGCCATCGCCTTTTCTAGGCCAGTCCCCTGCCCGCGCCTCCCACACCCTCCAGTCCCCCAGACTGGGGACCCCCGTCCCGACCACCTCTTCTCTTTCCAGTTCCCCATCGGCCAATGCAGCAGCAACCCTATATACCCCCGCCTCCCCCCGCTAGATCCATGTCTAGCTCTTTTGCTCCCCCCATAACACTCCCGTATGTCAGCTGACCCCGGCCTCCCCCGCCATCCCATTGACCCCCCCCCCGTGTGGGAATCCCCCCTCCCCCTCCTCCCCAGCAGTCAGTGTGCGCTCCTCCACCCCCCTCCGTCCTTCCCTAACGCGGGAAAAAGCCCGCGCTTTCCTAAGCCAGTCCCGCCCCCTCTGGCGTAGCTCATTTTGCGGCCTTATCCCAATTCCCCCATCCCCGAGCCTCCCCTCCCTCCAGCACCGACGCCCACATTCTCTCACAGTCTCCCCATCAGATCTCTTCCCCCATCCCCATCCATCACCCAACCCGTGGAACATTCCCGCGCATAGTTAAAACCCTGTATACAATCGACATCCCCCCCACAACCACAGACCCTCAGTTTGAGTCCAACTTTTCAGTTTGTATAAAGGTCTAAGCCTCCTCAGGCGTATCAAAGTAGTGGTGTCGATCCTGAAACGTGACCCACAATCGCGCTGGTTGCAGCATTCCAAACCTCACCCCCTTCCGATGGAGCACCGCCTTGGCCCGATTAAAACCAGCTCTCTTCTTTGCCACCTCCACGCTCCAGTCCTGGTAGATTTGGATCTCTGTATTCTCCCACCTGCTGCTCCGCTCTTGGCACATCTCAAAACATACTCTCTATCCACGAGATGGTGAAACCTCACCACCACCGCCCTTGGCGGCTCGTTGGCCTTGGCTCCTCAAGAGAGCCCCAATGTCCGTTTTAGCGGGAGCCGCCGAATGTGCGGCTTAGCTCCGCATAGCCGCAACCGGAAGTCAACTGGGTTATTGTTGTACAAATGATCTTCAAGCTTACCCTTTAATGATTGATTCCACAATTTGCCTTGTTTTAAACCTGATTAGTCTGTGTTTAATTTCCATTTTGAGTATGAAGTCCCTGATTATATTTGGGATTCCTTTATTTAGAAAGGTCATGTTTTCTATGCTTGAAGGCAGTAGCCATTCAGAATATTTACTGCTTTGTGCTTTTCCTCATGTTCAAGCATATTTGCATTTCTGGTTTCTTATCTTATTGTCCTTTCGCTGTTGCAGTAGTGAACAACTATTTTTCCCCATTATGTTTAATCACCGCTGACAATCTTTCTTCCAGGTTCTCTTTGCCCATCTGATCCTGTTTCAGGGTTTTCCTGTATCCACCCTGGTGGGCCCTGTTTTTCACTCTAAAGGATTTCGACACACAAATATTCCTTTTTTAAAAATTCATTCATGGGATGTTTGCTTGCATTTATTGCCCACACCTATTTGCCTTTGTGAATGAGTTGGTGGTGAGGTGCCTTAGATTATCATAGAATTTACAGCGCAGAAGTAGGCCATTCGGCCCATCGAGTCCGCACCGGCTCTTGGAAAGAGCACCCTACCCAAGGTCAACACCTCCACCCTACCCCCATAACCCAGCAACCCCACCCAACACTAAGGGCAATTTTGGACACTAAGGGCAATTTATCATGGCCAATCCGCCTAACCTGCACATCTTTGGACTGTGGGAGGAAACTGGAGCACCCGGAGGAAACCCACGCACACACGGGGAGGATGTGCAGACTCCACACAGACAGTGACCCAAGCCGGAATCGAACCTGGGACCCTGGAGCTGTGACGCAATTGTGCTATCCACAATGCTACCGTGCTGCCCCTTCTTGAACCATTGCAGTCCATGTGGTGTAAGTATACCCACAGTATTGTTAGGAGGGAGTTCCAGGATTTTGACCCAGTAACAGTACAGGAATGTCCTCAGTCAAAATGGTGTGTGGCTTGGAGAGAACTTGTAGGTGGTGGTGTTCCCATGTGGCTGCTGTCCTTATTCTACAATGTGATAGAGCTCGCTGGTTAGGATTGTTCTGTCGGAGACTTCCTGTGGCGGCCATGAAGTAGGAGGTCGCGTATTTGGTTGCTCCTGCTCGTAGTGGACGTTTTGGATCTTTTCTCCCGACTTTTGTGGAATTTGATCGGAAAAATCAGAGGGGGGGTGAGACAGACAGGAGGAATCCCCCACCAGTTTATGGAGACGTTGACCAGAAGTGGTCTTATAAGAAGAAATAGCTGGGCAAAAAAGGCACGTGCAGAACCTACAGCACAGGAGAACATGGCTGAGGTGCAGGATTCTGGATCGGCAGTCCAGTGGTCAACGGTACAGCTGGTGAAATTCATTCAGGAGAATTTCGCCAAGCAAAAACGGGAAGGTTTAGACCTGATTAAGGCATTGATCGATCGGGTGGAACAGACAATAGAAGCCCACGGACTGGCGATCCAGAGGGTGGAAGAGAAGGTGGCCCAGCCCCCCCCCCCCCGAACCAGGCTGATCACATGGAACATCAGAGGGCTGAATGGGCCAGTCAAGAGGGCTCACGTGTGCATTTGTGGAGGTTGAAGGCGGACGTGGCAATGCTGCACGAGACACACCTGAGGATAGTGGATCAGATGAGACTGAGGAAGAGGTGGGTTGGGCAAGTATTTCACTCGGGATTGGACTCTAAGACTAGGGGGGTTGCGATCCTGATCAATAAGCGGGTGTCATTTGAGACAGGGAATATAGTTGCGGACTCGGGGCGTAGGTATGTCATGGTGAGCGGGAAGCTGGAGGGGTTCGTAAATATTTACGCACCAAACTGGGAAGATGCAAAGTTTATGAGGCGGGTGTTAGGGAAGATCCCGGTCATAGACTCGCATAAGCTGATCATGGGGGGGGGGCTTCAATATGATCATTGATCCCAGGTTGGACCAGACAGGTTCAAGGATAGGGAGGGTGCCAGCCACAGCGAAGGTACTAAAGGCGTTCATGGGGCAGATGGGGGGGGGGGGGGGGGGGGGTAGACCCATGGACGGCCAAGAGCGAAGGAGTTTTTTTTCCCCCATGTCTACAAAGTATACTCCCTTATCAATTTTTCATCTTGAACAGGCTTTACTGGCGGGGGTGGTGGATACCGAGTATTCGGCGATTGCTGTGTTGGACCATGCCCCACACTGGATGGATCTACGACTGAGCAAGGAGGGTGGTCAGCGCCCGCAATGGAGATTGGACGTAGGACTGTTAGCGAATGAGGGGGTGTGCGGGCGTGTGAGGGAGGCCATCCAGTATTATTTGGAAATAAATGACATGGGGGAAGTCTCGGCAACAACGGTTTGGGAAGCGCTGAAGGCCGTTGTTAGGGGGGAGCTAATCTCGATACCGGCCCATAAGGAGAAGGTGGAGTGAGCACAGATGGATAGGTTGGTTGGGAAAATAGTCCAGGTGGATTGGAGGCCCCGGAGACAGGGTCTCGCTATACGCAGACGATCTGCTCCAGTATATTTCTGACCCGTTAGGGGGATGGGGGAGATTATGCTCATCTCAGGGGAATTTGGATGTTTTTCGGGGTACAAATTGAATATGGATAGAAGTGAGATTTTTGCGATCCAGGCAAGGGTGCAGGAGAGGAGACTGGGGGAACTGCCGTTCAAGTGGTGGGAGGGAGTTTCCGCTATTTGGGAATCCAGGTGGCACGGGAATGGGAGCTGCTACATAAACTAAATTTGACCTGGCTAGTAGATCAAATGAAGGAGGGTTTTCCGAGATGGGGCATGTTCCCGCTGTCACTGGCGGGGAGGGTACAGACCGTGAAAATGACGGTCCTCCCGAGATTTTTGTTTGCTTTCCAGTGCCTCTTTTTCTTTATCCCAAGGGCCTTTTTTAAACGGGTATCTAGGGTGATTTCTGGTTTTGTGTGGGCGGGTAAAGAAAGTGCTGCTGGAGCGTAGTCGAGGGGAGGGTGGGCTGGCGCTGCCGAACTTTAGTAACTATTGCTGGGTGGCAAACATAGCCATGATTAGGAAGTGGGTAGTGGGGGGTTGGTGTGGGAGCGAGTAGAGGCGGCATCGTGTAAGGGCACAAGTTTGGGGGCATTGATAACGGCACCTATGCCGTTCACACCGGCCCGGTACTCCACAAGCCCGGTGGTAGTGGCGGCCCTGAGAGTCTGGGGGCAGTGGAGAAAGCATATGGGAGTGGAGGGAGCATCGGTGTGGGCTCAAATTTGTAATGATCACTAGTTTGTCCCGGGGACGTTGGATGGGGGTCTCGGAGGTGGCAGAGAGCAGGGATTGAGAGGATGGGAGATTTATTTCTAGATGGGAGCTTTCCCGGTTTGGAGGATTTGGAGGAGAAGTTTGAATTGCCGGGAGAGAATGGGTTTCGATATCTGCAGATACGGGATTTTGTGCGAAGGCAGGTTTCGACCTTTCTGCCCCTACTGCCACGGGGGATACAGGACAGGGTAGTTTCCGCCACGGGGGATACAGGACAGGGTAGTTTCCACCATGGGGGATACAGGACAGGGTAGTTTCTGCTACGGGGATACAGGACAGGGTAGTTTCCGCCACGGGGGATACAGGACAGGGTAGTTTCCGCCACGGGGGATACAGGACAGGGTAGTTTCCGCCACGGGGGATACAGGACAGGGTAGTTTCCGCCACGGGGGATACAGGACAGGGTAGTTTCCGCCACGGGGGATACAGGACAGGGTAGTTTCCGCCACGGGGGATACAGGACAGGGTAGTTTCCACCATGGGGGATACAGGACAGGGTAGTTTCCGCCACGGGGGATACAGGACAGGGTAGTTTCCGCCACGGGGGATACAAGACAGGGTAGTTTCCGCCACGGAGGATACAGGACAGGGTAGTTTCCGCCACGGGGGATACAGGACAGGGTAGTTTCCGCCACGGGGGATACAAGACAGGGTAGTTTCCGCCACGGAGGATACAGGACAGGGTAGTTTCCGCCACGGAGGATACAGGACAGGGTAGTTTCCGCCATGGGGGATACAGGACAGGGTAGTTTCCGCCACGGGGGATACAGGACAGGGTAGTTTCCGCCACGGGGGATACAAGACAGGGTAGTTTCCGCCATGGGGGATACAGGACAGGGTAGTTTCCACCATGGGGGATACAGGACAGGGTAGTTTCCACCATGGGGGATACAGGACAGGGTAGTTTCCGCCACGGGGGATACAGGACAGGGTAGTTTCCGCCACGGGGGATACAGGACAGGGTAGTTTCCGCCACGGGGGATACAGGACAGGGTAGTTTCCGCCACGGGGGATACAGGACAGGGTAGTTTCCGCCACGGGGCAGACAGGACAGGGTAGTTTCCGCCACGGGGGATACAGGACAGGGTAGTTTCCGCCACGGGGGATACAGGACAGGGTAGTTTCCGCCACGGGGGATACAGGACAGGGTAGTTTCCACCATGGGGGATACAGGACAGGGTAGTTTCTGCTACGGGGGATACAGGACAGGGTAGTTTCCGCCACGGGGGATACAGGACAGGGTAGTTTCCGCCACGGGGGATACAGGACAGGGTAGTTTCCGCCACGGGGGATACAGGACAGGGTAGTTTCCGCCACGGGGGATACAGGACAGGGTAGTTTCCGCCACGGGGGATACAGGACAGGGTAGTTTCTGGAACGGGGGTGGGGGAGAGCAAGGTATCGGATATCTACAAAGAGCTTATGGAGTGGGAGGTAACTTAGATAGAGGAGCTAAAGGGCAAATGGGAAGGTGAGCTATGGGGGACATAGAAGCGGGTCTGTGGGCAGACGCTCTGAGCAGGGTCAACACGTCCTCAGCATGTGCTAGGCTTAGGCTGATACAATTTAAGGTGGTTCACCGGACACACATGACAGTGGCCCGGATGAGCAAGTTCTTTGGGATAGAGGACAGGTGTGCGAGGTGTGTGGGAGGTCCAGCAAACCATGTCCATATATTTTGGGCATGTCTGAAACTATGGGGATTCTGGCAGGGTTTAGCAGCTGTCATGCCCACGGTGTTAAAAACAAGGGTGGTGCCGAGTCCAGAGGTGGCGATTTTTGGACTGTCGGAAGATCCGGGAGTCCGGGGGCATGAGAGGCTGATGTCTTGGCCTTTACCTCCTTGGTAGCCCGGAGACAGATATTGCTAGCGTGGAGGGACTTGAAGCCCCCAAAATCAGAGACCTGGCTGGATCGCGACATGGCTGGGTTTCTCAGTCTTGAGAAAATTAAGTTCACCTTAAGAGGGTCAACACAAGGGTTCATCCGGAGGTGGCCATTTGTCGACTTCTTCGGGGAAAACTAAACTGTCAGCAGAGGCAATAAAGGGGGGGTTGAGGGGGGAGCTAGGCTATTTTCTGTTTCGGGAGGTGGGATTAGCGAGGGATGGAAATGTTTTTATGCACTTTTTTTACATTTGTATTTGTACTTTAAATTTTATTATTATAATATTATAAATTCCTTAATAAAATATTTTACCAAAAAAAAGGAATGTGCTGTCAAAGGAGCTGAAGTGTACCTTGTAATTGGTACACTTGTAATTGGTATGCTGGTGGTCAGGGAGTGAATGTATAAGATGATGCATGGGATGCCGACCAAATGGGCTGCTTTGCCCTGGATGGTGTCAAGATTTTTGAGCATTGTTGAAGCTGCACTCATCCAGGCAAATGGAAAATATTCCATTACATTCCTGACTTGTGCCTTGTAGAGATGGTGGTCAGGTTTTGTGGAGTCACTTGTCACAGAACTCCCAGCGTCTGACCTGCTATTGTAGCCATGGCTAGTCCAGTTAATGTTCTGGTCATTTGTAACCTTCAGAATGTTGATGATGGGGAATTCAGCCTGGTGGTACGGTTTCAAATCAAGGTGAGATGGTTAGCTTCTCCCTTATTGGAGATGGCCATTGCCTGGCACTTGTGTGGCACAAATGTTGTTTGTCATTTATTAGCCCAAGCCTGGTTATTCTCGAAGTTTGGATTGCTTCAGTATTGGAGGAGTTGTTCATGGTACGGAAAACTGTGCAATGATTGTGAACATCCCCATTCTAAGCCTAGAGTGGAAATGGTCATTGATGAAGCACATGTAGATGGTTAGGCCTAGGACCCTACCCTGAGGAACTCTTGCAGTGATGCCCTGGAGCTGAGTTGATTAGCCTTCAACAACCATAGTCATGTGCCAGGTATGACTCCAGTCAGTGGAGAGTTTTCCCATCTGATTTCAGTTTTGCTAGGGTTCCTTGATGCCACAGTTGGTCAAGCAATGTCGTAATGTCAAGGGCAATCACTCACCATACCTCTTGAATTGAGCTCTTTTGTCCTTGTTTGGCTTTATTGAGGTCAGGAGTTTTTGGCCTCGGCAGAATTAACATCGAGGACTACTGAGCAGGTTGTTGCTAAGCAAATGCTGCTTGATAGTACTGTCAATTAACCTTCCATCACCTCCCTCATGATTGAGAGGGAACTGATGGTTTATCCAGAAAGGATTTGACCCTCTCCTGCCTTTTTTAAGGAAAGGGCAAACCTAGGCAATTTCCCATGTTGTCGGGTAAGTGCTGGTGTTGCAACGTACTGGAACTGGCTAGGCATGCAGATAACACTGATGATCAAGAGTAGACTGATGGGGCGGTAATTGACCGGGTTGGATTTGTCCTGTTTGTTGTGCCCAGGAAATACCTGGGCAATTTTCCACATTGACGGGTAGATGCCAGCGATGTAACTGTACTGGAGTAGCTTGGCTAGGTGTGCAGCAAGTTCTGGAGTACAAGTGGTAGTATTGCCAGAATATTGTCGGGGCCTATAGCCTTTGCAGTATCCAGTGCCTTCAGCTGTTTCTTAACATTACATGGAGTCAGTCCTGATGTGTTGGGTGTTCTGGATCACATACAGGTCACCAACACTTGAAGTATTGCAACACTATTTTATTAAAGGTTAACTATTTAAACATACTTGAACTGTGGGTAAATACGATACCAGCTTTAACTAAAGACCTTTGCCTTGTCCTAACCAGTTAATGCACTCATCACATGGTGAATGTCTGTGTTGCAGGCTGTGAGCTCTGTGCTCCTAGCTAGCTGCTACTCGAATGAGCAGGAACTCTGATGTCCCCTGTCTTTATAGTGCGTGTGCTCTCACTGGTGATTGGCTGCGGTATTGTGTATGTTGATTGGTCCCACTGTGTGTCCATCAGTGTGTGTCTGCACCATGATATACTGGTGTATATTATGACAAGTCCAATTTGCTGAAGACTGGCACCTGTAATACTTGGGTCCTATGGAAGAGACCGAGATGGATCAACCACTCAGCACTTCTGGCTGAAGATTGTATAAAATGCCTCAGCTTTATCATTTGCATTGATGTGCTGGGTAATCCCTTCATTGAGGATATGGATGTTTATGGAGCCACCTCCTCCTGTTAGTAGTTAAATTGTCCACCATTGTTCATCTCTGGTATGGCAACTTTGATCTGAACAATTGGTTGTTGGATAATTTAGCTCTGTCTAATGCATGCTGAATCTGCTGTTTAGCTTGTAAGTAGTCCTGTATTGTAGCTTCCAGGTATGCACATCATTCTTAGGCATACCTGGTGCTGCTCCCAGCACTCATCATTGAACGAGGGTTAAGTCCCAATTTTAAAAATTATGTATTTTTATTGCCATTTTCAATTATACACAATAAAACTTTGTGTCCAGTATTTACAATTTGTGCAGTTCTTGTGTACAGGCAATCATTCTTGATACTTTCTCCCCCCCCGGCCCCTCTTTGGCATCCTGCTCTTTCGTTCTGGGTGTTCTCTCCCCTACCTCCTATTCTCCCCTTTCCCTCCCCACTTCCCTTTGTGTTTTCAGCTGTGGGTGTTGCTGCTGATTGCCAGACGAGCAGGATTCTCCGGCGTGCGATTAGGGAAGTGAGCGCAAGGGCATCAGCCCCCTTCTCTATGTGTAGACCTGGCTGTTCTGATACCCCGAAGAGGTTGGTCATGAAGTGCATCACCTCCATACTCCCAGAATGCCTTGATCCACTGCAATTCGCATACCGCCGCAACCGGTCCACAGCAGACGCCATTTCCCTGGCCCTTCACTCATCCCCAGAGCATCTCGACAACAAGGACTCCTACATCAGACTCCTATTTATTGACTACAGCTCCCCCTTCAACACCATAATCCCAGCCAAGCTCATATCAAAGCTCCAAAACCTAGGACTTGCCTCCGCACTCTGCAACTGGTTCCTCGATTTTCTGACCCACAGACTACAATCACTAAGAATAAGCAACAACACCTCCTCCACAATAGTCCTCAATACCGGGGCCCCGCAAGGCTGCCTACTTAACCCCCTACTCTACCCCTGTACACACACGACTGCGTGGCAAAATTTGGTTCCAACTCCATCTACAAGTTTGCTGACGATACGATCATAGTGGGCCGGATCTCGAATAACGGCGAGTCAGAATACAGGAGGGAGATAGAGAACCTAGTCGAGTGGTGCAGAGACAACAATCTCTCGCTCAATGCCAGCAAAACTAAAGAGCTGGTCATTGACTTCAGGAAGCAAAGTACTGTAGACACCCCTGCCAGCATCAACGGGGCCGAGGTGGAGATGGTTAGCAGTTTCAAACTCCTAGGGGTACACATCACCAAAAATCTGTCCTGGTCCACCCACGTCGATGCTACCACCAAGAAAGCACAACAGCGCTTATACTTCCACAGGAAACTAAGGAAATTCGGCATGTCCACATTAACTCTTACCAACTTTTACAGATGCACCATAGAAAGCATCCTATCTGGCTGCATCACAGCCTGGTATGGCAACTGCTCAGCCCAGGACCGCAAGAAACTTCAGAGAGTCATGAACACAGCCCAGTCCATCACACGAACCTGCCTCCCATCCATTGACTCCATCTACACCTCCCGCTGCCTGGGGAAAGCGGGCAGCATAATCAAAGACTCCTCCCACTTGGCTTACTAACTCTTCCAACTTCTTCCATCGGGCAGGAGATATAGAAGTCTGAGAACATGCACGAACAGACTCAAAAACAGCTTCTTCCCCGCTGTTACCAGACTCCTAAATGACCCTCTTATGGACTGACCTCATTAACACTACACCCCTGTATGCTTCATCCGATGCCGGTGCTTACGCAGTTACATTGTGTACCTTGTGTTGCCCTATTATATATTTTCTTTTATGTATTTTCTTTTATTTCCTTTTCTTTTCTTAATGTACTTAATGATCTGTTGAGCTGCTCACAGAAAAATACTTTTCACTGTCCCTCGGTACACGTGACAATAAACAAATCCAATCCAATCCAAAAATCCAATCCAATCCAAGATTGCCACTCTCGGGCATGGCTCCACCCTCACCGAGACATAGAGGAGCAGGTCATTCACATAGAGTGAGACTCTGTGCTCTCTGCCTCCCCTTTGGATGCCCTTCCAGCTTTTTCCGTCTCGCAGAGCTGTCGCCAGGGGTTCAATTGCTCAGACGAACAGGAGCGGGGACAGTTGCATCCCTGCCGAGTGCCTCTGTACATCTGGAAGTATTCAGAGCTAGTGGTGTTGGTTCGAATGCTTGCCTTGGACATTGTATAGGATTTTCACCCAGGAGATGAAACCTGCGCCTAGCCCAAACCGCTCCAGTACTTTGAGGAGGTACTTCCATTCGACTCTGTCGAAAGCCTTTTCTGCGTCCAGGGAGATGATCACCTCTGGTGTTCTCTCCCTGGGGGAGGGGTGGGGGTTGACGATAATGGTAGATTGAGGGATATTCATCGTTTTCGCCAACATCCTTCATTTTGGTCAACATCAATCACACACAATACTGAAAGACACAGATAGTGGTCACAACACATAGTTTCCAGGATTCAGTTGATGCGTTTTTTTGCACCATCTTTCAGTTTATTCCATTCCATTCAATTCTCTTTCCGCACCTAGTGGTGTACTGAGGCAACACCTTTGTCTCTTTCCATCGTTACTAATTCTTGGAACAGGTCACTAGTCTATCACTATATCTTGAGGGGTGCCATTCCACATAAAACATGACTGACCAGACGTCTCTCCTGCTCTTACTGCCAGCTGTTGGCACGTTGGAAGGATTTGCAGGTTGACACACTCAACTTGTTCGACCGCGTTAAGGTGCTTCTTTGGCCATGAAGACCTGGGCTGGGACTCGAACCGGAGCTTCTGGCTCAGGGGTAGACACTCTACCACTGCGCCACAAGACCTCCTCACAAGGTTATGCAGTGATAGATTGTACTATTTTACAATTCATCAATGCCTTGCTGAGATGATGCAGAGGCCAGTTCCTATTTTTTTGTAAGAACTGCTTTGTGTTCGAGGATATACTATATTCTATGCAACGGAATGTTGTTCTTGAGTGCACAATTCTGACCAGGTGTGTTTATAAACCTTTGTCTATCAGGTGAACTCTGCTTTTAATTTTTAAACCCTACTTCATAGGAGAATCACTCTTTTAAATCTTATAATTCTTGATTTATAGATGGATTCTCTTATAACTCTGTATTTATAGCTGCAGTCCTTTACAGTCTGTTGAACAGCTTTTTTAACCTTCGCACAAGTCCCCAGGTGTTAGATTGAGAAGGCCTTTGCAGAGATGACTGGGAAGGGTTTGCCGTTGTCATTTCTGGTTGTTGCTCCATTCTGCTTTATTTTATTCAACTTTTTTGTCGCAGTTTTAGACAAGTGAATAGGATTGCTTGGCCATTTCAGAGGACAATTAAGAGTCACCCACATTGCTGTGGTTCTGGAGCCTGGAAGCCAGATTAGGGAATATGGCAGATTTTCTTCCCTGAACTCATTAATGGACCAGATAGTTTTTTTTTTAATGACAATTCAGTCGTCTTAAGATCATCATTATTGGGAGTAGCTTTGGCGTCCAGATTTATTTATTATATCTGAATTCCTCCTGCAGAACGGTTGGGGTTTGGACTCACCTCATTTTCAATTTTTGATGAATAACGTTAGGGTCATGCTTGTTTAGTCTGAGTTTGTTGGTTTGGGAAATTTATTTGTCCTGCATTCTCATCATATACCTTTTAAGTTGAGCATTTTCTGCTGAATATTTAATACTGTCATTATCTCTGAATTCTGAAAAATAAATGTTTTAAAATGGCTGTGAGTGATATATTAATAATTTACTTGGTCATTGGTGGAATCACCTGAAGAAAAAATGAAATAAGAGATGAGGAGGAATGGAGGGATGCGGAACAAGTATGAGAGTCGGGATGGGGAAGAGATTTAGAGTGAGCAGAAGCGAGGCTGACAAAGGGGGAAACTTTCCACTTCACACCACTGGTGTCACTTTAGTAGATTAATACTTACGTAATTTTGATTGAAGCTCCCTTTGCACTGGCCCTGATATTTAATTGGAGCTGTGAAATGAGCAAGGGGTGGACTTATGGGTTTTGGGAAGATAAATCCAGAAGTAATGTTGCTGAAGTTAAACATAAAATTTCCTGCTGACTGCAAACCTCATTGACAGACTGCCGGTTGGCAGGAAAGCCTGCCTCACCTTGCCATATCTTGGAGCAGAGAGGAGTGAGGGAGGTAAGAAGAGGACTTGGGGCTGGGGTGGGGCGGGGGGGGCGGCGGGGGGAGAGGCGGTCAAGATGGCAGGCAGGACTGAAATCTAGGATTTCCACCCCTGTCTCGGCACCAGCAATTTCCAGCAAAGAGAATTAAGAGGGTGAGTCGGGTGCCCACATGCTGCTGACTCAGTGTTGCCAGCACGATTGTGGAACTGGGCATTTCAGACTTTCTATAATTTTGACTGATTCGGACTGACAAGTTGGCATTCAATCTGGATCACACCAGCACAGAGGTGTCATGAGCCATGAGTAACATGGTTTGGAAGTGAGAAAAGTAAATACAAAAGGTGTCGCCTTCTTCACATCATAATGAAATGCTATAGCATAACTTATATCTATTTTTAATATATTGAGTGAGTATAGTGCTTTGTTTGGAAAAGCTACATTACTTCTGACAACTGGCAAGCTGTTAGGGTAAAAAACAGCAGTGTGAAAGTGGAAAAGTCTTTAGATGCAATCATCAACTGGGATCTTATTGTGTGAAATATCCCCATTGTTTTTTCCGTCCCTTGTAAGTTCATCGTAGCTATCTGTTTGGCTGTTTCAAAGCATTAACAGATGACTGAGCTTTCACTAAATCTTTGCAGTCCACCTCAGCTACCTTTTGGCTGGTTCAGAAATTTGTCAGATGGCTGAGCTTTTGTTTATGTTCAAAGACACTATAATGAATAATGTTTATAAGGTTTTATTGACACAGTTCTTCAGTGGAATATCATTATGAATCCTTGGCTGACTTCAAATTTACAAATGGATTTTATTCAGCAGGGGTTGTTTATACAATTGTCCAGGCAGATGATACTATGAATGCTTATCTCTCTTCTAAACTGTTAATGGATTCTGTTCAGCAGAGGTTGTTGACACAACTGCTAAGGATAATGTAAGCTTTGTTCATTTTGACAGATTTATGAACTGTTAAGAGAATAATTGTTTCTTAAATAGATATGAAGTAATGTTTGTTTATTTTGATCAATCAATTAACTTTTTGAAGACTTCCAAATGTTTTAATAGGGCTCATGAGTTCTAGTTCCTTGTGCATGCTGGGTGAGTGGATGGGGGGGGGGGGGGAGGGGCAGGCACGGGGTGGTATTGGGGTGAATGGATATGGGAGTTTAGGGGGTTTATGAGAGGTGAGGGTTAGGTGGACCTCACGCTCATCTCCAGAATTGGCCAATATCTCACTGAATGAAGGCAGGCCTTTTAACTGGCTGCCGTGGCTTCCTCTCAGTCCCGACCAGATGGAAAAGACATTGGTGGGCGATGCTGTGAATAAATTGTGATTCTGAAAGATTTCCTGACTCCTAATTGCTGCGGCAAAGGTGAAAATCTGACCCGTTACCTTTCCTTTTTCCCCTCTGTATTCCAAATCAAGAACTTTTTCATTTTCAGTCACTTTCTGAAGTACACGTTCCCGCAGTCAGTTCTTGAAATCTATTTGTGGGAAATGAGCTGAACATTCTTTGATAAATGGGATTCATGATAAGCTGAGAACAGATGACTCTTGTTGGACCTGAAAGTTTGGTCTGCCATAGATTTTGGAACATTTTGAAAAGCTGACTGAATGGTTGCCATTGAATTTTAATGAAAAGCAGAATTTGAGTAAAGAAAAGCGAAGTATTTGGAAGCATATTAATTACAACATTGGTTAATTAATGCTTGTTTGACAGGAGCTTAAGTACAGTCCATATATTTTTCAGGTCAACAAGCCTCTCAATGTGTTTTATATATGGTGAATTGTTATCTAACCATTTAAAATAGCCCTAATTCTTTCATCTCTACACAAGATATATTTCTAACTTGCAGAAGGGCATCAAACCTGTATGCACAATGAACTGTACTATAACAGAACACTGTACTCGCAAAAGCCCAACTGTTCAGCCTTTGACCCTCATTCACCACTATACTTCTGCAGCTACCAAACTGCTGAACAACAGTCTCACCTTCACTTTTGCCCTGGTCACATAAAAAACATTATTTCCCCTCACCCTGTTCTTCTCCCCTGTTTCTCTGCCCGAACAACTTAAACTTTGGAATCAGAAACACAATTTCTAAATTTGATGATCACTCCAAATTTGAAGGCGTGATTAAGACTGAGGAGGACTGCAACAAATTACAGGAGGGCAACAATAAAGTTGGACAAGCTGGGTCTCTTTACTCTTAAAAAAGGAAAGCTGAGAGGTGATCTAATAGGGCATTTTAAAATGCTGAAAGGTTTTGATGTAGTGGATTCAGAGGGAAGGATTCCTCTTATGAAGAAGAGGCTAACTCAATGCTATCATACTTAGACAGTTACCAAGAAATCCATCTTGAACCTCTTTTATTCTCATTGAACGTATTATATCCTCCCAAAAATGTGTCTGTCTTCCCCGGAATACCATGTTTGAATCCTTCTGATCGGGTTTCTGCCCTGGTCACAGTGTTGAAGCTGCTCTTACTAAACTGTGACTGTGACAGAGATAAACAATTCCTCCTCACCCTTCTTGACCTGTCTGTAACCTTTCATACAGACGACTGAAGTGTTGGGTACTCTGCTACACAGACGAACCAACACGGTTGCGAATGGTACAACGCAGTTTTATTTCAAACATCTATTTACACTGGTAAACTGTTTACTGAGTTTCGATCATGACCCTTGATCCTTTGGACCTATTCCTAATTCTATCGTGTAGTGGCACTCAGCACATGGTGGATGTCTGAGTGGCTTGTAATTAGCTCTGTGCCCTGAGCCGTCTCCTGCTCGAGTGTCCAGGAAGTGTCGTGTTCCCTGTTTTGTACTGTGTATGCTCTTGCCTGTGATTGGCTGTCGTGTTGTGTGTGTTGATTGGTCCGTTGATCTGTCCATCAGTATGTATGTATGTATGTGCTATGATGTTTACCTGAATATCATGACAACGACCACACCATCCTGCCTCAATACCACCCCACTGTCATCCAGCTGAGTGAGACTGCATTTGTCTGGTCCCATTCTTATTTATCCAGTCATAGATGGGAAATGACCTTCAAAGGTTTCTCTCCCCACACTGCACCATTGCCTCTGACGTCGCCTGCAGTGTGTTTTTGGCCACATCAAAGATTTCTCATCTACATGCAGCCTTTTGGCAACATCATCCATAAAAAACACCATCAATTTTCACGTATGCTGACGACACTTTGCTCTGCCTCACTGCCCCCTCTCTACCCCGCTGCTGTATCTGAGCTGTTAGACCGTTTGTTTACCATCCAATACTGGATCAGCAAACAGTTCTGCCAACTACATATTGGCAAAACTATCTTCGGTCTTCACCACAAACTCGGTTCCCTAGCCATCTATTGCATTCCTTGTCCTGCCAACTGTGGCTGAACCAGAATGTTTGCACCTCTCATATTATATTTGACCCCAGATTATTTTCCAAACACATATCCACGATGTTAATAAGACTGCCTCTAGGGCAGCATGGTTGTGCAGTGGTTAGCACTGCTGCCTCATGGCACCAAGGATCCAGGTTCGATCCCGGCCCCGGGTTACTGTCCTTGTAGAGTTTGCACATTCTCCCCGTGTCTGCATGGGTCTCACCCCCACAACCCCAAAAGATATGCAGGATAGGTGAATTGACCACGCTAAATTGCCCCTTAATTAGAAATAAGAATTGGGTATTCCAAATTTATTTTAAAAATATAAGATTGCCTCTGCAATATCCAGGGTAATCACCCATCCTGGATTTTCTGGGATCACCCCATAATTTCCGGGCCATTGTCCGTGTCCCGCATTGTATGTCACTGGACCACTGCTTTTCCCACATTTCAGATCTTTAAACTTTGCATAGTTCCCCCTCTCCTCACAGGTATGGCAGCAGCCACCTCCCTCCCCCATCACCAACCTCACAGATATACAAGCACCTCCTCCTCTCTCTCTCTCTCTCCCCCCCCCCCCCCCCCCCCCCCCACCCCTTCCCCTGCACATTGGTTCTCGTATGGAACTCCACTCCAAAGTATCCCTTAATTATTTCCTCTCAGAGTTGGTGACAATGCTCACATTCCATTACCTGACTCCAACCCTGCCTCAGTGGGTCTGGTTCTGAAATACCCTTCCGTGCCTTTGTCACCTCTTGACTATTCCAGCACACTCCTGGTTGACTTCCCATATTACATCCTCAAAATCTGCTCCCGTATCCTAACTTGCAACAAACCCTTTTCACCTATAACTCTTGTGTTTGGTGGCCTTTATTGTCTCCTGATGCAGCAATGCCTTGATTTAAAAATAGCATCTTTATTTTCAAATCTCTCCCTCCTTATTTCTAATCTTCCTTATCCTAACAACATTTATTATATTCCTCCAGTTCTGACCTGTTGCGCATACTCAATTTTAATCACTCTGATGTCGGTGACCTTGCCTTCATCTGCCTTGATGTGACCTAATGTGGCTTGATGTCAAATTATGTTTGATGGAGCTCTTTGAAGCATCGAATTTTACTGTGTTAAATTTGCTGTATAAATACACATTGCTGTTACTGAGGTAATGCCTCTAAGTCACCACTAAATTCCTGTGTTAAGCTTAGTACTGGCACATGGATATAACAAATTCTTACGGCTATTTTTAAAAGGCACATGTTTAAAAGCTGCAAAAAAGGTGCTCAGGGATCACCAGACTTGTGATTAAAATTACCCTGCTTCCAGTGGGAACAAAGGAGTTTTTAACAATTATTTTCTGAGATGAGAGCATTTGTTGTCCATGCCTAATTTCTCTTGAGCTGAGCATAAGAACTAGGAGCAGGAGTGGGCAATTCAGCCCTTCGAGCCTGCCCTGCCATTCAATGCAAACATGGCTGATCTCATCTTCACCTTCCTACCCGCTCCCCAAAACCCTTCCCCCCGCTACTCGTTAAAAATCGATCTACCTCCCCCTTAAACTTGTTTAGTGTTCCGGCGTCCACTGACCACTGGGCTAGAGAATTCCACAGATTCACCACCTTTTGAATGAAGTAATTCCTCCTCATTTCTGTTTTAAATCGTCACCCTTAGTTGAAACGATGGGCTCTTGTTCTAGAATGCCCAACAAGGGGAAACATCTTAGCATCTTATATACCACATTTGTATCTCCTCTCATTCTTCTAAACTCCAGCAAATACAGGCATAAACTGTTGAATCTACCTTCATAACACTAATGATAACAATAACAATAAGTGGCTTGCTACGCCATTTCAGAAGGGCAGTTAACAGTCAACCACATTGCTGTAGGTCAGGAGTCACGTGTAGGCCAGACCAGGTCTGGAGGGCAAATTTCCTTTCTTAAAGGACATTAGTGAAACAAATGGGTTTTTATGACAATTGATGATAGTTATCATTGTCACCATTATTGTGATGAGCTTCATATTCCAGATTTATTGAATTCAAATTTCACCATCTGCCATTGTGGGATTCAAACTCTGGTCCCCAGTGCATTACCCCATTACCCTGAGTACCTGGATTACAAGTCCAGTGACAATACGGCTATGCCACTGCTTCCCTTGTATTCTACTTGGTTGGTCACGACAAAGAATTAAAAAAAATTATTTCCCTCCCCCGTAGTTGTCTTTTTCAATCAAAATGTATTTACCAGGTTTTCTTAAGTCAAAAACAGAGTAAGTTTATTCATTACAAAACCACAGAAAAAAATAATAAAAGACGCACTGAGGCACACACAGATCACAGAAGTAGAAAAAATTAGTGTCCAAATAAAAGTTCTTTGTTTGTCATTGAGTGGTAGATTTTTGAACATTGCGACCATCCGAAGTTACTTGGTTTTCTTGAAAACCTTGGAGTTGAATTGAGATTTGGATAACTGCATCTTGCTGGAGTCAACTTCAGCTTCATTCAGCATGATTTTTATTTATCTCCCATCTTCTGGCTTGGCAGAAGCAACTCTTGAAATACCTGCCTGTATATTCCAAGAAGGTATATGATTAATATGCCGAAAAGAAAATCAATTTTTTGATCTTACATCTCAGAAACATTTGATACATTTAAAGGTAGTAGAAATCAACAGAAGATAGGGTTATTTTGTCCTTCATGGGGTGTTTCAATGTATGTTGGTATCTGACTGGTTAGTAGTTCCTTTTGTCTTGACCAAATTACAATTGAATTTCTATTTCTTGACTTCCGGTGATGAGGATGTGTTGAGAAGTCGCACATCAGGTGGACCGTGAACTTGAAAAACAGGCACTTTCTACCTGAAAAACCCCTGCAAACTGATCAAATCATCCCCACGACATTAGCAAAACAGCAGGGGAAGAAAAGGATACCAAACAAAAGCCAATTCAGGGGTCGAGCAGGAATCAGGAGTGGGAAGAGCCTGCACCAACAACGGAAGGACGAGCCGACCAGCTCACGAGGTGGTGAAACTCAAACTTCGTCGGAGCGAGACGGTCTGACCAGCCGCACAAGAAGCCCTCCCTCACCAGGGGATGGCTGGATGATGTTCTCAAAAGCATTAAGGGAGCATAGAGACGAGACAAATTTCGACATCCAGGCTGCAGTGAAGGGCGCAGTAGTCGAAGCTCTGGCGCACATGCAACTGGCCCTGGACAAAGCCGAAAAGTGACAGGAGGCCCAAAAGGCGATGATCATAGACCAGATCGACCAGGTCCATCACCCTAGAAAAAGAGGTGGCGAGGCTGGTCGCAACACAAGGCAGCCTGAAAGGAAAGGTCGAGGACCAGGAAAATCGGTCGAGGCGGCAGAACTTGCGAATCGTGGGCCTATCGGAGGGGATCGAAGGTAGGGACCCTACAGATTATATGGCCCAAATGCTGGGAAACCTGGTGGGAAGGGAGAGCTTCCCCAACCCACCAGAAATAGACAGGGCACACCGATCACTCCGACCAAAGCCCAAAGCTGGGGACCAGCCAAGGGCAATTATTGCGAAAATGCACTGGTACCAAGACCGAAAAAGAATCCTGCGTTGGACCAGACAGTCCAAAAACTACAGCTGGGAAGGACACAAGATCTGGATCTACCAGGACATTGGAGCTGATCTGGCCAAGCGCCGGGCTGAGTTTAACAAAGGAAAGGCCGCGCTGTACAAGAACAATGTAAGATTTGGACTGCTGTACCCAGCCAAGCTCTGGGTCACATAAGAAGGCAAAGAAGACTTTTTTACAGTCCCCGTAGAGGCGGACAGGTTCGTCGCAGAGTAGAAACAGGGGAAGCGATGAGGAGCCCACAGAGCAAGACTATAACAATGCAATGTTCTAACATAGCCTGTACAGCCGACACCAAACCACCGCCACAGAGATCGCTTTAGCGGGAGAACGTGGCCTCGTTTTGGAAAACAAAAGTAGCAAAAGGGAAAGATGAGCTGCGCTCAAACAAGTACAGGGTAAGACGGGGGAGAGAGCAGGCAAGGAGTCCAGAGAACTGGCGAGGGGATGAAGTACAGTAACTTCTGGGAGGTGAGCCACCACACCAGTGGAGGTAGCTAGAACGGGATTCATGAGAAGGAAAGAGGCCGTGACGTGCTCCCAGCAAGGGGGAAGGCATCTGGCAGAGGGGGGGAGTGATAATGGGGAGGCAAGCTGGGAAAGAAGCAGGGGGAATGGTGAAAGGGGGACTGGGCTAAGGGAGGGGGGTAAGAGGATGGGAGGGAGGGGGCACCATAAGAGAGAAATAGGCAAGGAAAGATGGAAATCTTTAGACCGGGTACAGCAGGCCACAATTGGTGACTCGGAACAAAATGGTGCTATAAGCAACCACCGAGAAGGGTCCCTGGGCAAAGGGAAACCTCAGAGCGCAGGGGCCCAACCTCATGGGGAGAACGGTGACTGCAGCCATTTTGGATGGCCCCCTAACAAAGGGAACCCAGGGGCACGTCTACCAGGCAATTATAGTTAATCCCATAGGAGCGGGAGGGTGTGTCAAAAACCCACCATCAGGGTAGTCACCTGGAACGTCAGGGGACTTAACGGCCCAGTGATAAGATCCAGAGTCTTCACCCACATGAGGAATATGAAAGCCGACTAGTCTTCCTCCAAGAGACGCACCTGAGGGAGAAGGACTGACTGCGGGTAAGGAAGGGCTGGGTGAGACAGACCTACCATTCCTGCTATTTTGCTAAATAAGAGGACGATGTTTATGGCGACAAAGATGGTTACGGACCCAAGGGGCGGTACGTCATGGTCAGTGGTGTCCATGGTCAGCGGGACACCGGTAGTACTCGTTAATGTGTATGCTCCCAACTGGGACAATACAGAGTTTATAAAGAAGACCATGGTGGAAATCCCCGACATAGATACACACCGACTGATCATGGGAGGGGACTTTAACTGAAAACGGGACCCACAGACCGACAGGTCCAAACACAAAACAGGAAAGACCACCAACATGGCAAAGAACTCTGCCTTTTTATGGAGCAGCGGTGGACCCATGGGGATGGATTTTCCGCTCCCCGACACCGAAATCGTGTTCGGCGATGGGGCGGAGAATCCATTTTGGTGCCAAAATCGGGAGCAGGGCTGGTTTTTGTATTCTCCGCCCCCTGAAAAGCAGCGTATTATCCACAGCCTCAGGCCATTGCCTGAGGCTCGTCCCTAAATGTTCCATCCCCGACGGCGCGTGTTACGTGTGCTCACACCATTCGTGAACTCGGCGTGGCGGCTGCGGACTCAGTCCGGGGCTGCCACAGTCGGTAGAGGGCCGATCGGCGGGCGGGGAGGTTCAATTCGGGGCAGGGGGCAATGTGGGTGGGTGGTCCGGGGCGCGCGAGCGGCTGAAGGGGGGCACTACTTTAGCGGTCCACCTCCGCAGGCTGAGCCCGCCGTGGAGCATGCGTAGCCGCTGCAGGCCGCCGCCGTGCGCAGCCTCAGAACCGGAAGTGCTATGGGACATATTGGCAGCTAGAGCTGCGAGCTCTAGCTGCCTCCCTGCTAGCCCCCAGAAAAACGGGGAATTGGTGGCCGTTTTCCTGGCGTAAAAGACCACCGTTTTCACGCCGACGTGGGGACGGAGAATCCAGCCCATGGCGTTTCACCCACCCACGTACACAACGTCTATTTCCTTTCGACTTCGACTTCTTTGTAGCAGGGAAATCGGTGCTTCTTAGGCTGGTTAGGGCGGAATACTCCACAATCGTAATCTCCGATCACGCTCCACACTATATGGATGTGAGGTTGGAGACGGGCTATACCCAACGCATCTCATGGAGGTTGGATTTGGCCCTATTGGCTGACAAGGCTTTTTGTGAGAAAATATCACAGGCCATAGACGAGTATATTACTAACAACCAGAATGGGGAGGTCTCACCCTCCACGTTCTGGGAAGCACTAAAGGCTGTGATCAGGGGAGAAATTATCGCTTTTAAAGCACGAAGAGACAGGGAAGAGAAGGCTGCTAGGCAACAACTCGTTGAATCCATACTGGAGGTGGACCGGCGATACTCTGAGGCCCCGACCGTGGAGCTTCTGGCAGAGAATAAAAAGCTATAGATGGACGTTGATCTGCTCTCCACTGGGATAGCAGTACACCAACTCCTGCAGGCACAGGGGACACAATACGAACACGGAGACAAGGCCAGTCGCCTGCTGGCTCATCAGCTGAGAAAGCAGGCAGCCTCAAGGGAGATTTCACAAATTAGGGATAGTGGAGACACACTCGTAACGGATCCAGGCAAGGTCAACAAGGCCTTTGAAACCTTGTACCAGGGGCTGTACACCTCGGAGCCCTCAGCAGTGGACTCGAGATAAGCAGTTCCTTGATAGACTGGACATGCTGATCGTGGGAGAGGACAGAAAACGGGGCCTGGGAGCACCACTAGAACTGAGAGAAGTCATGGAGAGCATTAGCTCCATGCAGGCGGTGAAGGGACCGGGACCCGATGGTTTCCCGGCGGACGTCTACAAACGATTCGCAACATCACTGGCCCCGCACCTGCCGAAGTTGTTCACAAACTTGCTGGCGAGGCGAGTTTGGCTGGCACACCTCAATCTCGCTGATACTTAGAAGTCAAAGATCCAACAGAGTACGGTTCCTATAGACCCATCTCGCTACTAAACGTCGATGCAAAAATACTGGCTAAAATCCTAACCAAAAGGCTGGAGGACTGCATGCCGGAGGTGGTTGCAGAGGACCAGACGGGCTTTGTCAAAGGTAGACAGCTAACTTCGAACATCAGGCACCTGATGGACGCGTTTATGACCCCATCCAAGAAGAGAGCACCTGAGGTGATCGTCTCCCTCGACGCAGAATGGGCCTTCGATAGAGTCAAATGGAAGTACCTCATAGAGGTGCTGGAGCGGTTTGGTTTTCGAACAGGGTTCATCGCCTGGGTGAAACTCCTGCATAACGCCACCACGCCAAGCGTACAGACAAACACCACTAGCTCTAAGTACTTACAGCTGCACAGGGGCACGAGGCAGGGATGTCCGTTATCAAAGAACAAAGAACAATACAGCACAGGAACAGGCCCTTCGGCCCTCCAAGCCTGCGCCGATCACGTATCCTATCTAGACCAACCACCTGTATCCTTTTATACCCTGTCTGTTCATGTGTCTATCCAGATAAGTCTTAAAGGTCGCTAACGTATTTGCCTCAACCACCTCTCTTGGCAGTGCATTCCAGGCCACCACCACCCTCTGTGTAAAAAACGTCCCCCGCACATCTCCACTGAACATTTCCCCCCTCGCCTTGAACTGGTGCCCCCTTGTAATAGTCATTTCTGCCCTGGGAAAAAGCCTCCAACTGTTCACCCTATCTATACCCCGAATAATTTTATAAACTTCTATCAGGTCACCCCTCAGCCTCCGTCTCTCTAGGGAGGACATTCCCAGTGTATTCAATCTGTCCTCATAGCTAATACCCTCCATACCAGGCAACATCCTGGTGAACCTTTTCTGTACTCTCTCCAAAGCCTCCACATCCTTCTGGTAGTGCGGTGACCAGAATTGGACACAGTATTCCAAATGTGGTGTTCTGGGAGAGGTGTTTTCAGAACCCCAAAATGTATCATGGAGTTCAACCAACCTCCCCCTTCAATGCTATTGTTGCTTTTCCGAGCACACGGCTTGTTCTCCAGGTGTGCGATTACAATTATGGACACGTGGGTTTTTAAACACAAAACAATGTTTATTCCATGAACTCAATTTAACATCTTAAAAAAACATTGGATCTCTTAACACCCCTTCAAAGATAATCCAGAAAATATTACAACACTAAATAATCTTTCAGTTATTCCTTTCAACATCCAAGAGAAACTTAACACGTTTAAACAGAAACACATCAGGTTAATGGCTTTACTATTTTGAGTTTAAATCACCCAAATGATCCAGTGCACTGCAAAACACAGACACACACCCAATCTCTTTTCCTCAAAACTGAAACTTCAAAATAGCTGAACTGAGCTCAGCTCCACCCACTCTCTGATATCACTGTTTTCTTAAAGGTACATTGCTTAAACATCCATTTCTTAAAGGTACACTCACATGACACCTCCCCCAAGAAAAAAAAATAAACCATCAACTTCAAGATGGTTTCATTTTTCACTTTTGCACCATCCACTAAGAAATGTACACAGTAAATATACCTTTTTGTTTAAAAAAAAACACAACACAAGCAAACAGGTATAATAATATAGTCCATTTTTCTTTGTTCTTCTTCCTCCAACCAAAACCCTTCTCGATTGACAGTCTCTTTGAACAAAGTCTCTGCACGATCCATCCATTCCTCTACTCCTCGGCATTTCTCTTTAGAATCAGATACTTTAGTTCAATCTGACCACAGAGACCATTGCAATTCTCCAATACAGGAGCATTGGTGATCCCAGCTTTCAGGCAGTCAAATGCCTGTTGAAAGTCCGCTGTCCATTGAAATTTTTGACGTTTCTTTAGCAAGTCCATCAGTGGAGTAATCACGCCACAAAATTTTTGCATAACTGTTCGATCAAATCATCTCATGCTAAGAAATCGCATTATTTCCCTTTGTCTTGAGGGTATCGGAAACTCCGCAAAGAAAGTGATTTGGGCTTCTCCAAATTCACTTTCGGCCAGGTTCATCAACAAACCCGCCTCCTAAAGTCGATCGAAGAGCTCCATGCGATGTTTTAAATGTTCTTTCCATGTCTGGAAGTTGGAAATAAAAGCAGATTGTCCCACTTTCCCAATGCAATCCTTCAAACGTGGGATAGGATAAGGGTCCGTTGTTGTAACTGCATTCATCTTTCGATAGTCCACACACAACCGTTGGGTACCGTCTGGTTTAGGTACCATCACTATGGGTGAGCTCCATTGGCTGCAACCCACTTCAATTATGCCATTTGTAAGCATACTCCCAATCTCTTTGTTAACCTGTGCCAATTTTAAAGGGTTAAGTCTATATGGATGTTGTTTGATCGGAATAGCATTTCCCACATCTACATCATGTCTTGCCATTTTAATACTTCCCAATTTATCTCTACAAACTTGCCCATGTGATATCAATAATTCTTTCAGGTCAGTAGACACCTGTAGACACATCCATTACAGTCAAAAGATATTGATTCCCACTTATTGTTTTAGGAAGCGGTCCTACACAATCGATTAAGACCCTTGTAAAAGGTTCCTCAAATGCTGGAATGGGTATTAAGAGCGCTGGTTTCATCACTGCTTGAGGTTTCCCTATCACTTGACATGTGTGACACGATTGACAAATTTAACTGCATCTTTATGTAGTCCAGGCCAATAAAAATGTTTCTGGATTTTAGCTTGAGTTTTCCTTATTCCCAAATGACCTCCCACTGGTACCTCATGTGCAACTCGCAACACCTCCTTTCTATACCCTACCGGCAATACTACTTGATGAACTTCTGCCCACTTTTCATCCGCCTGCATGTGTACAGGTCTCCATTTTCTCATCAAGACATCACTTTTACGGTAATAACACTCTGGTATACTCTCAGATTCCTCTTCCGTGTATGCTTTCTGACATATCCGTTTTATTTCTTCATCTTTCTGTTGTAACTCTGCCAATTTTCCTGAGCTAAAAATATCCGCCTCATCCTCCATCTGTTCTTGTTCTTTTTCAACCATCTGATCAAAAATCGTTTCTGATAACTGCACTTCAACTTCATCTTCACTCTTTGATTTATCCTCGTCTTAACCTGTGACTTTGCGACCTTGTTCGTACACAATCCAGATAAATCCCAGGATATTCGTCCTTCAACACTTTAGTTGTCTGATTTTCCACTGGCTTATCAACCACAGTAGGCATTACTCCTACCTGCGATCCAGCTATATCATTACCCAAGATAAACTGTATTCCTGGACAAGATAGTTTATCTATTACTCCTACTACCACTTCACCACTCTTCACTGGACTTTCTAACCTTACCTTATATAATGGAACACTCCTCCTCTCACCCTGAATTCCACATATTACCACCTTTTCTGGCAACATTCTTCCCAAACTACATAATTCCTCATCTCTTACCATTAAAGATTGACTAGCCCCTGTATCTCTTAAAATTGTGACTTCCTTACCTGCTCCTCCTGATACACATGAGTAAACTTTACCCACACAAATAAATTCTTTAAAGAGATCTGGCACCTTCTTAACAATTACTTCTTGAACAGGCAGTACAATCATTTGCACCTCCTTTTCTTCCCTTGGGCTTTCCTTTACCACTCTAACAAATCCCACTGTCTTATCCTGTTTTACCACATCAGCCTTTCCAGTGCTTTTCTTCAACCACCAACACTGTGACTTTACATGGCCTAGTTTATTTCAGTGAAAACATTTGAAACTTTTCATCTCTTTTCCACCCTCCTGGATTTCTTTTTTAATCTGAGGTACACTCTCATTATTGTCTCCCATCAGATCATCTTTACCTTTGCCACTTGAGTATTTCTCATGTCACCGGTTTCTATCCCTCACCGGCTGAAACTGATGTCGGAAACCAATCTTTGATTTACGAACTAATTCATAATCATCTGCCATTTCTGCTTCTAATCTCGCAGTTTTAACCCTCTGTTCTTCCACATGAGTTCTCACTACAACAGGAATTGAATTTTTAAACTCCTCCAAAAGTATCATTTCTCTGAGAGCTTCATACGTTTGGTCTATTTTCAAAGCCCTTATTCACCTTTCACAATTACTGTGTTTGAGCCTTTCAAACTCCATGTATGTTTGACCAAATTATTTCCTTAAATTTCTAAACCTTTGTCTGTAAGCCATGATGTGGAGATGCCGGCGTTGGACTGGGGTGAGCACAGTACGAAGTCTTACAACACCAGGTTAAAGTCCAACAGGTTTGTTTCGATGTCACTAGCTTTCGGAGCGCTGCTCCTTCCTCAGGTGAATCACCTGAATCCACCTGAGGAAGGAGCAGCGCTCCGAAAGCTAGTGACATCGAAACAAACCTGTTGGACTTTAACCTGGTGTTGTAAGACTTCGTACTTTGTCTGTAAGTTTCAGGCACTAGCTCATATGCACTTAAGGTGGATTTCTTCACCTCCTCATACGTTCCAGATACCTCCTCCGGTAGTGATGCAAACACTTCACTAGCTCTACCTACCAGCTTTGTTTGAATCAGTAATACCCACATGCCCTGTGGCCATTTCATTTGTTTCGCTACCTTCTCAAATGAAATGAAAAAGGCTTCCACTTCCTTCTCGTCAAACCTTGGCAATGATTGGACATATTTAAATAGATTCCCACCAAGCCTTTGACTATGACGTTCTTTCTCACTATCCTCATCACTATCATCCAACTGTACGTTTCCCTTTACGTCTGCCAATTTTAACTGACTGTCATGTTTCATGGCCATTTTCTGAAGTTCAACCCCCTCTCTTTATCTTTTACCCTGATCTGTATCTCCCTTTCTTTTTCTTTTTGTTCTGCTAGGGCTATTCTATCTTTTCTCCTTTCTTCTCTCTCCTTTTCTTTTTCCTCTCTCTCTCTTTCTCTTTCTTTTTCCTCTCTCTCTTTCGTATTCAAGCCGCTTTAATTCTTTCTTATGTTCCATTTGTTCAATTTGCAACTGAATTTTTGCCATTTCCAATGAGTCAAACTCAATCTCAGGCAACTTTAAATGCTTTACCACCGCAATAATTACCTCATCTTTTCCCATTTTGTCAGGCAGTGTTACCTGCAATGTTTTTGCCAGACCCAACAGTCTGCTTTTCGTCTCTGTCCGTAAGGTACTGTGTGTGACAATCTCCACCCCCAAAAACTTCTGAGCCTTTGAAAGAGCCATTGTCTACAACACACTCCCCACTTAAATTAAAATACCACACCAGAAAAGCAACAATCCTTCACTGTCTTTAAGTTCACAAAAGCCAATCCAATAGATAGACTTTTATCCCCCTCGAGCCACCAGTTTTTATGGGCAAGGCGTTTTCAGAACCCCAAAATGTATCATGGAGTTCAACCAACCTCCCCCTTTAATATATTTGTTGCTTTTCCGAACACACGGCTTGTTTTCCAGGTGTGGGATTACAATTTTGGACACGTGGGTTTTTAAACACAAAACAATGTTTATTCCATGAACTCAACTGAACCTCTTAAATAAACATTGGATCTCTTAACACCCCTTACTTTAAAGATAACCCAGAAAATATTACAACACTAAATAATCTTTCAGTTGTTCCTTTCAGCATCCAAGAGAGACTTAACACATTTAAACAGAAACACATCAGGTTAAAGGCTTTACTATTATGAGTTTAAATCACCCAAATGATCCAGAGATAGTCTTTCATGGCAGAGATCACAGCAGATCCAGCTCACTGCAAAACTCAGACACACACCCAAGCTCTTTTCCTCAAAACTGAAACTTCAAAATGGCTGAACTGAGCTCAGCTCCACCACTCTCTGACATCACTGTTTTCTTAAAGGTACATTGCTTAAACATCCATTCCTTAAAGGTACTCTCACATGACAGTGGCCTAACCAACGCTCTATATAATTGCAACATAATTTTCGAGCTTTTATACTCGATACCCCATCCTATGAAGGCAAGCACGCCATTTGCTTTCTTTACCACCATTTCCACCTGTTCTGCCACTTTTAAGGATCTGTGGACCTGCACGCCCAGATGTCTCTGTGTCTCTATGCTCCTGATGGTTCTGCCATTTATTTTATAGCTGCCACCTGAATTGGATCTCCCAAAATGCATCACCTCGCATTTGTCCGAGTTAAACACGCATTTGTCCCACTGTTGTTCGCCTTAGTGATAGACCACTAGCAATCGTGCTCAGAGCAGCAAAGAATTGGAAGGGGATCCGAAGAGGTGGCAGAGAGCAGAGTCTCGCTTTATCCGGATGACCCGCTCCTCTGCAACTCGGACCCACAAAGCAGCATGGTGGGAAAAGCAAGCTTAGAGGCTGACCACTGAATATTTTAAAGCACCTGGTTTCAGAGTACTATGGCCATGGCAAGGATAAGCTGCCTTCCTAATGTTTTTACCTAGAGTGGAATGCACAGCAAGATGATAGATGCCAGAGAGATTAAAATATGTAATTATCTAAATAAGCTATTGACGCACCAAAATGCTTGAGTGTCTTTGCATGCAATGGCTGTAGATAAACTTTTTCCATGATAGTAATCTGCTTTGTCCTTAGATTTGAGTGTTTCAGTGTTTCAAAATTGGGTTTAAAAAAAAGAAGCCCATCATTCTATCCACTCCCTAGTTAGCTTGATGCTGTTACCCAACTAGGTGGCTAGGCAATGCCCGATTTCTTGCTTCTTTATCAGCAGAGTTCTCAATGGGAATATTGGTCAGTGCTGACAGCTTCCATACCACATGCAACTGAGCAGTGACTGGAAAAATGGAACATGTCTCCCACCTGAATACTCTGAACTGCTGTTGCTCTCCCCCTACACTCAAGCCTGGTTTCAAGTTCAGACCCATAATGCCTCCCACGCATTTTGTGTCGAATCCATCCAACATCAAGCTACAGAATCTCAGTGCTGTGTGTTGAATGATATTCCCTTAATCTTACTTGAATCATTGTGCACTCAGCCACCAAAGAACGTTCAAGGAAAATTTGCTTTTTGTTGTGTAATATTGTAAACAATTTATGTGGAGTGAAAAATGCTGCCATGTGGAGGCTTGCAACGGGTCAGTTAGATTCATTACTTATATATCTGAATGTAATATAGCCAAATTAATGGAGAAATGTCAGAAAGAAATTATTGTAGTTCCTCCACTGAGTTTTTCAAAGATCAAAATCCAACTCTCAATCTGTGTGTAAATGCGATGAATTAATCATTACCTCAGTGACTGCACCAGTTGGCATGCCTATAAGTTCAAGTAATATCTGCATTCAAACTGTCACAATTTGTATCTGATTAGCCAATGTGCCCAATTACCCATCATGTTGCTAACCAGTTTCATTTTATTTTTTGCATAAGGCAATGTCCAAAAGAAGGCTTTCCATTTTAATTAGGTTCCTTCCAAACCCCCATCCTACACATGATATTGTCAAACTATTATTAAGCTACAGTAAAAGACTGATGGTCGAGGAGCATATGTCTGGGACTGGGGCTGATCTGGCCAGTGAGGATGAAGAGATTGGAACAGCGGTTGGGACTGTGTGGAAGATTGGACTAGGGAAGTATATAATTAGTTATAGTAACTGACCAAGTTTATGTAATAAATAATTAATTTATAATGTTGAGCGTTTGCAAACAACTCCAGCAGGATTAACCATGTTTCTTCAACAAAAATGGGAAATTTTAGAAATGCACATCCAGGTGAATAAACATTGAAAGGATGCTAATATTTCCATTCAACTTTAATTAAAACCCAAGGATGCTGAATTTTAAGGTATCTTCCTCTTTTGGATGCTGACAGATTTGCTGGGCATTTACCAGCATGTTTTAAAAAAATATCTAGCATTTGATTTTCAGCATTTGCATTTTTAGCTTTTATTTCTGGCTCTTATGCAGCTGGGACAGAGAGTGGTGAGTTCCAGAGTTATAGAATTTTACAGCACTGCAAGAGGCCCCTCATCCAATCCTGTCTGCACTGGCCATCAAGCGCTGATCTATTCTAATCTCATTTTCCAGCACTTGGTCTGTATGTAGCACTGTGAGACTTTCATTCGCCTTCCCTCCTGTTGTACCTGTGAAACTTCAGGTACTTTCGACCACTTTACTTATTCAAAGGTTTTGCCTAGGGTGCATTTATTTATGAGGAAACAAACCACAAACACAAGTTCAAAATTCAACAATATTTATTAACACAATTAACCCTTATATTACCCACACGAAACAAGAGGATACCCCATATTCAAGTATACTACCCGCAAAGGTGGCTTGGAGGGTGTCTGATCACTGGAATTTCTCTGGGTCATCTTCAGAAAGGTGGTTCTTGCTGGCGATCTCTTCCTTGCTTCCTTCCTTCTGGTCTGGTCAAGGTCACCTCACATAGTCTTTGCTGCTGGTGTGTCTGAGATGTGTACCTTTATACCCCCCTCCCCGCCCCTGCCTTTCCAGAAACCTCTCTGGCTTCTGGCCAATGATGCCTCAGGAGGGGGTCTCAGCAGCCAATGGTCTGGTTGATGACCATTTGACAGGCCACCTGAGCCCGCCTCAGGTGGCCCATCTCTGGTGGTGTGGGCTGCACATAACAGTAAAACTCTGGGTGACGGAAAGTCTGGCTTGATCTTGGCTATGGACAATAGACCTTTGCATTTCAATGGGGTACGATGATCCCCTGCTGGGCCACAGTAGAGTGCGATGTTGGATGATTGAATGGGGCAGACCGAGATATATTCTGGCACCGTGTCTGCAGCCTTCTTGAGATTTGACTGCAGTATGATTTTAAGATGGCCAATTCTTTAATTTAGGATATCCAATTTAATCAATGAATTCTGTAATTTAAAATACCTAATTTTAAGACGGCCAAATCTAGGCCTTGCTCAGTTACTACATTCTGGTTTACACTGCAGACTAAATTTTAAATTCCCTCGCACAAGGCCAGTATTGTCAAACATCCTTCGTTGTCACAGGGTCAGAATTCCTGGAACTCCCTACTGAACAATATTGTGTCAGAGCTGTTACCACACGGACTGGTTCACCACTGCCTTCTCAAGGGCACCTAGGGGTGAGCGATGTTTGCCTTGCCAGTGGCACCCAAATTCTAAGAACAGATTAAAATAAAAATCAAGTTTATTTGAAGACAGAATGCATAAAAGAGGTCAAACTTAAATGTGTTTGTAAACAACACAAAATAATCATCCTTCCCAGAATGGAAGGACCCAAGAAAAACAACCACTATAATCAACTGAGTAAGAGAATCTTTACAAGTCCAATGAAAAAAATAGTTATTGCCTCTGAGTTGGATGCTAAAATAGTGCATCTTCTGCCTATATGGCGTGTCTTCCGAATCTAGGACAGAGACTCACGGTGTGTGATATAGACCTTTTGGTGTTACTTGTTGTTAGGAATGCTGGTAGACTGCAAGGACTGAAAGTCAATGGACAACAAGCTTCCTATTTTAAGTGTACCTACTTGCTGCTTTTGTAGAAAGGAGCTAGTGTCAGGCACCTTTCGATCTGCACCATAAATGTTGGAGTCAGACGATTGAATTGATTAGGGGCTGGAATCTCCACAGCCCCATGCCGAAATCGCATTCGGAGCGGGGGCGGATAATCCCTGTTTACGCCAAAATCATAGCCGGCGCCTCTTCCGCGATTCTCCGGTCCCAGGAGAATTGCATGTGCGCGATTTATGTGGCGTGGCTAGGGGGCCATTGACAGGGGCCCACCCAGTGATTCTCCGCGCAAAACTGGCCGGGTTCCCGACGCCGTGGTTCTAACCACGTATTGGCTCTCGAGTGGTGGGGGGAGGGGATCAAATACCGCGGGGGGGGGGGGGCCTCATGGTCAGCCAGGGCAGCAATCGAGGGGCTCGGATCCGCAAGCCCGCAGCATCTTGGGGGGGGCCAACATCTTGCAGCTGCCTCCACAATCCGAGTCCGCCATCGCACATGGCTCAGCCGCTGCAGGGCGCCGCCGTGCGCATGCATGGACTTGCGACCGGAAGTGTGGGTGCCCATATCCACAGCTAAACCTGCGAGAAGCACTCTGGGCCCTGCCAGGCCCTGCAAGGTAGGAGAACAGCTGTAGATTTTTCTGAGAAAAGTCAAGAGTGAAACGCCAGCATTTCTACGCTGGCGTGGGGACATAGCTCCATTTTTCGAGAATCCAGTCCTAGTTCTTCAATGGTTATGCTTGAACAAAAAAAAGGTCTCAGTTTCACAATTCAAATAAAACCAGCACCAATACTGCTGTACATAACATCAGTTACTAAGCAACTGTTCCTCCATGTGACAAACATTTATCTTAAACACAGTGAGATACCCAGACTCTAACTAATGAGCGATCCCTTCATGACATAGAATCAATTGCTCACAAATTCAAACTGTTTCCATTTGTGCCACTCCAGGATCTAATCATGAAATAATTTTTCTAAATTTTCACCTCATTAAGATGAAATATGTCACGGCAGGAGAATAGAGCAAATGTATTTTGTGCATCAACTGTCACCATGTAGAATAAACTAGTACTAGGAAAGACTTCCTCTACATTGTTTCAACAGTGCTTTCACGCTAAACATAAATCTAACTGCCCTAATGTGGCTTTTTCATTTCCCACATGAGTCAATCTTGGGACTAGCGATTTGTTTGCTTTCCATCTCCAAACCCACCTCCAAGGCCCTGATAAAATTCCACCCATGATATATCTTTCTTGCATGCAAGGAATAAAAAATTAGGCTGCTCTCTATTGACCAAATGAATCAATTTCTGATCTTCAGAAAAAGACACTGCAAATTGAGAGTCAGGTTCTGTTCCATTTCACAGAGACACATAAAGCAACATTCTTACCTCAACTCAGTATCCATTAATTTACTATCACCTACAATGATTTCATTTTGTGCAACTGGGGCAAAGTTGGAGAGGGAATGCAACTGAATAAATTAGGTGCCACAGGTAGGTTTATGAAGCAAATCCCGAGGCAAAAATAAAAACATTTTGTTTAACAAGTGCCCTTCAGTTCTATGTTATTCTCTAAGTCTGAATATAGATTGTAGACTTCCAGTGAACACAAATACTTTATTCAGTGGATTCGTTCTGTTTCCAGAGCTTAACTAGATATAATACAGTCAAGAGGTATGACCAGTGAAGCTAAGGTCAGCTGCCTATGCTGAGCTGTCTCTGTCTGCTGCTGCTCACTAGCCCTGTACTTCTGAAAGAGGCGGATCCTCCCTTGGGCTGGACCCTTTATACCCGTCTCTGATGCTGCCCTCTAGTGATGCTGTGGCTGTTACATCTGTGCTGCAGTCCCTGGTGTATGTGCAGATGTATGTACAGATGTACAGATCACTACAAGTTCAATATATGAGGCGCCACAATGTAAAATTGAACATCGTGAAATGGTGAGACTGCGGGGTTTGAGGGGGGGGGGGGGGGGGGGGGGGGGCTCATTGGGAGTGTGAGGCCACATGTACCAGCTACTCACAAAGGATTGGCAGACAAGTATATCAGCATGAGCAACACTGAAAATAACAAGGCAATGAAACCAAGAGCCTAGCGTACTGAGGAAGCCCCAGGGCTTCCCGATACCATGTTCAGAGTTTTAATTCAAACTAGCCAAGAAGAAAAAGGAGTTCTGGCCAAATTTAGGTTTTCTGCAAATTAACATCCAGGGAAATATTCCCAGCACTGAGTGAGTCTTAAACCTTTCCACTTAGGATTTCTCTTCAACTTCAAAATAGCTCTTCTCAGGAGAACGGTTTTATCCGACGCTCCCAGCATTTTAAAAAAACCATTTTCAGTGTTTATCACTCTGTGATTCCTGTCTGCTGCATCTCCTATTTCTTCTGCATGTTCTGCGTCATTAACCTGATCAAGGTGAGTATTTCATGATGTGATCTTCTTGACCTACCGAGTCAAAAAGCAGGCCGAATACTAAACCACTTGAGGTTTTGCCAATTTCTGTCAGATTGACTACGTTTCATGGTGCTGAGACAATGGCTGGAATTCTCCGGCTGCTCACTGGCGGTGGGATTTTCTGGATCACTGGCAGTACACCCCCACCGGGGATTCCCTGTCGGCGGGGGGAGGGAGTGACATCAATGGGAAATCTCATCGACAAGCCAAGTGACCGAATGGCACGCCAAATTCTCCAGCAGCGGTTGTAGGGCAGAGCTGCAAATGGAGAATAAGTCTGTGCACGAGACACCTTTGATTAATTGAACTACCGGTTCTAGAAATCAGTGGGCTCGCTATCAGCTGTACTGAGATCACCTTATAGGAGGCTGCATCACCATACAGGTTTTTAAAAAGTTACATTTGCTTCATTTCTTCAAAAGGTAAAGAATTCCAGACTTTTGTCACAAGCCCACTAATGTTAAGGCAGGAATGTCAGATAAGGCTGCATTGTTTGCATGTGGGGGACATACACCAGTTGAGCAGTGCTTTTTGACAGTATCAGAGTTTGCTGTCAGTACAGATGTCTCTTGCCTGAATTGATTATTAGCAATTAGGACTATACAGTATCTGCATTGAACTGTCAATTCAAATTAACCTGTTCTGAACACACCAGTGTCCCTAGCTCCCATATAACTGACACGAGTGTGAAGTTTAGTATTAGATAATATTGAAATAACAGAGTGTATTTTGCTGTGAAAGTTCAGGATGTTGACTCCATACAAGGAAGAGGGGATGCAAAATAAATAATATCCATCCTACTTTGACTTAGGATTTAATTCTGAAGAAAATGTTTGATCACAATGTATTGTTTTCCCGAAGGTTCGTGTTCAGGATAGCATGAAACTGAGAAACTAAATCGACATTTGGAGATTAATCAGTCTTCCCTCAAAGGTAAATCACAACGCGTTCTTTTTTATTGACGGCTCTTGCAACTAAAAGGACAGAGACAAATAATCAAAGAATGCAGTGCTACCCCTGCCAAAGCACTAAAGCATCCCATGCTGACTCAGATCCAATAGCAAGAACTGGAAAATCTGAAGTGATTGGTGAAATTCTTGTACTGCATGCCAGAAGCTACGGAAATGGCATTAATCGTGTATGGAAGGGAAGTTGCTGATCAGTTTAATCTCATGCTACTATCTGCCAATATGTTTAGTAGCAAGATTGCTGATATGGCAGGAGACATTGAGGACTAGCTACTCCGAAATGTGGACTTGGAGAGTTTTTCTTGCATTACAAATTGATGATCAAAGTGTTGCCTGTGCTATTGCAGCACAAACAATGGGTTTTGTTCATTTGATAAGATCATCTGAGATCCAAAAGGAGTTTACATTTTGCCATTCTGCTGCAACAAAAACACACTACTGAGGATTGGTATGTGACAGATAAATTCATGTAGTGGAATAGTAGTGTTGAGATTTGTGTGAATGGGGCAAAGAACTAGACCAAACCTGATGGCAAACTTCTAGGGTGCTTCTAGGGTGAATGCTGTTGCAACGTTCTGTGAGGTGCTAGCTACAAATGTATTTCCAAAAGAGCTGTCAGATGTGCAGACTTCTACTGTCAAGGCCCTGAAGCACATCAAACCTGGGCCATTGAATATGCTTCTTATCCGAACGTTGTATGAAGTGATGCAACGCCCAACATTGTACTCCCAACTTTTGCTTCATGCTTGTCTTGTGATAAAGGTTTGGAAAGAACCTGAAAACTTAGCGAACTGTACTGTATATTTTTGATAGCATTTATGTCCTCACTTCAGCACCAACCGGTTCTTCCAGGTTTTACTAGGCTATTTGGCCAATATCTTTAACAAGCTTCTTTGCAAGGTAGAAACTCTGAATACATTCATCATGCACAACATTGTACAGAGCTTTGCCAGCCAAGTGCAATATTGTAAGAGGAATTTTAATTAATAGGAATAATGCCAACCAATCAGGGTGTAGAAGAAGATTCAACGTGATGAATAGCTACCTCCGTAATAAATAACAAGAGATAGGTAAAGAGCCTGTCAAACAACCATGGACACTCCCATAGAGAGAACAGTGAACAGAGGCTAGGAGTAATATGCATGCCATTTTGTAGAATGGAGCATTGTCCGCTAACGAATCAGGCTAACTTATCCATGTACTAATCACGCATATATTGATGGTGATTATGCAGCATCAGGGATGTTAGCCATATTAATTAACCCTATGAAGGAGCTTGAGAACTTTAGCAGTTAAGGTGACAACCTTTCCCATTCATGGGATGTGAGCATCACTGACGAGATCAGCTTTGATTGCCCATCCCTAACTGCCCTTAAGAAGCTGGTGGGAAGCCACTTGTTTGAACCACTGCACATCATCTTGTGTAGGCACATCCAGTGTTGTTCGGGAAAGAGTTTCAGGATTTTGACTCAGTGACAGTGAAAGAGAGGCAATATAGTTCCAAGCCAGGATAATATGTGACATGAACAAGAACTTACAGATGGTGGTTTTCTCATGTGTCTGCAGTCCTTGTTCTTCTTGGAATTACAGGAGCGGGAACAGTGTGGTAATGTTTCTCGACCAGTAATCCAGAGGTCCGGACTACTGTCCCAATGGGTTCAAATCTCACCTCAAATAATCATCAATTAATTAATAAATTTGGAATTAAAAGTTGCTCTCAATAGATTGTCATAAAAATCCATCTAGTTCACTAAGCCCCTCAGAGTGAGAAATTTGTTGCCCTTATCCCATCTAGGCTGCATGTGATTTGCAGAACTACCATAATATGGCTGACCCTTAACTGTCTGCTGAAATGGTCCAGCAAGCCACTCAGTTGCACCAAACATCTACAGAAAGTTGAATAAGAATAAAAGAAGGCATGCCACCCAGCATTGAATGAGGCGACGAAAACAACAAAGGCGCACTCTGCTCAGATGATCCTGTGAAGTCTGCCTCATTAACATCTGGCAATTGTGCTAAAATTGGGAGGGAGAGCTATCCCCGACATAATCTTCACTGAATCATACCTTACAGCTAATGCCACAAACTCCTCCATCAACATCCCTGGATATATGCTGTCAGTTGGACTGTGGTATGCAGTCAGGAAGGAGTGGCGTTGGGAGTCCCAAACATTGACTCCATAAACCATAACGTTCATGGCATCAGGTCAGACTTGGAAAAGGAAACCTTCTGCCTTCCCTCAACTAATGAATACCTCGATGCTGAACACCACTTGGAAGGAGCGCAAAGTGAAAGCAGCATGCTAAAGACGTAGCTAAGAAATTCCCACAGCCAACAGAACAGCTGAGAGCTCTGCAGTCCTGTCACAGGCAGCCGTGAATGGTGGTGCACAAAACAACTTCTAATGGAAAGAGGCTGCACAAACATCCCACCCTCAACTAATGGGGAGCCCAGCGCATCATTGCAAAAAAGAAAGGCTGAAGTGTTTGGAGCCATTTCACCCAGAGGTGCTGAGCAGATAATCTGTCTCAGCTACCTCCTGAGGCCCTGAGCATCATAGATGCCAGTTTTCAGTCAACTTGATTCACTCCACGTGATATCAAGGAATGGCTGAAGGCACTGGATACTGTAAAGGCTGTGACAATATCCCACCTGTAGTACTGAAGCATTATGCCCAGAACTCCTGGGCAGGCTATTCCAGTGCAACTAAAACACTGGCATCGACCCGAGAATGTAGGAATTTTCCTGGTATGTCCTGTCCAAAAAGAGCAGGACAAACTCAATCTGACTAATTACCACCCCATCACTCTACACCTGATGATTAATAAAGTAATGGAAGATGTCATTCACAGTACAACATTTAGTCCACTCATGGTTGCTCAGTTTGCATTCTGCTAGGGCCATCTGGCTCCAGACCTCACAACAATCTTGATCCAGCCATAGACTGCAATACTGAATTCCAGAGGTGAGGTGAGAGTGACTGCCACAGACATCAAGGCAGCATTTGACCGAGTGTGACATCAAGGAGCCCTGGAAAAATTGAAATCAATGGGAATCGGGGGGGGGGGGGGAACTCTCCACAGAATATCTCACACAAAAGAAGAAGGCAGCAATTTTTGGAGAACATGCATCTCAGTCCCAGGACATCCAAGGTTCAACCATCTTCAGCTGCTTCATCAATGACCTTCCCTTGAACATACAGACAAAGGTTTGATATTTGTGGATGACTGAAGAGTGTTCAACCCCATTTGTGATTCCACAGAAACTGAAGCAGTCATGCCAGCTGTTGTGGGCGAGGCGTTTTCAGAACCCCAAAATGTATCATGGAGTTCAACCAACCTCTCCCTTTAATGTATTTGTTGCTTTTCCTAGCACACGGCTTGCTCTCTAGGAGTGGGATTACAATTATGGACACATGGGTTTTTAAACACAAAATAATGTTTATTCCATGAACTCAACTTAACATCTTAAATAAACATTGGATCTCTTAACACCCCTTTCTTCAAAGATAACTCAGAAAATATTGCAACAGTAAATAATTCCTTAAAATGTTCCTTCAAACTTCCAAGAGACTTAATACCTTTGAACAGAATCACCTCAGTTTAAAGGCTTTACAATTATGAGTTTAAATCACCGAAATGATCCCGAGATAGTCTTTTATGGCAGAGATCCAGCTCACTGCAAACACAGACACTCCCCAAGCTCTTTTTCTCCAAACTGCAGCTCTCTGGAAACCCACAGACATACACAAGCTGCTTTTTAAAACTGCAGCTCTCTGGATACATCCAGACACACACAAGCTCTTTTTCCAACTGAAAAACTAAACTGCAAAATGGCTGACCTGACCTCAGCTCCACCCACTCTCTGACCTCACTGTTTTCTTAAAGGTACATTGCTTAAACATCCATGTCTTAAAGGTACTCTCGCATGACACAGCATTCAACAAGATCTGAACAATATTTAGGCTGGCTGATAAATAGCAAGCAACATTGTGCCACACAAGTGGCAGGTAATAATGTCCAATCTGACCATATCTCCTTGATCTTCAACAGCATTACCATCACTTAATCTCGCACTATCAATAGCCTGTGAATACTATTGACCAGAAACCTAACCAGACAAGCCACATACATACTGTTGCTACAAGGAAAGATCAGAGGCTGGGAATTCTGTCGTGAGTAACTCACCTTCCAGCGCCCCAAATCCTGTCCACTATCTACAAGGCACAAGTCAGGAGCTGAATGGAATACTTCCATTTGCTTGGATGAATGCAGTTCCAATACTATTGAAGAATCAACACCATCCAGGAGAAATAAGCTTTGTTGATTAGCACCCCATCCACCACCTTCAACATTCACTCCCTCCATCACGATTACACAGTGACAACTGTATGTACTACTTACAAGATGCACTGCAGCAACTCCATGAGGCTCCCTATTACGATCCTGAACCAGACCCAAACAGTGGTACTGGACAAAAAAAAATATTTAATTTTAATTTTGTAAGACTGTGAGCAAAGGATACCTCGCTCCAGCAGCAATTTCATACAAAATAGAGGTATGGTATATTAAAACAAACTATATTACGAACAGAGTATTAAAATATCTTTAACATCACACAAGAAATATAACTCATAATTACCTCTTAAACATTGCTAATCAATACAGTGACACAATGACCATGAACTGCTAATTTATTCCCACTCAAACATCAAAATCACCTCAGCTCTCAATCCACTTCCAAATACAGTCCACAATCAGGAATATCTGCCGTACTGCGATGCCTGGATACTCTACTTTGAGGCTGTTGTAAGAGGCTGACCTGAATCCTGTCAGAACCATGTAGGAACCTTGGGCGGGATTCTCCTGTGGGTGGGGGGGGGGGGGGGGGGAAGGTCTGACTCCCGGGGAGGCCTCCGTTGTGGCCTGGCCTGCGATTGGGGCCCACCGATCGGCAGGCCGGCCTCTTGGGCTGGGGGCCTCCTTTCTTCCACGCCGGCTCCTATAGCCCTACGTCATTTGGCGTAGGGGCCGATGCGGAGAAGAATGCCACTGCGCATGTGCGCATTGGCACCGGTGCCACTACGCATGCGCGGACCCCACGGCGCCCAGCTGACGCCGGGGTCAGCAGCTGGAGCGGCGTGGGCAGCTCCAGCACTGTGCTGGCCCCCTATGGCCCGGAGAATCGGGCGGCGGAAGGCCTGTTGACGCCGGGGTAAAACACTCCTGTTTTTACGCCGGCGTCAACACTTAGCCGCCTGATGGGAAAATCCCACCCCCTGCCTGTATTTTTTCAAAAGCTGCTTCTCAGCTCACCTTCCAGCCCACAATTCTGAATTGCTTGGAAAGAAACTGTTAATCTGTTTACAGATGTATAATTAACTGAACTGCAGTGAGACAGATGCTTGCCCTCTGCTCACATCACAATTTAAAACCCAACTAAACTGCTTCTCAGCAAAATGCTCTTCTCATTAATTACATCATCTTACCAAGCTGAAACACAATGTACCTAATTAACTCCACGGGGAACTCCCTTATCCAAACAAAACTCCATTTGCCCAAGCTTTTATGATGCCTTAATTGCACCTCTGGCTCTCAAAACCTTTCAAACCAGATTCTTTAAAAATACTTCTGCAGCAGTCATACACACACTAACCCAGGCCTTTAACCCTTCCTGCACCAAATTTATGAAATATAATATATCTGAAATTCCTCCATTCATCACATCACGCAACAGCATTTTACATGTATGGATGCCTAATAAGCCTGTTGCCAATACAATGCATTATATCAATGCTTTGATTCTAAGATTAGTAACCAGAAGCCTCTATATTTCCTTATTGCTGAACTTGTGTGAATAAAAGATGATAAATGACTATCCCTTAATCCTAACTTGCATTGTTGTCAGAGGGGAATCAAATGTCATTTCCTTAACAGAACAATTTTGCTTTGTTGATACTGTTCCTTTCTGGTGAAGATGTGGAAAAAATGGTAGTGAATGATTTTATATAATTACTAACCTTTCCTCCCTTCAAGGCGATTTCATACTTAAGTATTCACATTAACCTTCTGTCTAGAAGGTGCAGCTTTATTATGATAAATAATTTAAAATTCTTACCTTATGGCAACAGCGTTGTCTACAGCGTAACCTCTTCCAAGGCTGAAGCCAACTGATTATACTTTGCATAGCAAATCATCATTACTTTTGAAGAAATAGTTGTTCTTTTAACCCCCATTAGACTTTTTTGGAGGGTTTTCATGGAGATTTGCCAATGACGTAACGGGAATCCTGTCTTTAAAAGTCGGGATCCCTATTTGCATCCATTTAAACTTTCATATCAGGACTTAACGCCCGATAGTACCCCATGTTAAATTGTCCATTCACACACCAGCATGGTTCATAACAGGTCCCCCATGATGTGTACCTGGCGAGCAGAACCTGACGGAGGCACCCAGATGATTACAACCACCTGTGGGGAGAGTGTCATGCCTGGAAACTGCTCTTGGCATTGTTCATTGGCGTGGGGTTATTCTATTTTTTAAAAGATCGGGCTGTCCTTTAAAAACAGCATCCTGAACTTTTAAAAATCAAAGTTGCTGGCAGTGCAGATTCTCCGACCCTTCACTTTTTTTGACAAAGTGTTTAAAAATACAATGGGAAAAGCCAGCACTGCAGCCAGCATGACACCCTCCGCTTTTACCGCCTGCAGTGACACTTTGCCAAAAAATGGCAAAATTCCCTCCCATGAGATCGACAAGGTGTTAAGAACCTCTTACGCTGCTCTATTTACACCACTTTCCATGACCTAAGAAGGACATACCTGCAGCTCTGGTGTGAATCTTTCCCTTTCTGACAACCATCTTTTTCTAGTTCATTGACTGTTGATAAGGTTGTCATTTATTGCACATTCCTAGTTGTCATGAGAGGATGATAGCGGGAATTATTCTTCATCTGCTGCAGTGCCTTGTTTTGCGAGCCAAGAATGGTCTTCTTTTGCCGCTTCATACGACTTCACGCACGTGACGTCCAGCCCTTTGCATCCCCAGTCGAATGGCAAGGTGGAAAAGGGCGTCCATATAGTGAAGCGGCTCCTCTGCAAGGCTGCTGATGCCGGATCTGACTTCTGTTTAGCCCTGCTGGCCTATCGCTCGGCCCCGCTGTCCACGGGCCTCTCGCCAGCCCAGCTGTTGATGGGTCGCGCCCTCAGGACCACTGTGCCGTCCATTCATGTTCCTGAACCCGACCATGCTCCAGTACTGCAAAGGATGCAACAGCAGCGTGCTCAGCAGAAAGTGGCACATGACGCTCGGGCAACTGATCTTCCCACCTTGGTGCTTGGAGACAACGTCTGCATACATCTACCGGAGGGTGGCTGGTCGGCAACCGACGAGGTTCTCCGCCGCGTGGCTCCCCGCTCGTTCCTGGTTCACATGCCTGATGGCTCCATTCGCCGGCGTAATCGGCGGGCCCTTCGGCTGCTTCCGCGCTCGCTACGAGATCATGCACCAGTGCCACGCAATCCTGTTGTCCCTGATGTCGACTTCATTGAGCTTCCTACCACTCTGCCTATTCCTCTCTTGCCCGTGGCCAGGCCCATTCCTCAGCCGGTGGATCCTGCCCCACCCTTGAGGCGGTCAACCTGATAGACTGGACTTATGAGCCTGTTAGCACATTGGACTCACTGAATTGTTTTACAGTACTGTTAACGTGTTTCTTTCTTGTCGTTCCAGAAGTCCTCTTTCGATGTTTGCTAATTGCACTTGTTTTGTTAGTGATACAACCTCGTTGCTCTGTTGCACCTGACACCTTCCTATGTATATAGTTTAGCCTCATGTACATGTTGTAAATATTGCACACACATACTCAGATGCACTCAGTACACACCAATATTGATTAGCATGTAGGCACATATCCTTGTGAAAAGGGGGAATGTCATGATATCCACATTAACATATCATGGTGCAATCACACACACACACTGATGGACAGGCAGTTGGACCAACCAACACACACACATCGCAGCGAATCACCAGTGAGAGCACACGCACTATGAAACAGGGAACACCACAGTTCCCGCTCATTCTACCAGGAGATAGCTCAGAGCACAGAGCTCACAGCGTGCCACTCAGACATACACCATGTGCTGAGTGCCTCACCAAGATAGTGCAAGGGCTGGGTTCACAGGTTAGCTGGTGAAGTACGAACCACGGCCAGACGTTTATAGTCATTATTGTACAGAACAATAAAACAGAGTTGTACCATCTACAACCGTGTTGGTTCGTTTGTGTATCAGAACACCCAACATGACATGGAGGGTGCACGTTCCCCACGTGTCTGCGTGGGTTTCCTCCGCGTGCTCCGGTTTCCTTCCACAAGTCCCGAAAGACATGCTATCAGGTAATTTGGTCATTCTGAATTCTCCCTCTGTGTACCTGAACAGACCCCTAGTGTGGCAACTAGGGGATTTTCACAGTAACTTCATTGCAGTGTTAATGTAAGCCTACTTGTGACAATAAAGTTTAATATTATTATAGGTGGTAATGAGCCATGAAAAAGTGCCAATGGATTGTGTGATGCCAACTTCATTAACTAATGCTGGCAGACCTCTGATGGGTTTCCGGCTGAAACCAGGAGGCTTGGGAGGATTGGAAAACTGCTTCCGATTTGGACCAGCTGCATTTGATTTAGATGATTAAAAGTAAATTTAAATTCTGTGTAATTACATTCGCTTTGGGATGGATTTAAATGATAATAATGTGCTCCCAATTCATCCCAGGCCCCAACCTCCAAAGAAACACTGGGCAACAGTAACATATAGGCATCTCTTGCTCCACTGCCACTAAACAGCATTGATGAGAAAATTGCACCATGCCTTTACAGTGTCATCTAAATATCTGGGTGAAGGTATTCTACAGCCTCTTGTTACTCCTGACAGAGGACCCAAGAATTCACAGTGGCTGATAAGGAGCATGGAATATTGCTGGAACCCATTTTCCACCTTGGTTGCCCTAAGATCCACTCAAAATTGCCCCTTCATAGCCCAATAAATTTCACCTTTAGTTTAATGGAACTGTCTTGGCACCTGGGTAATCTTCATGTTTGTGCCTGTAAAAGGTGTAAAGTGATCTTTTCTTGAAGGACACCAAGTTCAGATCAAAGATGTGTCACCATGTTGGGACAGGGAGAAACCATTGAGCACTGTCAAGCTGCCATGGGCTTGCAACGAGCAATCAATACACTTCAGGAACATTTAAAGAGGAAAATCTATTGGGCCACAACTGTCTCATTAACCTCATATACATTGAAGAAACCATTCTCAAAGAAAGGACTTGTATTTCTATAATGCCTTTCATGATCCCCCAGGACAAAACCAAAATGAATGAAGTATTTCAATGTTGCAATGTTGAAAATGTGGCAGATAATTTGTAGGAATGGTAAGGTGATAAGTAACCACATGATTTCTTTCACTAATGTTGGTTGAAGGATAAATATGGGCCAGGACTCTGGGGAGAACTCTGCTGCCCCTCTTTGAATAGTGCCATGAAATATTTGATGTCCACCTGAGAGTTCAGATGGTGCCTCAATTTGCATCTTATTGGAAAACAACACGTTCAATAGTACAGCACTCCCTTCAGTGCTGCACCGTAGCATCAGCCAAGACTATGTGCTGAGGATGGAACTCATAACCTACTGACTCACGGCCAAGTGAGCTTCAACACACCATTGAGGTATTAAGGGGGCACAGTGCTGTAGTGGTGTTGTCACTGGGCTAGTATTCCAGAGACCCAGACTAATGCTCTGAGGACCCAAGCTCAAACCCCACCACAGCAGATGGTGAAATTTGAATTGAATAGAAATCTAGAATTATAAGATGATTGTTGCAAAAAACCCATCTGGCTCATTGATTACTTTAGGGAAAGAAAACTGCTGTCATTACCTGTGGCCTACATGTGACTCCAGATTCACGGCAATATGGTTGACTCTTAATTGTCCCCTCAAGGGCAATTAGGGATGGGCCATAAATGATGGATGCTCACATCCTCTGAAAAAAAGCTACATTTTTAGAAAGCATTGATGTGGAAAAGAAAGTTGCTGGATGCTGTCATTTGTTTCAAATATCAGAAGGTCTTTGATGAGGCCGATTAATGTAACTAAATATCATGAGAAATGGCATGGGGGTTAGATTTTCCTCTCTGGCAGGTTTTCTGACAGAAATTTGGTAAGACTGCTCCCCGGATTGCCTATCCAATTTACTTCTGTCAACTTCATTTTAATACTATTGGTAGGCATTGTACCCTCTACTGAGAGCTTGCTGAGGGTGGGATGAGTGGTTGGAGGCGGGGGTGCTCAGAAGCAGTGGCTGAACAGGTCACCAGAGAGGAAACCCAATACTTATAGAATGTTGCTTACTTTCCAATCAAATGAGCCATCCTAGATGTGGATCACCGATTGGGCCACATTGCAGTTTGAAATTTCATCTCAATATGTGCTTTTTTGCCAAACTATCTTCAAAAAGATATTCATATATCTGAGAGAATAGAAGCAATCTCTGGATGGAAAGACAACTTTGGAGAGCTGAGCTGGAAGCCAAGGGGGAATTGTACTCCAAGTCTTTAAAATATTGGGAGACATCGATATAAGAGCAATTATACTTTGACTGTGGGCACAGAAGAGGGGATCAAAATTGAAAATTAACAAGCTTCAAGTGATTGGAAGATTGTTTTGCACCACAGATCAGTGAATATATGGAAAAGATTCCAGCAAAAATAGTAAATCATAGAATCAAAGAATTTACAGTGCAGAAGGAGGCCATTCGGCCCATCGAGTGTTCACCAGCCCTTGGAAAGAGCACTCTACCCAAGTCCACGCCGCCACCCTATCCCGTAACCCAGTAACCCCACCTAACCTTTTTGGACATGAAGGGACAATTTAGCATGGCCAATCCACCTAACCTGCACATCTTTGGACTGTAGGAGGAAACCTGAGCACCCGGAGGAAACCCAGGCAGACACTGGGAGACCGTGCAGACTCCGCGCAGACAGTGACCCAAGCCAGGAATGTTACATTAATTTATGTGCTGAAAACAATCAGATACCTATGTGGTTGGAAAATATATTGAAGGTTACATGGATAGGCTGACCTGATCAAGGACTCCATGGATTATGATAGTTCCTTTAATTGAGCAGAGGGAATGATTACAAACTATCCCCGCAGGTTTAAATAATAAACCTTTGAGATGTTGTGCAGTTTGCTTGAATATCTCTGGGGATTAAGGGGTATTATTGTGGAACTTTTTCACAGGAGATTAAGTGGATGGGTCAATTGCATGATTGGAAGGAAGTGAATTGTTGTGGAATGGCCCAGATTGTTTTTATTCTGCGTTATCTCCTCCTGGAACATGGGAACAAATGAAAAGAAGATAAACCTGCTATATCCACTACTCAACCTCCCCTAAGTATGCTGTCTTTCAGAAGAGGCAAAATAACAGAGAAAAAGAACTGTGGTCATGACTCCCTAGGGCAATCCAACTGGTTGCGTGACACTGAGTTACCTCTCGAATTTTGCACGTCAAATGTTTCAGCAGTTCATTGCTGAGAACAATCACTCCCTATAAGAAGCAGTATTGACTTGATTCTAACACAACATTTAGTCCCATTATCCTGCTCTATTTTAAATAACTCACCTGGCTATAATTTGTTACAACCTCTTTCCTTTTTTCAAATGTATTCTTCGAGTTTATCCTCATAACTGAGTTCTTTTTTTAAGATTTAGTGTATCCAGTTCATTTTTTCCAATTAAGGTGCAATTTAGTGTGGCCAATCCACCTACCCTGCACATCTTTGGGTTGTGGGGTCGAAACCCACGCAAACACAGGGAGAGTGTGCAAACTCCACACGGACAGTGACCCAGAGCTGGGATCGAACCTGGGACCTCGGCGCTGTGAGGCAACAATGTTAACCACTGAACCACCGTGCTGCCCTCTCATAATTGAGTTCGAAGATTTGTTATCACCCTGGCACATACTCACGGAATCGAGGACCGGGGTTCGATCCCAGCCTCGGGTCACTGTCTGTGGAGTTTGCACATTCTCCCTGTGTTTATGTGAGTTTGAAAAACTTGAGGATAGACAAGTCCCCCGGGCCTGACGGGATATATCCAAGGATTCTATGGGAAGCAAGAGATGAAATTGCAGAGCCGTTGGCAATGATCTTTTCGTCCTCACTGTCAACAGGGGTGGTACCAGGGGATTGGAGAGTGGCGAATGTCGTGCCCCTGTTCAAAAAAGGGACTAGGGATAACCCTGGGAATTACAGGCCAGTTAGTCTTACTTAGGTGGTAGGCAAAGTAATGGAAAGGGTACTGAAGGATAGGATTTCTGAGCATCTGGAAAGACACTGCTTGATTAGGGATAGTCAGCACGGATTTGTGAGGTGTAGGTCTTGCATTACAAATCTTATTGAATTCTTTGAGGAGGTGACCAAGCATGTGGATGAAGGTAAAGCAGTGGATGTCGTGTACATGGATTTTAGTAAGGCATTGGATAAGGCTCCCCATGGTAGGCTTCTGCAGAAAGTAAGGAGGCATGGGATAGTGGGAAATTTGGCCAGTTGGATAACGGACTGGCTAACCGATAGAAGTCAGAGAGTGGTGGTGGATGGCAAATATTCAGCCTGGATCCCAGTTACCAGTGGCGTACCGCAGGGATCAGTTCTGGGTCCTCTGCTGTTTGTGATTTTCATTAATGACTTGGATGAGGGAGTTGAAGGGTGGGTCAGTAAATTTGCAGACGATACGAAGATTGGTGGAGTTGTGGATAGTAAGGAGGGCTGTTGTCGGCTGCAAAGAGACATAGATAGGATGCAGAGCTGGGCTGAGAAGTGGCAGATGGAGTTTAACCCTGAAAAGTGTGAGGTTGTCCATTTTGGAAGGACAAATATGAATGCGGAATACGGGGTTAACGGTAGAGTTCTTGGCAATGTGGAGGAGCAGAGAGATCTTGGGGTCTATGTTCATACATCTTTGAAAGGTGCCACTCAAGTGGATAGAGCTGTGAAGAAGGCCTATGGTGTGCTCGCGTTCATTAACAGAGGGATTGAATTTAAGAGCCGTGAGGTGATGATGCAGCTGTACAAAACTTTGGTAAGGCCACATTTGGAGTACTGTGTACAGTTCTGGTCACCTCATTTTAGGAAGGATGTGGAAGCTTTGGAAAAGGTGCAAAGAAGATTTACCAGGATGTTACCTGGAATGGAGAGTAGGTCTTACGAGGAAAGGTTGAGGGTGCTCGGCCTTTTCTCATTAGAACGAGGGGCGACTTGATAGAGGTTTATAAGATGATCAGGGGAATAGATAGAGTAGACAGTCAGAGACTTTTTCCCCGGGTGGAACAAACCATTACAAGGGGACATAAATTTAAGGTGAAAGGTGGAAGATATAGGAGGGATATCAGAGGTAGGTTCTTTACCCAGAGAGTAGTGGGGGCATGGAATGCACTGCCTGTGGAAGTAGTTGAGTCGGAAACATTAGGGACCTTCAAGCAGCTATTGGATAGGTACATGGATTACGGTAAAATGATATAGTGTAGATTTATTGTTCTTAAGGGCAGCACGGTGGCATTGTGGATAGAAAAATTGCTTCACAGCTCCAGGGTCCCAGGTTCGATTCCGGCTTGGGTCACTGTCTGTGCGGAGTCTGCACATTGCCCCGTGTCTGCGTGGGTTTCCTCCGGGTGCTCCGGTTTCCTCCCACAGTCCAAAGATGTGCAGGGTAGATGGATTGGCCATGATAAATTGCCCTTAGTGTCCAAAATTGCCCTTGGTGTTGGGTGGAGGTGTTGAGTTTGGGTGGGGTGCTCTTTCCAAGAGCCGGTGCAGACTCAGGGGGCCGAATGGCCTTCTGCACTGTAAATTCAATGATAATCTATGATTAATCTAGGACAAAGGTTCGGCACAACATCGTGGGCCGAAGGGCCTGTTCTGTGCTGTATTTTCTATGCTCTATGCTATGTGGGTGTCACCCCCACAACCCAAAGATGTGCAGGGTAGGTGTATTAGTCATGCTAAATTGGCCCTTAATTGGGAAAAAATAATTGGGTACTCTAAATTCATTTTTAAAATATCACCCTAGCCACACTTCTTTTGCACCTTAGCAGCCTAAATATCTTTCACCATGTGGCAGAATAAAGCTGGACTCAGTTCTCCGAGTCCTGATGTAAACAGTGTGACCCACTGACCCAACCATAAAAGCAGACGGGCAACATAAAATTGCCCCTTAATAGGTTAAATTTCCTGCTTGATTGTTGGCGGGCTTCTGACACCTTTGCACCCATTGACGAATGTTTTGCGCGAATGTGCAGACATCGGGACTTCTCGTGCAATTTAACATGCTTTTGGGTGGGATCCATGCACATCTGAGCAACATCAAATTCTGGTCATGGAATTTTTTTCGGCATTGGGGGAGGCGTTGAGGGGGAGTGGTGGCAGACGAAACATGCACCCACGATTCTTTTGCATTTTGCATCAAAATTCCCAATTGTGCAGAAAATGTACTCTTATGAGAAGTACACTTTGATACTCAATAGTCATCGCCAATTCAATCTAAAACCCTATTTCCCTATCTCAGGCCTGTTAACAAATAATGAATTATCATCCCTTTTATTACTTCTAAAGAGTACCCATGTTTGGGACTGGCATTTCTAGAGCTTTCTGTCCCCATGATGCACTTCATGTATCAACATTAAAGGCTATGCTATATTCCCCAACTTACCTCAGTTTTTTCATGAACAATTGATATGTTCTTTAGTATTCCTGTGCATTTTCTTACATCATCTGCAAAGTTCAGAATGGTTGATTCAATTTGAACTCTATTTCAGAACATTCAGGAACATGGGGCGGGATTCTCCGACACCGACACCAAAATCGCGTTCGGCCGGAACATCTCCGTTTGCGCCGAAATCAAGAGCGGCACCAGTTTTTGCGATGCTCGCCCCCTTGAAAACGGCGTACTCGGGGAGTACACCGCACACCATCGGAATGGCCTCAGAACGTCACCTGAGGCCCTCTCCCGATGCTCCGCTCCCTGTGGGCCGAGTTCCCGGCGGCGTGGAACACTTATCCTTTTTTCCCCCTGTGAACCTGCAACTCTCCAGCCGTATCCGTAGATAAAGCCGGGGGCTTTACGCTGTGTGGCTGCTAGCCCCCCACCAGACGGAGGATCAGTGCAGCTTTTGCACCATTTTTCCTGGTGTAAAACGCCACTGTTCTCACGCCGGCATCAGCACTCAGTCTTCAAATCGGAGGAGAATCCAGCCCATAGTCAATAGCACAAGTCCCAAATCAGACCTCTACAATTACCCTGCAGGTCCTAAGGAGATCCAGTTAAATTGGTAACAACGTACTGCTTCCACTTTGCCTTCTGTTCTTGATGTGTGCGTAATGCTGACAAGGTCACATTGAAGGCCTTCCCAACTTGATCTGGGAAGGTGGCAGTGGGCCTTCTCCGGGAATCAGTGCATTCTTTGTAGCATTAATGATTGTGTAGGTCAGATATCTGAAGTATTGACCAGGGTACAGCATAGGAAAGTTGATATAGGCTGAAGTGTGACTGGATAGTATCTGGTTTAGGGATGCTAATGAAATCACAACCACGTGGGGCAGATCGAATGAACCAGTTTAGTTTCTCCTGTCCAGAATTCTTGAATGCTCGTTTGGACCTGGAGGTGGTGGTATTCTCATGATCTTATTGTACTTGTGCTCAGGTTGAGGAGAAGGAATTTTTAGTCAAAAGAATCCTGTTGACTTATTGTTGTACATACAACAAACATAGTGCCTCACTGCCGGAGAGGGTGGATATTCAGTCAACCAGTGCATTGCTCTGTTATGGGTGCAGATGGTGACTCACTTGCTGAGCATTGTTGCAACTGCATCCAACCAGAAGAATGGTGAGTATTCAACCAATGTTGTAGCGATCCTTCAATCCATTGTGACTTTCAAAAACAATACCTATGCATGTAGTACTTTGTCAAGTGCTTCTTTATATCTTACAGCGTGAAGGATACCATCTCCAGATGAAGCACTGACAGGTCAATTATAGCACAAGCTAAATACAATTGGCTGGATGCTTCCAAAATGGGACAATGTGGATCCACGCCGGCGTAAAAATGCTGGAGCTTTACTCTGGAGATTCCTGCAAAAAAATGAGCTGATTCAATGCCCTGCAGCGGCCTAGCAGTCACCCAGAGTAATTCATGCAGCTTTAGCTACGCATACGGGCTCTCGCACTTCCGGTTTCGAGTCCGTGCATGCGCACGGTGGTGGCCTCCAGCGGCTGTGCCGAGCGCCATGGTGGACTCAGACCGCGGAACCACACATTAAAAACTAGATCCCGCCCCCCCCCCCCGATTGGCTGCGTGCTCGAGGATCTGACCCCACGGTTCTATCCCCCGGCCACCTATAAGGCCCCCACCCCCGGTGTCCGATCCCCCCGCCCCCCACCAGGGCCGCCGCGGACTGAGTCCACAGCCGCCACGCGAGCATCCCGACCGGCAACAGCAGGTTAGTTCTACGCCGTCGGGAACTCGGCCAGTCGGGAGCAGGGGATCGCTGGGCTGGCCTCTGGCAATGGGCCTCCAGCCACGTGGAGTACTCCGCAATCACGCCGATTCTCGGGTCCCGAAGAATCGGACCGGCGCTGGGCCCGATTTCGGCGTGAAATTGGATTCTCCGCTGCAGAGAATCGAACCCAATGTGTCTTCTCAATGCACCTAAATTTAACTTCAAAGAAATTTCCTATCTAGCCTTAGAAGTGAATTTTACAGCCCCATCAGCATATTTGAAGGTGATGGTAGGGGGGAGGGGGGTGGTACATAAAATAAATAGGTGGCCAATCTACCATCTACCCACCCACCCCCAACCTGACCCCAATATTATGGGGCACAAGTAAGAAGACATCAAGCAGCCTGCTTGCCCGCCCTTAGGCCTAATGAAGCTCTCAGTAGACAATTAATGGCCACTTAAGGACCTCATTCCCTGCTACATTACATTGGGCTGAGCATTACATCACCCTGTAAAATTCAACCCATGGTATTAGTGTTGCTGTATCTGCCAGCTATGTAACATTGATATATACTTGATTTACTGTCAAGCAATGTCAGATCATGGGTACATTTGAATACTGGGAGGCAAGTGTCATGATATTCAAACACACACATCATGATAGACACACCAACAGACAAATCAGAACACACAACACCACAACCAATGACAGAAAGATATAAAAGCACAGACACGACCCCCGGTGGTCAGTATTAGCTGCAGAGGAGGACCAGGACAGATCTGTTACCAAACACACTCAGGGAGACAGCACGTGCAGAGTATCCAGAACGAACTGTATTATAAGAGTTAAAATAAAATAGAGTTGTACCACATACAACTGTGTTGGCTCATCTGTGCACCAGAGCACCCAACACCACATGGTACAGGAGTGGATCGATACCTGCCGGCATACCTCAGTGTACAGAGACAACCAGCAGTGCCCAGGCAAAATGATAGAGCTCCCGGTTCCGCAGCCGCTCCAGTGCTACGGCGATCTCCGCGAAAACTGGCGGCGATTCCGGCAATGGTTCGAATTGTTCCTGGTGGCAGCTGAACTCCAAGACCTGGATGACAGCGAAAAAATTGAATTTCTCCTCACCATCGCCGGTGCAAGGGCAAGAGAAATATTCACAAGGTTCAGGTTCTTCAGGAGGCAGCAAAGGTACGATTACCAGGCAGTCCTGGACAAATTCTCCAAGTACTGTGAAGAAAACGCAATCCAATCGGCAAGTAAAGGTAAGAAAAGTTGCAGTACTCACCTCGTGGCTGGGATCCTGGAGCCCGAATTCCCAGAGGCCGAAATCCCGGGCCTGAGAGAGGGCTGGGTCGAGGTTGGCGGCCATCTTGCTAAAGGTATCACGCTAGCACAGTTGCGCGAGCAGTGCGCAGAACCGGAAGTTTCGTTTGCGCATGCGCGAGATGCTGCGCATGCGCAGTCAAGAAAACGGCCATCGGTAAAGGAACAGCGATCTGAGCATGCGCAGTCGCTTCCTACGTGCTACATACCGAGCGTCAGGATGTCAGAGGCCCCAGACTGCACCCATTTAAAGGGGAAATGTCCCAAATCCAATTTAAAAGGGAAACGTCCCAAATCAAAAAAACAAAAATCTGTTAAAGCTGTAAAACAACCTTCCCTCACCTGGAATGACAGCACATTGCCGCAAATTGACCCAGGAGATGAATTTGACCTCCGAAGAACCCTCCGACAAGCAGTTACCTACGCACAAGCCGAAGGTTCCGACCTCGAATACTTCGATGACGATCTTTACAGTGTTTCCGGACCTCGCGAGCCCAATGATAGCTCCGTGGTCCTATACGACTATGACTCGGACGAACCTTTCGTGTTGCACATTGGTGGCCCCCACATTGAATCCGACGCAGATGCGGATTCATTTTTCGGATTTGAGGATCTTCAATCCAGCAGATATGACGTTCCAACTTATCAGTACCGGATGATGCTGCAGCCTGACATTAACAGACAGGGAGCGGTGCAAGCACACGGAGAGCGCCCTGCTGCCACACAGAGCGTGGTCCACGTCCCGCTCAACGTTCCCGACTCTATGAAAGAAGACATGCAAGATTCCAGAGTGCAGTCCTCGCATGAACCAGAAGTGACTCCAGTGTCACAAGCTTCCACAGCAAGCTCGTGGACAGACTCCACAATTGCAGAAATGCAAGACTCCAGAGCGCAGTCCTTGCACGGACAAGAAGTGACTCCAGTGTCACAAGCCTCAACAGAGAGCTCGTGGACAGCCTCCACGATAGAAGCAACGCAAGACTCCAGAGCGCAGTCCTTGCACGAACGAGAAGTGACTCCAGTGTCACAAGCCTCCACAGAGAGCTCGTGGACAGCCTCCACGATAGAAGCAACGCAAGACTCCAGAGCGCAGTCCTTGCACGAACAAGAAGTGACTCCAGTGTCACAAGCCTCCACAGAGAGCTCGTGGACAGCCTCCACGATAGAAGCAACGCAAGACTCCAATGTGCAGTCCTTGCAGGAACAAGACCATGAGGGTCTAGCAACCTCTCCTGACCAACCAGCGGCAGACGATGCAAGTCTGCCATGCTCACGTGAACAGCAAGAAGGCTATAACAGCCTACCATGCTCCACTACACAGCAGCATGACCATGACGGTCTCTCATGCTACAATGAAGGGCACAGCGCTGAAGACTGTTCAAGCCCAACTGAAGACAAGCCAAAGGAATCGCCTCGTCCAAGCCCGAAGAAAAAAGGTTTATGCGCTGGCCTTCAGGATCATTATAGCCGAACAGAGATTAATAATGCTGCACGGCCACAGAAGGATGCTGAGGATTTGCTAACGAAATTAATTGAATGTTTAACTTGCAAGGAGCAGACTGAGAATTGCCAGTGTTTTAGTACGGATCGAAAAAATGGACAAGACATTGATCCTCAGGTAATGGAAATAACACAACCTGAATCATATCTACAGCAGGGACAAATGTCTCCCTTCAACACAACGCCGCAAAATCCCAACTTCGGAGACCAGCAGTTAGTCAGTAATGACTCTTCAAACCTTGAGGGGAACATTAATTACATTGAACCTATACACACTCCACTGATTATTGAGCAGAACATTGGAGCAAGAATCCTGAGGACACCGACATCGAGTAGCCAGATAACGAATTTAAAACCCACAGCAGTTTCAAGTGAACCAAGTGTGCTTTCCACTAATGGTGAAGATGCAGGTAAGGTCGACCCGATTATCCATTGTACCACACTAACCCCAGTGATTAAGCAGTTATGTATGGGGAGTATAATGTGGGCAATTGAGAACAGTAAAAGAGAGACTGTGACCATGCCAGTCCCAGCAAAATCAGACCCAGAGACCATGAAGGCATGTACATTAGACAAAGATACATATGAGGTACCTGAGAAGAAAAGTGAAACGGAATGTTCTTTGGAAAATAGTACAATGTCGATAGAAACATTGGATCCTATATTCGAGACCATACATATGGGAGAATTTGGGAGTAATAAACAAGGTTCTGCAATGTCTGGGGGAAGATTTAAAATTCCAAAGAAGAAAAGCCCAAATGAAGGACAACGGCAAGACAATGACAGTCCACCGACATGGTGTGCACCACCAGATGAAAACTCTGACAATTTACCCAACCCTAGTGAACAGCAAGCTGCTTATGAGGATCTATCCACGGGATGTGAGACGAGTGACGACAGCATCCCACTTCCCATGCAAAAGGTGCAAGGTGACAGATCTCGCCTAGTGCGTACCGAGGCACTCGACGATCACGGTGGGACCACTGATGACTGCGGTGGCAGCGCACCGCTTCCACCCTCGATGGCTCGACCCTCTCCACTGGTTGGTGCATTCCTGCATGTTCCGACTCCAGAAGTGCAGCTTCAGGGAATCTCGGCTGCCTCCAGTGAACCTGTTGGGACTCCGGACGGGGGGCATCGACGGAAGGCAGACCGGACTCCAGATGGGGAGCAGCCAAGCGCCGACTCTGATTTGCGCACGCCAGACCTTGCTCCGGACGGGCGGTGTCGCGGCCTCGGATGCCACGGCGACAGGGAATGGATCGCGTGGCAGTCCCACTGGGTCGGCAGTGGCAACCAGCACCGGCGGTCCAAGATGGACACACCAATTCGCGCCATCGCTAGACGTTGATGCGAGCAACAATTCTCTCTCCAAGGCGACATGCTTCGACGTTTCTCTGCGGAGTCGCCCTTCCGGCACAGCAGGTGGCCGGAACCAGCGTGCACGGTCTCGGCCAACTTCCACATCTGGCACAGTCATCGCCTTGCATGATATTAGTGATGGTGCTACTTCAATGGCAACGACCCATCGGCTACAAGATGCCGTCCACCACAAACATAAAAAGAAAAAGACTCCACCTTGTTCCTGGCATGCACGGCGGATGGATTGGTGCGTAGGCGCAATCAGCGAGCTTTGCGCCGCCTTCCACGCTCGCAACTGAACCGTACGCACACGCCGGATCCTCCACTGGTTCCCAAGGATGACTTCGTGGAGATGCCACGGATCATGCCCCTTCCATCGCCACCAGAACCAAACCACAGCCAAGGCACCACTAACAAAGATGTTGAATGTTATATTTGCACGAATGAAAAAACCAAGCACTGCACGAAGTACAACAAATGGTAAAGTAGAGACTTCGGCAACAGCATCACCTCCAACAGTCCAAGGTGAACCAGTATGACCCCAAATCTCCACAGCTGAACCGGCTTGAGGACCAGCCCATTCTTGAGGCGGTCACCCATTAGACTGGACTTATAATGCTGTTCATACGTTCAAAAAGTCAAACACTTCTGTATTATAACCTGTTGTTGTTTATTGTTCCAGATATCGTCTGACCAGACCAATGTTCAAGTTTTTTTTTCTCTCGCATCCAAGTTTTGTTATGGTACAACCTTGTTAGTGTGACGCACCCGACATCGCCCCATGTAAATAGTTACGTCATATACACACGCTGTACACAACACACACACACACTCTTAGATGCACTCACGACACAATTATATTTATAACCACGTAGGCACATATCTTTGTAAAAAGGGGGGATGTCATGATATTCAAACACACACATCATGATAGACACACCAACAGACAAATCAGAACACACAACACCACAACCAATGACAGAAAGATATAAAAGCACAGACACGACCCCCGGTGGTCAGTATTAGCTGCAGAGGAGGACCAGGACAGATCTGTTACCAAACACACTCAGGGAGACAGCACGTGCAGAGTATCCAGAACGAACTGTATTATAAGAGTTAAAATAAAATAGAGTTGTACCACATACAACTGTGTTGGCTCATCTGTGCACCAGAGCACCCAACACCACAGCAAGGACCAGTTTTAGACTTGCTTCAGCATGTTTCAATCAAGACCTGTAAATCCAACTGAAAGATGGGATTCCATCATATTCTGCTTCCACTCACTTTGCAGCAATAGCAACATGATATGTATTAGTGGCTAATTAGTTTTCAAATTAAAATACATTTCCCCAAGATAGTAGCACATTTAAAAAAATCCAGGCAGCAAATGAGCACTCTTTTAGCCCCAGTGTGTGAAATTGCGAACGTGTACTTCTTGTGCAAGAGCAAAATGAAAATGCTATCAAAGAAGCGGCTCGCCAGGGTGATTTTGTGGGTTGAAGGAAATCAAACAGGGAGCATTGCTGAGATGCCACCTGCGACATCATTAATGAGGGAGTCCATGGAGAATGGAAGGGCAGAGCAATAAAATGAAAGGTAGTCAAACCTCCGCCATTATCACCAAGACATCCAACAACTGAATTTCATTGAGATCGTTAAATGTTCTTCATTTAGGTTAGAGAATTTTAACTTCATTTTAAAAAAGATAAAGAGGATGGTGCTGGCGAGGACTGTTACTAGATTAATGGCATGGCATGTTAATGTGAGGAAATAAAACGTATCTTAAGTAATGTTATAATGTAGCATGGCCAGACATATTGAGCTATTCTTTCAGAAAAACTAATTAAGCTGAACTTGCTATCTGTACAACTGTCTGTGTGCTCAGCATATCTCCTGCAGACAGTTTGTGGCTGCAAACACTGCAGCTCGGAGGAAGCTGGATGTTAAACAGGGCAAAACTAATAAGTGTGAATACAACACCTGTGCCGAGTGTGGCTTGCAGTGACATCACGTGAAAATGATGTGATGTTTATTGTGGTTTTGATAATGCAACTTATCATGTGTGTTTATGAAGAAGGAAAAGGTTTGATTACTAAATTTTAAATGGGCGAAATGCCTTTTTAACAATCTGTTTCATTTCATTTTTTTTTTAAAATTGAGCTCCCTGTTTATTGCTAGTTTTAAGTGCAGAATCATAGAATTGTAGAATCATACAGTGCAGAAGGATGCCATTCATTCCATCATCCTTATGCCAGCCCACTGTCAGCCATGGGTCAGTTCGTAGCATTCTTGCTTCTGAATGTGAAGGCTGTGACAGGACCTGAGCATAAAAGAAAAATCCAGGTTGACACTTCCGTGCAATGCAGAGGAAGTGCAGCACTGTTGGAGTTGCCATTTTTCAGGTGAGCCGTGAAACTAAGACCCTGGATGAAATCCTGTGCCGTAGAAAGCCCCGCCCCCCCTTCCCCGCGCCACCTCTTTCTGGGAAGGCCTGCCAGTTTAGCTGCTGATCAGGTACTTGATAGGCCACCGGTGGTCCCCACCCATCACCAAATTAAATGCCGTCTGCCACTAAACATTCGGTAGAGGAGTGCAAAAGATTCCACCTCCTGTCTTCCTTTTAGGTAATATAAAAGGTTCCACGGCACTATTTTGAAGAAAAGGAGGGGGGTTATCCTCAGTGCCCGGGCAAGTACTTATCGCTCAATCAGCATCACAAAAAAAACATTACCTGGTCATTATCACACTGCCATTTGAGGGATCTTGCTGTGTTCTAATTGGCTGCCGGGGTTCCTACATGATAACAGTGACTGCACTTCAAAAGTGCTTCATTGGCTGTAAAATGCTCTGGAATGCCTGATGTCATGACGGGCACCATACACCATTGGCAAGTCTTTCTATCCCTCTCTCCGTCTTTTTGACTTTCTTTCTATTCCACTGTCCTATGGGTTTACCCTTCAAGTGTTTATCCAGTTCTCTTTTGGAAGTCACTGCTGAATTTGCCTTCACCACCTTTCAGGCAGTGCTGCAACAACTTGCTGCATAAAAACATGTCTTCCCATACATTGAAACATACATCGAAAATAGAGGCAGGGGTAGGCCATTTGGCCCTTTGAGCCTGCTCCGCCATTCATTATCATTTAGAACTGAGATGAGGAGGAACTACTTCTGAGAACTGAGATGAGAAGGATCTACTTCTCGCAAAGGGTGGAACTCGCTGCCCCACAGCGCGGTGGAATCTGAGTCATTAAATGGTTTCAATAAAGAGATAGATATATTTTTGATGATAAACAGGATAAAGGGATATGGACAACAGGTGGGAGGTGGATTTGACACCAGAAAAATACCAGCCATGATGTGATTGAATGGCGGAGCAGTCCCGAAGGCTGAATTGCCTACTTCTACTCCTAATTCCTATGTTCTGATGACAATGGCTGATCATCAAGTCCAATACCCTGTTCCTGCCTTCTCCCCATATTCCTTGATCCCTTTAACCCCCAAATTTATAGAAACATACATAGAAAATAGAATCAGGAGTAGACCTTTCGTCCTTTCGAGCCTGCTCTCACCACCCCATCTCAGAGACACGGTAGCACAGTGGTTGGTTAGTACTGTTGCTTCACAGTGACAAGGTCTCAGGTTCGATTCCCAGCTTGTCTGTGTGGAGTCTGCACATTCTCCCCATGTCTGTGTGGGCTTCCTCCGGTGCTCCGGTTTCTTCCCACAAGTCCCGAAAAATGTGCTGTTAGGTAATTTGGACATTCTGAATTCTCCCTCTGTGTACCCGAACAGGTGCTGGAATGTGGTGAGTAGGGCATTTAGTATTTAGGGGCTGGTTTAGCACACTGGGCTAAATCGCTGGCTTTTAAAGCAGACCAAGGCAGGCCAGCAGCACGGTTCGATTCCCGTACCAGCCTCCCCGAACAGGCGGCGGAATGTGGCGACGAGGGGCTTTTCACAGTAACTTCATTGAAGCCTACGTGTGACAATAAGCAAATTTCATTTCATTTTCACAGTAACTTCATTGCAGTGTTAATGTAAGCCTACTTGTGACAATAAAGATTATAAAAATAAAGATGGCCAATTAAACAATTGCAGTGTTTGTTTGTTGGATTTTTATTTTTATTTGTGACTTTTGCACTTGGGAGATTTTTTTCCATTGCACGCCAAAGTTTTCTGTCTGTTCTGATTTCCTTATGTTCAGATGGGACTGGCAGAATGTGAAAGGGCATTTAATGAACAGAATGCAATATTCACTTAGTGCCGAAATAACTGCAGGGAGTGCCGGTGGCGGCGGTGGGGAGGAGGGAGGTCGTTGCGGGGAGCATGCTAATCAGTCAATAAAAAGTTGGAAGCAAAGCCAAAACAATAGAGCGCCAAGTACTGTGGGCTTTCAGTCAGCTGGGGATGTAACTAAGTGCTGCCTAATTTTAAAGACCATTGTTGGCTTTTCTTTTTGCTCGATATTGCATCTAATTTGATGTGACAGCCAGAGCTAATGTAGCTTCTGCTACTATTCAGTTGCTTATTGAATCATTTTGTACACTGGTGCACTTAAATGTGGCCTCATGCACCAGCCATTGCTAAAATAAGACTTCACACGGATGGATGTCAACATTGTGATTTACTCACATTTTAACACAAAATAAGCTAGGTGAAGGATGGTTACGGGCTCTGCAGTGTAGTGGACAAAAGGAGGTCAATAATTGTTTCACTTCCAACCACTGGTGGGTTACATTTTTGAAGACAGGGCTCACCAGAAAATACTCAATTGAATGTGAGGCAGAATAATTTACCCCTGTATAAGACACATTTCCATGTCAAAGGCAGCTCCTTTTTTAACTTTAACTTTTGAAAAAAAGATGCAAACTATATTTAATACGGCAAGAAAATTGGGACAATATATTAACAGAGAATCTGTTGTGTATTCCTGACCATCACCACCTAGATTTAACTGGGATACCTTAAGGTGGCTGTGACTGCTTTTGCTCCTTAAAATACCTTGTTTGAAGGCTGAAAATGAGAACACATGTACAAAGCAGGATATAAACCTTTTAAGCAGCCTTATTATCAGCTATGACTCCGTGGTCGCACCCTCACCTTTGAGTCAACAGGTGGTGGGTTTGAGCCCCACTACAGGGACTTGAGCACAAAATCTCGGGTGATACTCAGTGCAGAATCGATGGAGTGCTGCACTGATGGAGGTGCTATCTTTTGGATGAGATGTTAAATCGAAGCCTTACCTCAGGTTGAAATAAAATGTTCCACAGCATTTTCAAACATGAGCAGGGGTCTTCTCCCGAGTGTCCCATTCAATTTTTATCCTTCAACTAACACCAATAAAATAAGAACAATTCAATAAATAGCTTACCTGTTCTTGACTTATTTCCATGGAAGTCGGCAAAGAGGTTTGCAGGAACTGGACCTCGAGGGGATACCATGGCAACATCATCTATTTGGGCACAGATGGGCTCAAATTCACCTGCCGTTGGGATTCTCTTTTCCCCCTGCCTGAGGGTTTCCCGGCGGCATGGTGTGGCTTCAATAGGAAATTCTATTGACAAGCTGCGGGAAGAGAGAATCCCACTGCCACCGAATGGCTAAGGGGCCGGAGAATTCAGTCCACGGTGTCGTTAAAAGTGAACTCAACTGCACAAATTGCTGAGTTCATAAGTTCAATGAATACAGATTCAGACAAGGGCAGCGCACCTGGACCATTTATTACCCATCCCTAATTGTCCTTGAGAAGGTGATGGTGAGCTGCTTTCTTGATCCACTGCAGTCCATGTGGTGTAGGTGCACCCACTGCTGTTCGGGAGATAATTGCAGGATTTTGACCCAGTGACAGTGAAGGAACAGCGATATATTTCCAAGCCAGGATGGTGAGTGACTTGGAAGGGAACTTTCAGGTGGTGGTGCTCCCAAGTATCTGCTGCACATGCCCTTCTAGATGGTAGCGGTCGTGGGTTTGGAAGGCGCTGCCGTAGGAACTTTGATGAATAAGCACATGGACACGGCATTGCTAATGATATGCAAGTCCTGTATGGTCTTCGCAATCCTTCACCGTGGAAAACCTGTTCAGAACAGGTTGCAGCAACTCACTGAACTATTTAGCCAGTTGTGCAGAACCAATCAGAGATCGCATGTAAATGGTCATCACTTTTGTGTGGATAGGGCAGCCCTTACATTTGCGGATACAGAGCAGTGAGGATGAATCCTCAACAGCCTGTTACTCTTACACAAGTCCAGCAAACATTTTTGTAACTTGCTTTCGATCAGGGCTGTCTGGCCATGTTTAGCAACGGGTCCAAGGGATACAAATTTGGGCCAGTCCACAAGAGCTCAGCTGCCTTTGACACACACTGCAGACTTGCAAGAACTTTAAGCTCTTAATTGTGCTGTGGACAAAGGCCATGCCCAGATGGTGCACAATGTACTTTCTGACATGATTGGGCCACCCAGAGGCTGGAGTGCTCAGTGTGTAATGCTGTTGAACCTGAACTCTGCACACCCTCCAAATGCATTACTCAGCATGTTGCTTCTCCATTTTGTGGTTTCAGTTTGTTGTCCCATGTCCCCACCTCCTGTGTTGAATATCAGCTGAATGTTGAACATGTTCCCTTGTTATCAGTCTCATACCCTGATATTTATAAAGAAATCTGAATTTCTTTTGAAGGAGAAAAAATAATAAAAGATAATTGTGGATTTTTAAAAAATTGTCAAAATGACAATGGAAGAAGTTTCATTGCTGCTCAATTTATTCCTGTTGACGCAATCCATTGTGGAATGATAACCGTTTTTTTAGGGAAAGGTTGTTTCAGCAATAAATATGAGTTGTGCACTGCTGTCCTTTGGATGTTTGTAACTTTGAAGGGCATGGTCAAAGATGTGGGGCTGGAATCTTTGTTTCTGAGTCTAAGTGCTGACGCCAACAGAGAATCCACGGAGTTTCATGTTAGAAATATTGGCGCCACACCTGCAGCGATTCCGCTATCGGTGAGTGGCCAGCACTGGTGCCACGTGGAACACCAGCAAAACCCACGAAAAATGGTGCAGGAATCTCCAGATCCGTGATGGACACTCGCGCGGCTGACAAGCTGCAGCCGTGCTTAAACAATACACCGCTCACACACACGCACACTGATCGCAGCCGAAAAGATGGGACAGGTTGTGCTGTAATGCCCATACAGCTGATGGGGGGCTGGGGCTAGAGGGCACCCAGGGGGTCACTTATACGACCCATGGCATCAGGTTTATAATGGGCTGTAAGCTGCATGCGCAGCCGCATGGCTGCCTTGCCAGCTGCGGTAATGGTGTTGCATGCTCGTCCACCCCACAGCCCACCTCCTGGCCACCCCGCACTACTCCCCCAACCCTGGCAGCAGCCCCCCAGCCAGCGGCATGACTGTCGGCGAAGTATGGCGGTGCTGCACACTGTCCGTACACCCTCTCTCTCAGCAGCCACCACGCCATGATTTGTGAGAACACACGTGGACTGCGCCGTCAGGAACTCGGCCCATTGGCGGTGAAGCATCGCGGGTGGGTCCACTAATGAGATGTGAATGGTGTTTCAACTACACGTGGCATGCGTTACATTCACACCTTTTTTGAGGAAGCGGAGCATTGCTATTCGGCGTCAAACCGGTGCATGCCATGATTTCGGCGTAAGGAGCTATTCTCCGCCCGATCACACGCCCCAATCTCGGCATCGGCCAATGCAGAACCCATCCATAGTTGGCATTTAGCACAAAGTTGTGTAGCTATGAAACCTTCTAACCATTGGGAAAATAAACTTATTTAATCGTAAGTAAAAACACTGGACTTGCCAATTGCCATGACCATGTGTATATCATACACATTTGGAAATGTAATACAAGGGTATATATGAATTCTGAGTGACCTTATGCGCAAGATTCTCCGTCCCAGTATGCCAGGGATGTGCTCCCCGATGGGACGGAGAATGGGGCGTCGGGGTAAAATCGGGACCACCGCCTGTGCAATGCCCTTACCCCCTGCTGGCGGCGTGAACGAGGTCCATGATGCATGCCGGCCGGGGGATGTAAGTAAATGCAAATGGATCTAAATGTAATAGGGACACCCCCCCCCCCCCCCCCCGCAAGACAGGGATCCCAGTAACAGGGAGATCCCCATAGGGATCCCTGTAATATGGAGCCCACCAATAGAGACCGCTGTAATCGAGGAACCCCCCCACAGATAGCCCTGTCTAAAGAAACCTCCTCCGTAACCCCCCCCCGCCGCAAGACCTACCCCATCCCCCCCCCCCAGAAAAGGAACCCCTGACTGGAAGCTGTGAGCAACCCAGGGATTGGCAATGGGACATATTATAGATGCACTACTGACCTTGCAGCTCCATGTGTCCATTCCTCGAAGGAGGGCAGCTGCCCCTGCATCTGGTTCCCACAGATCCATTAGCTGCAAGTCATTCATACTTTTTGAGTAATGGTCTGTGATTGACAGCTTCTACAAACCATGTGCAGACTAGATCCACTCATCTCCCTTCATGGTTCAGTAAAACCGAATGTTCGTAAACATTGACCACTCCAAAGAGTTAATGTAACAAGTGCAATAAGTGCATTCCACTCAAGCATGTGATTTCACTGCACTTACCTGGCGGGGGCACATCGAGTCACCCCGGACTTGGTGGTAGGAGGGGGAACCCAAATAGGCATTCTGGGATGGGGCGACGGCGACTGCTGTGCAGAGGGGAGGAGGTTGGGACCGATCAACGTGGGCGGGGGCCTGGCCAGCTGCGGGACCTCTCCTATCGGACTGTTACCACAAGGTGGCAGCCCGTTGGTGGAATTCCCTGGGGATCCCTCATATTCCAAACCATGCAAAAATTTGCATGGCGTGGAACACTGAATTACATTCCACTTTACAACCCCGTGGGGATCATAAAACTGGTGCAAATCAGCTCTGGCGGGAGGATATCGGGTGGAATTCTCTGATTAGCACAGAGATAAATCGCTGGCTTTGAAAGCAGACCTAAGGCAGGCCAGCAGCACGGTTCAGTTCCCGTAACAGCCTCCCCGAACAGGCGCTGGAATGTGGCGACTAGTGGCTTTTCACAGTAACTTCATTTGAAGCCTACTTGTGACAATAAGCGATTTTCATTTCATTTCATTTCAAGTGTTGACACCGTCGGAAAGGAGGATGCGTTTCCCGACGGCGTCAACATGGCCTCAGGATCAGCAATTCTGGCCCCTACAGGGGGCCAGCACGGCACTGGAACGACCCACACCGCTCCAGCTGCTGATCCCGCCGTCAATTGGGCACCGCGGGGTCTGCGCATGCGCAGTGGTACCGGCGCCAACGCGCGCATGCGCAGTGGCTCACTTTTCCGCGCCAGCCCCAACGCAACATGGCGTCGGGCTAAAGGGGTTAGCGCAGAAGAAAGGAGGCTCCCAGCCCGAGAGGCCGGCCCGCCGATCGGTGGGCCCCGATCGCGGGCCAGGCCACAGTGCAGGCCCCCCCCCCCCCCGGGGTCGGACCCCCCTCCCCCCCACAGGCTGCCCCCAGACCCTTCCATGCCAAGGTCCCTCCGGGTAAGACCACACAAGGACGGCGCCGGCGGGACTCGGGTTTTTTGCTACGGCCGCTTGGCCCAACCCGGGCCGACAATCGGTGGGGGGAGGCCACGTAGAGCGGCCCCCGACTGGCGCCGCGACGACCACGCCGGGGCCAATGGCGCCGATTCTCCGTTCTGTGGAGAATTACGTCCCGGCGGCGTGGCGCGATTCGTGCCGGTCGCGGCGATTCTTCAGCCCAGCCCCGGGCTGAGAGAATCCCACCCATCGTCTGCCAAACGGAGAATTCCATGCATCAGAACTTACCCAGATAATATAAATTTAAATTTGTGGAGCATTGGCATTTTAAAGGGAGAGGTTGGGGTTAAACTTCAACATGAATAGTGGTTGATTCTTCTTTGCTAATCAAGATATTTTATAATTGTGGGTGTTTCTCTGTAGCTTCTCATTCTATTATCTGTTGTTGTGGGCCAGGGTTTAGAGAACCCCAAAGTGTATCATGGAGTTCACCTGACCCACAACTTTTAATAGATTGTAGTATGGGGAGCACACGGCCCACTCTACAGGTGTGGTACAGCAGAAATGGAAAAGTTTTTTTTAAAGCAAAACAATGTTTATTCTATGAACTCAAGTTAACCTTTTTAAAACATACAGTGAATATCTTAGCAACCATTAATTCAAATACAACCCCCAAAGACTACAACACTAAGTAAATCTTTAAGCTTTCCTTTTTAACATCCATACGACTTAAAAACAAAACCTTTATCAGAAGCACATCAGGTTAAAGTCACTACTGAAAACATTTATAATTCTGAATTCACCAAATGATCAAGAGATAGTCTTTTCATGGCAGAGAGAACAGCAGTACCCCCGCTTGGTCTGGCTTCAGCTCCAACACTGAAAACAAAACTAAAACACCCTGCAGCCTGCTCAAAAACAAAAGTAAAAAGCTGACAGACAGCTCCACCCACTCTCTTACATCACTGCAATAATAAACACCCATTTCTTAAAGGTACTCTCACTACAGATATTTATATACACATCCATTTATAAACACCCATTTCTTAAAGGTACCCTCACATGACACTATACATACACATAAATTTAAGCTCTCCATAAGCGGACCACAAGGGTCTTCTACAAACTGAAATATGCATGTGAGGTATGACTTGAATGGAATAAAATGCCATGAAACTAATAGTTCCTTGAGAATATAGTATATCTGAGATACTGTGGGCTGTGCACCATGTTCTTCTGTGTAATCAATTAAATACTACAGCTCAGGCTAAAACTGATAATCAGATTTATTTGTAAGTAAAATAATTGCAGGGAATGAGCAAGTCATCGCACGAAAGGTAAATAATAAAGATCAAATTAGTTCTAAAAGTTAAAAGGAAAACGATAGACTGTATATTTTACAATGACATTCAGAGAACTCTCCTATTCTTTATCTTTGTCCAAGGGCCTCACGGGTTCAAACTATAAATCAATCAAGATCCAAGACACAATGGAATAGACAACAAGATAGAACTCAACCAACACCCCTTGACATTCAATGGCATTATCATCACTGAATCTCTCACTATCAACATCCTGGTGGCTATCGTTGACCAGAAACTGATCTGGACCAGCCATATAAATGCTGTGGCTACAAGAACAGGTCTGAGAGTGGGAATTCTGCAGCGAGTAACTCACCTTCTGACTCTCCAAAGTTCTTCCACCATCTACAAGGTGCAGTTCAGGAAGAGGCATACTCTCCATTTGCCTGGATGAGTGTAGTTCTAACGACACTCAGGAACTCGACACCATCCAGGACAAATCACCCCACTTGATTGGCATCCCATCCACCACCTCAAACATTCATTCCCTCCACCACCAACCCAAAGTGACAGCCGTGTGTTCCATCTGCAAGATGCACTTCAACAACTCCACAGGATATTTCTGACAGCAACTTCCAAACCTGTGACCTCAACCACCTAGAAGGGCAAGCGCAGCAGTAGCATGAGAACTTGCAAGTTCCCCTCTAAGCATCATACAATCCTGACTTGGAACTATGTTGCTGTTCCTTCACTATTATTGTGTCCAAATCTTGGAGCTCGCTTCCGAGCAGCACTGTCGGTGTATCTACACCACCTGGACTGCAGTTGTTCAAGAAGGTGGCTCACCACCATCTTCTCAAGGGAAATTAGGATGGGTAATAAATGCTGACTTAGCCAGTGATGCCCATATCCCATGCGTTGTAGGAGGGAGGGACCATTGGGATCTCTTCTGGGCAGGTGGGACCTGTACAGAAAGGAGAGGTTGCATCTAAACTCGAGGGGCACCAGTAACCTGGCTAGGAGGTTTGCTAGTGTAACTCGGGAGGATTTAAACTAGTATGGCAGAGGGTTGGGAACCATAGCGTTAGCTTAGAAGGTGTCTTAACAAAAAGGGAAATAGAGAACAAAAATAAGAGAACAACATCACCCACAGGCAGAGCAAAAGAGGTGACAAGTGTGAGAAGGGAGGTGGTCAATGCAGGACTGAAGGTACTGTACCTTAATGTGGGCAGTATATAGAATAAGGTAAATGAGCTTGTTGCGCACACTGAAATTGGCTGGTACGATGTTGTGGGCATCACAGAGACGTGGCTGCAAGGGGATCAGGGCTGGTATCTAAATACAAGGATATGTGTCCTATCGAAAGGTCAGGCAGATGGGCAAAGGGGGCGGAGTTGCATTGTTGGTAAGGACTGAAGTTAAATCGATAGCAAGGAGCGATATAGGATCAGAAGGCATAGAATATCTATGGGTAGAGTTGAGGAATTGCAAAGGTAAAAAAAAACCCTGATGGGAGTTATGTACAGGCCCCTGAGCAGTAGTCAGCATGTGGGGCAGCAAATAAATCAGGAGATAGAAAAGGCATGTAAAAATGTAATAGCACAATGATCATGGGGGACTTCAATATGCAGGTGGACTGGGAAAATCAAGTTGTTAATGGACCCCAAGAAAAGGAATTTGTGGAATGTTTAAGAGATGGTATATTGGAGCAGCTTGTGGTAGAGCCCACGAGGGAACAGGCAATTCTGGATTTGGTGATGTGTAATGAGGCAGACTTGATTAGGGAACTTAAGGTGAAGGAACCCTTAGAGAGCAGTGACCACAATATGATAGAATTTACCCTGCTGTTTGAGAGGGAGAAGCTGCAATCAGATGTAACGGTATTACAATTAAATAAGGGTAACTGCAAAGACATGAGGGAGGAGCTGGCCAGAGTTGAGTGGAAAAGGAGTCTAACAGGGAAGACAGTGGAACAGCAATGGCAGGAGTTTTTGGGGGTTATTCGGGAGGCACAGCAGAAATTCATCCCAAGGAGGAGGAAACATGTTAAGGGAAGGACAAGGCATCCATGGTTGTCGAGGGAAGTTAAGGACAGCATAAAAGCAAAACAAAAAGCATACAAAGTGGCAAGGATTAGTGGGAAGCCAGAGGACTGGCAATCCTTTAAAAGCGAGCGGAGGACAACTAAAAAAGCAATAAGGGGAGAGAAGCTGAAATATGAGTGCAAGCTAGTTAGTAACATTAAAAAAAATAGGAATAATTTTTTTCAATATATAAAAGGTAAGAGAGAGGCAAAAATTGATATTGGACCACTGGAAAACGTGGCTGGAGAAGTAATAATAGGAAGCAAAGAAATGGCAGACAAACTGAATAGTTACTTTGCATCAGTCTTCATGGTGGAAGACACTAGTGGGATGCCAGAGCTCCAGGAGAATCAGGGGCTGAGCTAAGTGAAGTGGCCATCAATAAGGAGAAGTTTCTGGGGAAATTGAAAGGTCTGAAGGTGGATAAGTCATCTGGCCCGGATAGACTACACCCCAGGGATCTAAAAGAGATAGCTGAGGAGATTGTGGAGGCATTGGTGGTGATCTTTCAGAAATCACTGAAGGCAGGGAGGGTCCCAGAGGACAGGAAAGTGACTAATGTAACACCCCTGTTTAAGAAGGGAGGGAGGCAGAAGACGGGAAATTATAGGCCGGTTAGCCTGACTTTGGTCATTGGTAAGACTTTAGAGTCCGTTATTAAAGATGTGATCGCTGAATACTTGGAAGGGCAAATAAAATCGGATAAAATAGGACTGAGTCAGGATAGCTTTGTCAAAGGGAGGTCATGTCTGACAAGTCTGTTAGAGTGCTTTGAGGAGGTAACAAGGAAGTTAGACAAAGGAGAACCAGTGGATGTGATTTATTTAGATTTCCAGAAGGCCTTTGACAAGGTGCTGCATAGGATATTTTTAAATAAATTAAGAGCCCATGGTGTTAAGGGTAAGATCCTGGCATGGGTAGAGGACTGGCTGACTGGCAGAAGGCAGAGAATGGGGATAAAGGGGTCTTTTTCAAGATGACAGCCGGTGACTAGTGGTGTGCCTCAGGGGTCTGTGCTGGGACCACAACCTTTCACAATATACATTAATGATCTGGAAGAAGGAACTGAAGGCACTGTTGCTAAGTTTGCAGATGATACAAAGATCTGTAGAGGGACAGGTAGTATTGAGGAAGCAAGGCGGCTGCAGAAGGATTTTGACAGGCTAAGAGAGTGGCAGATGAAATACAATGTGGAAAAGTGTAAGATTATGCACTTTGGAAGGAGGAATTAAGTACAGACTGTTTTCTAAATGGGGAAATACTTTGGAAATCAGAAGCACAAAAGGACTTGGGAGTCCTTGTTCACGATTCTCTTAAGGTTAACGTGCAGATTCAGTCGGCAGTTAGGAAGGCAAATGCGATGTTAGCATTCATGTCAAGAGGGCTAGAATACAAGACTAGGGAGGTACTCCTGAGGCTGTATAAGGCTCTGGTCAGACCCCATTTGGAGTGTTGTGAGCAGTTTTGGGCCCCATATCTAGAACAAACAAAGAACAAAGAAATGTACAGCACAGGAACAGGCCCTTTGGCCCTCCAAGCCTGTGCCGACCATGCTGCCCGACTAAACTACAATCTTCTGCACTTCCTGGGTCCGTATCCCTCTATTCCCATCCTATTCATGTATTTGTCAAGATGCCCCTTAAATGTCACTATCGTCCCTGCTTCCACCACCTCCTCCGGTAGCGAGTTCCAGGCACCCACTACCCTCTGTGTAAAAAACTTGCCTCGTACATCTACTCTAAACCTTGCCCCTCTCACCTTAAACCTATGCCCCCTAGTAATTGACCCCTCTATCCCGGGGAAAAGCCTCTGACTATCCACTCTGTCTATGCCCCTCATAATTTTGTATACCTCTATCAGGTCGCCCCTCAACATCCTTCGTTCCAGTGAGAACAAACCGAGTTTATTCAACCGCTCCTCATAGCTAATGCCCTCCATACCAGGCAACATTCTGGTAAATCTCTTCTGCACCCTCTCTAAAGCCTCCACATCCTTCTGGTAGTGTGGCGACCAGAATTGAACACTATACTCCAAGTGTGGCCTAACTAAGGTTCTATACAGCTGCAACATGACTTGCCAATTCTTATACTCAATGCCCCGGCCAATGAAGGCAAGCATGCCGTATGCCTTCTTGACTACCTTCTCCACCTGTGTTGCCCCTTTAAGTGACCTGTGGACCTGTACTCCTAGATCTCTTTGACTTTCAATACTCTGAGGGTTCTACCATTCACTGTATATTCCCTACCTGCATTAGACCTTCCAAAATGCATTACCTCACATTTGTCCGGATTAAACTCCATTTGCCATCTCTCCGCCCAAGTCTCCAAACAATCTAAATCCTGCTGCATCCTCTGACAGTCCTCATCACTATCCGCAATTCCACAAACCTTTGTGTCGTCTGCAAACTTACTAATCAGACCAGTTACATTTTCCTCCAAATCATTTATATATACTACAAACAGCAAAGGTCCCAGCACTGATCCCTGTGGAACACCACTGGTCACAGCCCTCCAATTAGAAAAGCATCCTTCCATTGCTACTCTCTGCCTTCTATGACCTAGCCAGTTCTGTATCCACCTTGCCAGCTCACCCATGATCCCGTGTGACTTCACCTTTTGTACTAGTCGACCATGAGGGACCTTGTCAAAGGCCTTACCGAAGTCCATATAGACAACATCCACTGCCCTACCTGCATCAATCATCTTAGTGACCTCCTCGAAAAACTCTATCAAGTTAGTGAGACACGACCTCCCCTTCACAAAACCATGCTGCCTCTCATTAATACGTCCATTTGCTTCCAAATGGGAGCAGATCCTGTCTCGAAGAATTCTCTCCAGTAATTTCCCTACCACTGAAGTAAGGCTCACCGGCCTGTAGTTCCCTGGATTATCCTTGCTACCCTTCTTAAACAGAGGAACAACATTGGCTATTCTCCAGTCCTCCGGGACATCACCTGAAGACAGTGAGGATCCAAAGATTTCTGTCAAGGCCTCAGCAATTTCCTCTCCAGCCTCCTTCAGTATTCTGGGGTAGATCCCATCAGGCCCTGGGGACTTATCTACCTTAATATTTTTTAAGACACCCAACACCTCGTCTTTTTGGATCTCAATGTGACCCAGGCTATCTACACACCCTTCTCCAGACTCAACATCTACCAATTCCTTCTCTTTGGTGAATACTGATGCAAAGTATTCATTTAGTACCTCGCCCATTTCCTCTGGCTCCACACATAGATTCTCTTGCCTATCCTTCAGTGGGCCAGCCCTTTCCCTGGCAACCCTCTTGCTCTTTATGTACGTGTAAAAAGCCTTGGGATTTTCCTTAACCCTATTTGCCAATGACTTTTCGTGACCCCTTCTAGCCCTCCTGACTCCTTGCTTAAGTTCCTTCCGACTTTCATTATATTCCACACATGCTTCGTCTGTTCCCAGCCTTTTAACCCTGACAAATGCCTCCTTTTTCATTTTGAAGAGGCCTACAATATCTCTCGTTATCCAAGGTTCCCGAAAATTGCCATATTTATCCTTCTTCCTCACAGGAACATGCCGGTCCTGAATTCCTTTCAACTGACACGTGAAAGCCTCCCACATGTCAGCTGTTGATTTTCCCTCAAACATCCGCCCCCAATCTATGTTCTTCAGTTCCTGCCTAATATTGTTATAATTAGCCTTCCCCCAATTTAGCACATTCATCCGAGGACCACTCTTACCCTTGTCCACCAGCACTTTAAAACTTACTAAATTGTGGTCACTGTTCCCGAAATGCTCCCCTACTGAAACTTCTACCACCTGGCCGGGCTCATTCCCCAATACCAGGTCCAGTACCACCCCTTCCCTAGTTGGACTGTCTACATATTGTTTTAAGAAGCCCTCCTGGATGCTCCTTACAAACTCCGCCCCGTCTAAGCCCCTGGCACTAAGTGAGTCCCAGTCAATATTGGGGAAGTTGAAGTCTCCCATCACCACAACCCTGTTGTTTTTACTCTTTTCCAAAATCTGTCTACCAATCTTCTCCTCTATCTCCCGCTGGCTGTTGGGAGGCCTGTAGTAAACCCCCAACATTGTGACTGCACCCTTCTTATTCCTGATCTCTACCCATATATCCTCACTGCCCTCTGAGGTGTCCTCCCGCAGTACAGCTGTGATATTCTCCCTAACCAGTAGCGCAACTCCACCACCCCTTTTACATCCCCCTCTATCCCGCCTGAAACATCTAAATCCTGGAATGTTTAGCTGCCAATCCTGCCCTACCCTCAACCAGGTCTCTGTAATGGCAACAACATCATAGTTCCAAGTACTAATCCAAGCTCTAAGTTCATCTGCCTTACCCGTAATACTTCTTGCATTAAAACATATGCACTTCAGGCCACCAGACCCGCTGTGACATCTAACAAAAGATGTGCTGGCCTTGGAAAGGGTCCAGAGGAGGTTCACAAGAATGACCCCTGGAATGAACAGCTTGTCGTATGAGGAACGGTTGAGGACTCTGGGTCTGTACTTGTTGGAGTTTAGAAGGATGAGGGGGATCTTATTGAAACTTACAGGATACTGCGAGGCCTGGATAGAGTGGACGTGGAAAGGATGTTTCCACTTGTAGGAAAAACTAGAATCAGAGGACACCATCTCAGACTAAAGGACGATCCTTTAAAACAGAGATGAGGAGGAATTTCTTCAGCCAGAGGGTGGTGAATCTGTGGAACTCTTTGCCGCAGAAGGCTGTGGAGACCAAATCACTGAGTGTTGTTAAGACTGAGTTAGATAGGTTATTGATTAATAAGGGGATCGGGGTGATGGGGAGAAGCCAGGAGAATGGGGATGAGAAAAATATCAGCCATGATTGAATGGCAGAGCAGACTCAATGAGCCAAGTGGCCTAATTCAGCTTCTATGCCTTCTGGTCTTATGGTCTTAAAGCAGAAAAGAAAATACAGCGTATGCATTGCTTTATGGGTCAGGGATGTTCTTGCACTGTCCAAGTCTCATGTATTGATTACTGATTTATTATGTATAATTTGATTAGCACTCAGGACTTAGTTAGACAACTAATTTACAGTTCAATTATAGGCAGTTCTTCTTCAGGCTTCCATCTGGAAATCGAGCAAGGGAACTAAGCTTCCACCTTAATTTCACCTAAATTCCTGTTATCAAGGCATAAAATGCATACAATCTCCTTGTTTGCTGGAGACAAACTTGCAGGGTCGGATGGTGACACTGTACATAGCTTCGCAAACTCTGAAGTGGATCAGCGCAGGCTTGGAGGGCCGAAGGGCCTGTTCCTGTGCTGTAATTTTTCTTTGTTCTTTGTTCAGTTTTAATGCACTTAAAGAAGACGGCCCAATCTTCGTGTTAAGTGATCAATCCTAGCCATGGCAGTGAGAGGAGGTAACAAATGAAATACCAAAACTTGCCGTGTGTTGAGGTAAAAAAAAGAGGTGACCTACCTGCTAAGGAGTTGATTACCCACCCTTTGACCTTAGAATGATCTGTTTCGCAAAAAGGAAACGTAAAGAGGGATCGTGGGCAGGATTCTCTCACCCCGGGGCCGGGCCGGAGAATCGCCTAGACCGGGGTGAATCGCTCCATGCCGCCCCGATGCCGGTCCGTCGATTCTCCGGAGAGCGGCGAACTGGCGCCATTGGCATTGGTGCGCGCCGATCGGGGGCGATCCTCGGCCCAGGGTTTGGGCCGTGCGGCCACGCTAAAAAAGCCAAGACCGCCGGTGCCGTCCACACCTGCTCTTAGCCGGCGGGACTTTCGCCGTGGATGCATCTGGGGGCGGCCTGGTGTGGGGGACCCCGGGGGGGTCCTCCACTGTGGTGGGCTGGCCTCTCGGGCTGGGGGCCTCTTTTGTTCTGCGCCGGCCCTTGTAGCCCTACGCCATGTTGCATCGGGGCCACCGCGGAGAAGGGAGCCACTGCACATTCGCGGAAATTGCGCTGGTCCCACTGCGCATGCGCGCATTGGCGCTGGCCCCACTGTGTATGCGCAGGCCCACGGCGCCCATCTGACGCCGGGGATTGGCAGCTGGAGCGGCTTGGATTGCTCCTGTGCCGTGCTGGCTCCCTGTGGGGGTCAGAGTTGCTGCTCCTGAAGTCATGTTGACGCCGTCGAGAACGCGATGGCCTTCATGACGGCGTCAACACTTACATAGAACATAGAACATAGAACAATACAGCGCAGTACAGGCCCTTCGGCCCACGATGTTGCACCGAAACAAAAGCCATCTAACCTACACTATGCCATTATCATCCATATGCTTATCCAATAAACTTTTAAATGCCCTCAATGTTGGCGAGTTCACTACTGTTGCAGGTAGGGCATTCCACGGCCTCACCACTCTTTGTGTAAAGAACCTACCTCTGACCTCTGTCCTATATCTATTACCCCTCAGTTTAAAGCTATGTCCCCTCGTCTAGCCATTTCCATCCGCGGGAGAAGGCTCTCACTGTCCACCCTATCTAACCCCCTGATCATTTTGTATGCCTCTATTAAGTCTCCTCTTAACCTTCTTCTCTCTAACGAAAACAACCTCAAGTCCATCAGCCTTTCCTTATAAGATTTTCCCTCCATACCCGGCAACATCCTGGTAAATCACCTCTGCACCCGCTCCAAAGCCTCCTATAATGCGGTGACCAGAACTTAGCCTCAGGATCAGAGAATCCCGCCCAATACCTTTTATAATGGAGGGAAAAGCAGAAAGGCACCAAGATTGGTAGATTCACATCAAAACAATAATGTTGCTTACCATTCGTTTTGATAGGATGAAAAAAATGACTACTACTGTAAGCATAACATTCGAAGACAATAAGAAAGATTTCCATTCGTTGTATAGAAAGAAGAGTGAGCAATTTGGGTTTAGTTCTCACATCGTGTCAAAATTATGAGACGCTTTCAGCCAGGCTTCGTTCCTGAAACAACAAAAGACGACCTGCTGTGTAAACTCCTGCAGTGTTCCTGTTGCGACGCGTTGTTGCTAAAGTACACAGAACATCTGCTGCAGTGAGAAGCCTTTTCAATTCAGTTATTGCTGGAGAATTAAAGTGGTCAATAATGTTAGCGGAATTTTCCCACAAAATGACTGTGTCATTTTGGATGTGAAAAGTGGTGTGAATCACGTCAGCTGTTCCTGCACAATTCCAATCGTAATCTTTCCACACGTAGTCATTTTTTGGAGCTTGGGGTGATTTGTGCTGTGAATGAGATGTCTGGGATCTAAAGTCGCTGGCAAGACCAAATCCTCAGAAATCGGATGCCCTTTTTAAAGGGTGCCCTGATCTCAGAATAACCCTACAGATCGCCCCCCCCCCCACCCCCCACCCCACACTTCTCGCTGGCAGAGAACTCTCACTTCTCTCCAGCAAAGAACCTCCCTTCTCCCTGGCAAAGACCCCTCCAATCACTGACATCATGCTGCCACCTCCCCCCCAATTGCCAATACCAATGACCCCCCCCTGCAGGTGAGCGACACCCCACTATGGGGTTGCCGAAAGCCTCACCCCCTTCATACCCCAAGCCTTGGCTGCCCTGCCATGGGCCCGACCACCTGGGGGCTACCATGCCCTCTGAGCCTCCCGGCATGGTCATCACGCCTGGTCTCCGTTTGTGGAGACTAGTAGTGCTGTACCCCGGCTTCACGTATTGCCGGCGGGTAGGAGAACTGCAGGAGCCGGGAGAATTTGGCTTAAAGACAATTCTGCATATTTAAATTGGATTTTTAATGCTGGCCATGAACCAGATTATGTCTGCTTGGCGGGCCCCAGGAACATCGTGCTTTGCTTGGCGTCCAACGCGAACCCCTTTTCAGGGCTCTTTCAGCATTTTCCCGACAAAGCGGGATTTGGGCCGGGTGCAATACAGCCAGATAATCGCTCCTGTTGTCTGTAATTGGTGATGCAGCAATGTTGTCTCAACCCACCACACAACCATGGAATCATGACTCTTTAAGGCACTTTACTTAGTGAGACCACCTTATTATAAAATGTACAGGCAACAATTGTGACTGTTTTAGATTAAATTCTTCTTTAAAGTCACCTGAAAGTATTTTTTTAAATTCCAATAGGTGGTTGGGGAATGTGAACTAACAAAATCCAATATTTTATAGCCCACTGCACTATGATTAATATTGTGATTTGGGAATTTTATAGATTTAAAGGATCATGCCTTGACACAACAGATTAACACTGCTGCAGAAGAGCTGCTGGCAAACACGTAATGTGAATAAGCACTGTCTGAGGTTGGTCTTTTGTCCTCTTCCAGATATCACACTTCATTAGTTGTAACCTTGAGGCAGTTTAATAATTTGTTTCACAAGCCACACTGTGCTGTGGCTTAATGATTGCTGGTACGAAAGGAGAGCAGGATATTGCAGTGATAACATCAAATTGAAAACTGCAGCACTGAGTGGAGTGGGGGGCTGTGGTTGCAAGATGCTGAAAGTAACCCTTGAGTTCTTGGGAGAACTGCGTTGTTAGCAAAATGATAGAGTGCCTGATGGTATTGCCAGAAATGTATCTCGGCTGAAAATAAACACTTGCCACATGCACTCCAACATACATACCTTTCAGATAGCTGTGGTCTCAGCTTTTATATCAGACTTGGTCCTCCCAAATGTTTGTTTATTAGCAGAAATTGAACTCTCAAACTCAACTGAGCAAGCTTAAAATGAATAAGTTAACCAGATGATTAATTTGTTCAATTCTGTCCTTTACCATCAACATTTATTCTGATCTTTTTAAATAGTAAGTCGTGTTGGGCCGTATTTACCTTATTTCGACGACTGACTGGACCTGACAGTGTCAGAGCAACATAGCGCAGGTCAAGGAGACACAGCCTGAGTGAGAGAGATACAGGCAGTGAGAATTTGGTAGTTTGGTGCAGTGAGGTAACCAGGAAAGGTAAGTGGTTAATCTATTTGTGCTGTTTTACAGTTAAAGGTGCAGTGTAGATTAGTGTCTGATTGCTGAAGCTGCCCCCACCATAAACTTAAATTAAACTAATTAATTAATTAGTGATGGCTGGTCAGGTGATGTGCTTGAGCTGCTTGATGTGGGAGCTGGCAGATCCCATTGCGAGCTCCAGCAACCACATCTGAACAAAGAACAAAGAACAAAGAAATGTACAGCACAAGAACAAGCCCGTGCCGACCATACTGCCCGACTAAACTACAATCTTCTACACTTCCTGGGTCCGTATCCTTCTATTCCCATCCTATTCATATATTTGTCAAGATGCCCCTTAAATGTCCCTATCGTCCCTGCTTCCACTACCTCCTCCGGTAGCGAGTTCCAGGTACCCACTACCCTCTGCGTAAAAAACTTGCCTCGTACATCTACTCTAAACCTTGCCCCTCTCACCTTAAACCTATGCCCCTTAGTAATTGACCCCTCTACCCTGGGGAAAAGCCTCTGACTATCCACTCTGTCTATGCCCCTCATAATTTTGTATACCTCTATCAGGTCGCCCCTCAACCTCCTTCGTTCCAGTGAGAACAAACTGAGTTTATTCAATCGCTCCTCATAGCTTATGCCCTCCATACCAGGCAACATTCTGGGTAAATCTCTTCTGCACCCTCTCTAAAGCCTCCACATCCTTCTGGTCGTGTGGCGACCAGAATTGAACACTATACTCCAAGTGTGGCCTAACTAAGGTTCTATACAGCTGCAACATGACTTGCCAATTCTTATACTCAATGCCCCGGCCAATGAAGGCAAGCATGCCGTATGCCTTCTTGACTATCTTCTCCACCTGTGTTGCCCCTTTCAGTGACCTGTGGACCTGTACACCTAGATCTCTCTGAGTTTCAATACTCTTGAGGGTTCTACCATTCACTGTATATTCCCTACCTGCATTAGACCTTCCAAAATGCATTACCTCACATTTGTCCGGATTAAACTCCATCTGCCATCTCTCCGCCCAAGTCTCCAGACAATCTAAATCCTGCTGTATCCTCAGACAGTCCTCATCGCTATCCGCAATTCCACCAACCTTTGTGTCGTCTGCAAACTTACTCATCAGACCAGTTACATTTTCCTCCAAATCATTTATATATACTACAAAGAGCAAAGGTCCCAGCACTGATCCCTGTGGAACACCACTGGTCACAGCCCTCCAATTAGAAAAGCATCCCTCCATTGCTACCCTCTGCCTTCTATGGCCTAGTCAGTTCTGTATCCACCTTGCCAGTTCACCCCTGATCCCGTGTGACTTCACCTTTTGTACTAGTCTACCATGAGGGACCTTGTCAAAGGCCTTACTGAAGTCCATATAGACAACATCTACTGCCCTACCTGCATCAATCATCTTAGTGACCTCCTCGAAAAACTCTATCAAGTTAGTGAGACACGACCTCCCCTTCACAAAACCGTGATGCCTCTCACTAATACGTCCATTTGCTTCCAAATGGGAGTAGATCCTGTCTCTAAGAATTCTCTCCAGTAATTTCCCTACCACTGACGTAAGGCTCACCGGCCTGTAGTTCCCGGGATTATCCTTGCTACCCTTCTTAAACAGAGGAACAACATTGGCTATTCTCCAGTCCTCCGGGACATCCCCTGAAGACAGCGAGGATCCAAAGATTTCTGTCAAGGCCTCAGCAATTTCCTCTCCAGCCTCCTTCAGTATTCTGGGGTAGATCCCATCAGGCCCTGGGGACTTATCTACCTTAATATTTTTTAAGACACCCAACACCTCGTCTTTTTGGATCACAATGTGACCCAGGCTATCTACACCCCCTTCTCCAGACTCAACATCTACCAATTCCTTCTCTTTGGTGAATACTGATGCAAAGTATTCATTTAGTACCTCGCCCATTTCCTCTGGCTCCACACATAGATTCCCTTGCCTATCCTTCAGTGGGCCAACCCCTTCCCTGGCTACCCTCTTGCTTTTTATGTACGTGTAAAAAGCCTTGGGATTTTCCTTAACCCTATTTGCTAATGACTTTTCGTGACCCCTTCTAGCCCTCCTGACTCCTTGCTTAAGTTTCTTCCTACTTTCCTTATATGCCACACAGGCTTCGTCTGTTCCCAGCCTTTTAGCCCTGACAAATGCCTCCTTTTTCTTTTTGACGAGGCCTACAATATCACTCGTCATCCAAGGTTCCCGAAAATTGCCGTATTTATCTTTCTTCCTCACAGGAACATGCCGGTCCTGTATTCCTTTCAACTGACACTTGAAAGCCTCCCACATGTCAGATGTTGATTTGCCCTCAAACAACCGCCCCCAATCTATGTTCTTCAGTTCCCGCCTAATATTGTTATAATTAGCCTTCCCCCAATTTAGCACATTCATCCTCGGACCACTCTTATCCTTGTCCACCAGTACTTTAAAACTTACTGAATTGTGGTCACTGTTACCGAAATGCTCCCCTACTGAAACATCTACCACCTGGCCGGGCTCATTCCCCAATACCAGGTCCAGTACCGCCCCTTCCCTAGTTGGACTGTTTACATATTGTTTTAAGAAGCCCTCCTGGATGCTCCTTACAAACTCCGCCCCGTCTAAGCCCCTGGCACTAAGTGAGTCCCAGTCAATATGCAGTAAGTGTTGGCTGCTCGAAGAGCTCTGGCTCAGAGTTGATGTGCTGGAGTCTGAGCTTCAAACACTGAGGCACATCCGGGAGGGGGAGACTTACCTGGACACTGTGTTTCAGGAGGCAGTCACACCTGTCAGAGTAAGTCGTTTAAATCCTGCCAGTGGCCAGGGACAGCAGGGTGTGACTGCAAGTCAGGCAGGTAAAGGGAACCAGCAGTCAGGAACTCAGGAGCCTCAGCCCTTGACTCTGTCCAACAGGTATGAGGCACTTGCTCCCTGTGTGGATGGCGAACAGGGTTGCAGGAAGGATGAGACAGCTGACCAAGGTACCATGGTTCAGCAGGCCATTCAAGGGGAGGGAGTAAATAGGCAAGTTGTAGTTGTAGGGGATTCTATTATTAGGGGGATAGATAGTATCCTTTGTGAGCAGGATAAAGAGTCCCGCATGGTATGTTGCCTGCCCGGTGCTAGGGTGCGGGACATCTCTGACCGGCTTGAAAGGATACTGGAGAGGGAGGGGGAGGATCCAGTTGTTGTGGTCCATGTCGGTACCAACAACATAGGCAAGTCTAGGAAAGAGGACCTGTTTAGAGATTATAAAGAGCTAGGATTCAAACTAAAAAACAGGTCCTCAAGGATCATAATCTCTGGATTATTGCCCGAGCCACGTGCAAATTGGCATAGGGAGGCAAGAATAAGGGAGGTTAACACGTGGCTGAAAGAGTGGTGTGGGAATGAGGGGTTCCTTTTCATGGGACACTGGCATCAGTTTTGGGACAGGGGGGAGGGACCTAGACCGTTGGGATGGTCTCCACCTGAACCGAGCTGGGACCAGTGTTCTGGCGAAAAGAGTAAATAGGGTGGTCAATAGGACTTTAAACTAAAGATTGGGGGGGGAAGGGAAAGTCAGGGAACTAAGAGGTGAAGTAATCAGCGGGGAGCGTAGCTGCTTAGGAATACAAAAAAACACGAACAGACAAAACTCAAGAGTGGTTACGATTGTCCCCATCCCACAAAATATGACACAGTGTATGGAAAGGCTCAGTAAACCAAGGTCCGCCACACTAAGAAAACAAAAAGGGACGGTCAATAGAGAATTAAAGGTGCTATATTTAAATGCGCGCAGTGTACGGAACAAGGTAGATGAGCTTGTGGCCCAGATTGTGACTGGCAGGTATGATGTGGTAGGCATCACAGAGACATGGTTGCAGGGGGTTCAGGACTGGCATTTAAACATCCAGGGATTCACAACCTATCGAAAAGACAGAGAGGTGGGCAGAGGGAGGAATGAAATTAAATCAATAGCACTAAACGACATAGGGTCAGATGATGTGGAGTCTGTGTGGGTAGAATTGAGGAACCACAAAGGCAAAAAAAACATAATGGGAGTTATGTACAGGCCTCCTAACAGTGGTCAGGACCGGGGTCACAAAATGCACCACGAAATAGAAAGTGCATGTCAGAAAGGCAAGGTCACAGTGATCATGGGGGACTTCAATATGCAGGTGGACTGGGTAAATAATGCTGCCAGTGGACCCAAGGAAAGGGAATTCATTGAATGTTTACAGGAGGGCTTTTTGGAACAGCTTGTGATGGAGCCCACGAGGGAACAGGCCATTCTGGACTTCGTGTTATGTAATGAGCCAGACTTGATTAAAGATCTTAAAGTAAGGGAGCACTTAGGAGGCAGTGATCATAATATGGTCGAATTCAATCTCCAATTTGAAAGAAAGAAGGTAGAATCAGATGTAAAGGTGTTACAGTTAAATAAAGGTAACTACAGGGGCATGAGGGAGGAACTGACGAAAATCAACTGGGAGCAGAGCCTAGTGGGAAAGACAGTAGAACAGCAATGGCAGGAGTTTCTGGGAGTAATTGAGGACACAGTACAGAGGTTCATCCCAAAGAAAAGAAAGGTTATCAGAGGGGGGATTAGGCAGCCATGGCTGACAAAGGAAGGTAGGGAATGCATCAAAGCAAAAGAGAAAGCCTATAATGTGGCAAAGAGTAGTGGGAAGTCAGAAGATTGGGAAGACTACAAAAACAAACAGAGGATAACAAAGAGAGAAATAAGGAAAGAGAGGATCAAATTTGAAGGTAGGCTAGCCAGTAACATTAAGAATGATAGTGAAAGTTTCTTTAAATACATTAAAAACAAACGGGAGGCAAAAGTAGACATTGGGCCGCTCCAAAATGACGCTGGTAATTATGTGATGCGAGACAAGGAAATAGCTGAGGAACTGAATAAGTACTTTACGTCAGTCTTCACAGTAGAAGACATGAGTAATATCCCAACAATTCCGGAGAGTCAGGGGGCAGAGTTGAATATGGTAGCCATCACAAAGGAGAAAGTGCTAGAGAAACTAAGAGGTCTAAAAATTGATAAATCCCCAGGTCCAGGTGGGCTACATCCTAGAGTTCTAAAGGAGATAGCTGACGAAATAGTGGAGGCGTTAGTTATGATCTTTCAAAAGTGACTGGAGTCAGGGAAAGTCCCAGAGGATTGGAAAATCGCTGTTGTAACCCCCCTGTTTAAGAAGGGAACAAGGAAAAAGATGGAAAATTATAGGCCAATTAGCCTAACCTCGGTTGTTGGCAAGATTCTAGAATCCATCGTTAAGGATGGGGGGCGAAATTCTCCGTTATCGGCGGAAACTCCGCCGATCGGCGCAAAAAACGGCGCAAATCCCACTTGCGTCACGTCATAAAAATGGGCCGATAGTCTGCGGCCCGAAATGGGCTAGCAGCGACGTAACGGGATCCGCGCTTGCGCAGTGGTTCACGCCGTGCAGCGTCATACGCGCTGCACGGCGTGACGGCTCATAAGGCCGCGCAGCTCCCCCCCACCCGACCGGAACAGCCGACCGCAACACCCGACTTGATGGCTGGCCGTCGCTCAGCCCCGAGGTTCGAGTCACGCGATGTGGAGGCGCTCCTGGATGCGGTTGAGCAGAGGAGGGACGCCCTGTATCCCGGGCACGGCCGCAGAGTTGCCCCACGCCACAGCCGGCGTCTGTGGAGGGAGGTGGCAGAGGCCGTCACCGCTGTGGCCCTGACACCACGGACAGGCACCCAGTGCCACAAGAAGGTGAACGACCTCGTCAGAGCAGGCAGGGTGAGCGTCCCCCATATCCCCATATCCCCTCTCCCCCAAATCCCCCCTCCCCCATATCCCCCCCTCCCCCATATCCCCCCCTCCCCCATATCCCCCATATCCCCCCTCCCCCATATCCCCCCCTCCCCCATATCCCCCCCTCCCACATATCCCCCCTCCCCCATATCCCCCATATCCCCCCTCCCCCATATCCCCCCCTCCCCCATATCCCCCATATCCCCCCTCCCCCATATCCCCCATATCCCCCCTCCCCCATATCCCCCCTCCCCCATATCCCCCATATACCCCCTCCCCATATCCCCCATATCCCCCCTCCCCATATCCCCCCCTCCCCCATATCCCCCATATCCCCCCTCCCCCATATCCCCCATATCCCCCCTCCCCCATATCCCCCCTCCCCCATATCCCCCCCTCCCCCATATCCCCCCCTCCCCCATATCCCCCATATCCCCCCTCCCCCATATCCCCCCTCCCCCATATCCCCCCTCCCACATATCCCCCCTCCCCCATATCCCCCATATCCCCCCTCCCCCATATCCCCCCCTCCCCCATATCCCCCATATCCCCTCTCCCCCATATCCCCCATATCCCCCCTCCCCCATATCCCCCCCTCCCCCATATCCCCCATATACCCCCTCCCCATAGCCCCCTCCCCCATATCCCCCATATCCCCCCTCCCCCATATCCCCCATATCCCCCCTCCCCCATATCCCCCCTCCCCCATATCCCCCATATACCCCCTCCCCATATCCCCCATATCCCCTCTCCCCCAAATCCCCCCTCCCCCATATCCCCCCCTCCCCCATATCCCCCCCTCCCCCATATCCCCCATATCCCCCCTCCCCCATATCCCCCCTCCCCCATATCCCCCCTCCCCCATATCCCCCTCCCCCATATCCCCCCTCCCCCATATCCCCCCCCCATATCCCCCATATCCCCCCTCCCCCATATCCCCCATATTCCCCCCTCCCCCATATCCCCCATATCCCCCCCTCCCCCATATCCCCCATATCCCCCCTCCCCCATATCCCCCCTCCCCCATATCCCCCATATCCCCCATATCCCCAAGTGAATCCAGCCCTAACCTTAACCTCTGCAATGCACGCGCAACCGATGGCGTGCATTCATATACCTGCCTAACACTGTTGCCTTTTACCCCTGCCACCACCCCCCCCCCCAGGAGAAGCGCGCACACAACAATAGGGAGCATGTGAGGACTGGAGGAGGGCCCGCTGATGAGAGGCCACTGACCGTACACGAGGAAAGGGCCCTGGAACTGGCTGGCGGACCTGACGACCGGGAGGTTGCTGATGCAGAGGTCGGGGCCCCACGAGCAAGTGAGCCACCAACAGCCCGTCCCCATATCCCCCCTCCCCTATATCCCCCTCTCCCGTATCACCTGATCACTGCCTGATGTCTAACCATGCATGCTTCATTGTGTATCGCAGGACCAAACGTCCAGGCACCCATCCCCGCAGATGCAGACCGCCCGCAGGATGCCCCTCCGAGACCACGGGAGACGGAGAGACCCGCACCCTCCAGCATGCGACGCCCGCAGGATGCCCCTCGGAGACCACGGGAGACGGAGAGACCCGCACCCTCCAGCATGCGACACCCGCAGGATGCCCCTCGGAGACCACGGGAGACGGAGAGACCCGAACCCTCCAGCATGCGACGCCCGCAGGATGCCCCTCGGAGACCACGGGAGACGGAGAGACCCGAACCCTCCAGCATGCGACGCCCGCAGGATGCCCCTCGGAGACCACGGGAGACGGAGAGACCTGGAGCAACAGGGAGACGACACCCCCGTCACGTGCGGGAGCGACCACCCAGCGATGAGGGGGGCAGCCACAGGCCCCCGTCACATCCGAGCCAGGACACCACTACCCAGGACACCACTATCCAGGACACCCCTACCCGGGACACCACTACCCAGGACACCCCTACCCGGGACAGCACTACCCGGGACAGCACTACCCAGGACTCCCCTACCCGGGAAGACGAAATACCGGACAGTGACTCAGAGTGGATGGGTGGAGACGAACCCCCACCCCAAAGTGCCATGGACTCAGAGTGGGACGAAGAGCACGACACAACGCCACTGCTGTCACCAACACCCTCCACCATCGCAGAAACACTCACCACGGTTGGGCACTTTAGTGATGAGGCGTCTGGTACACTCACTGGTGCGCACAACACAGCAGTCCCGGTACAGCAGGCGGAGGTAGGAGCAGCAGAGGGACCGGGCGGTCGGAGGGCAGCCCAGGCCAAGCGAACATCTGCCGCCCAGATGGATCCCGGGTTCCTGCAGTTACCACACCCACACATAGATCCGATGCAACCACCGACACGGAGACGAGCGAATAGGGTGACGGGTGGCTTGCGGCGGCTGCGGTCGCAGGTGGAGGAGTCCACCCGCGTCCAGGAGCTGGGAGTGGTCCCGGTCATGCGTGCCACCCAGGCTGACACCGCACGGGTGGCAATGGGTGCGACGGTGTCAGACATGGGGAGCGGTTTGCGAGGCCTGGGGCCTTCCGTGCAGGCGGCGTCTGTGGCCCAGGAAATGGCTGCCCTCTCACTGGAGGCCATGAGCCAGTGCCAGCGCCAGATGGCAGAGGCGCTCAACGCCATAGCCCAGTCTCAGCAGGCCATGGCCCAGTCTCAGCAGGCCATAGCCCAGTCTCTGCAGGCCATGGCCCAGTCTCTGCAGGCCATGGCCCAGTCTCAGCAGGCCATCGCTGAGGGCATCGGCGCCAGTGGCCATGTGCGAGCTGGCGTCGCACTGTCGCAGACAGGGTTCGACAACCCCCTGGGCTCCATGGCTGCAAACCTGCAGACCCCTGTCGATACCAGCACGGGCCTCCAGGACTGGCAGCGCCAGATGTCGGGGGCGCGTCGGATGGCCAGTCCATTCGCATCCCCCACCCATGTAGAGGCCTGGGGGCCATCGGGCACCCCGAGGGAGGAGGAGGTGGTGTGGTCCGTCCCGGCTCCCTCTGTAGGGGAGGTCCCGGTACACCGCGACACCTCGGACTCCCCCCCTTCCGTCCCAGGTGCATCGGGTGGGCAACGGGCAGGACAGGCTGGCAGCTCGCCATCCCAGTCGCCCGGGCCGCAGCCTGGCCCATCTAGGCCAGGACGCCCCAGGAAACGGCCGCCAAAGGGATCCAGTGTCAGAGGGCAGGAATCACAGGAGTCCACCTCCAGTTCTGCTGTACCGTCTGGGGAACCACGTAGACGTAGTCAAAGGGCCCGTAAGGCCAAACAATTAGACACTGAGTAAGTTGGCACGGGTGCAGGGCACAGATGAGTTTTAGGCGCTAGGGCACGTGCATGAACTCCTTTGGTTATTAAAGTCAATGTTACACCTACCGAAGCTGCCTTTGTGCTCTGTCCAAAGTGTGCGGGGGTGTCATGTACGTTGAGCGCAAGTGTGTGTGTGAGGGGTGGTCTTACCTCAGCCCCAGGTGAGTCTGCCCCCTTCCCCCTGGGCCGCCATCAACATCCCCCGGGCAGAGGACGGGACCGTGCGCTGCAGTGTCACAGCCGCATGCAGGGATGGTCCGGGTGGATGGTGGTACTGTGGCCATGGGTCAGACATAGTCCAACGATGTAGAGCCAGGAGCTCATCGGAGGCGGGCTGTCATCATTCTCCATGGCCTGCGATAGACACGCGTCCACCCGCAACTGGGTGAGCCCGGCCCGTTGTGCCGCCGGTGGATCGGCAATTGGGAGTGGGGGGGTGGTGTGCATGCGGGTGGGGTGTGTGGGGTTGGGGAGGGGGGTGATGGTGCTGGGTGGATGGATGGGTGGGGGGTGTGGGTGGTCGGCTGTTGTCATGGTGTGCGGTCTGTGGCCATACTACCCGATTCCCACGCCCATCTAGTCAGTGAAGCGGGCGTCTATCAGTCTGTCCCGTGCCCGCTGGGCCAGCCGGTAACGGTGGACAGCCACCCGTCTGTGTCTACCCCGTCTGCCCTGACCATTGCCCCCATCCCCCTCATCTGGGGAGGACTGGGCCTCTTCCTGCTGCTCCTCCACTCCGCCCTCCTCTGCCTGCGGCACATCGCCCCTCTGCTGGGCTATGTTGTGCAGGACGCAGCACACCACAATGATGCGGCCGACCCTATCTGACCGATACTGGAGGGCGCCCCCAGAGAGGTCCAGGCACCTGAAACGCATCTTCAGCACGCCAAAGCACCTCTCGATCACTCCCCTTGTCGCTACATGGGCATCATTGTAGCGGTTCTCCGCCTCATTGCGTGGCCTCCGTATAGGCGTCATCAGCCACGATCGCAATGGGTAGCCCCTGTCGCCCAGCAACCAGCCCCTCAGCCGGGGATGGCGTCCCTCGTACATGCCGGGGATGGATGACCGCGACAACACGAATGAGTCGTGTACACTGCCTGGGTAACGGGCGCAGACGTGCAGGATCATCATGCGGTGGTCGCAGACCACCTGTACGTTCATCGAATAGGTCCCCTTCCTATTAGTGAACACGGCCCTGTTATCTGCAGGTGGCCGCACGGCGACGTGCATCCCATCGATCGCGCCCTGGACCATGGGGAACCCGGCAATGGCAGAGAAGCCCACGGCCCGGGCATCTTGGCTGGCCCGGTCCACGGGGAAGCGGATGTAGCGGTGCGCCATGGCATAAAGGGCATCTGTCACTGCCCGGATGCACCGATGCACCGATGTCTGCGATATGCCGGACAGGTCCCCACTCGGTGCCTGGAATGACCCCGTTGCATAAAAGTTCAGGGCCACCGTAACCTTGACGGACACGGGGAGAGGGTGTCCCCCGCCAGTGCCACGCGGTGACAGGTGTGCCAGCAGGTGGCAGATGTGTGCCACGGTTTCCCGGCTCATCCGGAGTCTCCTCCTGCATTCCCGGTCCGTGAGGTCCTGGTATGACTGCCGGGGCCGGTACACACGGGGCGCCCTCGGGTGCCTCCGTTGCCGTGGGGCCGCGACGTCCTCCTCCCCCTCCTCGTCCTGTCGGTCAGGTGTCCCTCCAGCCTGGGCGGCTGCCGCCTGCCCCTCTGCGGCAGCCTGCGCCGCCTCTCTGGCACGCTCCTCCTCCTCCTCCTCATCCAGGGCAACATAGACATGAGCGGCTGCCACCACGGCGGCCAACATCGCTGGATGATCTGAAAACATGACGACCTGGTGGGGGGGAGGGGAACGACGACATGTCATCATTGCCCATATCCCCTCCTCCCCCCAGCCAGGTGGCATGGACCGCATGGGTCCAACTGTTGAAGGCTGGCACCTGGCCAGGTGGACCAACTCATTTGCCCTCCCATCACCCACTCCGGCACGGACCCCCCCCCGCCCCAACCTCCACCCCAGCACGGACCCCCCCCCAACCTCCACCCCGGCACGGACCCCCTCCCCAACCCCCAACCTCCACCCCGGCACGGACCCCCTCCCCAACCCCCAACCTCCACCCCAGCACGGACCCCCCCCAACCTCCACCCCGGCACGGAACCCCTCCCCAACCCCCAACCTCCACCCCAGCACGGACCCCCCCCCCCCCCAACCTCCACCCCGGCACGGACCCCCTCCACAACCCCCAACCTCCACCCCGGCACGGACCCCCCCCCCAACCTCCACCCCGGCACGGACCCCCCCCCCAACCTCAACCCCGGCACGGACCCCCTCCACAACCCCCAACCTCCACCCCGGCACGGACCCCCTCCCCAACCTCCACCCCGGCACGGACCCCCCCCCCAACCTCCACCCCGGCACGGACCCCCTCCCCAACCTCCACCCCGGCACGGACCCCCTCCCCAACCCCCAACCTCCACCCCGGCACGGACCCCCTCCCCAACCCCCAACCTCCACCCCGGCACGGACCCCCTCCCCAACCCCCAACCTCCACCCCGGCACGGACCCCCTCCCCAACCCCCAACCTCCACCCCGGCACGGACCCCCTCCCCAACCCCCAACCTCCACCCCGGCACGGAACCCCTCCCCAACCCCCAACCTCCACCCCAGCACGGACCCCCCCCCCCCCAACCTCCACCCCGGCACGGACCCCCTCCACAACCCCCAACCTCCACCCCGGCACGGAACCCCTCCCCAACCCCCAACCTCCACCCCAGCACGAACCCCCCCCCCCAACCTCCACCCCGGCACGGACCCCCTCCACAACCCCCAACCTCCACCCCGGCACGGACCCCCTCCCGGCACTCCCCCGGAGCCCAGCCTACTCTAACCACCCCCTCCCCCCCTCCCCCCCCCGCCGCACACACACACAAGCCGAGACACACCTCTCCTCAGGCAATCAGTCTGCGGCCACGCCATTTCCTGCCCAGAGCCAACCCCCCAGGCCGTCACTCACCTCCTCGCTGGTCGGCGTGAGCCTGGAGCACCGGGTCACGCCGATGAAAAGGAGGTTTGATTCACGTCGACGTGAACGGTCATCACGTCGACGGGACTTCGGCCCATCCGGAAGGGAGAATATCGGCAGGCCGAAAATCGGCTGCCTTGCGCAGACCCGTGACATTCTCCGCGGCAGCGGCGCCATTAACGCCCCGCCGACTTTTCTCCCTTCGGAGACTTCGGCGGGGGCGGGGGCGGGATTCACGGCGGCCAACGGCCACTCTCCGACCCGGCGGGGGGTCGGAGAATGACGCCCGAGATTTCTAAATTCTTGGAAGTGCAGAGTCGGATTAGGACAAGTCAGCATGGATTTAGTAAGGGGAGGTTGTGCCTGACAAATCTGTTAGAGTTCTTTGAAGAGATAACAAATAGGTTAGACCAAGGAGAGCCAATGGATGTTATCTATCTTGACTTCCAAAAGGCCTTTGGTAAGGTGCCTCACGGGAGACTGCTGAGTAAAATAAGGGCCCATGGTATTCGAGGCAAGGTACTAACATGGATTGACGATTGGCTGTCAGGCAGAAGGCAGAGAGTTGGGATAAAAGGTTCTTTTTCGGAATGGCAACCGGTGACGAGTGGTGTCCCGCGGGGTTCAGTGTTGGGGCCACAGCTGTTCTCTTTATATATTAACGATCTGGATGACGGGACTGGGGGCATTCTGGCTAAGTTTGCCGATGATACAAAGATAGGTGGAGGGGCAGGTAGTATGGAAGAGGTGGGGAGGCTGCAGAAAGATTTAGACAGTTTAGGAGAGTGGTCTAAGAAATGGCTGATGAAATTCAACGTGGGCAAGTGCGAGGTCTTGCACTTTGGAAAAAAGAATAGAGGCATGGACTATTTTCTAAACGGTGACAAAATTCATAATGCTGAAGTGCAAAGGGACTTGGGAGTCTTAGTCCAGGATTCTCTAAAGGTAAACTTGCAGGTTGAGTCCGTAATTAAGAAAGCAAATGCAATGTTGTCATTCATCTCAAGAGGCTTGGAATATAAAAGCAGGGATGTACTTCTGAAGCTTTATAAAGCATTAGTTAGGCCCCATTTAGAATACTGTGAGCAATTTTGGGCCCCACACCTCAGGAAGGACATACTGGCACTGGAGCGGGTCCAGCGGAGATTCACACGGATGACCCCAGGAATGGTAGGCCTAACATACGATGAACGTCTGAGGATCCTGGGATTATATTCATTGGAGTTTAGGAGGTTGAGGGGAGATCTAATAGAAACTTACAAGATAATGAATGGCTTAGATAGGGTGGATGTAGTGAAGTTGTTTCCATTAGCAGGGGAGACTAGGACCCGGGGGCACAGCCTTAGAATAAAAGGGAGTCACTTTAGAACAGAGATGAGGAGAAATTTCTTCAGCCAGAGAGTGGTGGGTCTGTGGAATTCATTGCCACAGAGGGCGGTGGAGGCCGGGAAGTTGAGTGTCTTTAAGACAGAAGTTGATAAATTCTTGATTTCTCAAGGAATTAAGGGCTATGGAGAGAGAGCGGGTAAATGGAGTTGAAATCAGCCATGATTGAATGGTGGAGTGGACTCGATGGGCTGAATGGCCTTACTTCCACTCCTATGTCTTATGGTCTTATGGTCTTATAGGAGCAGGAGTAGATCATTCATGTACCACTGTATAATGAGATCATGACTGATCCGTATCTTAACTCCATCTACCTGCCTTGGTTCCTTAACCCTTACACCCTCGCCTACTAAAAACCTACCGATTGCAGCTTTGAAAGTATCAATTGACCCTGAGACTCAGCAGGTTTGGGGGAAAGAGTTCCAGATTTCCTTATCTGTGAGGAAATGCTTCCTGACATCACTCTAAGCAGAAGAAATAGTTTCTCTCCATCTACCCTATCAATTCAATGATCTTACATATCTCAAAATAAATTACCCCTTAACTTTCAGTACAAACCTATGGAACTTGAAGTAACAAAACGATTAATGTGGGTTCCTGGGCTTTTGATTGTATTTCAATTTAAAATGTTGCCTTCAATGAAGAGAGCTGAAGGACGCCCTAAGTCATCTGCACAAATAAGAAGGAGCTCCATAATTGACAAGTGATATTGAGTGCCTTTAGAAGACCCAAAATGACACTCAAACTTAGGACTTTTAGTTATTGGGTAAGGATTTGGGATTGGACCTTTTTGTTTTGTGGTGTGATGGTAACATATTGATAAGGCTACGGGACTAGTAATTCAGAAACCTGGACTGATTTTCAAGAAACATGAGATTAATATAACATTTAAAGTGACTTGAGTTCAACTCCCATCAAATCAGCAGAGGAAATTTAAATTTAATTCATTAATAAATCTGGAATAGGGCACACAGTGGCGCAGTGGTTAGCACTGCAGCCTCACGGCACCAAGGTCCCAGGTTCGATCCCGGCTCTGGGTCACTGTCCGTGTGGAGTTTGCACATTCTCCCCATGTTTGCGTGGGTTTCGCCCCCACAACCCAAAAAGATGTGCAGGCTAGGTGGATTGGCCACACTAATTTGCCCCTCAATTGGAAAAAAATTAATTGGATATTCTAAATTTCTAAAAAATATATAAATCTGGAATAAAAAGTTAGTTTCAGTGGTCGTGATCACGAAATGACCGAATTGTCAGAAAACCCGGGGAGAATTATTCATCGGCCAACGCTGATATTGGGGTTGACGATGCAGCGGGGAATCGCGAAATCTGGATTGGTGTCGGTGGGCACTGATTTGAACGCACTGCTCTGACCACCCCTGCTGGTGCCAGAATCGAAGTCCACAACCGTGTTCCAGCAGGAGCAAGTAAATTAATACAAATGGTTTCAAGGACCTATTTGCATCTATTTAAAAGACCCGGCACCCTCTGTTCTGGTCTTCTGTGTTTCTTCGGTCTCCGGGGCCAGGAATTACTTGGGCGCGGATCACGTGTGGTCTCTACCAGCGTGGCCCCAGAAAAGGTACGACGGGTCAATTTTAAACTGAAAATAAAGCCACTACCCTGACACACAAAACAAACATCCCAGCCCAGGACTATCAAGAACTGCCAGTTTGGTTCTGGGAACTCCATTTAAAAATCCTGTTGACGAGCCCCAGTTGGGTGGGCCTCTGCCGGCTCACCAGGTAAACAGGTATTCTACGGAGTCCAGGGGAGATCAATCAGCGATCCCCTGTGATCCTTGTGTGGGTCATCACATATCTCCCCCCACAAAATCCAAATCATCTCGCTCACTCCCACAGTGGCGAGGCTTTTTTCGTCACTTTGCACAAGGCCTCGAGTCGGCGGCAGGTGGAACCAGCGGGAAAGGGACTGGGGAATGTCACTTCCTTGTTGAGCACTGAAGGGCCACAGACAGAGGCTCGTCTTCGGTGCTGACCTCCGGCAGAGGAGCAATCTCCTCAGTCTCCATTTCAGACTCTGAATCTTCATTGTTGGGGTGAGTTTCCTTGCCGGAGTTAGTCTCAACATGCGTCAAAGACATTGTCTCTGCTGAAATCATCTTCGCTGGAGCGGGTTCCCTGCTCCTTAGGTGGGCCAGGTGTCTTTTCACGGCCTCCCTTGGACTTTGACTTTGTAAGAAATCGGACCAGTCTTTTCCAGCATGACTCCTGGGATCCATTGGGAGGCATCTCCAAAGTTCTGCCCGCTCACCACGGGAACTGATATTCCACGAAGCCAACGGGGATATCAATCAGAGATCAGCCACGGTCCTCGTGAGAGTTCTCACACTGCCTCTCAAACTCTCTTTTCTCGTTTAAAATGTGCCTTAAAACCTACTTCTTTGACTAAAACTTTGGTCTAAAACCTTAACTTCTCCTTGCACAGCTTGGTGTCAATGTTTGCTTGATAACATTCTCATGGATGAAGTGCTTTGGAATGTCAGCTACTTTAAAAGATGCTGAATAAATACAAATTGTTTTGTTGTAGTGGGATGAGGTGTAAGGGATTGGTATTTGAACAAAGAACAAAAAAAAGTACAGCACAGGAACAGGCCCTTCGGCCCTCCAAGCCTGTGCCGACCATGCTGCCCATCTAAACTAAAATCTTCTACGCTTCCGGGGTCTGTATCCCTCTATTCCCATCCTATTCTTGTATTTAAAATGTGCCTTTGGTCACCATATAGGAATGTTTTATGGGAACTGCTCCAGCCTCCTGGGACATCTGAGTGGACTATGGTGTATGTTGCCAGGAATTTTCCAGCCAGGACAAAGGGAAGTGGATGGGTCCCAATTTGTTCCCTCAAATGGTGATAATGCAACAGAGCTGAGACAGTTCCTGATCCGTGTTGAATCCACCAAATATGGACGCATGAAACAGCAATTGAAAACGATGAAAAAGGTTCATTATAATACAATCACATTCTCCACTCCCCGAAGCGCCACTCTCCCTGACCGACACCAAGGTCAGGGTCTTTGTATTAGTGAGGGCTCCCCTTGTTATGGGAAAGCCCCGCCCCCCATTCATCTCCTGAGGAGGCCACGGGGAACCTGATCATCCTTATTCCTTGACCTCAATGAAGGTTATAACAGATGGGTAATGTGACAGAGCTGAGACGGTTTCTGATCCATGAATGTGAGGTGTGAATAAAAGATTTTGGCTCATTCATGAAAGCTTCTAATTGTTCAAAGAAGCAATTTTTCTTGCATCCAATTGTTGCCATTTTACCTTTTATGTGAACCACAAGCTGTTTCTTAAATTGACCAAATGACCACACAACCAGTATGTTAGCTGAAAAACACAGTTTATTAATAACACAATACTTGTATCTCTATGCAATAATACACGCGGCTCCGTACTAAACTGCACCTAACAACTAAGATGACCTTTACTTAAGTTCGAGCGACCGGCACTGTGCGAGATAAGGCCTTTATCTGGGTCCACGTGGTTAGTTGGAAGTTGTTGGGTTTGTCCTTTAGGAATGGTCACGGGTCCTTGAACTTGGTTGTTCTGCTCCAGTTGGTCGATCCCAAAAGAGGACAATTTCTAGTGCGCAGGGCTTTTTATCTTTCGCACCCTTTTGGGCGGTCCTTACTCCAAGTCCAATGGATCAATAGGGTTTCGATCACCCTCATCGATCTTAGCCAATTAGGGGGCGGATACCTCGATGGCTGGGCGGGTCCTAGTTATCATTGTCCCAGGCACGTAGGCCTTTCCAAATAAGGGGGGCTGGCGCTGGTTAGTCTGCTATCGTTGATGGTCCTTAATGCGAATGCTATTGTCTTGGGGAAAATGGTAATTGATTCTTAATGGATGCAAGTTTCAGTCAAGTCTGGTTTCTTTGCACAATACACAAAGGTTGTGTACCTGTCTGTGTCCCAAATTGACCACAATTCCGATGGTCCTTTGCAAGTGGCCATTTTACATGGCTACACAATCAACATAAAATGAAAGTTTTCTCTATTTTATTCTCCATGTTTATATTAGTGACTTCCTCTAACTCTCTTTTTCATTTGCTGTCTTATATACATACTCATTCATTCTCTCCCGTCTGTCTACAGTTCAGTCTCTTTGCATAACTTTTGTCTATTTCTGTTTCTCCTTGTCTCTTATCCCTTTATTTATGCGTCTATCTTCCTCTTTTCCAACTTTGCTGTGGGCACAGTGTGAAAGCTGCTGTTTAACTATCACCATCTAATTCACAGACTCCAGAGACTGCATCAGTTCTCTGGAGGAACCTTAGCTTGTAACTGTCACATTCTGAATGTTGAAAGCAGAAGTTTGACAGCTCCTCACAATGAAACAAGCTTGTCCGAGCACTCAATTGGATATCACTCCATGGTGAAGTTGAGGTAACACGTTCAATGTGGCGTATGCAAGTGAATAGTCATGATACTGTGTCAAAGACTAGTTGTACCATAAGGATGTCAGGCAGGCTAACAGGGAGAAAATTGGCACAGAGCATAGTAACAGCGTGTGTTTTTCATTCAGGCAATGAAACCAGAAGAGCATGTTAATCTTAACACTCTACTATTACTTTGGTGCCTCTGCAACAAAACTTGCATTTTTACAGTGTTATTAACATAGTAAAATGTCCCAAGGCTTTTCACAAGAGTGATTATCAAACAAAATTTGACACATAGCAACATGCTATGCTCGGACAGCTGGGTCAAAAAGTCAGGTTTTAAGGAGTGACTTAGAGGAGAGAGAGCCAGAATGGTTTCGGGAATTCCAGAGCTTGGGGCTCGGTGGCTGAAAGCATGGCTGCCAATGCATTTATACTTCACTATTCCTGATTTCCATGTCGAGAGTGCTAACATTTCTTTTCAGTTATCATGACAAAGATTGGAACAAATGTTGTTCCATCCTTGTTCTTGTATCAATCCTAACCATTCACCCTGAGGAAGAAGCAACAGCTAGCTATGTCCAAAAGCAAAATGAATGTTCAAATGACTGAAAATTCCCAGGTTCGGAATGGTTTGAATTGAAATCTTTCCTTCTGACCACCAAACATTTGTTCCTGTTTTGCTCGTGCCTATTAATTTCTGGGAGAAGAGAGGAGAGTTTGTTGTCTGAGGATTGAACTTGGCAAATTGAGATGGGTGACGTTGGCTTCTTGGAACCTGTGCTGCTCTGAAATACTATTAACAAAAGCCAGTGGTTCCGCGGGCAGGAAATGGATTGGACATTGCTTGGAATAGCTGCTGTATGTGCAACCTCTTGAAAGTAAATGGAACAAGGTCTGTGTCTTGGCGTACTGGAGGCTGAAGGGATAGGATAATGGCACTGAATTGCTCCATTCATTGAGTAAACAGGGACAAGTTATACACGATTGCATTGAAATGCTAAAAACTTGATGTCCATTTCCACTTATTTATTGAACAGATTCAGTTTACTTTACATCTAAAGACCTTGTTGGGTCACATATCAGTGAAGCTTTTCATTCCCCCATTAACTGCAGGAAGCTCAAGTTACTCCTGGTGTGCCTCTGCCTTCCTTTGACTTACTGCTTACTCTCTAATGACAAGCCAACCATTTTGCATCTGATGGGTATAGTGTGGCGGGTAACCATCACTGACTTATGTTAAACTTGGCAACCATGCCCATATTTGAAAGAATAATCACTCTGTTGTTGTTCAGATAAATATTTGAATGCAGCAACCCTTGAGGGAGTTGAATGCATTGTAAGTGTTGGTAAATGTTGCTTTCACTCAATAACGTCCAGCAAGTGTTCATTATGCGGCTGGTTTATTTTAACCTTGCCTCTCCATTTTTGTTGCCAATGATAAACTGTGATCTTTGTGTGAAGTAATTGGGTTGTTGCATACATGACATGAGAGCTGAATGCAGAATACACAAGGGGATTTTTCCCACAAGAAGTTGAATTAGTTATTAATTTGAGAAGTTAATTGTACAGCCCTGTGTGAGATCTATCATTTACTCTGCTTGATCATAAAGAATGTGCAAAAAGCTATCAATAGAGTTTAAAAAATTGTTTTGCTAAATCCCTGAGGTAAAATTATTATTGATTTTGTGTACCACTCAGGTATATTCTTGCTTCCTTTGGGAATCACTGTCAGATAACCAGGTTTATTGCGATTTGTACCATGTAACGTCGGTCAGGTGACACGGGGCATGCTATTTTTGCTGCAGACGCCACACAAAGGCAGATTTATTCTTCTTTGCCAAACGAGCAATCGTATCATAAAATGAGACAGAAGTTTTATTCAATTTGGAGAAAATCCCATGAAGGGCCAAACCACATTGGAATTCTCCGTGATACCAACCAAGTTGAAAAGGTTCGGGAAAGAACGTGAATCAAATGAAAAAGTGGTGATTGGATGGCAGCAAACTTGGGATTTGGAAAAGGGCTTGTCGGTAGATGGGCAGTCTGACCAAAGTAAAGAGCTCCACTGTTTGCGGTCCTGGAAATAATGCATTGAAACAGGTGATGGGTCAGTCATTTTGGATTCCAATACATCACCTGACTTGATTTTGCATGTGGCAATGGCCACTTAGATGATGCTATTGGGGTGGGTGTACACACTTTTGCAAGTGCAGGCAGATATTTTAAACAACTAATTTGCCAGTGCTGTACACACACAGCCATTCTGTGGCATATTCAATATAAATGGGAAATATTTCCAGTGAATCTTTAGCGCAATCAGGGCTGTAAGTGAATAGAGCTGCACCTGCAGTGCGAGGTAATACTGTACACATCACTCATACCCTGGTATTTAGCTTCTTGGCTGGACAATAAAATGAATCTTGCATTTATTACGAATTCACATATTACTGCTTGGCATTCCACACCTAGTGAGGCATAAAGTTGAAGTGTTGACTGTTGACATATGAAGATCAGTGGCAGGTGAGCCAGCTTTCTTTCAGTCCTCAATTATCTTCCAGAGTCAATATTTGAACTAAAACAATAAGCAAAATTAACATCCAAAATCCTTCCCAAGTTGGTCTGAGTATGTTTGGTGAATGCCTTTGTATATCCATAGCCCATGCTTGTGGTCTATATTGGAAATAGAGAAACAAATACTGCAGAATTATTGCATGAGGAGAGATCTAGGCCTGTATTCATTGGAGTTTAGAAGAATGAGATGGGATCGCATTGAAACATCTGAAATTCTGATAGGGCTGGACAGACGAGCAGGGATGATGATTTCCCTGGCTGCATGTCTAGAACAAGCAGTTGTGGTCTCAGGATATGGGGTAAACCATCTCAGACACCCGGGGCGGGATTCTCCAATAGTGATTAGAGCTGTGTCCCCACTTCAACGTCAAACGCGGACTCCCTTAAGAAAATCCAGAGTGATTCTCCAACCTGCAGGGGTTTAGCGGGGCCCCGGAGTGCGTCTCGCAGCTCTGGCTGCAGATGCAGGACCCTGCACTTCCGGGAGTCCGCGCATGCGCACGGCGGCGGCCGCTCTGTGCTACGTGGCTGACTCAGCCCGAGGAGCGGCACCAGGAATGTAGGTCCCCCCGAGATCGCGCGCATCCGTGGATCGGTGCCACCCGATCTCTTGCCTGGCCATTGGTGAGGGCCCCCCACTCCCCCGGTGAAGGATGAAAAAGCCTCCCACCAGAGCGGCTGCGGACTGAGTCAGGCCAAACATGGTTAGAACCACGCCGTCGGGAACTCGGCCAGTTGTCCTCGCAGAATAGCCGCAGGGGCCTCTGTCAATTGCCCCCTACCCGCACCGCGTAGACCGGAGAATGGCAGCGGCATCACGCCGGATTTTGGCATCAACATCCATTCTCCGCACCCGCACCGATCGCAACTTTGGCGCGGAAGCTCAGAGAATCCTGCCCTAGGTTTCTAGACACTAAAAATATCAAGGGGTGTGGGGAGATTATGACATTGAGATAGAGGCTGAATTCTCTGGATGTTCGGATTCTTTTTTCCCGTTGGCAGTGCATCCCCACCCGTGAGTTTCCCAGCGACGTGGGATGGCTTCAATGGGAAATCCCATTGACAAGCAGCATGAGTAGAGAATTCCGCCGCCACCGAATGGCATGCCGGTGGGAAACACGCGAGTAGGAGACCAGAGAAGCCAGCTCAGAGGATCAACCATGATCACATTGAGCAATGCAGTAGGCTTGATGGGTCGAATGGCCTACTCCTCCTTGTTTCTATGTTCTGTAAACTACTTGAGGGAAATGCAGTGTCTCTTGTGTGATTCTCAGACGTATTCATCAATGGAATCCTGCAAAAATATATTTGTTTGTTAATTATCTCTTTTGGAACTTCCGGGTGCGGCGATGACCAGCTAAGTCGCACGTTTCGGCAGCTCCCGTTGGAACGGACTTTTGGGCTCTTAATAGGAGCCCCAACGGCAATATAAACGGTCAAAAACACTGTGCGGTAAACCAGAAGGGAATCCCCCCCGGACATGCATGGATAAGGGCGAGGATAGCGGCCAGATTGCGGAGGATCCTCTGGAGCAGCGGCAAGGAAGGGAAGCTCAAAGCAAGATGGCGTCGGAAGGTGGCCGCTTGTTATGGGGCCCTGACCAACAAGAGTTCATGCGGCGCTGTGTGGAAGAGCTGAAAAAGGAGTTGAAGAAGGAGCTGTTGGCCCCGATATTACAGGCGATTGAAGGGCTAAAGGAGGAGCAGAGGACACAAGAGCTGGAGCTTCGGGTCGTGAAGGCAAAGGCTGCTGAAAATGAAGACGAAATACAGGACCTGGTGGTGAAGACAGAGACGCACGAGGCACAGCACAAAAGGTGTGTGGAAAGGTTGGAAGTACTGGAGAATAACTCGAGGAGGAAGAATCTAAGAGTTCTGGGTCTTCCCGAAGGCGCAGAAGGGGCAGACGTCGGGACATATGTGAGCACGATGCTTCACTCGCTAATGGGATCGGAGGCCCCGACGGGCCCCTTGGAGGTGGAGGGAGCTTATCGAGTTCTGGCGCGAAGACCGAAGGCTGGAGAAATACCCCGAGCTATAGTGGTGAGGTTTCTCCACTATAATGACAGAGAGACGGTCCTCAGATGGGCGAAGAAAACTCGGAGCTGTAGGTGGGAGAACGCGGTGATCCGTGTATATCAGGATTGGAGTGCGGAGGTGGCGAGAAGGAGGGCAAGTTTTAATCGGGCTAAGGCGGTGCTTCACAAAAAGAAGATCCAGTTTGGAATGTTGCAACCGGCGAGATTGTGGGTCACACACCAAGGGAAGCACCACTACTTTGAGACGGCAGAAGAGGCATGGACATTCATTGTGAACGAGAAGCTGGAATAGTCGGGCAAGAGAAAGAACTTTTGGGACAAAGTGGTGGGGTGATTATGTGGGGCGAGGAAAAAAAGGGGGGGGTGGTTTTTTCAATTTGTTAATTTCGCGATCCTGGAACTTTTCTCTCTTCCCCATGTTGGGGGGGGGGGAGTATGAGGAACTGTGGGCGCCGGCCATTAGGGGCGGGGCTGAGTGGGAAACGCGGGCTTTGTTCCTGCGCTGTGGTAATTATGGCGGGAACAGGGACGCAGGAAGGAGGGGGCCTCGCACAGTGGGGGCCGAGGACAAGGGGGGAAGCCGAGGTCAGCCAGAGTTCGCTGACTTCTGGGAGCAACATGGGGGGTGCAACTATGCTAGAGGGGGATCTAGCGGAGGGGGGGGGTTAACTGGGTTGCTCTGCTAAGGAGAAGGGGGAGCTGTTATGGGATGGGGTGGTCGAGGCGGGAGGGCGCCGTCGGGGGGATATACGGGTACGTGGGAACCGGGTGAGGAGCTGGGTTAAAAAAGGGGATGGCTAGTCGACAAGGGGGGGGGGTAAAGAGCCCCCCAACCCGACTGATCACGTGGAACGTGAGAGGGCTGAACGGGCCGATTAAAAGGGCACGGGTACTCGCACACCTAAAGAAATTAAAGGCAGATGTGGTTATGTTGCAGGAGACGCATCTGAAACTGATAGACCAGGTCAGACTACGTAAAGGATGGGTGGGGCAGGTGTTTCATTCGGGTTTAGATGTGAAGAACAGGGGGGTGGCTATCTTAGTGGGGAAACGGGTACTATTTGAGGCAAAGACCATAGTGGCGGATAGTGGGGGTAGATATGTGATGGTGAGTGGCAGATTGCAAGGGGAGGCGGTGGTTCTGGTGAACGTATGTGCCCCGAACTGGGATGATGCAAATTTTATGAGGCGTATGTTGGGACGTATCCTGGACCTGGAGGCGGGAAAGATGGTAATGGGGGGAGACTTCAATACGGTGCTTGATCCAGGGCTGGACCGGTTGAGGTCCAGGACCGGGAGGAGGCCGGCAGCGGCCAGGGTACTCAAGGACTTCATGGAACAGATGGGAGGGGTAGACCCCTGGAGATTTAGTAGGCCTAGGAGTAAGGAGTTCTCATTTTTCTCCCATGTTCATAGAGTATACTCACGGATAGACTTTTTTGTCTTGGGAAGGGCATTGATTCCGAAGGTGACAGGGACGGAATATACGGCCATAGCCATTTCGGACCACGCTCCACATTGGGTAGACCTGGAGGTAGGAGAGGAAAAAGAACAGCACCCACTCTGGAGAATGGATATGGGCTTATTGGTGGATGAGGGGGTATGCTTAAGGGTGAGGGGGTGCATCGAAAGGTACTTGGAGCTTAATGATAATGGAGAGGTTCAGGTGGGAGTGGTCTGGGAGGCGTTGAAGGCAGTGGTTAGAGGGGAACTGATATCCATAAGGGCACATAAAGGGAAGCAAGAGGGTAAAGAAAGGGAGCGATTGCTGAAAGAACTTCTGAGGGTGGACAGGCAATATGCAGAGGCACCGGAGGAGGGACTGTACAGGGAAAGACAAAGGCTACATGTGGAATTTGACCTGCTGACCACGGGTAAGGCAGAGGCACAGTGGAGGAGGGCACAGGGTGTACAGTATGAGTATGGAGAGAAGGTGAGTCGGCTACTGGCCCACCAATTGAGGAAGAGGGGAGCAGCGAGGGAGATAGGTGGGGTGAGAGATGAGGAGGGAGAGATGGAACGGGGAGCGGAGAGAGTGAACGGGGTGTTCAAGGCATTTTATGAGAGGTTATATAAGGCTCAGCCCCCGGAAGGGAAGGAGGGAATGATGCATTTCCTGGATCAGCTGGAATTCCCTAAGGTGGAGGAGCAGCAGAGGGCGGGACTGGGAGCACAGATTGAGATGGAGGAGGTGGTAAAAGGGATTGGGAGCATGCAGGCGGGGAAGGCCCCGGGACCGGACGGATTCCCGGTGGAATTTTATAGGAAGCATATGGACCTACTGGCCCCGCTTTTGACGAGAACCTTTAATGAGGCCAGGGAAAGGGGGCAGCTGCCCCCGACTATGTCGGAGGCAACGATATCGCTGCTTTTGAAGAAGGAAAAAGACCCGCTGCAGTGTGGGTCATACAGGCCCATTTCCCTTTTAAATGTAGATGCTAAGCTCCTGGCTAAGGTGATGGCGACGAGGATAGAGGACTGTGTCCCGGGGGTGGTCCACGAGGATCAAACTGGGTTTGTTAAGGGGAGACAGCTGAACACGAACATACGGAGGTTGCTGGGGGTAATGATGATGCCCCCACCAGAGGGGGACGCGGAGATAGTGGTGGCGATGGACGCCGAGAAAGCATTTGACAGAGTGGAGTGGGATTATCCGTGGGAGGTGCTGAGGAGATTTGGTTTTGGAGAAGGGTATATCGGATGGGTACAGCTGCTGTATAGGGCCCCGGTGGCGAGCATGGTCACGAACAGACAGAGGTCTGACTACTTCCGTCTTCATAGAGGGACGAGGCAGGGGTGTCCCCTGTATCCGTTACTGTTTGCATTGGCGATTGAGCCCCTGGCCATAGCACTGAGGGGCTCCAGGAAGTGGAGGGGAGTACTCAGGGGAGGAGAAGAACACCGGGTATCTTTGTATGCAGATGATTTATTGCTGTATGTTGCGGACCCAGTGGAGGGGATGCCTGAGATAATGCAGACACTTAGGGAGTTTGGGGAATTTTCGGGGTATAAATTGAATATGGGGAAGAGTGAGTTGTTTGTGGTGCATCCGGGAGAGCAGAGCAGGGGAATAGATGACTTACCGCTGAGGAAGGTGACAAGAGACTTCCTGTACTTAGGGATTCAGATAGCCAGGAGTTGGGGAACCTTACATAGGCTTAATTTAACAAGATTGGTGGAACAGATGGAGGAGGATTTTAAGAGATGGGACATGGTGCCCCTGTCACTGGTGGGTAGGGTGCAGGCGGTCAAAATGGTAGTCCTCCCGAGATTCCTTTTTGTGTTTCAGTGCCTTCCGGTGATGGTCACGAAGGCTTTTTTCAAGAGAATTGAGAAAACTGTCATGAGTTTTGTGTGGGCCGGGAAGACCCCGAGAGTGAGGAGGGGGTTCTTGCAGCGTAGCAGGGATAGGGGGGGGGCTGGCACTACCAAGCCTAAGTGAATACTACTGGGCCGCCAATATCTCAATGGTGTGTAAGTGGATGGGAGAAGGGGAGGGAGCGGCGTGGAAGAGATTGGAGATGGCGTCCTGCAAAGGTGACGGCGCCGTTGCCGTTCTCTCCGAAGAAATACACCACAAGTCCAGTGGTGGTGGCAACACTAAAACTTTGGGGGCAGTGGAGACGACATAGGGGAAGGACGGGAGCCTCGGTGCGGTCCCCGATAAGAAATAACCATAGGTTTGTCCCGGGGAGAATGGATGGGGGATTTGGAGCATGGCAGAGAGCTGGGGTTGTGCAACTGAGAGATCTGTTCGTTGACGGGACGTTTGCGAGTCTGGGAGCGCTGACGGAAAAATATGGGTTGCCACAAGGGAATGAATTTCGATACATGCAACTGAGGGCTTTTGCGAGGCAGCAGGTGAGGGAATTCCCGCAGCTCCCGATGCAGGAGATTCAAGATAGAGTGATCTCAGGGACATGGGTGGGGGATGGTAGGGTGTCGGATATATACAGGGAAATGAGGGACGAGGGGGAGTTCATGGTGGATGAGCTGAAGGGGAAATGGGAAGAAGAGCTGGGGGAAGAGATTGAGGAGGGGCTGTGGGCTGATGCCCTACGTAGGGTAAACTTGTCGTCCTCGTGCGCCAGGCTAAGCCTGATACAATTCAAGGTTTTACACAGGGCACATATGACCGGAGCAAGGCTCAGTAAATTTTTTGGGGTAGAGGATAGGTGTGGGAGATGCTCGAGAAGCCCAGCAAACCACACCCACATGTTTTGGTCATGTCCGGCACTGCAGGGGTTCTGGGTGTGCTTTCGAAGATGGTGGGGGTCCGGGTCGAGCCAGGCTGGGGGTTGGCTATATTCGGGGTTGCAGAAGAGCCGGGAGTGCAGGAGGCGAAAGAGGCTGATGTCTTGGCCTTTGCGTCCCTAGTAGCCCGGCGAAGGATATTGCTTATGGGGAAAGAAGCCAAACCCCCGGGCGTGGAGACCTGGATAAATGACATGGCAGGGTTTATAAAACTAGAACGGATAAAGTTCGCACTAAGGGGTTCGACTCAAGGGTTCACCAGGCGGTGGCAACCGTTCATTGACTACCTCGCAGAACGATAAAGGAAATGGGAAGGTAACAGCAGCAACCCAGGGCGGGGGGGGGGGGGTGGGGAGAGCCCGGGCGGGTCCCCAGGGGTGTTTTTGTATAGATATTTGTATTAGGCTATGTATATTGGATTGTTTGATTTTATCTTTGGAGAGTTATTATTTTTGATATGGCAGTTGCCATTTAGTTTATATATTATTTATTTATTTGTTAAAAACGGCCACTGTTATTTATACTGTTTTATTGTTGTAAAAAGGAAAACCTTTGTATTGTTTTGTTTGGCCAAAAAATTTGAATAAAATATATATTTTTTTAAAAAATAATCTCTTTTGAAGCCCACATTACAACCAAATCTGGGAATGATTACAGCAGGTAAAAAGCAGCAGGAGAAGAGACAAACAGTCTTGTATTATAGTAATCAATTTTGTCCTTATGGAGAAATCCTGCTGATTTTATTTATTCAGTTTAGTTGGTTTGATTCCCCCCTGAGTATTTCTGTTTGCTCACTTCAACCCGCATGAGTCAGAGCCAAAGGTTGTATTAAATTGCATCTAGTTGATGTAAATGAGTTTCTCTGCTTTGGGCCCACGATAACTTGTTAGGATTCCATTTGACCTTGCCACCATTAAACCTTCCAAAAAGCGCTAAGTGGGGTTGCCAGCACTTCAGGATTGTCCTGGGTTCTCCAGGAATTAAAGATTCATTTTTTGGATGCTCCTGCAAGTGACTCAGCAGAAATGTCAGATGGACTTGCGAAGGAAATGACTCAGCAGAATTGTCAGATGGACATGTGAAGGAAGTGGCCTGAATTTAAACCCCGTCGGGCGAGCATGATTGGCGTGGTGGGAAGACAATGTGAAATCCGCTCCGGCCCTCCATTGGCTCCTGATAATGATTTCACGATGGCTGGACAGTTAACTGGTGGCCAGCGTGAGATGTGTGTTGGGAGAGTCCTCACGCTGCCGGGGGTTGGGTTGGGGGGGGTTGGCGGGGGAGGCGGGTGGCACCAAGAAAAGTGAAGATGTGGGCACACAAACTCTTCAATGCTGACAGCTGAAGTGGAAATGCCTCAGGTGCAGTAGCATTGTTAATGGGTATTTGCACACCAAAGAAATGTCACAAACTAGCTCTAATGCAACAACAAACAGCAAACAAAAATATTGATACTCCTGACTCCTAAACCTTCAAACGTCCTTGGGAATTTTATTTTGCCCCCCCCCCCCCCCCGGATAGAGAGCGGTGAAACTCGTGAAAGATGTTTGGTCGATGAGCTCGTGCACAAAGCGTAAAAGCACGAAGGCCACTAAAAATCCCGGTCGACTGAGCTTTTATTGGCTTAGCTGAAACTTTAATTGTCACAGGCATGCTTCTAAATTAAGCACACACACCCTCACCGAGATATGGCATGACATCACTGTGACAGCAGGATGCCCATCTGAACTTATATTGCATGATTTTGTGTTGGTCCAGGTCAGTCGCGTGTCCGATCGTGCCACGTAAAATTCTGGCCAATGTGTTTTCTCTCCCCCCCCCCCCCCCCCCACCACCACCACCACCACTGCTTTTTGGTTTAAAAAGTTTGAAGTTGCAAAAAAGGCTGTTTAACTTGGCTGGACAATTGTGCCTGAAGCAGAAGGTTGTGTGGTGTTACCCTCAGTAATATGTTCAAACACACACTCTAATGCTAAACATGTGTGCTGAGTTTGGGTTGTGATATCTATGATGCCATGAAGATGCCACTACTCTTTTCTGAGAATCATTGCATTCATAGAATCCTTACAGCGCTAATCGAGTCTGCACCGACCCTCCGAAAGAGCACTCCACCTCGGCCCACTCCCGTGCTAACCACGGTGCCACCAGGCCAGTCAGTGTCAGTATGAGGAACTTTGGCGTTGCTGAGCCCTTTGGACAATCTGTCCGAGTATGGAGAACAATTAAATCTGATCTCGCCCTGTGATCATTTCCCTGGTCAGCTTAATGCACTGTAAATTTGATTTAACTGGTCAAGATTCATCTTAATAGCACTCTTAAAGTAGGATAAAATTAGCATATGAGGCATCGGCAACTGTCAGAATAACAGCAGACATCAACCAGACAGTGGATGGATGCCCTGGATTTGCCAGGCCCAGCCTAGTGCTGTTTGGAGGAAAATGAATCTTTCCACTTATTCCAGCAACAACAGCTAACATTGTATACCACTTTTAATGCAATAACAGAAGTGTAATCAGACCACTCAAAGGAGACGTTAGGCTAAGTGACCAAAACCTTGGTTATGGGTTTCATGGGACATCTCAAGGAGAAGAGAAAGGAAGAGAGGTTTAATGAGGGAATTGCAAAGCTCAATAGAGGCGGCGGGCAGGGGGAAGGAAATGAAGGAATTAATTTGCAAAACAAAAACAGGTCTCTCCCAATTATGCTCTGTATTCCCCAGGGAAAGCCTTTCTGCAAAGAATGGGGAGATCTATCTGCTCCAGAATTTCCAGCAGTTGTTTGACAGTTCAGCTGTGCAAGAATGTTGGCAGCATTTTCTCAGCGTGAGCCCAGTTTCAACCTCTCTGCTCCACCACCCTCTGTGAGAAGGCTGTTTTCTTCCCGGAAGAAAGCTGTGGTGCGTTGACTATCCATGCCATAAAATTGTCTCGGTATCTATATTTCTATGAAATTAATAATCTGCTTTTTCTCTAGGGTCAAGGGCACCATTGTGCGATTACGCTGTTTATTTTTTTTAAATGGTTACAATTTAGAATTAAAAATTGCACTGTAAAGGCAGAGGAGGGGATGTGAAGGTGTTTTGCAGTTTAAGCAATTTGCACTTTTAGGGGTTCTCTCCTGCTTTATTTAGATTTAATGATACAGCAGCCAGCCCTTCTATTTATTTATAAGTTTACCTGTAGTGGACTGACCAGGAAATTTAAACTTTGCACCTAGTGAATAAAGTCAGGTCTCTCAGAGGGCATCATGATCAGCACGTGCTAGATGGACTTTCAGGTTCTCCACAAATGGTTCCAGCAACTTAGCCCTGTGATGTTCTGTGTTCTTGGCTCTGCAATGAATCTACAGAACTGCTGTTGACTTATCTAGAATGATGCTTTATTGATGTACATGTGGTTAAGTAACAATCAGAATTGCTACACAGACCAAGTTACTGAGTGAGTTACATTCGACTCTCCTGGAACTACCATTATGTGCGACTGTCCTGGTGTACGCTTAACAACCTTCTGCTGTGAGTCCGATGTCACATGACCGATGTCTCAAGACCTCATGGTAGAACTGTACTGCCACCTGCTGGTTGGAGGTCGCACCACCAACTGTATGCAATATTGTCTACAGGCAAATCACCACAAACCCCAAACACAGAAAGTCATCTTTCCTTCCTTCATTGTGACATTATCATACCAGAAAGCAGTCAACCTGCTCAGGTCGATTACTGTCAAGCACTTTAATAGCATAGGTGACCATAGATATCTTGCCTTTTCTAAGAAAAAACAAATCAGGGAATACATTTTACGAGTATACTTTCAAAACATTGGAATGACCTGCCAGATAAAATGCTGGAGATATTCAGCCTGGATTACCGGAGGATTGTCTTCATTTGTCCAGAAAGCCTTTTCTTGCCATTTGTTCATATTCAGATTTTCTAGCACGAACAGGTTGACACTTCATAATTATGCGCAATGCAGTTTAATTACGGAACGGTGGCACAGTGGTTAGCACTGCTGCCTCAGAACACCAGGGACCCGGGTTTGATTCTGGCCTTGGGTGACTGCCCGTGATAATCCCAGGAGGCAGGGAGTGAAAGGCCAATTGGTTCCTTTTAAACATGTAAACTCCACACAGACAGTCACCCAAGGATGTGTACGTTAGGTGAGGTTACGGGGCTAGGGCGGGGGAGTGGGCATAGATTGGGTGCTCTTTCAGCAAGTTGGTGCAGACTCGATGGGCTGACTTGGTTAATGACTTCCTTAACGACTTGGTTAACGACTTGGTTAACGACTTGATTAATGACTTGGTTAAAGAATTTGTAATGTTTCAGTATTACAGAATCTCCATGCATTAAGCAAATATTTATTGAATATACTTCCAAATGTTTACTGTGAATTAACTAGAACATGCTTTGTACATGCTCTGACCATAACTTTTCGAATGATGTGGACTGATTCACTGTCTCTGTGCCTTTAAATCAGCCCAATGGAAAACGTGTTCAGCATGGGGAAGGGATGAAATTAATGGATTCAGGTTCACTAGAAAACTATGTAACTATTACAAAAAAGTTTATTTATTCAATAAAATTATGTAACTCATCATAAACACCTTCTCAGACACCTCAAAAATCCACAGAATGTAAGTGGTGACCCTGTTGGGACTAAATAGTACATCACTCCAATTTCCTCCGCCGATGCTACAACTAGGATTGGGCTGCAAATGATCTAACTATTGGGGATTCTAGGGCAGCACGGTGGCCGAGTGGTTAGCACTGCTGCCTCACGGCCCTGAGGACCCGGGTTAGATGCCGGCCCTGGGTCACTGTCCGTGTGGCGTTTGCACATTCTCCCCGTGTCTGCATGGTTCTCACCTCCAAACCCAAAAAGATGTGCAGGGTAGTGGATTGGCCACGCTAAATTGCCTCTTAATTCGGAAAATAAAAATTGGGAATTCACATGGAGTAGTTCTGATTATCCTTGGTGCAAACTTTCTATCTTGTCTGATGAATAGTTTGTATTTTTTTAACTGATTAAGCTTTGGTAGTTTTCAATTTAGGCAGACTTTCCGATGGAGTTAATGTCCCATATGGTTAAACAAGCGACGCAGAGTAACGGGGCACTTCCCGTTCTGGACTCGCTATGAAAACAATTCATTCCAAAGATATCCAAGCTCTTGTAGCCAGTACATTTTGTCGCCTCACCCCCTAACCTTCCCCCTTCTCCTGAGCTCATATGATCATTCTGCAGGGCGACGTGTTGGCAGGACTGAGGTGTTGTACAATTACCCCCCTGATCAGGAATGCATTATGTTTTGCTGAATTATTCATGAGCAAAGATTAAAATATATATGTGTGTATTGAAACTTTTAAGTAATGCACCATCTGCATGTTGCAGTTGTGTTCTACTGGTACTCGCAACTCTTTGTACCTTACCCAATGAACTAACATTTAGCTGTTGTAGTGGAGAAGGCTTTACAGTCAAATGACAATAGATTATTGGGGTGTGAAGCATGCTGGGGGAAGACATTACAATTGACCCTATCCTGCCCTTACCTGATGTCATTGGCACTTATTTTCATTTGTTCTGTGTTACTGGCAAGGGAGACATTTATTGCCCATCCATACTTGCCTTTGAGAAGGTAGTGATGAAGCACGTTCTGGAAAAAACTCCTGGAAATCCCTATCCTATGGCATTTCGGGATTGCCTTCACCACGTGAACTGCAGTAGTTCAAAAAACTGGGATCCTCCTGGTCTGTGCCGTTCAAGCATTCAGGACATTTTAACTGGTTCTGCAATGCTGTTTATCAATGGAGAGGCCGGGAAGACTGGATATTGAATTACAGTTGACATCTGCGTGTTTCCACTTTGAGAGCATGATTCCTAATATTTCCAAGCAGCGAGGGGTAATGGATACACTCATTATAGTTAATGGGCCCACATTGGAAAAATGCTTTAATGCCAATAATTTGTGACTTGAATTGTCCTCAACAGTTGTTTAAATTAGTGAAATCATTTATTAGCTTGGAGATCTTATCTGGAAGTGCAGCTTGAAGCATCGGCAGCCTTTGAGTGCATTTCTGACAGATGAGTCAGCAGTTAGCATCTGTTTGAAATGTTGGAACAGTCTTGCATTAATGTTGCTGAATACTCTGAGTATTCTAGTAACCATTGTATGTCTGATTTCTAGAATGTTACTTCCCAATTAATTAGTCCACTGCTAATTACGTACAAGACAAAACTTTCAATGTTAACAAAGGGAAGCTTTTTTGAAGGAGATGCAGATAATAATGGTGCAATAGTACAACAGATCGCTAGATAGTCCTGTAGAGTAGATGTGATTTGAGTTAGTAGTGGCTCAGGAGTAATGCTCTTGCCTTTGGATCAGAAGGTTGTGAGTTCAGATGTTATTTCAGAGATTTGACTGCAAAATATATGTTAACATTCTAGTGCAGCACTGAGGAACATTTCACTGTTGGAAATGTCATCTTTTGGGTGTTAGACCAAGGCCCTATTTGGACATAAAAGATCACATTTTGAAGTAGCGTTTACTATGTGTCCCAGCCAGTATTTATCTTTTGTACAGCATCACTAAAATCAATTTTCTGGTCATTATCGCATTGTTATGTGTGAGGAACTTGTTGTGCATAGATTGGCTGCCATACTTGCGACACTACATTTGGAACTAAATATCAAGCATTTCATTGGTGGAAAAATGCTTTGGGATGCCCTGAGATGATAGGCAATATGTATTTGAGTGCTTCCCTTTGCTGCATTACGTCAATCTCAAATTGCTTTGCTAGGGTGAAATGCACAGCAGAGGTCAGGTGGTTGGGGATTGGAGGAGGATGATAAAAATTATCTGGCAATGTCCAGTTGGAATCTGCATACGTCTTTTGTTGTCAATGCAACATGGTGTTGGTAGAGACTTTGGTATTGGCAGCTTGCACACTTTGTTATTGTGAGGAAGACCAGAACAAAAGAGGAGAAAACAACAACAACTTGCAAATGACTAGCATCTTCAATACAATAAAATGAAGCCATGGAGGGACTTGAAGACCAAAATGGGAATTTTAAAATGGAGGAATCACCAGACGATGAGCCAAGGAAAAAGAAGGTTTAAAAAGTGCCCAAAATCCTCATCGCGCAAAAACAATCTCTTTTAAAATGTGGGCACTGCTGGACATAATTGTTGTCAAAACAGATTAACATTTTAAACGCTTAGTTTGCTGGGAGCCAATTGTTTCAGTGGTGCGTTGCAATGAAGTGCATTCTTGTCGGTAATTGATGTTTATTTTCTGGCAAATGCCACTTATTGCTTCAAACAAAATAGGAAATGTGAATTAATGGAGTTAAACGTGAACCCTGTCATTTAATCTTGAATGTGGTTTGGTGTGATGCACCCACTGATATCCCTGTGCATACTGATTCCGTCTCCCCATCACTGTGAAGCTCAGTTAACTATCATTCTTCTCGGGGGCAGCATAGTAGTGCAGTGATTAGCACTGCTGCTTCATGGCACCAATTCAATCCCGGCCCCGGGTCACTGTCCGTGTGGAGTTTGCACATTCTCTCCGTGCCTGCGTGGGTCTCACCCCTACAATTCAAAGATGGGCAGGGTAGGTGGATTGACCATGCCAATTTGACCCTTAATTGGAATTTTAAAAAAAAACTATCATTCTTCACCATTGCTGATAACCCACCCTTAGGTGAACAAGAGAGCCAATCTGTGTTTTCATTAAGCCGATTTCTCTATTTAAAATTGATTTTTTTTTCAAGAGTTTGGGTTTGCGCTAACAGTGCAAATTTGTGCAAGTTAAGATCCTGAATGAAATTCTCCAGTTCCCCAGCTGTCAGCGGGATTCTATCCCCCTGCCGTTTGTCAATGGAATTTTCACATTGAAACCACCCCGCGCTACTGCAAAACCAGCTGACAGGAGAGTGCTGCCAGTGGTGAACGTGAACCCCAAAGGCCGGAGAATTCTGGTCCAGGCCATGCCCTGTTTGAAAACCTTAGTTCAGAACCTGCCAGGTAAACTGTGCAGTTTGATAAGATTAGTTGATTTAAGCTGCTTTGTTCTGAAAATAACTCTTCAGATGTGCTGGTACTGGCAGCTTTTCCAGATCATTTTTAAAACTCTCCCAGAATGATTTGCAGTGTGATCTTCAAATCTGTGTTAAGATATCTAAACCAGACACTAGCAACCATTCAGTAACAAAACGTACTGTTCTCCTGTCGTGTAAAACTTTAATCTATTTAAAAGATTGAAGAGTTTAAGTTGTACCAGCTTTTGCCTACTGATTAGAATAAATTGCTGCTTAAGTGCTTCCTTTCACTGACAGCCTGGCGCTTGGAGAAATAAAATGTTTGCCAAGCAACAGGTAACTAGTGAACTTATTTAATTTGCTTAATTACATTTCTTTCCTTTTCTCCAATTGATGTTAATTTTCCCTCTTTCTCATACTGTCTGCTGAAGAGATTACGTCTTGGGATCCAGTTGCCTTCTCCAGTACCAAATTTTGTTTTCAGGATGGGCAACTGTTTGGAGACATAAGAGAAGTAGAGATTATTCTCCTCAAAGCAGAGACGTTCGAGGGGTTTCTGGAAGATTAACAAGGAGAAGCTGTTTCATGGTGAAAGAGGAGCGGATCAAATTGTAAAGCGCTTTCAAAGAGGCAGTCTAGCACAATGGACTGAATGACCTTTTGTGCTTTTGGAGTTTGTGATTCTAAACCTGATGTTGAGTGTTGACAGATTATTTGATTTGTGGGACATCATGGACAGCCTCACCAAACCTCTATCAACCTATATAATCAGCAAGAGTTGGTGATATGACAACACTATTATTGGGCAGAGATGTAGATATATTGCACTGTAAAGTACCACTTTCAGGAAACCTCAGGCAGGGCATTCCTGATCCTATCCACCCACTGTACGAAAAGGTTTTTTCCTCATGTTGCTGTTGCTTTATTTACCAATCACCTTCAATTGGTTTCCTCTCATTCTCACTCCTGCCAATGGGAACAGTTTCTCCCTGACTACAATGTCCACACCGCTCATGATTTTGGATGCATCTCTCATATAATCTCCTTTCAATATTCCCTTTACTAAACAGAACAGCCCTGGTGTTGTTAATCTCTCCTTGAAGTCTCCCATCCCTGGAAACAGTCTCGTCAATTTTTTCTGTACCCGCTCTTTATATCCTTCCTAAAATGTGGTGCCCAGAATTGGACACAATATTCCAGTTGATGCCAAACCAGTAGTTTATACAGGCTTTGGACTTCCGGGTGCGGCGATGACCAGCTGAGTCGCACGTTTCGGCACCTCCCGTTGGAACGGACTGTTGGGCTCTTATTAGGAGCCCCAACGGCAATTGTTGACGGCTAAAACCATTGTGCGGTGAAATAGAAGGGAATCCCCCCGGATATATAGGGAGAAAGAAGAGAGTAGTGGCTGGATTGCAGAGGATCCTCAGGAGCAGCGGCAAGGAAGGGAAGCACGAAGCAAGGTGGCGGCGGAAGGAGGCCGTTCGGTGTGGGGCCCGGAACAGCAAGAGTTCCTGCGGCGCTGTGTGGAGGAGCTGAAGAAGGAGGTGTTGGCCCCGATGCTACAGGCGATTGAAGGGCTAAAGGAGGCACAGAAGACCCAGGAGTTGGAGCTTCGTGATGTGAAGGCAAAGGCTGCTGAGAATGAGGATGAAATACAGGGCCTGGTGGTGAAGACAGAGACGCACGAGCCATTGCAGAAAAGGTGTGTAGAGAGGCTGGAAGCCCTGGAAAATAACTCGAGGAGGAAGAACTTAAGAGTTTTGGGTCTTCCCGAAGGTGCAGAGGGGGCGGACGTCGGGGCATATGTGAGCACATTGCTTCACTCGTTAATGGGACTGGAGGCCCCGATGGGCCCCTTGGAAGTGGAGGGAGCATATCGAGTCCTTGCGCGAAGACCAAAGGCAGGAGAAATACCTCGAGCCATAGTGGTGAGGTTTCACCGCTACAAGGACAGGGAGATGGTCCTGAGATGGGCGAAAAAGACACGGAGCTGCAGTTGGGAGAACGCGGTGATCCGCGTGTACCAGGATTGGAGTGCGGAGGTGGCGAGAAGGAGAGCGAGTTTCAATCGGGCCAAGGCGGTGCTACATAGAAAGAAAGTTAAATTTGGAATGCTGCAGCCAGCGAGACTGTGGGTTACACACCAAGGGAAACATCACTACTTCGAGACGGCAGAAGAGGCGTGGACATTTATTGTAGAGGAGAAGTTGGACTAGACTGGAGAGAGAAAGAGTTTTCTGTAATAAAGTAGTGGGGGGATTGTATGGGACGGGGAAGGGGGAAGGGGGGGAAAAATTTTCTCTATTCCCCTCGTTGGGGGGGGGGGGGCATGGTGAACTGTGGGCACCGGTGGGGAAGGAGAGGGGGAAGGAGAGAGGGAGCTGCGTCATTAGGGGCGGGGCCGAGTGGGAAACGCGGGCTTTGCTCCCGCGCTATGGTAATTGCGGCGGGAAAGGGAGCGCAGGAAGGAGGGGGCCTTACACAATGGGGGGCCAAGGATAAACGGGGGAAGCCGAGGTCAGCCAGAGTTTGCTGACTTCTGGGAGTAACATGGGGGGAGCAATTACGCTAGAAAGGGATCTAGCGGAGGGGGTTAACTGGGTTGCAGCTGCTAAGGGAACGGGGGAGCTGTTATGGGGCGGGGTGGTCGGGACGGGAAGACACCGTCGGGGGGACAAACGGGAGCGTGGGAACCGGGTGAGGAGCTGGTCTAAAAAAGGGGATGGCTAGTCGACATGGGGGGGGGGGGGGGGGGGGGTAAAGAGCCCCCCGACCCGGTTGATCACATGGAATGTGAGAGGGCTGAATGGGCCGATTAAGAGGGCAAGGGTACTCGCGCACCTAAAGAAATTAAAGGCAGATGTGGTCATGCTACAGGAGACGCATCTGAAACTGGCGGATCAGGTCAGATTACGTAAAGGATGGGTGGGACAGGTATTTCATTCGGGCTTGGATGCGAAAAATAGAGGGGTGGCTATATTAGTGGGGAAACGGGTAGTGTTTGAGGCGAGAACCATAGTAGCGGACAGTGGGGGTAGCTACGTGATGGTGAGTGGCAGATTACAAGGGGAAGCGGTGGTTCTGGTGAACGTATATGCCCCGAACTGGGATGATGCAAACTTCATGAAGCGTATGCTGGGGCGTATCCCGGACCTGGAGGCGGGAAAGTTGGTAATGAGGGGAGATTTCAACACGGTGCAGGATCCAGGGCTGGACCGGTCCAGGTCTAGGACCGGGAGGAGGCCAGCAGCGGCCAAGGTGCTTAAGGACTTCATGGAGCAGATGGGAGGAGTAGACCCCTGGAGATTCACTAGGCCCAGGAGTAGGGAGTTTTCCTTCTTCTCCCATGTCCACAAGGTGTATTCTCGGATAGACTTCTTTGTCCTGGGAAGGGCACTGATCCCGAAGGTGACAGGGACGGAGTATTCGGCTATGGCCATCTCGGACCATGCCCCACATTGGGTAGATCTGGTAGTAGGAGAGGAAAAGGAACGGCACCCACTCTGGAGATTAGATATGGGACTGTTGGCGGATGAGGGTGTATGTGTAAGGGTGAGGGGATGTATCGAAAGGTACCTGGAGATTAACGATGATGGAGAGGTTCAGGTGGGAGTGGTCTGGGAGGCACTGAAGGCGGTGGTCAGAGGGGAACTGATTTCCATAAAGACCCATAAGGGGAAACAAGAGAGTAAAGAGAGGGAGCGATTGTTGAGAGAAATTTTGAGGGTGGATAGGCAGTATGCAGAGGATCCGGATGAGGGACTGTACAGGGAAAGACGAAGGTTGCATACGGAATTTGACTTGCTGACCACGGGCAGGGCAGAGGCACAATGGAGGAAGGCACAGGGAGTACAGTATGAGTACTGAGAGAAGGCGAGCCGGTTACTGGCCCAACAATTGAGGAAGAGAGGGGCGGCGAGGGAGATAGGTGGGGTGAGGGACGAGGATGGAACGGGGAGCAGAGAGGGTGAACGGGGTGTTTAAGGCATTCTATGAGAGGTTGTATAAGGCTCAACCCCCGGAAGGGAAGGAGGGAATGATGCACTTCCTGGATCAGCTGGAATTCCCGAAGGTGGAGGAGCAGGAGAGGACAGGATTGGGAGCACGGATTGAGGTGGAGGAGGTGGTAAAAGGGATTAGGAGCATGCAGGCAGGGAAGGCCCCGGGACCGGATGGGTTCCCGGTGGAATTTTACAGGAAATACATGGACCTACTAGCCCTGCTTCTGACGAGAACCTTTAACGAGGCCAGGGAAGGGGAGACATTGCCCCCGACGATGTCGGAGGCGACGATATTGTTGCTCCTGAAGAGGGATAAAGACCCGCTGCAGTGCGGGTCTTACAGGCCTATCTCCCTTCTGAATGTAGATGCCAAGCTCTTGGCCAAGGTGATGGCGACGAGGATCGAGGATTATGTTCCAGGGGTGGTTCACGAGGATCAAACTGGGTTTGTTAAGGGGAGACAGTTGAACACTAATATACGGAGGCTGCTAGGTGTGATGATGATGTCCCCGCCGGAGGGAGAGGCGGAGATAGTGGTGGCGATGGACGCTGAGAAAGCATTTGATAGAGTGGAGTGGGATTACCTGTGGGAAGTGTTGAGGAGATTTGGATTTGGAGAGGGGTTTATTGGGTGGGTTCAGCTTTTATATAGGGTCCTGGTGGCAAGTGTGATCACAAACAGGCAGAGATCTGACTACTTCCGCCTGTATAGAGGGACAAGACAGGGGTGTCCCCTGTCCCCGACACTGTTTGCGTTGGCAATTGAGCCACTGGCCATAGCGCTGAGGGGCTCTAGGAAGTGGAGGGGAGTACTTAGGGGAGGAGAAGAGCACCGGGTGTCATTATACGTGGATGATTTGTTGTTGTATGTCGCTGACCCAGTGGAGGGGATGCCCGAGATAATGCAGACACTCAGGGAGTTTGGGGAATTTTTGGGATATAAACTGAATATGGGGAAGAGTGAGCTGTTTGTGATGCACCCTGGGGAACAGAGCAGGGGAATAGATGATTTGCCGCTGAGGAGAGTAACAAGGGATTTTCGGTACCTAGGGATCCAGATAGCCAGGAACTGGGGAACCTTGCATAAGCTTAATTTAGGAAGATTGGTGGAGCAGATGGAAGAGGATTTTAGGAGATGGGACATGGTGCCCCTGTCACTGGCAGGCAGGGTGCAGGCGGTCAAAATGGTGGTCCTTCCGCGGTTTCTTTTTGTGTTCCAGTGCCTCCCTGTGATGATTACCAAGGCTTTTTTCAAAAAAGTGGATAAGAACGTTATGAGCTTTGTGTGGGCGGGGAAGACCCCAAGAATGAAGAGGGGGTTTCTGCAGCATAGCAGGGATAGGGGGGGACTGGCACTGCCGAGCTTAAGTGACTATTATTGGGCCGCCAATATATCAATGATATGCAAGTGGATGGGGGAGGGGGAGGGAGCGGCGTGGAAAAGACTGGAGATGGCATCCTGTAGGGGAACTTGCCTGCAAGCATTAGCGACAGCGCCTTTACCGTGCTCCCCGAAAAAGTACACCACAAGTCCAGTGGTGGTGGCAACACTGAAAATTTGGGGGCAGCGGAGACGGCATAAGGGAGAGACGGGTGCCTCAGTGTGGTCCCCGATAAGGAACAATCATAGGTTCGTCCCGGGAAGGATAGATGGGGGATTTAAATCTTGGCAGCGAGCAGGAATTACGAAATTGAAGGACTTGTTCTTAGACGGGACGTTCGCGAGTCTGGGAGCACTGACAGAAAAATATGGGCTGCCACCTGGGAATGCATTTCGCTATATGCAAGTGAGGGCATTTGTGAGGCAACAGGTCAGGGAATTTCCGCAGCTCCCGGCGCAAGAGATCCAGGACAGAGTGATTTTGGGGGCATGGGTGGGTGATGGCAGGGTGTCAGATATATATAGGGAAATGAGAGACGAGGGGGAGACGATGGTGGAGGAGCTGAAGGGAAAATGGGAGGAGGAGCTGGAGGAAGAGATTGAGGAGGGTCTGTGGGCAGATGCCCTAAGTAGGGTAAACTCTTCGTCCTCGTGTGCCAGGCTCAGCCTGATACAATTCAAGGTTCTACACAGGGCGCATATGACGGTAGCAAGGCTGAGTAGATTTTTTGGAGTGGAGGATAGGTGTGGGAGGTGCGCGGGAAGCCCGGCGAACCACACCCACATGTTTTGGTCATGTCCGGTATTGCATGGGTTCTGGGTGGGTGTGGCAAAAGTGATTTCAAAGGTGGTGGGGGTCCGGGTCGAACCAGGCTGGGGGTTGGCTATATTTAGGGTTGCAGATGAGCCGGGAGTGCAGGAGGCGAGAGAGGCCGATGTTTTGGCCTTTGCGTCCCTAGTAGCCCGGCGAAGGATTCTACTTATGTGGAAAGAAGCTAAACCCCCGGGCGTGGAGGCCTGGATAAACGACATGGCAGGGTTTATAAAATTGGAGCGGATAAAGTACGCACTAAGAGGTTCGGCTCAAGGGTTCACCAGGCGGTGGCAGCCGTTCCTTGACTACCTCGCAGAACGATATGGGAAATGGAGAAGGTAGCAGCAGCAACCCGGGGGGGAGGGGGGGGGGCGGGAGGGCCCACGCGGGCCCTCAGGGGTTTCATATAGTTGTTTGTATATTAGTTATTTATACTGGCGTGTGGGACTTTATTGTATTTGAGAGTTATTATTTTGTTGTTGGCAGTTGCCGTTTAGTTAATATATTATTTATTTGTTAAAAAAAAACGGTCATTATTATTTATATTGTTTTAAAGTTGTAAAAAGGGGGAAATCCTGTATTGTTCTTGTTTGACCGAAAAAAATTTGAATAAAATATATATTTTTAAAAAAAATACAGGCTTATCATAGCCTCCATGTTTTTGCACTCTGTGCCTCTATTTATAAAGCCCAGGGGCGGAATTCCCTGACCGCCCCGCCGCTCCGACGCCGGCTGCCGTTTCCTCCGGCGCTGGTTTCCGGGCGGGGGCAGGGATCACGCACCACCGGTCGGGACCGTCGGCAGCGGCCCCCCGGCAATTCTCCGAGCCCCGATGGTCCGAGCGACCGTCGGTTTCTGGCCAGTTCCACCAGCGTGGATTGGACATGGTCCCACACGTTGGGACCTGGCTGGTAGGCCGGCTGGTGCGGTCCTAGGGGGGGCGCGGGGTATCCGACCCCGGGGCGCTCGGGGGGAGCGCCCGCGATCGGGGCCCACCGATCTGCGGGCGGGCCTGGGCCGTGGGGGCACTCCTTCCTTCTGCGCCGGCCCCTGTAGGGCTCCGCCATGGCCGGCGCAGAGAAGACAACCCACTGCGTATGCTCTAGAATACGCCGGCCGGTCTGCGCATGCGCGGAACAACGGCGGCAGTTCTGCGCATGCGCTAACTCACGCTGGCCTTTCGCTGCCGGCTGGCGCTACGCCAGCCCCTCCGGCACTGGCCTAGCCCCCCGGAAGTGCGGCGGATTACCAACTGCCGGCCGGCCCGATGCCGGAGTGGTTCGAGCCGTTTTTCACGCCGGCATCGGGCCATCGCGGGGATTCGGGAGAATCCCGCCCCCGATTCCTGTCTGCCTTATTAACCGCTTGCTCAACATGTCCTTCAATGATTTGTGCGCATGCACCTTCAGGTCCCTCGGCTCCTGCACGCTGTTGCCAATCGGCACCGGAGACGCCAATAATGTTGTTCTTCCACCAGCGTCGCCAATAATGTTGCCAAGTTTGGGGTATCTCCTTTATTCAGATATTAATCTGACAGTTATTAATGATTATATTGCTTTTCAGAGTTGCCAGGTATCAAATGATACCGCCACTAGGTTTAGCCGGATATCGATCAAAGACCCATCAACCAATTAGTTAGTTCAATTCAATGATAGTTTCTTTACAGACAAGAATTACTTTGATATGCAACATAAAACACTACAAACTAAATTACACCTAACACTACAACAACCTGTACTTAACTTCAAGCACCCGGCATTATGCAGAGGATCAAGGCCTTTGTTCGGATTTGGCGTGTCTGGGTCTGGAGAAGTAACTTCGGTTCTGCTGGGCTCATCCGTCTGGTAGCGAACGTTGGTCTTGAACTTGCTTCTGGTCGTGGTGCTGCAGTTGGTTTTGGGCACAAGCAGGGGCACAGAGAGTGCTGGTGCGCTGGGGCCAAAAGAGACTGAACACATGGCAGTGTCCCTTTTTATCCTTCAGGGGTTTTGCGCTCTTTTGGGTGGTCCTTAGCTTTGGACCCAATAATTCGGCAGGCTTCGATTTCTGCCTTCGATTTTAGCCAATAAAGGGGCGGGTGCCTTGATGGCTGGGCATGTCCTGAGCGGTCATTGACCTTGGCTGTTTGGGCTTCCTGGGTGAAGGGAGTGGCGCCGATGAGTCTGTATCTGTATCTGATACCTGAGCACAAATCTTTTGTTCTGGGGAAATGGGCCATTAGAATGCAAATCGGCTGGGGGTTTCGATAGTGTCTGGTTATCTAGTGGCAAGTATACACTTAAGCTCTGAGATCGTCGGGATCCTGCATTGGCCATATTTCCCGTGATTCTTTGCAAGTGACCATACTTCCCTTTGTAAGTTGCCGTGTTTCCCTTTGTACGTGGCCATCCCAGATGGCTACAACCCCTTTAGAACTGTCGTTCATGTCTCTCCTCATTCTTCCTCCCAAAATCTAACGCCACACATCTCTGCTTTGAATGTTATCTGCCATTTGTCCTCCCATTCCACCAGTCAGTTTATGTCTCCCTGAAGTCCTTGTAGTTCACAATGCTTCCACATTTTGTGTCACCGGCAAATTTTGAAATTGTGCTCTGCACACCCACACACAGATTTCCAACACAGATTAAGAAAAGTTATGACTGCTGGGAAATAATAAACCTCCCTGCTATCCGAAAAACAGCCGTTCAACCCGAATCTCTTTCCTGTCTCTATTTTATCTCTATTTTATTTCACGGCCTTCAACTTTGCTGCCATACCTGTTAATTGAATCTGACATACCACTTTATCAAACATATCAACCTTCTACATTTCATATTTCATCAAAAATCTCAACCAAATCAGTTTGCCCTGAACAAATCTCTCCCGGCTTTCCTTAATTAATCTACATTTGTCCAGGTGACTGTTGATCCTTTGTTCTCGATTACCATTACTAAAAGCTTTTCCACCACTGAGAGTTGACCTTACTGGCCTGTGGTTTATCCTTACACCGTTCTTTGAATAACTGTAAAATGTTTGCAATTCTCCAATCCTCTGGCACCTGTATCTAAGGAAGGTTGGACGATTATGATCAGGGCCTCCTCACTTTCTTCATGGTTCAAACAAGTGTGGTGGTTAGACTCACTACTACTGGTTGGTACCTAATCCCGTGATAATTGAAAGCTTCACATGTTTCTGTCAGCACTTTATTCCATGTATTGAAGTAGAAATAAATTAAATTTAGTAGTGTTTTTTTAAATGAACATTCAAAAGTTCCCTGATACCATTTACTGAGAATTCCAGAGAGTCTTTTGACATATTTCCCCATGAAAGACTGCTATACAAACTTACAATAACGGGTATCCTGGGTAATACTTGAAGTTGGGTGGCAAGAGTTGAAGCAATAGGTATTGCTGATAGCTACAGGCCTGACAAAAGGTCATTGAGCTAAAAGTATTCACTCTGTTTTTTTACCCAAGGATGCTGCCAGTCCAACTGAGTTTTGAACATTTTTGTATTTTTTCCAGATCTCCAGCATCCTCAATATTTTGGTTTTGCAATGGGTCAGGGAAATTAAGCAGGTCTGGGGAGATGTATTGTGTGGCCACTTAAAAAGCTGGAAAAGGGTTGACTGTTTGTAATCTTGGGTGAGTTTTCTTTTCTTCCGGATAATCATAATTAAAATTGAAGCAGCATCTTCCGCTCCCGGAAGTGGCTAGGGCAGGTTATTGGTCACAGTCTTCACAGAGGCAACCAATTAAGAAGCCGTCTCTGGGAGTCCTGTCCAATTAAAGACAACAGAAATACAAGAGAACCGGCCCAAGCCCAACCAGAGGGCCCACAGCAATGTCCAGCCAGTATCCTCACCGGGAGAGCTAAGCACAGCCAATGTGGGAGGAGACTCAAGATGGAGACGCTGTTCGAAGAATTATAAAATTGCAAAAAAATAAGAATGGCCACAGCTGCCAAGCCACCATTGTGGAGAGAGTGCCTCTTCACAGATGTCCAGCAGATGTGACCATGGTCCTATGGAATGTGACTCCGGGAGACAGAGGGGTTGAAAGGATCTGCCTGTCACTGGGAAGCTGCCTCCAAGGTCAGCCCCTAACCCACAGCCTGAGCCCACCCAGCCACAGGCTCCTTGGGGGAGCCTCTGCAGCCTGGCAGCGGCAGAGGGACATCTGACCTATGGCCTGACCCCTTTGACCCCCCCTCCCCCTGCTTGGGGTCTACCGTTTCTCTGCCGCAAAGCACAAAGTGGGGTTGAGACCACAACCCTAACAGCCTTCATTTTATTGAATGGTGGAGCAGGCTTGAAGGGCTGAATAGCTGATTCCTGCTCCTTCGTCCTTTGCTTCTACTGAAAATAGATGATCAGGTTCTTATCACGTTGCAGTTTAAGTAACCTTGCTGTATTTTTTTCCGACATTACAACAGTGTCTACATTTCAAGTGCTTCAATGGATTTGAAGCGTTTTGCAGCCTTTTCTGATCTTAAAAGGCACTATAGATTTTTCTTTCTATTCCTAAAACGCTTGTGCATACCGTTTCCTTTGCCCAACTATTGGCTGCTACGCCTTTAGCCTCCTTAAGTGCCTTTCCACCTTTGTTTCTTCCCTTAAGACCTTGCTACAAAGATACCAAGCATCTTAAACCAAGCATCTGGCCACACCTCCATTTTGGCACAACACCCATCTTTAACTTCTGTCCTTGTGAAGTGGGTTGTTGTGATCGTTTTCTCTTTTTCTCCCCTTATGTGATTGAAGATTTTGCATCGAATAGCACTTTGAGGGTGGATGTGGTGACAGCAATTCAGTATGTGTGTCACATGGTGTGATGATGAGCAAGAACGACCAAGCAGGACTCAGCTTCAACTCCTAACTTGTGCTGAATTAATTTTTGTACATGGGAGCGATGCCACATATGCAACAAATGCTGAGGCGAATACCTGATGAAATTTCCAATTTTCTTTTTTTAAATGTATTTTATTCCATACTTATTCAAACGGTTACAAGACATAAACAGTCTGGGGAACACACTCCTCACCGCATAGTTATGCAGTTCGCACAACTTTTTTCCCATTTTCATCCCTGCCTGCCCTCCCCCCCCATTGCTGACCGCCATTCCAATAAGATCTTTCGCCAAGCAACCAGAGAGGCAAAGTCCACGATATTGGCCTTCCTCCCTTCCAAGGGCTCCAGCTTGCCAACACTCTCCCCCACAATCCTCGTTAGCGCCATGAACACTCCTGCCCAGAATCTCTCCAACTTTTTGCAGCCCCAAAACATATGTGCGTGGTTTGCTGGTCCCCGCCCACACTTCACGTACTCGTCTGCCACTCCCTGGAAGAACCCATTCATTCTTGCTCGAGTCATATGCACCCGATGTACCACCTTAAATTATATTAGACTCATCCTCGCGCACGAGGTGGTCGCATTTAACCTGCGAGGCACCTCATTCCTCACTCCCCAATATATCTCCACTCCAAACTCCCCGTCCCACTTATCCTTAATCTTCACCACCTGCTCACCTCCCTGCTCTCCCAGCCATCCATATATGTCATCCATCCTGCCCTCCCCCTTCCACGTCCAGAAGCAGCAGTCGCTCCAGCAGGGCATTCTTCGGTAGCTTGGAAACTCCTTCCAAACCTTCCGCACGAAATCCCTTACCTGCAAGGTTCTCAACTAATTTTCTCTTGTGAGCTCTACCCTCTCCTCCAGTTCCTCTATACAAGCAAACCTCTCTTCCAGGTACAGATCCCTCACTTTAACCAGCCCCACTTATCTCCTATACACACCGTCTGTCCCTCCCGGTTCGATTCCATGGCTTTCGCACAACAACGTTAACACCGAAATCTCCTATATCCTAAAATTCCTCCTCAACTGGTTCCAGATCTTCACTGTGGATTGCACCACAGGGCTCTCTGTATATTTCCTTGGCGTCCGTGGCAATGCCGCCATCACCATAGCTCTCAGGCCGGACCCCCTCCAGGAGTGAGTCCTAACCCACTCTACCTCTTCTCCTTCCCACCACCGCCGCACCTTGTCCACATTCGCCGCCCAATAATAATGAAGCAAGTTTGGCAACGCCAACTCCCCCTGCTGCCTCTGCCTCTGTAGCAGGGTCCTCCCCACCCTCGGCACCTTCCCCGCCCATACAAAGCCAGAGATGATTATGGCCACTTTCCGAAAAAAGGCTTTTGGTATAAAGATCGGGAGAGCCTGAAAGATAAACAAGAACCTCAGCAGAATATTCGTTTTCACCACTTGGACCCTCCCCGCCAACATTAAGTGCAGTGCATCCCACCTCTTAAGATCCTCCCTGGCCTCCTCCACCAGCTTTGTAAGTTCCACTTATGGAGCCCCGTCCATTCCCTCGCTACCTGAATCCCCAAGTACCTAAACCTATCCCTCGCTACCGTAAATGGCATCCCCCCTAAATTAGCCCGCTGTGCCAGCTCATTCACCGGGAATACCTCGCTTTTCCCTACATTCAGCTTGTATCCCGAGAGCCCTCCAAACCTCCCCAACAGGCCCATAACCCTTCCCATGCTCTCCAATGGATCCGTAACATACAGCAAGAGGTCATCGGCAAAGAGCGACACCCGATGCTCCCTCTGTCCCCTCATTATCCCCTGCCACTCTGCCGACCCCCTGAGAGCCATTGCCAATGGCTTTATGGCCAGCGCAAACAGCAGCGGCGACAGCGGGTATCCCTGCCTCGTACTCCTGTGTAGGTCAAAGCTTCGTGAGCTCATATCATTCATCCTCACCCTCGCTCTTGGCGCCACAGACAGCAACCGCACCCATGCCACAAATTTCGGCCCAAACCCAAACCTTCCCAAAACTACGAACAAGTATCGCCACTCCACCCGATCAAATGCTTTCTCTGTGTCCATGGACACCACCACCTCCGGTACCAGAGCTCTCGATCGATTCATCACCACATTCAACAGCCGTCTTATATTACTCGCGAGCTGCCTGCCCTTCACGAAGCCTATTTGATCTTCTGCAACCACCGCCGGGACACAATCGTCCATCCTCCTCGCCAACAACTTAGCCAATACTTTCAAATCCGTGTTCAATAATGATATGGATCTATACGACCCACATTCCACCGGATCCTTCCCTTTTTTGGGGATTAGTGTGATTACTGCCTGCATCATCATCTCCGGCAACTCCCCTTTCTCCAATGCTTCATTCAACGCCCCCAACAGATGTGGTGTCAGGTCCGCCGCAAATTCCTTATAAAATTCTGCCGGGTACCCATCCGACCCAGGGGCCTTCCCTGACTCATACCCCGATACTATCCAACACCGTCCTCAGCCCCAGGGACTCCTCCAATGCCTGCCTCTTTGCTTCCTCCACCTGGGGAATTTCTAGCTTGTTCAGAAACTATCCCATGTCCCCCTCCTCTCCTCCTGGGTCTGCCTCATAAAGTTCCTGGTAATACTCTCTAAATGCCTCATTTATCTTCCCTGGCTCTGACACCACATCCCCAGCCCCAGTCCAGATCTTCAATATTTCCCTGGACGCAGCCTGCCTCCGCAGCTGGTGCGCCAGCATGTGGCTCGCCTTCTCCCCATACTCGTATTGCACCCCTCTTGCCCTACGCAGTTGCCTTACCGCCCTCCCTGTTGTCAGTCTGTCAAATTGCCCCTGCAACATTTTCCTCCTCGCCAATCCCTCCACGGTTGGCACCCTCGAATATTCCCTGTCCATCTCCACTATCTCGCTCACTAGACGGTCATGTTCCGTCCTCCATTCCTTATTCGCACGAACCGTAAATGAGATAATTTCTCCCCGGACCACTGCCTTCAGTGCTCCCCAAAAAATGCCCGCTGACACCTCTCCATTCTGATTGAACTCCACATAATCCCTAATCGCCAACCCCACCTTATCACAAAAACCTCCATCCGCCAACAACCCCGAGTCAAACCTCCACCCCGGCCTCTGCTTTCGTCCCGTACTGAACCGAATCTCCAGCCAGTGGGGTGCATGTTCCGAGATAGCTATCCCCGCATACTCTGCCCCCTCCACCCCAACCAAAATCTCCCAACTCACTACAAAGTAATCAATCCTCGAATACACCTTATAGACGTGTGAAAGAAGGAATACTCCCTCCCCCCTGGGTTCTGAAAGCGCCATGGATCCACCATACCTATCCTCTCCATAAACCCCCAGCTCCCTTGCCATTCGTACCCTACCCATCGACCTGGGGCTCGATCTATCCACCGTCGGCTCCAGGACACAGTTAAAATCTCCTCCCATGATCAACTGGTACGTGGCCAAATCCGGGATTGCTGCCAGCAACCCCCTCATAAAACCCACATCATCCCAATTTGGGGCATACACATTTACCAACACCACCGGTGCCCCTTCCAATACCCCACTTACAATCACATATCTCCCATCTGGATCCCTCACCTCCTTCGCACTCACAAATCCCATTTTTTTGCTCATTAAAATTTTCACACCCCTCGATTTCAAATCAAACTCCGAGTGAAAAGCCTGCTCGACCCACCCCTTCCTTAACCTAACCTGGAGCGAAATTCTCCATCCTGCCCCGCCACATTTCTGCCGCGACCCGCCGGCGGGATGCTCCGTTACACCGGCCGGTCAATGGGGTTTCCCATTGTGGGGCAGCCCCACGCCGTCGGGAAACCCCCGGGCGCCGGCAAAATGGAGACTCCCGCCGGCGGAGAATGACGCCCCTGGTTCTTCACACGGAGGTATGTCTCCTGCAAAAGACAACCCTCGCTTTCAAGCTCCTGAGATACGCAAATACCCACGACCTTTTAACCGGCCCATTCAGTCCCCGGACGTTCCATGTTACCAACCTTACCGGAGGCTTACGCCTCCAATCCCCTCTGCCGTCCGTCACCTTCCCCACTTAACTCCTGCCCCTTTAATTCCACTCTGTACCTAGCCCATCCCAGATGGCCCCTTTCTTCGCCCTTGACCATGTCATCTCTCACCCCCTGCCGCGTCGCAGAAACCGCCCCCCCCCCCCGCTTTTCCCCTTCTTCCCCCCCACTTCCCCTTTCACCCCTCCCCCCGGCCACCCCTCTTGGCCTTCTCCCCCACCACCTCACTTCCGTTCACCAGCGTAACCTGCTAGCGCGGCTGCCCCTGCCCAAAGGCACATCCTAATAACCTCCCCCTCCCTCTTGCCCCCCACTCCTCAGCTCAAAGAAGAAGGCCTCCTGCTGGCCATATCCTCCCCCACCCAAACAAGGACTTCTCCTGAACTCCAGGTAGACTTCTCCAAAAGCAAACAAACAGATGTTAAACACAAACAGTCCCATAAAACAGGAGGGGGGATGGGAACATCCATCCCCACATAAACTTTTCACCCCTACAACTCCTTCCAATCTCAACATTGAACAGAACCCCCACCCCCCCCACAAATAAAGGCGAACCCCTTCTGCCACCAATCCCTACACCCACTTCAAACATGCTCCCGACCATTACATAGTGCCAGCACCCCGGTTCCCAATCATTGTCCACTCAGTTCTCCCCCAGTGTTCCTTAATGAAGTCTTCCGCCGCTTCGGGGGTCTCAAAATAATACTCCCGGCCTCCGAACGTCACCCATAATTTCGCTGGGTCGAGCACCCCAAACCTGATCTGCCGCCGGTACAGCACCGCCTTGGCCTTGTTGAAACCTGCCCGCCGTTTTGCCAACTCTGCTCCGATGTCCTGATAAATCCAGATGTTATTCCCTCCCAGTCGCAGCTACGCTTCTCCCTGGCCCACCTTAGAATTTTCTCTTTCTCCACAAATTTATGGAGTCTCACGATCACCGCCCGCGGCGGCTCCCCAGCTCTAGGCTTTTGCCTCAGAGACCTATGTGCTCGGTCCACTTCAGGGGCCTTATCTAGCACCCCTTCTGCCACCAGCCCCTCCAGCATCTTCGAAACGTACCTCGTGGCACTCACCAGGCAGGAATGTTCCCTTCCAGTCGGGGAACACTTCAGCAGTCAAGGGCATTCAGCCTCTGATCTCCGGGTAAGCGTTCTCCAAGGCGGCCTTCAGGACGCGCGACAACGCAGAATTGCCTAGCAGAAGCTTATAGCCAAGTTCCGCACACATGGGTGCGGCCTCAACCAGGACCTGGGATTCATGTCGCATTACATTCACCCCCCGCCATCTGACCTGCAAAATCCTACCAACTGTCCTGGCTTGACACAATTCACACCTCTTTAACCTGGGGTTACCCCATCTCTGGATCTGTAAAGATTTAATCACCTGCTAATGCTCGCATTCCTAGCATTGTCAGGCATCTTTGAATCTGAATATATATATGTTTCTGGAACATACTTCTTCATTCACCTGAGGAAGGAGCAGCGCTCCGAAAGCTAGTGACATCGAAACAAACCTGTTGGACTTTAACCTGGTGTTGTAAGACTTCTTACTGAATCAATATAGTCAGGAGAGAAGAGAAAAAATAATATATCTTTGTAATATGTTAAATATTGATACTTTGCTTTTGAAAAACAATCACCTTCAGCTTGGGTCCTGAAAGAGCCTAATTTCATTTCCCACATATCATCATATCCTTTTAGTCTCAGAGTATTTCAGCCTTATGGTGTGAGGGGTAGAACTGGCGGTATTGTCCTTTGTGGTGGGAGTGACAGTCATCGTTCCGTTTTTTTGTTGGTTTGCTGATGATTGGTGACTGGACTGTAATATGTTAGGAATATTGTGCTTTCTGCAGCTCTAACGTGTTCATCACTTCCTGTGGGAGGGAAAAGAGGCATGTGCTAGGAGCAGATGCAACATGATGGACAGCTGATGCATTTTGAGCAGTGTTGCCAACCCTGGTTAGCCATATTGCTGGAGGTTTGATCATGTGATAGTTAATTGTGTGGCATTTGATCATGTGACATTGAATCACATGACCCTAGCTTGCATTCATTGCTTAAAGGGTGGACTTCTGGTCATCACATCTTTGTTTCTAGTTTCATTCTCGAAATTTCAATAACAAGGAGGGCATCCGTGAGCTGAGGAAGGAAGTAAACTGTGTTTGAAAAGTGGTTGGACCCAGGAGCAGGCTCTCCAGGAGATCCTCCTTCTTCCTCGCCCCTCTCTGTATCGGGTGCCTGCAGATCAAGAAGTGTAGGACTGAAGGGCAAAAACAACTGTATCAAAAGGTATTTCAAATAACCGTAAAGGGTGTGCTGTCTATTACAACTTATACACGCATTGTCCATGGACTCCACAAGCCGCAAAAAACACAGATATCTTCAGAGGTCATGAACTGATGCATCCTATGATAGTATGGAACTGCCACGTATAACACCCTCCAACCCAGGTGTCTCCGATGGAATAGCATAGGATTCCAGCGGAGAGAGACCTCCACTGGGTGAGGGTGTGGGCAAGGCAGTGAAGGGTGTGCAGCAGTAGCCCATCCAGGAAACTCCTCCACAGAGTGCTAATGCTCACGGGAGGGGCACTCGGGCTGTGGGTCTCCAGCTCCCGATGGAGGGTCTGGGGCTTGGGACCAATGTGAACTTCTATCCTAACAGGGGTGCGATCAGACAGGAGTTCATTGCATACCTGTGCCTACTCAAGGCCATGAGTGCCTTTGAGCCGGAGCACATCTGTCTTAAGGTCACGCATGGCATTGGCTGCAAGCTGGACATCCACTGACATATGATGTGCCAACTCATGGGGTGTCATCCAGCCCACTCCTGTGTCGCCGAGCACGTCTCCAATCCTGATCACCCTAGCGTCCACAGCTCCTTCCTACGCCAGCCACCTGAGATGATATTGGTGGAAGTACGGATTCCTGAGCAGTGGCTCCCTGATGACAGCCACTGCTCTTAATAGGGGAAAGCTGTGGTGTGAGGCGACCATGTTCCAGACTTTTCACAGAATCATAGAACCCCTGCAGTGCAGAATAAGACCATTCGGCCCATCGAGTTTGCTCCTACCTTCTGATTGAGCATCCCAGCTAATCTCACTCCCCAGTCCAATCCCCGTAACCCCACCTAACTGCACCTCTTTGGTCTGTGGGAAGAAACTGGAGCACCCGGAGGAAACCTTCGCAGACATGGGGAGACTGTGCAAACTTCACACAGTCACCCAAGACCGGAATTTAACTCGGTTCCCTGGCACTGTGAGGCAGACGTGGTAACCACTATGCCACCGTGCCGCTTTGATCAGGTCCTGGGAAAAGAGGGGCAATGCCTGCAAGGAGTTACGGAATCCCCTTCGGTTTAGAAAAAGGAGCCATGCACCCGGTGGAAGAAATATATCACAAGAGCATACCATCTGGAAGAGGGCTCAACGCAAATGTATCATTGCAAAGGTTGGAGGTGGAAGGTCACACCAGCCCCCTCCCTAAGTGGGAGACTCAGGACCCCAGCAGAGATCTAGTGCAGTCTTTTGTCCCAGAAGAAGCTATTGAGCATCTCTGGATTTTGATTTGATTTATTATTATCACATGTATTTGTATACAGTGAAAAGTATTGTTTCTTGCATGCTGTACAAACAATGCATACCGTACATAGGGAAGGGAGGAGAGACTGCAGAATATAATCTTACAGTTATAGCAAGGTGTAGAGAAAAGATCAACTTAATACGAGGTAGGTCCATTCAAAAGTCTGATGGCAGCAGGGAAGAAACTGTTCTTGAGTCGGTTGGTACGTGACCTCAAACGTTGGTATCTTTTTCCTGACGGAAGAAGATGGAAGAGAGTATGTCCGGGGAGCGTGGGGTCCTTAATTATGCTGGCTGCCTTTCTGAGGCAGCGGGAATTATAGATAGAGTCATGGATGAGTGGCTGGTTTGCGTGATGGACTGGGCTACATTTATGACCTTTTGTAGTTTCCTGCGGTCCTGGGCAGAGCAGGCTCCATACCAAGCTGTGATCCAACCAGAAAGAATGCTTTCTATGGTGCATCTGTAGTAGTTGGGGAGGGTCGTAGCTGAAAAGCCAAATTTCCTTAGTCTTCTGAGAAAGTAGAGTCGTTGGTGGGCTTTCTTAACTATAGTGTCGGCATGGGGGGACCAGGACAGGCTGTTGGTGATCTGAACACCTAAAAAGTTGAAGCTCTCGACCCTTTCTACTTCGTTCCCATTGATGTAGACAGGGGCATGTTCTCCACGAAGCTTCCTGAAGTGATGAAAATCTCCTTCGTTTTGTTGACATTGAGGGAGAGATTATTGTCGTCGCACCAGTTCACCAGATTCTCTGTCTCATTCCTGTACTCTGTCTCATCATTGTTTGAAATCCGACCCACTACGGTGGTGTCATCAGCAAATTTGAAAATTGAGTTGGAGGGAAATTTGGCCACACAGTCATAGGCGTATAAGGAGTATAGTAGGGGGCTGAGGACACAGCCTTGTGGGTAACCGTGCGTTGAGGATGATCGTGGAGGAGGTGTTGTTGCCTATCCTTACTGATTGGGCCTGTGGGTTAGAAAGTTCAGGATCCACTCGCAGGGGGAGGAGCCGAGGCCAAGGCCACTGAGTTTGGAGATGAGTTTCGTAGGAATGATGGTGTTGAAGGCTGAGCTGTAGTCGTTAAATAGGAGTCTGACATAGGTGTCTTTGTTATCTAGGTGTTCCAGGGTAGCGTGCAGGACCATGGAGATGGTGTCTGCTGTGGACCTGTTGCAGCATTGGCGAACTGTAGTGGATCAGGGCAATCCTGGAGGCCGGAGTTAATTTGTGCTATGACTAACCTTTCGAAGCACTTCATGATGATGGATGTCAGAGTCACTTGACGATAGTCATAAAGGCACGCTGCTTGACTTTTTTTTGGTACAGGGATAATGGTCGTCTTTCTTGAAGCAGATAGGGACCTCCGATTGTTGTAAAGAGAGGTTGAAGATGTCTGCGAATACCCCCGCCAGCTGATCCGCGCAAGACCTGAGTGCTCGTCCGGGTACCCTTCCGGGCCAGTGGCTTTCCATGGGTTGACCTTCGAGAAGGCTGCTCTGATGTCTGTAATGGTGATCTCCGATACAAGTTCATCTGTGGCTTCTGGGGTGGAGGGCTCGCTCTCGCTGACCTCTTGCTCAAAGCAGGTATAGAATGCGTTGAGCTCATCAGGGAGGGGTGCGTTGGAGCTGACGATTTTACATGCCTTCATCTTGTAGCCCGTTATGTCTTGCAGACCTTGCCATAGACGGCAGGGCTCCGTGTGGCTAGCCTTGATTTTTGTGACAAAGTCGACAAGCATTTTCTGGATTTTGTGTGACACACAGGGGGATGTATCAAAGTGACGTGGTTGGATTTTTATGACAATGGTTTAATGATCTCCCTCTGATCCTCCCCAATGACTTGAGGGAGACACTCCTCCAACATCAGTGTTAGGACCTTTGCTGAAATCTTGGCATCCGAATTTGATAATGAAATCAGGGCGTACAACTCCAACGGGCCCTGATCCTTCTTTAGCAGAAGCGAGATGGGCGCTTGCATCATTGTCTCTGCAATTGTTCTTCGTGCTACTAAATCCTCAAACATCTCCACCAATAACGCACTAGTCGACAAGCAAACCTTGCATAAAATTCTGGGAACACATCTGGCCCAGGCACCTTACCAGTCTGCATTTGCCCAATGGCTGATCGGTCCTCCTCCACCCCCACAGCACCCCCAACTCCTCCTGAGCCTCCTCTCCACCTTAGGACACTCCAAACCCTCTAGGAACTCCAGCACATCTGACTACTCCCCAGGCAGCTCCAACCTATAGAGATTCTTGTAAAACATCTCAAACGCCCCATTAACTTATCCAGCACTAGGGCAGCACAATGGTTCAGTGGTTAGTGCTGCTGCCTCATAACGCCGAGGTCCCATGTTCGATCCCAGCTCTGGGTCACTGTCCATGTGGAGTTTGCACATTCTCCCCGTGTTTGTGTGGGTCTCATTCCCACAACCCAAAGATGTGCAGGCTAGGTGGATTGGCCACGCTAAATTGCCACTTAATTGGAAAAAAAGAATTGGGTACTCTAAATGTATATTAAAAAAACTTTATCCAGCGCAGATACGAGTCCATCACCTGAAATCCGAATCTGAACAATCTAGAGAGAGACTGCCTGCCGCCTTAACTGACCAGCCAAGAGGCGACTGGCCTTCTCCCCATATTCGTACATTTCGCCCCTCGAGGGTCGCAGATGACGCACCGTATTACCAGTAGATAATAGATCAAACTCCATCTGCAACTTCTTTCTATTCGCCAGAGTTTCTGGAGGGGGGGGGGGGGGGTGAGGGTCCCATGAATACCTTCCATTTATCTCCAAGATCTCGTCCACCAATCTTTGGCACTCCTCCCTCGCCTCCCTATTCATCTGTGCCTTAGATGAGATTTCTCCCCTCTCACCACCGCCTTCAGAGCCTCCCACAATATCGAGGGTGACACCTCCACATACTTATCAATCACCTTTTCCATTTTCACACAAAATCCCAAATCTGCTAACAGCCCACATCCACACTCCACACCGGCCACTGAGCTGGCCCTATCTCCAAAACGACATCCACCAGGTGCAGAGCATGATGTGAAATCACTGTTGTGGAATATTCTGCGTTCCTCACCCTCGGCAACAGAGGTCGCCCCATCATGAAAAAGTCAATACACAAATACACATTATGCACAAGAGAAAAAAAGGTGAATTCCCTTCCCCCAGGGTGCAAAAACCACCATGGATCCGCTCCACCTATCTCCTTCATTGAAAAAAAAATTATTTTTTTTGAGTACCCAATTATTTTTTTGCCAATTAAGGGGCAATTTGGCGTGGCCAATCCACCTAACCTGCACATCTTTGGGTTGTGGGGGTGAAACCCACGCAGACACAGGGAGAATGTGCAAACTCCACAAGGACTGGGATTCGAACCCGGGTCCTCAACTCCGTAGTCTCAGTGCTAATCACTGCGCCACGTGTTGCCCCTCCTACCTCCTTCATGAACGCCGCCAGTACCTTTACAAACCCCGAAAGGTTAGATCTAACTTGGGATTCAGTACACAATTCAAATCGCCCCCAAAATCAACTGGTGCATGTCCATGTCTGGTATGGCAGCCAATATCCACTTCATGAATGTTACATCATCCCACTTTGGAGCGTACTCATTTGCTAAAACCACATACTTATCTTCCAACGTCCCCGTAACTATAGCATACCAACTGCTCTGGTCTGCTGCCACCTTCCTCATCTGCAACCAAACTCTGTAATTAATTAGTATTGCCACCCCCCCGGGCCCTGCTGTCAAAGTCTGAATGGAACGCCTGATTTATCCAACCCTTGCGGAGCGTAATCTGGTCCCTCACTCGCAGGTGGGTCTCCTGCAAGAGCACCACAATGGGCCTCAGACTCTTCAAATGAGAGAAAACTCTTGCTCAATGTGGTATCATCAGGTATTGCAGTACCCGAGAGGCTGTAGACCATTGGGTAAACCTAGGAGTTTACCATTGGCTGTTTGGTATGTAGCTCCGCCCTGATAGGCGGGGTATAAGAACCGGTGCCGTCCCAGCAGCCCTCATTCTGTACCGAAGCTGCTGGGGAACAGATCTAGTCTATTAAAGCCTTCAGTTGTGTTACAACCTTGTCTTTAATAGTAATTGATCGTGCATCACTCATTTCACAAGTTAGCTATTTCCACCATGAGCGATTATTCCTTCCATCTACCTTATTCTGGAAACCAGAGCCTGCCCAAGATGGCAGCCAGTCCCACTCAACAGACGGGACAAAGAACAACCCCCAGTCACCCAGAAATTCTCAGCAACTCCCTCTTGAACCAACACCTAGCTCCTCAATCCCCTTCCCCCCCAGCATTCACACCTTCTAGGCTCATCGAAACCTGACTGAGCAGGTCCAGCCAGCCACAGCCCCTCCCCCGACCTCGCTCCCGTTCATTCGCCAACCTCAGTCTGCTAGCGAGTAGCCCCCCCCCGCCAGAGTCCACAATACCCAAATAAACAAACAGAGAGAAAAATAAAACCCAAACCACCCCACCCAAGAGCCAAAATTCCCCACCCCCTCCTCCAACCCTAAAACGGCCCGACACCCGTCCCCTGCCCCCCAGCAAATACTCCCTCCAAAGCACAAACACCCACCAAAAAGAGAAACCACAAAACAAAAAATAAAATCCAAACAAAACATACCAACTTCAGTTAACAACTCTGTCCAGAAACGAAAACGGGAGAAGGGGAGCAAGGGAGAAATAAGAAAAATCGCGGATCTTTACAACAATGACCACATACATACCCGTCCCGGCTATCAGCAAAGACCTTTCAAACTCTCTCAATTCAGTCCAAGTCCTTGAGCTGAAATAAAAACCTCCGCTTCCTCTGCCATCTCAAAAAAATGACCCTTGCCATTATGCGTAACTCTCAGCCTCACTTGTTACACCACACGAAAACGCACACCACTCTTGAAAAGCACTGACTTTGCCCAGTTAAAGGCCAACCACCTCCTTGCCAATTCTGCCGCGACATCCTGGTATATATGAATACTGCCGCGTTCTCACTGAACCTCCAGATTTTCCTTGGTCCTCTTCAGGACCTCTCCTTCACCCGATTGCTATGAAAACATGTTATCCCCTCTCATGGTGGCTCATTCGCCTGTAGTTCAACCCGGAGCGACCGGTAGGCCCGACTCAGCTTGATGGGGGGGACCTGACCCTCCTCCCTCATCAACTTCATAAACATCGACTCAAAATATTCATGCGGCATCGGACCCTACACCCCTTCAGGCAACCCCACGATCCTGAGGTTCTGCCTCTTCGATCTGTTCTCCAGGTCCTTGACTAAAGCTCTCAGGCCCTTGTTCCTATTCTCCACTGTCCGCAGCGCAGCATCCAGCGTGGCCAACTGATCGCTACGTTGTTACAGTGTTTCCTCCACCCAATTCAGTGCCTCACCATGCTCCCGCACCAGCTCCAAAGTCTTTTTCAATGCCTCCTTTAAAGGGACCAATGCGTCGTCCACTGAACTTTAGAGGGTCTCTTTCCGTTGCCTCTCAAAATGCTTGTGAATTGCCTTTCAAATTCGACAGCCATTATCTCCGTCAGCTGATAGACTGTGATAGGTGCGGCCCCACCAATGAGCTTGCATCCCCCATCTTCGATCCCGCAAGACTCTGCACCTTTCTCAGTTCCTCAGATGTCTACTGCTTACACCTTTCTTCCCAATATTCTTTTTGCGCCTTTTGACATCCTCTCACCAGATGCTATTAAATGGGACAAATCTGTCCACCATGGCGGTACAGTGGTTAGTACTGTTGCCTCAAAGCACCAGGGACCTGGATTTGATTCCGACCTTGGGTGACTGTGTGGAGGTTGCACTTAATAATAATAATAATAATAATCACTTATTGTCACAAGTAGGCTTCAATGAAGTTACTGTGAACAGCCCCTAGTCGCCACATTCCAGCGCCTGTTCAGGGAGGCCGGTACGGGAATTGAACCCCTGCTGCTGGCATTGTTCTGCATTTCAAGCCAGCTATTTAGCCTACTGTGCTAAACCAGCCCCTAAACTTTCTCCCTAGTTTGCACTTTCTCCCTGTGCCTGCGTTGGTTTCCTCCGGGTGCTCCAGCTTCCAAAGCCCAAAGCTGTGCCAGTTAGGTGGATTGGCCATAAGAAATTGCCCCTTAGTGTCCAAAGGTTAATTGGGGTGCAGGGCTACGGGGATAGGGTGGGGGAGTGGGGCTGTGTGGGTTGCCTTTTCGGAGATTTGGTGCAGACTCGCTGGGCCAAATGGCCTCCTTCTGCATTGTAGGAATTCTATTCATAATTTAGAAATTCTCAGAATTACGTCCTGGAATCGGGTGACCACCTTCTGCACCGGAACTCCCCTATCTCCCAGAATTATTTACTTACTTATTCATTCATCCATCTTTTATTTTTTAAATAAATTTAGAGTACCCAATTCATTTTTTCCAATTACGGGGCAATTTAGCGTGTTCAATCCACCTACCCTGCACATCTTTGGGTTGTGGGGGCGAAACCCATGCAAACACGGGGAGAATGTGCAAACTCCACATGGACAGTGACCCAGAGCCGGGATCGAATCTGGGACCTCGGCGCCATGAGGATGCAGGGCTAACCCACTGCGCCACCGTACTGCCCTCATCCATCTTTTATGAGACGTCTTTTGTTCTTTAAATGGGTCGAGCACCACACCAAAGTAATCACCCTCCATATTAAATCTTACCACCTGGGGATTGGCAAGCTAATTGACTATGAGAACTCAATAATGGGGCCCAACCCTGATACCTTTATATGGACACTGGCTTCATGGACTGGGAGCAGGAGTGGAGGACCATATTTTTTCCCCTTCCCCAACTCAGTGACACTGAGGCCAACTGCAGTACCCATCTCACCAGCTCAGCTGTCCATTGGATAACCTTGCTTAGCCATTGGTGAGATTTAGAATAGGTGTTAGTTTTTCAGTGCTAAGTGCCAGAGAGAATAAACAGAAGGCTGGAAGTTATGTATGAACTTAATGGATGTTTTTGTTGTCTGGAATGGGTTGTCTCTTTTTACCTGTCTCCCGTGACACTTTTTTTTCATTCACAATGTTTTGCCGTCACATGGATAATTTTGTTCGGTGGGATAATAAAAAGAGGATGAATTCAGATGAATATAAATAGATCAATGTCATAATAACCTTTTGTTGCTCGAGTTTCAGTAACAGTAGTAATTGATGTTGATCTCAAGAGCTTAGGGAGTTGTTTGCCATCTCATATTATTGCATCAAAGCCATTCTTTTAGTTCCTAATTGAAGCGATATGTGATACTGCCATCACGCGGCCTTCTTCTATTTCAGTACTTTTTTGAATGCCCCACCTTTCAAGGCTGTTTTTATATTTCTTCAAGGGACCACTGTCCCTGAAGTGGGAGAAGATGGTGGCCTGGTGGTACTATCGCGGGACTAGTAATCCGGAGACCCAGGCTAAAAATGCACTGGAGATATGGGGCGGGATTCTCCATTTCTGAGACGTAAGTGTTGAAGGCGACGTAGAATTCGTGGACTTTCATGGCAATAAAACTGGCGCCGAACCTGGGTCGATTCAACAACTGTTGAGGAGCTAGCAACACAATCGATTCAAACGAAAAACGGTGAGGGATTCGTGATTGACATTCGGGAGGCTGGCAAGCTACAGGCGCATAATACGCATTACAACCCCCTCGCACACTCATCCCAGTCGAGGGCGGCACTGTAGCACAATGGTTAGCACAATTTCTTCACAGCTCCAGGGTCCCAGGTTCGATTCCTGGCTTGGGTCATTGTCTGTGCGGAGTTTGCACATTCACTCCGTGTCTGCGTGGGTTTCCTCCGGGTGCTCCGGTTTCCTCCCATAGTCCAAAGATGTGCAGGTTAGGTGGATTGGCCATGTAAATTTCCCATAGGTTAGGTGGGTGTGGTGGTATGTATTAGGGGTAGTATGGTACCTGTAAAGCCGAGAGGCTATTGGCTGACAGGTCCAAGGTCCTGGTTGGATCTGCCGCCTGCTGGCTCCGCCCTGAAAGCGGAGCATAAGAGCTCGGGTTCTCCCAGCAGCCGCGTTCTGTAACTGAGCTGCTGGGAAACAAGTCTTGCTGAATAAATCCTCGATTGATTTAATCTCTTCTCGAATTGAGTGAGTAATTGTTGCGCTACAATTTATTAAGCAAGCTTAAAAGACTATGGAGCTCCGGATTGCCCCAGAGTGTCTGCAAATCAGCCCCCATTCAGCAAACTCGGCAGCCGTGTTTAAACACTGGCTAGCATGCTTCGAAGGGTACCTTCGAACGGCCCCCGGCCGGACCATGGAAGATCAGAAAATGCAGGTCCTGCATTCCAGGGTGAGCCCGGAGATCTACTCACTCATCGAAGACGCGGAGGATTTCCCGATGGCGCTCGCCATGCTGAAAGGAGTCTACATTCTGCCCATAAACCAGGTCTAAGCCCGCCAGCAATTCGCGACGAGACGGCAAATCCCCGGAGAATCACTCAACGAATTCTGCAGCGCGCTCTTGATTCTGGGAATGAACTGCAACTGCCCGTCGGTGAGCGCAAACGAGCACACGGAGCTCCTAATTAGGAGTTTTGTGGCAGGTATGACTTCTTCTCAAATTCGCCAAAGACTGTTAGAAAGAGACTTGTTAGGACTCACAGAGGCACGGGCCCTTGCGGCCTCCCTCGACGTGGCCTCACAAAATGCCCGCGCCTACGGCCAAGACCGCGCGGCAGCCCCTTGGGCTCCGTGGACCCCCGTTGCGACGGACTCCCGGCACCCCCCACCCCCCCGCAAGCCTGCGCGGCTAGAGCACCAGACCATCTCGGTGGGCCCCGCTGCTATTTTTGCGGGCAGGCGAAACACCCCCAGCAGCGCTGCCCGGCCCTCGTAGCTATTTGTAAAAGCTGTGGCAAAAAGGGGCATTACGCAGCGGTGTGCCAGTCCCGGGGGGTCGCCGCAATCTCCGGGGGAGAACAGGGACAGCAGACTCAACCCCCCAGCGCTCCATGTGCGGCCCGCGGGCTCCGCCATTTTGGGCCCCGAACACCACGAGGGAAGGATGGGCGCCACCATCTTGTGACCCCCCCCCCCCCCCGGCCATATGCGATCCATGGGGGGGCCATTTTGTCCACCGCCGACCACGTGCGATCCATGGACGCCGCCATCTTGGCTGATAGCCAAGGACCCCAGCATAGACGGCTCCACGGGGCCAGAGGAAAATGCCACGGTGCAGCAACCTAGACTGGCTTCGATGACCCTGGACCAATCGCGGCCCCGGACGCTCCAAACGGCAACGACAACGGTGCTGGTCAACGTGTACGTGACGCCATGCCTAATCGACTCTGGGAGCACGGAAAGTTTTATCCTCCCGGACACGATAAGATGCTGTTTTCTCTCTATTCGTCCCGAGTACCCAAAAGATTTCCCTGGCTGCGGGGTCCCATTCAGTAGAGACCAAAGGGTTCTGCATCGCGAACCTAATGGTGCAAGGGAGGGAGTTTAAGAATTATAGGCTTTATGTCCTTCCCCAACTCTGCGCTCCCACTCTCTTGGGGTTAGATTTCCAGTGTAACCTCCAGAGCCTTACGTTCCAATTCGGCAGCCCAATACCCCCACTCACTATCTGCAGCCGCGCGACCCTCAAGGTTGAACCGCCTTCCTTTGTTTGCGAATCTCACCCCAGATTGCAAACCCGTCGCCACTAGGAGCAGACGGTACAGCGCCCAGGACCGAACATTTATCCGGTCTGAAGTCCAGTGGCTGCTGAAGGAAGGCATAATCCAGGCCAGCAATAGTCTGTGGAGAGCCCAGGTGGTAGTTGTGAAGACCGGGGAGAAGCAGAGGATGGTCGTAGACTATAGTCAGACCATCAATAGGTACACGCAGCTCGATGCGTACCCTCTCCCCCGCATATCCAACATGGTCAATCGGAGTGCCCAGTACAAGGTCTTTTCCACCGTGGACCTCAAGTCCGCATACCACCAGCTCCCCATCCGCCCGAGTGACCGCAAGTACATGGCCTTCGAAGCAGACGGGTGGCTCTACCACTTCTTAAGTGTCCCATTCGGCGCCACGAACGGGGTCTCGGTCTTCCAACGGGAAATGGACCGAATGGTTGACCAGCACGGGTTGCGGGCCACGTTCCCATGCCTCGACAATGTAACCATCTGCGGCCATGACCAGCAGGACCACGACACCAACCTCTGCAAATTCCTCCAGACCGCTAACGCCCTGAACCTCACCTATAATGAGGAAAAATGCGTTTTTAGCACCAACCGTCTGGCCATCCTGGGATACGTAGTGCGCAATGGAGTTATAGGCTCCGACCCCGAGCGCATGCGCCCCCTCATGGAATTTCCCCTCCTCCACTGCTCCAAAGCCCTGAAACGCTGCCTGGGCTTCTTTTCGTATTACGCCCAGTGGGTTCCCCAGTAAGCAGACAAGGCCCGCCCGTTAATCCAGTCCACTACCTTCCCCCTGTCGACAGAGGCCCGCCAGGCCTTCAGCCGCATCAAAGCGGATATTGCAAAGGCCACGATGCGCGCCATCGACGAGTCCCTCCCCTTCCAGGTCGAGAGCGACACATCCGATGTAGCTCTGGCGGCCACTTTCAATCAAGCGGGCAGACCCGTGGCCTTTTTCTCCCGGACCCTCCACGCCTCAGAAATCCGCCACTCCTCAGTGGAAAAGGAAGCACAAGCCATAGTGGAAGCTGTGCGACATTGGAGGCATTACCTGGCCGGCAGGAGATTCACTCTCCTCACGGACCAACGGTCGGTAGCCTTTATGTTCGATAATGCACAGCGGGGCAAAATCAAGAATGACAAGATCTTGAGGTGGAGGATTGAGCTCTCCACCTATAACTATGAGTTCTTGTACCGTCCCGGAAAGCTGAATGAGCCGTCCGATGCCCTATCCCGCGGCACATGTGCCAACGCACAAGTAGACCGCCTCCAAGCCCTCCACAAGTCCTCTGCCACCCGGGGGTCACTCGATTCTACCATTTCGTGAAGTCCCGCAACCTCCCCTACTCGGTCGAGGCGGTCCGTACAGCCACCAGGAACTGCCAAATCTGCGCAAAGTGCAAACCGCACTTTTTCAGGCCAGATAGAGCGCACCTGATCAAGGCTTCCCGCCCCTTCGAACGCCTCAGTTTGGATTTCAAAGGCCCCCTCTCCTCCACTTACCGCAACGTATACTTCCTGAACGTGGTGGACGAGTACTCCCGTTTCCCCTTCGCCATCCCCTGCCCTGACATGACAGCGGCCACAGTCATTAAAGCCCTCAGCACCATCTTTACACTGTTCGGTTTCCCCGCGTACATCCATAGCGATCGGGGGTCCTCCTTCATGAGTGACGAGCTGCGTCAGTTCCTGCTCAGCAAGGGCATTGCCTCAAGCAGGACGACCAGCTACAACCCCCGGGAGAACGGGCAGGTAGAGAGGGAGAACGGTACGGTCTGGAAGACCGTCCTACTGGCCCAACGGTACAGAAATCTCCCAGTTTACCGGTGGCAGGAAGTCCTCCCGGATGCCCTCCACTCCATCCGGTCGGTGCTGTGTACCACCACTAATCAAATGCCCCACGAGCGCCTCCTTGTCTTCCCTAGGAATCCTCCTCCGGAAAGTCGCTGCCGACCTGGCTGGCAGCCCCAGGACCCATCTTGCTCCGGAAACATGTGCGGGCGCACAAATCGGACCCGTTGGTCGAGAGGGTTCACCTTCTAAACGCAAACCCCCAGTACGCCTACGTGGCGTACCCCGACGGCCGACAGGACACGGTCTCCCTGCGGGACCTGCCGCCCGCTGGAAACACACACACACCCCCAATACCGAGCACCCCCTCCCTGCCACCGGCGCACCCCGCCACCACTCCCTTCCCGGGGGGATCGGTCCTCCTCCCCTTCCCGCCCAGGAGTAAAGAAACAGGGACGAACAGCGCACCGCTCCCAGAGACGACAGTGCCCGAGCCAGCACCTGCACCACCACCGGGGCTGAGGCGATCGACAAGAACGACCAGGGCACCCGCTCGACTCGTGGAATCCGCATGACACAACAAGAAAAGGAAATCGAACTTGTAAATAATTCGGACAACCTGTACATAATTAACTGTTGGGCTAAATGTATAGCCACTGTGTGAAATCAGTTCCAGGACCAGCCTTGTAAACCCCTACCACCATGTGAACCACCACCCCGCCGGTTCTCTTTTGAACAAGGGGTGAATGTGGTGGTATGTATTATGGGTAGTATGGTACCTGTAAAGCCGAGAGGCTATTGGCTGACAAGTCCCGGGTCCTGGTTGGATCTGCTGCCTGCTGGCTCCGCCCTGAAGGCGGAGTATAAGAGCTCGAGTTCTCCCAGCAGCCGCATTCTGTAACTGAGTTGCTGGGGAACAAGTCTTGCTTAATAAAGCCTTGATTGATTTAATCTCTTCTCGACTTGAGTGAGTAATTGTTGCGCTACAGTGGGGTTACTGGGTTACGGGGACAGGGTGGAAGTGTGGGCTTAAGTAGGGTGCTCTTTCCAAGGGCCGGTGCAGACTCCATCCAGTTCACAATCCCTGCTCTCCATGCCTTCAGACTTCTGTCCTTTTTAACTGATGCATACACACACAGCTCCTTGTAAATGTGTCTTCTTTGGGGCCCCCAGCTGCAGAATCGAAACTACATAAAGGTTTCTGTGAGTGCTGCAACTGAAGCTGCTGGAGCAGAACAGGCTGCAACCTGACACCGCATCATTTAGGTTTAATCAGCACAATGTTCTACTATGTTCTACTTTATTTAAAGCTTTCATCACCATAGGAATCTCAACCAAAGTTTAACCTCATTGAAGTAGGCGGGGAAGTCAAATTACCGCTAACCACCTGCCTCCCCAAACAACTTTCCAGAATTGTGCAAGGTTTCACTTTGGAGGGAAAGGAAAAATTCGCAAAAAGAAAATGCAAGTTTTTCCTCAAAGCGCAGTTGCAAAGTTCTCCTTTTTACCTGGGTGTGGTAAACCACGGTATTGCATTGTATTGCATTGTGTTGTGTTGTACATACCTGGGCTTGTCCAGGCTGGCTCCGCCTATTGCTCCTCCCCTCGGGCTCATGTATAAAGGTGGCAAGTCTCCGCCTCCGACCCAGTTCGGGTCAGAGGCCAGGAGGCTTGCTGTTTTGTGTATTAAAGCCTCAGTTACATTCATCACTCGTCGTGTGTTATTGATGGTGTATCAATTTAATACACTAAACTTTAAGATGAACTCATCACTGAAGCCTGATCGCCTGGAGCTGGACCCACAGGCAGCCGACACCGCAGAAACTTTTGAGCACTGGCTAAGCTGCTTCGAAGCGTACCTCGCATCCTTCACCGAAGACTTCACAGACCTCCAGAAGAAGCAGATCCTCCACGCACGGGTGAGCCCGCAGGTCTTTCTTCTCATCAGGGATGCCCCCTCGTATGCGGAGGCAATAATGCTGCTGGAGGGACAATACGTGAAATCCGTTAACGAGGTGTATGCTAGGCACCTCCTCGCCACGGGACAGCAACGCCCTGGGGAATCCCTTGCAGAATCCGTGCGTGCCTTGCGTATACTCTGCCGTAACTGTGACTGCCGGGCGATATCAGCTACCCAGCACGCGGAGCTGCTGATCAGGGACGCTCATGCCGTAGGCATGAAATCAAACTATATCCGCCAGCGATTACTAGAAGGGCGGACACTCGGCCTCCCAGAGACAGTACATCTCTCCAACCCGCTGCAGGTGGCCTCCCAGAACATGGAGGCCGACACCTCCGACTGCACGGCACCCTCGTGGGCCTCGTGGACGCAGCCATCAATCGACCCGGGTGCGACGCAAGCCTGTGCCGCGCTGCGGCCTGCCAACGACGGAGGCCCGATGTGCTACTTTTGTGGCCAGAGTAATCACCCCAGACAACGCTGCCCAGCACGGAACGCAACTTGCAACGGCTGTTGGAAGAAGGACCACTTGGCAAAAGCCTGCCAGGCCCGATCTCCCCCAAAACTTCTAGGTCCAGCAGCGCTGCCTGCTGCCTGTCGGGGCTGCCCCCAGCTGCCGCACCACCTACCATGTGCAACTCGTGGGCGCTGCCACCTTTAACGTATCCTCCAACCGCCACGCGCGACCCACGGGGCCGCCATCTTGGACGCCATCGCCGCTGCCACCCGCCATGCGATACCCATGGGGGCCGCCATCCTACCCGCGACCCAGAAAATCTCCCTGGCTTCCGGAACCCACGCAGTAGAAATCCGGAGGTACTGTGTCGCCACCCTTAGTGTTCAAGGCATAGAGTACGCTAACTTCAAACTCTATGTCCTTCCCCATTTCTGCGCTGCCCTATTACTGGGGCTCGATTTCCAATGCCACCTCCAGAGCCTTACATTAAAGTTCAGCGGACCCCTGCCCCCTCTCACCGTCTGTAGCCTCGCGACCCTTAAGGTCACCCCACCCTCGCTCTTCGCAAATCTTACCCGGACTGTAGGGACAGGTCCTTTATAAGGTCGGAGGTCCAGCGACTCCTGCGAGAGGGGATTATTGAGGCTAGTAACAGCCCCTGGAGAGCTCATGTGGTGGTCGTCAATACTGGGGAGAAGCACCGGATGGTCATCGATTACAGCCAGACCATCAACCGGTACACTCAGCTCGATGCGCACCCCCTCCCCTGCATATCTGACATGGTCAATCAGATTGCGCAGTATCGAGTCTTCTCCACGGTTGACTTGAAGTCCGCGTATCACCAGCTCCCTATCTGCCCGGAGGACCGCAAATACACTGCCTTCGAGGCAGATGGCCGCCTCTACCACTTCCTCAGGGTCCCCTTCGGCGTCACCAATGGGGTCTCGGTCTTCCAAAGAGAAATGGACCAAATGGTTGACCAGTATGGGCTGCAGGCCACGTTCCCGCACTTAGACAATGACCAGCAGGACCATGACGAGAACCTCCGGCACTTCCTACACACCGCTAAACTCCTGAGCCTCACCTATAATAGAGAAAAATGAGTCTTCCGTACAACCCGCCTAGCCATCCTCAGCTACGTCGTGGAACACGAAGTCCGAGGGCCCGACACCGACCGCATGCGCCCCCTCCTGGAACTCCCCCTCCCCCACTGCCCCAAAGCCTTGAAGAGATGCCTGGGGTTCTTCTCGTACTATGCCCAGTGGGTCCCCAATTATGCGGACAAGGCCCGTCCACTGATCAAATCCACTGTTTTCCCCTGATGGCTGAGGCCCGACTGGTCTTCAACCACATCAAGGCAGATATTGCCAAAGCCGCGATGCCCACTGTGGACGAATCCATCCCATGTCAGGTGGAGAGCGATGCGTCGGACTTTGCTCTGGCCGCTACACTCAACCAGGCGGGCAGGGCCGTGGCTTTCTTCTCCCGTACCATCCATGCCTCCGAAATTCGACACTCCTCCATCGAAAAGGAAGCCCAAGCCATCGTAGATGCTTTGCGACATTGGAGGCATTACCTGGCTGGCAGGCGATTCACTCTCCTCACTGACCAACGGTCGGTTGCCTTCATGTTCAATAACACACAATGGGGCAAGATCAAGAACGACAAGATTCTGAGGTGGAGGATCGAGCTCTCCACCTACAGCTATGATATCTTGTATCGACCCGGGAAGCTCAATGAGCCCCCAGATGCCCTATCCCGCGGTACATGTGCCAGCGCACAAGTAGACCGACTCCGGGCCCTCCACAATGACCTTTGTCACCCGGGGGTCACCCGTTTTTTTCACTTCATCAAGGCTCGCAACCTGCCTCACTCCAGCGAGGAGGTCAGGACCATGACCAGGGACTGCCAGGTCTGCGCGGAGTGCAAACCGCACTTCTATCGGCCAGACAGAGCACACCTGGTAAAGGCCTCCCGCCCCTTTGAGCGCCTCAGCATCGACTTCAAAGGGCCCCTCCCCTCCACTGACCGTAACGTGTACTTCCTCAACATCGTTGACGAGTACTCAAGATTCCCTTTTGCCATCCCATGCCCTGACATGACCTCTGCCTCTTGCCACCAAGGCCCTGCACGGTCTTATCGCCCTGTTCAGGTTCCCCACCTACATCCACAGTGATCGGGGATCCTCCTTCATGAGCGACGTGTTGTGTCAGTTCCTGCTCAGCAAGGGCATCGCCTCCAGCAGAACGACCAGCTATAACCCCCCGGTGAAACGGACAGGTGGAGAGGGAGAACGCAACGGTCTGGAAGGCCATCCTCCTGGCCCTACGGTCTAGAAGTCTCCCAGTCTCCCCCTGGCAGGAGGTTCTCTCCGATACGCGTCACTCCATCCGGTCGCTCCTGTATACAGACACCAACGCGACTCATCACGAGCGTATGTTTGCTTTCCCTGGAAATCCACCTCCGGGGTCTCGCTCCCGTCCTGGCTGGCAGTCCCAGGGCCCGTCCTCCTCCGGAAGCATGCGAGGACCCATAATTCCGACCCTCTCGTCGAGAAAGTCCTGCTCCTCCATGCAAATCCACAATCTGCCTACGTGGCACATCAGGACGGGCAACAGGACACAGTGTCCCTTCAGGATTTGGCACCTGCAGGTTCCCCAGCGATCATCACCACCACCACCCCGACCCTACACCATCTTTCCCCACCCCTGCCCACCTACCTCACGAATTAGCACCCACAGGCAACAATCACCACCACCTCCGCCCATACACCGCCTCCCCCCTTCACCGACTTAACATCTGGGTGAAGAAGAGGACAACACGCTCCCGGACGCGCAGGTCTCGACACCGGTGCCCACACCACAGCCGGGACTGAGGCAATCACGGCGAAAGGTCAAGGCCCCCAACAGACTTGACCTTTAAGACCACTTCACCCCCGCCGGACTCTTTTTTAAACAGGGGGTGAATGTGGTAAACCACGGTATTGCATTGTACTGCATTGCGTTGTGTAGTACATGCCTGGGCTTGTCCAGGCTGGCTCTGCCTGTGGCTCCTCCCCTCGGGCTCATGTATGAAGGTGGCAAGTCTCCGCATCTGCCCCAGTTCGGGTCAGAGGCCAGGAGGCTTGCTGTTTGTGTATTAAAGCCTCAGTCACATTCATCACTCATCGTGTGCTTATTGAAGTCATATTACTGGGGTTCATGATGCATTGGTTGTTCAATATTAGGCGAGTCTTGTATGTTTTGTAGTGGCTCTGTCAATACCAGCAGCAACAAAGGCCAGCAGCAGGTTACCTGCTTTTTGATTATTGTTGAAACATAGGCCAAGGTGATCAATGTGGAGAGGGAGAGATCATCGACAATGGTCGAGGGTGGTGAGGGGTTGGGAATGAGGGAGGGATGGGTTGCTGCTGGTGAGGGTTGGGTGTGAGTGGTGGTGAGCTGCCTTCTTGAACCGCTGCCATACGCTTGGCGTTGGAACTCACAGTGCTGTGAGGGAGAGAGTTTCAGATTTTTGACCGAGTGATAGTGAAGGAATAGCAATATAATTCCACGTCAGGATGGTATCTGGCTTCAGGGGGAAATTGCAGTGGTCCTGTTTCCATGTGTCTTCAGTTAAGGACAAGATGCATTTGACTTTTATCCTCAATTGCTTTTGTCAAAAATTTGAAACTTTCAAACGTGAAGGGGCTGGATTTTCCGATTCTGGGGCTATGTCCCCACGCCCACGTGGGAATGGTGGCGTTTTACGCATGCACACGGCGGCGGCCTGCAGCGACCTGCTACATGGCGGGCGCAGCCTGCGGACCCGGCCCGCAAAATAGTGCCCCCCCCTTTGGCCTGCTCGCACGCCCCGGACCAACCCCCCCACAATACCCCCAGCCACAAATAATGTCCCCCCTGCCCGCGGATCAGCCCTCCCCCGACTGTGGCGGCACTGGACTGTGTTTGCAGCCGCCACGCTGAGTTCCCGATGGATGAGACCATGAGAGACCCGTTGGCAACTCGGCCAGTCGGGGATGGAGCATCGGGGCGGGGGGGGGGGCCTCAGGCAATGTCCTGAGGCCGTCGATAAGTGGCAGTATGCTGCTTTGGAGAATCGCAAAAGCAGCACTGCTTTTGGTCGGAAACTTGGATTCTCCGGCCGTTCACGGAACGCAACTTTGCCGTCGGCAACCGGTGAATCCAGCCCAAGGAGTTCCACTCCCCAGTGCACCACCCCCTAACCCCTGCCTCCACCCCTGTTTATATCTACTCATTGTTAATCCTTGGTGCAAATGCATGACTTCTCTCATGAGATGAACAAAATACTGCGAATGATGGAATCTGAAACAAGGACAGAGGATGCTGGAAAAACTCAGCAAGTCTGTCCGAATCTGGAGAGAGAGAAACAGATTAACGTTTTGAATCTGTTTGGCTCTTTGTCATGAGAGAGAGAATGTGTTATCTTTTAAAGCGTAGCTGTGAGAGATTACTGGTGCGATTCAGCGACATTGTTGCAGCGAGCGCAGATCCTGGCGCAATGGGTGAATCTCGAGCGAGCCCTAATTCGGGACCTGCACCGAGTTCCCGGCCGATCGCAAGTTACCCAACTCGCTCCGTCCGGCATTGTCCTCATCGACCTCCTCAGCTCGGGCGGTGGTGTGGCGGACACGGACGTCTTGGTTGAGGGTACGTCCGGGAGCACGGCGGTTGGAGCCTTGGTCCAGGTCGGGGTAGGGGAACGGGGCGCAGGGGGAATAGGTGGGGCCGGGGGTAGCGGTGCCGCCGCCGGCAGGGTGTGTAAAGGGGGGGCACTAGGGTGGGGCGCGCCGTAGGTACTCACCAACGGGGGTGGAGCCGGGAGGGGGTGTGTTGTAGGGGGTGCCGGGTCCTGCAGGGGAGCAGCGCGGGTAGGTGCGTCTGTAGTGGGGGATCCAGCGGGTGCCAGATCCCGGAAGGAAACCGTATCTTGCCTGCCATCGGGGTACTCAACGTAGGCATAACTGGGGTTGGCGTGGAGTAATCGAACCTTCTCAACCAGGGGTCCGTTTTATGGCTCCTCGTGTGTCTCCGGAGAAGAACAGGTCCCGGAGCCGTCAGCCCAGGTGGAAGCGAGACCCCGGAGGTAGACTTCCTGGGGAAGACAAACAATCGGTTGTGAGGGGTCTCATTCGTGGCTGTGCAGAGGAGCGACCTAATGAAGTGTAGGGCATTGGGCAGGACCTCCTGCCAGCGGGTAGTTGGGAGACTTCTCGACTGTAGGGTCAGAAGGACAGCCTTCTAAACTGTCACGTTCTCCCTCTCCACCTGTCCGTTTCCCCGCGGGTTATAACTGGTCTTTCTGCTCGAGGCGATGCCTTTGCTGAGCAGATACTGATGCAGTTTATCACTCATGAACGATGTACCCTGGTCGCTGTGGATATAAGCAGGGAAACCGAACAGGGTGAAGATGCTGTGCAGTGCCTTAATCACGGTGGCTGAGGTCATGTCGGGGCAGGGAATGGCGAATGGGAAGCGGGAGAACTCATCGCTAATGGTGAGGAAATAGGCATTACGATTGGTGGACGGGAGGGGCCCCTTGAAGTCCACGCACGGTCGCTCAAAGGGCCCCGAAGCCTTCACGAGCCGAGCCTTGTCTGGCCGGTAGAAGTGCGCTTTGCACTCCGCACAGATCTGGCAGGCCCTGATCATGGCCTTGACCTCCTTGGTTGAGTAAGGTAGGTTGCGGGACTTGATAAAGTGGATGAGCCGGGTAACCCCCGGGTGGCAGAGGTCATTGTGGATGGCTTGCAGGCGGTCCTCCTGCGCGTTGGCGCACGTGCCCCGGGACAGGGCACCTGGAGGCTCGTTGAGCTCCCCTGGACGATACTTGATATCGTATGTGTCGGTGGAGAGTTCGATCCTCCACCTCAAAATCGTTTTTTATTTTGCCCCGTTGCGTGTTGTCGAACATATAGGTGACCGACCGTTGGTCGGTGACGAGGGTGAACCTCCTACCGGCTAGGTAGTGCCTCCAGTGCCGTACAGCCTCCACAATGGCTTGTGCCTCCTTCTCGACTGCAGAGTGTCGAACCTCGGAGGCGGTGAGGGTCCGGGAGAAGAACGCTACTGGTCTGCCTGCCTGATTGAGGGTAGCAGCCAGGACGATGTCTGATGCATCGCTCTCTACCTGGAAGGGGATAGTTTTGTCCATCGCGCGCATAGCGGCCTTGACGATATCGGCCTTGATGCGGTTGAAGGCCAATTGAGCCTCAGCCGAGGGGGGAAATATGGTGGTCTTTATGAGTGGGTGGGCTTTGTCCGCATATTTGGGGCTCACTGGGCGTAGTAGGAGAAGAGCCCCAAGCACCATTTGAGGGCCTTGAGGCTGCAGGGGAGGGGGAGTTCCTTAAGGGGGCGCACGCGGTTGGGGTAGGTAGGACCCCGTTTTCCACGACATTGCCGAGGATGGCTAGCCGGGTTGTGTGGAAAATGCATTTTTCCTCATTATAGGTCAGGTTAAGGGCTCGGGCGGTCCGGAGGAACTTTGAGGTTAGCGTCATGGTCCTGCTGGTCATGGCCGCAGATGGTGACATTGTCCAAGTATGGGTATGTAGCCCGAAAACCGTACTGGTCCACCATTTGATCCATCGCCCTTTGAAAGACAGAGACCCCATTTGTGACGCCGAAGGGGACCCTGAGGAAGTGGAAGAGCCGGCCGGCTGCTTCAAAGGCAGTACAGGGGCGGTCTTTTGGTCGGATGGGGAACTGGTGGTAGGCGGATTTGAGGTCAACCGTGGAAAATACTCGGTATTGGGCGATCCGATTTACCATTTCTGCTATGCAAGGAAGGGGGTACGCATCAAGCTGCGTGAAGCGGTTTATGGTCTGGCGACCATCCACGACCATCCGTTTCTTATCCCCGGACCGGACTACCACCACTTGTGCTCTCCAAGGGCTGTTGCTAGCCTCGGTGACCCCCTCTCCCAGTAAATGCTGGACCTCTGACTTGATAAAAGTCATATCTTGGGCACTGTACCGCCGGCTCCTGGTGGCGACTGGCTTACAGTCGGGAGTGAGGTTCGCGAATAGCGAGGGGGGTGCGACTTTCAGTGTCGCAAGGCTGCATACCGTGATGGGGGGGAAAGGGTCCGCCGAACTTCAGCATCAGGCTTCGGTGGCTGCACTGGAAATCCAGTCCGAGCAGCAGGGGTGCGCAGAGATGGGGGAGGATATAAAATTTGAAACAAGTGTGCTTGGCGCCCTGGATCGAGAAATCCGCAATACAGTACCCATTGATTTGTACCGAGTGGGACCCGGATGAGAGGGCTATGGTTTGGGACACGGGATGGATGCGCAAGGAGCAGCGCCTTACCGTTTCTGGATGGATAAATCTCTCCGTGCTCCCGGAGTCGAAGAGGCATGCAGTGTCGCGCCCATTGACTTGGACCTTTATCATTGAGTTTTGCAGATGTTTTGGCCGAGTTTGGTTGAGGGTGATCGCTCTCACTCGCGGATAGCCCGAGTCCTCAGCCGAGTCGGACTCGTAAAATGGCCGCCGCCGCCGTCGGTTGCACGTGTCGGGTCGAGAAGATGGCCACCAACAAGATGGCCGCTCCCATGATTCACACGGGGCTAATGATGCGTCAGAAGGGAGCGTGTCGGGTCGGTGCGCAGCCGCATTGCGAGGCCTGCGGGTCTGAGAGCCCGATTTTCGGGCCGGCTGTTCTTTGTTCTTCTGACCCCTGGGCCTGGCCAGGCAGACCCTTGCAAAATGCCCCTTCTTCCCACAGTCGCTGCAGATCGCGGAGCGGGCTGGGCAGCGTGGGCGTGGATGCTGGCCCTGCCCGCAGAAGTAGCACGTTGTGCCCCCAGGATGAGTGGGTCGCTGCGCGGCACAGGCCTGTAATGTGGCTGAGTCTGAGGAAGTCCGAGGGGGGCTCGCAGAGTCCGGGGGGTACGTACCCAAATTATGTCGGGCCACCTCCAGCGAGGAGGCGAGCGTTAGCGTGTCCTGGAGGTCTTTTGCCCCGTTTTCGAGCAGCCGCTGCCGGATGTAGGTCCAGCGGATGCCGCTCACGAAAGCGTCTCTGATGTGCAGGTTCACATGGGTTTCCCTTGTCACATCCTGGTGGTCACAGTCCCTGGCAAGCGCGGTGAGTTTTTCAGCGAATTTGTCTAGCGATTCCCCCGAGCGCTGCCGGCAGGTAGAGAGCAGATGCCTGGCATGTACCTCGTTGATGGGTTTGACGAACCGCTTGCGGAGTAGCTCGACTGCCTCATCATAAGTCGTCGCCTTTTCACGCGTGGCGGAGATTCTGTGACTCACCCGTGCGTGGAGTAGGCGCAGCTTGTGTGGCCCCAGGATGGGAGTCTCTGAGGAGTCCAGGTAGGCCTCGAAGCATCGGAGCCAGTATTAAAAAATTTCCTTTGCCTCCGGTGTCCGTGCTTCCAGGTTGAGTTTCTCTGGTTTTAGGCCTGCGTCCATCCTGATGTAGTTTAGCTTATTAAATTGTTGTACCCTTAATAATGACGCTTAGAGTGTAAACGGTAAAGAAGGCTTTAATAAGCTAAGAACTAGCCTGGTGCTGAGACGTGTGCTAACAGAGGTGCCGCTCACAAGGCGGCCCCTTATATACGGCTCGCAGATGGGCGGAGCCGGAAGCAGAGCCCCCTAGGGTTCCAAGCCCGGTCTTAAAGGAGACATCACCTTACATGATGACAAGGGTACAGTATTACAGTAACCGCTCATCACAGGCATGATCTGGATCTCGCCCTCGCTGGGTGCCAGGCTAGCAGTGCCAGGGTCCCAGGTTCCAGATTGGGCCGGGGGCCTTGCCAGGTAGAGGGGGACTGAGGTGGGCGTTCCCGGGGGCTTCCCCAAGATTGAGATGGTGAGGGGGGTCATAAAAATGGGGGGGGGGGCCTGAAACGGAATGGGGGGGAGATCAGGAATGCCGGACAAAATGGCACCCCCATCTGCAAGGAGCCTTTCATGGAATCCCTCTAAGTGCAGTCTCGGCAGGGAGAAACTCTCCGAGGCCAAGGAAAAGACAAAGTGCCGTTGGATAGCGGGACATTTCTCAGCACTGCAGCTGCCTAAAAACACCCCATGAAACGCACCGCTCAGCGGATGTTATTATGTTACTTGAGTCTGCTGAATCGCGCCCTGTAACAAAATGTAGCAACTTTAAGAACAAAAGACAGATGGCCTGGTGTGGGAGGAAGGGAGGGAGTGCGTGGGGGTCGGGGGGCGGAGGGGGGGTGCTGTTTGTACTGAGGCAAAACATCTTTGGAAGATTAAAAAAGGGGGTTTAAGATAGAGGAGAAAGGTCACAATCTAAAACGGCCAAACTCAACTTAACTTCATTTATTCATCTATAAAAGCTACAGGGGTGGATGAAAGAGAAATTAACTTGACCGAATATTGACTAGGTGTCCTTGGTTTCTGTATTGTCTGATGTTAATTCAGTTGCACATGTTTAGTGAAGTACAGGGCATTGGGACTAGATGAGAAAGTCAACATTTGATCCTCTGTCAAAGTCAGAACACTATCACTTTACCACAGTTCAGTGATTCTCTCAGTGCAGCCCAGCACTGACTGACCAGCATGTTAACTGTTTGCAACCAGACACTGCGTTGATTTGCAGACATCCTGGAACATTCCCAAAAAAGCAACTTAATCCTGAGTTGACACACTACATTGCGATTTAGGATGTATAAATTAAAGAAAGTACACACCTGCATTTGTCTTCATGTAGGTTGTCATTTTCAATATAATTTTCACATTGTCCAAATGAGAGTTGCAAAAATTTTGCTGGTCTGATCTGGCATCTGAAGCTTTTCAGTGATTTTTAAAGAGGCTTTCACTACTGCAGGTCTCCAACTGATCATTAGATTGTAGGAACATAGGAAGGGGATTTTAAATAAATTAGTTTACGGGGTGTGGGGTGTCGTGTTGGGTGTTCTGATGCACAAATGATCCAAAACAGCTGTAGATGGTACAACTCTGTTTTATTGTCTAAACAACGGTAACAACTAACTGCTGGCTTGGGTACGTGCTTCACCAGCTAACCTGTGGACCCAGCCCTATCACTATCTTAGTGAGGCACTCAGCACATGGTCTATGTCTGAGTGGCACGCTGTGAGCTCTGTGCTCTGAGCTATCTCCTGGTAGAATGAGCGGGAACTGTGGTGTTCCCTGTTTTATAGTGCGTGTGCTCTCACTGGTGATTGGCTGCGATGTTATGTGTGCTGATTGGTCCAACTGCCTGTCCATCAGTGTGTGTGTGATTGCACCATGATATGCTGATCTGGATATCATGACATCCCCCCCCCCCCTTTCACAAAGGATATGTGCCTACATGCTAATAAATAGAAATGTGTACTGAGTGCATCTGAGTCTGTGTGTGCAATATTTACAACTTGTACATGAGGCTAAACTATATACAGAGGAAGGTGTCAGGTGCAACAGAGCAACGAGGTTGTACCAATAACAGAACAAATGCAATCAGCAAACGACGAGAGAAAACTTCTGGAACAATGAATGACAAGAAAAGAAACTAGTTAACAGTACTGTAAAACAATTCAGTGAGTCCAATGTGCTAACAGGCTCATAAGACAAGTCTCTCAGGTGGGCAACGAATTCGGGTTGACCGTTAGGGTGGCACACCACTCATCGCCCGGATCAATGCTGTGCACTGGCAGCGGCTGGTGGTTCCGACTTGGGGACATCCGGTTCTTGTGGATTACTGCAACGCGGAAGGGGTCCCTGTTATCGGTATTGCTGGTCTGCATACTATCTTGATATGACTCAGTGTAGGGGGGCTGAATCGCCCGCACCTCCCTGCGAGGCTGGCGGAATTGTTGGGAGTTGACAGGTTGAGCTGCTCGACAGCAGACAGCATAGTGGCCCATCCTGCCACGGCAGAGGCATTGTCGCGCTTTGGCCGGACATTGCCGCTTTAAGTGGGCGGAGCCACAGTTGCCGCACGTCGTGACGGCATGGCGTTCTTTGCACCACCGCACATGCGCGGTGCGGTCCTGCGTAGAGCGGGCCTGCGCATCACGTCCCTCTGCGTCAACGTCCCCTCTTTTGGCGCATACAAGCACGGGAGGCCTTGGAAAGCGTGCAAAATGGCCGCCCTCGTCCGGGCCGCGGGCCGGGAGGAACTCTATCGACTGGACCCGCTCTGCCTCGTAGGACCCGTGCCATGCCGTTTCGGCCGCCTGGATTTGGGAGTACCGGCTGGTCGCGTTCTCATTGAGGACGCAGGTCTCGATGGCAGTCGCTAGGGTGAGGCGCTTTATTTTAAGGAGCTGCTGGCATAGGGTGTCCGAGGTGACCCCAAAAACTATCTGATCCCGTATCATGGGGTCGGAGGTGGCCTCATAGCCGCAGGACTGCGCGAGGATTCGGAGGTGTGTCAAGTAAGATTGGAAAGGCTCATCCTTACCCTGCAGGCGCTGCTGGAATAGGTACCTCTCGAAGCTCTCATTGACTTCCACGCTGAAGTGTTCCTCGAACTTCAGAAGCACAATCTTATATTTTGTTTTGTCCTCGCCTTCCACAAATGCCAGGGAGTTATAGATGTGGATGGCGTGTTGCCCCGCCGTGGAGGGGAGAAGGGCGATCTTCCTGGTGTCCGATGCATTCTCCCTGTCTGTGGCTTCTAGGAAGAGCTGGAAGCGCTGTTTAAACAGCTTCCAGTTTACGCCAAGATTTCCAGCGATTCGGAGCGGCTGCGGCAGGCTGATGTTTTCCATGGAGCAGGATGGCGGATTTCTGAAAGGCTGCAGGTAGGTCTCACAGTCGCTGGTTAGCGTCCACTACTGGTATCATGTCATGTTGGGTGTTCTGATGCACAAATGATCCAACACGGCTGTAGATGGTACAACTCTGTTTTATTGTCTAAACAATGGTAACAACTTACTGCTGGCTTGGGTACGTGCTTCACCAGCTAACCTGTGGACCCAGCCCTATCACTATCTTAGTGAGGCACTCAGCACATGGTCTATGTCTGAGTGGCACGCTGTGAGCTCTGTGCTCTGAGCTATCTCCTGGTAGAATGAGCGGGAACTGTGGTGTTCCCTGTTTTATAGTGCGTGTGCTCTCACTGGTGATTGGCTGCGATGTTATGTGTGTGCTGGTTGGTCCAACTGCCTGTCCATCAGTGTGTGTGTGATTGCACCATGATATGCTGATGTGGATATCATGACATGGGGGTCGCTGACTAGGCCAGCATTTATTGCACATCCTTAGTTGCCCTTAAGAAGGTGGTGGTGATTTGCCTTCTTGAACCGGTGCAGTCCCTGAGGTGTAGGTAGACAAATAGTGCTGTTAGGGAGGGAGTTCCAGGAAATTGCCACAGTGAAGGAACGGCGATATATTTCCAAGTTCGGGTGTTGAGTGACTTGGAGGGAAACCTCCAGGTCGCGGGGCGCCAAGATATCTGCTGCTCTTGTCCTTCTAGATAGAAGTGGTTGTGGGTTTGGAAGGTATTGCCGACGGAACCTTGGCGAGTTACTGCAGTGCATCTTGTAGATGGTCCACACGGCTGCCACTGTTCGTTGGTGGGTGTAGGAATTGAATGTTTGTGGAAGAAGTAGCAATCAAGCCCTTGCTACTGGTTCTGCTGGTCAATGGCTGATTTATGACTGAGCTCCATTTTCAGTACCCGCCTTTGCCCCATATCTCTTGTTATCTTTGGTTAGCAAAACTCTCAGATTTGGGGCGGGATTCTCCGTGAACCGGCGGGGCAGGCCACGGCGGTGCCGAGGAGTGGCGTGAACCACTCCGGTGGCGGGCCGCGCCGAAGGTGCGGAATCCTGCGCACCTTCAGGGGCTAGGCCGTCGCCGGAGTGTTTGGCGCCGCGCAAGTCGGCGCGGAAGGGCTTGGTGCCAACCGCCGCCAAATGAAATGAAATGAAAATGAAAATCGCTTATTGTCACAAGTAGGCTTCACTGAAGTTACTGTGAAAAGCCCCTAGTCGCCACATTCCGGTGCCTATTTGGGGAGGCTGGTACGGGAATTGAACCGTGCTGCTGGCCTGCCTTGGTCTGCTGTAAAAGCCAGCGATTTAGCCCAGTGTGCTAAACCAGGGCCTCCACCGGCCGGCGCGAGTTGACGCATGTGCGGGAGCACCAGCGTGTGCTGCCGTCATCCCAGCGCATGCGCAGGGGGGTTCGTCTCCGCACCGGCCATGGCGGAGGTTGACAGCGGCCGGTGCAAAGGAAAGAGTGCCCCCATGGCACAGGCCCGCCCGCGGATCGTGGGCCCCGATCGCGGATCAGACCATCGTGGGGGCATCCCCCGGGGCCAGATTGCGCCCCCCCCCCCCCCAAGGACTCTGCAGGCCGCTTGTGGAGCCAGGCGGCCTGGAGCCAGGTTGTGATTTACGCCGGCGGGACCCGCCAAAAACGGATGGCCATTTGGCCCATCGTAGGCTGGAGAATCGCAGGGGGGGGGGGGCCGCTGCCAGCAGCCGCCAAAAACTCCGGCGCTGGAGAATTCGGCAGCCGGCGGGGGCGGGAATCACGCCGCCCCCTGGCGATTCTCCGACCCAGCGGGGGGGGTCGGAGAATCCCGCCCTTAAAATTTACAATTGATCTCGCATCAATTGCCTTTCACTGAAAAGGGTTCAAAACGTCTTCTCACCTTTGTGTGCAGACGTGTTTCCTAGTAACTCACCCAAAAGGTCGGGTTCTGATTATCAGACTGTGCCCCTACTCCTAGAAATAGGTTTTCTCCACAAACCCATTTGTTCACCTTGTTGAAAACATCAACCAGATTGCCTCTTAACCTTCTAAATGCCTGAAAACGCAGCCCTGGCCTGTGGCTAACTGGCTATGATGTCACCGTCTGCTTCTACATGTGTGCGGAAAGTGCTCCCACCAGTGTTGCATGTGATTAACTTGACAGTTTACACAGGCAATTAAATGATTACCTGTCTTTACCTAGATTTACATAGAATTTACAGTGCTGAAGGAGGCCATTTGGCCCATCGTGTCTGCACCGGCTCTTGGAAGAGCACCCTACCCAAGGTCAACAACTCCACCCTATCCTCACAACCCAGCAATCCAACCCAACATTAAGGGCAATTTTGGACACTAAGGGCAATTTAATCATGGCCAATCCGCCTAACCTGCACATCTTTGGACTGTGGGAGGAAACCGGAGCACCCGGAGGAAACCCACGCAGACACGGGGAGAACGTGCAGACTCCGCACAGACAGAGACCCAGGCCGGAATCGAACCTGGGACCCTAGAGCTGTGAAGCAATTGTGCTATCCACAATGCTACTGTGCTGCCCTATGTGGAGTCTTAATAGAAGTTTGTTTTAATGAGGATCACCCAGTTGAGATTTAAAAGCTTTGAATGGACTTGAATGGGAGTTGTTTTTCTCCCACTACCAAATGCTTAAGAGTGAGAGTTACATTAGATTGTTAAAAGTTTATTTTTTTCCTCTCCACGTGGCATGTGAGGTCTGCCCATGACGCATACTGGGTGAGTAGCTATGAAATTGGCATGAGAGATATGAGGGGTGGGTGGAGGGCACAAGTTGGGATGGAATGTATGAGAAACCATTGGGGTGGTTGGGGATGGCATGGATTGGCAATGAGTTGGCATAGAGGGTATGAGGGCCATGGGGGTGGTGGGTGGCGGTTCAAAGTGTGTGAGGGGCAAGGATGAGAAGGCTTAATGACTTCTAAAATCACTGGACAATGCCCCAAAGAATTGAGGCCTGCCTTCTAAGCAGCTCAGCTTGCCGCTTGCCTGCCCCCGTGGCCACCTATGCTCCGCTCCTGGGGTTGGTGGACCTGACTCTATCCTGCACCTGCTGTTGTAAATATCGCACATTTCCAGTCAGGCGAGTCGGAACATTTCCCAACTTGAGTTATTCACAGTGGTAGCCAAATTCCAGCCCAATTTCCTGACACTCTGCTGCTCACTTGAATTTGGACCATTAGCTCCATCTGTTGCTGATTCCTTTCCCTCCTCTGAGCAAGATTTTGTACCCAGCCCCTGAAGTAGAACAAGATTTATCCCAATTTCCACCCATCACTAGTTCTCGCAGGTGAGCTCTATCCTGCTGCCTTTCTCACACACATGAAACATCCCCCACACCTTTGTCACCTTATATATCCCATCCTTCACATACCCTCTCCTCCATAAGGCTATAACTCTGATCACTTTGTGGCCAGCTATTACATGTCTTCCTGACTACACTGATCTGAATTCTCTTCCTACAACTCTGACTTCCCAACAAGTTCCCTGTTTTACCTGAAAAATTGAAATTGGTCTTGTGTCCAAATTGATATGAAGTACATAAATTACAAGACTGCAGATGACCCGACAGAAAATGTTTTTTAAAAAATGAATTTATGAGATGAGGGCATCATTGTCAGGGCCAGCATTTATTGGACATCTTTGAGCTGAGTGGCATGCCAGGCCACTTCAGTCTTTCCAATCTTCTTGATGGTGGGCTTTGGTTCATTACTCGCATGTCTCAATAAAGAAAAGCAAAATACAAGAATCAACAAATCAGTATTAAAACTGGTGCTCCATAGTGTTTTGCTAAAAAGGGTGCATCCTATTGAGTCAATTAACAAACAGGCTTCCAGATATCAATGAAGGATTGTAGTGTTCCCTTGTTTTTTCTACTCAATGTTTCAATAAGGGGATTGGAAACAAAACTCAGTCATACTCATGTTTTTCTTTGCATGAAGTAGTGAGAGATATCTGTGTTTAACAGTGCTGTGGCACACACACAGGTAGGATAGTAAATGGCAACATGTTTGTCTGCAGATGCTGTTCAGAAATGGTTGTTGAAATTGGCTCGATTTATTTTGAAGTTATTGTCTCATAGTCCTTGTGCTGGATTCTCTGTTCCCCGGCGCCAATTTTGGAATCGGCGATCGGGCGGAGATCCCTTTTTACGATGGAATCAGGGACGACGCCTGTTTTCGGATGCTCCACATCCTTCTAAATGGCATCATCGAGGAGCACCCCCCTCCAATACTCCACCCCGATGGGCCGAGTTCCCGACCGAGTGGTTGACATGTGGTCTCAGCGGTCGCAAGCCTGGCGTGGCGGATGCGGACTGTGTCCAGCGCCACCAGCAGTCGGGCGGGAGCCGTGCAGCTGGCCGGGGGGGGGGGGGCTTTGGTGAGGGCTGGGGGCACTGCTGGGGTGTGTCCAGGGGTGCACAATCTGGCAGGTCAGGTCCACGCACGGCTGGCGCCATGTTGTACGGCGTGACCGCTGCAGGTCGGCACCGTGCGCATGCGTGGCCACAGACCCGGCAATTCTCCAGCCGTTTGTTTCTGGAAGGCCGTGCATTTTACGTGGTCCGGTTGCCAGCCCCTCATCGGTCACAAGATGGGTGCTGGGGCCTCGCCGATCTTTCCCACGTAAACCGCTACAGATCCTCCGGGCATAGCTCCAAAATCAGAGAATCTAGCCCCTTATTTTCAAAAATAGCAATGATGTGCATTCCGTTTGTATATTTATCCGTTGGTAATTAAGGTTGTGCTTGGAGCATATTTGTTACTGGTGATTAAACCTTACGACAAGAGAAAAGTTGTGTGAAGTCTGAGAGAGGACCAGGAAAGAGCTTGAGGAATAAAAGCAAATTGCTGTGGGTGCTGGAATGTGGAACAGAAACAGGAAATGCTGGACAATATCAGCAGGTCTGACAACATCTGGTGAGAGAGAAGGGAGCTAATCTTTCAAGATTGGTTGGTTGTTTGTCAAAATTAGAGAGAACTGGAAAGAGGATCAGATTTATACTATTGTGGGCGGGGGGGGGGGGGTAATGGAGCAGTAGGGCTTGATGGAGGTCCAGCGATAGGTAAAGATTGACAAAGATGGACAAAAAGGTAAAGGGAATATAAATGGTGGTGATAATGACTAAGAAGGGTGATGATAGTGGCACATTAAGAATTCAGAATGTGTTAATGGCAGAACAAAGGTAGGCTGTGTGTCAAAGGACAACTTGGAACAGGGAAAAAATGGCCATTATGGGGTGGGGTGGGGGAAGGAAGACAATGGTGAGGGAAAACTGGATCGTTGGAAGAAATGGATATAAATTGTTAGAATTAAAATTGGGTGAAGGTGGAGGAGAGGGTTCACAGTCGGTAGTTCTTGAACTCAATATTCAGTCCAGAAGGCTGTAACGTGCCTACTCGAAAGATGAGGTGCTGTTACTCCAGTTTGCATTGGGCTTCACTGACACATTGCAGCAGGCCAAGGACAGACATGTGGACATGAGAGCAGGACGGTGAATTGAAATGGCAAGTGACAGGAAGGTCTGGGTTCTGCTTGCGGACAGACCAAAGGTGTTCTGCAAAGCGGTCACCCAGTTTGCGTTTTTGCTCTCCGATGTAGAGTAGACCACCTTGGGAGTAGCAAAGAGCCTGAGGAATGTTGGGCCACCTTTCAGTCCCATGCTGCGAAATAGACCAAGGTTCTTAATCCCATCAAAGGAGGTGAGGTGCTGCAAATTAGGAATCGTTCTTGTCACAGAACCGTTGAGAAGAAACAAGAGTTGTGAGGGAGAGGATGGGTTTTCTATTAGGCTATCTCAGTATTGAGGATACCCAAACAGGGTTTGACATTGAAGAACATCCCTATATCCTTCCCATGAAAATAAATCAATAGATTAGAGAGTGGGTTCTGTAGAACCTGAGGAGGTTACAGAGATAGGGGTGCGAAGAGGGGAGAGATTTGACCATCAGCTTGAGAATTTTAAATGAGACGATTTGGGAATTGGGAACCAGTGAGAATATGGCTAAGAGTGATCCAAACCTGGTGTGGGATCGGATATGGGCTACAGTGTTTTGCACAAGTTGAAGTTCAATGGATTGATGGATGGAAGCACATCTGGGATAACACTGGGATAGTCAAGTCTGGAGGTAACAAAGTTGTGGTTGAGGATGTCAGTGGGCTGAACCAAGCAATGCTATGGAGGTGGAATGAGGTAGTCTTTGAAATGAAAATTTGTAATGCAGTGGGTATGGAATAGAAAGCAATACTCCCTGTAATCTGTGTGATTATGACGCAAACCAAATGTTCACGTGCGAGTACATTTAAGTTACCACTTTTGTGTGGAGGCACTCAAAACATTTAAGTGTCTGCATACTTAAACAAATCCACCACACCCGACAAGAAAAATTAGAGGGTACATTGGTTAGAAGCTCAAATTTGGGTTGAGTGGAACATGGAAATTGCAAATCACCTTTTTTTTTTAGAATTTACAGTGCAGAAGGAGGCCATTCGGCCCATCGAGTCTGCACCGGCACTTGGAAAGAGCACCCTACCCAAGGTCAACACCTCCACCCTATCCCCATAACCCAGTAACCCCACCCAACACTAAGGGCAATTTTGGACACTAAGGGCAATTTATCATGGTCAATCCACCTAACCTGCACATCTTTGGACTGTAGGAGGAAACCTGAGCACCCGGAGGAAACTCACGCAGACACGGGGAGGATGTACAGACTCCGCACAGACAGTGACCCAAGCCGGAATCGAACCTGGGACCCTGGAGCTGTGAAGCAATTGTGCTACCCACAATGCTACCGTGGTTCAACCTGAGATGTGGTAGGGTAAGGGATTAAACTAGGAAGAATGTAGGAAGTTTGTGACGTTACAAAACATAGAACATAGAACATTACAGCGCAGTACAGGCCCTTGGCCCTCGATGTTGCGCCGACCTATGAAACCACTCTAAAGCCCATCTACACTATTCCCTTTATAAAAGGTTGCTTTTATAAAAGCAACTTTCACCACTTGACAACCAACAACGTAATTGTGAAATGTAGTTCCCATTGTAATGTAGGGAACATGCAGCCAATTTGCACAGAGCAAGTTCCCACAAACGACAGTAAGACAATGACCAAATGATCTTTCATTTTGTTGTGTTGTTCAAAGAACTTCCAAAAGATGGCCCCTCAGACAATGTAGCACTCCCTCCGTACCGCACTGAGTTGCCAGCACAGTACATGCTCAGGAATCTGGAAAGGGGATGAGCCGATCACTTTCTCAGAGACAAAACACGACACTGAGCTCTGGCTGACAGCAGCAGAGGAGCAAAGATGATGGCTTCAGTTTTGCCTACATTCGATGAGTGAAAATTGAGGCTCAGGGTGTCAGGCAAACAATCAAGATGTCCTGCATAATTTTAAAACTTCCAACTACTGACATTCAATTTTGCAGGACAGAGTGGCACACCTCAGGTGGGAACTGAACAGAGCTGATGGGAGACAAGATGCCTGTATCTCCTGAGCCCAGCAGAGGAAGTGGCACTCAGCATTGAGGGGTCAGCTGTGGCAGGGTCAGCAGAATGGAACATCACTGAGAACAGCAGCTGGGTGGTGAGGGATCAGGAGCTGGGTACTGAGGGTTGGGAGCTGGGTGGTGAGGGATTAGGAGCTGGGTGGTGAGGGGTCGGAAGCTGGGTCGTGAGGGGTCGGGAGCTGGGTCGTGAGGGGTCGGGAGCTGGGTGGTGAAGGTCGGGAGCTGGGTCGGGAGGGATCGGGAGCTGGATGGTGAGGGATCAGGAGCTGGGAGGTGAGGGATCAGGAGCTGGGTAGTGAGGGTCGGGAGCTGGGTCGGGAGGGATCAGGATCTGGGTGGTGAAGGTCGGCAGCTGTGTCGTCAGGGACCAGGAGCTGGGTGGTGAGGGGTTAGAAGCTGAGTTGTGAGGGTCGGGAGCTAGGTGGTGAGGGATTAGGAGCTGGGAGGTGAGGGATCAGGAACTGGGCAGTGAGGGTCGGGAGCTGGGTGGTGAGGGATTAGGAGTTGGATGGTGAAGGATCAGGAGCTCGGTGTTGAAGGATCAGGAGCTGGGTGGTGAGGGATTAGGAGCTCGGTGGTGAAGGATCAGGAGCTGGGTGGTGAAGGATCAGGAGCTGGGTGGTGAAGGATCAGGAGCTGGGTGGTGAGGGATCAGGAGCTGGGTGGTGAGGGATCAGGAGCTGGGTGGTGAGGGATCAGGAGCTGGGTGGTGAAGGATCAGGAGCTGGGTGGTGAGGGATTAGGAGCTGGGTGGTGAAGGATCAGGAGCTGGGTGGTGAGGGATCAGGAGCTGGGTGGTGAGGGATTAGGAGCTGGGTGGTGAGGGATTAGGAGCTGGGTGGTGAGGGATCAGGAGCTGGGTGGTGAAGGATCAGGAGCTGGGTGGTGAGGGATCAGGAGCTGGGTGGTGAGGGATTAGGAGCTGGGTGGTGAGGGATTAGGAGCTGGGTGGTGAGGGATCAGGAGCTGGGTGGTGAAGGATCAGGAGCTGGGTGGTGAGGGATCAGGAGCTGGGTGGTGAGGGATCAGGAGCTGGGTGGTGAAGGATCAGGAGCTGGGTGGTGAAGGATCAGGAGCTGGGTGGTGAGGGATTAGGAGCTGGGTGGTGAAGGATCAGGAGCTGGGTGGTGAGGGATCAGGAGCTGGGTCGTGAGGGATTAGGAGCTGGGTGGTGAAGGATCAGGAGCTGGGTGGTGAGGGATTAGGAGTTGGGTGGTGAGGGATTAGGAGCTGGGTGGTGAGGGATTAGGAGCTGGGTGGTGAGGGATTAGGAGCTGGGTGGTGAGGGATCAGGAGCTGGGTGGTGAAGGATCAGGAGCTGGGTGGTGAGGGATCAGGAGCTGGGTGGTGAAGGATCAGGAGCTGGGTGGTGAAGGATCAGGAGCTGGGTGGTGAGGGATTAGGAGCTGGGTGGTGAAGGATCAGGAGCTGGGTGGTGAGGGATTAGGAGTTGGGTGGTGAGGGATTAGGAGCTGGGTGGTGAGGGATTAGGAGCTGGGTGGTGAGGGATCAGGAGCTGAGCGGTGAAGGATCAGGAGCTGGGTGGTGAGGGATCAGGAGCTGGGTGGTGAGGGATCAGGAGCTGGGTGGTGAAGGATCAGGAGCTGGGTGGTGAGGGATCAGGAGCTGGGTGAAGAAGGATCAGGAGCTGGGTGGTGAGGGATTAGGAGTTGGGTGGTGAGGGATCAGGAGCTCGGTGGTGAAGGATCAGGAGCTGGGTGGTGAGGGATTAGGAGTTGGGTGGTGAGGGATTAGGAGCTGGGTGGTGAGGGATTAGGAGTTGGGTGGTGAGGGATTTGGTGCTGGGTGGTGAAGGATCAGGAGCTGGGTGGTGAGGGATCAGGAGCTGGGTGGTGAAGGATCAGGAGCTGGATGGTGAGGGATTAGGAGTTGGGTGGTGAAGGATCAGGAGCTGGGTGGTGAGGGATCAGGAGCTGGGTGGTGAAGGATCAGGAGCTGGGTGGTGAGGGATTAGGAGCTGGGTGGTGAAGGATCAGGAGCTGGGTGGTGAGGGATTCGGAGCTGGGTGGTGAAGGATCAGGAGCTGGGTGGTGAGGGATTAGGAGCTGGGTGGTGAAGGATCAGGAGCTGGGTGGTGAGGGATTAGGAGCTGGGTGGTGAAGGATCAGGAGCTGGGTGGTGAGGGATCAGGAGCTGGGTGGTGAGGGATCAGGAGCTGGGTGGTGAGGGATCAGGAGCTGGGTGGTGAAGGATCAGGAGCTGGGTGGTGAAGGATCAGGAGCTGGGTGGTGAGGGATTAGGAGCTGGGTGGTGAAGGATCAGGAGCTGGGTGGTGAGGGATTAGGAGTTGGGTGGTGAGGGATTAGGAGCTGGGTGGTGAGGGATTAGGAGCTGGGTGGTGAGGGATCAGGAGCTGGGCGGTGAAGGATCAGGAGCTGGGTGGTGAGGGATCAGGAGCTGGGTGGTGAGGGATCAGGAGCTGGGTGGTGAGGGATCAGGAGCTGGGTGGTGAGGGATCAGGAGCTGGGTGGTGAGGGATTAGGAGCTGGGTGGTGAAGGATCAGGAGCTGGGTGGTGAGGGATTAGGAGTTGGGTGGTGAGGGATTAGGAGCTGGGTGGTGAGGGATCAGGAGCTGGGTGGTGAAGGATCAGGAGCTGGGTGGTGAGGGATCAGGAGCTGGGTGGTGAAGGATCAGGAGCTGGGTGGTGAGGGATTAGGAGTTGGGTGGTGAGGGATCAGGAGCTCGGTGGTGAAGGATCAGGAGCTGGGTGGTGAGGGATTAGGAGTTGGGTGGTGAGGGATTAGGAGCTGGGTGGTGAGGGATTAGGAGTTGGGTGGTGAGGGATTTGGTGCTGGGTGGTGAAGGATCAGGAGCTGGGTGGTGAGGGATTAGGAGCTGGGTGGTGAGGGATCAGGAGCTGGGTGGTGAGGGATTAGGAGCTGGGTGGTGAGGGATTAGGAGCTGGGTGGTGAGGGATTAGGAGCTGGGTGGTGAAGGATCAGGAGCTGGGTGGTGAGGGATTTGGTGCTGGGTGGTGAAGGATCAGGAGATGGGTGGTGAAGGATCAGGAGCTGGGTGGTGAAGGATTAGGAGCTGGGTGGTGAAGGATTAGGAGCTGGGTGGTGAGGGTTTAGGAGCTGGGTGGTGAGGGATTAGGAGCTGGGTGGTGAGGGATCAGGAGCTGGGTGGTGAGGGATTAGGAGCTGGGTGGTGAGGGATTAGGAGCTGGGTGGTGAGCGATTAGGAGCTGGGTGGTGAGGGATCTGGAGCTGGGTGGTGAGGGATTAGGAGCTGGGTGGTGAAGGATTAGGAGCTGGGTGGTGAGGGATTAGGAGCTGGGTGGTGAGGGATTAGGAGCTGGGTGGTGAGGGATTAGGAGCTGGGTGGTGAGGGATCTGGAGCTGGGTGGTGAGGGATTAGGAGCTCGGTGGTGAGGGATTAGGATCTGGGCGGTGAAGGATTAGGAGCTGGGTGGTGAGGGATTAGGAGCTGGGTGGTGAAGGATCAGGAGCTGGGTGGTGAGGGATCAAGAGCTGGGTGGTGAGGGATCAGGAGCTGGGTGGTGAGGGTCAGGAGCTGGGTGGTGAGGGATTAGGATCTGGGTGGTGAGGGTCGGCAGCTGTGTCGTGAGGGGTCGGGAGCTGGGTGGTGAGGGGTTAGGAGCTGGGTAGTGAGGGTCGGGAGCTGGGGGATGAGGGATTAGGAGCTGGGTACTGTGGGATTAGGAGCTGGATGATGTGGGATCAGCAGCTGGGAGGTGAGGGATTAGAAGCTGGGAGGTGAGGGATAAGGATCTGCGTGGTGAGGGATCAGGAGCTGGGTGGTGAGGGATTAGGAGCTGGGTGGTGAGGGATCAGGAGCTGGGTGGTGAGGGATTAGGAGCTGGGTGGTGAGGGAGTAGGTGCTGTTTTGGGAGGGGTCGGGAGCTGGGAGGTGAGGGGTCGGGAACTGGGGGATGAGGAGTCAGGAGCTGGATGGTGCAGGATAAGGAGCTGGGTGGTGAGGAGTCGGGAGCTGGGGCATGAGGGACTGGGAGCTGGGTGGTGAGGGATTAGGAGCTGGGAGGTGAGGGATTAGGAGCTGTGTCAGGAGGGGTCGGGAGCTGGGAGGTGAGGGATCGGGAGCTGGGTGGTGAGGGTCGGGAACTGGGTCGTGAGGTGTCGGAAGTTGGGTGGTGAGGGTCAGGAGATGGGTCAGGAGGGGTCGGGAGCTGGGAGGTGTGTGATCAAGAGCTGGGTAGTGAGGGTCAGGAGCTGGGTGGTGAGGGTCGGGAGCTGGGTGGTGAGGGATTAGGAACTGGGCAGTGAGGGTCGGGAGCTGGGTGGTGAGGGATTAGGAGCTGGGAGGTGAGGGATCAGGAACTGGGCAGTGAGGGTCGGGAGCTGGGTGGTGAGGGATTAGGAGTTGGGTGGTGAAGGATCAGGAGCTCGGTGTTGAAGGATCAGGAGCTGGGTGGTGAGGGATTAGGAGCTCGGTGGTGAAGGATCAGGAGCTGGGTGGTGAGGGATCAGGAGCTCGGTGGTGAAGGATCAGGAGCTGGGTGGTGAGGGATCAGGAGCTCGGTGGTGAAGGATCAGGAGCTGGGTGGTGAGGGATTAGGAGCTGGGTGGTGAGGGATCAGGAGCTGGGTGGTGAAGGATCAGGAGCTGGGTGGTGAAGGATCAGGAGCTGGGTGGTGAGGGATCAGGAGCTGGGTGGTGAAGGATCAGGAGCTCGGTGGTGAAGGATCAGGAGCTGGGTGGTGAGGGATCAGGAGCTCGGTGGTGAAGGATCAGGAGCTGGGTGGTGAGGGATTAGGAGCTGGGTGGTGAGGGATCAGGAGCTGGGTGGTGAAGGATCAGGAGCTGGGTGGTGAAGGATCAGGAGCTGGGTGGTGAGGGATCAGGAGCTGGGTGGTGAAGGATCAGGAGCTGGGTGGTGAGGGATCAGGAGCTGGGTGGTGAGGGATTAGGAGCTGGGTGGTGAGGGATTAGGAGCTGGGTGGTGAGGGATCAGGAGCTGGGTGGTGAAGGATCAGGAGCTGGGTGGTGAGGGATCAGGAGCTGGGTGGTGAAGGATCAGGAGCTGGGTGGTGAGGGATCAGGAGCTGGGTGGTGAAGGATCAGGAGCTGGGTGGTGAGGGATCAGGAGCTGGGTGGTGAGGGATTAGGAGCTGGGTGGTGAGGGATTAGGAGCTGGGTGGTGAGGGATCAGGAGCTGGGTGGTGAGGGATCAGGAGCTGGGTGGTGAGGGATTAGGAGCTGGGTGGTGAGGGATTAGGAGCTGGGTGGGGAGGGATAAGGAGCTGGGTGGTGAAGGATCAGGAGCTGGGTGGTGAGGGATCAGGAGCTGGGTGGTGAGGGATCAGGAGCTGGGTGGTGAAGGATCAGGAGCTGGGTGGTGAGGGATTAGGAGCTGGGTGGTGAAGGATCAGGAGCTGGGTGGTGAGGGATCAGGAGCTGGGTGGTGAGGGATCAGGAGCTGGGTGGTGAGGGATTAGGAGCTGGGTGGTGAAGGATCAGGAGCTGGGTGGTGAGGGATTAGGAGTTGGGTGGTGAGGGATTAGGAGCTGGGTGGTGAGGGATTAGGAGCTGGGTGGTGAGGGATCAGGAGCTGGGTGGTGAAGGATCAGGAGCTGGGTGGTGAGGGATCAGGAGCTGGGTGGTGAGGGATCAGGAGCTGGGTGGTGAGGGATCAGGAGCTGGGTGGTGAGGGATCAGGAGCTGGGTGGTGAGGGATTAGGAGCTGGGTGGTGAAGGATCAGGAGCTGGGTGGTGAGGGATTAGGAGTTGGGTGGTGAGGGATTAGGAGCTGGGTGGTGAGGGATTAGGAGCTGGGTGGTGAGGGATCAGGAGCTGGGTGGTGAGGGATCAGGAGCTGGGTGGTGTAGGATCAGGAGCTGGGTGGTGAGGGATCAGGAGCTGGGTGGTGAAGGATCAGGAGCTGGGTGGTGAGGGATCAGGAGCTGGGTGGTGAAGGATCAGGAGCTGGGTGGTGAGGGATCAGGAGCTGGGTGGTGAAGGATCAGGAGCTGGGTGGTGAGGGATTAGGAGTTGGGTGGTGAGGGATTAGGAGTTGGGTGGTGAGGGATTAGGAGCTGGGTGGTGAGGGATTAGGAGTTGGGTGGTGAGGGATTTGGTGCTGGGTGGTGAAGGATCAGGAGCTGGGTGGTGAGGGATTAGGAGCTGGGTGGTGAGGGATCAGGAGCTGGGTGGTGAGGGATTAGGAGCTGGGTGGTGAAGGATCAGGAGCTGGGTGGTGAGGGATCAGGAGCTGGGTGGTGAAGGATCAGGAGCTGGGTGGTGAGGGATTAGGAGCTGGGTGGTGAGGGATTAGGAGTTGGGTGGTGAGGGATTAGGAGCTGGGTGGTGAGGGATTAGGAGTTGGGTGGTGAGGGATTTGGTGCTGGGTGGTGAAGGATCAGGAGCTGGGTGGTGAGGGATTAGGAGCTGGGTGGTGAGGGATCAGGAGCTGGGTGGTGAGGGATTAGGAGCTGGGTGGTGAGGGATTAGGAGCTGGGTGGTGAGGGATCAGGAGCTGGGTGGTGAGGGATTAGGAGCTGGGTGGTGAGGGATTAGGAGCTGGGTGGTGAGGGATTAGGAGCTGGGTGGTGAAGGATTAGGAGCTGGGTGGTGAGGGATTTGGTGCTGGGTGGTGAAGGATCAGGAGATGGGTGGTGAAGGATCAGGAGCTGGGTGGTGAAGGATTAGGAGCTGGGTGGTGAAGGATTAGGAGCTGGGTGGTGAGGGTTTAGGAGCTGGGTGGTGAGGGATTAGGAGCTGGGTGGTGAGGGATCAGGAGCTGGGTGGTGAGGGATTAGGAGCTGGGTGGTGAGGGATTAGGAGCTGGGTGGTGAGGGATTAGGAGCTGGGTGGTGAGGGATCTGGAGCTGGGTGGTGAGGGATTAGGAGCTGGGTGGTGAAGGATTAGGAGCTGGGTGGTGAGGGATTAGGAGCTGGGTGGTGAGGGATTAGGAGCTGGGTGGTGAGGGATTAGGAGCTGGGTGGTGAGGGATCTGGAGCTGGGTGGTGAGGGATTAGGAGCTCGGTGGTGAGGGATTAGGATCTGGGCGGTGAAGGATTAGGAGCTGGGTGGTGAGGGATTAGGAGCTGGATGGTGAAGGATCAAGAGCTGGGTGGTGAGGGATCAGGAGCTGGGTGGTGAGGGTCGGGAGCTGGGTGGTGAGGGATTAGGATCTGGGTGGTGAGGGTTGGCAGCTGTGTCGTGAGGGGTCGGGAGCTGGGTGGTGAGGGGTTAGGAGCTGGGTAGTGAGCGTCGGGAGCTGGGGGATGAGGGATTAGGAGCTGGGTACTGTGGGATTAGGAGCTGGATGATGTGGGATCAGCAGCTGGGAGGTGAGGGATTAGAAGCTGGGAGGTGAGGGATAAGGATCTGCGTGGTGAGGGATCAGGAGCTGGGTGGTGAGGGATTAGGAGCTGGGTGGTGAGGGATCAGGAGCTGGGTGGTGATGGATTAGGAGCTGGGTGGTGAGGGAGTAGGTGCTGTTTTGGGAGGGGTCGGGAGCTGGGAGGTGAGGGGTCGGGAACTGGGGGATGAGGAGTCAGGAGCTGGATGGTGCAGGATAAGGAGCTGGGTGGTGAGGAGTCGGGAGCTGGGGCATGAGGGACTGGGAGCTGGGTGGTGAGGGATTAGGAGCTGGGAGGTGAGGGAATAGGAGCTGTGTCAGGAGGGGTCGGGAGCTGGGAGGTGAGGGATCGGGAGCTGGGTGGTGAGGGTCGGGAACTGGGTCGTGAGGTGTCGGAAGTTGGGTGGTGAGGGTCAGGAGATGGGTCAGGAGGGGTCGGGAGCTGGGAGGTGTGTGATCAAGAGCTGGGTAGTGAGGGTCAGGAGCTGGGTGGTGAGGGTCGGGAGCTGGGTGGTGAGGGATTAGGAACTGGGCAGTGAGGGTCGGGAGCTGGGTGGTGAGGGATTAGGAGCTGGGAGGTGAGGGATCAGGAACTGGGCAGTGAGGGTCGGGAGCTGGGTGGTGAGGGATTAGGAGTTGGGTGGTGAAGGATCAGGAGCTCGGTGTTGAAGGATCAGGAGCTGGGTGGTGAGGGATTAGGAGCTCGGTGGTGAAGGATCAGGAGCTGGGTGGTGAGGGATCAGGAGCTCGGTGGTGAAGGATCAGGAGCTGGGTGGTGAGGGATCAGGAGCTCGGTGGTGAAGGATCAGGAGCTGGGTGGTGAGGGATTAGGAGCTGGGTGGTGAGGGATCAGGAGCTGGGTGGTGAAGGATCAGGAGCTGGGTGGTGAAGGATCAGGAGCTGGGTGGTGAGGGATCAGGAGCTGGGTGGTGAAGGATCAGGAGCTCGGTGGTGAAGGATCAGGAGCTGGGTGGTGAGGGATCAGGAGCTCGGTGGTGAAGGATCAGGAGCTGGGTGGTGAGGGATTAGGAGCTGGGTGGTGAGGGATCAGGAGCTGGGTGGTGAAGGATCAGGAGCTGGGTGGTGAAGGATCAGGAGCTGGGTGGTGAGGGATCAGGAGCTGGGTGGTGAAGGATCAGGAGCTGGGTGGTGAGGGATCAGGAGCTGGGTGGTGAGGGATTAGGAGCTGGGTGGTGAGGGATTAGGAGCTGGGTGGTGAGGGATCAGGAGCTGGGTGGTGAAGGATCAGGAGCTGGGTGGTGAGGGATCAGGAGCTGGGTGGTGAAGGATCAGGAGCTGGGTGGTGAGGGATCAGGAGCTGGGTGGTGAAGGATCAGGAGCTGGGTGGTGAGGGATCAGGAGCTGGGTGGTGAGGGATTAGGAGCTGGGTGGTGAGGGATTAGGAGCTGGGTGGTGAGGGATCAGGAGCTGGGTGGTGAGGGATCAGGAGCTGGGTGGTGAGGGATTAGGAGCTGGGTGGTGAGGGATTAGGAGCTGGGTGGGGAGGGATAAGGAGCTGGGTGGTGAAGGATCAGGAGCTGGGTGGTGAGGGATCAGGAGCTGGGTGGTGAGGGATCAGGAGCTGGGTGGTGAAGGATCAGGAGCTGGGTGGTGAGGGATTAGGAGCTGGGTGGTGAAGGATCAGGAGCTGGGTGGTGAGGGATCAGGAGCTGGGTGGTGAGGGATCAGGAGCTGGGTGGTGAGGGATTAGGAGCTGGGTGGTGAAGGATCAGGAGCTGGGTGGTGAGGGATTAGGAGTTGGGTGGTGAGGGATTAGGAGCTGGGTGGTGAGGGATTAGGAGCTGGGTGGTGAGGGATCAGGAGCTGGGTGGTGAAGGATCAGGAGCTGGGTGGTGAGGGATCAGGAGCTGGGTGGTGAGGGATCAGGAGCTGGGTGGTGAGGGATCAGGAGCTGGGTGGTGAGGGATCAGGAGCTGGGTGGTGAGGGATTAGGAGCTGGGTGGTGAAGGATCAGGAGCTGGGTGGTGAGGGATTAGGAGTTGGGTGGTGAGGGATTAGGAGCTGGGTGGTGAGGGATTAGGAGCTGGGTGGTGAGGGATCAGGAGCTGGGTGGTGAGGGATCAGGAGCTGGGTGGTGAAGGATCAGGAGCTGGGTGGTGAGGGATCAGGAGCTGGGTGGTGAAGGATCAGGAGCTGGGTGGTGAGGGATCAGGAGCTGGGTGGTGAAGGATCAGGAGCTGGGTGGTGAGGGATCAGGAGCTGGGTGGTGAAGGATCAGGAGCTGGGTGGTGAGGGATTAGGAGTTGGGTGGTGAGGGATTAGGAGTTGGGTGGTGAGGGATTAGGAGCTGGGTGGTGAGGGATTAGGAGTTGGGTGGTGAGGGATTTGGTGCTGGGTGGTGAAAGATCAGGAGCTGGGTGGTGAGGGATTAGGAGCTGGGTGGTGAGGGATCAGGAGCTGGGTGGTGAGGGATTAGGAGCTGGGTGGTGAAGGATCAGGAGCTGGGTGGTGAGGGATCAGGAGCTGGGTGGTGAAGGATCAGGAGCTGGGTGGTGAGGGATTAGGAGCTGGGTGGTGAGGGATTAGGAGTTGGGTGGTGAGGGATTAGGAGCTGGGTGGTGAGGGATTAGGAGTTGGGTGGTGAGGGATTTGGTGCTGGGTGGTGAAGGATCAGGAGCTGGGTGGTGAGGGATTAGGAGCTGGGTGGTGAGGGATCAGGAGCTGGGTGGTGAGGGATTAGGAGCTGGGTGGTGAGGGATTAGGAGCTGGGTGGTGAGGGATCAGGAGCTGGGTGGTGAGGGATTAGGAGCTGGGTGGTGAGGGATTAGGAGCTGGGTGGTGAGGGATTAGGAGCTGGGTGGTGAAGGATTAGGAGCTGGGTGGTGAGGGATTTGGTGCTGGGTGGTGAAGGATCAGGAGATGGGTGGTGAAGGATCAGGAGCTGGGTGGTGAAGGATTAGGAGCTGGGTGGTGAAGGATTAGGAGCTGGGTGGTGAGGGTTTAGGAGCTGGGTGGTGAGGGATTAGGAGCTGGGTGGTGAGGGATCAGGAGCTGGGTGGTGAGGGATTATGAGCTGGGTGGTGAGGGATTAGGAGCTGGGTGGTGAGGGATTAGGAGCTGGGTGGTGAGGGATCTGGAGCTGGGTGGTGAGGGATTAGGAGCTGGGTGGTGAAGGATTAGGAGCTGGGTGGTGAGGGATTAGGAGCTGGGTGGTGAGGGATTAGGAGCTGGGTGGTGAGGGATTAGGAGCTGGGTGGTGAGGGATCTGGAGCTGGGTGGTGAGGGATTAGGAGCTCGGTGGTGAGGGATTAGGATCTGGGCGGTGAAGGATTAGGAGCTGGGTGGTGAGGGATTAGGAGCTGGATGGTGAAGGATCAAGAGCTGGGTGGTGAGGGATCAGGAGCTGGGTGGTGAGTGTCGGGAGCTGGGTGGTGAGGGATTAGGATCTGGGTGGTGAGGGTTGGCAGCTGTGTCGTGAGGGGTCGGGAGCTGGGTGGTGAGGGGTTAGGAGCTGGGTAGTGAGCGTCGGGAGCTGGGGGATGAGGGATTAGGAGCTGGGTACTGTGGGATTAGGAGCTGGATGATGTGGGATCAGCAGCTGGGAGGTGAGGGATTAGAAGCTGGGAGGTGAGGGATAAGGATCTGCGTGGTGAGGGATCAGGAGCTGGGTGGTGAGGGATTAGGAGCTGGGTGGTGAGGGATCAGGAGCTGGGTGGTGATGGATTAGGAGCTGGGTGGTGAGGGAGTAGGTGCTGTTTTGGGAGGGGTCGGGAGCTGGGAGGTGAGGGGTCGGGAACTGGGGGATGAGGAGTCAGGAGCTGGATGGTGCAGGATAAGGAGCTGGGTGGTGAGGAGTCGGGAGCTGGGGCATGAGGGACTGGGAGCTGGGTGGTGAGGGATTAGGAGCTGGGAGGTGAGGGAATAGGAGCTGTGTCAGGAGGGGTCGGGAGCTGGGAGGTGAGGGATCGGGAGCTGGGTGGTGAGGGTCGGGAACTGGGTCGTGAGGTGTCGGAAGTTGGGTGGTGAGGGTCAGGAGATGGGTCAGGAGGGGTCGGGAGCTGGGAGGTGTGTGATCAGGAGCTGGGTAGTGAGGGTCAGGAGCTGGGTGGTGAGGGGTTAGAAGCTGAGTTGTGAGGGTCGGGAGCTAGGTGGTGAGGGATTAGGAGATGGGAGGTGAGGGATCAGGAACTGGGCAGTGAGGGTCGGGATCTGGGTGGTGAGGGATTAGGAGCTGGGAGGTGAGGGATCAGGAACTGGGCAGTGAGGGTCGGGAGCTGGGTGGTGAGGGATTAGGAGTTGGGTGGTGAAGGATCAGGAGCTCGGTGTTGAAGGATCAGGAGCTGGGTGGGGAGGGATCAGGAGCTGGGTGGTGAAAGATCAGGAGCTGGGTGGTGAGGGATCAGGAGCTGGGTGGTGAGGGATCAGGAACTGGGCAGTGAGGGTCGGGAGCTGGGTGGTGAGGGATTAAGAGCTGGGAGGTGAGGGATCAGGAACTGGGCAGTGAGGGTCGGGAGCTGGGTGGTGAGGGATTAGGAGTTGGGTGGTGAAGGATCAGGAGCTCGGTGTTGAAGGATCAGGAGCTGGGTGGGGAGGGATCAGGAGCTGGGTGGTGAGGGATCAGGAGCTGGGTGGTGAAGGATCAGGACCTGGGTGGTGAGGGATCAGGAGCTGGGTGGTGAGGGATTAGGAGCTGGGTGGTGAGGGATTAGGAGCTGGGTGGTGAGGGATCAGGAGCTGGGTGGTGAAGGATCAGGAGCTGGGTGGTGAGGGATCAGGAGCTGGGTGGTGAGGGATCAGGAGCTGGGTGATGAAGGATCAGGAGCTGGGTGGTGAGGGATTAGGAGCTGGGTGGTGAAGGATCAGGAGCTGGGTGGTGAGGGATCAGGAGCTGGGTGGTGAGGGATTAGGAGCTGGGTGGTGAGGGATTAGGAGCTGGGTGGTGAGGGATTAGGAGCTGGGTGGTGAAGGATTAGGAGCTGGGTGGTGAGGGATTAGGAGCTGGGTGGTGAGGGATTAGGAGCTGGGTGGTGAGGGATCAGGAGCTGGGTGGTGAGGGATCAGGAGCTGGGTGGTGAGGGATTAGGAGTTGGGTGGTGAGGGATTAGGAGCTGGGTATTGAAGGATCAGGAGCTGGGTGGTGAGGGATCAGGAGCTGGGTGGTGAGGGATCAGGAGCTGGGTGGTGAAGGATTAGGAGCTGGGTATTGAAGGATCAGGAGCTGGGTGGTGAGGGATCAGGAGCTGGGTGGTGAGGGATCAGGAGCTGGGTGGTGAAGGATCAGGAGCTGGGTGGTGAAGGATCAGGAGCTGGGTGGTGAGGGATTAGGAGCTGGGTGGTGAAGGATCAGGAGCTGGGTGGTGAGGGATTAGGAGTTGGGTGGTGAGGGATTAGGAGCTGGGTGGTGAGGGATTAGGAGCTGGGTGGTGAGGGATAAGGAGCTGGGCGGTGAAGGATCAGGAGCTGGGTGGTGAAGGATCAGGAGCTGGGTGGTGAGGGATCAGCAGCTGGGTGGTGAAGGATCAGGAGCTGGGTGGTGAGGGATCAGGAGCTGGGTGGTGAGGGATCAGGAGCTGGGTGGTGAAGGATCAGGAGCTGGGTGGTGAGGGATCAGGAGCTGGGTGGTGAAGGATCAGGAGCTGGGTGGTGAGGGATTAGGAGTTGGGTGGTGAGGGATCAGGAGCTCGGTGGTGAAGGATCAGGAGCTGGGTGGTGAGGGATTAGGAGTTGGGTGGTGAGGGATTAGGAGCTGGGTGGTGAGGGATTAGGAGTTGGGTGGTGAGGGATTTGGTGCTGGGTGGTGAAGGATCAGGAGCTGGGTGGTGAGGGATTAGGAGCTGGGTGGTGAGGGATCAGGAGCTGGGTGGTGAGGGATTAGGAGCTGGGTGGTGAGGGATTAGGAGCTGGGTGGTGAGGGATTAGGAGCTGGGTGGTGAAGGATTAGGAGCTGGGTGGTGAGGGATTTGGTGCTGGGTGGTGAAGGATCAGGAGATGGGTGGTGAAGGATCAGGAGCTGGGTGGTGAAGGATTAGGAGCTGGGTGGTGAAGGATTAGGAGCTGGGTGGTGAGGGTTTAGGAGCTGGGTGGTGAGGGATTAGGAGCTGGGTGGTGAGGGATCAGGAGCTGGGTGGTGAGGGATTAGGAGCTGGGTGGTGAGGGATTAGGAGCTGGGTGGTGAGGGATTAGGAGCTGGGTGGTGAGGGATCTGGAGCTGGGTGGTGAGGGATTAGGAGCTGGGTGGTGAAGGATTAGGAGCTGGGTGGTGAGGGATTAGGAGCTGGGTGGTGAGGGATTAGGAGCTGGGTGGTGAGGGATTAGGAGCTGGGTGGTGAGGGATTAGGAGCTGGGTGGTGAGGGATTAGGAGCTGGGTGGTGAGGGATCTGGAGCTGGGTGGTGAGGGATTAGGAGCTCGGTGGTGAGGGATTAGGATCTGGGCGGTGAAGGATTAGGATCTGGGTGGTGAGGGATTAGGAGCTGGATGGTGAAGGATCAAGAGCTGGGTGGTGAGGGATCAGGAGCTGGGTGGTGAGGGTCGGGAGCTGGGTGGTGAGGGATTAGGATCTGGGTGGTGAGGGTCGGCAGCTGTGTCGTGAGGGGTCGGGAGCTGGGTGGTGAGGGGTTAGGAGCTGGGTAGTGAGGGTCGGGAGCTGGGGGATGAGGGATTAGGAGCTGGGTACTGTGGGATTAGGAGCTGGATGATGTGGGATCAGCAGCTGGGAGGTGAGGGATTAGAAGCTGGGAGGTGAGGGATAAGGATCTGCGTGGTGAGGGATCAGGAGCTGGGTGGTGAGGGATTAGGAGCTGGGTGGTGAGGGATCAGGAGCTGGGTGGTGATGGATTAGGAGCTGGGTGGTGAGGGAGTAGGTGCTGTTTTGGGAGGGGTCGGGAGCTGGGAGGTGAGGGGTCGGGAACTGGGGGATGAGGAGTCAGGAGCTGGATGGTGCAGGATAAGGAGCTGGGTGGTGAGGAGTCGGGAGCTGGGGCATGAGGGACTGGGAGCTGGGTGGTGAGGGATTAGGAGCTGGGAGGTGAGGGATTAGGAGCTGTGTCAGGAGGGGTCGGGAGCTGGGAGGTGAGGGATCGGGAGCTGGGTGGTGAGGGTCGGGAACTGGGTCGTGAGGTGTCGGAAGTTGGGTGGTGAGGGTCAGGAGATGGGTCAGGAGGGGTCGGGAGCTGGGAGGTGTGTGATCAGGAGCTGGGTAGTGAGGGTCAGGAGCTGGGTGGTGAGGGGTTAGAAGCTGAGTTGTGAGGGTCGGGAGCTAGGTGGTGAGGGATTAGGAGATGGGAGGTGAGGGATCAGGAACTGGGCAGTGAGGGTCGGGATCTGGGTGGTGAGGGATTAGGAGCTGGGAGGTGAGGGATCAGGAACTGGGCAGTGAGGGTCGGGAGCTGGGTGGTGAGGGATTAGGAGTTGGGTGGTGAAGGATCTGGAGCTCGGTGTTGAAGGATCAGGAGCTGGGTGGGGAGGGATCAGGAGCTGGGTGGTGAAGGATCAGGAGCTGGGTGGTGAGGGATCAGGAGCTGGGTGGTGAGGGATCAGGAACTGGGCAGTGAGGGTCGGGAGCTGGGTGGTGAGGGATTAGGAGCTGGGAGGTGAGGGATCAGGAATTGGCAGTGAGGGTCGGGAGCTGGGTGGTGAGGGATTAGGAGTTGGGTGGTGAAGGATCAGGAGCTCGGTGTTGAAGGATCAGGAGCTTAGTGGGGAGGGATCAGGAGCTGGGTGGTGAGGGATCAGGAGCTGGGTGGTGAAGGATCAGGAGCTGGGTGGTGAGGGATCAGGAGCTGGGTGGTGAGGGATTAGGAGCTGGGTGGTGAGGGATTAGGAGCTGGGTGGTGAGGGATCAGGAGCTGGGTGGTGAAGGATCAGGAGCTGGGTGGTGAGGGATCAGGAGCTGGGTGGTGAGGGATCAGGAGCTGGGTGATGAAGGATCAGGAGCTGGGTGGTGAGGGATTAGGAGCTGGGTGGTGAAGGATCAGGAGCTGGGTGGTGAGGGATCAGGAGCTGGGTGGTGAGGGATTAGGAGCTGGGTGGTGAGGGATTAGGAGCTGGGTGGTGAGGGATTAGGAGCTGGGTGGTGAAGGATTAGGAGCTGGGTGGTGAGGGATTAGGAGCTGGGTGGTGAGGGATTAGGAGCTGGGTGGTGAGGGATCAGGAGCTGGGTGGTGAGGGATCAGGAGCTGGGTGGTGAGGGATTAGGAGTTGGGTGGTGAGGGATTAGGAGCTGGGTATTGAAGGATCAGGAGCTGGGTGGTGAGGGATCAGGAGCTGGGTGGTGAGGGATCAGGAGCTGGGTGGTGAAGGATTAGGAGCTGGGTATTGAAGGATCAGGAGCTGGGTGGTGAGGGATCAGGAGCTGGGTGGTGAGGGATCAGGAGCTGGGTGGTGAAGGATCAGGAGCTGGGTGGTGAAGGATCAGGAGCTGGGTGGTGAGGGATTAGGAGCTGGGTGGTGAAGGATCAGGAGCTGGGTGGTGAGGGATTAGGAGTTGGGTGGTGAGGGATTAGGAGCTGGGTGGTGAGGGATTAGGAGCTGGGTGGTGAGGGATCAGGAGCTGGGCGGTGAAGGATCAGGAGCTGGGTGGTGAAGGATCAGGAGCTGGGTGGTGAGGGATCAGCAGCTGGGTGGTGAAGGATCAGGAGCTGGGTGGTGAGGGATCAGGAGTTGGGTGGTGAGGGATCAGGAGCTCGGTGGTGAAGGATCAGGAGCTGGGTGGTGAGGGATTAGGAGTTGGGTGGTGAGGGATTAGGAGCTGGGTGGTGAGGGATTAGGAGTTGGGTGGTGAGGGATTTGGTGCTGGGTGGTGAAGGATCAGGAGCTGGGTGGTGACGGATTAGGAGCTGGGTGGTGAGGGATCAGGAGCTGGGTGGTGAGGGATTAGGAGTTGGGTGGTGAGGGATCAGGAGCTCGGTGGTGAAGGATCAGGAGCTGGGTGGTGAGGGATTAGGAGTTGGGTGGTGAGGGATTAGGAGCTGGGTGGTGAGGGATTAGGAGTTGGGTGGTGAGGGATTTGGTGCTGGGTGGTGAAGGATCAGGAGCTGGGTGGTGACGGATTAGGAGCTGGGTGGTGAGGGATCAGGAGCTGGGTGGTGAGGGATTAGGAGCTGGGTGGTGAGGGATTAGGAGCTGGGTGGTGAGGGATTAGGAGCTGGGAGGTGAGGGATCAGGAACTGGGCAGTGAGGGTCGGGAGCTGGGTGGTGAGGGATTAGGAGTTGGGTGGTGAAGGATCAGGAGCTCGGTGTTGAAGGATCAGGAGCTGGGTGGGGAGGGATCAGGAGCTGGGTGGTGAAGGATCAGGAGCTGGGTGGTGAGGGATCAGGAGCTGGGTGGTGAGGGATCAGGAACTGGGCAGTGAGGGTCGGGAGCTGGGTGGTGAGGGATTAGGAGCTGGGAGGTGAGGGATCAGGAACTGGGCAGTGAGGGTCGGGAGCTGGGTGGTGAGGGATTAGGAGTTGGGTGGTGAAGGATCAGGAGCTCGGTGTTGAAGGATCAGGAGCTGGGTGGGGAGGGATCAGGAGCTGGGTGGTGAGGGATCAGGAGCTGGGTGGTGAAGGATCAGGAGCTGGGTGGTGAGGGATCAGGAGCTGGGTGGTGAGGGATTAGGAGCTGGGTGGTGAGGGATTAGGAGCTGGGTGGTGAGGGATCAGGAGCTGGGTGGTGAAGGATCAGGAGCTGGGTGGTGAGGGATCAGGAGCTGGGTGGTGAGGGATCAGGAGCTGGGTGATGAAGGATCAGGAGCTGGGTGGTGAGGGATTAGGAGCTGGGTGGTGAAGGATCAGGAGCTGGGTGGTGAGGGATCAGGAGCTGGGTGGTGAGGGATTAGGAGCTGGGTGGTGAGGGATTAGGAGCTGGGTGGTGAGGGATTAGGAGCTGGGTGGTGAAGGATTAGGAGCTGGGTGGTGAGGGATTAAGAGCTGGGTGGTGAGGGATTAGGAGCTGGGTGGTGAGGGATCAGGAGCTGGGTGGTGAGGGATCAGGAGCTGGGTGGTGAGGGATTAGGAGTTGGGTGGTGAGGGATTAGGAGCTGGGTATTGAAGGATCAGGAGCTGGGTGGTGAGGGATCAGGAGCTGGGTGGTGAGGGATCAGGAGCTGGGTGGTGAAGGATTAGGAGCTGGGTATTGAAGGATCAGGAGCTGGGTGGTGAGGGATCAGGAGCTGGGTGGTGAGGGATCAGGAGCTGGGTGGTTAAGGATCAGGAGCTGGGTGGTGAAGGATCAGGAGCTGGGTGGTGAGGGATTAGGAGCTGGGTGGTGAAGGATCAGGAGCTGGGTGGTGAGGGATTAGGAGTTGGGTGGTGAGGGATTAGGAGCTGGGTGGTGAGGGATTAGGAGCTGGGTGGTGAGGGATCAGGAGCTGGGCGGTGAAGGATCAGGAGCTGGGTGGTGAAGGATCAGGAGCTGGGTGGTGAGGGATCAGCAGCTGGGTGGTGAAGGATCAGGAGCTGGGTGGTGAGGGATCAGGAGCTGGGTGGTGAGGGATCAGGAGCTGGGTGGTGAAGGATCAGGAGCTGGGTGGTGAGGGATCAGGAGCTGGGTGGTGAAGGATCAGGAGCTGGGTGGTGAGGGATTAGGAGTTGGGTGGTGAGGGATCAGGAGCTCGGTGGTGAAGGATCAGGAGCTGGGTGGTGAGGGATTAGGAGTTGGGTGGTGAGGGATTAGGAGCTGGGTGGTGAGGGATTAGGAGTTGGGTGGTGAGGGATTTGGTGCTGGGTGGTGAAGGATCAGGAGCTGGGTGGTGAGGGATTAGGAGCTGGGTGGTGAGGGATCAGGAGCTGGGTGGTGAGGGATTAGGAGCTGGGTGGTGAGGGATTAGGAGCTGGGTGGTGAGGGATTAGGAGCTGGGTGGTGAAGGATTAGGAGCTGGGTGGTGAGGGATTTGGTGCTGGGTGGTGAAGGATCAGGAGATGGGTGGTGAAGGATCAGGAGCTGGGTGGTGAAGGATTAGGAGCTGGGTGGTGAAGGATTAGGAGCTGGGTGGTGAGGGTTTAGGAGCTGGGTGGTGAGGGATTAGGAGCTGGGTGGTGAGGGATCAGGAGCTGGGTGGTGAGGGATTAGGAGCTGGGTGGTGAGGGATTAGGAGCTGGGTGGTGAGGGATTAGGAGCTGGGTGGTGAGGGATCTGGAGCTGGGTGGTGAGGGATTAGGAGCTGGGTGGTGAAGGATTAGGAGCTGGGTGGTGAGGGATTAGGAGCTGGGTGGTGAGGGATTAGGAGCTGGGTGGTGAGGGATTAGGAGCTGGGTGGTGAGGGATCTGGAGCTGGGTGGTGAGGGATTAGGAGCTCGGTGGTGAGGGATTAGGATCTGGGGGGTGAAGGATTAGGAGCTGGGTGGTGAGGGATCAGGAGCTGGGTGGTGAGGGATTAGGAGCTGGGTGGTGAGGGATTAGGAGCTGGGTTGTGAGGGATCAGGAGCTGGGTGGTGAAGGATCAGGAGCTGGGTGGTGAGGGATCAGGAGCTGGGTGGTGAGGGATCAGGAGCTGGGTGGTGAGGGATCAGGAGCTGGGTGGTGAAGGATCAGGAGCTGGGTGGTGAGGGATTAGGAGCTGGGTGGTGAAGGATCAGGAGCTGGGTGGTGAGGGATCAGGAGCTGGGTGGTGAGGGATCAGGAGCTGGGTGGTGAGGGATCAGGAGCTGGGTGGTGAAGGATCAGGAGCTGGGTGGTGAAGGATCAGGAGCTGGGTGGTGAGGGATTAGGAGCTGGGTGGTGAAGGATCAGGAGTTGGGTGGTGAGGGATCAGGAGCTGGGTGGTGAGGGATCAGGAGCTGGGTGGTAAGGGATTAGGAGCTGGGTGGTGAAGGATCAGGAGCTGGGTGGTGAGGGATCAGGAGCTGGGTGGTGAAGGATCAGGAGCTGGGTGGTGAGGGATCAGGAGCTGGGTGGTGAAGGATCAGGAGCTGGGTGGTGAGGGATCAGGAGCTGGGTGGTGAAGGATCAGGAGCTGGGTGGTGAGGGATTAGGAGCTGGGTGGTGAGGGATCAGGAGCTGGGTGGTGAAGGATCAGGAGCTGGGTGGTGAGGGATCAGGAGCTGGGTGGTGAAGGATCAGGAGCTGGGTGGTGAGGGATTAGCAGTTGGGTGGTGAGGGATCAGGAGCTGGGTGGTGAAGGATCAGGAGCTGGGTGGTGAGGGATCAGGAGCTGGGTGGTGAAGGATCAGGAGCTGGGTGGTGAGGGATCAGGAGCTGGGTGGTGAAGGATCAGGAGCTGGGTGGTGAGGGATCAGGAGCTGGGTGGTGAAGGATCAGGAGCTGGGTGGTGAGGGATTCGGAGTTGGGTGGTGAGGGATCAGGAGCTCGGTGGTGAAGGATCAGGAGCTGGGTGGTGAGGGATTAGGAGTTGGGTGGTGAGGGATTAGGAGCTGGGTGGTGAGGGATTAGGAGTTGGGTGGTGAGGGATTTGGTGCTGGGTGGTGAAGGATCAGGAGCTGGGTGGTGAGGGATTTGGTGCTGGGTGGTGAGGGATCAGGAGCTGGGTGGTGAGGGATTAGGAGCTGGGTGGTGAGGGATTAGGAGCTGGGTGGTGAAGGATTTGGTGCTGGGTGGTGAAGGATCAGGAGATGGGTGGTGAAGGATCAGGAGCTGGGTGGTGAAGGATTAGGAGCTGGGTGGTGAAGGATTAGGAGCTGGGTGGTGAGGGATTAGGAGCTGGGTGGTGAGGGATTAGGAGCTGGGTGGTGAGGGATTAGGAGCTGGGTGGTGAGGGATTTGGTGCTGGGTGGTCAAGGATCAGGAGATGGGTGGTGAAGGATCAGGTGCTGGGTGGTGAAGGATTAGGAGCTGGGTGGTGAAGGATTAGGAGCTGGGTGGTGAGGGATTAGGAGCTGGGTGGTGAGGGATTAGGAGCTGGGTGGTGAGGGATTAGGAGCTGGGTGGTGAGGGATCTGGAGCTGGGTGGTGAGGGATTAGGAGCTGGGTGGTGAGGGATTAGGAGCTGGGTGGTGAGGGATTAGGAGCTGGGTGGTGAGGGATCTGGAGCTGGGTGGTGAGGGATTAGGAGCTGGGTGGTGAAGGATTAGGAGCTGGGTGGTGAGGGATTAGGAGCTGGGTGGTGAGGGATTAGGAGCTGGGTGGTGAGGGATTAGGAGCTGGGTGGTGAGGGATCTGGAGCTGGGTGGTGAGGGATTAGGAGCTCGGTGGTGAGGGATTAGGATCTGGGCAGTGAAGGATTAGGAGCTGGGTGGTGAGGGATTAGGAGCTGGGTGGTGAAGGATCAGGAGCTGGGTGGTGAGGGATCAAGAGCTGGGTGGTGAGGGATCAGGAGCTGGGTGGTGAGGGTCGGGAGCTGGGTGGTGAGGGATTAGGATCTGGGTGGTGAGGGTCGGCAGCTGTGTCGTGAGGGGTCGGGAGCTGGGTGGTGAGGGGTTAGGAGCTGGGTAGTGAGGGTCGGGAGCTGGGGGATGAGGGATTAGGAGCTGGGTACTGTGGGATTAGGAGCTGGATGATGTGGGATCAGCAGCTGGGAGGTGAGGGATTAGAAGCTGGGTGGTGAAGGATCAGGAGCTGGGTGGTGAGGGATTAGGAGTTGGGTGGTGAGGGATCAGGAGCTCGGTGGTGAAGGATCAGGAGCTGGGTGGTGAGGGATTAGGAGTTGGGTGGTGAGGGATTAGGAGCTGGGTGGTGAGGGATTAGGAGTTGGGTGGTGAGGGATTTGGTGCTGGGTGGTGAAGGATCAGGAGCTGGGTGGTGAGGGATTTGGTGCTGGGTGGTGAGGGATCAGGAGCTGGGTGGTGAGGGATTAGGAGCTGGGTGGTGAGGGATTAGGAGCTGGGTGGTGAAGGATTTGGTGCTGGGTGGTGAAGGATCAGGAGCTGGGTGGTGAGGGATTTGGTGCTGGGTGGTGAGGGATCAGGAGCTGGGTGGTGAGGGATTAGGAGCTGGGTGGTGAGGGATTAGGAGCTGGGTGGTGAAGGATTTGGTGCTGGGTGGTGAAGGATCAGGAGATGGGTGGTGAAGGATCAGGAGCTGGGTGGTGAAGGATTAGGAGCTGGGTGGTGAAGGATTAGGAGCTGGGTGGTGAGGGATTAGGAGCTGGGTGGTGAGGGATTAGGAGCTGGGTGGTGAGGGATTAGGAGCTGGGTGGTGAGGGATTAGGAGCTGGGTGGTGAGGGATTTGGTGCTGGGTGGTGAAGGATCAGGAGATGGGTGGTGAAGGATCAGGAGCTGGGTGGTGAAGGATTAGGAGCTGGGTGGTGAAGGATTAAGAGCTGGGTGGTGAGGGATTAGGAGCTGGGTGGTGAGGGATTAGGAGCTGGGTGGTGAGGGATTAGGAGCTGGGTGGTGAGGGATCTGGAGCTGGGTGGTGAGGGATTAGGAGCTGGGTGGTGAAGGATTAGGAGCTGGGTGGTGAGGGATTAGGAGCTGGGTGGTGAGGGATTAGGAGCTGGGTGGTGAGGGATTAGGAGCTGGGTGGTGAGGGATCTGGAGCTGGGTGGTGAGGGATTAGGAGCTCGGTGGTGAGGGATTAGGATCTGGGCAGTGAAGGATTAGGAGCTGGGTGGTGAGGGATTAGGAGCTGGGTGGTGAAGGATCAGGAGCTGGGTGGTGAGGGATCAAGAGCTGGGTGGTGAGGGATCAGGAGCTGGGTGGTGAGGGTCGGGAGCTGGGTGGTGAGGGATTAGGATCTGGGTGGTGAGGGTCGGCAGCTGTGTCGTGAGGGGTCGGGAGCTGGGTGGTGAGGGGTTAGGAGCTGGGTAGTGAGGGTCGGGAGCTGGGGGATGAGGGATTAGGAGCTGGGTACTGTGGGATTAGGAGCTGGATGATGTGGGATCAGCAGCTGGGAGGTGAGGGATTAGAAGCTGGGAGGTGAGGGATAAGGATCTGCGTGGTGAGGGATCAGGAGCTGGGTGGTGAGGGATTAGGAGCTGGGTGGTGAGGGATCAGGAGCTGGGTGGTGAGGGATTAGGAGCTGGGTGGTGAGGGAGTAGGTGCTGTTTTGGGAGGGGTCGGGAGCTGGGAGGTGAGGGGTCGGGAACTGGGGGATGAGGAGTCAGGAGCTGGATGGTGCAGGATAAGGAGCTGGGTGGTGAGGAGTCGGGAGCTGGGGCATGAGGGACTGGGAGCTGGGTGGTGAGGGATTAGGAGCTGGGTGGTGAGGGATTAGGAGCTGTGTCAGGAGGGGTCGGGAGCTGGGAGGTGAGGGATCGGGAGCTGGGTGGTGAGGGTCCGGAACTGGGTCGTGAGGTGTCGGAAGTTGGGTGGTGAGGGTCAGGAGATGGGTCAGGAGGGGTCGGGAAATGGGAGGTGTGTGATCAGGAGCTGGGTAGTGAGGGTCAGGAGCTGGGTCGGGAGGTGTTGGGAGCTGGGTGGTGAGGGATCAGGAGCTGGGTAATGAGGGTCGGGAGTGGTTGGGAGCTGGGAGGTGTGGGTCAGGAGCTGGGTGGTGAGGGATCAGGGGCTGGGTCGGGAGGGGTCGGGAGCTGGGTGGTGAGGGTCGGGAGCTGGGTCGGGAGGTGTTGGGAGCTGGGTGGTGAGGGATCAGGGGCTGGGTCGGGAGGGATCGGGAGCTGGGTGGTGAGGGTCAGGAGCTGGGTCGGGAGGCGTCGGGAGCTGGGTACTGAGGGTCGGGAGATGTCGGGAGCAGGGTGGTGAGGGTCGGGAGCTGGGTAGTGAAGGTCGGGAGCTGGGTCAGGAGGGGTTGGGAGCTAGGAGGTGTGGGATCAGGAGCTGGGTCGGGAGGGGTCGGGAGCTGGGAGGTGTGGGATCAGGAGCTGGGTAGTGAGGGTCAGGAGCTGGGTAGTGAGGGTCGGGAGCTGGGTCGGGAGGGGTTGGGAGCTGGGAGGTGTGGGATCAGGAGCTGGGTCGGGAGGGGTCGGGAGCTGGGAGGTGTGGGATCAGGAGCTGGGTAGTGAGGGTCAGGAGCTGGGTAGTGAGGGTCGGGAGCTGGATCGGGAGGGGTCAGGAGCTGGGTTGTGAGGGGTCGGGAGCTGGGTCGTGAGGGGTCGGGAGTTGGGTGGTGAGGGTCGGGAGCTGGGAGGTGAGGGATCAGGAGCTGGGTAGTGAGGGTCGGGAGCTGGGTCGGGAGAGGTTGGGGGCTGGGTGGTCAGGGATCAGGAGGTCGGTCGGGGGCTGGGTAGTGAGGGTCGGGAGCTGGGTCGGGAGGCGTCGGGAGCTGGGTGGTGATGGTCAGGAGCTGGACTGTGAGGGTCGGGAGCTGGGTCAGGAGGGGTCGGGAGCTGGGTGGTGAGGGTCAGGGGCTGGGTCGGGAGGGATCAGGAGCTGGGTCGGGAGGGTCAGGTGCTGGGTGGTGAGGGTCAGGAGCTGGACGGTGAGGGGTCAGAGGCGGGGTGGTCAGGAGTTGGGAGCCGGTGGTGACAGTCAAGAGCTAGGCGGTAAAGGGTTGGGAACTGGGTGGTGAGAGTCGTGAGCTGGGAGATATTGGAAGTGGGTTGGTGAGGGTTTGGGAGCAGGATGTAGGGAGGCGGGAGCTGGGCAGGTGACGGTTTGGGAGTTTGCCCATGAGGCGTTGATAGCGGGGGGGGGGGGGGTGAGTGGGTTTCCATCGTCCGCTGGCACCGATCCCATCTGAGAACCCCGGCCACCACCACAGGCCGCTCGCACGCCAGACATCACACCGACCACCCCCACCACCACAGGCCACTCCCACGCCAGACATCACACCTACCACCCCCACCCCGCAGCACAATACCTCGTCTGCCCCAGCACACCCTGACATCTGCCAGCATATCCCACCAATTCCCAGCAGTGGTGCCCACGGTTGTCACCTGCCGTAGTGCTCTCTCTCTCCCCCCCCCCCCCCCAACATAGCCACATCCCTATTCCCCGACTGTCACACGTGAGTTGTTCATGCCAGACATAATGATCCTTCCCTCTCGCCGACCACATGTCCATTCTCCCACAGGATCGCCATCTGATGGAGCCAGCCCATCCAGGGTGCCCTCCCGCCTTCCCGCTGCCTTCTAAGAGAACACCACGGAGAAGAGCTCCGAGGATGCCACCATTGAGGTGTCACGGCTGTCATCCCCACCTTACACCAGCACAGCGACACACACCTCAGTGGGTGAATGTAGGGGACAGGCTTCTGAGGCACAATCTCGTGCACATCAGTTGGAGGCAGGAACACCCAGGGAGTCAACAGTCGGTGGTGTGCTGCATCCGAGGGCCCAGCTGGGTCCCAGTCCGAGGCCGACCCTCAATTTCTGTTATGGGCAGGAGGGGGGTTAATTTAAACAACCCTGATTTCTTCTCACACTATCTGTCGTTAACCAGAAAGGTTCTTTTTGGTTTCTAATTTCCCCTTTATAAATGGTGGTGTAGTTTTCCCAATTCTTAAATTTGGAGTGATCCAATCTCTACTAATCACCTCACAGCAAACTCTATGGTAAGGTAAAATAAGAGGATTGGTTTAGTTTACACACAAAACAAACATTGGATGGGGGTTTTGCAATCTCCACATCTTTTGTGCACATACATTAAAAGAGGAATAAGGGAAAGAAAAAGGTACAGTGCAAGACCAATGACATATTCTTTCAGAGGATAGCAGGCTGACTGTTGTAGGATGATCCGTCTTTCCAGAAATGAAGACTTCCACGGTTGGAGAAGACATGTAGGGATGAATTAGTTTTGAAGGCACAAATACAGACGTCCCAATGTTCTGGTGGTTCACTGTGTAGGTGAAGGCCAAGAAATTTTAAACTTGGATGGATCTCTCTCTGCTGCTACCTCTTAGATGGTAAATGGTAGACAGTGACTGCTTGCCTGGAGTCCTGTTTCTCTTCTGAGGTCAAACAATGACTAAAGATAAAATTAAAAAGCAGTACAATTAAAGGAGTTCAAATAGTTCAAGTCTGTCTGATGTGACAGGATAATTTCAGGTTGAGCTATTTGACCAACGAGGATGGAACCTACTGTGTTTTAGATCAGGTAACAGTGGGGCCATCAGCACCACATTGGTGATTAGTAGTCACAAACTATAGCTAACTGAGGCAGACATCTCACCTGCTAATTCATAGTGTTGGCTTGGCAGGAATGTTTATGTGATACAAAGAGTATTATAATCCAAGGTGTGTGAGGCATTAGCCTTTGTTCACTTTCAACTTGTTCAGAAACTTCCAGGAACTAGCATGCAATCAGCGGGAGCCATTTTATCAGTTCACAATTTTGCAAATACAGAAATGAATAATTTTATAAACTGGCCAGGCGGACGTATATATATATATATATATATGTTGTTTCTTTCCTTCCTGTCTCGGACCGGGACAGTGATGGATGTTTTTTTTTCAAATTGCAAGGAATATCGTGGTGTTGCAAAAGGGTCAGTCTCAGGAACACTGTTCTTCTTTATATATATTAATGATCTGAAATTGGATATACGGTACACAACATAATTTCAAAGTTTGCAGGTGGCATGAAAGGCGGAAACGTTGGAAACAATGAGCCAGATAGCAGCAGACTTCGCAAAGGCCACGGGCAGACCGGTGAAAAAAAGCAGACATGAGACAGATGAAATTTAAGATGTGTAAATTGAGACACTCCGCTTGGAAAAATTAGGAGGGGCGATATAATGTAAATGATACAATTTTCAGGGGATGTAGGAACAGAGAGACCTACAGCTGCATGCACACAGATCTTTGAAAGTAGCAGGTCACGATGAAAAGGTTGTCCTTCATGGAGGCAGAGTAAAAAGCAAGGAAATTATAGTGAAACTTTAGAAAGCACAGTTTAGGGCTCGGCTCGCGTTTGTGTTCCCTTCTGAGCGCCACACTTTAGAGAGGATGTCAAGGTGTTACGGAGGATGCAGAGGAGATTTAATAGAATGGTACCGCGGATGAGGGTCTAATTGTGTGACGGGTCTAGAGAAGCTGGAGGTGTTGGTCATAAAGCAGAGAAGGTTAAGAGAAGATTTGAAAGATATGTTCAAAATCATGCACAATTTTGACAAAGTAGGTGAGGAGAAATGGGGCGAGATTCTCTGGTCGGCGACGTTGAAATCGCGTTCGACGATCGGCTGGAGAATCAAAGTTTGCGACCAAACCGGAGGCGGCGCTGCTTTTGTGATGCGCCGCCCCTCCAAAGCGGTGTATTCGGAGAGTACGTGCGCCATACCGACGGCCTCAGGACGTTGCCTGAGGCCTGCCCCCTGAGGCTCCGCCCCCGACCAGCCCAGTTCCTGACGCCGTGGGTCTCTCATGGTCTGATCCGCCGAGAACTCGGCGTGGCAGCTGCGGACTCATTTCAGCGTCGCCACAGTCGGGGGAGGGCCGATCTGTGGGCCGGGGGGATTTTGGCAGGGGGCACTGTTGGGTGGTGTTCCGGGGTTCGTGAGCCTGGCCAAAGATGGGGCCCCTATTTGGCAGGCCGGGTCCACGTGCGGCCAGCGCCATGTTGCACGAACACGGCAATTCTCCGGCCATATCGACAGCTAGAGCCGGGTGCTCTACGCTGCCTGTCTGCTAGCCCCCCACCAAACGGAGGATCGGTGGCCATTTTGCGCCGATTTTTTGGTCGTAAAAGGCCACCGTTCCCACGCCGGCGTCAGAACATAGCCTGAAAATCGGAGAATCCAGCCCATGGTTTTCATTGGCAGAAAGGTCGATAACCAGAAACAAATTGAAGGTCATTGGCAAAAGGACCACTGGTGATTTGAGGAAACATTTTCTTACACAGTAGGTTGTTATAATCTGGGATATATTGGCTGAAAAACTGATAGCACAAGGTTCAATGGCTATTTTAAGGAGCAGGTTTTCCAGCGCTATGGGAATAAAGGCAGGGCATGAGATTAAGTGGATAGTTCCACAAAATAACTGGCGCAGGGACGATCGGTAAATGCCTTCCTTCTGTGCTGTATTATTTGATGATTCTGTGAATCTCAATGCCAGGGGCATTGTCAGGGAACAGTGCCGAGGGGCTGTTCGGGAGGGTCTTGGGGTAGTGTTGTAGGTGGGGTGGGGCGCTGTGTTGTGATGGGGGGGGAGGTGCTGCATGAGGTGGGTGTATCTGCAGGGGGATGTTCCATTTTTACTTATCGTATCAGGGCAGCATTTAAAATGCCACCCTGATCTTGAAAGCAACTAATTGCTGATGGGTTGGACTGTGCATTCGACATCCTTCACAAGTTGTGAGCTATTGTTTAGGGTGGGGAATTCTTATCAGTAGTTACCCCACCTTTTGTCCAATGCTCTGTTCCATGCTGAATGGTTCCCACCCTCTTCCTTTTCTCTTGCATCATCATCATCACTTTCATTGATCCTCACCATCCATCCCTGTCAATACGGGTATTGGTGGCTGCCGCAACCTGTGTCATTGGTAGGCTCTGCAGTCCCTGTCTTGTCTTCCCAGTGGGGTCTACTGTGTGTGTCCTCATTGGGTCGGAATGTGCTATCCCACCAGCAGCGTGGCACTCGTTTGTGTGGTGGAGAGGGTTACCGTGTGTGACCAATTGCCTCCATACTTAGAGACATGTGAGTGGACAGGCCCTACAGACGGGGGTGAGGCAGGGAAGTGTGTGTCTGCTGGGAGGGAGCTGCAGTGACATGGGTCCTGGGTGTGACACACAGATTGTGAAACCCTGACCGGGGGCAGGATGGCTGCAGCAAGAGCGGGGTGGGCAGGTAGGGCTTTGAGATAGCCGGTGGTCCTGTGGCATGGGCTAGCTAATAATGTCACTGGTGAAGCCTCTGCCCTGAGAGAGCGGTTTGGTTGGGAGAGTGACAAAGGCACGTATCCTTTTTTTGGGGTGAGTCCTGCTATTTCCCTCCTTCCCCTGCAGTGGGACTGCGCTTCTGATTAGTGCACTGAGGAGTGTCAACACCTGGGGCGCGATTCTCCGCTCCCGCGACTAAGTGCCCACGCCATCGTGAACCTCAACGGCGCGAAACGGCCCCGATCTCGACCGATTCAGGGCCCAAAAATGGGCTAGGATCGGGGCCGCGAGAAACTTGGGGGGCGTGTCGTGAAAGCAGCGCCGTCAGCGCGCGCCGGGCATTGGCGCCGCGTAAAAGCGGCGCCACGTAAATGATGCGGCCGGCGCCGCATAACTGCCGTCACCCGCGCATGCGTGGTTGCCGTCCTCCCTAAGGCCGCCCCGCAAGAAGATGTCGGATGGATCTTGCGGGGCGCCGAGGAAAGGAGGTCCTCCTTCAGAGAGGCCGGCCCGCCGATCGGTGGGCACCGATCGCGGGCCAGACCCCATTTGAGGCCCCACCCCCGTGCAGGAACCCCCCTCCCCCCCACAGGCCGTCCCCCCAGCGTTCCCGCGCTGTTCCCGCCGGCAGCGACCAGGTGTGGATGGCGCCGGTGGGAACCTGTTGTATTGGGTAGGCTGCTCGGCCCATCCGGGCCGGAGAATAGCGGGGATAGCGGAGAATCGCCATTTTGGGTGTCTCGGGCGACTCTCCGGCCTGCGCCGCGCAGAACACGACGGAGCCGTTCTCGCCGCTTGGGTGAATCGCGGGAGGGCATCGGATCGGCGTCGCGTGGAAAAATGGCCGCCAGGTGATTCTCCCAACCGGCGCAGGAGCGGAGAATCGCGCCCCTGGTGTGCCATTGATTGAGCTTGACCACGCCCATCCCATTCATGTGTCAGCGGAGACCTGAGGGCTTCCAGAGGGCAGCCTGGGTGGGCTCCCAAATGGCCAGAGGCTCTGTGAACATTTACAGGGCACTGAGCTGTCAGCAGAGTGAGCAGCCAGAGGCTTGTAACTTGTACCAAAAGGGTGTGTTTAATACTGCAGCAATGGCGATCTGAGCTAGGCCACCCATTTCTCGAGGGGGGCACCCTGAATCCACGAAGCTGTCGCCAGGTCGCACCCTGCTACTCCCCCCGGCCCCGGCAGCCGCCCTCCAGCAAGTGGTACAATTGTTCACAGTGTTTAAATCTTTACTTACCTTCTCTCTTGCTCCCTCAGCAGCCATGGCGTCCAGTCCCCATTTGTAAAAACTTGTAGTAAATCGCGCCTGCGTGTCTTCCACCCGAGAGGGGTGGAGCGTCCCGGTGGCCTGAAGTGAGGTGGGCCAAGCATACTAATAACATTTAAATGCATTCAAATGCCGGTGGGGCGCACACCTCATTATCGCCACCAGTGAGGGACCAGAGCATGACGCCTGATTCGGCGCCAACCACGGTCCTCGATTTTGGTTGGACGCCCGATTATCTGCCCGAGCGCAGTTCGCATTTGCACCATCACGAGGTGGTGAATTTCGCCCAGGAACTCTGTTTTTCACTTCACAGATACCGCCTGACCTGATTAGTGTTTTGCATTTCCTAGTTTTATTTCCGATCTCTAGCATTTGTGACATTGTGCTTTTTTCCAGTTAAAGTATGAGACATGAACCAGAAATATTACATAACTTGGTCGCATATGTTATGGTTTGACACATTCAGTCTAAGAATTTACATAGATCCCTTTACCACTTTTCCCTGGAAGGCAGATGAAGTTCTCTGGTTATAATTATTGCCCAGGTTCACCAATCAACGTGTTCTATTTTTCAAAATCTCTCTCCTAATTAAGTGTAATATACTGCAGCAGGTTTAATGTACAACAGAGTAAATAAATTGGAAAAGGTAAAAAGATTTCACATTTAATTTGACTGTATTAAGTTTTTTTTTAAATGTGCCAGCAATGGGTTTATGGTGACACTTTTATTGTGCACTCAGGAAAATACTGTTGTTTGTGAACACAATTTATGGTCTTTTTAAGAGGTCTTGTGGTTTGCTGCTTAACACTCTTTATTACAGCTACTGGTAGTTGCAGTTTTTGTGGGCTGCAAGAGCAATTTTCTATTGGAACCCCCATCTTTAAGCTAGAAGGTGCAGGTTGAAGTCCTCAATTGTACCCAATGGTTGGCAAAGACTCCACCCCCCACCCACACACACACGCACACACCAAGTCCCCTCCATTCCCAAAACCTTAATTGTTCATGACTTAAGGAAATCTCGATAAGCAGAGCAAGTACCCAATGATTACAATTCCAATTTCTTTAATTAATCTGTTCACATAGTTTATGGAGTGTAGCAGTATGGATTACTGGAGGTCATATGGGATGCTCAAAGTACTCTGTTGTCTGTCTGAAAAGGTGTTAACTCACATACTGTTGGGTCATACACCTTAGCACGGTAGCATTGTGGATAGCACAATTGCTTCACAGCTCCAGGCTCCCAGATTTGATTCCGGCTTGGGTCACTGTCTGTGCGGAGTCTGCACATCCTCCCCGTGTGTGCGTGGGTTTCCTCCGGGTGCTCCGGTTTCCTCCCACAGTCCAAAAGATGTGCAGGTTAGGTGGATTGGCCATGATAAATTGCCCGTAGTGTCCAAAATTGCCCTTAGTGTTGGGTGGGTTACTGGGTTCTGGGGATATGCTGGAGGTGTTGACCTTGGGTAGGGTGCTCTTTCCAAGAGCCGGTACAGACTCGATGGGCCGAATGGCCTCCTTGTGCACTGTAAATGCTGTGTGATTAGGACCCGGTACTTCGGATTTAGTCTGTGGTCAGGGACAAGAGGGTGTTACTGCGATTGAGGCAGCAATGGGGATTCAGAAGGTAGCATTGGAGGAGCCACAGTCCTTGCAATTGTCCAATAGGTTTGAGGTTCTTGCAACTTGTATGGATGAGAGCTGGAGTTGCAGGTTGGATGAGTGAACTGACAATCCAGCTATAGTGCAGAGAGTCATTCAATTTGGGAGAGTAAATTGGAATATAGTGGCAGTAGGGGACAGTATAATTGAGGGATAGGCACAGTTCTCTCCAGTGGAGAGTGTGAGGTTGTGTTGCCTGCCCAGTGCCAGGGTTCAGGATATCTTCTCAGGGCTGGAGTGGAACTTGCATTGGGAGGGTGGAGATCCAGTTGACGTGGTCCATGTTCTACATTCTATGATTAGAAAAGATGTTCTGAGTTGGTGGCCAATGTAAGAAAGTTGTTAAACGTGATCATGATGCCTCCGGAAGGTAGGGAGGTGGAGGTAGTGATCGCAATGGATGCAGAAAAGGCTTTTGATTGGCTAGAATGGGATTATCTGTGGGAGGTACTGGGACGGTTCGGATTTGGGCGGGGCTTTATTGACTGGGTCAGGTTGCTGTATCAGACTCCTGTGGCAAGCGTAAGGGCGAATAGGACAACATCAGAGTATTTTAGACTGCACCGGGGGACGATCGGACCCAATAGAGGGGATGGAAGAAATCATGAGGATTCCAGGGGAATTCGGACGGTTTTCGGAGTATAAGCTAAATATGGGGAAAGGTGAGATGTTTGCGGTCCAGGCGAGGGGACAGGAGAGGCGATTGGGGGAGCTGCCATTTAGGTTAGTAGAGGGAAGCTTTAGGTACCTAGGCATTCAAGTGGCACGGGAATGGGACCGGCTGCATAAATTAAATCTGGCCCGACTAGTAGACTAAATGAAGGACGATTTTCAAAGATTGGACTCGCTTCCGTTGTCACTGGCTGGGAGGGTGCAGACAGTGAAGATAACAGTCCTCCCGAGATTCCTGTTTGTATTTCAGTGTCTCCCCATCTTTATTCCGCGGTCCTTTTTTAAACGGGTCAACAAAGTGATCACTGGCTTCGTCTGGGCGGGCAAGACCCCACGAGTAAGGAAGGTAATGCTTGTGCGGAGTCGGGGAGAGAGCGGGCTGGCACGGCCAAATTTTAGTAACTATTACTGTGCAGCGAATATAGCCATAATCAGGAAGTAGGTTGTGGGGGAGGGGTCAGCATGGCAGCGTTTGGAGGCGGCTTCATGCAAGGGCACCAGTCTGGGGGCGTTGGTAACTGCGCCTCTGCCGTTCCCGCCGGCACGGTACTCCACCAGCCCCGTGGTGGTGGCGGCCCTGAGAGTCTGGGGGCAGTGGAGGAGACATGTGGGAGCAGAGGGAACATCGGTCTGGTCCCCAATCTGTAATAATCACCGGTTTGCCCCGGGTAGTATTGATGGGGGGTTCCGGATATGGCGGAGAGCAGGGATTGAGAGGATGGGCTATTTGTTTATAGAGGGGAGCTTTCCGAGTTTGAGGGCGCTGGAGGAGAAGTTTGGGTTGGCGAGGGGAAACAAATTCAGGTACCTGCAGGTGCGGGACTTCCTACGTAAATAGGTGTCAACTTTCCCGCTCCTACCGCTAAGGGGGATTCAGGACAGGGTAGTTTCCAGAGGGTGGGTAGAAGAAGGGAGCGTCTCTGACATTTACAATGAACTCATGGGGTCAGAGGAGACGCAGACCGAGGAGCTGAAGCGTAAGTGGGAGGAGGAACTGGGAGGAGAGATAGAGGATGATCTATGGGCGGACGTGTTGAGTAGAGTCAACGCTTCCGCAACATGTGCCAGGCTCAGCCTGATACAAGTCAAGGTCGTTCATCGGGCTGACATAACAGTGGCCCGCATGAGCAGATTCTTTGGGGTGGAAGACAGGTGTGCAAAATGTGCGGAATGACCAGCGAACCATGTCCACATGTTCTGGGCATGTCCGAAGCTTAGGGGATTTTGGCAGAGGTTTGCAAATGTCATGTCCACGATGTTAAAAACAAGGGTGGCACTGAGTCCAGAGGTGGCGATTTTTGGGGTCTCGGAAGACCCGGGAATCCAGGACGAGAAAGAGGCAGACATTCTGGCCTTTGCTTCGCTGGTAGCCCGGAGACGGATACTATTAGCTTGGAGGGACCCAGAGCCCCCGAAGTCGGAGACCTGGCTATCGGACGTGGCTAGCTTTCTCTGTTTGGAGAAAATCAAGTTCGCCTTGAGAGGGTCACTGTAAGGGTTCGCCCGAAGGTGGCAGCTGTTCATCGGCTTCTTTGCGGAAAATTAATCGTCAGTGAAAGGCGGGGTGGGGGGTTAGTTTAGCTTAGAGTAGGGGGTTAATAAAGGTGGGACCTGTAAGGAAGGGAGACAGCTTTTGCACTATGTTTATAGTTTCATGTACATTGTTTATTTTGTTGTTGTTACACTACCAAAAACACCTCAAAATGTTTATTAAAAAAAAAGAAAAGATGTTCTGAAAGCATGGCGGATCTGCGGAGTACTGGCTCGGTGGCCCAATGGACCAGCTGGTGGAGTTTATTCGGGAGAGCTTTGCCAAGCAAAAAAAGGAATGCCTGGACCCGATCAAGGAGTTGATCACTCGGGTGGAGCAGAGACTGGAAGCCCAAGATCAGGCGGTCCAGAAGGCGGAGGAAACAATGGCTGAGCATGAGGAACACCTAACTGCGCTGGAGGCGCAGGTGGGGCTGATGAAAGAGCAATAGAAAAGGCTGCAAGACAAGTTGGAGGACCTAGAGAATGTGTCCCGCCGGCAGAACTTGAGGATCGTTGGCCTCCCTGAGGGATGTGAGGGAATGGCTGCAAGGGCTTATGTGGCGAATATGCTCGAGAAGTTAATGGGCGAGGGGTTGCTTTCTAGACCCCTGGAAGTTGACAGAGCGCACAGAACGCTTGCGAGGTTGCCGCAGGCGTATGAGCCACCGAGGGCGATGGTGGTACGAATGCACAGATTCCTGGATAAGGAGCAAATTTTGCGTTGGGCGAAACAGACATGGAGCTGTAAGTGGGAGAATAACATTCTGCGTATCTACCAAGATCTGGGTGCGGACCTGGCCAAGAGAAGAGCAGGATTCAACCAAGTGAAATCGACCCTTTTCAAGAGGAAGGTGAAGTTTGGTCTACTTTATCCAGCTCCTATGAAGAGCGGCAATTTTACTTTGAGTCGCCAGATGAAGCAATGGACTTTGTGAAAAGCAAAGATCTAGATAGAGACTGAGGTGACTGATCTTTGCTGTAGGGATTCTGCTAAAATTGATCTTACGTTTGCACTACATGAGAAATGTCTTTTGTAACTATTTTTGGGGGGCTGTTGCTAAGTTTTGTGAGTTAACTTTATACTGTGGGGGGAAGAGTGGGTAAATCTTTTTTTCTTTGGATGTGTTTGGGTGGAAACGTGCCTCTTGAAACGTGCGGGGGGGAGGGGGAGGGAACAATAGGAGGTAAGATGTCTGGCGCCATGGGGGGGGTGTCACCAAGCCAGCTGGGCGGGTTGGCTCACAGAAGCATAGTGGGAGGTGAGCAGATGTTTTGTTTGTTGAAGGGGGTTGCATTTATTGTGCTGTTAACGGCGGGGGGGGGGGGGGGGGGGATTGCTCTGCTGACAGGGGAGGGGCGGTTGCTTGGAGCTAAAAGAGAGGTCGGGGACGGAGGCTACGTGTGGGCGAGCCGGAGGGAGCGCAGGGCACGAGCTGGAGGCTGGCCTCGGAACGGGGATGGTTGGTCGGCAGGGGGTGTGCGAGAAGCCTCCCGACCAGGCTGATCACGTGGAATGTCAGAGGGTTGAATGGGCAGGTTAAGAGGGTTCGCGTGTTCGCACATCTGAGGGGATTGAAGGCGGACTTGGTAATGCTACAGGTGACACACCTGAGGGTAATTGATCAGACCAGACTGAGGCAGGGATGGGTCGGACAGGTATTTCACTCGGGACAGGACTCTAAGACTAGAGGGGTCGCGATCCTGATTAATAAGCGAGTGTCATTTGAGGCAGGGAGAATAGTTGCGGATATGGGGGTAGATAAGGGGGTATATGGTTAGCGGGAAGCTGGAAGGGTTGCCGGTGTCGAGTTCAAGGACAGGCTGGGTGCCGGCAATGGCGAAGGAACTAAAGGGGTTCGTGGAGCAGATGGGTGGGGCAGACCCATGGAGGTTTGGACGGCCAAGAGCGAAGGAGCTCGCCTTCTTCTCACATGTACATAAAGTTTACTCCCGGATCGACTTTTTTATTTTGAACAGGGCTTAACTGGCGGGGGTAGTTGACACCGAATATTCGGCGATTGCTGTGTCGGATCATACCCCACATTGGGTGGACCAACAGGTGAGCAAGGAGGGGGGTCAGCGCCCGCAATGGAGATTGGATGTGGGACTGTTAGCGGATGAGGGGGTGTGCGGGCGGGTGAGGGAATCCATCCAGAACTACCTGGAGATTAACGATACGGGAGAGGTCTCAGCAGCAATGGTTTGGGACGCACTGAAGCCAGTGGTCAGAGGGGAGCTGATTTCGATTCAGGCCCACAGGGAGAAGGAAGAGAGGGTACAGATGGATAGGTTGGTCGGGGAAATACTTCAGGTAGACAGGAGGTATGTGGAGGTCCCGGAGGTAGGATTACTGAAGGAACGACGGAGGCTGCAGGTGGAATTTCGCTGTTATCTACGAGGAAGGCGGTGGAGCAGTTGAGGAAGGCGAGGGGGGCGATTTATGAGAGAAGGCTAGTAGAATGCTGGCACACCAGCTCAGGAAAAGGGAGGCAGCCAGATAGCTAGGGAGAGTGACGGACAGAGGAGGGAACATAACCTTGGACCCAGCAGGGGTTAACGGGGTGTTTAAGGAGTTTTACAGCAGGTTATACGAGTCGGAACCCCCAGCGGGAGTGGAAGGAATGAGGCAATTTCTGGGAGGACTGGAGTTCACGAAGGTGGACGAAGGGTTGGTAGAAGGGCTGGGAGTTCCAATGGGGATTGAAGAAATAGCAGATGGACTGGAGGCCATGCAGTCAGGCAAAGCCCCGGGGCCAGATGGTTATCCAGTGGAGTTGTATAAAAGGTTCTCTGAGATGCTGGGCCCACTGTTGGTGAGGACATTTAATGAGGCAAGGGAGCGCGGTGTTCTTCCCCCGACAATGTCACAGGCCTCAATCTCACTGGTCCTGAAGCGGGGAAGGACCCTGAGCTATGTGGGTCTTCCAGACCAATCCCCCTGTTGAATGGTGATGCCAAACTGTTAGCGAAAATCTAGTCCTCAAGGATAGAAGACTGTGTCCCGGGGGTGATAGGGAAAGACCAGACTGGGTTCGTTAAGGGTAAGCAGCTAATGGCCAACGTTAGAAGGCTCTTGAATGTAATCATGATGTCCCCAGAGGGAAGGGAGACGGAGGTAGTGGTTGCAATGGGCGCGGAGAAGACCTTTGACCGGGTGGAATGGAACTATCTGTGGGAGGTGTTGGGGCGGTTCAGGTTTGGTCAGGATTTCATCGACTGGGTCAGGCTGCTGTACCAGGCACCAGAGGCGAATGTTCGAACGAACCAGCTGACTGCACCGGGGGACTAGGCAGGGATGCCCCCTCTCTCAGTTGCTGTTCGCTCTGGCCATTGAGCCACTGGCTATGGCGTTAAGAGCTTCCAGGGGCTGGAAGGGGCTGGTTCAGGGTGGGGTGGAACACAAGGTCTCATTATACGCCGACGACCTGCTACTGTATGTTTTGGATCCGTTAGAAGGGATGGGAGAGATCATGAAGATTTTAGGGGAATTTGGCCGGTTTTCGGGGTACAAATTGAACATGGGGAAAAACGAGATGTTTGCGATCCAGGCAAGAGGGCAGGAGAGGAGACTGGGAGAGCTGCCGTTTAGAGTGATGAGAGGAAGCTTCCATTACTTAGGGATCCAACATAAGGTCAGATTTGGGGATGTTCGCTGATGATTGCACAATGTTCAAAACCATTCATGACTCCTCAGACACTGAAGCAGCCCACGTGCAAATGCAGCAAGACCTGGACAATATCCAGGCTTGGGCTGCAAGTGGCAAGTAACATTCGCATCACACAAGTGCCAGGCAATAACCATCTTGTAGAAGAGAGAATCAAACCATTGCCCTTTGACATTCAATGGTATTACCATCACTGAATCCTCATTGTCAACATCCTGGTGGTTGCCATTGACCAGAAATTGAACTGGGCTAGCCATATAAATTCTGTGGCTACATGAGCAGGTCAGATGCTAGGAATCATACAGCTAGTAACTCACCCCGTGACTGCCCAAAGCCTGTCGACCACCTACAAGGCACAAGTCAGGAGTGTGATAGAATATTCCTCACTTGTCTGGATGAGTGCAGCTCTAACAACACTCAAGAAGCTTGACGCCATTCAACACAAAGCAGCCCACTTGATTGGCACCCCTTTCACAAACATTGATTCCCTCCACCACCAATGCACAGTAGCAGCAGTATGTACCATCTACAAGAAATGCTGCAGTAACTCACCAAGGCTACATAGGCAGGACCTTCCAATCCCAAGACCACTCCCACCTAGAACAGCAAGGGCAGGAGATAAATGGGATCCTCACCATCTGGAAGTTCCCCTCCAGGCCACACACCATGTGATTTGGAAATATATCGCCGTTCCTTCGCTGTCGCTGGGTCAAAATCCTGGAACTCCCTGCCTTATAGCACAGTGGGTGTACCTACACCCCATCGACTGCAGGGTTCAAGAGGGCAACTCAGCACCACCTTCTTCAGGGCAATTAAGGATGCGCAACAAATTCTGACCTAGACAGAGAAATCCACATACTGTAAAAATGATTTTTTTTTTTAAATTTAGAAGCAGATCCACAAAGGTAATAATCTCTGGATTACTACCTGAACAACGAGCTGACTGGCATAGGGTAAATGAGAGTTTGGAGTTGACTGCTTTGCTCAAAGACTGGAGTGGGAGAATTGTGTTTTGATTCATGGGCATTCGCAGTACTGGGAAAGTATTGGGGAGCTGGACCATTGGAATAAACCTCAGAGTGCGCGAGCAGGTAAAGCCAGAGTACAAGAATAGTAAAAAGACAGTTTAAAACTCTTGGTATCTGAATGTCTGCATAACCAAAATAGATGGATTGATAGGACAATAGAAATAAATATTTATGACCAGATAGCCATTTCAGAGATATGTGGCGGGATTCTCTGACCACCCCGCTGGGTCGAAGAATCCCCAGGGGGTGGCGCGAAACCTGCCCCGACGCCGGCTGCTGTATTCTCCGGCGCCGTTTTCGGGGGTGGGATTCACGCCACGCCGGTCGGGGGCCGTTGGCAGCGGGCCCCCCCGGCATTTCTCCGGGCCCCGTTGGGACGAGTGGCTGTCCGCTTTTGGCCAGTACCGCCGGCATGAATCACTCAACTCACGTACCGGCGGAACCTGGCAGGTAAGTCGGCGGGGGCGGTCCTCGGGGGGACGTGGGGAGATCCACCCCGGGGGCGGCCCCCACGGTGGACTGGCCCACGATCGGGGCCCACCGATCTGCGGGCGGGCTTATTCTGTGGGGGCAGTTCTTCCTTCCGCGCCGGCCCCTGTAGGGCTCCGCCATGGCCGGCGCGGAGAAGAGACCCCCCCCCCGCACATGCGCCAAAATACGCCGGAACCATGCCAGCGGTTCCATGCATGCGTGAGATCACGCCGGCCCTTCGCCGCATGCGCGAATTCGCGCTGTCCTTTCGACGCCGACTGGAGCAGCACCAACCCCTCCGCGTCCACCGAGCCCCGAAAATGGGGAGAATTCCGCACTTTTGGGGGCTGTTGACGCCGGAGTGGTTGGCGCCGGTTCTCCTGCCGGTGTGGGGACTTAGTCCCCAGAAGGGAAAATCCCGGCCATGGTTGCAAGGTGACTCAGGCTGGGAGCTAAAAATTCAAAGATAAATGGCAGAATTAGATTTTTTTCTTTGAAGGTAGTGCCTTCTATTTCTAATTGGGATGGTATCTTCTGACGATCTCAAAACTACAAGTAAAATTTACACCCATTCTATTCGGCTGAATTCCTGCAGGAGAGAAAATTGCAGGGCCTTGAGAAAATAGCAGAAGAATGACATTAATCGGATTATTTCAAAGAGCTAACACAGGCATAATAGGCCAAATGGCCCCTTGAGCTGTGATTTATGTGATTTCAAAGACACACTCAAAAACAGTAGAAAATCAAGGGGTATATGGAGGGCGGAAATTAAAAACAATCACAATCACGAGGGGAAAACTATCTAAACTAAAGGCTGACAAGTCTCCTGGATCTGATGACCTGCATCCTAGGATCTTAAAAGAAGAGGCTTTTGAAATAGAAGATGCATTGGTTGCGATCCCAAGATTCTGAAAAGGTCCCAGTAGACTGGAAAATCATAAATGTAGCACCATGATTCAAGAAAGGAGGGAGACAGAAAGCAGGTAACTTTTGGCCACTTAGCTTAACACTTGCTGGACTCCATTATTCAAGAGGTTAAAGCAGGACAATTAGAAAAGCACAATGTAATCTAACAGTCAAGATTGTTTTGTGAAAGGAAAATTGTGTTTGACTAATTTATTAGAGTTCTTTGAGGAAGTAACAAGCAAGGTAGATAAAGAGGAACCTATGGATGTGGTGTTCTTGGATTTCAAAAAGACATTTGGTAAGCTGTCACTTCAAAGACTGACACAAAAATAAGAGCTCACGGTGTAGGGAGCAACATATTAACATAGATAGAAGATTGGTTAGTTAACAGGGAGCATAGAGTAGGCATAAATGGATATTTGTTGGGCTGGCAACATGTAACTAGTTGAGTGCCACAGGGATCAGTACCATGTACACACACACACACACACTATGTCTCACTCACTTGTTCACACAAGCACTCACTCACCCATTCTGTCACACATACTCACTCCCACCACTCACTGCCACAGATATTAACTCTTACTCACTCCCCTACACACACTCAGTCAGCCTCTCAGTCTCACACACGCAAACTCACCACAGTACTACACAGACCAAGCCCCCCACCCCTGCTGGCACAATCACAATGCAACTTCAAATTCTCTGGGCCTGCTGCAACTTCACTCTCCCCAGGCCGGCGGCTACTTCGCTTTCCCTGCTTCTGCTGCAAATTTGCGCTCCCTGATAAGGCAGCACTCAGCACACTCACTGCCAATGGTGCTCATTGCAACTCCAATGGGAGACTCTTTCTGCAATTCATTAGTGATCCCATCATTAACAAATGTCGGAAAGGGATGCGCTGTTATTGGAGGAGCAGCCCCTTGCAAAATCTTCAGTTAGACTTGCATTTTGAACTTACCAGTCTGTTTTAGTGACTCTTGAATAACGGCTTTGGGGGCCACATACAGGAACATTGAGACCCTATTTGGATAATCCTACTCTAAACTATCAATAACAAATACCAGAAATACTTAAAACCTCTTAATATTGTGCAACCAAACATTGTGAAATTGACAGCAGAGATCAGCAAGCCTGAGCTGTCAATCAAACATTTTATTTCTGGCACTCGGGTATTTTAGTACTCCAAATGGCTGCCTGGGATTTTAGCCAAACGTACATGATGAGGCTTGGCTGAGAGCCCAGGCATCTATTAAGCTTGGTGAACAGCTGCATCCAAGGAAAAGCATTGCTTTTTAATTCTCTTCCACACAGAGCAGTGGAGGCTGGGTCATTGAATATACTCAAGGCTGAGTTACTTAGACTTTTGATTGACAGGGGTGTCCAGGGCTATGGAGGGCAGACCGGAGAGTTGAGTTGAGGCCAGAATCAGATTAGCCATGATCTTATTGAATGGCAGAGCAGGCTCGAGTTACCAGATGGCCTACTCCTGTTACTAATTCTTCTTCTTGTGAGAATTTGAGAAATGTAATAAGTGGCACAAAAATGCAAGTTAGTCTGTCTTTCGCATATGCAGAATTAAAATAAGGGAGACTTCAGCAGCACTTATTCAATTCCGAGGTCTCAGAAATCAGAGCTGTCAATCTTTCATGATTAAAGACAACGGTAGCAATTATTGCACAGAACGTTAATAAGCAGATGCTCATACGTAGTCTTGGTTCTGAGTACCTGTTAATGTCCTGTCCATGCATAATTTAATTTGCAGCTATTACAAAGCCTGTGTATCATCCATAATATCAAGATCAATCAACCTGGCCTGATTCCTGAGACAGTTCATCTGTCAGTCTTCATTATAAAATTACCCAAGGGAAAACAGTTTCTATTTTAATTCTGGTTATTTCAAAACTGTGTGAAATAAATATAAAGATTTTGTCATGGTGTGAGGCAAGCTTAGCAGTGAGGTTGCCAATACATTGAATGCAGTACTATTGATGGGTTTAATCTTTCTTTTGGCCCTCCGAGGAAATCATTTGGTGTGGGATGAGGTGGAAAGCATATATATATTAGTTCTGACTTTACGGCAGACTATCAGTGCTCACCATTATTAAGGAGTAGATCGGACCGTGATCAGTTAAATGTGGAAATCAGGGAGTTGCTGCCCAGGATGTCATTCTCCCACATAAACTTCACCATATCACTATCTCAACCGGTAACTGGGCATCGCTGCTCAGCCTTTTGGCTAACATCAAGTGTCAGATCAAGCCCAAGATAAGATGGAATGCCTTTCTTTGTCAGCTTGGATCTTGTGGAGACCATGGGCGTCATTCTCCGACCCCCCGCCGGGTCGGAGAATCGCCGGGGGCTGGCGTGAATCCCGCCCCCGCCGGTTGCCGAAGTCTCCGGCACCGGATATTCGGCGGGGGCGGGAATCGGGCCGCGCCGGTTGGCGGGCCCCCCCACTGGATTCTCCGGCCCGGATGGGCCGAAGTCCCGCCGATAAATTGCCTGTCCCGCCGGCGTGGATTAAACCACCTTTTGAATGGCGGGACAAGGCGGCGTGGGCGGGCTCCGGGGTCCTGGGGGGGGGGGGGGGCGCGGGGCGATCTGGCCCCGGGGGGGGGGGGGTGCCCCCACCGTGGCCTGGCCCGCGATCGGGGCCCACCGATCCGCGGGCGGGCCTGTGCCGTGGGGGCACTCTTTCGCTTCCGCCTCCGCCACGGTCTCCACCATGGCGGAGGCGGAAGAGACTCCCTCCACTGCGCATGCGTGGGAAACTGTCAGCTGCCGCTGACGCTCCCGCGCATGCGCCGCCCGGAGATGTCATTTCCGCGCCAGCTAGCGGGGCAACAAAGGCCATTTCCGCCAGCTGGCGGGGTGGAAATTCCTCCGGCGCCGGCCTAGCCCCTCAATGTTGGGGCTCGGCCCCCAAAGATGCGGAGCATTCCGCACCTTTGGGGCGGCGCGATGCCTGTCTGATTGGCGCCGTTTTGGGCGCCAGTCGGCGGACATCGCGCCGTTTCGGGAGAATTTCGCCCCATGGGCGGAATTCTCTGATAATAGGGCTATGTCCCCACGCCCGCGAGAAAAAGGCCGTTAATCACTCTGGACTTTATTCTAGAAAGTCCAGAGTGATTCTCCGATTTGAAGAGGGCTATCAGGGCCCCAGAGTTCTCCTCGCAGCTCCGGCTGCCGATACGGCCTGCACCTCCGGTCGCGGGTCCGCACGTGCGTGCGGACATGGCGGGCCCACACAGCGGGCCGGCCCCCACAATATAGGCCCCACCCCACAGATCACAAGCCTGGCCGTCCTGGAGGCCTCCCCCGGTGACAGAGCCCCCCATCCCCCACCAGGGCGGCCGCATACAGTGTCCGCAGCCGCCTCTCTGAGTGCCCGCCGGGTGGAACCATGAGTGGACCATGCCGGCGGGAACGCGGCCAGTTGCCGGCGGAGAATCGCCGTGGGGGCCTCTTTCAATGGCCCCCGACCGACGCCGCGTCGACGGCGTGCACGCGGCTGGCGGCGATTCTCTGGTCCATTGAGAATCGCGGGAAGGTGTTGGACCCTATGGTGGGTCTGACGCCCCATTCTCCGCCCCTGCGCCGAGCGCGATTTCGGCGCGGAGGCTCAGAGAATCCCGCCCCATGAACTGGCTTCAATTTGAATTTGAATTGGTTTTTGCCAAGCAATGAGATGAATTAAGGGCTTGCCCTGTCTACTCTGCGCTTTGACTTTGTAGCTTTAAGAACGAGATAAAAACTATTTTTTTAAAATTTAAATGCACACAAAGGCAAGAGTTTTCTGTACTTGTCCACTAGCTACCACCATACACAATTAAGAATAAGTAAATTTTTAATAGCATGGTAAGGCTTAATTAGTGCTTAGCAATCTCTCAGGTACTGAAAAAGAACTTTTATTGGTGTTGGACCTCATTCCTTCACATTTTATGGTTACTGGAGATTTAATTATTTTTAACTTTCTTTCTGACATCGTCATACACATTTAAATGCACCATCTTTCTTTTTCTCCTTTCATTTCACTTTCTTTACTTAGGTTGCTATTAAATTAGTTATTCAAACTGAATCGCCCTGACAAAGTAACTCTGATCAGGAATTGACTTGCCAATCAATCAGCATCCTTTACTCCTGTGGTACAAATTGTCGAATTGTTTGAAATTTGGTATTCCTCTGTTTGTCCGGATGAGTACACGACGAAAAGCTTCAGCAACATGTCTCTCTTTTCAGCAATAATCAAGTTCTGTACTTCCAAGTAACCCTCTGTCTTAGTGTAATACTGTACTTTGAGACAAAGAGCTATGTTAGTGTTTTACAAAGCCTTGTGTTGCCTGTTGATAGAATATTGAACCCCTGCAGCCTCCATAAAACATTCAGAAGCCTCGCTGAGTAACATAACCTTGTGACTTCGCCTGAGAAACAAATTATTCTACTGCATTGCTCCTGAAACAATGTGGTATAGAAGCTTTAGTCAATTTCTTTCCAACCCCTGAAGTAAAAAGAACACTTAAGTTACTATGTTACAAAAATGCATTTAAGGGCAAGGAAAACTGAGTAATTGAGAATGTTCCTCTTAGTAAAGATTTCACCAGTGCTATTTTGCTGGTATAGGTTTTTGTGTCCTGACCACAATGACCAAAAATACTATTCACTGCAGCTAAATGACATTTGTTTTAACATTCTTAATAACACCTGATCGTTTTGTTATATGTTTGGTCTCCCTCATTAGGGATCCTGGTAGAATGATAAGTTACTCCAGTGTGGAGTCATTCCAATATGAACAAAATGGGCACAGTCGTAGAAGTTGATGAAATCCAGATCATACTAGTCAATGATGCTGCAAGATGGGACATATTGCATAAAAATTAAGAACAAAAGATTTATCGAGAATCACCACAGTTGAATAAGTCAGAGCAGAATCTTACCCCTTTCCCGTGTTGGCATTACTGAGTTATACATGTCACCTTGGAGGGTTGACACTGCCCAATCTTTGTATTACTATTGGGCGGCTAATGTAGAAAAGATTCGGCAATGGTGGAAAAAGAAAGAAGCGGAATGGGTACAGGCGGAGGAAGTATCGTGTAAAGGGGCTAGCTTGAAGGCTTTAGCTACTGCCCCACTTCCATTTACCCTGGGGAAGCTTACAGGAAGTCCGGTGTAGCATCCTTAAAAGTCTGCAGACAATTTAAACGGCATTTTGGTTTGGGAAACATGTTGGTGCTGGCTCCTATTTATGGAAACCGTGGAGGGATTAGGTATAACATTTAAACAGGGGCATAAAGAGGGATTAAGGAAAGGAAAGGACTTATTCTTAGAAGGTAGATTTGAGAACTTTGAAGAATTGAGGGGAAAACACAAAATGCAGAAGGAGGAGAAGTTTAAATATCTACACTTATGAAATTTGTGGAGAAAAGAGATGTCCTCTTTCACTCGACTACCAGATAACAACCTCTTTGATAAATTGCTCTTAACCAGATGTTTTGGGAGATGGGAAAATTACTAATATATATAGATGGCTGTTGGACACAAAGCAAACACCGATTGAGAATAAAACAAAAGTGGGAGGAAGAGTTGGATCTGGAATTGGAATGGGGACTATGAAGTGAAAGTATGCACAGGGTCTATATTACATCTTCATGTGCTAGGATAAGCTTAGTACAATTCAAGATAGTACATAGGGCCCATATGACACAGGAAAAAAGGAGAAGATTCTTCACATAGATAGAAGATAAATGTGAGAGGCGTAAAGGAGGACCAGCTAACAATGTCCACATGTTCTGGCCATGTCCATGATTAGTGGGGTTTTGGACCTCGGTATTTGAAACACTGTCAAAAATTGTGGAGGTGGAAATATTACCGGGACCTCTTGAAGCAATTTTAGTCTCAGAAATACCAGGACAAAAGAAGGGAAAATAGCCCATGTGGTGGCTTTTCCCACATTGATTGCCTGGAGACTAATTTTATTAGGATGGAAGTTAGAGATTCCGCCAAAGATATCAACATGGTTGGGGGATCTTGTGGAATTCCTTAAACTTGAGAAAATTAAGTTTGCCCTTCATGGCTAAAATGGGGAATTCTGGACGAGATGGAAGCTGTTTTTTTTAATGTCGCCACGTACAGCGACACCTGGGGTTCCCTACTCCCCCTCACAATCCCCTGCTGCTCCACTGACCCCATAAGGGCCATCGCCAAGGGCTCTAGCGCCAGCGCGAACAGCAGCGGCGACAGCGGACACCCCTGCCTCGTTCCCCTGTGCAACCCAAAGCTCCACAAACTCATCTCATTGGCCCATACACTCACCACCAGGACTGCAAATAACAGAAGCACCCATGCCACAAACTTCAGGCCAAACCCAAACCTTCCCAATATCTCGAACAATTATCTCCACTCCACCCGATCGAAAGCCTTCTCCGCATTCATAGAGACCACTACCTCCGGTACACACCCCGACGGGGTCGTAATCACATTTAACAGCCTCCTGATGTTACTGGAGAGCTGCCTGCCCTTTACAAAACCTGTTTGGTCCTCAGCGACCACCCCTGGTTCACACCCCTCCATCCTCCCTGCCACTAACTTGGCCAACATTTTCACATCCCTGTTTAACAGTGAAATAGGCCGGGGAGGCATGGTGGCCCTGTGATTAATACTGCTGCCTCACGCCGCTGAGGACCCAGGTTCGATCCCGGCTCCAGGTCACTCTCCGTGTGGAGTTTGCACATTCTCCCCTTGTTTGCGTGGGTCTTCCATAACCCAAGATGAGCAGGCTGGATGGATTGGCCATGCTAAATTGCCCCTAAAGTGGAAGAAAAAAGAATTGGGTACTCTACATTTTTCTTAAAAAACAGTGAAATGGGCCTATTTGCCCCACACTCCAGCAGGTCCTTCCCCTTCTTTGGGATTAATATAATTGATGCCTGTGTCAATGTGTCCCGCAGCTCCCCCTTTTCCAGCGCCTCACTAAACATCCTCAGCAAATGCGGTGCCAACTTCATCGCAAACTCCTTATAGAACTCCACTGGGTAGCCATCTGGCCCCAGGGCCTTCCCCAACTTCATCCCCCTTATACTATCCATATACTATATCAGCCTCAACGGCTCTTCTAGCGCCTGCCTCCTCTCTTCATCCAGACTTTGGAACTCCAGTCCACCCAAAAACCGCACCATATCTCCCTCTTCACCGCCCGGCTCGGCCCTGTACACCTTTCATAACACTGCCTCAATGTCTCATTTATCCTCTCCGGCTCTGACACGACCTCCCCCTTCCTTGTCCACACACGCAGAATGTCCTTGGATGCAGCCTGCCTCCATAGCTGGTGGGCCAGCATGCGGCTCGCCTCCTCTCCATATTCATATTGCACCCCCCTCGTTCTCCACAACTGCCCCACTGCCTTCCTTGTAATTAGCCTGTCAAACTGCCCCGTAACCATTTTCTCTCTGACAACCCCTCCTTGGTAGAAGCTCTCTATTATTTCCTGTCCACCTCGACTATCTCGTCCAACAACCATCCATACTCCTCCCGCTTCCTCCTGTCCCTGTGCGCTTTGAATGAGATAACCTCCATCCAAACCATCATCTTCAATGCCTCCCAAAACATGGCCTGCGACACCTCCCCATTCTGATTCAGCTCCACATAATCTCTGATCACTGACCGCACCTTCTCACAGAATCCCTTATCCGCCAAAAGCCCCGAATCCAGCCGCCAACTCGGCCTCTGCTGGATGGAAGCTGTTCTTGTCTCCATTTACAGATTTATTGGTTGCCAGTGGGTAAAGGGAGGGGCATAGGGGAGATGGGATGGGGGAGAGGAAGGGAAAAGGGAAAGGTTTAATGGAAATTACAGAAAAAAATCTCAAATTAGGAGTGTATTTTGTTTATTTTATTTTTGAATGATTATGGGACAGCACGGTAGCATTGTGGATAGCACAATTGCTTCACAGCTCCAGGGTCCCAGATTTGATTCCGGCTTGGGTCACTGTCTGTGCAGAGTCTGCACATCCTCCCCGTGTGTGCGTGGGTTTCCTCCGGGTGCTCCGGTTTCCTCCCACAGTCCAAAGATGTGCAGGTTAGGTGGATTGGCCATGATAAATTGCCCTTAGTGTCCAAAATTGCCCTTAGTGTTGGGTGGGTTTGGGTGAGGTTACTGGGTTATGGGGATAGGGTGGAGGTGTTGACCTTGGGTAGGGTGCTCTTTCCAAGAGCCGGTGCAGATTCGATGGGCCGAATGGCCTCCTTCTGCACTGTAAATTCTATGTAAAAATTATTTTTAAAATTTGTATGTTGTTACGTATATATTTATTTTAATTAAAATATTTTAAAAAATAATTGTCATCTTGCATTGAAGGTTGAGTAAACCTTTTGAGGCAATGGGCAATAAAATTATGTTCTTGTTAATAAATTTAGAAAAATGGTACTTTCTGTTGTTTACCATTAGCATTCACCTCTCTGCCATGCAATCTCCCATTTTTAAAATTTGTTCATGGGACCCCTGAGGGCATTTAAGAGTCAACCACATTACTGTGGATCTGGAGTCACATGTAGGCCAGATTAGGTAAGGACGACAGATTTCCTTCCCTAAAGGACATTAGTGAACCAGATAGGTTTTCACAACAATCAATAATGGTTTAATGGTCACCTTTTAGACTTTTAATCCCAGATTTTTATTGAATTCAAATTTCACCATCTGCCATGGCAGGATTTGAACCCAGGTCCCCAGAGCACAACTTTGGGTCTCTGGGTTGCTAGTCCAGCAATAATACCACTACACCGCTGCCTCCCCAGACATCCTCAACAACTGATAACAGCCCACCTCTGTCTCTGAGTTAACTAAAAGCAAAACAGTTCTGAAAATGCTAACTGACGGCAACACATTCTGCAGCTTATTGTAAGTAATTGGCAGTGACACGTTCTTCCCACAGCCAACTCCCGTTCCTCTCCCTCATTCTATCTCCTAGCACTGATACACTGACTGCCATCCCTCTACACATTCCAATTGACAATTGGGATTCATTCCTCAACGAGAGCTTCATCAGTTGACGCCACATCCAAAATGCAGGATCCCATGGTTTGCTGATAACTGTTTCATTTTTGGTCATTCTAAATGGTCTTGCTCGCGATGATTATGATTCTTGTTTTTGATCACGCTCAAGGCAGAGTTCCAACTTTCTATACTTGTGAATGTGTCAGTTTTTGACATGAGATCTACATATGTTCTTGCTAATGTGTGCAGAAAATTGAACAGCAAAAATTATTTGATATAACAGTTACATAATTACATTAGAAAGTCCTTTTATCAATCTCTTCAAGCAGATAAAGTAATAAGAATGAAAATGTGACACAAAATTATTGTCTTATACAATAGAATACCATTACTAAAAGTCCTTTACTTTCTCATAATCTTATCGAACTAAGGGAGTTAAATGACAGACTGGATCTTTAAGGTTTTCAATAAGCTGCCAGTGCATACCATCTACAGAATATACTTCAGCAACATGCCAAGACATCTTGCAGAACCTGCCAAACTCATGACCTACACCATCTTGAAGGAAAGTGACAGCAGAGGCACGGGGACACCATCATCTTTAAATCTCAAACAACCATCACCAGAAGAGCAAAAGAACATAAGAAATGGGAGCTGGAGTCAGCCGTTTCACCCCTTAAGCCTGCTCCATCATTCAATAAGGCCACGGAAATCTGATTGTAGTCTTAACTCCACTTCTCTGCCTGTCGCTGCTCCCACCCCACTGCACCCGCTCCATAACCGTGCACTCCCTTGTCAATCAAAACTCAATCTATTTTTGTCTTGAATAAATTCACTTCACGAGTACTTCACTTGACTTTATTTGGAAACAGAAAAAATGCAGCCAAGGGCAGGAAGGGAGCATCCCTAAGAGTTAGGAGCAGGAGTAGGCAATTCAGCCCCTCAAGCCTCCTCATTACGACCATGGCTGATCTAATCTTAGCTTCAACTCCACTTTCCTGCCCATTCTCCATAACTCTTCAACTCATTACCTTGGGTGACTGTGTGGAGTTTGCAATTTCTCCCATGTCGGCATGGGTTTCCTCCAGTTTTCACTTACAGTCCAAAGAAGTGTCTAATATTCAGAATACTGAGTATTCAGCTCCCAGACCTGGTCTTCTTGTAACCATGTCTCAGTAATCACCACCAAATCATGCTCCTTGTCTCCATTTGCTGTTATCTCATTGATTTTATTCCGAATCCTTTGTGAGTTCGGAAAACAAAGCCGTTAAGTTTGTTCTATTGTCAAATTTCCCTACTCTTGTATAATTCCTTGGTGCAATATGATGTTCACACGTTATGTTCCTTTCTTTTATTTTCTGATAACAATCAGTCTCATCACCTGCACTCTGACCTTCGCCTTTAACTTTGATTTTCTAATTTTCCATACAACTGAACCTTCTCCCCCACTATTTACTTTAAAACCCTATCTACAGCCCTAGTTATGTGATTCGCCAGGACTCTGGCCCCAGCATGATTCAGATGAAGACCACCCCCTCAGAACAGCTCCATCCTTCCCTCGTACTGGTGCCAATGTCCCATGAATTTTTTTAATTTTGTAACTTTTTCTTCATCTTTATTGTCACAAATAGGCTTACATTAACACTGCAATGAAGTTACTGTGAAAAGCTCCTAGTCGCCACAGTCCAAAGATGTGCAGGTTAGGTGAATTGGCCACACTAAATTATCCTCAGTGTCTAAAAAGGTTAGGTGGAGTTACTGGGTTACGAGGATGGGGTGGGCTTAAGTGAGGTGCTCTTTCCAAGGGCCGGTGCAGACTTGATGGTCCAAATGGCCTTCTTCTGCACTGTAAATTCTATGATTCTATGATTCCTGCACTTGTTCGGGTACACAGAGGGAGAATTCAGAATGTCCAAATGACCTAATAGCACGTTTTTCAGGACTTGTGGGAGGAAACCGGAGCACCCGGATGAAACCCACGCAGACACGATGAGAATGTGCAGACTCTGCACAGACAGTGACCCAAGCCGGGAATCGAACCTGGGACCCTGGTGCTGTGAAGTCATAGTGCTAACCACTATGCTACTGTGCTGCCCACACTCATTTCTCCCACAGGAAGCTTTGAACCACGTATTTACCTCTTTAATCTTATTGACCCTGTGCCAATTAGCTCATGGCTCAGGTAGTAATCCAGAGATTATGACCATTTTAGTTCTGCTTTTAAATTTAGACTCTAGATGCTCCAAGCTCCTCTGCAACCTCGTTGAGATATCCCAAAACCTGGCACCAGGTAAGCAACACAACCTTCGGGACTCTCAATCCTGGTCACAGAGAGAAGTGTCTATGCTCCTAGCTACACTGTCCCCGATTATGACTCTATCTCTCTTTTATTCCCTCACTTTAATGACTCCCTATACCATGGTGCTGTGGTCAGCTTCCTACAGTCCCTGCTTTCATCCACATGGGGAGCAAGAGTGTCGAACCTGTTGGACAAGGGCTGAAGCTCTTGCAACCCTACCTCCTGGATCCCTCTACCGGCCTCATTCATAGTCACAACCTACTGTCCGTGGCCACTGGCCAAATTCAAGGTTGTTAATTTAAGAGGTGTGGCTGTCTCCTGAGACACAGCATCCAGGTAACTCTCCCCCTCCTTGATGTGTCACAACATCTGCAGATCAAACTTCAGCTCATCAACTCCAGGCGAAGTTCCTCAAGCAACCAACACTTGGTACAGATGTGGTCACAGGGAACTGCAATGGGATCCACCAGCTCCCACATCATGCAGGTATAACACATCGCCTGGCCCTGCATCTCTATTTTATTTAATTAGATTTGAATTTTTTTAAATTTCCAACTGGTCTTTAGTTTTTTTTTAATCTGCAAAATATTTCTCCTTTCTACCTTTAATCTGAGTCTGCCTCTCTCTGCGTTGTTTCTCACTCTGAAGCTGCTCTCCATTCCCTCGTTTTAACTGTCTGGGTCTGCCCCTCTCTGCGTTGTTTCTCACTCTGAAGCTGCTCTCCATTCCCTCGTTGTTTTAACTCACTGGGTCTGCCCCTCTCTGCGTTGTTTCTCACTCTGAAGCAGCTCTCCATTCCCTCGTTTTAACTCTCTGGGTCTGCCTCTCTCTGCGTTGTTTCTCACTCTGAAGCTGCTCTCCATTCCCTCGTTGTTTTAACTCTCTGGGTCTGCCCCTCTCTGCGTTGTTTCTCACTCTGAAGCAGCTCTCCATTCCCTCGTTGTTTTAACTCACTGGGTCTGCCTCTCTCTGCGTTGTTTCTCACTCTGAAGCTGCTCTCCCTTCCCCCATTATTTTAACTCACCAGGTCCGCTTCCCTCGTGCTGTTTCTCACTCAGGTTCACAGATGCAAAACTGGCAGCTTTAGTTATAGCGATAGACAGGATGAGCCCCTAAGATAGAGGAGCAGGAGTTGATTGTTCAGCCCCTTGAGCCCGCTCTGCCATTCAGTAAGATCATGGCTGACCTGTTTGTAGCCTTAACTTCACTTTCCTGCCTGTCCCCCATGACCCTTGACCCCCTTGTCTATCAGAAATCAGTCTAACTCAGCCTTGAATATATTCAATGACTCAGCCTCCAGTGCTTTGGGGAAAATAATTCCAAGACCCTGAGTGAGAAGAAATTTCCCCATTTCTCCATCTTAAATGGGATATCCCTAATTTTTAAACTTTGCATTTGGCTCTAGTTTCCCATTGAAGGGAAAGGCCCTCTCAGCTTCTACCCTGTCAAGTCCCATTAGAATCTTACATGTTTCGATAAGATCACCTCCCGTTCTTCAAAACTCCAGTAAGTACAGGCCCAATCTGCTCAACCTTTATTATAAGACAACCTCCCCTCATCCCAGGAATCGCTTGAACAAACCGCCTCTGAACTGTCTTCAACTTAAGTACATGTCCCCCCCCCTTAATAGGGAAACCAGAACTGTACACAGTACTCCAGGTGCAGTCTCACCAATACTTTGTTTAGTTGAAGCAAGACTTCCCTATGTATATACTCCTTCGCCTTGAAGTAAAGGTCAACATTTTATTTGCCCTCCTAATTACTTGCTGCACCCGCAAGCTAACATTTTGTGATTCATGTCCACCAGCCCACATCCCTCAGTACCACAGCATTCTGTATTCTCTCTCTCCATTTAAATACTATACTGCTTTTCTGGCCTTCCCACCAAACCGGGCAAGTTTTTCCACATTATGCTGCGTCTGCCAAATTGCCCACTCGCTCACTTTACCAATCTGTCTCCCTTTGCAGACACTTTGTGTCCTTTTCACAACTTGTTTCTTTACCCACCTTTATACCATCAGATAATTTGGCTACATTAGTTTTGTCACTTCATCCAGGTCATTAATATAATTGTAAATAATTGGGGTCCCAGCGCAGATTCCTGTGGCACTCCACGAATCACAGGTTTTCAACCTGAAAATGACCCATTTATCCCGACTCTCTCCCATTAGATGGTAAATCCCCGATCCATGTTAGTATATTAGCACCAACACCTTGAGCCCTTAGCTTGTGTCATAACCTTTTAGGTGACACCTTACTGATGTTTTTTGAAAATCCAAATACGCTACATCCACTGGTTCCCTTTTATCCACCCCACATATTCCATCCTCAAAGAAATCTAATAAATTTGTCAAACATGATTTTCCTTTGCTTGTGTTATGATTTTCTCAATGTCCTGCTGATGCCCTCAATGATGTCCAAAATGATGGATTCCAGCATTTTCGCAATGACAGATGTTGGGCTAACTAACCTATAGGACGTAATCCAATGGCCACACTGCACCTGAAAAGTAGCTTGCCACAGTGCAGTGTTGCTGATAAAAGCTGGGAGACCCCAGTCCTGGAATCTACCTGGCTCATGACACCTAGCCAGATCGTGATGGATATAAATCCCGCCCATTGTGGGCAGGATCAGTTTTGGCAAATCTGCATATTTGAGCGAGACAGTTAGCCTCACACTAATATGCTGGGGACCTTCCCATAGTGTGTTCGGGCTGGGGGAGTCGGGTATTGCTTTGGGAGACTCGGAGATCGGGACGCATCTCTTGCTACACTGGGGAGTTCCGGCAAGCGGAGCTCTCCAGTCTACAAAACGGGGCTGTGTGCGGCCTTAGCAATGCATTCCCCACTGAGGACCCTTATACCACGCAAGTTGCGTTGTATAGCCATGTATTTCTCAGCGCTACGAGCGCCGAGAAAATGCGGCCAAACAGCGCTCGCCGTGGGACTTTGTTCCTCATTGGTTGAATCAATCCCATAGTTTCCTGCCTCCGTCTCCATCCTTTCTTGAATAAAGTTGTTACCATTCTTTCTTTGTCACTCGATCAATGTCATGGAATTTCCCACCTAACAGCAAAGTGGGAGGACCTTCACCACAATGAGGCGTCATCACCATCTTGCCAGCATTGCCAGTGGTAGCCAAACCCTAGGAGTTAATTTGAAACCAAGTTTGCCTATCTTCTGATAACTTGATTTAATGAACAAACCAGCTATTTGATTACACATTTACCAGTTGCTGTGGTTTGCTTGGATTTATTTTTACTGACAGTCAGACACAAAATAATTGGCTGGCATGAGTCAAACGAACAGATCACAGTGGCTGTTATGTTCAAAGATAGCCAAGTCTCTCCCCTGAAGTCTGCAGTTCAAAAGGCCAATCTGACTAACTTTGCAACATATGCATCATCATTAGTCAGTAAAGAGCTCTGAACTGCAGGCATTTTATTGCAGAAAGACCAGCTTTAAAAAGGCAGCCATGAAAGATATATAGCAGAATTTAATGCCATTCCCCTTGGTGAGTTTGATGGTGAGGAGCATTTGGTCAGGCAGGAGGGTTGTGGTGGGGACCTGGCACATTCCCACCTCCACCCTGATTAAGTCGCTGGCAGGGAGTGCCAAGAATGGCTTCCCCATCCAGCCATCACTTGCGGCCCTTACGTGGACAAGTAATGGCCAATTAAGGGCCTCATCATGCTGCCAGCGGATGGCACGGGACTCACCATGCAGGACGCATGACTAGAAAACCTGTGCGGGGTTGCTTACAGGCACTGGAGGTGCCATGTTCAAAGGCATTCAGTGACTGGTTGAGGGACTTGGCAATGGGAACGAGAAGACCCGCTGAGAGGCACTCCCTCCCCAGTCCTTGAATCTGACCATCCAGTTGCCACCCTGCTCCCGCAATCACTCACCTCAGGCGTGGGATCCAGTGATGAAACTAACCATCGGGTGAGTGGTACCAGCAGCAGGTACCACGTCTCCAGTGGTGCTGCCATCCAATGGAGCTCCTAGCCTCCAACCTGATCCTCCAGGGTCCTTGATCCTGAGGAAGAACCACCTTTGTCCAGTTAAGTGCTGAAGTGGCATTTAAATCATAGATCATCATAGAATTTACAGTGCAGAAGGAGGCCATTCGGCCCATCGAGTCTGCACCGGCTCTTGGAAAGAGCACCCTACCCAAGGCCAAGGCCAACACCGCCACCCTATCCCCATAACCCAGTAACTCCAACCAACACTAAGGGCAATTTTGGACACTAAGGGCAATTTATCATGGCCAATCCACCTAACCTGCACATCTTTGGACTGTGGGAGGAAACCGGAGCACCCGGAGGAAACCCACGCACACACGGGGAGGATGTGCAGACTCCGCACAGACAGTGACCCAAGCTGGAATCGAACCTGGGACCCTGGAGCTGTGAAGCAATTGTGCTCTCCACAAGGCTACCGTGCTGCCCCTCAATGGGCCATCTGTAATTAAGGCAATTGGGGACTCCTGTTAGCTCTCCAGCTAGGGCATGACCTCACTGTCTCCTCCATTAAATCAAACCCAGTTAATTTTTTGCAAAGTAACACATTTCCGAAAGATCCATGTCCAGGAATGACGATGCTCCCTGCTCAACCCTCCCACACTCATGGCACATTATATAAACATGGATAGTGCAGTTAATTGCACGTCAGACAGATAGTGAAGGGAGTCAATTCCACACAGCGTGTGAAACTTGACCTGTGTCATAAATTAATCTCCATTTAATACTATGGTCACATTACATGTCAACAATATCAGTACCTACAAACATAAGGGGCGGGATTCTCACCTTCTGAAACAAAGTATTGACACCAACGGAAAATCGGTGGACTTTTACGACAGAAAAACCGGCGCCATACCTGGACCGATTCTGCTACAGTTGAGAGGCAAGCACGGGTGCCGCATGGAATACAATTGATTCCAATGCAAAACTGCGGGATTCGCCGGGTCCGTGAGTGACACTCGGGAGGCTGATAAGCTGCAGCTGCATACACATTACACTCCCCACACACACTTCTCCCAGCCAAAACGATGGCACGTCCATACAGCTGATGGGTCATCTGGGGCCAGAGGGCACCCAGGGGCGTGCCCTGGAGGGACACCTGTACGACGTGTGACACCAGGTTCAAAGTGGGCTGTTAGTGGTGTACACAGCTGGCTGCGGCAATGGTGCTCCGTGCCCGCCCACCCCGATCCTACAGCCCACTTCCTGACCCCCCCACTACTCCCCCAAGCCGTGGCAGACGCCCCCCGGCCAGCAGCACAACTGTCAGCAAACTATGGTGATGCTGGACACCCTCCGGACCCCACTTTCTCTCCCTCGGCAGCCATTATGCCGATTTCACGATTGGGAACTCAGCCCATCGGAGGCGGAGAATCGTGGAGGCACTGGAGAGTGCCGGGCCGGGCCCGCTAATGATATGCAAATGGTGCCTATTGTACGAGCATAGTGAAACACATTGACGCCTTTTTCAATCTGACAGAGAATCGCGATTTGGCGTCAAATCGGCACCAGCTGTGATTTTGCCGTTGAAAGCTATTCTCTGCAAAATCGCATTTCCCAATTTCGGCGTCGGCTAATGGAGAATTCCGCCCAATGTCTGTTGAAGTGTGAGCAGCAAGCATAGGCTTTGATATTTTTCTTTGACTGTGCTCATCCAAAGCTTTGCTGCCTTTCTCTTAACATACAACTCCCATTCACCCTGTACTTGATGACCTACACTGGCTTCTTGTCTGAATGCATTGGACTTAAAATCTTTATCACTGTTTTCAAATTTCTCCATTGCCTCATCCATCCCTATACTGTAACCAGAAGTCTTTGAGGTCTCTGTGCTCCTCCAATTCTGGCATCTTGTGCAACCTCAGTTTTACTTGCTCCACTGTGGTGACTGATTTAAGCTCTCTTGGCTTTAAGCTCTGGATTTCCCTCCCAAAATCTCTCAGCTTCTCAACCTCTCTTCTTTTAAGATACTGCTTGAAAACCACCTGTTTGACCAAGGTCTTCGTCATCAGTTCTGAGATCTCTTTCTGTGCCTTGGTGTCAATTTTTTGGTTGATTTTGCTCTTTGTTTCGCACTTTACTTTGGGACACTTTCTATGTTAAAACTGCCACATAAATGCAGGCTGTTGCTGTTATTGACTGGTAGCTAATTCTGATCACTTTCACTGTGTGTGTACTTCACAGTAAAGGCATCAATCCTAAATGCTTCTCTTTTTGCCTACTGTATGCTAATGAGAGATGCAAAATTGCAAGTAATACATGACAAATGAAGATGTTGAAAAGTTTGTGATGTGAGAAAGACAGAACTCTCTGGCCTTAATTCCATAGACAACAAGTTGAAGCGTCAGATAAATGGCATAAATGATGTTTTTGATCCATTTGGCCAGTTTTGTTGGCGTTCTTGCCACTCCCACTAACATTACGGGCAGAGAATAGTGCAAGCACAGTAAAATTTCAGGGGCCTGCAATTTTATGTGGAGCAAAAGTGCAATATAAATGACTTCTGCCTGCTGTGTGATTGCATGTATGTATATGAAAGACTACTGTTGTTCTGGTGCAAAGTCTATTGTTTGGGTAGCTGACACATAAAGCTGGCTGCATTCTGATGTAGTCTACCTATTATAGTGCAATCTCTGTCAGCCCACCCTTGCCTTGTCCTAGAAACAACTGGTTGTTTGTTTGCGCTGGTTCTTTGAACACTGTGATATTAGATGAATCCCTCCTGGTGGTATCTAGCTCGGCGAGATTAATATTGCAGTGCAGAAAGTAGTTTTCCACGTTTTGTTTACTTGACGTTTAAGAGGGATTTTTAAAATTAAGGTTATTCTTCAAAACACTGCGTCTGTATTGGAAGAAAATCAAGTCTTATGATTTAGGGCCCGTCATGGTCTTGATTTTTCCATTAGCTGCATCATGAGCTGTGGGAAATCAGCACAGAGCATACTACCAGGAACTGTGCTTCTAAGAAGTTGCCGAGAGGCACTGGGAGAACTTTGAGATCAGTTTCTACTGTTCCATATGGACAATCAAATGAGGAAGGCCATTTGGTCCATCTAAGTTCATTCATCCAGAGAGACATATCACAGCAACTAATTGGTCATGAGATGATTCCAAGGCTTTATCTGGAAGCCGAATCCATGTGCTGATCACTCCTGGTTCAAAGAAGAACTACCAGATATTAGTCTTAAATTTTTTAGGCTGAAGCTGTGCCTACTAACACACTCTTGCACGCTAATTCAAATTTGTGTTCTAAATTCCCTGAACTGCTATATATCCCTGGGATCACCTCACTACCATGCCCTTTCCAGACTGGCAAGCCCAAATTTCTCCAGTATGGAAGATGAGGGGCGGGATTCTCTGACCCCCCGGCGGGTTGGAGAATCGGCGGGGAGCGGCGTAAATCCCGCCCGGCCGTCCCGCGATATTCTCCGCCCCCCCCCCAAATCCCGTCGTTGTGAATCGTGCCGCGCTCCTCGGAGAATGTCGAGGACCGCGTGACGCAACGGGCCCTGGGGCCGCCCCAATTCTCCGGGCCAGATGGGCCGAAGTCCCGCCGACGTGACCACGGGTCATGCCGGTGTAAATCAAACCACCTATTTAGCGGCGTCAACCAGTCGTGATGGCCAGCGCGGAGGTAGGAGTCGGCGTGGGGCGGCCGCCGGAGAAGTGATGGCACGGCCGCAGGTGGTTGGGGGGTCGCAGGAGCCGATGCAGTGTGCGTGCTGGGGGCGGGGGGCGGGGGGGGGGGGGGGGGGGGAGAGGGGCTGGGGGGGGAGGGAGAGGCTGGGGGGGAGTGGGAGGGGTGGGAGTAGGGAGGGGCTGGTGGGAAGGGAGGGGCAGGGTGGGAGGGGCTGGGGAGAGGAGGGGAGGGTTGGAGAGGGTGCGTGATGGAGAGGGTGCGTGATGGAGAGGGTGCGTGATGGAGAGGGTGCGTGATGGAGAGGGTGCGTGATGGAGAGGGTGCCTGCCGGGCAGGAAGGGGGGTTGGGGAGTGTGCGTGCCGGGGAGGAGAGGGAGAGCCTGGGGGGGAGTGGGAGGGGCGGGAGTAGGGAGGGGCTGGTGGGAAGGGAGGGGCAGGGTGGGAGGGGCTGGGGAGAGGAGGGGAGGGTTGGAGAGGGTGCGTGATGGAGAGGGTGCGTGATGGAGAGGGTGCGTGATGGAGAGGGTGCGTGATGGAGAGGGTGCGTGATGGAGAGGGTGCCTGCCGGGCAGGAAGGGGGGTTGGGGAGTGTGCGTGCCGGGGAGGAGAGGGGGGTGGGGTGGGGCTGGTGCGTGCCGGGGAAGGGGGGGTGGGGGAGTTGGGGAGTGTGCATGCCGGGAAGGAAGGGGGGGTGGTTGGGGAGGGTGCGTGCCAGGGAGGGGGGAGGTCCGCCTGGCCATGTGTCAGCTGGCAACAGTCGCGACCATGCAGCCCATGGCACCTGGCTGCGGGGAGGGGAGGGGGGTGGGAGGTATGGGCAATGGTGACGTGTCATCTATCCCTCCCACCCCCTGCAGGCCGTTATGTTTGGTCATCACCCAGTGATGTTGGCCGCAATGGCGGGAGCCGCACTTCTACATATTGCCCTGGGGGAGCTGGAGCTGGAGCAGGAGCGTGCCAGGGAGACGGCGGAGGCCTCCGCAGAGGAGCGTGCCGCAGGGAGACAGGTGGCAGCTGCCCAGGCTGGAGGGCCGCCCGCACGACAGGAGGAGGAGGAGGAGGTGGTGGTGCCACGGCGACGGAGACGCCCGATGAGGCCCCGTGTAGACCGGCCCCGCTCGCCATACCAGGACCTCATGGACCGGGCATGCAGGAGGAGACTCCAGATGAGCTGGGAAACCGTGGCACACATCTGCCACCTGATGGCACACCTGACACCGCATGGCACTGGGGGAGGACACCCTCTCCCCATGGCCGTCAAGGTTATGGTGGTCATGAACTTCCATGCCACAGGGTCATTCCAGGCGCCGAGTGGGGACCGGTGCATCCGTGCAGTGACAGATGCCCTATATGCCATTGCGGACCGCTACATCCAATTCCCTGTGCACCGGGCCAGCCAGAATGCCCGGGCAGCGGGCTTCACTGCCGTGGCCAGGATGCCCAAGGTCCAGGGGGCGATCGATGAGATGCACGTCGCTGTGCGGCCACCTGCGGAGGGAGGGTGCGTACACCTGTGTTCACGAATAGGAAGGAGACCTATTCCATGAATATTCAGGTGGTCTGCGACCACCGCATGATGATCCTGCACGTCTGTGCCCGGTACCCGGGCAGTGTACATGACTCATTCGTATTGCCGCAATCTTTCATCCCCACCATGTTCGAGGGACGCCTCCTCCGGCTGAGGGGCTGGTTGCTGGATGACAGGGGTTACCCTTTGTGGTCGTGGCTGATGACGCCTATACGGAGACTGACGCGGAGAACCGCTACACCGATGCCCATGCAGCGACCAGGGGAGCGATAGAGAGGTGCTTTCGGCTGCTAAAGGTGCGCTTCAGTTGCCTCGACCGCTCTGGAGGGGCCCTCCAGTACCCGTCAGATAGGGTCGGTCGCATCATTGTGGTCTGCTGCGTCCTGCACAACATAGCCCAGCAGAGGGGCGATGTGCTGCAGCCAGAGGAGGGGGAAGGGGAGGAGCAGTAAGACGAGGCGCAGACCTCCCCAGATGAGGAGGATAGGAGCAATGGTCAGGACAGACGGGCTGGACATGGACGGGAGGCTGCCCACCATTACTGGCTGGGCCAGCAGGCACGGGACAGGCTGATAGCCGCTCTGTTCACGGACTAGGGGGGCGTGGGAATCGCTGAGTATGGGCACAGACTGCACACTACGGCATCAGTCTACAACCCTCACCCCACCCACCCACCAGCCTACCACCCTCACCCCACCCACCCACCACCAACCACCCTCACTCCACCCGCATGCACACCACCCCTCCATTGCACATTCACCTGTCACACAACGGACTGGGCTCACACGGTCGCCGGTGGAAGTGTGTCTATTGCAGGCCATGGAGGATGATGACAACCCGCTCTGGGATGAGCTCTGGGCTCTACATCATTGGACAATGTCTGACGCATGGCCACCGTACCACCCTCCACCCGGACCGTCCCTGCATGCGGCCGTGACACTGCAGCGCACGGTCCCGTCGTCTGCCCGGGGGGATTGGCGAGGGCGACTCGGGGGAGGGGGGGCACACTCACCTGAGGCCAACGTTCTATCACCCCTCACACACCCACTGGCGCTCACCTCACACCACACCCCGCACGCATCAGACAGAGCACAAAGGCAGCTTCTGTAGGTGTGAAAGTGATTTTAATAACAAACAGTTCATACACGTGCCCTAGCCCCTATAACTAATCTGTGCCCTGCACCTGTGCCAACTTACTCAGTGACTAATTTTTTGGTCTTACGGGCCTTATGACGACGTCTAGGTGGTTCCCCAGACAGTACAGCAGAACTGGAGGTGGACTCCTGTGGTTCCTGCCCTGTGACTAGGGACTCCTTTGGCGGCCGTTTCCTGGGGCGGCCGGCCTAGATGGGCCAGGCTGTGGCTCGGGCGACTGGGATGGCGAGCTGCCAGCCTGTCCTGCCCATTGCCCACCAGATGCACCTGGGACGGAGGGGGAGGGGGGAGGGGGGGGGGGAGTCCGAGGTGTCACGATGTTCCGGGACCTCCCCTCCAGGGGGACCCGGAACGGGCCCCAGCACCTCCACCTCCCTCGGGGTGCCTGATGGCCCCCAGGCCGCTACATGGGTCGGGGATGCGAATGGACCGAGCATTCAACGCCCCCCCCCCCCCCCCCCCCCCCCCCCCCCCCCCCGCCGACACCTGGCGCTGCCAGTCCTGGGGGCCCGCCCTGGTATCAACAAGGGTCTGCACGTTTGCAGCCATGGAGCTCAGGGAGTTGGCCATCCCTGTCTGTGTCTGGGCGACGCCGGCCAGCACCAGAGCAATGGCGCTGATGCCCTCAGCCATGGCCTGCTGAGACTGGGCCACAGCCTGCAGAGACTGGGCCATTGCCTGCTGGGACAACGCCATGGCCTGCAGAGACTAGGCCAGTGCCTGCTGGGACTGCGCCACGGCCTGCTGGGACTGCGCCATGGGCTGCTGGGACTGCGCCATGGGCTGCTGAGACTGGTCCACAGCATCAGTGTCCTGGGTAGGTGTGTCCTGGGTAGGTGTTTCCTGGTTAGGTGTGTCCTGGGTAGGTGTGTCCTGGGTAGGTGTGTCCTGGGTCGGCTGCGATGGGGGCCTGTTCCTGTTGCTGCCCCCCTCGCCGCTGGTTCTGCTCCGCCGACGTGGCCGCCCTGGATCGTCCTGGGGGCATCGTATGCCTGATGGGCCGGGTCTGTCTCCGGCTCGTGGCCGCCCTTGATCGTCCTGGGGGCATCGTATGCCTGATGGGCCGGGTCTGTCCCAGGCTCGTGGCCACCCTGGATTGTCCTGGGGGCGTCATATGCCTGATGGGCCGGGTCTGTCCCTGGCTCGTGGCCACCCTGGATCATCCTGGGGGCGGTTGCCATCCGCGGGGATGGGTGGGTCGATGTTTGGCCCTGCAATACACAATGCAGCATGCATGGTTAGACACGCAAATGGGGAGCGGGGGGATATGGGGGAAGGGGGACTTGGGGGAAGGGCGATATGGGGCAAGGGGGATGTGGGGCAAGGGGGATATGGGGGAAGGGGGATATGGGGGAAGGGGGATATGGGGAAGGGGGATATGGTGAAGGGGATACGGGGGAAGGGGGATATGGGGGATATGTGGAAAGGGGGTTATGGGGGAAGGGGGATATGGGGGAGGGGGATATGGGGAAAGGGGGATATGGGCGATATGGGGGATGGGGGATATGGGAGAAGGGGATATGGGGATGGGGGATATGGGGGAAGGGGGTATGAGGGAAGGGGGATATGGGGAAGGGGGATATGGGGAAAATGGGGGAAGGGGGACATACGGGAAGGGGATATGGGGGATGGGGAATATGGGGGAGGGGGACATGGGGGAAGACGGATATGGGGGAAGGCGGATATGGGGGAAGGGCAAAAGGGGACAGGCAGTGGGTGGTCTCACTTGGTGGTGCGCCCCCGACCTCTGCAGCCGCAACCTCCCGGTCCTCGGGTCCGCCTGCAAGTTCCAGGGTCCTCTCCTCATGGATGGTGAATGGTCGCAGTTCGGGTGGACCCCCCCCGGTCCTCTCATGCTCCCGGGTGTTGTGAATACGCTTCTCCTGTGGGGGGCGGGAGGGTAGCAGGGATAAAGGGCAACAGTGTTTGGCAGACATATACATGCGGACCAGCGGTTGTGTTTACGTTGGCAGAGGTTCACAACCCATCCTGCCACTGCAGCTTGCATGGGTGGGTGCAGCCATGTTGGTTGCACCTAGGGCTGTGCCTCCCATTGGAGGTGGGGGGGGGAGGTACTCGCCCTGGCTGCCCTGACAAGGTTATTGATCTTCCTGTGACACTGGAAGCCTGTCCTTGCTGTCACGGCCACGGCACTGACGGCCTCTGCCACCTCCCTCCACAGGCGCCGGCTGAGGCGTGGTGCGACCCTGCGGCCGTGTCCTGGGTAGAGGGCATCCCTCCTCTGCTCCACTGCGTCCAGGAACGCCTCGATGTCCCGCTCCTGGAACCTCGGCGCTGCGCGGCGGACGGCCATTTTGACGGGTCTCCAAGGGGAGACTTTTTTGCTGCGACGTGGGGGGGGGAATCGGGCCGTCCTCTGAAAAGCGGGGCCGCGTGGCGTCACTGACGGCGCGCGCTTCCATGTCGGGTGACACCGTCGCGAATGACATCACGTCGCTGCTAGCCCATTCCGGGCCGGAGAATTCCCGACGTTTCCGGGGACCAGACGCCGGAGTGATTTGCGCCATTTTTTGCGCCGAGTTCGGGCCATCGCGCCGATTCACGGAGAATCCCGCCCGAGGTCTGATTGCTGCATGGTCCAGTTTGAGCACAACTGTGCATGACTTGTATCTGAGCCATTAGCTATGTAGCTCAATATTCAGCTGATCTTGTTGACTACTGCTCTGTATCGGTTGGGCATATTGAACACTGAGTGAATTTACGACACCTCATTTTTAAAAAACTTCATTTGATACTTCAGTACCATTCATGGAGTATGTACGTTGTTTGAATTTGGACTTTAAACTTATCTGCATTAAGTTTCACCTGCTATTGTTCTGCCCACTCATAATTTTCAACTTGTTGTCATTACACCTTTAGTTATTTGTTTAAAAAAGAAAATGCCTTTATACAGCACCTTTCAGAACATGCCAAAGTACTTTACAGCCAATCGAGAACTTTTGAAATTTAATCAATGTTGAAATTTAGGATTTGCGCACAGCAGAGGCCCCACAAATAAACATGACTGATAATATGTTTTGGTGATGTTGGTTGAGGGTTAAATATTAATCAGAAACCCCAAGAAGAGCTCCCTTGCTTTGTTACAAATAGTGCTGAGGGTCCTTTTACATCTCAACTGAAAGATAAAGTTGCCATGGTCCCTGATGACCATAAACTACTTCCCCTTTGAGGGAGGGGGGGAGTTGACTGGTGGTGATTTAACCTAAGGGTCACCACACCTCAGGTGAGAACCTCGAGGGCACCTCCAAATGGCAGCACTTCCTCGGTGCTGCATTGGATTGTCATTCTCGATTAGATGCTCAAAATCTCTGACACGGGACAACCACCCGATTCAGAAGCAAGAATACTACCAGTGAAGTGCTGCTGACACCTGCCTTACTTTCTATATTAGCATATAATTTCATATGCAAGAAATTCAGCAGATGAATTCCAGTTACTGAAACTGCAATACAATTAAGAATAGAGGAAAGATTTTGGATGATGTGAGTGGGGCGCAGGTCATGAGAATTGACTACCTTCCTGGTCGTACTGTATGCTGTACTGTAATTCTGTGCAAAATAAAAGGTCAGATTTGTGAACAATCAGTAGGAGGCTCTGTACGCTGTTAAGCAAAATGTTTTATGACCTGGTTATTTTTACAAAGAGTAGCTATTACCATGCCTCAGTGGCTGCTGACATTAAAAGTGAAGGTTTCATTGGATCTAATGATGTGTTTGTAATTTATTTCCTCATGGGTGGTCTGGCCACATTGCATCGTCCTCGGAGGCCCATCTCTGCCTGTCACGCCGAGCTGAAATGAAAGGTGACTGGATTCAATGAGCCTTCAAACCTGACCTCAGTTCCCGCATGAAATGGCTCAGAACAGGGTGGGGATAGGGGATAGATCGAGGAGCAGTCCTGCTTTCATAAGCAGCATAACTGGCCGTTTGTACAGTTTGCAATAAAAAATGAAAAGCCGGGGTGGGGGGAGAGAGACAGAAGGGTATTCAAGGTGAGATTAATGGCCAAGCTGCCACTCTAGTCTCTGCAAAGATAATTTCCAATTGAGTTCTCTATGTTAGTGCAAGAGGAACAATTGGCATTTTCAGTTGAGAAGTTCTATTTGCTGGTGGGCAGCAAGCCAACAGTGCCACAATTTGACAGTATTAATTAATCACCTGGGAGCTCTGCTTATCTTTGCCATGGATAATGTATCAAGATAGATGTTTACTTTCTTTTTATGCCTTTAAGTAGGTTAAGGGTTGGAAACTGCCTCATTGTTGCTGTCAAGCAGGGAGGGGAGAAGGGACAAAAAAAAAAGTCATTTTCCCAGAGATTCCACTTGCGGTCTGCATTGCCACACTGATACACAGCAGGTCATGGGGATGGCCCAGTGACATCCAAATGACATCCAAATGGCTACCTTCTGCAACATATCGTGGCAATACACAGGCAGAGTTTGTGGCACACACATGAGGCTCTGATGTGTGATCGGTGTTGGTCTCAGTTATTCTGTGTTGCCGTTTTGGTTGGCAGTATGAAGCAAAATGATCAGCATTCTGCATCTGTCTCTTGTTTCTGTTATCCTTCACATCCACTCTTCAGTGAGCCCAATTCAAAAAAATCCTGATGGTATCCCCACTCTCTGAATCAGAGGCAAAGGATTAATTATGCATATATATTCCTGCATATATATTTAAATATCCACTGGCGGGCCAGGCAACACACTGCGAGCTGATCCAATATGTCAAGATACTATTTTTAAAAAAATATATATTTTATTAAAGTTTTCAAACACAATTTTTCCCCCTTACAAATCAACAAAAACGGTAACATGATAACTGATAGATAACATGGTTTAAATAAAATAGTGAACTAACAACATAACACGAAATAGTGCTCCCCCCCGCCCCTTCACCCCCTCTAGAACAAAAACAATCTACCCCTTCCCTCCTTCCCCCCCCCCCCACCCCCGGGCTGCTGCTGCTGGCTATCTATTTTCCCCCTAACGTTCCGCTAGATACTCGAGGAACGGTTGCCACCGCCTGGAGAACCCCTGAGCCGATCCTCTCAGCGCAAACTTCATCCGCTGCAGTTTTATGGACCCTGCCATGTTGTTTATCCAGGCCTCCACGCCGGGGGGTTCCTTCCACATGAGTAAAATCCTTCGCCGGGCTACTAGGGACGCAAAGGCCACAATATCGGCCTCTTTCGCCATCTGCACTCCCAGCTCATCCGCTACCCCAAATATAGCTAACCCCCAGCTTGGCTTGACCCGGACCTTCACCACCTTCGAGATCACTCCCGCCACTCCCCTCCAATACCCCTCCAGTGCCGGACACGACCAAAACATATGTGTGTGGTTCGCCGGGCTTCCCCCGCACCTCCCTGTCCTCCACTCCGAAGAACCTGCTCAACATCGCTCCCGTTATGTGTGCTCTATGTAGCACCTTAAATTGGACCAGGCTAAGCCTGACACACGAGGAAGAGGAATTTACCCTACTTAGGGCATCAGCCCACAAACCCTCCTCAATCTCCTCCCCGAGCTCTTCTTCCCATTTTCCTTTCAGTTCATCTACCAGCTCCTCCCCCTCTTCTCTCATCTCCCGGTATATTTCGGACACTTTGCCCTCCCCGACCCACACCCCCGAAAGCACCCTGTCCTGGATCCCTTGTGTCGGGAGCAGCGGAAATTCCCTCACCTGTTGTCTCGTGAACGCCCTCACCTGCATATACCTAAAGATATTCCCCGGAGGCAGCTCATACTTTTCCTCTAGCGCTCCCAAGATCGCAAACGTCCCATCTATAAATAAGTCTCCCACTCTCCTAATTCCTGCCCGGTGCCAGCTCTGGAACCCTCCGTCCAACCTCCCTGGGGCAAACCTACGGTAGTTCCTGATCGGGGACCACACCGAGGCTCCCAGCACACCCCTCTGTCGCCTCCATTGCCCCCAGATACTTAATGTTGCCGCCACCACTGGGTTCGTGGTAAACCTTTGCGGGGAGAGCGGTAGTGGCGCCGTCACCAGCGCTTTTAAGCTTGTTTCTTTACAGGATGCCATCTCCAGCCTTTTCCACGCCGCCCCCTCTCCCTCTATCATCCACTTACGGATCATCACCACATTGGCCCAGTAATAGTCGCCCAAATTCGGCAACGCCAGTCCCCCTCTGTCCCTGCTACGTTGCAGGAACCCCCTCCTTACCCCCTCCTTACCCTCGGGGCCTTCCCTGCCCACACGAAGCTCATGATGCTCCTATCTATTTTCTTGAAAAAGGCCTTAGTTATCAGTATAGGGAGACATTGAAACACAAATAGGAACCTCGGGAGGACCATCATCTTAATCGCCTGCACTCTGCCCGCCAGTGACAGCGGCTGCCTATCCCACCTTTTGAAATCCTCTTCCATTTGCTCCACCAGCCGAGTCAGATTGAGTCTGTGTAAGGTTCCCCAGCTCCTGGCTATCTGAATCCCCAGGTATCGGAAGTGTCTTTCCACTCTCCTTAAAGGTAGGCCATCTATCCCTCTACTCTGGTCCCCAGGGTGTATCACGAGAAGCTCACTCTTTCCCATGTTAAGCCTATATCCCGGGAAATCTCCAAACTCCCTCAATATCTGCATAACCTCTGTCATCCCCCCCACTGGATCCACCACATACAGCAGTAGGTCATCTGCGTAGAGTGACACTCGGTGTTCCTCTCCCCCCTCTAACCACCCCCTCTCCATTTCCTGGAGTCTCCAGCGCTATGGCCAGTGGTTCAATTGCCAGTGCGAACAGTAATGGGGACAGCGGGCATCCCTGTCTTGTTCCCCTATGCAGTCGAATATACTCCGATCTTTGCCGCTTTGTGACTACACTTGCCGTTGGGGCCCCATAGAGGAGTTTAACCCAGCTGACAAACCCCTCCCCGAACCCGAACCTCCTCAGCACCTTCCATAGATACTCCCACTCTACCCTATCAAATGCCTTCTCTGCATCCATCGCCACCACTATCTCTGCCTCCCCCTCAGATGGGGGCATCATTATCACCCCCAATAGCCGTCGCACGTTGACATTCAATTGTCTCCCCTTTACGAACCCTGTCTGATCTTCGTGCACCACCCCCGGGACACAATCCTCTATCCTCATTGCCAGCACTTTTGCCAACAACTTGGCGTCCAAATTCAGAAGTGAGATAGGCCTATAAGACCCGCATTGCAGCGGGTCTTTATCTCGCTTCAGGATTAGTGATATCGTCGCCTCCGACATTGTCGGGGGGAGAGTCCCCCCTTCTCTGGCCTCGTTAAAGGTACTTACCAGCAGCGGGGCCAACAAGTCCACATATTTCCTGTAAAATTCCACCGTGAACCCGTCAGGTCCCGGGGCCTTCACTGCCTGCATGTTCCCCAGCTCTTTGGTCACCTCGTCCACCCCAATTGGCGCCCCCAGGCCTGCCACCTCCTGCTCCTCCACCCTCGGGAACCTTAGTTGGTCCAGAAACTGCTGCGTCCCCTCTTTTCCCTCCGGGGGTTGGGTCCTATATAACCTCTCATAAAAGGTCTTAAACACCTCATTCACCTTCCCTGCTCTCCACACCGTAGTTCCCGTTTCATCCCTAACTCTCCCTATTTCCCTCGCCGCTGTCCTCTTACGAAGCTGGTGGGCCAACAGGCGACTCGCCTTTTCCCCATATTCATATCTCATCCCATGTGCCTTCCTCCACTGTGCCTCTGCCTTCCCTGTGGTCAGCAGGTCAAACTCCGTCTGGAGTCTTCGCCTCTCCCTATATAGTCCTTCGTCCGGGGCCTCCGCATATCTTTTATCCACACTCAGGGGGCGGGATTCTCCACTCCCACGCCGAAGTGGCTGCGCCGTCGTGAACGCCGTCGAGGTTCACGACGGCGCAAAACGGCCCCGGTCCCGACCGATTCAGGCCCTGACAATGGGCCAGTATCGGGGCCGCGTCATCTACACGCGCCAGACCTTGTCGCCCGCGTAAAAGCGGCGCTGCATAGATGACGCGGCCGGCGCCGCATAACGGACGTCATCCGCGCATGCGTGGTTGCCGTCCTCTCTAAGTCCGCCCCGCAAGAAGATGCCGGACGGATCTTGAGGGGCCGCGGAAGGAAGGAGGTCCTCCTTCAGAGAGGACGGCCCGACGATCGGTGGGCACCGATCGCGGGCCACCCCACCTTTGAGGTACCCCCCGGTGCAGGATCCCCTCTCGCCCCCCCACAGGCCCCCCCCCCAGCGTTCATGCACCGCCCATGACTGCAGCGACCAGGTGTGGACGGCGACGGGGGGAACCCGCCGTTTTGGCCTGGCCGCTCGGCCCATCCGGGTCTCAGAATAGTGGGGGTGCCGGAGAATCGCCATTTTGGGTGTCTCCGGCGATTCTCCGGCCTGCGGCCCGCGAAACTCGACCGGGCCATTCCACACCCCTTGGGAGAATCGCGGGAGGGCGTCGGACCGGCGTCCCCGGAGATTTTGGCGGCCCAGGCGATTCTCCCAACCGGCGTGGGAGTGGAGAATCGCGCCCAGGATCTCCCCCAGTAATCTTTCCCTCTCTTTGGCCTCTGTTTTCCCCTTGTGAGCCCTGATGGAGATCAACTCTCCCCTGACCACCGCCTTCAGTGCTTCCCATACTATCCCCACTCGGACCTCCCCGTCGTCATTGGCCTCCAGGTACCTTTCGATACATCCCCGCACCCTTCTGCAGACTCCCTCATCCACCAATAATCCCACATCCAGTCGCCAGAGTGGGCGCTGTTCCCTCTCCTCTCCTAGTTCCAGATCCACCCAATGTGAGGCATGTTCTGAAACAGCTGTGGCCGAGTACTCCGTTCCTTCCACCCTCAAAATCAGTGACCTTCCCAGAACGAAGAAATCTATCCGTGAGTATACCTTGTGGACATGGGAGAAAAAGGAGAACTCTTTGGCCAGCGGCCTGGCAAATCTCCACGGATCCACTCCCCCATTTGGTCCATAAACCCCCTAAGCACCTTGGCCGCTGTGGTGTTGGGTGCTCTGGTGCACAGATGAGCCAACACAGTTGTATGTGGTACAACTCTATTTTATTATAACTCTTATAATACAGTTCGTTCTGGATACTCTGCACGTGCTGTCTACCTGAGTGTCCTTGGCAATAGCTGTGTCCTGGTTCCCCTCTGCAGCTCTTCCTCCCCACCAGGGGTTGTGTCTGTGCTTTTATATCTTTCTGTCATTGGTTGTGGTGTTGTGTGTTCTGATTTGTCTGTTGGTGTGTCTATCATGATGCGTGTGTTTGAATATCATGACATCCCCCTTTTTTACAAAGACAAGTGCCTACGTGGTTATAAATATAATTGTGTCGTGAGTGCATCTAAGAGTGTGCGTTTGTGTTGTGTACAGCGTGTGTTTATGACGTAACTATTTACATGGGGCGATGTCGGGTGCGTCACACTAACAAGGTTGTACCATAACAAAACTTGGATGCGAGAGAAAAAAAAAAACTTGAACATTGGCCCGGTCAGACGATATCTGGAACAATAAACAACAACAGGTTATAATACAGAAGTGTTTGACTTTTTGAACGTATTAACAGCGTTATAAGTCCAGTCTAATGGGTGACCGCCTCAAAAATGGGCTGGTCCTCAAGCCGGTTCAGCTGTGGAGATTTGGGGTCACACTGGTTCACCTTGGACTGTTGGAGGTGATGCTGTTGCCGAAGTCTCTACTTTACCATTTGTTTTACTTCATGCAGTGCTTGGTTTTTTTCATTCTTGCAAATATAACATTCAACATCTTTGTTAGTGGTGCCCTGGCTGTGGTTTGGTTCTGGTGGCGATGGAAGGGGCATGATCCGTGGCATCTCCACGAAGTCATCCTTGGGAACCAGTGGAGGATCCGGCGTGTGCGTACGGTGCAGTTGCGAGCGTGGAAGGCGGCACAGAGCCCGCTGATTGCGCCTACGCACCAATCCATCCGCCCTGCATGCCAGGAACAAGGTGGAGTCTGTTTTCTTTTTATGTTTGTGGTGGACGGCATCTTGTAGCCGATGGGTCGTTGCCATCGAAGTAGCACCCTCACTAATATCATGCAAGGCGATGACTGTGCCAGATGTGGAAGTTGGCCAAGACCGTGTACGCTGGTTCCGGCCACCTGCTGTGCCGGAAGGGCGACTCCGCAGAGAAACGTCGAAGCATGTCGCCTTGGATAGAGAATTGTTGCTCGCATCAACGTCTGGCGTTGGCGCGAGTTGGTGTGTCCATCTTGGACCGCCGGTGCTGGTTGCCACTGCCGACCCAGTGGGACTGCCACGCGATCCATTCCCTGTCGCCGTGGCATCTGCCGTCACCCTGAGCGTGCCATCACCGAGGCCGCGACACCGCCCGTCCGGAGCAAGGTCTGGCGTGCGCAGATCAGAGTCGGCGCTTGGCTGCTCCCCATCTGGAGTCCGGTCTGCCTTCCGTCGATGCCCCCCGTCCGGAGTCCCAACAGGTTCACTGGAGGCAGCCGAGATTCCCTGAAGCTGCACTTCTGGAGTCGGAACATGCAGGAATGCACCAACCAGTGGAGAGGCTCGAGCCATCGAGGGTGGAAGCGGTGCGCCGCCACCGCAGTCGTCAGTGGTCCCACCGTGATCGTTGAGTGCCTCGGTACGCACTAGGCGAGGTCTGTCACCTTGCACCTTTTGCATGGGAAGTGGGATGCTGTCGTCACTCGTCTCACATCCCGTGGATAGATCGTCATTAGCAGCTTGCTGTTCACTAGGGTTGGGTAAATTGTCAGAGTTTTCATCTGGTGGTGCACACCATGTCGGTGGACTGTCATTGTCTTGCCATTGTCCTTCATTTGGGCTTTTCTTCTTTGGAACTTTAAATCTTCCCCCAGACATTGCAGAACCTTGTTTATTACCCCCAAATTCTCCCATATGTATGGTCTCGAATATAGTATCCACTGTTTCTATCGACATTGTACCATTTTCCAAAGAACATTCCGTTTCACTTTTCTTCTCAGGTACCTCATATGTAACTTTGTTTGATGTACATGCCTTCATGGTCTCTGGGTCTGATTTTGCTGGGACTGGCATGGTCACAGTCTCTCTTTTACTGTTCTCAATTGCCCACATTATACTCCCCATACATAACTGCTTAAGCACTGGGGTTAGTGTGGTACAATGGATAATCGGGTCGACCTTATCTGCATCTTCATCATTAGTGGAAAGCACACTTGGTTCACTTGAAACTGCTGTGGGTGTTAAATTCGTTATCTGGCTACTCGATGTCGGTGTCCTCAGGATTCTTGCTCCAATGTTCTGCTCAATAATCAGTGGAGTGTGTATAGGTTCAATGCAATTAATGTTCCCCTTCAGGTTTGAAGAGTCATTACTGACTAACTGCTGGTCTCCGAAGTTGGTATTTTGCGGTGTTGTGTTGAAGGGAGACATTTGTCCCTGCTGTAGATATGATTCAGGTTGTGTTATTTCCATTACCTGAGGATCAATGTCTTGTCCATTTTTTCGATCCGTACTAAAACACTGGCAATTCTCAGTCTGCTCCTTGCAAGTTAAACATACAATTAATTTCGTTAGCAAATCCTCAGCATCCTTCTGTGGCCGTGCTGCATTATTAATCTCTGTTCGGCTACAATGATCCTGAAGGTCAGCGCATAAACCTTTTTTCTTCGGGCTTGGACGAGGCGATTCCTTTGGCTTGTCTTCAGTTGGGCTTGAACAGTCTTCAGTGCTGTGCCCTTTATTGTAGCATGAGAGACCGTCATGGTCATGCTGCTGTGTAGTGGAGCATGGTAGGCTGTTATAGCCTTCTTGCTGTTCACGGGAGCATGGCAGACTTGCATCGTCTGCCGCTGGTTGGTCAGGAGAGGTTGCTAGACCCTCATGGTCTTGTTCCTGCAAGGACTGCGCTCTGGAGTCTTGCGTTCCTTCCATCGTGGAGTCCGTCCACGAGCTCTCTGTGGAGGCTTGTGACACTGGAGTCACTTCTTGTTCGTGCAAGGACTGCGCTCTGGAGTCTTGCGTTGCTTCTATCGTGGAGGCTGTCCACGAGCTCTCTGTGGAGACTTGTGACACTGGAGTCACTTCTTGTTCGTGCAAGGACTGCGCTCTGGAGTCTTGCGTTGCTTCTATCGTGGAGGCTGTCCACGAGCTTGCTGTGGAAGCTTGTGACACTGGAGTCACTTCTGGTTCATGCGAGGACTGCACTCTGGAGTCTTGCATGTCTTCTTTCATAGAGTCGGGAACGTTGAGCGGGACGTGGACCACGCTCTGTGTGGCAGCAGGGCACTCTCCGTGTGCTTGCACCGCTCCCTGTCTGTTAATGTCAGGCTGCAGCATCATCCGGTACTGATAAGTTGGAACGTCATATCTGCTGGGTTGAAGATCCTCAAATCCGAAAAATGAATCCGCATCTGCGTCGGATTCAATGTGGGGGCCGCCAATGTGCAACACGAAAGGTTCGTCCGAGTCATAGTCATATAGGACCACGGAGCTATCATTGGGCTTGCGAGGTCCGGAAACACTGTAAAAATCGTCATCGAAGTATTCAAGGTCGGAATCATCGGCTTCTGCGTAGGTAACTGCTTGTCGGAGGGTTCTTCGGAGGTTAAATTCATCTCCTGGGTCAATTTGCGGCACTGTGCTGTCATTCCAGGTGAAGGAAGGTTGTTTTACAGCTTTAACAGATTTTTGTTTTTTTGATTTGGGACGTTTCCCTTTTAAATTGGATTTGGGACATTTCCTTTTTAAATTGATCCAGTCTTGGGCCTCTGACATCCTGACGCTCGGTATGTAGCACGTAGGAAGCGACTGCGCATGCTCAGATCGCTGTTCCTTTACCGATGGCCATTTTCTTAACTGCGCATGCGCACCATATTGCGCATGCGCAAACGAAACTTCCGGTTCTGCGCACTTCTCGCGCAACTGTGCTAGCGTTATACCTTTAGCAAGATGGCCGCCGACCTCGACCCAGCCTTTTCTCAGGCCCGGGATTTCGGGCTCCGGGATCCCAGCCACGAGGTGAGTACTGCAGCTTTTCTTACCTTTAAGTCCCCATTGGATTGCGTATTCTTCACAGTACTTGGCGAATTTGCCCATGACTGCCTGGTAATCGTGCCTTTGCTGCCTCCTGAAGAACCTGAACCTTCTGAACATTGCTCTTGCCCTTGCACCGGCGACGATGAGGAGAAATTCAATTTTTTCCTTATCATCCAGGTCCTGGAGTTCAGCTGCCGCCAGGAACAACTCGAACATTTGCCGGAATCGCCGCCAGTTTTCGTGGAGGTCGCCGTCGCACTGGAGCGCCTGCGGAACCGGGAGCTCGTGCATCATGCCTGGGCACTGCTGGTTGTCTGTGTACACTGAGGTATGCCGGCAGGTATCGATCCACTCCTGTACCATGTGGTGTTGGGTGCTCTGGTGCACAGATGAGCCAACACAGTTGTATGTGGTACAACTCTATTTTATTATAACTCTTATAATACAGTTCGTTCTGGATACTCTGCACGTGCTGTCTCCCTGAGTGTCCTTGGCAATAGCTGTGTCCTGGTTCCCCTCTGCAGCTCTTCCTCCCCACCAGGGGTTGTGTCTGTGCTTTTATATCTTTCTGTCATTGGTTGTGGTGTTGTGTGTTCTGATTTGTCTGTTGGTGTGTCTATCATGATGTGTGTGTTTGAATATCATGACAGCCGCTGCCGGCCTTCTTCCGGTCCTGGATCTAGATCTATCTAACCCTGGGTCTAGCACGGTGTTGAAGTCCCCCCCCCCCCCCCCCATTACCAGGTTTCCTACCTCCAGGTCCGGGATACGTCCCAGCATCCGCTTCATAAATCCCGCATCATCCCAGTTCGGGGCATATACGTTGACCAGCACGACCTCCATTCCCTGCAGTCTGCCACTCACCATCACATACCTGCCCCCGCTGTCCGCTACAATGTTCCTAGCCTCGAACGACACCCGTTTCCCCATCAATATGGCCACCCCTCTATTCTTTTCGTCCAACCCTGAGTGGAACACCTGTCCCACCCATCCTTTCCTTAACCTAACCTGGTCCGCCACCTTCAGAAGCGTCTCTTGAAGCATGGCCACGTCTGCCTTCAGTCCTTTTAAGTGCGCGAACACTCGGGCCTTCTTAATCGGCCCATTTAGGCCTCTCACGTTCCACGTGATCAGCCAGACTGGGGGGCTGCCCGCCCCCTCCCCTGTCGACTAGCCATCACCCTCTCTGGGCCAGTCCCACGTCCCGGTCCCGCGCACCCAATCGTCCCCCAGTCGGCGCATTCCCGCCTCGACCACCTTTTCTCTTACGAGCTCCCTTTAGATCTCAGCAGCAGCAACCCAGTTGTCCCCCACCCCCCTCCCCCCCGCTAGATCCCCATCTAGCATGGTTACTCCCTCCATATTGCTTCCGAAAGTCAGCTGACTTCAACTGACCCCGGCTTCTCCCGCTCTCTCCTTGACACCCCCATGTGAGGAACTCCCTTCCTCCTTGCGCCTATCTTCCCGCCATCATCTCTCTGGCGCGGGAAAAGAAAAAGAAACCCCGCGCTTTCTAGAACCATCCCGCCCCCCATGGCGCAGCTCCCCCTACAGCACCGTTCCCATTCCCCATCCCCCGCCTGTGTCTCTTTTTCTCCCCCCACCGTCGCCCACATTTCTCAGTGTCCCCCCATCCCCAATTTACACCTCTATACATCAGCATTGTCGTTTCCCCTTCAACATCAGTCCCTCAGTTCTGGTCCAGTTTCTCTTTTTGAATGAAGGTCCATGCTTCTTCCGACGTTTCAAAGTAGTAATGTCTATCCTGATGGGTGACCCATAATCGGGCCGGCTACAACATCCCGAACTTTACTTTCTTTTATGCAGCACCTCCTTGGCTCGATTGAAACTCGCCCTCCTTCTCGCCACTTCCGCACTCCAATCCTGATACACTCGTATCACCGCATTCTCCCATCTGCTACTTCGTACCTTCTTGGCCCATCTCAAAACCACCTCTCTGTCATTGAAGCGGTGAAATCGCACGACCATCGTCCTAGGTGGTTCTCCAGCATTTGGTCTCCTCGCAGGGAACCGGTGGGCCCCTTCCACTTCCAAGGGGCCCGAGGGGGCCTCAGCTCCCATTAACGAACGTAGCATCGTGCTCGCATAAGCCCCGCCGTCAGCTCCTTCCACTCCCTCGGGGAGACCCAGGATCCGGAGGTTCTTTCTCCTTGATCTATTTTCCAGGACTTCAATTCTTTCGATGCACTTCTTATGAAGCGCCTCGTGCGTCTGCATTTTGACCGCTAGGCCCAGGATCTCGTCCTCGTTGTCAGTTACCTTCTGCTCCACCACACGGAGCTCTATCTCCTGGGCCTTTTGTGTCTCTTTAAGCCCCTCGATTGCCTGTAGCATCGGGGCCAGCACCTCCTTTTTTAGCAGCTCCACACACCGTCTTAAAGATTCATCCTGGTCCGGTCCCCATGTCGCCTGGGCTCCCTCCGACGCCATCTTGTTCCTTTCTTTCCTCTGCCGCTGCCCTCGAGGATCCTCCGTGATCAGGCCGCCGCTGCCGATCTTTTTCTTCACACTGGTGGGGACTCCCTGTTGCTTCACCCCACACCGGGTTTCGTCGCAAAAAATTTCCCGTTGGGGCTCTTAAAAGAGCCCGAAGGTCCGTCAAAGCTGGAGCCGCCGAAACGTGCGGCTTAGCTGGTCATCGCCGCAACCGGAAGTCAAGATACTATTCATGATGACACATCAATATCAACTTGCATTTGATAATAATCTTTATTGTCATAAGTAGCTTTACATTAACACTGCAATGAAGTTACTGTGAAAATCCCCTAGTCGCCACACTCCGGCGCCTATTTGGATACACTGAGGAAGAATTCAGAATGTCCAATTCACCTAACAAGCACGTCTTTCAGGACTTGTCAGAACACTCGGAGAAAACCCACAAAGACACGGGAAGAACGTGCAGACAGTGACCAAGGAGGGAATCAAACACGGTCCCTGGCATTTTGAAGCAACAGTGCTAACCACTGTGCTACCATGCCGGCCTACATATAGCGCTTGTAACATATTAAATATTCCAAGTAGCTTCAAAGAGCATTATTAGACAAAAGTTGACATCAATACGTAGAAGGAAAGATTGGCACAGTTAATCAAAAGATAAGCCAAAAGGGCAGCAGGGTGGCGCAGTGGTTAGCATTGCTGTCTCACGGCGCCGAGGTCCCAGGTTTGATCCCGGCTCTGGGTCACTGTCTGTGTGGAGTTTGCACATCCTCCCCGTGTTTGCGTGGGTTTCGCCCTCACTAACCCAAAAATATGCAGGGCAGGTGGATTGGCCACGCGAAATTGCCCCTTAATTGGAAAAAATGAATTGGGCATTCTAAATTTTAAAAAAAGGAAAAAAAAGATAAGCCAAAGAGGTGTATTTTTGAGCCGAGTTTTAATCGAGGCAGAGAGGTTTGTCGAGAGAATTCCAGTGCATAGATGCTAGACATCGAAAAGTATAACTGTCAAAGGTGGACTGAAGGAAGTGACTGACACACAAAAGGCCAGTTTGATGAATACAAAATTTTTGCTGAGTTGTTAGGGTTGGTGGAGGTTGCATAGATCATAGAATTTACAGTGCAGAAGGAGGCCATTCAGCCCATCGAGTCTGCACCGGCTCTTTGAAAGAGCACCCTACCCAAGGTCAACACCTCCACTGCATCCCCATAACCCAGTAAACCCATCCAACACTAAGGGCAATTTGGGAAACTAAGGGCAATTTACAATGGCCAATCCACCTAACCTGAACATCTTTGGACTGTGAGAGGAAACCGGAGCACCCGAAGGAAACCCACACAGACATGGGGAGAACGTGCAGACTCCGCACAGACAGTGACCCAAGCCGGCAATCGAACCTGGGACTCTGGGGCTGTGAAGCAATTGTGCTAACCACTATGCTACCGTGCTGCCCCAAGATAGAGAGGGTGAGTCCATAGAAAGGTTTGAACACAATCATATGAACTTTAAAATCAAGGCAGGGGAGGTCAGTGAGCAAAGTGGTAATGATGAGCGAATGGGACTTGGTGTAAGTTACGGGATGGTCTGTGGTGTTCATAGAATCCTTACAATACTGAAGGAGGCCAGTCAGCCCATCGATTCTGCACCAACCCTCTAAAAGAGCACCCACCTAGGCTCACTCCCCTGCAACCCCAATGTAAACCCATCTAACCTTTGGACACTAAGTGGCAATTTAGCATGACCAATCCAACTAACCTGCACTTCTTTGGACTTCTGATTTGTCTCTGGTTTATAAAGTGTGTAAGATTGGAGGCCGATCAGGAGAACTTTGCAATAGTCAGGATTACAGGCATCTGTAACAGACTGATATATTTCGGCACATTTACCACGGGAGCAGGCAGCAGTTTGGGCAAAGAGGAAAAAGCGGTTCTTTGTTGCTGCTAGTCCTCTGGAAGTTGGTAATTTCACTTTCATCAGCATTAGCAGTTGCACTCGACCTGCACAGAGGGAATCACTGGGCGGGATTCTCCATTCCGCCAGTTCCGTTTTCCGGCGCGGCATGTCCCCGCCGTCAGCGAGATTCTCCGTTCCAGCAGCCGACCAATGGGATTTTGCAATGTGGCCACCCCACACCATCGGGAAACCCACGGGCGTGGGTGCGCTGCCGACAAAGCAGAGGATCCCGCTATGGAGAATCCCGCAGACCATCTCTGCCATAATACCCCAAGCCACAAAACAGCATGCAGGAGGGAGGTGGGAAGACAGCTTCCTGAGATACCGCAATCACAGAGGCATGTAAAAAATGCTGGGATAAACCTAGCCTGAGAGCGACACCACCCCCCCCGCAAACAATCTTGGAGTTGGAGAAGATGTATAATTGGAAGAGATATCATCAAAATCCCGAGGGTGTTATGTCTTTATATGCTCAGTACTGTTTACTTTAATCAATAACATGGGGCTCTAAGTATAAATAGCTAAGCATATAATACATTTTATACGACCATGTTTTCTTTGCTTTATTTGTTTAAAGAACATTTGGTGGCAGGAGAATCAGGCCTGCAGGACGAACCAGGAAGATTCCTGATGGAAGTTGACTGTCTGCTATTTTGCAACTTCCAATCCACAATGGGGTCAGCTGGCAGGAATCCAGATTTTACAGAAAAATAATGAACCAATTTTTCAACAAAATTATTGCAATAACAGTAAGCTTTTTCAAGTCAGTCGCGTGCACATATCCTGCTTGGCAAGATGACAATACCTCGAGGTGTTAAAGTGACACTGAAATTTGCTGAATGCTGCCTCTATTGGATAATGCACAATCCTCACTGTTAGAAGACAATAGCACATTGAGAGATTGAAGAGTGGAACAAGTGGTTTATTAATGTTATCCCAGTCAGACATGTGTTGACTTCTTGTCACAGTTGAGACTGCATTATTCATTAATTTTGACGCAAATTTAAAATAATTCTTGCCATTTCTTTAACAGAGATAAGGCTGAGATTCGAAAAGCACATCATTGCACCAAAGTACTTCCCGCTTTTATTAAGTTTATGAATTATATGGTGCCGGGAATTTAAAAAACACAAATACATGCACTGTTCAGTGTATCTGATGGAACCACTTTGGTCTTTCCTATTCTTTTCAGTGGACCTAAGATACTTGCCAAGTTCAGAGCCTGCTTTCTGAATTTGGAACCTAACGTTTCTGTTTGTATCAAGGTCCCTTTTCCCAGGTTGTCAATTTCCACTCTGTCACCTTGATATCCTCTCAAAACGCTCACTATGACAGACACCTGAGATTCAGGTCCCAGAGTCCTGCAGTGACCCAATAAGATCAGGAGATCATGCGAAATAGGAGTAGGCTTCGGCCATTCAGTCCATTGAACCTGCTGTGCCATTCAATAAGATCATGGCTGATCTGATTGGGGCCTTAACTCCACTCTCCTGCATGGCCCCCATAACCCTTGATTCCCTTTGTCAATCAAAAATCTGCCGAACTCAACCTTGAATATATTAAATGACTCAGCCTCTATGGGTGATGTGAAAGTATTTTTCATTATCTGTTAGGGATTTTTTTTCTGCGTTTTGGTAACTACTGGTCAACATAATTTGATCAATAGTGAATCAGTGGGTGCAATCTAACCAGATTTGAATAGAGTCCCATGACGAGCGTGTTTAGCTGTGTGTTTCCCATCACCCGAAGCGCCTAGAAACACCACGCTACCTATCAGGACTCTGTTTCAATTCAAGGCCTCAGTGGAGATTGCCCTGCCGAGGCCGCACTAGGTCACGTTTCCTGCACTGAGGAGCTCAGCTTGCTGGAACTCCTCGTGCAGGAGGAGTCCCGAAAGACTTACTGTTAGGTGAATTGGACATTCTGAATTCTCCCTCTGTGTACCCGAACAGGTGCCGGAATGTGGTGACTAGGGGCTTTTCACAATAACTTCATTGCAGGAAGCCTACTTGTTACAATAGAGATTATCATTATAGATCAGGACGTCATTTTTAAATGGCGTTGCGATCTCTCGACCCCTAGACGCGACCTCTGCCCCCCTCCCCACACAGGCAGGGCATCCTGGGCCTGATTCCCAGTGCTGGAAAAATGCCAGATGGGCACTGTGGCACTGCCAGACTGGCACTGTGGCACTGCACCTGGGCACCTTGGCAGTGACAGGCTGGCATCCAAGTGGCCAAACCAAGATGCCAGGATCAGTGCCAGCCTGGCAGTGCAAGCTGCAGGGGTTGGCATCAGCAGTGCTAGGATGCCACCCTTCTCGGAGGGCAAGCACCTGGAGGCCTTCAATCCCCTGGGAAACCCCCACAAGTGCCATTCCACCTGGTCCCCACATGTGGAGACAAGCATTAAACGCAGCACTGAATAGCGCTCACTAAAGGTCTCCGAGGCAAAGGGGTTAGATCCCAACACCTCGGGTATACCAGGGGAGTGCATATTACCGTGAGACTAGCTATCTCACTCTAAAATCCTCTAAGATTTGCAAAATAGTGATCCCGAACACAATGAGCAGAATTCGGAGTGTGACGTCTCGCGAGATCGCGTTATATCTCGCAAGGGGTGGTGAGCTGGGTAGATCCTGGAAGAGGTGCAACGGGGTTGGTAGATCACACCCAATATGTCCAATTATTAATCACAGGCAATTACATCACTAAAAGAGACCTGATCAAAGTCATAATTTGCATCTGCTGTGAGTGTAACCCATAATAGTATATCCCTCCTTACCCTTATCAACCTGCTTAAACTCTAATATGGTTGATCATACCTTTCTTTTCCATCACTTCCTTTTGGGTCTAGCTGAGTGGGACTGCCTGGGTGGGATTCTGTGATCCTGAGGCTAAGTGTTGACTCCGTCGGAACGCCGTCACGTTTCTCGACGGCGTCAACACAGCCTCAGGATCAGCAATTCTGGTCCCTACAGGGGGCCCCTATAGGGGGCCAGCACGGCACTGGAGCAGATCACGCTGCTCCAGCTGCTGGTCCCGACGTCAACTGGGCGCCGCGGGGTCCGCGCATGCACAGTGGCACCGGCGCCAACGCGCATGTGCAGTGGCTCCCTTCCATGCGCCGGCCCCAATGCAACATGGTGCAGGGCTACAGGGGGCGGCGCGGAAGAAAGGAGGCCCCCAGCCATGGAGGCCGGTCCGCCGATCGGTGGGCCCCGATCGCGGGCCAGGCCACATCGGAGGACCCCCCCGGGGTCGGACCCCCTCCCCCCCCCCACAGGCCGCCCCCGGACCCTTCAACGCCGAGGTCCCGCCGGCTGAGAGAAGGTGTGAACGGTGCCGGCGGGACCCGGGTTTTTTACGAAGGCCGCTCATCCCGGGCCGAGAATCGGCGGGTGGGGGGGGGGCGCATAGAGTGGAGAATCGCGTCAGGGAGGCGTGGCGCGATTCCCGCCAGTCGCGGGGATTCTCCGGCCCGGCCCCGGGCTGAGAGAATCCCACCCCCTGTACCTATTTTCCATCTTTCCTGTTCCATCATGGCTTGAAGTTTTATGGAGAACTCCTATAATGACTTCTCTTCCTGGCTTTGGCATCATGGTACTTTTTGGGGAATAATGCATGCGCATTTCGTGCAGGAAGCTGCCCCCAGTCGCACCTGATTTTCATTAACTAGGAGTAGAAAGCATGATGTGGGCAGATTTGACTTGGTAGGACCAGGTCTAAACTTTGTAGAGCTGGGGTACCCTTTTAGTGAGGAAAGATACAGCTTTGGATATGGTCCCGGGAAAACTTTGGGAGAGGCAAGCTGCTTTCTGGGACTGAGAAAGTACCCTTTAGGCTTGTTAAAAGTGGACATGAATGTGCATAAAATGTGCATAAACCCATTGGAACTGTCAAGAAAGCTGTCAAAATATACTGTCCAGAGGAACTGTCTAAAAATGTCAAGAAGAAATGTCAAAAGTGTCAAAAACAACTGTCAAACTGTCATGACATTTAACACCTCTGCCCTTTAAATCTTTGAAAAACCTATGGAGTTTAAAAAATAATTGTTTGCTAGTTCACCTGATAGGTCTGAGGGCTATAATTTTGGAATTTGTGCGGCATGACAGATTTCACTACCTTCCATTATCACAGTAGGGCGCCTTCCATTTCACATTTTAATTGACAGCTTCAAGTGGCTATACACTCTTTAAGATGGGACAATCACTCCTAATGCTGGTTTCTTTTATAAGGGATTAAGCATTTGAATAAAATGTTTCTATAATAAGGAATTATAGAATTCACAGATTGTAAATGAAATGAATGGGTATTTATGAATGAGTGTTTTCGGGCACACATGATGGTGGCCTGGATGAGCAGGTTTTTTGGGGTAGAGGACAGGTATGTAAGGTGTGCAGAATGGTCTCCAAATCATGTCCACATGTTCTGGGCATGTCCGAAGCTTAGGGGATTCTGGCAGGAATTTGCCGATGTCATTTCCACGGTGCTAAAAATGAGGGTGGCGCCGAGTCCAGAGGTGGCGATCTTTGGAGTGTCGAAAGACCCGGGAATCCAGGGGGCGAGAGCGGCTGACGTTTTGGTCTTTGCCTCCTTGGTAACCCGGAGACGGATCTTATTAGCGTGGAGGGACTCAGAGCCCCCGAAATTGGGGGTATGGGTTAGTGTTATGGCCGGGTTTCTCAGGCTTGAGAAAATTAAGTTCGCCCTGAGAGGATCAATGTTAGGGTTCGTCCAGAGGCGGCAGCCGTTTATTGACTTCTTTGTGGAAAACTAATAAGGCGGGGGGTTAGGGAACGAGGGGGGGTTGGGGAGTTAGTTCAGTTCAGTTTAGGTGGGATCAGCGAGAGGAGATGGAGGGACTTGGGAATTGTGTGTATAAGCTATGTTGGCGGGGTATGGTTGTTGGTTGGGGGTGTGTGTTACATTCTGAATTATGTTTACATTTGTATTTGTATCTTTTGTTGTTAAAAAACCATAAATGCCTTAATAAATTATTTGTTAAAAAAAAATGAATGAGTGTTTTTAAAATAAAGTCTGGATTAGACATTTAGAACCTAATTTATTTAAATTCATCACCTGAGGTCTTCCCATGGTGGATACTAGATGTGTTGTGCCATGTGTGAGGGAAAAGGGTGGTGGGTGGGGTATGGGTTGGCAGTAAACTGGCATTAAGTTGGCACGGGGACGATAAAGGACATTGAGGGCTGGGTGGAGGGCCATAGGTTGGCATGGAAGGTGTGAGGGGTTATGGAGAGAGTGTGTAAGTGTGTGTGTGCGTTGGGGTGAAGGGGTAGAGGGAAGGTGTGAGGGGTGAGGGCTGGAAGGCTGCTTTTTGTTTTCATACTTTTTAGAAAATCTTTGACAGAGTTCCAGTCCACCGATACAGATCTGCCCATCTTGTCTTTGCACCTGACATCCCCCTCGTTCCAGGGCGCTTTCAGGGGCACATTCTCCTGGGTTGGGTTTGTGGAACGGATAAATTTCCAAACTGTGCATTCCTGACACGGAGGTGAAAATAATATAGGTTTCACCTGCGCAATGATGCGATCCAGCATGACCTCCATACCACGTCTCTCAAACCGTCCCCAGCTTCTGTTTTGTCAGACGATTTGGAACTTTGGAACACTATCCTTAGCTGAGCTCTCTTACAAAGAACACCTTGTCCCACCTCTATAATATGCCCGTTTCCACTCTTGCCTCAGGTTATCTGCTGCATTTAACCCCAGATTGAGCCCCATTACTCTTGTGCCACTAGCTTTCATTGGCTCTCGTCCACAAAGGTTCTTTTAAAATTCTCATATTCATGCTCCAGTCCCATCATGACCTTGCACTTCGCGACCTCTGGAGTTCTCTCCATGCATAATTAAACTATAAAAACTCCCAGTTTAAACCATGGCTAGTATCGGGCCCAAAAATGTGATCGGGACTTGTCCCCAGTCTCCGGTACAGCCCTGTGCTGACGGGAACATGCAAACAGCTGATGTGCATTCATTAGAATGCAGGTAATGTGCTGGAAGCCCAAATTTTGACCCCCCCCGCCCCGTTATGCTCGGAGCCCACAGCGGGATCTCCACCAGGCGGGTTTTGGTGTAAGTATTTCCAAGCACAGTCCAGGTGCGATGCACCCCAACGGGGGTTCAAAGGGGTCAGCCCATTGCCCATGTGCCCCTCTGCTGCTGCCAGACTGCAGAGGGAGGGTCTCCCCAAGGGTCCTGGATTTCGGTGTGCTCGGGCTGTGGGATGGGGGTCCCGTGTCTGGACTGCCCCTTCCAGCCTTGGGTAACTTAAACTGGGACCGAGCCTCACATGCTCTTGGCATGGTGATCTCAGGCAGGCCATTGTTCAAGATCTTCATCCTGGTCTGACCTATTTAAACTCTGAAGTAGCCTCCTCACTCTGAACTGCTCTGCCTGACCGCTGATGAGCAGATCAGACAGTTCAAGAATCCAGCCAGGAAGACTTTCACTTTCCTCACATCTGCTTCCTCAGCCTCCTTTAAAACTGCTGCTTTTTGAAGTGTCAGAGCCTTCCTAGAAATCGCACAACACTTGAAAAGGCTTGAAATCCCCTGAGATCCTTTGAAATGCTAAGTATTCATTTAATTTCACAGTACGGTCCCTTTAACTTGTATTTAAGTGACAGCTTAATGGTTTAAACACAGCTTCTGGGAGGTTTGTTTATTTATCTCGCCCTTCATGCTTAAATGCCTCTGAAGTACCCCCCATTGATCCTAACTGCAATGTTTTTAAACATTGTTGTTCTGATTGACAGCTGCTGACAATTTCAAAGCAGCAAAGTTGTTCCACTTCCTCAGTTCTAACCGCAGAAAATGGGGACTGAGGGGGGCTGAGTGGGGCGAGGGGTATGGCTGTTAAGGGGACGGACTGAAGAGCCAGGTGGGGGCTGGGTCACCCTCATGTATGCATGGTTCCAGCATGGGGTGACCAGTTATTTCTGTGGTGAGGGGGGGGCGATGCTCCTGCTTGATGAGGGGTTGGTGTTGCTCCCCTTGTCAGTGGGAGGTTCAACATTTGCATTGTGGAGGAGAGGAGGGCATGTCCCCGGACGCTGGGATCGGGACACCCGTTCAAAATGGCAACCTGACCCCAGTACCTGCAGGGAAACCTGTGTGTTCAGCGCAATGCATCGTTTTGCATAGTCAAGCCATGAGGAACCCATCCTGGTGACACAGTCCCAATTCTCCACTGGCGGGAGCACTTTGAATCTGGAATGGAGAATCCAGCCCCATATATTTTATTTGTGTCAATAGTAACGCTTCAAATGAATATCTTCTGCATTACTCGCATAACAACAATGGTGCTTTTTCATTCATTTATGGGATGTGTACGTTGGTTGCTAGGCCAGCATCTATTGCCCATCTCTAATTGCCCTTGAGAAAGTTAGCATTTAATTCACTAAACACAACTCCCAAAAAGGAATACTTGATGAAATAATATTGTTGAGGACAGGGCAAATGTGCAGCCCACCTCAAGTTAAACCACCTTCATTAAACAACACTATTATAAGAAATGAATACATAAACCGATGGCAAAGCAGCAGGCACTGACATACAATTAACTTAATTTTACCCCAGAGTTGCTGGGCACGATCTACTGGCCATGTTGCGCCAGAACTGGAGTGCAACGCGGCTGGGGGAGGCCCCCTACAGGCTTCCCGAAATTTGGTACGCCTCACAAGCTCTACCCAGACCTCGTGAGGCTTTGGCATCAGGATCCGGCCCACAATGACCGGGATTAAGCCTCGCATCCCTAAGTAGGTTTAAAACCTGCTTAGGCATGCTGACCCGGGATCTATCCGGCTCCCGGATCTACCGGCCTCCCCAGAGAGACCCCAGCCTGGAACCGTTCAATACTGGACCACACAAACGTCGACCTGGCAGAACGGCACCAGGGAGTCTCCCGAGCCATCAGAGGCCCCTGGGTGGTCAGGGGTAGTGCTGGGTGGCCCCCTGGTCCTTCCCTGGGCACCACCATGCTGGCACTGCCAACGTTCCCAGATGCCACTGCAAAGCTGGCAGGAGCACTGTCACCCAGGATGGCATACCCAAGTGTCAGGGCCTGAGGGGGCCATGCCATGAAAGGAGGGTGGTACGAAGGGTTGGGGGTGCGGAGCAGGTATGAAGCGGCCTCCAGAAGGTTGAGGGGTGGGGGTCCTGTAAGGGGGGGCCTGAAAGAAAGCCTGAAAAGGGGGGTCCTTAATGACCTCGTAGCAGGGTGTCATGACTTGGGAAAGTGTGGGATCATGCTCTTTGTATGGGAGGTGACATTACCCATAGGCAGGGAGTGTGGGAACCCACAAGCCCAATTAGAGATCGGGGCACCCTTTCAAAATTGTGGCCCTATCTCTGAGGAGCCGGTCTGGTCAGCGAGTCCAGCTCCCCAGTGATGAAAATAACTCTAAATGTGGGCTTTACCGGGGAGAAACAGACCAGGGCCCAAAAAAGTGACTAAGTGTGGTTAGATAGTGGTGGGAGCTTGCTAACAGTGCCGCTGGGAAACTCCCAGCAAAACTCGGCATAAATGACACTCTTCCGTTAGATTGCACCTTCTACCATAAGTCTCTGCCAAGGGGTTTTGTGTGCCATGAAGACGTAGGTAAGTTATAAACTTCACAGAGCTTTGCATTAGTACCTGGTGAGGTGGTTTTCACATCCAAACAAAAACACTTCTCCCATTAATACATAAAGTGCTTGAGCACCTGATGAGGTGGACAAGGCTCTGGAATATCACCAAATTGGTTACTGGTCCATTTTGACAACTCGACAAAAATACTTGTGAAAAAAGAGATCAGCATATTAATTGACAAAGCAACTTCACATATTTGCTTTGGTGAGGATGTACAGCACTGAGTAATTCCAAAATGCAATTCGTACAGCCATTTTACTAATTTAAGAAGTCATTCTAACACTAGAAAAGATAGCAAAAGCGATTGGTGCAAGGAAATGGCATTCTTGTAATTGTTTTATTCATTTAACAACTATTTATTTAAGTCTGACTGTAATAAAGTAAGATAACACAGTTATTGAAATATGTAGCAAAAACACAATGTGCTGCAAGCATTTTACATTACAACAGTGACTATTCTTCAAAAGAACTTCATTGATTGTGAAGTGTTTGGGATGTCCTGAGGTCATGAAAGGTGTTATATAAAGACAGTTTTTCTTTCACATACAAAGAAGATCAGATAACATTTGTGTCAAAACCCATTATGAAGCCAGTAATGCTAGGCTATTCCTACTCGGTCAACAGCATCCCGAGAAGAAGCTAAGGAACAGGTTGCATGTCATTGTCATGCCCTGTCATTCAGGATAAGCTGCATGCCATGGGGTTACCCCCAAGAGGGAATGGAAAGAAAACCCGGAGAAAAATAAACTCAAAACAAGTTGCCATCCATCAGTCTTAAGAGTCTCATGTCACTTCGAGATTGAGCATTGACTGTTGTGGCTGCAGGTACCAGTTTGTGAGTGGCAGTCCCATCCACAGCTGGCACAGATGAGTAGAGTTCACCTGAAGTTAACTGATTTTCTTTTCCTTCTGCGAGCTCTCTTTTCCACCACCTTATTATTTCTTTTGTCTTTTGCTTTTTTTATGCCCTTACTGATTGCTTGTCTCCTGCACTCCAGTCAGCAGTGAGGACTTAGAATCCCTACATTGCAGAAGGAGGCCATTCGGCCCACCGGGTCTGCACTGTCCCTCTGAAAGAGCCCCCAATCTAAGCCCACTTCCCTGCAACCCATAACGCCACCTATCCCTTGGACATTAAGGAACAATTTAGCATGGGCAATCCACCTAACCTCACATCTTTGGACTGGGAGGAAACTGGACCACCCGGGGGAAACACATGCAGACATGGGGAGAAAGTGCAAACTCCACACAGTCATCCGAGGACAAAATTGACCCTGGGTCCCTGTTGCTATGATGGAGCAGTGCTAACCACTATGCCACCGTGCCGCCCCCATGCACCAACTCCAATCTCTCTTGCAGACATCCTTGAAGAGCGCAGTGTTTTTCAACTTTTTTCCTTGTAACCCACTTTTACCAACCGGCAGACCTTCGGGACCCAAGCAAACCTTCACGACACACCATTATTACTTACCTTTAATACGGCAGATGAGCCTGCTTGGTCCTCACAATCTCACTTGCTTTGTCATTCAATGCTACGTTTCTGCGAAGGACTTCAGCTGACGATTTAAGTTCTCGCTACATCCTTTGACAAAAATTGAGGTTTGTCCTCTACTTTGCCATGCTTAGTCTTCAAATGCCTTTGAAGATTTGAGGGTTTGAAACTTTTATTTGCCATTACCTCCCTGCATTTAACACACATGGGCTTTGCAACCTGATTTGCATTGGCACAACTAACAATGCTATACCTCAAGAAATCATTTTACTCGTGCATTGTTCCCGATTTCAGTTTCTTCTTAATTGTTTGTTCACCAGAGGCCCTGGAGCTCGGGATACAGCTCACACCAGCACTGCCTTGTCCCACCGTGGACTCTCCTGAAAAGCTCTTTCCAGCAGATTTAATGTGAGATTCTGGGCTGTTTGTGTCTCTGGCTCTATTTTCCTTTTATTACAAAATGATCCATCTTCAGTCCTTCACACAGTCCTGTTGCTTCCTTGCTGCAAAGTACAAAATGGAGGAATCTCTGTTCCGTGATTTTGTGCCCAGAACACGTGATGCCAGCGTACGGGCGGGTGTCCTGCTCTCTGCCGCCGTTTCTGGCGGGAAGACACCAACTATTTTTAAAAATATATGGCCGTTGCACAGCACGCTGACGCCAGGAGGAAGCGGCCTGCCCCTCTGGGTTCCGGGCCTGTGTACTGCTAAATCTGGCTGAGGGGGCAAGCATGCACTGGACAGCCGGCATTCTTGAAAGCCAGTCGCGGCGGCATTTTAAAAAGTTGATTGCAGCCGTTGTGCACTTCTTCCCGCGATCGGGAACGCCGCGACCGATCGCTCTGTGGCCCTTTCAACGCCCGCCCCCCGAGTTTGAAAATAGCAGATATTTGCGACCTGCTGGTCTTGTGCCAATAGCAAGCTCATCAGAGAGCATCCAGTCAATGGAATCGCCGCTGAAACAAAAGGGCAAACACACTGGGGATCCCTTCAATCTTGCACCAATCTCACAGAGTACATGTCGCCTCATATTAACATTCCACCTGAACACAGGCACCACAGACAGTGCAGCACTCTCTCAGGACTGCACTGGGACAGTAAGTCCACATGCACAACTCTCTGGAATGGGACTTGAACCGTAGCCTACTGAACTCCAGAGAGCAGAATGGTCCAACATGCTTAACGCCCATGCCACCCAGGGTCTACGTGCTATTGCATCAGCTCTGGACTGCCTGGTTGAGGTGGCGAAGCCCGAACTAGTGGCTGTGGTGGGGTCGAGTAGGGCGGGGTGGTGAAATGAGGTAAGGGGGCAAATGATGTATCGTTGTTCCTTCAGGGGCATTCTTTTTAAAAACCATGGGCTGGATTCTTTATCAGAGACTAAGTGCTGATGCCGGGACTGAATCGGTGGTATTCTATGACCCCAAAAGTGGCACTGGTTCACTATTCAGGATCCGTTAATGGGCTAGTACCGGCGCCAGGTGGAACTGGTGCAATTCCAATGCAAAACAGCACCTGATTCACCGAGGTCGGGATTGGCACTCGAGAGGTTGACAAACTGCAGCAACAAATAAGCACTCCACTCCCCACACACACTCATTCCAACCAACAAGATGACACCCCGAAGAGTGGCACCCCGTTTCACCAATGTGGAGCTCGAGACCCTGCTGGACGCCAAGAAGGAGAGGCACCCTGTTCCTCGGGGTGAGAAGGAGGCTGTAACTTGCTGGCGTACACTGGTCCTCGGCGCAGGTGGCCGAGACCATGAGTGCCGTGGGCCTCACCGCCAGGACCGGCCAGCAGCGTCGTAAAACGCTGCACAACCTCCTCAGAGCGGTCAGGGTGAGTAACCAGCACCGTGCCCCTGGCATCAACCACTGTCCCACATGCCTCTACTGTCCCCGCCCCCTCACCCATTCAGAGGGAGACCGAACCCCACCCGCCAGCTGTCTGCTCGCACCCCAGAGAATGTAGCGAGCCCCAAACACCAGCTTGCGACACCCCAGAGCACCAGTCCGGGGATCACACCGACTTTCCATTACAGCTGTCTCCAAAACCCTCCACCATCCCAGAAACACTCACCTTGGTTGGGCATTATAGTGAAGATGCCACTCGGGCACTATCTGCTGCGCACCTCACATGTGCAGTGGGGCATCAGTGGAGATAGGAACACCGAGGGACCGGACAGTCGGAGGTGGCCTGACCCCAGGGACTAGCTGCCCCCCAGACGGGTCTCAAGCTTCTGGAAAGGGTGGTCCCATCGATGCTGGAGATGCAGACATAGAGCTAGGGACAAATGAGGGGGTGTCGACAACCACCCGGCGGCTACAGGTACAGCTGGAGGAGTCCAACTGCCTGCAGGGGCTGGAGGTGGTGCTGACCATGCATGCTACCCAAGCCAACACTGAACGCATGGCGTCCGCAGTGGAGACCTTGGGGGGTGAAGGTACCAGCCATGGGTCAAGATGTCCGAGGCCTGGGACTCTGTACGGGTGGTGGCCGAGGCACGTGGCAGGGCGGCCCTGCCACAGGGCCACCTGGACATTGCAGCAGCATTCCCGAGCTTGGCCCTGTCACGACGGGTCATGGCTGTGGGTGTCAACGGCATTGCCTGGGCACAGGCTGACCTGAACCAGTTACAGAGAGAAGTGGCAATGTCCTTGTGCTCCATGAGTGTGGGTATTGCGACCCTGGTCAAGACGAGAGTGGATCTCTTCCAGGACTTGCAGCGGCAGTTGGCTGGGGACCCCTGGAGCTTGCACCCCCATCCCAAGGAGTAGCCCGGGGACCACCGCAGCGCCTCAGACTTCCCCCCCCTCCGGCCACCGCTTCCTGTCCCTGGCGCATCCGTCGGGCAGCTGGCAAAACACGGTGGCACTCATACTGCCAGTGTCACTCTGCGCAACCACGGGCCACAGTGGGTTGTCAGTGGGGTGTGTGGCAAGATGGCTGCCTTGCAGGCCACGGCAATGGCGTTTCATACCTGGACGCCCTGGTCACAGGGGACACCCCAACCCCATGGCCCATCGCCTGGTCACCCCCCAGTACTCTCCCCGGCCCTGCCAGATGCCCCCCCCCCCCCACCACTCCCAGCCAGCCCTGCCAGTGGCATGGCAGGCCCAGCAGCCCATGGCTGCGACTTTGGGAACATGTCCCACCTCTGCTCGCTTCTTCTGTCGCCAAAGTGCCTGTTTCCTGATTTTAAATACCACAAGCGAACCTCGCCAATGGTAATTTCTCCTGGCGAAGGCGGAGCACCGCAGGAGGCCTGGAGAATACTGGGCCGGGCCTATTAATGATATGCCAACGGTGGTTACTGTACATGCGGCGTAGAGTGCATTCATTCCGCTGTCGAGGCACTGGAGCTGTATTCCGTTGGGCCTCGATTTTCATCTGATGCGTGATTCTCTGCCCGATCATGCTTTGTGACATCGCTGGACAGAGAATCCCTCCCCCTTTTTAATAATAATCGCTTATTGTCACAAGTCGGCTTCAATGAAGTTACTGTGAAGCCCCTAGTCGCCACATTCCGGCACCTGTTTGAGGAGGCTGGTACGGGGATTGAACCTGCGCTGCTGCCTTTTTCAGCATTACAAGCCAAGGATTTGGTCATTTTCTGCACACACTGCTGGTTGGGCTGGGACACCCCGGATGACAAAACTGCACTCTCTACATGCTGGGTCATAATGACAAAGGCAAAGTAAAGGATGAAACCATAGAATCCATACAATGCAGAAGGAGGCCATTCGGCCCATCAAGTCTGCACCCACCCTCCAAAAGAGCACGTTAGTCCACTCCCCCACCCTATCCCTGTAACCCCTTTGGACAATGGGCAATGTAGCATGGCCAACCCACCTAACCTTTACAGCTTTGGACCGTGGGAGGAAACCGGAGCACCAGAAGGAAACCCAACACAGACACATGGCGAAAGTGCAAACTCCGCACAGTCACCCCAGGTCCCTGGCACTGTGAGGCAACAGTGCTAACCACTGTACCATAGTGCCACCCGTAATCTTTAATAGCAGCTCTGCTGCAGAAGTTGCCAGAAAATTGCCTGATAAATGATCGATTGCTGCCTACAGGATTCCATTCTTGGTTTTCTGTCAGTGTTTACTCTCTGAGCTTTCTTCTCTCCTGAGACACTCACAAGGCAGTGAGGTTATTTGTGAGCATCACGGTTGTAACCATACACTAGTGGGCCTGGATGCCATGTGTTTGGGGACAGGCCTCCTCCAAATCCCCTTTTGTTTAACCTGGGTGTTGTGGGGTTCCCAGTTGATGTGTGGGAGGCATTACATAGGGCGCGCTGATGAAGCGACTGTATACTGGTGTACTTGGCCCTCTTTTTGCAATAATTATATCACTAATCAATGCTGAGACACAAACACGAGACTTCAAGCAGACTGCCCCTACACACACCCATTATGCCAATATAAATAAATAAAAATAAATAAATAAATAATCTTTTATTGTCACTAATATACTTTAAAAAAAAAAAATTTAGAGTACCCAATTTATTTTTTCCAATTAAGGGGCAATTTAGTGTGGCCAATCAACCGACCCTGCACATCTTTGGGTTGTGGGGGCGAAACCCACGCAAACACGGGGAGAATGTGCAAACGCCACACGGACAGTGACCCAGAGCCAGGATCGAACCTGGGGCCTCGGTGCCGTAAGGCAGCAGTGCTACTGTGCCACCGTGCTGCCCCGTCACTAATATACTTGATGGATCACATTAACCAGCGATGCACAAAAAGAAAAGAAAAGCCCCATTTAAAAAATAAATAAATGGCCTTTGAAATTGACCTTTTTTTGCCAGCATTTAATTGCCCAAGGCCAATTCAATCCAGCCATGTTTGTACCTTAGCGGCAATTCATTTTGCAGCTCAAAACCCACATTTTATAATGATCGACCATATGTCCTCCAACATTGCAATCTCTGAACATTAAGCAGCATGACTGCTGCCTTCTCCCACAAAGCTACACCTGCTCACAGATAAAGAATTTCCTTCATCCTCTCTAACTTGATCACATGAAAACAAATCAACTACTTAATAATAATCTTTATTAGTGTCACAAGTATGCTTACATTAACACTGCAGTGATGTTACTGTGAAAAGCTCCTAGTCACCACACTCTGGCACCTGCTCGTGTACACAGAGGGAGAATTCAGAATGTCCAATTCACCTAACAGCACGTCTTTCGGGACTTGTGGGAGGAAACCGGAGCGCCTGGAGGAAACCCACGCAGACACGGGGAGAACGTGCAGACACCACATAGACAGTGATCCAAGGACCCAGGAATCGAACCCGGGACCCTGGAGCTGTGAAGCAACAGTGCTGCCCACTGTGCTGCCGTGCTGCCTGTACCATACCGTTTAAATTGTTTCATTAAAAGCCAATAATCTGTTCACTTTATTTGGCACACCTTGTTGACGACATTGGAATGCAATTGTATTGTCATAGAACCCCCCTTAAGACAGGAGTAGAAATTCTGATGGAAGTGATAAATATCTTAATTTTCATATAGATGGTGTTCCATCCCAAATTCCAACAAACATCCACTAGATACAAGATCTACAAGACAACCGTTTTTTTTACACAGGACCACTGTGCAGAATGAGACAGAATGCTGCATGGCTGTTTGGGAGCGTACAAGCAAAATCCACAGCATGCCTGCCCCTCTCATATAGCCAACACATTGGAGTCTGAACCCTTGCTGACCCCTCAGTGCAAGACAAACAAAATAGTGCAAACATTTCCGGTGGAAAAAGTTGCTATGTTTAATTGTTTTAACAAAGCAGGCATATTTAGTGTGCCTATTTCTTGTTTGTTTCGGGAAATTTATCATTTGCTTATTCAAACGTTTTAAATGCGTCGTCTGTCGAGAGTAGAACTCACCTATTTTTCTCTCAAATCCCTTATGTTTCTGTGGTGAGTGCTAATTGCGAACAAGAGTCCTCCACCAATGCTATTCAATGGCCACAGGGTGAAGTGGAATGTTACTCTGCTGAACTAACTTGGACTAGCACTAATTCAGTAGCTTTGGGGTTCACAATAAGACTTTAATGTACTGCACTCCCATCTTTATGTTCCAATCCCTCCATGACCTCAATCCTCCACATCTCAGTGATTTCTTTCAACCCTACGTTCCTTTGAGAACTCGTTCTTCCTCTGGCACAGGCCTCTTGTGCATCCCCCATTTTCTTCAACTCTACATTGCCTTCAGCCACCTTGTGTTCTAAACTTAGGAATGCCCTCTCAAACTGCCCCATTGCCTCCTATTACATGCTCCTTGAAACCTTGTCCAACTTTCCTGTGTTTCCTCTTTTGCCTCAGTATCAGGTTGTGTCTGATTATGCTCCTTGAATTGCCTTGGAAAGCCAGAAATGCTATATAAATGCAAATGATTGCAGTTGCTGCAGGTCTGACTAACTGAATATCTCTCTGCTCTCATAGACACTCTCCTGCTGCTCCACTTATCAAATAGTTTTGCTTACACTCAAAGGGTGACATTGCGTAAAGAATTGAACGGAGATAAAAATTGGGAGAGCTGTTAAACAGGCTGCGGACTCACTACCATCTGTTTTACACTATCGCACAAAATCAAAAATACCCTGAATGAGTTTATCCGGACAAGTCACTGGCCTGGCCACCAGTCTGTCCTGAAACTAGCTTTCGGAGCACAGCTCCTTCATCAGGTGAAGGAGTGCCCACTGCGCTCTGAAAGCTAGTGATTCAAAACCAACCTGTTGGACTTTAACCAGGTGTTGCAAGACTTCTTACTGTGTCCACCCCAGTCCAATGCGGCATCTCCACATCATGACTGTTCTTTATGCAGGGGAATGTGGGGGAGCCCACAGGCATGGAGGCACCAGTGATCTGGGAGGTAAAAGTACTCAGAGGCTTGCCAACTCCTGGCCAGATGAGTACAGGAATTTTCTGCAGGAGGCTGCAGCTGTCAACCCAAGGGACCTGAGCTCACCATTTCAAAAGAATAGGTTACTGTGGAGACACAGCGCAAAGGCAGTGGAATCAATTGGAATCAGTGACTTGCGCTATTTCCAATTGCCCTTTTGCCTGTTTTCCACATGGTTAAAATCAGATTCTGTCTGGTTGACACTCATTCCTCAGAGCTGTTCCCACCGTGCTGGCACGCAGAGCAAGAATAACTACCAGCAATTTCCCCGCAGAGTGGGGGAGCCCCGCCAATTGTACTAGCCATTAGGTTGGAGTCCAGACCCATTCTCAAATCTGAGACCTGACAGTAATCAGACGGAGTATTGTTTTTCAGTAAACTCTCAGTGGGACAACACTGAAGAATTCAGTTCCTGCTACAGAACCTATTTTCTAGTGAAAAATGAAGTAGATTTGCTTTACTTTCCAATCATGTTAAATCACCCAAGACCCTGAGAACTTTTGTTAGTCACCCTGGTTTATTTAGTTGAATAAATGTTTCCCATTCTTAAGGTTCACTTATGAGCCAGAGTGACAAATCAGTGTTTTTTTTGCAATATATCAGAAAATAGGACAGAGTGCTCTGTCTGCACTAATATATTGTAATCGTACAATTAAACGATGGCTTAAAAGGTTTGGCACAGACAGTTCACTCCAATCATTGTACGTGGGAATATGGAAGAAGAAAGGAGAAAAGTGGACCTGGCTCTCCTCCACAGGTTGCTGTTTCATGTTTGCCTAGTCTGTAGGAAAAATAAAAGACCATTCGGAGGCTTTGAAGCCCCTTGGGTGTAGATGTTTGTTGGTGTGTGTGAAAATTTATTCCACATATGATTTTTTTTAATTAGCTGCGAAGGAATAAGTTAAATGAGTTCAAAATGGCAATGCACATGAACAACATTTACACCTTGAATATTATGCAGCCCACTTGGAGTACAAAGATGAAGACATTCCGTGAAATATTTCCGCAAGTGTTTTCATTATTTTCTGCCTTTGTATTTGTGCAGAGGAGCTGTCCCGAATAAAAATCTGATGTGCCTGGCTGCCCTGTGGCCTGGCTTAGAACTGTGTGATTCTGACAATGAGAGGCAAAAATTAATTCCTGTTATGGCTATTTCTCACCTGCCTGATAGACGAGCCACATCAAGTATCCCTTACAGAGAAGGTTATGTAAAAAAACACCAGAACAAAAGTCCATCATACAGTTGTCCGCACACAATGCCATCAGGGCCTGGTGGGGAAAGGAAATGATCCTTTCTATCAAACAATTCCTTCGCAGACCATCAAAGTCATTTGTCAGAATGCCTCATCACCAGGACTTTAATACAAGCACCAAGACATAGCTTGGCTGGTGGTGAGAAAGGGTCACCCCATCAGATGCTTCCTGCATGGTCGGAGTTTCACCCCTCCACACGTTGCTCTCGAGGATGCTGCGGAGGGAAAGAGACTGGTGCCCACCTCATTCTGGAGTGTGCCTTGGCAAAGAAGGTCCGGAGAGAGATGAAGTGGTTTGCACTGACATTCATCCTGAGAAGCTCTGGGACACAGGACTCTGTGCTCTTCATACTGTTCCCAGGAATGCACTCTGAGACAAAATCAGCTGCTGCTGTAGGACCATCAACTCTGTGAAAGATGCTCTTTGGTCTGCCTGAAACTTGTTGGTCATCCAGTGCAAACCATAACCCGTGTCCGAGTGAACATAGAACATAGAACATACAATGCAGGAGGAGGCCAATTGGAGTCTGCACTGACCCACTTAAGCCTTCACTTCCACCCTAACCTCATAACTCAATAACCCCTCCTAACCTTTTCAGACACGAAGGGTAATTTATCATGGCCAATCCACCTAACCTGCATGCCTTTGGACTGTGGGAGGAAACCGGAGCTCCCGTAGGAAACCCACGAAGTGTTGCAGACTGGAACATTTCAAGGTCCAGGACTAAGTTGCAAAGGCTCAATGGGGAAAGGCCACTGTCCAGGTAGTCCTGCCATAGTATACCCATGTTCTGGAAACTGTGGAAGAGCCTTCAGGCAGTATCTTTGTCAATCAATGTATATTGTAAATATTGTCCGTAATTGCAATTGTATTGCAGTTTCTCAGAATGCCTGATGTTGGGCAGATGTTTGTGCCCTCCACTGTGGTGAGTTTGGTAATGGGGTCACTGCCACCTTCCCCCCTCTACCTTGATTAAGTCCCTGAAGGGAAGTTCAGTGGACGGTGTTCTCATTCCCCTTAAGTGGGTCTCAATGAACTGTCATGTGAGGGTACCTTTAAGACATGGATGTTTAAGCAATGTACCTTTAAGAGAATAGTGATGTCATAGAGTGGGTGAAGCTCAGCTCAGGTCAGCCATTTTGCAGGTCTTTAGTTTCAGTTTAAAATAGCAGTGTCTGTGTGTTCCCAGAGAGCTGCAAGTTTTGAAAAGAGCTGGGTGTGTGTCTGTGTTTTGCAGTGAGCTGGATTTCTACCATGAAAGACTATCTCTGGATCATTTGGGTGATTTAAAGTATAGCCTTTAACTTGATGTGATTTTGTTTAAAGGTATTAAGTCTCTTGGAAGTTTGAAGGAACATTTTAAAGAGTTATTTACTGTTGCAATATTTTCTGAGTTATCTTTGAAGTAAGGGGTGTTAAGAGATCCAATGTTTATTTAAGATGTTAAGTTGAGTTCATGGAATAAACATTGTTTTGTGTTTAAAAAACCACGTGTCCAAAATTGTATCCCACACCTAGGGAACAAGCCGTGTGCTCGGAAAAGCAACAAATACATTAAAGGGAGAGGTTGGTTGAACTCCATGATACATTTTGGGGTTCTGAAAATGCCTCGCCCATAACAATTGGGGGCTCGAGTGGGATAAAAGTCTATCTATTGGATTGGCTTTTGTGAACTTAAAGACAGTGAAGGATTGTTGCTTTTCCAGTGTGGTACTTTAGTTTAAGTGGGGAGAATGTTGTGAACAATGTCTCTTTCAGAGGCTCAGAAGTTTTTGGGGGTAGAGAATGTCACACGTAGTACTTTACGGACAGAAATGAAAAGCAGACTGTTAGATTTGGCAAGAACATTGCAGTTAACATTACCTGACAAAATGCGAAAAAATGAGGTAATTATGGCGATGGTTAAACATTTAAAGTTGCCTGAGATAGAGTTTGACACATGGGAAATGGCAAAAATTCAGTTGCAAATTAAACAAATGGAACATGAGAAAGAATTAAAGCGACTGGCATACGAGAGTGAGAGAGAGGAAAAAGAAAAAGAAAGAGAGAGAGAGGAAAAATAAAGAGAAAGAGAGAGAGAGGAAAAAGAAAAGGAGAGAGAAGAAAGGAGAAAAGAAAGAATAGCCCTAGCAGAACAAAAAGAAAAAGAAAGGGAGATACAGATCAGGAAAAAAGGTAAAGTGAGTGTGTTTGAACTTCAGAAAATGGCCATGAAACATGACAATCAGTTAAAATTGGCAGACGTAAGGGAAACATACAGTTGGATGATGGTGATTAGAATAGTGAGAAAGAGCGTCACAGTCGAAGGCTTGGTGGGAATCTATTTAAACATGTCCAAGCATTGCCAAGGTTTGTCGAGAAGGAAGTGGAAGTTTTTTTCATTTCATTTGAGAAGGTAGCTAAACAAATTACCTTTCCACAGGACATGTGGGAGTTACTGATTCAAACAAAGCTCATAGGTAGAGCGAGTGAAGTGTTTGCATCACAACCGGAGGAGTTATCTGGAACATATGAGGAGGTGAAGAAATTCATCTTAAGTGCATATGAGCTAGTGCCTGAAGCTAACAGACAAAGGTTTAGAAATTTAAGTAAAGAATTTGGTCAAACGTACATGGGGTTTGATAGGCTCAAACAGAGTAATTTTGATAGGTGGATAAGGACTTTGAAAATAGACCAAACATATGAAGCTCTCAGAGAAATTATACTTTTGGAGGAGTTTAAAAATTCAATTCCTGATGTAGTGAGAACTCATGTAGAAGAACAGAGGGTTAAAACTGCGAGATTAGCTGCGGAAATGGCAGATGATTATGAATTAGTTCATAAATCAAAGATTGGTTTCCGACATCAGTTTCAGCCGGTGAGGGATAGAAACTGGGGATATGAGAAATACTCAAGTGGTAAAGGTAAAGGTGATCTGATGGGAGACAATAAAGAGAGTGTACCTCAGATTAAAAAATGAAATCCAGGAGGGTGGAAAAGAAATGAAAAGTTTCAGATGTTTTCACTGTAATAAACTAGGCCATGTAAAGTCACAGTGTTGGCGGTTGAAGAAAAGCACTGGGAAGGCTGATGTGGTAAAACAGGATAAGATAATGGGGTTTGTTCGAGTGGTAAAGGAAAGCCCAAGGGAAGCGAAGGAGGTGCAAACGATTGTACAGCCTGTTCAAGAAGTAATTGTTAAGAAGGTGCCAGATGACTTTGAAGAATTTACTTGTGTGTGTAAGGTTTACGCGTGTGTATCAGGAGGAGCAGGTAAAGTAGTCACAATTTTAAGAGATACAGGGGCTAGTCAATCTTTAATGGGAAGAGATGAGGAATTATGTAGTTTGGGAAGAATGTTGCCAGAAAAGGTGGTGATATGTGGAATTCAGGCTGAGAGGAGGAGCGTTCCATTATATAAGGTAAGGTTGGAAAGTCCAGTGAAGAGTGGTGAAGTGGTAGTAGGAGTAATAGAAAAACTATCTTGTCCAGGAATACAGTTTATCTTGGGTAATGATATAGCTGGATCGCAGGTGGGAGTGATGCCTACTGTGGTTGATAAGCCATTGAAAAATCAGTCAACTGAAGTGTTGAAGGATGAATATCATGGGATTTTTCCGGATTGTGTAGTAACAATGTCGCAAAGTCACAGGTTAAGACAAGAGGAGAAATCAAAGAGTAAAGATGAAGTTGAAGTGCAATTATCAGAAACGATTTTTGATCAGATGGTTGGAAAAGAAGAAGAACAGGTGGAGGATGAGGCAGATATTTTTAGTTCAGGAAAATTGGCGGAGTTACAACAGAAAGATGTAGAAATAAAACGGAGATATCAGAAAGCATATATGGAAGAGGAATCTGAGAGTATACCAGAGTGTTATTACCGTAAAAATGATGTCTTGATGAGAAAATGGAGACCTGTACATATGCAGGCGGATGAAAAATGGGTAGAAGTTCATCAAGTAGTATTGCTGGTAGGGTATAGAAAGGAGGTGTTGCGAGTTGCACATGAGGTACCAGTGGGAGGTCATTTGGGGAATAAGGAAAACTCAAGCTAAAATCCAGAAACATTTTTATTGGCCTGGACTACATAAAGATGTAGTTAGATTTTGTCAATCATGTCACACATGTCAAGTGATAGGGAAACCTCAAGCAGTGATAAAACCAGCACCCTTAAGACCCATTCCAGCATTTGAGGAACCTTTTACAAGGGTCCTAATCGATTGTGTAGGACCGCTTCCTAAAACAAAAAGTGGGAATCAATATCTTTTGACTGTAATTGATGTGTCTACTAGGTTTCCAGAGGCCATTCCAGTACGTAATATTACAGCTAAAAGGATGTGGAGGAGTTTCTTAAATTCTTTACTAGATATGGACTACCTGCAGAAATTCAATCGGATCAAGGAACGAATTTTACTTCAAAGTTATTCAAAGAAGTTATGGATAGTTTAGGAATAAAACAATTTAAATCAACTGCGTACCATCCAGAATCGCAGGGAGCGTTAGAAAGGTGGCATCAGACATTAAAGACAATGTTGAGGGCGTATTGTCAAGATTATCCAGAGGATTGGGATAAAGGAATCCCATTTGTATTGTTTGCAATTAGGGATGGACCTAATGAGTCTACCAAATTTAGTCCTTTTGAACTAATTTTTGGTCATGAGGTAAGAGGACCACTTAAATTGATTAAGGAAAAATTAGTGGGTGAGAAATCGGAAATTACACTATTGGATTACGTGTCAAATTTTAGGGAATGATTAAATAGAGCAGGTGAATTGGCGAGACAACATTTGAAAGTTACACAAAATGTGATGAAACGCGTAGCGGACAAGAAATCCAAAGTTCGTAGTTTTGCCAGTGGGGATAAAGTTTTAGTGTTGTTACCAGTGGTAGGGGAGTCTTTAAAAGCTAGGTTTTGTGGACCGTATCAGATTGAAAGGAAATGAAGTGAGGTGAATTATATGGTAAAAATACCAGATAGAAGGAAGACTCACCGAGTGTGTCATGTGAATATGCTTAAAAGGTACTTTGAAAGAGAAAGAGAGAAAAAGGAGGTTTTAATGATTCTAACTCAGTGACAAACCAAATCCAGATGACTGTGAATTTTACATACCTCAAATTAAATTGGAAAATGAGGATGTTCTTAAAAATTGGGATGAATTATTAAGCTACCTTCCAGAGAAAAAGCGAACTGACCTGAAAGAATTATTGATATCACAGGGGCAAGTTTGTAGTGATAAATTGGGAAGTACTCAAATGGCTATACATGATGTAGATGTGGGAAATGCTGTTCCTATCAAACAACATCCATATAGACTTACTCCTTTAAAATTGGCACAGGTTAACAAATAGATTGAGAGAATGCTTACAAATGGCATAATTGAAGTGGGTTGCAGCCAATGGAGCTCATGCATAGTGATGGTACCTAAACCAGGCAGTACCCAACGGTTGTGTGTGGACTATAGAAAGGTGAATGCAGTTATAAGAACGGACTCTTATCCTGTCCCACCATTGAAGGGTTGCATGGAGAAAGTGGGACAATCTGCTTTTATTTCCAACTTCCAGACATGGAAAGAACATTTAAAACATCGTATGGAGTTCTTCGATCGACTTTAGGTGGCGGGTTTGGTGATGAACCTAGCCGAAAGTGAATTTGGAGAAGCCCGAATCACTTTCCTTGCGGAGTTTCCGTTATCCTCAAGACGAAGGGAAATAATGCAATTTCTTAGCATGAGTGGATTTGATCGAACAGTTGTGCAAAGGTTTTGTGGCGTGATTTCTCCACTGATGGAATTGCTGAAGACACATTAAAAAATGTCAATGGACAGTGGACTTTGAACAGGCATTTGACTGCCTGAAAGCTGTGATCACCAATGCTCCTGTATTGGAGAATTGCAAGGGACTCTGTGGTCAGATTGAACTAAATTATCTGATTCTAAAGAAAAATGCCGAGGAGTAGAGGAATGGATGGATCGTGCAGAGACTTTGTTCAAAGAGACTGTGAATCGAGAAGGATTTTGGTTGGAGGAAGAAGAACAAAGAAAAATGGACTATATTATTATACCTGTTTGCGTGTGTTGTTTTCTTTAAATTAAAAGGTATATTTACTGTGTACATTTCTTAGTGGATGGTGCAAAAGTGAAAAATGAAACCATCTTGAAGTTGATGGGTTTTGTTTTTTTCTTGGGGGGAGGTGTCATGTGAGGGTACCTTTAAGACATGGATGTTTAAGCAATGTACCTTTAAGAAAACAGTGATGTCATAGAGTGGGTGGAGCTCAGCTCAGGTGAGCCATTTTGCAGGCTTTTAGTTTCAGTTTAAAATAGCAATGTGTGTGTGTCTGTGTGTTTCCAGAGAGCTGCAAGTTTTGAAAAGAGCTGGGTGTGTGTCTGTGTTTTGCAGTGAGCTGGATCTCTACCATGAAAGACTATCTCTGGATCATTTGGGTGATTTAAAATAAAGCCTTTAACCTGATGTGATTTTGTTTAAAGGTGTTAAGTCTCTTGGAAGTTTGAAGGAACATTTTATGGAGTTATTTACTGTTGCAATATTTTCTGAGTTATCTTTGAAGTAAGGGGTGTTAAGAGATCCAATATTTATTTAAGATGTTAAGTTGGAATAAACTATTTTGTGTTTAAAAACCCACGTGTCCAAAATTGTATCCCACACCTAAGTGCTCGGAAAAGCAACAAATACATTAAAGGGAGAGGTTGGTTGAACTCCATGATACATTTTGGGGTTCTGAAAACGCCTCGCCCATAACAAAACACTGACTGAAGGACCTCATCCCGTCATTGCTGAAATGAACTGCTGGTGGTAATTGTCTCATAAGATTTAGTTTGGCTATGGAAAAGGGCAAGGAGCGATCCAGAATAAGTATAATTGCTTGCGGGTGTCAAAACAAATCAGACCCAGGTAAGTTGGAATCAAAGATTGGCTGGAAAAACTGCTACCAAACACCGGGATGCCTTTAAAGGGGAGATGGTTTACAATAATAATATTGGGACAGTCAAAGTACAGTCCCATGAGGGGAAAAGGCAGGGCAAACCAATTCATAGCTCTGGATGGTGAAAAAGATAGAAATTAAGATGAAGCAGAAAAGGGTGCCTGTGACATATGTTAGGTAGCTAATACAATTAAGATGAATATAGACGTTTCAGAAAGGAATTGAAAAGGAAACAAATATGAGAAGCAAAGAGAGAGAGTATGAGAATAGACTGGCAACCAACATAAAAGGCCATCTAAAAGTTTCCCTTCGGCATATGAATAGTCAAAAGTTGATATGAGGAGGAGTGGGACTGATTAGAGACCTCAAAGGGGATTGATGGATGGAGGCGGGAGACATGGCTAAGGTACTAAATGAGTCGTCACCAAGGAAGAAAATTGTAAATTTCCAGGCGAGCGATCGCATAGAAGTGATGACTGTAAGAAGACTCAACATTTATTGTAGCCTACTGTAATACAACTCCTATTCCCCGAAGGGTCTCCTGCGCCCGGCCCAATATTTATGACCCATGGGGCCCTTGGCTTAAGCATGTATCTCCGCTCCCTCATCTGGGGAGATTATATTCAGGTGAGGCAACAGGGACTCTAATGTTGCAGACCCCATGGCCTTCGGTCGGGTTATAACACCCCTCCTGTCGTTGAGATGAACAATGTGCAGCCTGCTTTGGTTGGTGATGTCTCTCTATCGTCTGCTACTCTGGGAGCAACGTTTGCATCCAAACGACTGGGTGGTTTCACCGTGCTCAGGCTGGCGGCTGCCACTGGCTCCGTTTAGACCTCTGTTGGCAAAGTCTCCATGTCCAATTCGGAGTCGGATGAGTCGACATCCTGCATTTTCAGTTCGATGGGCTCATCCACCTCACTGGGTATCAAAGATGGCTGCTCCAGAGGAAGTGGCGCCAACAGGGATGTGGGCTTTGATTTTCACTTGAGGACCTGTAGGGCTCGGCTGCGGAGGTGGTCCATGTGCCTATTCAATTCCCTTCTCTTTACTCGTACTGAATCCGAGACTGGCCCCGAGTGCTTTATCACTGTCCTCGGAATCCACAATGCCCTGTCAGCAATATGCTGGACAGAGACTGCGTCGCCCGCAGAAAATTACCTGAAGGGTCTGGGCCGTTGTGCCCCGGAGAGTTCCTGCCGGCCAAGGTTCTTTTCCCCAATGTCTGTCTGGATCCAGACTCCAAAGGGGCTGCTTTAGCAGAGTGGACTTAACAGCAGGCTTGTAATGCAGAACAATGCCAGCAGCGTGGGTTCAATTCCCATACCAGCATCCCCGAACAGGCGCTGGAATGTGGCGACTAGGGGCTTTTCACAGTAGCTTCATTTGAAGCCTACTTGTGACAATAAGCAATTATTATTATCAATCTTGTGTGCAGCCGACAACCCTTTAACAACTCCCAGGGCACCGTTAGTGACGTGGTCCTGTAATAGAAAGGGAAACGAGCCAGACAGGTCTCTGGGGATGCGGAGGTCTGTTTTCGCATTCCCAGCTTAAACGCCTGTACCGCCCGTTTGGCCACTCCATTAGATGACGGGTGGTAAGGTCCTGTCTGTACATAGCGGACCCCATTTAGCTTCAGGAAATCAGAGAATTCCACACTCATGAAAGCTATGCCATTGCCCGACACGAACACCTCGAGAAACCCGAGGATACTGAAAATTTGTCGGAGCTTCTCAGTAGTGGCTCATGACGTCATTGTGGACATGCAGTGGACATCGATCCACTTCGAATGAGCGTCCATGATAAGTGAATACATGGCTCCTTGGAAATTTCCCGAGTCAGGACCAGAGTCACCTCGGCCATCCCATCCTTGTTGCCAGTGTAAAGTTCCAGGTGACCACACGGAAGCGATGACTGTAATACTACTCCTACTCCCTAAAGGGTCTCCCGCACCCGGCCCACACTTGGGCCAGGATTTTTATGTCCCATGGGGCCCTTGGCTTAAGGATGTAGCTCCACTCCCTCATCTGGGGGAGATCATATTCAGGTGAGGCCACATGGACTCTGACGTTTCAGATCCCGTGGCCTTCGGTCGGGTTATAACAAAAATGCTGCCCAGGTCATGGCGAAGGAGGAGTGGGCTGAAACACTTGATGGATTAAAAATTGATGACGAGAAGGTAATAGAAAGGCTGACTGTATTAAAAGCTGATGAGTCCCCAGGACTGGGTGATTGTCATCCAAGGAAGGAAGGAGTAAGAGTGAAAATCGAGGCATAGGCCTTAATTTTTCCAATTCTCCTCAGATACAAGGGTGGGGCCAGAAGACTGTAGAATTATAAATGTTGACAGGACAAGGGGCACTGACGATTAGGGACGTGTACACACATGGCAGAGTAGCGACTCTGGGGGAACTCACAGAGATGTTTTAGTTCCCGAGAGGGAATGACCTGATGTACATACAGGTCAAAAACGTCCTCCGCAAGGGAACAATGACGTTCCCCCAGATACCAGAACATTCACTATTAGAAAGATTACTGAACGCGGGCGGCCGAGGGGAGGGGAACTGTTCGGACATATACGGATGACTGGTAGAAGAGGTACGCTCACTCCTGGATGAGACAAAAAAAATTGGGAGGAAGGACTAGGCAGGGAGATAGAGAGAGGCCTGGGCAACTACACTCAGATGTCTTAGTTTTGCTCAAACTTTTCGGTAGTGGACTTCCTTCTTTGAGGCCCTGTCCAGGGTTGTGGGAATGAGGGTGGAGCCACACCCACTAGTGGTGGTCTTTGGGATACCAGAGCCGCCAGAGCTCTTCAAGGGGAGGGGCGTTGACACCCTAGCCTTTGCCTCCCAGTCTCCTGGTTGGCTGGTGATCGGAAGCAACAGACTGGCCGTTCGACCTGGTGGAGTTTCTCAGGCTGGAGAAGGTTAAATTTGCCATCCGTGGGTCGGAAGAAGGTGTTCACAGGACATGGAAGCCGTTCATCGACTTGCTTCAAGATCTGTTCATAGCCAGCAACCAATAAGGTCGAGGGGGGAGGAGACACAGGGCAAGTTACGGAACAAGGAAGATAAAGAAAGGGGGGAGGGCTTGGGGGAGGGGAAGGGGGGGGCGGGACCGAATGCACCCAAGAGGAACACGGGGGACAGGCAGAAGGGAAAAAAACTGCAAGAGACCGGTTTGCTGGCAAATTACTGTAAATATGTGTTTTGGCCAAGTCTAACGATGTAAAGTCTGCAAGACTTCATTTGCTTATCTGTTCAATGGTGCTAAATCAGCAAAGTATTCACTTATTTTTGATAGCTCCCTATTATTGACTACTCCATCATGGGAAAGATATTCTCCCTTCTTGCTTAACGCCTGACAGTTTTGTACATCTGCCGTCCAATTCTGAGGTCACAGCTCAGGTGAATTAACCTGCGTATGGAATTACAGGATCATAGAATGGTTCCAGCACATAAAGAGGTTATTTGGCCCATCGTATCTGTGCTGGCTCTCCGAAGGAACACTTAATCTCGTGTTCTTCTCCTATCTTCTCCCCATGGTCCTGCACATTCTTCCTTTTCAAATAATAATCCCATTCTCTTTTGAATGCGTTGATTGAACCCGCCTCCAGCACACTCTCAGGCAGTGCATTCCAGTTACTAGCCACTTGCTGCGTGGAAAGGTTTTTCCTCATGTTGTTATTGCTTCTTTTGTCAATCACCTCAAATCTGTGCCTTCTTCAGATGGAACAATTTTTATTCTCACTTACATTATTTCAAGGACTTGGAGCATCCTCTCTCAGCTCTGAAGCTCCCCAGTACAATGGCACAGAATTTTTACACTATTCGCTTGGCATGATTTCCTCTTTTATTAAAATCACTCCTTGGTAAAACCATCCAAAAGATAGTGCAGACACACAATTTGTCTACAAAAGGTAATGCATGGTAATGGAAACTGTCCACACATGTCTATCTGCCCAGAACACCTGATCAGGGATATGCGTGGCAGACACAATGTATTAAAGAAAATGCATTTATACAGCACCTTTCACCACTACCAGACACCCCAACGTGTTTGATAGTGAATAAAGTGTTATTGAGGTGCAGCCTTTGCTGCAATGTAGGAAGAAAGCTGCAAAGCACTGAGTCACAAAATCACCACAGATGTAGGGATTGCCAAACCTAGTGCCAGGGAGGAGAGACTCAGCAGACTAAAAGTGGGGGTGGGGGAAGGGGGGAGGCGGAATGGAGGTTGTGGGGGGATGAAATGCAGGGCCAACTTCATAACAATAATGAATAACAATTTTGCCAAATTAAGAACTTAACCATCTTAATTTGCTTTAATTGCGGTGTCAGGTTTGATGAAGTGAACAATGGAATGCAAACTATATTGTAATTACAATTCTCCATAAATGGTCTTCTTAGGCAGTCCCTCGGGTACGGGGATGACTTGCTTCTGCTCCGGTTTGGTGGGTTCTGAGATGACTGTGAAGTCCAAAGTGTAATCTGCAGACTCTGCCAGTTGAGGGTCAGATGTTGCTTGAAGGGTCGGATAGATGGATTGTTTGGAGGCTTGAGCACTTTATCCAACGTCTGTAATTCACCTCTGCATACTCTTCACAAAGGGCTGGATTCTCCGATTCTGCTTCTATGTCCGCAGGATCCGTCTGGTCTTACAACCAAAAAGTCAGCGCCGCCCCCACATCGATCCTCCACCCGGTGGGGGGCTAGCAGTCATGCCACGTAAAGTCCCCGGCTTTACCTGCTGATCTGCGCAGAATGGCCGGGTGCGTGGCTGCTCGTGCGCAGTGTGGCGGCCTGCGGCGGCCGCACGTGGACCCGGCCTGCCAAAAACTGCCCCCCTGTAACCTAACTCGCCACCCCCGGACCAACCCCCTCGGCCTCCGCGGAAGCTCCCCCTGCAAGCGGAACAGCTCCCCCTCCTGACTGTGGTGGCGCTGGACACAGTCCGCAGCTATCACGCGAGATCCCCGAAAAGTGAGAGGACATGCGCCCCACGCCGTCGGGGACTCGGCGCATCGGGGACGGAGCATTGGGGGAGGGCCTCAGGTGACGTCCTGAGGCCATCCCAGCGGCATGCTGCGTACTCCTTGAGCACGCTGTTTTTGAGGGGGCGGAGCAACAGAAAAACGGCGCCGCCCCCGATTCCGACATAAAAATGGATTCTCCAGCCGATCGCCGAACGCGGTTTCGGCATCAGTGATCGGAGAATTCAGCCCAAAGACTTTCAGTGTGTTTGATGCCTTCTCAAGTAAACCTTTGTCATTTTGGTTGATCACAATCCAGAGTCAGTGGGGATGTTTGGTCTGTTCGGGGTACTCTGAGGACATTTTTAAAGTGTGTCCTCTTGGGAGTCTCCTGCTGCAACTGAGTTCTGAATAGAACAGTTTCTCTGGAGCTGGTGTCGGGGATATGAATGGCAGTTTCAGAGCTGGCATCGGGCAGGGATTAGACTAATGAGGGACCTGTTCATTGACGGGACGTTTGCGAGCTTAGGGGCGCTGGAGGAGAAGTTTGGGCTACCCCCGGGAAACGCTTTCAGGTACATGCAAGTGAGGGCGTTTGTGAGGCGGCAGGTGAGGGAATTTCCGCTACTCCCGGCACAGGGGATTCAAGATAGGGTGATTTGGGGCGTATGGGTCGGAGAGGGCAAGGTGTCGGCGATATACCAGGAGATGAAAGAAGAGGGGGAGGCTTTGGTAGAGGAGCTGAAGGGTAAATGGGAGGAGGAGTTGGGGGAGGAGATTGAGGAGGGGCTATGGGCTGATGCCCTAAGTAGGGTTAATTCCTCTTCCTCATATGCCAGACTTAGCCTGATACAATTTAAGGTGGTTCATGGAGCGCATATGACGGGGGCGAGGACAGATGTGGGAGGTGCTCAGGAAGTCCGGCGAACCATGTCCATATGTTTTGGTCATGCCCGGCACTGGAGGGGTTCTGGAGGGGAGTGGCGGGAACAGTATCTAAGGTGGTGAAAGTCCGGGTCAAGCCAAGCTGGGGGCTAGCACTATTTGGAGTAGTGGACGAGCCGGGAGTGCAGGAGGCGAAAGAGGCCGGTATTCTGGCCTTTGCGTCCCTAGTAGCCCGGCGAAGGATCTTGCTAATGTGGAAGGAGGCGAAGCCCCCCAGCGTGGAGGCCTGGATAAATGATATGGCAGGGTTTATCAAGTTGGAAAGGATAAAGTTTGCCTTGAGTGGGTCTGCGGGCCTCTCAAGGGGTTCTACAGGCGGTGGCAACCGTTCCTAGACCATCTCGCGGAGCGTTAGATGAAGGTCGGACAGCAGCAACAGCAACCCGGGGGGGAGGGGAGGGGGGACATCGTTCGTGGGGGGGGGGGTGGGGGGTGGGAGAGGGGGGAAGGTGGGTTTCTCTGGGGGGCATTTGAGCAAGAAAAGACATGAATGATCCGTAAACTGACATGTACGGGAAGAATCCAATGTACAAAGTTCTGTATCTTATTGACTTGCCATGTTCATGTTTTGCCACGCGAGTTCTCTTTCCTTTCTTTATTATGGGGGTGGGTGGGGGGGGGGGGGTGGTGTTTGTAAGGTGGAAAATATTGTTGAAAAATTCTTAATAAACCCATATTAAAAAAAAACGAATGTTCTTGTGAAGTCTATTCACAATCGATTGACAATCAGTCTCTACCAACTGCAACAAACAACTCACGCAGTGACTGTCAGGGAAATTACCCAATCATCTCTTTTTTTGCTGGGGATAGTTGTGTCCCCTTAGGCTGCCTCTATTTTGATTGGACTGGACAAGCCTCAGCAATGTAAGTAAAGAAAAAAAAGCACCAGAATGTTTTAAACGCACATTCACGTTGCAAGTTAGTTAAATGTGATTTGCCCGTAACATATGTTTACTAGCTTTTCTTAATTTATCTCTATTTTGAGCCACGTCATTGTTAATGTAGTTCTGAATTATCATTTTTAAAAGATTCCCCATCACTGAGATTAAACTATCTGCTTGTAACGCTGGGAATATTGCACCTTTCTTGAACAAGGATGTAACATTTGCAATTTTTTTTTGTTGAAAATATTTTTAATTGAGCTTTTCACCTTTTATATCACAAATTCAGAAAGCCAAACAAAACCATACATCAACGAAAGAAGAAGCTCCAACTGGAAACTGTTTCAATAGTCCCCCCTCAGCAAATATTTGAGCAATTGGATAGGAATAGTTTGAAACGTTGTATGGCTAAGTGGAGACATGAAGATAAATATGCTATATGATGTTAATGGTTTCAATCATGTTGGGACCAATGGATTGTCACCTATGCAATTCAACTAGCTAGATTGGTCACAAGGAGTGTCAATCAATTACTTTATAAATATTTTTATTCTCCATTTTTTTTCAGAATTTACACCCCACCAACAAACAGTAAACGGTAACGAATACAATGTCAATCCCCTTAACAACAACAACAATCCCATCCTCCCACCACCACCCAAACAACAACCCACCTGACAATATAAGCATCAAATAAAACAAACCCTCCCAAGGTGGAAAAAAAAGGAAAAAAGAAAAAGGAATCAGGAATCGCCTATGGTCACCATTGACATATGCAGTCCACCCCCCAACCCCCCCCCCCCCACTAATATTCAACGCCATCCAATCCCCGAAAGAGTACCGTGAATGACACCCATGAATTGTAGACACCCCCGATCCGACCCCATGCTCCCAGACTCCTCCCCTCCACTTCCTCTTGTAAACTCCTCCCCCCAACCTTGGTTCCTTCCCCCAACATTTCACCCCGGCTAGACTCACCGAAATCTGTTCTACGAGGCTCCGATGGCCGCAGCCCCTCCCCCACCTCATTCACGTTCACTGGCCGGCTTAAACCGGCCAACGTGGAAGCCCTCGCCCGGGTCTCCTTCCCCCTTGCCGGTCTGAGTAAAACCAAGAAATCTCCTTTAGCACACACCCAAGCCCCAAAGAACCATCATTGCAAATGAAAGTCCCAACTCTTCCCTTATCCAAATATATACAGCATCGACTCATTTAGTACATACACCAACACGCAGTAAAAAAATAAAGTTACACGAGGCGACATCGATAGACGACCATTTCTCAATTCTGCCACAGTCCTCCTGCCTTCGCAAACTTCTCCGCTGCTTCCGCCATCCCAAAATAAAAGTCCTTGGATTTGTAGGTCACCCTCAACTTAGCTGGATATACTATGCCACACTGCACCTTGCTAATGTACAGTGCCTTCTCCATCTGGCAGAAGGCAGCCCGTCTCCTCACCAGCTCCAACGTAAAGTCCTGGTATCTGCGTATACCAGCTCCAGCCCACTGCACCACCCGCTTCTGCTTTGCCCAGCACAGGACTTTCTCCTTCACGCTATACCTACAGAAACACAGAGTTACTACTCTTGGCGGCTCACTTGCCTTTGGTATCGGCCTCCATGACCGATGAGCCCGATCCAGCTCATATCGGGAGTGATTGTCCCCCTCCCCCAATAGCTTCGACAACATCTTGGCAAAATACTCCGTCGGTCTCGGGCCTTCCACCCCTTCGGGCAGACCCACAATCTTCAAATTCTGTCGCCTGGATCTGTTTTCCAGGTCTTCCATTTTGGCTCGCAGACCCTTGTTGGTCTCTATCACCCTCTGCAACTCCTTCCCCATCGAAGTGAGTTGATCACTGTGCTGCGATAATGCCTATTCCACATCCTTCAGTGTCTCACCTTGCTCCTGCACCTCCGTCGCTGTGCTTGATACCTCCGGCCTCACCGGGGCAATCGTCTCCTCCACCAGCACTTTCAATACCGCCCCCATCTCCTTCTTCATTGCTTCCATGTGTTTTGTGAACTGTTTTTCAAGTTTCACAGCCATCACCTTGGTCATTTCTCCTGCTGCGAGCGATGCGGCCTCCCCTGGTGCTCCAGCCTCCACTTTCCTTACAGTTCCTGCGCTGACTTTTTCACTCCTCGGACGTCCGTTAAGCCCCTTTTTCACGGCCGTTTTTCTCCCAAACTTGGACATTTTCCCTCCCTGTGCCTTCTTACAGCCTTTTCAGCCTCCGTTGGCCCCGGGATTGGGCGTTAAAACTCTGAAATTCCTATTCCCGAGCGGGAGCCCTCCAGTGTGCGGCTGCCTCCTGCCCGCCGTCACCGGAAATGTCAATCAATTACTTTAAAGGGTGGAAATAAAATTCAGAGATTTCTATTCTGGGACGTTTTCTCAGATCATCTAATCTATTGGAGACTAAATTGAGCATAGGACCATATGAGTTATATATAATACATTGAAGAACTAGGCTCATTAGATCAAATGGGCCTTTAATTAGATCCTTTTGACAGGTTCCTAAAATAAGTTTATATAATTCTGTCTCCCAGGATCTCAAAACTGTGTGACTCCACACTTCCGTCAGTCTTTCTTCCTGTAATCTGGAAGGTTTTAAAACCCAAATTTGACATCAACTAATCACTTTTTCCTGATCTCCTTTGTCTTTTCTTCTGCTACTGTTTTTGACCCTAGTTGTGCCCGGCATCATAGACCGTGAGTCTTAAACGAGGATCCTCAACAGATAGAGTTGCAATAATGAACAACATTGTAAACATACTCTAAACACAAGGCAAAGGAAGGATTAATCTTGCATAATTGGATTTTTAAATTGACATCACTTCCTTAATTTTGAAAGTGTACTAATTCCCTTATTTGAATCTCCCAAGTTATTTTCCAACAGATTTTAATAACAATGTTATGCAGAGCTAATAATTATTTCACATGTGATTGAAAGGATTTGGTTCTTAAGAGATATCAAAAATAGAATAGCAGTATGCTGTGTTGGTGGGGTCAGAAATGGGTCGCACCTCAAATTCTTCACATGATCTCAGCTGAACCACCAGGAAGGACACCAAGCAAACACCAGCCTATTCTGTGTGCAGTACTCGCAGCCAGGTCTCTTGGACACTTTTAGCTACCATGTAGATGAAACAACACTATCTAGAGGCCCAAGAGGAGACTGTTCCATCTCCTTGCCCATGTAGTGATAGGCAAAGGAAAGAGAAAAATCAAAAGTCAAAGCCTGCACAAATAACATTTGGCGAGAGTGCAGGGAAGAACAGCTAGGTTGGTAAATGGAATTGTGCACCTGAGATGTGAGAAATCACTGAGCAGTCAGGATGTTTATATTGGATAAAAGACTGCTTAAAAAAGTTTGCCATGGTAGGTTTCAAGAACTAAAAAAGAAAAGATCAATTACATTTCAATGTTTAATTTTAACCCAAGCTCGAGAATCAAAGGATAGGGGCTGATTTAGCACAGTGGGCTAAATAGCTGGCTTGTAATGCAGAACAATGCCAGCAGCGCGGGTTCAATTCCCGTACTGGCCTCCCCGAACAGGTGCCGGAATGTGGCGACTTGGGGCTTTTCACAGTAACTTAATTGAAGCCTACTTCTGACAATAACCGATTATTATTATTATTATATGAATGAGATAAGGTGAAGACAATTAAGATACAACTTCTTCACACCAGAATCCAAAATACACGGAGGGAGAGGGCATGGTGCTGGGTGAAGTCACCCTTGAAAGCCACCAAAAAGCCTGTAAAATATCAATGAGAGGGTGACAAAAAGTGGAAAGTCATCCCGATAAGTAGAAGAGGCACAATCTGCCTTTCCCATGTTCCCTACTCCAGCTCCTCCAATCACAGGTTCCCTCTCTGCTGCCCTTGCTGTTCCTCTGGAGCAGTTATTCTGGCTGGTCCCACTACCGCTATCACCAATGACCTCAACGGTAGGGAGGTAAGAACTGGCTTCTGCTGTTACGCTTAGATAACCTAGATAAATGAGGGTAGGGTTTGTGAAGTTGAGGGCGGGTGGATTGAATTTGTTCCCTGTGATTCAGTGCGAGACAGATGATCCTGGATTGGAGAGCGGTTTAATAGCCATGGATGTTTCTTCTGGTTTTTACATGGCTAGGGTTGCAGAGTAGCCTCTCCCCCACACCAGCCCCTCAGTGTTGTTCCAGACACGCCTCAATGGGGAAATGCACGCAGAGCCCTTGGGCTCGGCCGTGCAGGAAGTCTCCGTCGATGGCCTGAACCCAGACGAAGAAGACCGGGATAGCAACAGACAGCCAGAGGTCTCACTCAGCGACCCTCATCGAAGAGTGCCCACGGTTACTGAGTATTTTTTCAGAGTATTTTTATAACATTTTTAACATTTCCACAGTTACGGAGTTGGGATTGAGACTTGGCTCGGGCCGAGGAGATGGTTGGTTCAGTGGTCAGGAATGACAGTGGGGGAGAGAAGCAGCAGCAGGGGGGTGGGGGGCAGGCACAGAGCAAGGAGGTGGACAATTACTGGGGCCCCCATGTATACACCCCGCCTGAATGAATTCGACTGTATGGCGCTTAAATTATTTCATGGCATTGACACCTTGGTCTGCAGAGACACTCTTAAGAGAACAATTAAATTTGACCCTCTGTGCAGTGTGGAGCGGGGATACAGCTGCAGTTTGGAATTTGAAGTGTTTGGAAGGTTTTTGCATAAAAAGATAGTCAGTAGTTCAATTTTAAAACAATTTTAAAGAGGTTATTGATGACTGGTGGCGCTGTGAGCTGCAATGCTGCCAGCAAATCTTTGCCTGATCTTTTCTGTTTGCTTTTCTTACGTTTTTGTATTTTTATGTTTTACTTCAATTTATTGCAAAACGTGCTTTAATTTAGCTGTGAAAGGAGTTGACTTTAATAAATCATTAATAATAGTTTGTAGAAAAATGTGAAGGATTGGATAAATATTCGAAGAGAAACAATTCTACAGAGACATGGGGAAAGAGTCGGCAGGAGTGGAAACTAATTTGATAACTCAAAGAGATGGCGCTGTTAGTAGATTCATCACCTCTATATTATGGATGTGTCTTTATGCTAAGGAGTTCTGTTAGAGGTGAAAATATTCACACAAAGGCCTTTTGGTGAATAAAGAAGCAGTTTATTATATCAGAATTCTGGGAGAAAGGGCTGAGGCTCCGCAGCCTTTAGACAGCACTCTTTCTCACTTGAGCTAAGGCTCACACGAGTTAATATACAGATTTGAAAGCGAAATCAGTTTGTAATCTCATTTACATACAGCCAATCACCTTTATTCGCATCACAATTCATTACATGCAACTAATTAGTCCTCCATTATCTCAGTCCATGCCATAAATGGTTAATAGTTTGTAATCGACAGCCTTTTCCTGTTGTTGCTAATTCTTCAGCTTGTAGCTAGCTGGGCAGAGCAGGGATATCTTAAGGCATTTAGACCTTGGGGCAAAGTTTGTTAATAGTCCATTGTCTCTGAGTGCGCACCTGGCGATGAGTCATTTGTTTTGCACACAGGGCTGTTATTCCAGTAGCAGACACAGAAAGTACATTGAACTGCACAGTTAAATACAATTTGCAACATAGTTAAGAATTAGTTATATCTTGTAAAAAGCAGGATTTCCCACCAACATGTCCCACAATCATATAATGTGAGAGACAACATTTTCTCACCAACAGTTCCAATCTATGATCACTAAAGCATGGATGATCTTGCAAAAGGGGGTGCATTAGCTTGGTAAAAACATCACTGGAATGTGAGGTATATGTGAATTAAACCATTTGTTATCCAATGGTTTGCACTGTGCTACAGAATTGATATGTGCATATTCCCCTTGTTGCCCAGTAAGACCTTTGGAGTTTAGTGTCCTGATATGTTTGTCAGCACTCACTTTGCACAGAACTATGATGGGGGGGGGGGGGGAAAGAAACTTGAAATTGGCAGAACAAAACCTGAGAATGCTGAGAAGTGTAAACTGCATACAGTTATTTTTAAAAATAAATTTTAAAAATAAATGTTTAATTTTTAGGGCAGCACGGTAGCACAATGATTAGCATAGTTGCTTCACAGCTCCAGGGTCCCAGGTTCAATTCCCGGTTTGGGTCACTGTGCAGAGTCTGCACGTTCTCCCCGTATCTGCGTGGGTTTCCTCCGGGTGCACCGGTTTCCTGCCACAGTCCAAAGATGTGCAGGTTAGGTGAATTGGCCATGCTAAAGTGCCCTTAAGTGTCCAAAAAAGATTAAGTGGGGTTACTGGGTTACGGGGATAGGGTGGAGGCGTGGGCTGAAGTAGGGCACTCTTTCCAAGGGCTGTTACAGACTCGGTGGGCCGAATGACCTCCTTCCGCACTGTAAATTCTATGATTCTATGAAAAGAGGCTGCAGGTGTGAGTCTCATTCTCCAGATGTTACCATGTACCAGGTAGTTAGAATTTCCATTTTACAAAAAAAAAAATTATTTTGGAAATGACGTATGGGAGATTTATTGAGAATAAATTAACAAAGACAGCTTGTTTATAGATTGCAATTTATAAGATTTAATAAATAGAGACAATCTTTGGTATTTGCGCTACCATATCTATCTAAAGAAGGAAACCCTAAAAAACCAACAGAAATATAGAAGGAAATATTACAACATGACGATATTAGCTAAGACACCCGTGAGAATGAAAAGGGCGCCCCTGAAAACCAAAAGGTATCCCCTGAAAATTAAAAAGCAGCCCCGAAGAAAATACCAAGAAGAACCCTGTAAAGGAAAAAATGTTGACCCTGGTGGTGTACATAGGGAACAGTCTATTTAGCAAATCAGCAAAAGAAGAGAATGTTGTGAATTTCAGGAAAATGATGGCTACATTTTTGCAAATGATGCTATTAAGAACATGCAAGACCAAGTAAGTAGTGCAGAACATCCGTGCCCTTTAGGCCTAATGGGTCTTGTACCATCTTAAGTTCCCAAAGACACGGGGCATCATGAGGTGGAGAAATTTAAGTGTACCTCGGGATGCAACATTGGTAATGGTGGAATTGTAGAGCTGTAATGATTTCCTTAGTCAGTGGAGCTAAACATTCCTCGACATTTTCCTGAAATCAGCAAGTTTTAGTTTTCCATCTTTTCATATTTGCTTCCCCTAGTGGCTGGAATGAATGATGGAATGAATGATTGCACGACTTAATGGTTAGAGCCCGTTTACATTGATGGACATTTGATATATTCATTTGCAAGATGAGCTTTGAAAGGAAAGCTCTTGTTTTTTTTTAACTGAGTCAATAGCAGAATTGACCAGCCTGAAGTCCAAAAATCAATGGAGCCCTTATTTTACACCTAAATCAGGCTTCTCTTCTCGGCTGCTAATTATCTCCATTGTTGATTTCTTTGCAGATGCAGAGAAGCTGAGTGAAGCTACTGATACTGGCAGGAGAGCTGGTTCGATCCATGCTGCGTCCAACAAAAAGAAGATTGACGACTCCAGTGACAGTCAGGAGGATGAACAGATGGTAAATGACTTTTGAATAGTTTCTTTAGAGGGGAAAAAAAAATCAAGCCTGAGCCATGTTTCTTTATCTCTGTGTCTAAAGGTACAGTGGCCCAGAGTCATTACAAAATAATTTCCCCATCTATTGTAATGTAAATTGCCTTTCCAAGCCCCCAAATGTATACGTAGGAAGGAGAGAAAGACAGCCGGTTTCAAAGCAGAGCCTTCCCGTTCCCATTCATTACAGTGATATAGAACTTTCTGCAGCACAGTTCAATTACAGGTGAGCGTGTTCTTCCCTCCTGGGTCCCAATTAAGTTGAGAGCATGGAAAAAGGGAATGAAATGAAACAGCTACTGGCACGGGAGTGTAAACTGTGCAACCAGAATTGATCTTTGCGATTAAAATTTTAATAACAATTGCAGCAAGAGGTGGAATGTTTTTTTTTAATGAGTTCAGTATTTTAGTTTCTCTCATTTTATCTTCTGTTGGGAGATGAAGTTATACTTATGGCCTGCATGGTATTTATTGCCTATCTCCAGTTGTCCCGAGGGCATTAACCACTTAAAGTGGGACTGGAGTCAACATAGACTAGACCAGGCTGCGGATGGCAAATGCTCTTCCTTGTGGGACATCTGTGGGCCAGTTGTATTAATGCAGAAATTATTTATTTCAATTTCATACCTTGCTGTTGTGGAATTTGAATTCACAATGTCAAGGCCGTCAGTTGAAGACGACCCCACCCACCTCCCCATGGCGGGTGACAGGCGCGACACCCAAAGCGCTTTAGACATTGGCACTGGCAATGATCCCACTGGCAATGGTGAACAGCCTCCATTGTGGGAAAACAAGCTGCGGGGAGCCCTGGAAAATCCCGCCCTGTGTATCACAACCACTGCACTATTGGTCCTCTAATTCAGTGTTCTGTTTTTGGTAGTTTTGTGGCAAACTGCATTGGTAAATTCAGACAACCAAAAAGGTTACGAGGTTCAGATTGCAATAGCTTGCCAAAATCAAATCTGTTCCATTTGTTTCCCTTCTTTTCTTCACCTCTGATACAAATGGGGTGCCAGATAAATGCTGTGTGTGACCTGATACATTTGTGCTGTTCAAATTTTCAAAGAGTGCAGCGTTGTGCTGTTGAATTCATGATCTCAGCCTTGCTGCTCTGGAAATGTTAGTCACCTCTTGGTGGGGAGTGGATCGCCCCAGTGGAATGTTTTAATACGCTCTCAGCTGTTAACAAGAGCCAGTGGTCTTTGAGCAGGCGGTCCCTTGGTTTCTCAGATGTGGCTGCTCCATGACCCGCAGAAGCCAACAACATGGAGTTGAACCAATGGTGTCAGTGTCACACACAGATGGATGTCAAGATCAGACATACCAGGGAAGGGAAGACCAAAGAACGATGTTGGGTCACTGGAGGCTCATTTGAGTTGGAGCTTCAGGAGACTGGCAGCTGGTGAATATTGGTGCATTTGGGTGCTTGGAGCCTGGTAAATTAATATATTGGTAATTTCAGTACCCGGAGGCGGGTTAGACATGTCTGCCTTTGGCTGCATCGAGAATGTTTTTGCTCAATATATAGTTTACTGGACGAACTCACTCCTTATTGGTTTGAGCAGGTCCAAGTTCCATACTGATGATAATATCGCACAACCACATGATGTAATCTTACATCACATCAAGATTTTTAAGTTTATTGCTATGATTTTGTTTTATAAATTTAGAGTACCCAATTCATTTTTTCCAATTAAGGGGCAATTTAGCGTGGCCAATCCACCTAGCCTGCACATCTTTGGGTTGAGGGGGCAAAACCCGCGCAAACACGGGGAGAATGTGCAAACTCCACACAGTGACCCAGAGCCAGGATCGAACCTGGGGCCTCGGCGCCATGAGGCTGCAGGCCTAACACACTGCTCCACCGTGCTGCCCGTTTATTGCTACGATTGAATTGTGAAAAGCACAGCTACTGAGTGGATTCTCTGGTGTTTATATAGTCAGAGTTTTCCTGAGGCGATTAATTCAAGTTTTATGTTGCAATAAAGATGCCGCTTCTAAAGTCAAACATGTATATAATTATAAGAGTTGGTGAAAATGCAGCAGCCAGCGAGTTATGTTTAGCTCACTTCCACACATTTCATGCTAGAAGTCTATCCTAAAACCCGTTAGTGAATGCTACCAACTGACCTAAGTCAATGCTCTTGCGCTGGATTCTACGATTTGGAGACTATGTTCCCACGTCGACATGGGAATGGTGAGGAAAACTGGCGCAAAATGGCCACCTATTTCCCATTTTGCTGGCGGCTAGCAGGGAGGCAGTGTAGAGGACTGGCTCTAGCTGCCGATATGGCCTGGAGAAGTGCCGGGTCTGTGGCCGCGTATGTGCACGGCGGTGTCCTGCAGTGGCCGTGCCATGCTTCATGGCGGATGCCGCTCACGGACCCGGCCCGTGAAATAGTCACCCCATTCGGCCGGCTCGCGCGCCCCCGACCGCCCCACCACTGTGTACCCAACCACAAATATGTCCACTCCTGCCCGTGGATCAGAACTGCCCCGACTGGACTGAGTCCGCAGCCTTCACGCTGAGTTCCTGACGGGTAAGACCACACGCGACTAGAGGCATAGACTATTTTTTAACTAAGAAAAGGCTTCGGAAATCAAAAAAACAAAGGGACGTAGGGGTACTAGTTCAGGATTCTTTTAAGGTTAACATGCAGGTTAACCTTTTGGCAGTTGGGAAGGCAAATACAATGTTGGCATTCATGTCGAGAGGGCTAGAATACAAGAGCAGCAATGCACTGCTGAAGCTGTATAAAGCTCTGGTCAGATCCCATTTGGAATATTCTGAGCAGTTTTGGGCCCCATGTCTAAGGAAGGATGTGCTGGCCTTGGAGAGGATCCAGAGAAGGTTCACAAGAACGATTCATGGAAAGAAGGACTTGTCATTTGAGGAGCAGTTGAAGACTCTAGGTCTGTACTTGATGGAATTTCAAAGGATGAAGGGGGATCTCATTGAAAGTTACAGAATACCGAGAAGCCTAGGTAGAATGAATATGGAGAGGATGTAGGAGAAATTAAAACTCGAGAGCACAGCCTCAGACTGGAGTGATGATCCTTTCAAACAGAGATGAGGAGGAATTTCTTCAACCAGAAGGTGGTGAATCTGTGGAACTGATTGCTCAGAATGCTGTGGAGGCCACTGAGTGTCTTTAAGACAGTGAGAGATAGGTTCTGAATAAATACGGGGATCAGGAGTTATGGGGAGAAGGCAATAGAATGGGGGTGAGAAACATATCAACCATGATTGAATGGCGGAACAGACCCGAAGGGCAAATGGGCTAACTCTGTTCCTGTGTCTTATGGTCGAAGAAGGTCTTAGGTTATAAATGGGTTGGTGGCAGATCAGTGGCAGATGGAATTTAACCATGAAAAGTGCAAGATGATGCACTTTGGAAGGAGTAACAAGACAAAGGAGTACTCAATGAATGGCAGGACACTAGGAAGCTCAGAAATACAGAGGGATCTTGGGATGTTTGTCCACAGATTCCTGAAGGCGGCAGGATAGGGTAATAGGGTAGTTAAGAAGGCATATAGGATATTTGCCTTTATCAGTCGTGACATAGATTATAAGAGCAGGAGGTTATGTTGGAGCTGTACAAAATTTTGGTTAGGCAACAGCTGGAGTACTGTGTGCAGTTTTGGTCACCTCACTATTGAAAGGATGTGACTGCACTGGAGTGGGTGCAGAGGAGATTCACAAGGATGTTTCCTGGGAAGGATCATTTGAGCTATGAAGCGTGGCTGGATAGGCTTCTTTAGAACTGAGAAGGCTGAGGGGGTACCTGATTGAGGTGTATAAGATTATGAGGGATATGGACTGGGTGGATAGGAAACATTTGTTCCTTTTAGTTGAAGGGTCAATAACAAGGGGGCATAATTTTAGGTTGAGGGGCAGGAGGTTTAGTGGGGATTTGAGAAAACAATTTTTCACCCAGAGGATGGTGGTAGTCTGGAATGGACTGCCTGGGAGGGTAGTAAAGGTGGGAAACCTCACAACCTTTAAAAGGTGCGTGAATGACATAACATTCAAGGCTATGGGTCAAGTACTGGAAAGTGGGATTAGTGTAGATTTACTGTAGTTTTATCGATGCAGACTCGATGGGCCGAAAGACCCCTTCTGTACTGTATAACTCCATGACTATTCAGTACCACCTAAAATGAAGTAAGTAATTATTAATTCAATTACCATTTTGTAGGATCCTGCAATATGCTATTTGGCTACTTCCATTGCCAGGTACTGAATTACAAAGTATTTCATTTTCTGTGAAGTGCGTTGTAATGTTTTTAAAAGTTGGCACGGAGACGGGTATTTTTGAAACATTTTAATGATGACTTCAAATGGTTCCATAGAATGCCTACTGATAGAAAAACAGTGTTTTACAGGCAAGGCCAGCAGTAGAGCATTAATTGAGTAGCAAATGTTGTGCTTCACAGGTACCTAGTTATAGCTGGACGTGGAACCAAATCAAATCGGACAATGCGCACAATTTCTAAAAAGGAATCATAAAATTCAGAGCTGCAGTTTCAAAATTCACATCTTTATTTTCACATCCCTCAAAGGGCTCACCCCAATCTATCTCTGTAACATCCTCCAGCTCCACAACACTCTGAGATATCGGCGCTCATCTAATTGCAGCCTGGCGTTTAACGCTACATGTCTGATGGGCGTGCTTTCGGTCGCCTCGGCCCTAAGTTCTGTAATTCCCTTCCCAAACCTCTCCACCTCTCTCCTTCATTTACAATATTTCTTAAAAGCTTTGGACCATCTGCTCTAATATCTCCTTATCCGACCCAGTGTCTAATTTTGCGATCATGTGAAGTGTCTTGGGACAATTTATGAAATCAAAGATGTTATAAAAGTACAAATTATTACTGTTTTTCATATTTGATGAAAACAATGGACAAAACTAACAACTTTTGCCCCCATAAATATGATTCACTTTTTATTATTTCTTTCCAGTTCCCATTGCAGAAATGTTTTGTTTCTCATTCATTTTATGTTTGATCCCTGAAATTCTGCCCAGTAAGCTCTGCTGATAGAAATAATCACAGCTTCTGAAAGGAATGCTCTGTGATCAGCCAACTGAAGGAACAATTCAAGCAGACTGGCTGTAGATTGTCCTCTCCATCTGCTTTAACAAGTGGATATGCTATTCATTTACAACAGGTTTCAGCATTCCGACAGGATGCATCTGTATCTCTCTTAATGGCATCTCGCTTTAAAAAAAAATTTAGAGTACTCAATTCTTTTTTCAATTAAGAGGCAATTCAGCATGACTAATTCACCTACCCTGCACATCTTTTTGGATTGTAGGGGGTGAAACCCACGCAGACACGGGGCGAATGTGCAAAAATCCACAAGGACAGCGACCCGGAGCCAGGATCCCTGGGTTCTCAGCGCCGTGAGGCAGCAGTGCTAATCACTGCGCCACCATGCTTCCCATTGGCATCTCGCATCTGAGCCAGAACTGGGAAATGGAAAACATTACCAGTTCCTGAAATAGCATTGCTGACTTAAGAGGTTTCAACCCACCAGATATAACTGTAATGATCATTGTTCTTCCTATCTATTGCAAGGAGAAAATCCAAGGTCCATTTTGTAGGACTCCAATAAGGCTGGAAGGAGCAGATAGAAAATTGAGGCACATTAAGAAATAACGATTTTAAGTATCTGTGGCTGCAAAATTGGGCTCCATAGAATTTTTTGGTATCAGCCAACAATTCTACGGAGGTGCTGAATTTTAAAAAATGGCGGTAACAACACTTCTGGCCACTTTTGGCATGGCCTGTGAAGTGAAATGAAATGAAAATTGCTTATTGTCACAAGTAGGCTTCAATGAAGTTACTGTGAAAAGCCCCTAGTCGCCACATTCCGGCACCTGTTCGGGGAGGCTATTACGGGAGGCTGTGTGTGCCGCATCTGACAGAGTACCAGCACTGACATACTACCGATATGCTGGAAACATGCAGAATGGGCAGATTCTGATGCCAAACAGCCTCCAACACCACTTTGCTGCACTGTCATTCTGGATGGTGCAGGTTCAGTTCATGTCCTCTCTTAATCACTCTTATGCAAACATCTTCATGAGATGCTGTCACAAATAAAAGGGTTAACCAAGCAACTTCCAGGTGTGCTTGGCATAATTATGCTGATGAAGAGTTAGTGCAAGTGTTTTGTTTCGTTGATGGAGTTTTACAAATATTTTGGATTTTCAAAGCAGTGATGCTGAATCTTGACCAAGTGGTCAGAGAGGTCTGTTGTCTGTCAGGGGAAAAGTTGCTGCAGTAACGGGGGCGATAGCTGCAACCATGGAGCAAAGTTTGAAACGGAAACTGAGGCAGCTGAGCAGGGAAGCTGTGCACATAGTGAGGATATGTAGGGCTCCAAATAGATAGCTGTATCCATGAAGAGTCTTCAGGGAGCACTTTTACATCCAACTCGGCCAGCAGCAGTGTGAGGTGCCAATGAGGTGGTCACTGAACAGTGCCACCTCCTACAACTTGACCTGCAACCTGACAGCAGGACAAGGATTGCAGTGCCAGTGGTTATAGCTCTGGGCTGTGAGGTTCCAACTTCGGTCTGCACCATCTCTGCATTGGTGGCAGATGTCTAGACTAGTTGACAGAAAGGCAGCATAACGTCACTGACAAAGTGGCAGTGGTGAGATATGAAAGCTGAGAGAGTGGACTCCATGTTTGTGCTCCACAAAGTCACTGCCACTCCCTTATGGCGGTGCCATAGCAATCCTAGCAATCTGTTGGACGTCTTTGTGAGCATGCATGTTCCTTTGAGCAATTGTATCCACAGCCATGGTGGCAGAAGTCTGAGCCAGCATGGTACCAAATATGAATCTCATAACCTCGACTTGAGCATCCACTGCAGGACTGAGATGTTGGCTGGCTTTTGCCTGTGTCGTATTGGAAACCAGGCAGTGAGCATCAGATACTCCATTGCAGCTGGGTCTGCAAATGCTGTCACAGAGTTGACCACTTCCACATTGGAGAGGATAGGCTCCAAGCTCTGTGCAAAACCCTGCACCACGTTGGAGCTGGGCTCTTCTGTGCTCCTTGACAATGGTAAGATGCTCTGTGACTTGCTACCAGTGCACCAAGCATCTCCATGTATGTAGCCATCTGTGTTCTCTGTAGACCACCCCATTGAATTCCTCATCTGAGTCCTCTGCAGCAGAACTCAGTGGTGAACTCAACTTCCAAGGAGCTGACACAACTTTATCCTTTCCCCCTGCCCTGTTGTGTCTCGTAATTCACCAAGTGTTGATCCCAACAATACAAAAGCTTTCCTAGTTGCAGAATCTGAGCTTTCAACATTAGCTCAACTGCTGGTGATCCTTTCTCAAAGACCTGGTGCAATATTCAACTTTCATGATGAAGCTTCAGCGGTTGGCGAGGTGGCAGCTTTGTGTGCCTGCATGCAGATGTGGGGGGTTGAGGGAAGGGAATGGACTGGGTGGAAGGTAAAAGGTCCACAGTCACACTATCTGCAGGTTGCACTTCATGCGACAGAGCAGAATGTGGAATTTGAGAAGGGGTATAAGACAGAATTAGCAAATCATCCTTAAAGTTTTCAGGAATGCTGGATGCAACAACCTCAGTAACAGTCACCCTCTCCTCCAGAGGGCTCAGTTGACGCAGACATATCTGTCCTGCACCAGTACTTTGCTCAGGTTATGTGCCATCTGGTCCTGCAAGAGAGAGGGAAGAATGTAAGTGAATGTGTTGCAATGTGATGTATCTGTCTTATCTGACTAGCTGGAGATGTGAAAGCACAACCCATATCCCATCAATCTTTGCCCTTTCACCCCAATGCACTGATTTTGTTTTTATTATAAACTTAAAGTACCCAGTTCTTTTTTTCCCAATTAAGGGGCAAATTAGCGTGGCCAATTCACCTACCCTGCACATCTATTTGGGTTGTAGGGGTGAGACCCACACAGACAGGGGGAGAATGTAGAAACTCCACACGGACAGTGGCCCGGGGCCAGGATCGAACCCGGGTCCTTGGTGTCGCAAGTAGCAGTGCTAACCACTGCGCCACTGTGTTGCCCCTTACATTGATTTTTTTTAACCTGCAGACTATTTTTTTTTAAAAAGGTCAAGACCAGGAGATTGCAATCCCTTGGTAGTTTAACAGTTCCAATGAGCTTTGCCAGTTGACAGTTTAACAGCTCCCTTGACAGTTTGTTTGACAGTTTAACAGCTCTCTTGATAGGTCCCTTGACAGTTCCATTGAGCTTGATCATTCCTCTATGTATATCCATTTTTACGCATTGTCTACATTTAACAATCCCAAAAGGCAACATACCTCTGCTAAAGTTACCCTTCCTCTCCAAAGAACTCCTGCCTCTTGATAGGTCTAATGTGCACAAGTTGTGTTTCAGACGTCCCCACTCGTCAAAAATGGACCTGGCTGAAGGAAGCTGCACTTTAGCACATGCAGCTGCCTCTGTGAATCATGGATATGCTAAGGACAACACATCCCTACTGACTGCCCCCTCTCCCAACCTCCACAAAAGAAGTAGAGGCTGGATTCAGGGGTGGGATTGCTAGATTCTGGCTTTCGATACCATTTTCACGAAGATGGAGAGCTTCTGCATTAGTACAAAAGCTCAGGCCAAAGAGTTGCACAGTAGCAATGCTTTGGGAAAGATTGAGTCAGAGTAGAAGAATGCATAATGACGGCTGATTTTAAAATAGAGAAGGTGCAAAATGGATGAGCAGTGTATGATGAAGTACTTAGAGATTGGACCTAAGATTAAAAGTAAAAGGAACTCACGTCAAAGTAGTACTGATAAAATAGTGAAGGGCAAGTAAGAATATATTCATTGGGTGGGTAAGCCTTGATATTTAACTGCTGTTTCACAGTTGCCAATCACCAGTGGTTTGTTCAAGGAAATCATTTTGCAGAATGAGTTAACAAGCTGTGAGTGGAAACTTGTCCTTGAGCTCTGCACACTGTTTCATGGAGAAGGAGAGGGGCTACAACTGTGAGATCTCTGCTCTCTCTAAAAGCTACAACCACATGCACACTGGGTACATTTTTACAGATACTTGCAGAGTTGAGAAAGTTTAGTCTCAGTCTTGTTGGTATTTTTAAACATAAAATTGCAGTGTCTTTAACACTAATCGTTGCTTCCTGCCTGAAATGTAATTGGCTCATCTTCAGCCTGAGTGGAAGTGATTGCTACATTTAGAGCTGTCACTTCTAGGTAGGAAACCTCAATATATGTGGAGGGAAAAGGGAGGCAGTCGAGCAAATGTAATAACCTCCAGGGTGAGTGATTAATGAAGACAAAGTAGACATGCAGGCAAAATAACCTCCAGGTGAGAGGCCAATCTCGAAACAGAGTGAGACATCGATCCTTTAGTCTTACTGTGCTTTCTGAACAAAGTCCAATTGTAGTCTTGTCCTTGTTTATTGCTGTGCTGGAAAAAGGTCCATCTGCACTCCTCAAAGGATCACAAGTGCAAGACTTTGTTTTGTGAGTACCTGTGTCAAATTATAAGGAGGCAAGAAAGAAATAACCTGCATTTATAAATGTGAAGGCTCGCATGCAATTGGGTTGCACAGCTCATGTTATTGAAGCTGAAGCGCATTTACCCTGTGGGTTCCAAATGCTCCCTTGAAAGGAAAGGAAGAGCATCCATTTAAATAGTGCCTTTTACAACTTCAGTAAAGTGCACATTGGCAATTATGTACTTTTCTGGTATCGTCACTTATATTGTGGGGAATGAGGTGGAACATAAGCTAAAAGCACTTGGTTCATCAAGCAGCAATGGTATATTAATTTCAACACACTTAGATGTTTAGCAATATCATTGATAGTCAATGGTAGTTTACAATAATTACTAAAAACACACACTGAGCAAAGCAAACCTATTGTCACTGAACCACAGTAAAGTGGAGAGAAAACTCACCTCACTTTAATTAGCTGTGTCATTACATCCTTATTGACTTTTCTCTTCTTTCTGTCATGCTCTTCTGTGGACAATTTAATGTTGCTGACCTTCTTTACTTGGAGAGCTCCAGCATTGGAGTGCTGGCAAGTGTTCATAGGAAGGCTGCAGCGACACATAATCAATCTGCCATGGATAACACTGTACTCAGTGATAACAAAACTCTTTCCTCAGTGTCACTCATTGTCACCGCAATCGGAGTTCACACAGTTGAGATTGAGCCACAATTGTTGAGTCAGGACCGGGGGTAGAGTATAGTGGTGCTAGTGCAGTGAATATAAATGTGGCGGATGATCTCATCTGTGAAATGAACAGAAAATTGCCCCATCCATTGGGCATGATCAAGATTTTTTTTAAAAGATGAGCTGACTTTGACTTTCTGTGAACCTTGTATTTGTGAGGGCGAAGGGTGGAAGAACAACCTATTTTTCACTTGGCAGCGTTGAGTGTTTCTAGTTTAAATATAATTTGGGTTACATGCATGGTAAAGCTCTTTGTGTGCTGCTACAACATATCTGCCTCTGACTGTATTATTGTGACATTTCCTACAACAGCATCCTTATAGTTTCCTTGAGTGAAGCTGACAAGTTGTACTGAATTATTCGAACCCTTGTAATGTAGATTTGTGCTGCAAACCACCAGGCTGACATCCATTTCTGTCAACAGAGGTGACCCATATCACTGCAGTGAGGGTTGAGCTTATTTCCCCAGAGCAAAAGCCTTTTGGATATCCAGAGGGTTAATCTTCTATCTTGACCTTGCAATTGAGAAATATTTAAACCCTTTTGAGGGGTAATTTTAACCTAGCCTTGCCAGTGGAGAACTGACGTGATTGGATTGGTAACCAGCTTTAAACATTGCCCAGTTTCACTTTGACTGACTTCAATGGCATGTCGATTTGGCGGTGTGATTTTCACAGTGGCTGAGTTAGGTTGAATGACTGCCTTTTGCCTTTGCTACAGCTTACCTTCTTCTACTCTTGTGGTGCTACAGTGTGTCAAATATTTTGTAACATTGGCCCTGTTATTCACAGGAATGTTATGCAGCAGGGAGGGAGGAATTATGGCCAAGGCGATGTGCATGTTATTTTTAAATTTAGAGGTACTCAATTCAATTTTTCCAATTAAGGGGCCATTTAGCATGGCCAATCCACCTACTTACATAGAATTTACACTGCAGAAGGAGGCCATTCAGCCCATCGAGTCTGCACCGGCTCTTGGAAAGAGCACCCTACCCAAGATCCACACCTCCACCCTATCCCCATAACCCAGTAATCCCACCGAACACTAAGGGCAATTTTGGACACTAGGGGCAATTTAGCATGGCCAATCCACCTAACTTGCACATCTTTGGACTGTGGGAGGAAACCGGAGCACCCGGAGGAAACCCACGCACACACGGGGAGAATGTGCAGACTCCGCACAGACAGTGACCCAAGCCGGGAATCAAACCTGGGACCCTGGAACTGTGAAGCAATTGTGCTAACCACTGTGCTACTGTGCTATCCACAATGCTACCTTGCACATCTTTGGGTTGCGGGGGCGAAACACGTGAAGAATATGCAAACTCCACACGGACAGTGACCCAGAGCCAGGATCGAACCTGGGACCTCGGCACTGTGAGGCAACAGTGTTAACCACTGTGCCACCGTGCTGCCATGCCATGTTCTATTCTTAAATAGATTCCCCACCAGGAAGCCAGGCTGATTGACAGGCTTGCCCACCCTGTTGAGCTGGAAAACCCGATGCTGCAAGGCAGCAGTCCAGGAGTATGTAGGTTTAGTTGTAGTTGAGGATAGAGGTTTCCAGGGTGTAGTTGGAGCATGTTTGGGAGGGTCCAGGTGATGGTGGCCAGGTTGAAAATTGTGGGAAAGTTGAGAAGAGTGAACAGATGAGGGTAGTTAGGAGAGTAGGAAATCGTTTGTTGTGGAGGATTAGAAATTGGACATTTGTTGATCAAAAGGAGGATGTGATTGCAAGGAGCTGTGTTACTAATCATTGAGGATCAAAGATGGGTGCTTGTTGGGGTGGAGATTGTGAAGGTAGGGGGATGTCAACAGGTGCATGTATTGGGACAGGAAGAAGTGCTTCTGCTCCTGGCCCGCAAGCAACATTGTATTGGCAATTACTGTATGGATGCAACCTGTGTTACCTCCTTTTACTTGCTATGTTTCCAAGCTTGTTAAGTTGAAGCCACACTTGACGGTTTTGATAATTGTTCTACTTTCCAAGAGGAAATTGGTTACTGTTATAACCCCAGTTAATGTTATAACTGGACGGGAAGATCCCAGAATGGAACTCTGGCTCAAAAGATCGTAACTTTTACTTTTGTATAAAACATGGAGGAACAGAATCACAGGACTGCTAATTAGTTTTAACAATGATTTTTAAAAATTTAACATGAAAAGTTGGATTATTATGCAATACTCCTTTACTCCCCATCCCCTCTTAGTTTAACAATTACAAATAGGTTTTCGGATTAACATGAATTATAAAGTACATTTAAACTACAATGGTCTCATTAACACACAGTCCCTTTTATGCACACAAGGTGACTGTGGTCAAATACAGTTCCATCTTGAAACCCAAGTTAGTGACTGTGAATATTTCCTCAGAATCCCCCCAGATGATTGTCACAACAGAGTTTCAAAACTCAACTCCCAAAAACACATTTTAAAATCTTCTGTCATAATTATGCTTTCCCTTGCCGGTTTGCAGTCTGAAACCCAAACCAGGGGCGGGATTCTCCGACCCCCCCGCCGGGTCGAGAGTCGCCGGGGGGCAGCGTGAATCATGCCTCATCGCTCTGGGCCCGCTGCCGAATTCACTGGCGCCTGTTTTCGGGCGGGGGCGGGGATCGCGCCGTTCCGGCCGGGGGCCGTTGGTAGCTGGCCCCCCCCCCCAGCAATTCTCCGGGCCCCGATGGGCCGTGCGGCCGGCCGTTTTTAGCCAGTCCCGCCAGTGTGAAATGGACATGGTCCATCCCGGCAGGACCAGGCTTGTCGGCTGTCTAGCGGGGTCCTCGGGGGGACGCGGGGGTATCCGGCTCCAGGGGGGGCCCCCCACGGTGGCCTGGCCCGCGATCGGGGCCCACCGATCTGCGGAGGGCCTGTGCCGTGAAGGCACTCTTTCCCTCCGCGCCGGCTTCTGTAAGGCTCTGCCATGGGCGGCGTGGAGAAGAAACCCCCTGCACATGCGCAGGAAGCACGGCGGCGTTTCAGGGCATGCGCCAGAACTTGCCGACAGTACAGCGCATGCGACAACTCGTATTAAGTAGGAAGTGTCATTTGGAAAATCTGGGGCGGGATTCTCCCGCAATTGGTGGGTCGGCGTGAACCACTTTGGCGTCGGGCTGCCCGGAAGTTATGGAATCCTCCACATTTCCGGGGGCTAGGCCGGCGTTGGAGGGGCTGGCATCGTGCCAACCGGCGGCGAAGGGCCGCCGCCGACCGGTGCGAGTTGGCGCATGCACAGGACTGCCGGCAAGTTCTGGCGCATGCGCAGAACCACTGGCGTGCTTCCTTGGGTTCCTTTCTCTTCTGTCCCTCCTCTGCCTCTTTCCCTTGTGTGTGTCTTCCCTTGTCTTCCTTCCTCCCTTCCCCCATCCTCTTCCTAGTCGCTGTTGGCCTCAAACAGGCCTTGTGACAGGCTGATGAATGGTTCCCACGCTTTGTGGAAGAGCTCGTCCGACCCTCAGATGATGAACTTGATCTTTTCCAGGTGAAGAAATTATGATAGGTCTGCCAGCCAGTCTGCAGCTGTGAGTGGTGCTGCTGACCGCCAGCCAAGCAGGATTCTCTGACGTGCAATTAGAGATGCAAAAGCTAGGGCGTCCGCCCTCTTCCCCATATGTAGTTCTGGCTGATCCGATACCCCGAAGGCTGTCACTCCTGGGCACGGCTCCACCCTTGCTCCCACAACCTTGGACATCGCCTCAAAGAAGGCTGTCCAGAACCCAAGTCTAGTGCAGGCCCAGAACATGTGGGTATGGTTGGCCGGGCCTCGCTGGCACCGTTCACATTTGTCCTCCACCTCCAGGAAGGACCTGCTCATTCGGGTTCTGGTTAGGTGAGCTCTGTGCACCACTTTAAACTGCATGAGGCTTAGTCTGGAGCAGGAAAAGGTGGAGTTGGCCCTACTCAGTGCTTCGCTCCAATAGTCCCCAACCCACTTCCACCCCCAATTCATCCTCCCCATTTTCATCTGGCTTCGTCCAATGGTAGTCTTGCCCTATCCAGTAACTGTCCGTACATGTTCCCACAGTTTCCTCCCTCTTTACTGCCCACGTTTATTTGTTCCTCCAGTAGTGTCCCTCTTGGGGCCCTGGGGTATCTTGCCATCTCCTTGCGGAGAAAGTGTTTAATTTGGAGGTGCCTGAGTTCCTGTCCTGTTGGCAGGTCGAGACCCTCCATCAGTTCGGTGGGCGAAGACTCTGGATCATTTCACTGGACCCCTGGTGGGAGATTTTGTACCCCCCTTCCTGCGGATCAACTATACTTACCTGGTTGATGCGTCCCTGCACTCTGGGATTTCCCTATTTTCGGAAGCCGTCCAAAATGTTCTGTTGTTTTTGCACCCTGCCACTGCCAGCCTGGCACCTTGGCAGTGGCAAATGTGGTGTTGACAGGGTGTCTGGGTGACACTGCCAGTCTGGCAGGAGCACTACCAGTGTGCCAGGACAGCAATGCCAAGATGCCCTGTTGCCAGGTTGGCAGTGTCAGGGGTCGGGCCTGGAGGCCTTACCCAAAGGAGTGGGGTGGTGAAAGGTTGGGGGTTGGTGAGGAGGGGTGGTCCTGAAAGCTGGGAGTGGTGCCATGGCTGGAAGAAGTGTCAGGCATTGGGGCAGCCTTCCCAAATGGTGCCCAATGTGCGAGGAGCCTGTCCTGCACGCAAACCCAGCTCGCCAGTGCAGGAAGGCTGGCCAATGTGTGTCCTTGGTGGGGAGAAGCTCCCGAAGCCAAAAAATGGTAAGGTGACATTGTATGGTAAGGTGTTCTCAGTGCTGCAGCCCCCAGGAAACACCCATCAAATGTGTCCGAAACAACACTCTCACTTATTTTCATTACATCACGCCCCATATCTTATTTTGAGTGTTTACCAATACAAATATAAATCACTTAAAACTACCTGTGTTTTCCTAATGGTTATCCACTCCTCCTCCCAACTTTGTTAAAAAAAGAGGTGGCAATGTTCAAAGGAGTTAGGGTTTCCGTTTCCGATTTTCATGGTTTAACCTTCTATCCAAACCATACCCATCCGTTTTCGGGGTGAAATACACCCCAATCTTTCTCGTGCCCTCTAATAAATCTAAATGTCTATAGTGTCATGTGAGAGTACCTTTAAAAATTGGGTGTTTATAAATGGGTGTGCATATAAATATCTGTAGTGAGAGTACCTTTAAGAAATGGGTGTTTACTACTGTAGTGATGTCAGAGAGTGGGTGGAGCTGGGCTGCTTTTTACTTTTGTTTTAGGCTGTTTGCTGCAGGGTGTGTTTTAGTTTTGTTTTCAGTGTTGGAGCTGAAGCCAGACAGAGCAGGTGTACTGTTAATCTCTCTGCGATGAAACAACTTTCTCTTGATCATTTGGTGAATTCAGAATTATAAATGTTTTCAGTAGTGAATGTAAACCTGAGGTGCTTCTGTTAAAAGGTGTTTCTTCTGTCTTCTGGATGTTGTTTGTGAAGTTATGAAGGATTACTTAGTGTTGTATTCTTTGGGGGTTGTATTTGAATTAATGGTTGCTAAGATGTTAACTGTATGTTTTAAAAAGGTTAACTTGAGTTCATAGAATAAACATTGTTTTGCTTGAAAAAATACTTTTCCATTTCTGCTGTACCACACCTGTAGAGTGGGCCGTGTGCTCCCCATACCACAATCTAGTAAAAGTTGTGGGTCAGGTGAATTCCATGATACACTTTGGGGTTCTCTAAACCCTGGCCCAAAACAATAGTCTCTTTACTTATTAAGTATGTATATTTAGCTAAATACAGACCGTACCTATATTCATGTTATCGTCTCAGTTTGTTGACATTGGTGAGATTTGTTCAACGAATCAGTGACATTTTGGTATCCTTTTCCACGAAAACATAAAATATTCATGGGAGCAAACCCACCCAATGTTGCTGCCACTATGTGAAGGACACACTGATTGGTTTGAAATGAGTAGAACTGTTGAATTTCCCATGCTGAAAGAACAGAATTTTAAGAACTTGGCTGATTGCTAGTTAATATATTCTGGCTGACCGCCAGTGGCATTGTTTACAGGACCAGGAATGTAGGTTCTGATATTTGCTTCGATGCCACAGCACTCTAAATGTTACAGTTGCTTGAACATCACGGTGATAAATATTTACCTAATCTTTAACGAATGCTATAAATCCACCATGGAACAAATATTAGAATGCATATAACTGTGAATAAGAGGCACGGAGGCACAGTGGTTAACACTGCTGCCTCACGGCACCGAGGACCTGGGTTCGATCCCGGCCTCGGGTCACTGTCCGTGTGGAGTCTGCACATTCTCCCCGTGTCTGCGTGGGTCTCACCCCCACAACCCAACGATGTGCAGAGTAGGTGGATTGGCCGCGCTAAATTGCCCCTAAATTGGAATTTATTTTTTAAACTGTGAATAAGAGGACATTGGGAAAGGAGGACAAAAATGGTTGATAGCAATAATTATGGATATTATATCTGCAAAGTCTATTGTTCACTTTCAGAAAATTGATATAATAATTTTATTTTGTGTTAGTCATATTTTAGTTCCACAGGAGCAGCATGAAAACATACATCACTGTCTCACAAATAACCCAGCCATCGCCACAAAAAAAAAATCACCCTGTCTGGCCCCATTAATCTTGTTCTTCATGATTATCGTGAAATTTGAGCTGACATATCATCTCGAAATCATAGTTCTACATCAACAAGGCAAAACCCATGGGCAGATTTGTTTTTGCCACCTTAGTTTATTTTTTAAACATTGCAACCATTTTCGGGTACCGTACCTGGTTGTCGGATTAGCATGCCGTCTGGTTACCCCTTAACTGAGCAAACCAATTCAGAGCCAGTGTCCGAGCTTCTCAACCTATCAGAGGTGGCGGAGAGGCGGCATAATGATGTGGCCATTTTGCCAGAGGAAGGATTTCTGCTGAAAAGGACCTTGCCGTGTTTCTGAGAAGCTTAACCCGACTCGGGCCATACTTTCCCATCCTCATTTGTGGCAGGGGTTTTCTGGTGCCGTTAAAAAAAGGAACGGAATTTTGGCTGGAATCCCAAATTTTCCATTCTCACTCGCAACGGGTCCTGCCACGGATGAGGTCGTAGAATTCCGCCCGAGATATTTTAGGTTAACACCCAGAGGAATTGTGAAGAGGTCAGGGAGAGCCGGCCTCTGGGTTTCCCCTCTTCCTGGGAAGTCCACTTGAGGGAGTTGAGGGACTGCCGTAATATGAGCTCTCAAAAGGGCAGGGGAAAGAGGACAGTTTCGTCAGTCAGGCAGGCGTGGATGAAAGTAGCTGAGAAAGTGGTTAGCAGCAGTGTGACCCCTCTAACCTGGAGACCATGTACTAAGAGGATCAAGCACATGAGGAGAGCATAGCAGGTGAGTGGTGGCACTCTGACCTGCGCAGAAATCTCCAGCACAGCATGCCACTCACTCCTCTCTCTGCAGGCACTTCACTGGCACAACTAAACATCCAACATCCACATTGATGCTCACCCTATGCACTCTCCCATCTATGCCTCCCCTTCCCCTGAGTTACCATACCAAATGTTGCTCTTCATTCCTCTCAAATACCAACCATTGCGAACGCGGCACTTCCCTGATTTCTCGCCTTGCAGGAGAAGAGATCACATAGTTAAGAGTTATAGGATCATGGAAGGTGAGGGGGTATGGATACCTTGTCAGTTATTGGCAATGCATGCCCACCTGATCCACTGGTAAGGAGGTCATGCGCCATAAGGATGCCAGTGGCAGAAGTAACATGCCTTGAGGATCCGACCCTCCTGAGGCACTGGTGTTTGCAGATGTCAGAATGATTGCCCTCCTTCCACTTGTATCTCACTGCCCATCCCTTCTGTCCTGAGGAGTGGAATGTGGTTTTGAAGAAGATGCTGCCATTGAGGGCCCCCTGCAAGCGATCATCAGCAGAGGTGGACAGTGGTGCTGCATAAGCTGCTTTCTTGCTGCTCTGACAGCTGGCAGCGGGGCAGTGCAGCTGAGGGTGGGTCAAGTACTCATCAGGTGAAGTATCTTCAGGCAGTTGACAATCATGTGTCACACCGCGATAGCACTCTCTGACAGAAGGAGCACTTTGCAAAGCAGTCTTGCAGCCTGGGCAATCATAGCTTATGAGTTTCGCTGAGGAAATACTTCCCATTCTGCTTTTGTCTTCTCCTAAGTTTGGAGACACAGTGGGGAATTCTCCACCAACCTGGGAAAGATGGAACGGGCCGAAACAAATCACGATACTGGTCCATCAGCACTTTTTCCCCCAATTCGCCCCCCCTCCTATACTTTTCCTATGATTCTCACAATGCATCTCCCTCTCAAACATGCATAATTCTTCTATAATAGCTGGCAATGGCAGCCAAGTTCCATATGAAATAATCTACTTTAAATGAGAAGCCAAGCTTTAGCTTCTATACAAAGTTGTGCGAAGAGCACTAAGGGGTCAGGTTGGATTCGTGTGAGGTGGGGTGCCGTTTGAAGTTATTTTTTAAAAGGAATAAAGTATGTTTCAGAATTATGTTTTCAGAATTTACTTTTCAGTGTCCTTGTTGTTATAAATGCATTTACAGACCTGACTGTAGGGGAAATTGGCAGCCCCCCCCTTGATTTTATTTGATTGCTTTATCTACCTTGCTAGTTGCTTTTGGGTTGATTGCTGTTCCTTGATCGTGGATTTTGTCCCAGTTTATTAATGCTTCTGGCAATTACTGATATTTAGTTAACAGTGATTTTGTTTTAGCTTTTTGATGACTGTGACAGTGATTCAATCAGGCATGGCATCAGTATGCTCTTTGCATGTTTGGAAATGCTTGGGAATGTGGCAAAGCGTGCTATGTAGGAACCTAGAGGCAGGTTAGGAGATTGTTTAAAATGGAAACTCCACACCTGTTAAATTGATGCTGAGCTAATGATATTGTAATTCATTGCCTGCTAGACTGACAGTTACCTTGCAATTAGAAATGACATGAGTCATGGCTTAAGGACATTTGACAGACTCATGCGCTCATAGAGTCTTACAACACAGATGAGGGCCATTCAGCCCATTGTGCCTTTTGGGGTTTTGTGAAAGAGCTGTCCAATTTAATTCCACATCTCTGGCGGGATTCTCTGAGCCCGCGCCGGTGCGGTTGCAGCGGTGCCGTTCGGGGGCCGTGAAAGCGGCCCCACCCGGCGATTCTTCGCGCTCGACGAGCCGAGTGCCCGCCGAGTCCCACTGGCATCGTTTGCGTATGGTCCTTCCCGGCGAGACCTCGGCATTCTAGCTGCGGGGGCCGTCCTGGGGGGTGGGGGCCTCCACGATGGCCAGGCCCGCGATCGGGGGCAACCGATTATCGGGCACGCTCATTCCGGGGGGGGGCCTATGTTCCTTCCCGCGGGGCCCCTGTAGCGCTCTGCCATATTGCCCGGGGGCTGGTGCGGAGCCGGCCGTGGCGCACGCATGCGCGGACTCGCGTCGGCCGTGTAGAGCCGGCTATCGGCGCTGGAGCAGTGCACAGCACTCCGGCGCCGATCTAGCCCCCGAGGAAGGGGTGAATGACTGGGCCTGAAGGCCAGTTGACGCTGGCGTCGCTCGCGCCGGTTTTGACGCTGGCGTCAACACTTCTCCAAAATCCCGGCCCTCATCCTTCTCCGTGTAACTCTGCAAGTCCGCTCTCCTCAAGTACCTGTCCAGTTGGTTTTTTTTAGAAACACCAATGGAATCTGGTTGTGATCCCAAAAATGTGTTTAAAAAATGACTTGAAAAGGAAAGGTTTGCATTTTCAGACCACAGGATGGCCCACAGTGCTTTGCAACTAATGAAATACTTTTGAAGTGTAGTTACTGTTGTAATGTTGGAAAAATGACAATGAATTTGTATACAAGCTCTTACAAACAGCAATGTGATAATGATCAAATAGTGAGGGAAGTATTGACTACTATACTGGTCATAACACTTATTACGATCCCAGATCAGACCCCAACAGTGGCTGGAATGCTGGACCGAAACCCCAATATTTTATTTTTAATTCTGTAAGACTGTGAGGAAAGGGTACTTCGCTCCATGATTCATTTGTGCAAAATAATAGGTATTTTAAAACAATATTTTATTACTAACACATTATTAAAATCTTTAACATCACATCAGAAAATATCTTACAATTCCCCCTCAAACAACACTACTCAATACAGTGAATACAATACCCTTAATTACTATCTGGGCTGTTTAGCACACTGGGCTAAATTGCTGGCTTTGAAAGCAGACCAAGGCAGGCCAGCAGCACAGTTCGATTCCCGTAAAAGCCTCCCCGAACAGGTGCCAGAATGTGGTGACGAGGGGCTTTTCACAGTAACTTCATTTGAAGCCTATTTGTGACAATAAGCAATTTACATTACATTACTTAAACAACAAGAAAGTAAACCATCTTTCTCTCTCTCAATCCACCTTAAATATCAATAGCACAGAGGATACTTGTTTTATGGAGTTTTTCTTTGAGAAAGAGGTCTCTTGACACTGCTTTTTAGAACAGATCTGACTGGTCAGAATCCCTGCAGAAACTCTAGCTGAATATCTTCAAAAGCTGTTTTCAATTAGTTTGTTTTAGTTCCCCCTTGTCCTCAGACAAGTCTGTATTGCTTTAATTACAGTTAATCTCTTTTAACTAACTTACAGTGAGAACAGAACTGTTTAACTGTGATCAGCCAGATCAGAACTAAACTGAAAATGCTTTCTCAAAATGCTTGATGCCTTAATTCCACCCAGCAATAACATCATCTCACCAAGCTGTAAACTAATCAACTCCCCAGGGAAGCCACTTAATCAAAACAGAATTGCATTAGTCCAAGCTTTTACAATTATTAATTGCACCTCAGGCTCCGAAAAGCTTTGTTGTCTTTCAAACCAAGATCCTTTTTAAAAAAATGACTTCAGCAGTCAAACCACTCCAACCCAGCTTTTAACCCTTACTTCGTCAAATACTTATAATTCAAGATATCTAAAACCCTACATTCATCACACACCTCTGCTCTTCAAAATACTGCTGTGGGATCTCTGAGAGGACAGAAAGGTTAGGATTTCCAACACAGCACCACTCCCTTTGTACTGCACCGGTGTGCTAGCTTTGATATTTGTTCTCAAAGCCTGGAGAAGGACTTAAACCCACAACGATCTGAAATGGAGCCAAGAGTGGTATGAGCTGAGCTACAGCACACACCGAGACAGAATTCCATCTGAGGTCTGAGGCTTTGACCAGTGATATGTAAATATTTAGGCTTATTTTTGTTTGTATTCAGTGCCCTTATGCCAAACATCTCATATACTTTCATAGATAAAATCAAATATAGAATCACTACAGTGTCGAAGGAGGCCATTCGGCCTATCGAGTCAGCACCAACACTCTGAAAGAGCACCCTACCTAGGTCCACTCCCCCGCCCCATCACTGTAACCCAGTAACCCCACCAAACCTTTTGGACACTAAGGGCCAATCCACTTTACCTGCACATCTTTGGACTGTGGGGGGAAACTGGAACACGTGAAGGAAACCCACGCAGGCACAAGGAAAAGTGCAAACTCCAAACAGATAGTCACCCGAGGTCAGAATTGAACCTGGGTCCCTGGTGCTGTGAAGCAGCAGTGCCAACCACTACTTTATCAGCTTTTCCAGCCAGCTTCAGGATTTGTGAACCTGCACCCTTCAAAATTGGTATCATTTAGATTGTATTTCCTTTCTTAAGCTGTTTCTCCCAAAGTGCATCACTTTATATTTAGCTATATTAAATTGCACCAGTCTATGCCCTCCTCATATTTGTTATTATTCATAGATTCATAGAATTTACAGTGCAGAAGGAGGCCATTCGGCTCATCAAGTCTGCACCGGCTCTTGGAAAGAGCACCCTACCCAAGGTCAACACCCCCACCCTATCCCCATAACCCCACCCAACACTAAGGGCAATTTTGGACACTAAGGGCAATTTATCATGGCCAATCCACCTAACCTGCACATCTTTGGACTGTGGGAGGAAACCGGAGCACCCGGAGGAAACCCACACACACACGGGGAGGATGTGCAGACTCCGCACAGACAGTGACCCAAGCTGGAATCGAACCTGGGACCCTGGAGCTGTGAAGCAATTGTGCTATCCACAAGGCTACCGTGCTGCCCACGTAATTATGATGCTCACTAATTACTATGTTCATAGAATAGAATCATAGAATTTACAGTGCAGAAGGAGGCTATTCAGCCCATCGAATCTTCACCGACCCTCACAAAGAGCACCCTACTCAAGCCCACGTATCTACCCTATCCCCGTAACCCATTAACCCCCACTTAATCTTTTTTGGACACTAAGGGCAATTTAGCATGGTCAATTCACCTAACTCGCACATCCTTGGACTGTGGGAGGAAACCGGAGCACCCGGAGGAAATCCACGCAAACTTTGTGTCACCAGTAAACTTTGAAAGTGCACTCTCTATACCCAAGTCCAGATCATTGATATTTAAAAAGAAAAGCAATCGTTCGTAATGCAGATTCTGTTTGAATCTACTGCATACTTCTTTCCAGTCAGGCAAGCATTCAGTTGCCACTACTCTCTGCTTCCTGAGCCTTGGCTAGATACATATCCAAGTTACCACTGTTCCTTTAACACCTTGGGCGCGATTCTCCGTTCCCGCGCCGGTTCGGAGAATCGCCTGGGTCGCCAAATTTTCCCATGACGCCGGTCCGACGCCCTCCCGCGATTCACGAAAGCGGCCAAATCGGCACAATTGCGTTTTGCGCGGTATAGTGAATCGCCAAAGACTGCCAAAATGTCGATTCACCGGTACCCCCGCGATTCTCTGGCCCGGATGGGCCGAGCGGCCGGCCCAAAACGGCGGGTTCCCCCCGGTGCCGTCCACACCTGGTCGCTGCCGACGGGAACAGCGCGGGAACGCTGGGGGGGCGGCCTGCGGGGGGGGGGCGAGGGGGATCCTGCACCGGGGGGGCCTCAAATGGGGTCTGGCCCGCGATCCGTGCCCACCGATCGTCGGGCCGGTCTCTCTGAAGGAGGATCTACTTTCTTAGACCATAAGACATAGGAGCGGAAGTAACGCCAATCGGCCCATCGAGTCCACTCCACCATTCAATCATGGCTGATTTCAACTCCATTTACCCACTCTCTCTCCATAGCCCTTAATTCCTCGGGAAATCAAGAATTTATCAACTTCTGTCTTAAAGACACTCAACGCACCGGCCTCCACCGCCCTCTGTGGCAATGAATTCCATAGACCCACCACTCTCTGGCTGAAGAAATTTCTCCTCATCTCTGTACTAAAGTGACTCCCTTTTATTCTAAGGCTGTGCCCCCGGGTCCTAATCTCCCCTGCTAATGGAAACAACTTCCCTACGTCCACCCTATCTAAGCCATTCATTATCTTGTAAGTTTCTATTAGATCTCCCCTCAAGATCTCCCCTCAACCTCCTGAACTCCAATGAATATAATCCCAGGATCCTCAGACTTTCATCGTATGTTAGGCCTACCATTTCTGGGATCATCCGTGTGAATCTCCGCTGGACCCGCTCCAGTGCCAGTATGTCCTTCCTGAGGTGTGAGGCCCAAAATTGCTCACAGTATTCTAAATGGGGCCTAATTAATGCTTTATAAAGCTTCAGAAGTACATCCCTGCTTTTATATTCCAAGCCTCTTGAGATAAATGACAACATTGCATTTGCTTTCTTAATTACGGACTCAACCTGCAAGTTTACCTTTAGAGAAACCTGGACTAGGACTCCCAAGTCCCTTTGCACTTCAGCATTATGAATTTTGTCACCGTTTAGAAAATAGTCTATGCCTCTATTCTTTTTTCCAAAGTGCAAGACCTCGCACTTGCCCACGTTGAATTTCATTAGCCATTTCTTGGACCACTCTCCTAAACTGTCTAAATCTTTCTGCAGCCTCCCCACCTCCTCCATACTACCTGCCCCTCCACCTATCTTTGTATCATCGGCAAACTTAGCCAGAATGCCCCCAGTCCCGTCATCTAGATCGTTAATATATAAAGAGAACAGCTGTGGTCCCAACACTGAACCCTGCGGGACACCACTTGTCCCTGGTTGCCATTCTGAAAAAGAACCTTTTATCCCAACTCTCTGCCTTCTGCCTGACAGCCAATCGTCAATCCATGTTAGTACCTTGCCTTGAATACCATGGGCCCTTATTTTACTCAGCAGTCTCCCGTGAGGCACCTTATCAAAGGCCTTTTGGAAGTCAAGATAGATAACATCCATTGGCTCTCCTTGGTCTAACCTATTTGTTATCTCTTCAAAGAACTCTAACAGGTTTGTCAGGCGCAACCTCCCCTTACTAAATCCATGCTGACTTGTCCTAATCCGACCCTGCACTTCCAAGAATTTAGAAATCTCATCCTTAACAATGGATTCTAGAATCTTGCCAACAACCGAGGTTAGGCTAATTGGCCTATTCCGCAGCCCCGCAAGATCCGTCAGACATCTTCTTGCGGGGCGGACTCGGGGAGGATGGCAACCCGCGCATGTGCGGGTGATGCCAGTTAGGCGGCGCCGGCCGCGTCATGTATGCGGCGCCGCCTTTACGCAGCGCCAAGGCCTGGCGCGCATAAATGACGCAGCGCCGCTCCTAGCCCATTATCGGGCCCTGAATCGGCCGGGATAGGGGCCGTTTCGCGCCGTCGTGAACGCCGTCGAGGTTCACGACGGCGCGAACACTCTGCCTCCATTTCGGAGAATCCCGCCCCATATGTTTGTATTTTCCAAAGAAGTCTATTATGTGCTGCTTTATCAAACGCTTTTTATAATTCATCAATTCCATTACCTTCATCAATCCTCTCTGTTACTTCAATGAAGAACTCAATCAGGTGAATCAAACGCAGATCACCTTTAACAAACCCATGCTGACTGCCCTTTTTTACCAAGGGAGAATTCATTTTGTCCTTGATAATAGTTTCCCCACCACTGATATTAGCCTGAAATTACCAGTTTTAATCCACTCACCTTTTATGAACAGGAGTGAAACATTTGCAATGTTCCAGTTCTTTGACACCGCTCCCATATCCAAGGAGGCTTGAATGATTGCAATCAAAGATTCTACTTTCCTCACCCTAACTTCCCTCAGCAATCTAGGATGCATCCCATTTGGACTGGGTGACTTTTTAACTTTGAGTGATGCTAATGTGTCTAGCCCCTCATTTTTATTTATTTTTGTTCTACCCATTGTCTCTACACCCTCCTCCTTCACTGTGTTATTAACTTCATTCTTTTATTTTTTTGAAGACTGATACAAAATTCCACTTCAGTACTTCCATCAGTCTCTGCCTCCACAAGAAGATTTCCTTTTTTGTCCCTAATTAAGACCACCATTTGGAACTATCATTTTTCACTGTTCAGATTTTAAGTCCTCTTTATGGTACCTGTTGACCTTTTCCCTTATTCTCGCTTTCCTTTTTCAATTGCCCCCTACTCTCTCTGTATTTTGCCTGGTTTTCGACTGTACATTTCAATGGACATTTGGCATACCCCTCCCTTATCTATTTTATTTGACCTCTATTTCCTTTGTCATCTTGGGTGCTCGAGCTTTGGCTGCCCATTTTTCCTCCTTGAGGCATTATGCTTGGTTTGTATCTAAATTACCTCTTTTTAGTGGCCTGCCATTACTTACTGTTTTCCTAACCCTTATTTTCAAGTCACCTGTGCTCAATCCCCTTTCACATCACTGGCAACGTCTCTCTTCCAGCTGGTCAGTTTCCCCTTTGATTTTTGTCGTTCCCTTTCTTTAAACTAATTAAATAATGGTTATTATTAACCAAAGAATTCTTCCACTTAACATACACTGCTTGCCCTGCTTAATTTTGCAGAACTAAATCCAGAACTGCTTCCTCCCTCATTGAGCTCAAAATGTCCTGATTAAGAATGATCTTCAATACACATTATAGGAATTCTTCTCTATCCTTTGCGTTTACTCTTTTTTCCTGAGTCTGCATTGGAAAGTTCTACTATTAGTACTCTATCACATTTATTTGAAACTTGCCTAAATTTTTCTCCACTATCCTATTCCCATTATTGTTAACAGAGGATTACATTAAATATACAGCATAGAACAGGCCAATTGAGCTCAGCCAGTCCATGTCAGCATTTATCTTCCGCTTGGTTCTCCTCACATCTTTCCTCATTTAAAATTATCATCTTAATCCTCTATTCTCCTGTCCCTCATATGTTTGTTCAGCTTCCCCATAAGATAATCTATAATATTAATTTCAACCACTCACTGTGGTAGCAAGTTCCCGCCACTCTTCGGGTAAAAATGTTTCTTCTGAATTCCCATATTAGATTTCTTGGTGGCTATCTTAGATTGATGGTCTCTAGCTATCCCCTTCCCAGAAGAGGAAACATCCTCTCTGTATCCACTCTTTTAAAACCTTTCATAATTTTAAACACCTCGGTTAGGGCACACCTCAGCCTTCTTTTATTAAGGGAAAAGGGACCCAGCCTGTCAATCCTTTCCTGCTATATATACCCACGCATTTCTAGTATCTCCCTTGTACATCTTCTCTGCCCCTTCTCCAATGCCTCCATATCCTTTTGATAATATGATGACCAGAATTTAGCATGGTCTAACTCATGTTCAGTATAGGTTTGGCATCACCTTTCTACTGTTCAACTCGATAGCTCTAGAAATAAAACCCAAGTGCTTGGTTTTCTTTTTTTTTAATAGCCTCGCTAACCTGAGACACACATTTTAGTGATTGGTATGTTAGCACTTTTAGAACCCTTTGTTCCTCTACTATACCTAGGCTTGCAATTCCATATAAGGAGCCTCCCTCTTCTGTCTGTCAAAATGACCTCACATTTATCTGCATTGAACTTCATCCAGCAATGTAACAGCAAAAAGGGGACATCTCCAAATGTTTGCATTCAAGCATGTATATATACCTTTACAGTGTAACATTTCTGACCAAGAGTGAGCATAGGAACCAGGCTATAAGTTGTCTGGGAAGGGATGAAGTTGGTGTTTTGCCTCCCGATCTCTCACCTGTCTATTAAGGCTATTTGGCTTCTAACACCACTTGATGGCAGCATGGCTGAGACTAGAAATTCACCATGCAATGCTCACGGGAACAACCTTTTATTATTCAACTGATTATCTTGGAATCAGAGAATGATGAAGCACAGCAGGAAGTTGTTTGACCCATTGAGTCAGTAATCACTCATTGATAAAGCTTGCCTAATAGTCCCAATCCCTGCTTTTTCCTAGCAGTGCTGTAAATTTTATCTTCAAATATTTATTCAATTCCCTTTTGAAAGTTACTACTACTTCCACCACCCTTTTGGGCAGTACTTTCTAATATGTAACTCGCTGCCGAAGAATTATCTCCAGTATTTGGCCTAAGTGGCCAGTCTTCAACTGGTAATCGATAACTGAGCCTTATCTTCAAATGACTGCCATCCCTGCTGAAATGAGTTGGCTCAGCATGGACTGTGGCAAAAACCTGCTATCTTCTGCTCAGTTATCCACTGTCTTTGCTTCCTGGAGACTAACATAGCCTCTTTAATGAAGCTCTTTCTTACTCACCCTTGTGAAAATCTAATGACATCTTTCCAGGCAATTATTGCTGCCAGATACTGATTTTGTGGTACAGTCAATACAGGAAAAAGTTGTGCCAAAATCTCACTTCTATGCAACTGTTGTGACATTGATCTTCCCTTTTGAAGTAAGTGCACTCCTAAGACAGCGTTATTAACACTTCAGGCTTGATCTGGATTTTTTCAGGAATTGATGATTAACCTCCAGGGCACTGCAGGAGAAAATGTTTCTTTTTTCATTTCTTTGAACAGCTTTAAAAACATTGAGAATGTGGGAAAATAGGTTGTTTTGACTGATAGTAAGAACCATCACAGACAGCTTTCTGACCGGCGAGGGAAGGCTATGGATTGTCAGGATGCCTATGTTGACTGAACGGTGGGAGTGTGGGACCAGGGAAGATGAATGCAGGAGGTCATATGATGAGAGCCTCGGGAACCAAAGTTGGCAACCCATCCTAAGAACGTACTTACCCTGCACAAGTAGCATTGAGGTGAAGTAGCTTTAGTGGCAGCTGGTGACTAGTGGTGTTGCCTCAGGGGTCTGTGCTGGGACCACAACTTTTCGCAATATACATAAATGATCTGGAAGAAGGTACTGAAGGCACCGTTGCTAAGTTTGCAGATGATACAAAGATCTGTAGAGGGACAGGTAGTATTGAGGAAGCGAGGGGGCTGCAGAAGGATTTGGACAAGCTAGGAGAGTGGGCAAAGAAGTGGCAAATGGAATACAATGTGGGAAAGTGTGAGGTTATGCACTTTGGAAGGAGGAATTTAGGCACAGACTATTTTCTAAATAGGGAAGTGCTTAGGAAATCAGAAGCATAAAGGGACTTGGGAATCCTTGTTCATGATTCTCTTAAGGTTAATGTACAGGTTCAGTCGGCAGTTAAGAAGGCAAATGCAATGTTAGCGTTCATGTCAAGAGGGCTAGAATACAAGACCAGGGATGTACTTCTGAGGCTGTATAAGGCTCTGGTCAGACCCCATTTGGAATTTTGTGAGCAGTTTTGGACCCCGTATATAAGGAAGGATGTGTTAGCCTTGGACAGGATCCAGAGGAGGTTCACAAGAATGATCCGCCTGGAATGAAGAATTTGTCATATGAGGAAAGGTTGAGGACTCTGGTTCTGGTACTCGTTGAAGTTTAGAAGGATGAGGGGGGATCTTATTGAAAAACAGGATACTGCGAGGCCTGGATAGAGTGGACGTGGAGAGGATGTTTCCACTTGCAGGAAAAACTAGAACCAGAGGACACCATCTCAGACTAAAGGCATGATCCTTTAAAACTGAGATGAGAAGGAATTTCTTCAGCCAGAGGGTGGTGAATCTGTGGAACTCTTTGCCAAAGAAGGCTGTGGAGGCCAAATCACTGAGTGTCTTTAAAACAGAGATAGATAGGTTCTTGATTAATAAGGGGATCAGGGGTTATGGGGAGAAGGCAGGAGAATGGGGATGAGAAAATATTAGCCATGATTGAATGGCAGAGCAGACTCGATGGGCCGAATGGCCTAATTCTGCTCCTATGTCTTATGGTCTAATAACTTCGCCGCATGCTGTGGGTATTAAAGGAAGAATTCCCTTCTTTGCCATGCCTGGGGGAATCAGTGTTCCCCAGGAGCTGTGAAGAGGTAAGTGTTAAGAACCCTGCTGACGTTCAATGAGAGGGTATCCCAAAACCCAGAAGGATAATTTGGATCACCGGTTCTTGGTGGCGTATATTTTCAATTTGGCATAATGTAAGGAAAGATATATAAACCAGTGAGAAACAGTCCAGTATTGTTTTAATCAATTAATAAAGCATATTTATTAATTTAAAAGAAATACACAACAAGAAAGACTATGATATGCTGCAACATTACACTTAACTACAGTAATGGCTATACGCGCACACTGTCACATGAAGTTGACCCCTGTTCCTGGCTACCTACAGTCCTGAACTCTGAGAAATGCCCCTTCCCCAAACAACATCCAATATGATATAACTCTATAAGCTAAATCCAGCATGTAGTTACCATCCTTAAGTTCTTTTTCAGTATGGGTCAACCTTTCTTCAATTCAGCATAGCGTTTTCTCTTTGAGAGTTTTAAAACAGCAACTTTCAACAGCAACTTGTATTTGGGAGAGATTGATTTTTCCAGCTGGGTGTGGCAATGGTGGTAGCTGCCCCTCTTCCACTGTATTCAGTTATCCTGCTTTGGATATATTGTTTCCCTCCATTGATGTTACCCTATTTAGATAAATCAACTATTACCCTATTCAAGATAACTCAACTATCTCATTAGACGTTCTTTTAAGACCCAAGGATGAAGTTCACCAGGACCAGGGCTTTTGTCAGCCCACACCTCCGACAATTTACTCAGTACCACTTCTCTGGTGACTGTAATTTTCCTGAGGTCCTCCCTCCCTTCCATTTCCTGATTTGAAACAGCTTATGTATCCTCTATTGTGAAGACTGATGCAAAATACCTGTTCAATTCATCTGCCATCTCCTTGTTTTCCATTATTAATTCCCCAGACTCACTTTCTTTCGGACTAATGCTCACTTTGTTAATTCTTTTATTTGAAAAATATTTTTTAAAGCTTTTTGTTTAATATTTCTGGCTCGCTTTCTCTCATGCTCTAATCTTTCTCCCCTTATCAATCATTTAGACATCCTTTTTTGTTCCTTCTATGCTATCCAATCTATTGACCTGGTGTCACTTTTCTTTGCACAGTTATATGCTTTTTCTTTAAGTTTGATATTATCTTTAACATTTCTGGTGAACCACGGATGGTGGTTCTGTCCGTTAGACTTTTTCTTACTCGACATACTAATGGAAACATACATACACCAGCATCAAAATAGATAGGTTAATATCAACATTAACATTTTGTAATTCCAGACAATTTTAGTTACTTGTACAGCCATTACTTGTGTGACTGGTGTTATGACCTCCTCAGGCACCAAGCGCTATGTTGTATCCAGTTCCCCTCCTACAACATGGAATATGAACTATCCCAGTAATTGAGGGGGCAGAACCTCCCCTCTGACTGGGAGGAGCATAACAGTATATAAACCCTGGCCTGGTGGAGGTATGGGAGGGTAACCCTTCGGGGTGAGGTGTTCTAGTATTTGTGTTATTGTGTATAGTGTAAATAAACCTCGTTCTTATCTAGCCTAACGTACGTTTCATGAAATCTCGTCCTTCGTCTGCTACAGCTGGTCACTACTCTGAGGGGGTGATTCTCCGCAACCGCGCCACGACTCCCCGGCGCCGGCGCGCGATTCTCCGAGGTGCGGAGAATCGGCACCATTTGCGCCGCCGCATTTGGCGCGGCGCCGCCCGCAGACCGCTGGAATCGGCTGTCCGCCAATTCTCCGGCCCGGATGGGCCGAGCGGCCGCACCGATACAACAGAGTCCTGCCGACGCCGTTCACCCCTGGTCGCTGCCGGCGGGAACTCTGCGGGAATGGTCGGGGGGTGGCCTGTGGGGGGGGGGGGGGGCTCCTTCACCCGTGGGGGGGCCTTCGATGGGGTCTGGCCCACGATCGGGGCCCACCGATCGGCGGGCCGGCCTCTTCCCCCCCCCCCCCCCCCCCGGGCCTACTTTCTGGCGCGGCCGGCCCCTGAAATGAAAATGAAGTGAAAATCGCTTATTGTCACGAGTAGGCTTCAATGAAGTTATTGTGAAAAGCCCCTAGTCGCCACATTCCAGCGCCTGTTTGGGGAGGCTGGTACGGGAATTGAACCGTGCTGCTGGCCTGCCTTGGTCTGCTTTAAAAGCCAGCGATTTAGCCCAGTGTGCTAAACCAGCCCCTGAACGCCAACCCCATGTTGGGTCGGGGCCGGTGTGCGTAAGACGTCCCCCGCGCATACGCAGGTTGGCATGGCCCTGTGGGGGCCAGAATCCATCGTACCCGGGCCCGGTTCGCACCATCGTGAAACGTGACGGCGTTCACGACGGCGCGATCACTTGGGCTCAATATTGGAGAATCGCCCTTGAATCTCTAAATTGTAGGTTCTTGGTTGGGTATACATGGCTCATGTTGTGCTGGCAGTACAGACTGGTCCATCCACACCCAACAGCTGTCAAAATCATCAGCCAAGTTCAATTAGATGTTGAATAAAATCCAATATACTTCAGAGGTCTTGTAAAGTTCTGTCACTCACAATTTTAATTAGTTGAACCACATCTCCAGGCACACTTAAAAATACAATATATTCAAGGTTGCATGATAGCCCATTCTTAGCAGATTGCGTATACTACTTCTGAAGTCAGAATGAGAAAGGGCAAGAACTACCAATGTTAGCAATGCAGGCCTTTTTAAAAGAGGATATCGCCTGTGATTTTGATAAGTAATAACTATTCATTGAAAAATTTGCTGGAATCCCCCATATGTCTCAGGAAACAACAGTTTATTCTGCTCAACCATTGATATTCCTCAGCATCTTGTGAAAACAAATTAGTGTCTGTCCACGGCACATTGTATTGACTATGTCAGGAATCAGTGTTGTGACTTATAATTTCCAAGACATTTATAAAGACAAATACATTAACCTAAGACAGCACCAGCTCGGCCAAGAGTTGTTATTTTCTTAGTAGATTTTGTCACAGGTTTTGCAACTTCCATTTCTCCTTCCTGCTAGCATCTAACATGATGGCACTTTTCCTAGATGTGACGTGATTATTTAAAATAAACTCCTTGTTGTTTTAGATGATACAACCTTCCATCTTTCCTCATTAACAGTCCCATTCAGGTGGGCGCTCTTTGATGCTTTTTTCAGCTCCTGAAGTTGCTGTTGCACTGCGGGGGAGGTGGGGGTTGTACAGTGTGCCAAGAGTCTGCTGGTCTCTCCCAGTCCTCCTAATGATTCACATTCAGATTCATGCCCCACATTTCATTAGTATGATGGTGGAACAGCCTCGGTTTTCCTACTGCCAGACAGTTAGTCCCATGAGCTGCTGACAGGAGATCACAAGGGGGAAATCTATCAGTCCTCAGCTACATTACAAACAAATTAAACAAGGACATTGATTGCTTCCTCTCCTGTGTTAACATAATCGAAGGGGAAGTGTCTTTCCTAAATATCTAATATCTAAAAGGTCAGATTCTGGCCCCCACCAACATCCCCACACATGTATACTTAAAAGTGAAGAGTTCTCTATTATTCCCCCATTCAAATATATTTTTACATGTTGCTTTGTCCTGACATAATTTAACTTCTCGTGACAGTACTATTTCAGATTGAGCCACTGAACACCTTCAGCCTCTCTCAGTTACAGCTCGTTATTCAAATGTTGCAAGAATTTGTCATAGGAATTGAGGAATGAACAGAGAAGGTGGTGCAGTGAGATTGACCTATATTTTTAAACAAAGCAGACAGGTTTATTGGGACTGGAGATGTTTCGCTGTTAGTAAGCCTTCGTGCTCCATATTTAAATCTAATTATTTTACACAAAGACCATAACCATTCTAAACAATGGAAGCAGCATTGTATCGAGCAGTGGTTTTCAACTGGTGTACCGCGAGTGTGCCGCGAAGCGCTCTCTGAACCTCTGCTGTCGGAATGCGAGGTTAGGAGGTCATGGCTGTGCGGACTCTGAGCCCCGACTTTAGAAGGGACACGTGGTATTCGAGGCACCAATTCCTGAATCTCTGCTGGATTGAGGAAGAGTGCCCAACCAGGAGTGAGTGAAATCCATAATAATAATTTTTTCTGACTCTGCGGACTTGGAGGTTCTGGGGGGCGATGGGTATTGGGCGACGGCGATGTCCTGCAGCCAGAAAACATTTTTTGTCCAGCCTTAATAGGATATTTAGAATGCTGACCCTGTTTCCTGCGAGGGTCTGCTGTTCAGCCCATGCCTTTAAATTTGGAACAACAGTGGGCATGTTGAATTCACTGTTGAAGCTCTTTGAAATAATTTGAACAAATCAAATGATTCCAGAACAAACAACCATCTGTTGAACCCTGAAATGAATTCCAAACATGATCAGTGACAGACACTAACTGAGCTGCTTTCTGAGAGTTTAAGTGCCCATTGCCAGACCTCAGGCTCACCCCAGCCCAAATGTGCCAACTGCCTCTGTGGGCATTCCTCCATGTTTCAGAATTTCCACTATTTGTTTCTTGACAATATTTTACTGAAAGCAATGATCGTTCAGCAGTTCCTGTTCTGGTTGGTTCCAGCACTGCAATGTTCAGTTCAAAGGTCCTTTGTTGTTTGATCAAAGCGCTGTGATCCAGCCACATCCAAGTGTTAATAATGGTGAACAAATAAACCACCCACTAAGGGGGAGAGCCCAGCACATGTGTGCAAAAGACAAAGCTGAAGTATTTGCAACCATTTTGATGACCCATCTCGGCCTCTCTCTGAGGAGCCCAACAGTGTGAATGCCAGACTTCAGCTAATTACATGCGCTCCCCTTGATATGAAGAAATAGGTGCTTATGCTAGACACAGCAAAGGTTATGGCCCCCAACATCATTCCAGTTGTAAGACTGAAGGTTTGTATCCAGAGCTGGCCATGCCCCCAGCCATGCTCTTCCAGTACAGCAAATGACATCTGCCTGAAAAAAATGGAAAATTGTGTGCCCACAAAAAGCAGTACAAATCCAATCTGATCAATTACTACCCCACCAGATTACTCTTGAAAAAACATTTTTTTTTAGAGTACCCAATTATTATTTTTTTTTCCAATTAAGGGGCAATTTAGTGTGGCCAATCCACCTAACCTGCCCGTCTTTGGGTTGTGGGGGTGAAACCCACGCAGACACGGGGAGAATGTGCAAACTCCACAAGGCCAATGACCCAGGGCCGGGATTCGAACCCGGGTCCTCAACGCCGCAGTCCCAGTGCCACCCCATCAGATTACTCTTAATCATAGGACCCCTACAGTGCCGAAGGAGGCCATTTGGCCCATCACATCTGCATCGATCCTCCAAAAGAGCACATCTTTGGAGTATGAAAGGAAACTGGAACACCTGGAAGAAACCTATGCAGACATAGGGAGAATGTGCAAACTCCACACAGACGGTCACCCAAGGTCAGAATTGAGCCTGGGTTCCTAGTGCTGTGAGGCAGCAATGCTTAACACTGTGCTACTGTACCGCCCCAGTGATGGAAGATGCCATTGATAGTGCAATCAAGCAGCACTTAATTCGGCAATAGCCTGCTCACTGACAATGAGTTTGGGTTCCACCTGGGTCACTCAGCTCCTGACCTCATTACAATCTTGGCACAAATATGGACAAAGATGTGAGGTGAGAGTGACTGCCATTGACAAGGTAGCATTTGACTGAAGGTTGCATCTAGGAGCCCAAGTTAAATGTATTAGTTGAGGAAAATGATGAGGGAAGCTGTCCACTGGCTGGAGTCATACCTAGAACAAAGTAAGATAGTTGTGGTTGAGGGAGACCAATCGTCTCATCCCCAGAACATCATTGTAGGAATTCCTCACATTAGTCGCCTAGATCCAACCACCTTCAGCTGCTTCATCAATGCGCTTTCCAAGGGCGGCATGGCGATGCAGTGGTTAGCACTGCTGCCTCACGGCGCCAAGGACCAGGGTACAATGCCGGTCACGGGTCACTGTCTGTTTGGAGTTTCCACATTCTCCCTGTATCTGCGTCGGTCTCACACCCACAACTCAAAGATGTACAGGATAGATGGAGTGGCCGTGTTAAATTGCCCCTCAATTTGAATTTTTAAAAAAAATCAATGAGCTTTCCTCCATCGTAAAATCAGAATTGGGATGTTTGCTGATTTGCACAATGTTAAATTCCATTCACAAGTTCTCATATATTGAAGCAGTCTGTGCCCACATGAAATAACCCTTGGACATCATTCAGGTTTGGGCTGAGAAGTGGGAAGTAACATTTGAGCCAACAAGTGCCAGGCAAAGACATATCCAACAAGTGAGAATCTAACAATCTCCTCTTGACTTTCATTGGGATTACTATTGCTGAATTCTGCACCATCAACAGCCCGGGTGTTAGAATTGACCAGGAACTTAACAGCGTCTGCAAATCAGAGGCTAGGTACTCCATGCAGATAATTCATTCCTGACCCCAAAGTCTTCCAGGCATAAGACAGGAATGTGATGAAATATTTTTCATGCCTGGATAAGTGCAGATCCACAACACCCAAGATGCTCAATGTCATCCAATTCAAAGCAATCTGCTTGATTGCACTCCATCCATCACCTTAAGCATTTATTCCCTTTACCATCCAGATGCACTGTGGCTGCCATTTGTACCGTGCAACAAGATGCACTGCAGCAGCTCACCAATGCTCCTATGACAGTACCTTTTAAACCTGTGACTTCTCCCACCTAGAAGGATAAGTGTAGCAGGTAATTGGAAATCTCATCACCACCTGCATGGTTCTGTCCATGTCATGCACCATTTTGACTTGGAAGTGTATCACTGTTCCTTCATTGACGCTGGGTCAAAGTCCCCTAACAACAATGTGGGTGTATCTACATCACATGGACTGCAATGGTTCAAGAGGATGGATCACCACCACCTTATCAGGTGCAGTTAGTGATGGGCAATAAATGCTGGTCTTGCGAGTGCCATCCATTTCCCATAAATTGAATAAAATTAAAAAGTCTAATTCCTGTCATGAATTGATTTGAAAAAATATTTTCAACCGTGCAGAGAGAGAATAAACTCAAACCCTAAGTTTCCATTGTCCGCCTGTGGGAGTCTCTGTTTTGCCGGCGCCTGGGGGTTTCTCGACGGTGTGGGGCTGCCCTACAATGGCAAACCCCATTGACCGGCCGGCGTAACGGAGAAGCCCGCCGGCGGGTCAGGGCAGAAATGTGGCGGGGTGGAGAATCCAGCCCTTTAATTCTCTGCCCACTATTCCAATGAAACTCAACATATGTTTGGGGAACAGAATATTATCTTTTGGTGAGATACTTTCAGCCTTCCTGATTTAACATGAGTTCAACAATTTAAGATCACAATCTCGCCCCACCGGCTTCTGGGTTTAAAGGCAATGGAGATTGGGGCGGGTGTGTTATAACTAATGCTTCTCCCCTCCCACTTCCCACCGTACACCTACCCAGCCACTGACGGGGGATACATTGGGAGACCCAGCCAACATTGGACTCAATGAGACCCTTGAGTAGCCAATTAGCTGCGCGGGCCAGTCGGGTAAGGTGAGGGGTGGGAGGACCTTAATTGCCACCTCCCTGGACCTTGTCACAGGCACCCTGCTTCCCAAGGACCTGCCTCCTCACTGACCTCGTGAACCTATTCAGCCCCACCAACCCCTTACCAGTTCCCCATAATCGCCTATCCCTCAATGGTGCACTTCGGCAGACTTCAGCGAGTCCCCGGACCCTGGAACTATCTGGGTGTGGTGGAACTGCCTGTTGTCCCCGCCATGGCCACCACACACACTGCTCACACTGCAGAGTTGTTGGCCATTCAATTGGGCAGCAGACATCTAAGGTGTTACTTCCCACCAAGAGAGGGATGGAAGTCTCGCCTTAAAGCAATTAACGCGGCTCCCGTGTTAAATTGCTAAGGGATAGCCACTGGGATCGTGGCCAGGTTCGCTCCCAACTTTTTAACCATGTGGGAAGGGAATATGGTATTCCATAGAATTCAGCCCCTCTATTCAATCAAAAAATTTTGGAATTAAGATGGCAAATGGCTAATGAAACAGAACCAATTATGTTTAATTGGCAATCAGATAGAGAAAAATATTGAGCTTGGAAAAAAGAGGAAGCAAATGGAAGTACAGCAGATAACTAACACTGGCACAAGTATCATGGGCCAAATGGTCTCTTTCTTTTCAAACACTTGTATGATTCTATGAAATCTCCCCATGGAATAACCCCCTTCCGAAGTGCGAGAGCAATCTTTGTATATTACAGTGGAACAGGGTTGTGTACAAATGCAGCAATAAAAACAAACAAGAAATGCCAGTAACCTGTGGAGAAATGAAAAAGAAATACAGGAAAGGTTATTCAATCATGTTTTTTCCCTTTCTCTCTCTTTAACTATCTACTTGCCTAGGTTGTCTGCACTGTATGTACTATTATCATGGGAGTACAGTTTATAGTATGTTATTGGTCCGTAATAACCCATGATCAGTGGATCCCAGGAGATATGTGACGATGAGGCATCAACCCCTGGATTGGCCACTCCCAAGCAGATATCTTTCTGATATTGAATTGCTTCACAATTTTCAACCCACGGGTGGCTCGCCACCCGTCCTTGATTACATGAAATTATCCTTCTTCGCTTTCTCGCTTTGGCCTTTCCTTTTCTCTCAGCCTCCAGCCATAACTGCCCTTTAGCGCTCGGCCTTGAATGTCCTTTTGGATTCCAGCCCTTATCCCTCCTCCATCATTCAAGCTCCGTGATCAGGTCTGTATCGAATATTGCTTCTTTGTTTCTGTATGAGGAGGACATTCCATTGCATTAGCTCTAGGCATTCGATTGCGCAATGACATGCATTGCTGCTTGATATCTTCTTGACTTTAGTGTTGATCTATGCAGACTTGGTTAACACATTAGGTATGTCTGTGTGTATTTGTCTGTGTGTTGTGGGGGAGATGAGAGTTTAATGCCTATTCTGCGATCTGGGTCTCGCCATCACTGGATCATGCCCTCGCTGGGCTCATTTAAATACCTGGACACTGGATTCACCTGGTGTCCGGGACCCAATACTCATGCCTGTGAGACCTCATCAGGGAGCCGTTTAGTATTGGTCAAACGTGGACCAGCCGTAACGGCACTTTGGAGGGTCTCACAGACCTGGGTGTTGGGGGACAGGGCAGGCCAGTACCCTGATACACCCTCTAGCATCTGGCCACCCTGGGACTGCCAGCCTGACACCCTAACGGTGCCACCCTACACTGCCAGGGTGTCGGGTGGCACTGCCAGGGGTCAGGCCCGGGAGGGGCATTGCTAATTAGAGGGGGAGGCAGAGGGGGGCGTTGGGCCTCAGCAAGTATGGGGGGGGGGGGGGGGCGGTTAGGGGGTTTGATAAAGTGGGGGTGCCGGGGGGGGAGGGGGGGGTGCTGGTGAACAAAATGGTGTCCCGATCTGCGAACAGCTGTTCCAGCTGGTGAGATCAGTTCAGCAACAGGAAATCTCTCTGAGTGTGGCCTTGGCAGGGAAAAACTCTCCTGGGCCCAAAGAAATGGCAAAGTGCCATTGAATAACAAAGTGTTTCTTGGTGGTGCAGCCACTGAGAAACACCCTGCTAAACACACCCAAAAGTGGGCTTTATCATTTGTCTGCTGAAACTACACCCTTTATGAATATCTGTCATTGACCAGCTTGGTGGCACTGTCACTGCTTGCTTCTGCTCTTAACTATCCAATCATCGTCAGAGAATCTCCAACCATGCTTCTCCCCTCCCACTGCTGCACTGCCATCTTGGTTCCATTCTTCAACCCTTCCACTTTCTCATTGGCATGATGCCCTTTAAATGTATCATCCACAGACATGGGGTCAGCTTCAATATGTAGGCTGACAACACCCAGCTCTACCCTTGCATTATCTTCCTCCCCTTCCTCTGTTCAGTCAAACTGCTGGTCCAATATTCACTTTTGGATGAACCATAATATTAATTCAGGTAAACATTGGGAAGACTAAAAGCATTTTGGGCGCGGTTCTCCGCTCCTGCGTCGGTTGGGAGAATTGCCTGGGTCGCCAAATTTTCCCGCGACGCCAGTCCGACGCCCTCCAATGATTCTCCCAAGCAGCGAGAACGGCCCCGTCAAGTTCCGCGTGGCGCAGGCCGGAGAATCGCCCGAGACACCCAAAATGGCGATTCTCCGGCACCCCTGCTATTCTCATGCCTGAATGGGCCGCAAGGCCAGCCCAAAACGGCGGGTTCCCCCCGGCGCCGTCCACACATGGTCGCTGCCGGCGGGAACAGCGCGGGAACGCTGGGGAGGGGGGGGGGCGGCCTGCGGGGGGGGGGGGGGGGGATCCTGCACCGGGAGGGAGGGGGGGGGGAGAGGGATCCTGCACCGGGGAGGGGGAGGGGGATCCTGCACCGGGGGGGGGGCTCAAATGGGGTGTGGCCCGCGATCGGTGCCCACCGATCGTCGGGCCATCCTCCCTGAAGGAGGACCTCCTTTCTTCCGCAGCCCCGCAAGATCCGTCTGACATCTTGCGGGGCGGACTCGGAGAGTTTAACACTGGCCACCTCCAACACTACCTGGACTTGCTCATTTCCACCTGTACGGCTCCAGTGTGTTGTTCAATCCTCTCTTAACATGCCTCCAATCTTTTATCCTCCGTTAACTCTGCTATCTATATAATTTCCCTCACCAAATTCACGAATCCATTTTCCTCCACCCCCTGGTTGCTGACCCGCTGTGTTGGTCACCTAATGCCTGGGGCACGTTATTGCAACTTTAAAATTCTCATCCTTGTGTTTAACTGACTTCAAAGGCTCAGTACTCTCTATACATTCAACATCTTCCAGGACTACAACAGTCACCCAAACTTTCCATTCCTTTTACACCTACCTTTAATGCAACTCCCTTTCCTTTTGCCTGGACATTGCTGGCTGCACTTTCAGCCCGCTGTATTCTGGAACTTCTTCCCGAAAGTTTTCTTATCCCTTCCCTCTCCTTTAAGACCCTTGTTAAAACATGCCTATTTGGTCACTCTTCCCAATGCCTCAAGGCCAATGTCCTTACACCTCTGACGTGTACTTGGGACATTGGTGTTGCATGTATAAGGGCCTTTCCTGTTGATTCCTTTCATTCCTATTTCTTTTATTTTGTCTTTATTGTTTTTGGTATATGGATCGTACATGGAACCATACCTTTAAGTCGAGCAGAGGAAGCAGGGAACTCTAGTGTCAAAACTGTTAGAAAGCTTTGTATTTTGGGCAGAAGAACTCAGACTTTATGCAAGAGATTGGAGAAGTTAATTTTGATTGGTTGGCTGTTGGCCAATGGATTCGCCGGGACAGTATTCTGCCCGGCAACCATTAGCGATTGGTTCCTATCAGTGGGGTTTTTCGAGAGAACCCAGGAGAAGCCACGGGATCCTCAAGGCAGAAACAGGTCTCTCTCTCTCTGCTGCCTATGGCCTGAAGGCAGAAGCTTCTTAGAATCCATAGAATCCCTACAATGCAGAAGGATGTCATTCAATTCATCGAGTATGCATCGATCCTCCGAAAGAGCACTCTGCACAGGCCCACTCGCCCACTCTATTTCCACAACCCCGCGCATTGAGCAAGGTCAATCTACCTAACCTGCACATCATTGGACTGTGGGAGGAAACTGGAACATCCAGAGGAAACCCACGCGGACGCGGGGAGACAGTGCAATCTCCACACAGACAGCCACCCAAGACCGGAATTGAATCCGGGATTCGATAGCAGTGCTAACCATTGTGCCAGTGTGCCGCCCTCAAGCCTGAAAGAAGAAGCTGTCTCTCTCGAATGCTGGCTGCCTGCTATTTCTGTGAATCTACAGTGAAACTAATTACAATCTGAAAGAAAAGTTAATATCCATCTGAAAGCCCAGATTGAAGACAGAAATTAACTCAAAGACGTCCATCTGAAACAATGGCACGTATCCGTTTACTTTCATCATTATTTTGCACCCCTCTTTCCCCTCTGTGTTAGTTTGTCTGTTTGTGTGTGTGGAAGGTGGGGCAGATTAACAGGACGGGGGGGTCGGTTTAGAGATTAACCAGTTGTATTTGTTGCCTATTTAATTATAGCTACTGTCAAAAACAAAAACTTATTGTGTTTAAATTTACAAACCTGGCAACACTAGTTATTGGCTAGACGAAGGCCTCAGCTATTTAAAAAATAAAAGTTAATTTCAACCGTGTTGTGGTTCCGTGTCAGGTGGGGCTGAAATTGATCGCGCACTGGCCCAGTGTGTTGTAGCCCATGAAAGAATATTTAAAAACCGAGAGAGCACAAATGATGGTGGCAGAACGAATCAGTGGGTAGGTGTTATGGGCCAGGGTTTAGAGAACCCCAAAGTGTATCATGAAGTTCACCTGACCCACAACTTTTAATAGATTGAGGTATGGGGAGCACAAGTGTGGTACAGCAGAAATGAAAAGTATTTTTAAAAACAAAACAATGTTTATTCTATGAATTCAAGTTGACCTTTCTAAAACAAACAGTGACCATCTCAGCAACCAGTAAATCAAATACAACCCCAAAGACTACAACCCTAAGTAACCCTGTATGCTTTCCTTTTAACATCCAAAAGACTTAACAAACCTTCAAACAGGAGCACATTTGGTTTACATTCAAAACTGAGACCTTTTACAATTCTGGGTTCACCAAATGATCCATAGATAGTCTTTGGATGGCAGAGATCAACAGTACAGCTCTACTTCAGATGCAGCTCACTGAAAAACACAGGCACACCCAAGCTTTTTCTCAAACTGAAACTAAAAAGCAGAAGTAGAACTCAGCTCCACCCACACTCTGACATCACTCCAGTAACATGAGCTGCTCCATTTCTTAAAGGTACATTTCTTAAACACCCATTTCTTAAAGGTACTATCACATGACAGTAGGAGGCAAGCAGAGACACAGTTAACATTATTAATTTTTATTTCTGCACAATGCAATGGAAAATGAATGAGTGTTTTGGAAGAAGGCCCAGATGTTAGTGCCAGTGTCATGGTTACCAAGGGATCTTGGTGGATTCTGCGAATGGCTTGCCAGCTTCTCCTACAGAGAGTTGCAGGCTCATTTTTTGTTGCTGATTTTTACCACGCTGAAACATAAGAGGCTAATTTGACACCACTGTGTTAAACAACCTGCAATAAGCAAAGGAACGCAACAAGGGGTAAACATTGAACTGCGATTGAAAGATTTTATGCAGTTTTGCTAGAATTGCTTGGGCAATAATAAGCCTTGAGAAACAATTGACCTAAATGAAAAGTGATTGAAGCACTTCTTGACATATTGCTTCACATCAAGTCATGTCTCAACTTTCAACCTTTCCAAGACCACGACTACTCCAGCACAAAAGCAAGTGCCTGAAGTGGTATTACTTCTGAAAAATTGGAGTTTTCTTTTCCTTTTTTTTGAAGAACATGATGCAGCAATATAATTTGCATTGTAGCAATGGAATTTGTACAATAAATCTATTGCTGCAATGAATATGATATGTGGTTCTTCTGTATTCTCTTGCGTCATAAATTAGGGATGATTCTGTCTTTAAATTTTCAAATCTGATGTCAGTCAGTGATAATTTATAAATTATTTAAAGACCGAGCCACGATGTTTTTCCTTCATAAATTCTGAATCTCTGTCGAGGAACATTCAATCTCCTGTCTCAACTCCCCTTTCTTACTTGTGGATGTGTTAAAATAGGGGATTGTGTGGAGCAGTGTATTGGAACACTGTTTTTTAATTGTGTGCTGTGTGAGATTAAATCAAAGCTGAGATCAGTGGAATGAAAATCTCTCTTGGCTATGAGTCTCAGCAGAAATCAAAATTTAGAAATTTAGGAGGCAATTGGAAATAAAACCATCACTTAGCGTTGTAGTAGGCATTCTTCTAAGTTGAGACTAAAACCAAAGTATTGAACATATAGTTTACCTGGCCTGTGTTTGTATCATACGGCACAATAGGAGACACATGTCACATTTTCTGCGGCTAAGGGAACGTACACAGTACGTACATAGTAGACAGAAAGAATAATTGACAGAGAATTGATGAGCTTGGAAGATTGATGCGGAGATGCCCGCGTCGGACTGGGATGAGCACAGTAAGAAGTCTTACAACATCAGGTTAAAGTCCAACAGGTTTGTTTCAAATCACTAGCTTTCAGAGCACAGCTCCTTCCTCAGGTGAAGGATTCTCCGCCCGATTGCCGATCCCGATTTTGACATTGGGCTACGGAGAATCCCACTCATGGATGTTGAGAGAGGACAGAATTGGGCTCAGTATGCCTCTTGTCAGCAAATCAGTTGTTATCACTGCTGGTTTAGCTCAGTGGGCTCGTCAGCTAGTTTGTGATGCAGAACAAGGCCAGCAGTGTGGGTTCAATTCTCATACCAGCTTACCTGAACAGGTGCCGGAATGTGGCGACTAGGGGCTTTTCACAGTAACTTCATACTTGTGAAAATAAAAGGTTATTATTGTTATAATGTTATCAAAACTCTCCATGAATAATGACCATGATGGATAGCTACCAAAGGAAATATAAAAATATGGAAATTTAGTTCAGTGTGGAGTTCATGCTTTTAGGGAGAAAAAATAAAGGGAGAAGGATAAGTAAAACATATCAGAGGAAGAAAAAAGTGCAATAACCGAATGGTGATTGGTTAATAGGAGTAAAGTCGCCATAATCTCAAATGACTATAGGCTAATTTCCCCTTAGAGGGGGAGAGTTGATTGCTGGTGATTTAACCTGAGGATCACCACACCTCAGGTGAGGAGCATGGTTGAGAAGGCGGGGCCTTCATGAATAACCTCAACCAGCACGGGGAGTGAACCCATGCTGTTGGCCTTGCTCTGTATCACAGGCCAGCTGTCCAGCCAACTGAGCTAAACCCGTCCCCAATAGGAGTAGTAACCTTTTAATCAATAGTGTTGAGAGATGATGCTGGGTGTAGGTATATATGTTGCATTTGACCCTGGGATTCCAGATGATGGGCGAGATCTAACATCTGCACCACGCCTGACTCGGGACGCGACGCGGTCGGTAAATCTCGCAAGATTTATCTGGCTCGTTATGCCTCACTAGATCAAATGGAATCTCACAAGACATCATGATCTGGATCTCGCTCATACCCAAATCTGCATATTAAACTGAGCAGTTAACCTCACTTTAATATACACTCCTCAGAGTTCCCCAAGCCGTGGAATCTAACCCTTGTGCCTTGGAGATCCTGAGCAAGCGCCAGTTCACACTGGTCTCCACCAATGTGAACCAGGCTTATCAGCACTTGCGAGGGGTCTCCCAGGCAATCAGGTAGGGTTGTACCCTGGCACCCCCATTGCCACCCTGGCACTGCTAGCCTGTCTCCCTGACAGTGCTGCCCTGGCATTACTAGGTGGCACTACCAGGCTCAGTGCTAAAATGCCTGGGCGGCATTCTGCCCATGCTGGGGATCAGACCTTGGGGTGCCCTGCCCTTATGAGCTGGAGTGCGGGGTCATGATTACTCCCTTATAGATGTGTTGTGGGGGGGGGGGGGTCCAGAGGCCACAGTAGGAGGTCTAGAGATCAGGGTGCCATTTAGTTAGTACAGGAAATGGGGTTGAATGCGGCCTCGGCAGGGTATTCCTCGCTGAAGCCCGAAATGAAGCAGTCTTGTTCGATAGTGGGGTCGTTCTCAGCGTTGCCTGCACCAGGAAACACCCAGCTCAACATGCTCAACATGGGACTCGGTTTCATTTCCATTAAATTGTGCCGAATATTATTAAAGGGTACCATGTATGTGATGAATAGAAGCGGATCAAAAATTAAGTCTTGGGCATATTGTCAGCTACAGGGTGACAAGAAAATTGAAACGCTATCGTCACTGCATTGGGACAAATAAAGGTTGACTAAAGAGAGCCGATGATGTGGAGGTAAACCATGGTGAGATGTGTACAAAGTGGTAATCAACTGAGTCAAGGGTGACAGCGATTGAGGAAGTAGGGAGGGGAAGGGTCACGAGCACAGAGGACTTGTTGGTAACTTTGCCTGGGGCAGCCTTAGTGCTGTCAGTTGGTTACACGTTGGAGAGAGCAGTTTTAATATTGGTTGTTTGTTGAGGTTTGACACAAAGGGCACAACAATGGCACGGCAGCATGGTTGTGTTGGGTATGGGTCCCCTGTGTTCACTTCAATTGCAACAATTGATAAACAACATAATCAAATTGCTCTATGAATACTAAACTTGCCTTTGCACAGTATTTAGTACGCACAGGGTGGGATTCTCCGGTCCCCTAGCCACGTGTTTCTCGGTGGTGCGGTGTTCGCTGACAGCGGGATTCTTTACTCTTGCCGCTTGTCAATAGGATTTTCCATTGAAGCCCCCCACGCCACTGGAAAACTCATGGGTGGGGTGCGCTGCCAGTGGAAAAGAGAATCCCAATGGCTGGAAAATTCCCTCCACAATGTTCACTTTGTTAAGTTGGGTTGCTTAAAATGTTGCCCCTGCATCCACTCACCCATCGTCAAAAATGTTGAAAATGTCTTTGATTCAGAACTTCTTTTGTTGTCTTTTTAAATATAGAAATGTCCTGTCCATTATTTAGTACTTGTACATTGTTGGTTTAAATTTGCTAGAATTTATTTATGGATATTTCAGTATAGCGACTGCTTGCTTATTGTGATTGATCTGTTGCTGACTACCCTTCTATAGCTACCTACTGCAAGCCATTGAACGTCCTAAGAACCCTTCAGTGAAACTAATTGCCAGCTCATCAGAGAAAAACATCTTTCACCATTTGCCCTCTAAAATTTTCAAAATTTTGAATAGTTCTTATGGATGATCCGAAGCCTCATGGACAACCTGAAATGAAATCCAGTCAATGAAGCTCCAGTTTTCCAAATCTCTGATCATAACTCTACCCTCTCACTCCTGGTATCATGCTATTAAATCTATATTGCACCTTTCTACAACCCTAGCAACCTCTCTACAATAATCGAACCAATTTGATAATGGCATAGTGTAGGTTAGATGGCTTTTGTTTCGGTGCAACATCGTGGGCCGAAGGGCCTGTACTGCGCTGTATCGTTCTATGTTCAATGTCTTGTGCAGTTCATTTAGAATGCTCCATTAACAATTTTGCCATCTATTTCCATTAGCTTTTATATACTGCTTTGCATTTTTACACATTGGACTGGTATTGCGACATACCTATCCTCCCCTTTCCCTTCTATAAGCTGCCTCATAGTTTACCGTACTTGACATTGGCAGCAAATTCTGATGTCCATTGTCAATCACTGAGGCATATAAAGAAGAGGCGAGCCGACACAGGTTTTCGTAGAACACCATGAGCTATATCCGAGAAACATTCATTTACTTGTAAGCACTTTATTCCTGCTCCAGCCATCATTGATTTCAGTAATTACCCCAAACAATAACATCTATAAGCAGGGCTACACTACTGTAATGAGGAAATGGTGATGTACAGTTGTTCTGCTGTGGTGCAAGGAGCGCTTCATTCTTTCCTTTTAACATTGGTCACTCCCAAGTACTAGACACATACTCAGAGGAGAAGCTGTAAAAAGGAAATGCACAACGATGCCCATTAACTGTGCTTAATGCTGTGTTTTGAAAAGATAGTTTGACCATTGCATTGAATCAAGGGCACAGAAACGACACATTCACCTGATTAACAATGTTGTGTTAATGTTCCACATGAGCCATCTTCCAACCTCCAAAACAGAAATGCCGAGAAACTGCTTCGAGAAAGCTGACATGGCCCCAGAAAGGCTGACAATCAAACAACGGATAATCAACATTTCATCAATGTAGTATAGACTGGATTTCAATATTTGCATTGGCATCTGGGGTTTGGAAGTCAGCTTGTTTGTTTGGCAAAAACTGAAGCCTCATATGTGGGCTGAAATGAAGTAGTTACAATACAAGTGCAGCGAATTAAGCAGTAAGCATACCCAATATCATATAGGAAAAGACACAACACTGGAATTGAGTCACAGATTTGATCATAACTGAAAACTATTTAATGTGCTTCCACACAAAATGACCTTTGGGGTATTCTGGAGTGCCTCAGCGCAATTTGCTGGTGACATTAAAAATGTGGATCTTCATGAGCAGATGTTGGCCCATGAAGACACCACAGAAATACTGCATGAAATGCCGACAGTTGGTATGTATTTAGTTGAGTATTATAGTCAACTTTTATGTCGGTGCAGGGTGTTACAGCACAATTTGTGGCACTGCTGTTAGATTTTACTTTTAGCTTTTATTGCAGTTTTATGGTATTGCTGCAATGTACTGATGTTTTATTCCACTGTAATAGGATTTAAACGTGTGGTCTTACAACATTGCTGTTGGATTTTTAGAACTATTTCTTTGGGAAAAAATAATGGGTTCTTTTATATTGCTGTTTTATGACATTGTTGTTGGATTTGTTGTGTAGTTTGTAGCACTGCAGTGTGATTTTATAGTAGTATTATTGCCCTCCTATTTGGACCTAACTATAATGTTTGAAGGAATTCATGGCCACTTTAATATTGCACTGCAGTTAGTTTTTGTTTTGAAGTTCAGTTTTGTGGAATTCTACACATTTCATTACTACAATTGGATCCCCACTACTTTCAATTGCAGTACCTATATCACTTTGGATAGTCTTCAAGCAAGTTGAAATTTTCAGAAAAATAACACAATAAAGGCAACCAGCCGTCACTTCTGCGAATAAAAAACATGCTCTTCGCGAGCATGCGTTTACAGCTCTCAAAGCCCCCATGCACATGCATGGACGTCATGAATGCAAATGGATGACACTCTGGGGTGAGTGAATCTTTGCCTGATATGCTGGAGGCAACTAAAAATATTATTTTCCTATGTCTGCATGGGTCTCACCCCCACAACCCAAAGATGTTCATGGTAGGTGGAATGGCCACGTTAAATTGTCCCTTAATTGGAAAAATATATATATATAATTTCATCCATGCACTGACACATTGATGACATTGACAAAATGCTGACTGATCCACCTTGCTAACAGGTTGTTGGCAACCGCACAAAATGTGTGATTCGTAGCAGAGGTCCAATTTTCTGCTTAAGTTAAATCTGATTGCCATATGGTTTAAAAACTACTTCATTCAAAATCAGTTACTTACAGGGAATAAAATATTGACAACTCGGCTTAACTTGAAGCTTCTTCATATGGGCTGAGGAAAGGAGGGCCTGGCAACCTTGTGATCACTTCAGTTCGAGATGCAAGTCCCAACTCCTATCGTACTGCACTTGGATGTAAAACACTCGCCCAGTTCTCCCTTTTTCTGTCCTTTTGATCTCAGTTCAAGTCAGGCAGGGTATAGGGTTAAATCAATGCACAGGAAAGAAACTGAGCTAAATTAATCTCAGAATGACAAAACTGAGTCCAGTTAAGAAGCAGAATACCACAACCCAATTTAATAATTGGAAATATTTAAAAAAAGAACAAATGAGAACTACTTTGATTTAAAGCTTAATTTTATAATAGCTTTCTAAACCACAGGAGCATGTGTGTTGTGAGTATGGAGGGTGGCTGTGATAATGCCCCTCATCACACTTGGCATTCCCTGAAAAGCTAAAATTAATCAAGAGATTGGCTGGGGGCCTAAGATGTTGAAGTTATCAGTAGGGCAGATGGACACCTAATTGAATGATAGAATAGTTAGAGCACAGAAGTAGGTCACTAAGCTTGCTGTGACCATGCTGACTCTCTGCAACCTAATCCCATTCCCTTTTGAACGTCATGTATTACCCTGCCTCCACCACACTCTCAGGCAATACATTTCAGATCCTAACCACATGCTCCAGATGAAGGTTTTCCCTCAATTGGCCATTAGTTGTTTTGCCATTCACCTTAAATCGATGACCTCTAGTTCCTGACCCTTCTGCCAATGGGAACAATTTCTCTATCCAGTCTGTCTTAGCCCCTCATGGTTTTGAACACGTTTATTAATTTGCATCTCCAGCTTCTCCTCTGTGAGGAGAATAGCACCAGCTTCTTCAGTCGAGCCACATAACTGAAGTCCCTCCTCCTTCGAACCATTCTTATCAATCTACTGTGAATCGTATCAAAAATCTTTTCTTGAAGTGGGGCAACCAAATTGGACACATACTCCAGTTAAGGACAAAGTAGTGCTTTATAAAAGTTCAGCATAACTGCCTCACTTTTGTACTCTATGCCTCTATTTATAAAGCCTGGAATCCTATATGTCTTTTTCAACACTTTCTCAGGCTGCCCTGCCACCTTCAATGATTTATGAACATATACCCTCAGGTCTCTGTTCCTGCACCTCTTTTAGTAATGTATCCTTTCCTTCATATTGCCACTCCTTGCTCTTCCTACGAAAATGTATCACTTCGTACTTCTCTGCATTGAGTTTCATCTGGCACCTGTCCACCCATTCCATCAGTCTTTTTATGTCCTTTTGTAATGTATCACTATCCACCTCACAGTTCACAATAACTCTCAGGTTTTCTGTCATAGAATCATAGAAAGAGGCCTTTTGGCCCATTGAGTTTGCATCCGCCCTTTGAAAGACCACCCTATGTAGGCCCTATCCCCTTCCCTGGGACCTCGTCCTAAGAGACAATTTAGCATGTCCAATTCACCTAACTTGTACATCTTTGGACTGTGGGAGGAAACCGGAGAACCTGGAGGAAACCCATGCAGACACGGGGAGAAAGTGCAAACTCCACACAGGCACCCAAGGTGGGAATCAAACCCGGGACCCTGGCGCTGTGAGGCAGCAGTGCTAACCACTGCACAGCCGTCCTGCCTGTGTCAGCTGCACATTGTAAAATTATGTCCACTACACTCAAGCCTAGATCATGAATATCAAGAAAATCAGTGGCATGAAAACGGAACCTGAGGAAACCTTACTTTATACCTTTGTCCAGGCTGAAGAAACAGCCACTCGCCATCACTCTTAGTTCCCTGTCACACAGGCAACTTCACATCCAAGCTGCCCACTGTCCCTTTTATTCCATGGGCTTCAACTTTGCTGGCAGCCCTCTTATGTGTCATTTTATCTTTGGAGTTCATGTACATCACCACATCAACTGCATTACCTTCATCAACATTCTCTGTTACCTCATCAAAAAACTGAATCAATTTAATTAAATACAGTTTGCCCGTAACAAATCCATGTTGGCTTTCCTTTAATAATCTACATTTGCCTAGTTGATTGTTAATTTTATCCCAGTTCACTGTTTCCAATACCTCTCCTAGCAACAGGTTTAAACGGACTGGCCCATGGTTGCTAGGTTTAACCCTACACCCCCTTTTTATTATTCATTTCCAGGAAGTGGGCATCATTGGCTGTGGTAGTCACCACTAGCAGTATTATATGTATTACGGTAAGACACGTATAATAGAGGAACATGGATAAATCCCTGCCTGCTGACTCCGCCCAGTAGGCGGCATATAAATGTGTGTGCTCTCCGGTGCTGCAGCCATTCTGGGAGCAGCTACAGGAGGCACAACATCTTTGCTCAATAAATTGATGCACTATCAATTACTACAAAGACGAGAGTAGTGGAATAATCGAGGCTTTATTGAGCAAAGATGTTGTGCCTCCTGTAGCTACCACCCGAATGGCTGCAGCACCGGAGAGCACACACATTTATACACCGCCTACTGGGCGGAGCCAGCAGGCAGGGATTTACCCATGTACCTCTATTATACGCATCTTACCGTAATACATATAATACTGCTAGTGGTGACTACCACATTGGCTCGGCCAACATTTATTGCCCATCCCTAGTTCCCCTTGAAAGTGTGGTGGTGAGCTGCCTTCTTGAACCGCTGCGGTCCCTGAGCTGTAGGTGCAACCACAGCACTGAGGGAGGGAGTTCCAGGATTTTGACCCAGCGACAGTGAAGGAACGGCGATATATTTCCATGTCAGGATGATGAGTGACTTGGAGGGGAACCTCCAGGTGGTGGTGTTCCCACGTATCTGCTGATCTTGTCCTTCTAGATGATAGTGGTCATAGGTTTGGAAGGTGCTGCCTGAGGTACCTTGGTGATTTCCTGCAGTGCTTCTTGTAGACGGTACACACGGCTGCTTCTGTGTGTCAGCGGTGGAGGGATTGAATGTTTCTGAAAAGGATTGCAATCAAGTGGGTTTCTTTTTCCTGGATGGTGTCAAGCTTCTTGAGTGTCGTTGGAGCTGCACTCAATCAGGCAAGAGGAGAATATTCCATTACACTTTTGACTTGTACCTTGTAGATGATGGACAGGCTTTGGGGAGTCAGGAGGTGAGTAGCCATAGTATTGATATGGCTGGTCCAGATCAGTTTCTGGTCAATATTCTGGTCAGTTTCTGATCAGTTCTGCAGTTCTATGATATCACCCTTGCCTCAAGGAGGATTGGAAGATTATAGTCAGTACCTCTGTAATGAACACACTTCCCCTCAGGATCCTCAGGTACATTTCACTTGGTCCTGGTGACTTATCAACTTTAAGTGCACAACCGGGCTTTCTAATACCACCTCTTTATCAATTTGTAGCCCATCCAGTAGCGCAACCATCTCTGCTTTCAGTGTGACCATTTAGAAACATGCTATCCCCATTTCACTTGTGCAAAATGTGACCAGTGAGCAACTATGTATTTGAACTATTTAAGACCATAAGATGTAGGAGCAGAATTAGGCCATTCGGCCTATCGAGTCTGCCCCCCTCCATTCGATGATGGCTGATATGTTCCTCATCCTTATTCTCCTGCCTTTCAGCATAACCCTTAATCCCCTTATTACTCAAGAACAACAGATTTGTGCTTGAGGTGCTGTTACCTACAGGGCTACAGACCAACAGTTGGAAGGTGGAATTAGATAGAATAGTTCTTTGTTGGAACATAAGAACATATGAAGTATGAGCAGGAGTAGGCAATTTAGCCTCTCGAGCCTGCGCCATCATTAAATATGTTCATGGTGGATCTCATCATGGCTTCAAATCCACCAACCTGTCCGTTCTCCATAACCCTTCAACCCATTACCAATTAAAAAATCTGCCCAACTCCTCCTTAAATTTACTCACTGTCCCAGCATCCACCACATCCTGGGATAGCGACTCACAACTGTTTGGGAGAAGTAGTTTCTGCTGAACTTTGTTTTAAATTTGCTCCCCCTCATCCTTAGACCATGACGAAAGCTAACATTGTCTGATTGCAAAGCTTCTGTTTGAACAACCCAAACTTTGCACACATCTGACATGTTTCTTTTACTGCATTCAGCAAAAAGTAACAGCCAAAGACCCAAAGGCCTATTCACTCTTTACTATTTGTGATTGAGAAGAACCTGAGTTGTCGGAACCATGGGCTGAATTCTCCTATTCTGTGGCTATGTCCCCACGCTGGAGTGGGAACGGTGGCGTTTTACGCTAGAAAAACTGGCGCAAAACGGGCACTGATTGCCTGTTTTGCTGTGGGCTAGTAGGAAGGCAGCGTAGAGCACCCGCCTCTCGTTGCCAATATGCCCTGGAGAATTACCAGGTCTGTGGCCGTGCATGCACACGGCGGCGGCCACACGCGGAACCGGCCCACAAAATAGTCCCCTTCTTTGGCCGGTTTGTGCGCCCCAGACCACCCCCCCCCCCCCCACCCACAGTGCTCCCAGCCCTGAATAATGTCCCCCATTGCCCGCGGATCGGCCCTCCCCCGACTGTGGCGGCGCTGGACTGAATCCGCAGCCACCACGCCGAGTTCCCAATGGATGAGACCATGAGAGACCCAGGCAATGTCCTGAGGCTGTCCTAGAGTACGCCGCTTTGGAGGGGGCACAGCATCGTGAAAGCTGCGCCGCCCCTTATTTCGTCGGAAACTTGGATTGTCCGGCCGATTGCCGAACGGGATTTTGCCGTCGCCGACCGGAGAATCCAGCTCCATGTATCTGAAAGTCTACATTAGCTGCTGAGCTGGTGTGATTGATGATTTCAGTTCAGAAACAGCAAGTTTAATGCCTTGACAGTCTCACTGAAAATATTACTATTTTCAACTTATTTTTACGTGGCTCCTTAGCCAGAAAAATAATTCCAAGCTGCTAATTTGATTTTTCATTGAATTGATGATTCTGCTCTTGCTGTGGTTGCTTTTCTTCTGATTACTCCCTTGTTGTTTCTCTTGGTTTTCATCACATGTTTAAACACTTTATGATTGAAAGCATTTCCTATGATAATGGAAGAATGACAGCTTCCTGTGATCTGTGGTGCTTAGCTGCAGACTGGAAATGCAAGGTGGGAACAGGAAGTGTCATGTAGGACATTGAGAAATTGGCTCCCATCCATCCAATTCCTCCAGTTTATACATAGCTCAACTGTTTAATGTACAATGAATCATGAAGGGTCGCTTATTGGTACTTATCCCACCCTCATTATGGCCATATTTTACATATTAATCAGGCTGATTGAATACCAGATTTGAATAATGGTGAACAGAAGGTCTTCATTCCCGCAAGGACTTTGGTCTATTTGTTTGCTCTGCCTTATTCATTAAATAAACCTTGCCACTTGAGGAATAACCAGAAAGACATTATAAAGAAAATAAATGCTGGAAATTTGATATTGGAATGTGATAGGAATGAGAGCGTGGGACTTCTGATGAAAGATCGAATCCAAAACATTTTCTCTCACAGACGCTGGTCAAATTGTTGTGGATTTCTCACATTTTTTAATACCCCAACCGCACTTTGGGGTATTTCAAAGCCACATGGCCTGTAGCGGTTTAAGAAAGTGGTTCACAACCATCTTCTCAGGACAATTAGGGATGGGCAATAAATGCTGGCCTTACCAGTGACCCTACTGCCCCAAAGCAAAGAGAAAAAAAAATCCCTGCTTAGTGCACCAGTATAGTTGGGTAGTGGGTGCCTGGAACTCGCTGCCGGAGGAGGTGGTGGAAGAAGGGACGATAGTGACATTTAAGGGGCATCTTGACAAATACATGAATAGGTTGGGAATAGAGAGATACGGACCCCGGAAGTGTGGAAGATTTTAGTTTAGACGGGCAGCATGGTTGGCGCAGGCTTGGAGGGCCGAAGGGCCTGTACCTGTGCTGTACTTTTCTTTGCTCTTTGTTCCTTGTATACATTACAATCATGTACACCATGCCAAACTACAGGTCAGTGTTGAAGAGGGCACCTTTGGGGGGTGGCCTTAGGAGACACCTATACGACCTGTGACCCTAAGTTCACAGTGAGCTGTTAGCAGCATGTGCAGCTGCATGGCTGCCTTGCCGGCTGCGGTAATTGTTTTGTGCCCATCCACCTGACCCCACAGCCCACCTCCCAGCCCTGGCAGAAGGACCCGGCCAGCAGCACAACTGTCAGCAAACATATGACGATGTTGGACATTGTCCATACGCCCCCTCTCCCTCAGCAGCCACGACGCCGGTTTCACAATTTTTAAAAGCACGAGTGAACCGCACCGCCGGGAACTCGGCTCATCGGAGGTGGAGCATTGCGGAGGCCCCGGAGAAAACAGGATTGGGCCTGTATACAAGTACATGCGTTCTGGGCTGCATTGATGCCGCTGTCGAGGTAACGAAGAATTGCGATTTTGGCATCAGAACCTATTCTGCGCCCAATCACGTTTCACGATTTCAGCATCAGCCAATGGAGAATCCCGCCCCATGTGTTTTTTAAAAATATTCACATTTGCTGTTTCCCTCTCCTGTATTCTCACTGTGACCAAAGCCTCTGGAAAAGATCAGCAAGGCTGGTGCAACTTTGACAGTTTTAAAAAAATGATTAATTTCCAAGCAGGAAAAAATGTTAAAATGAATTTTGCGTTCGTCAACGAGATTACAGGCCCCAAAAATTGGCTGATGTTAAAGAGAAACAACATTAAATGAGGACTTACTGTGGCAAGCAGTGATTTTTCTATACACTCCAGATACTGTTTGCAAATATTTAAAGGGCAGGACATTTAAAAACTTTAACAGCTTGACAGTTGCCTTGAACAGTTCATTTTGACACTTTTGACAGTTACAATTAACTTGGTAGCTAATGCGCTTATGCACTTTTGCACACATTCATACCTAACTTTAACAATTTCCAGGGGCATCTGACCTTCCTAAAGTGTGCCTGACCTCCCCCAAAGATGTCCCAGGACCATATCGAAAGAGACTCCCTTCCCTTCCTTTCCCAAAGGGCCCCACGAAGTTCACAGCTGCTCCTATAAGGTTTAGCCTGTGAACATCGTGCTACATATTCTGGAGTCACCAAAATTAGACATCAGTGGAGGCAGCTGTTGATTTATATGGGCAGCTGCCTCCCTAAAATGTGATCTACCCCCCACTCCCCCCTCCGCGAAAATTGTAGGAGCCATGTTCATTGGCAGAACAGCTGATTTCCACCTCTTCCACCATTTTCACAACTTTGGAGAGGCTCTCCGTTGTTTTGAAAATCCAAGCCTTTGTTTTTATCATCCCTCTTCTTTGGCCATTTCTCCCTCGAAGTCCAGTCGTCCTGCGTCACCAAATAAATTAAGACCATGGCACTTGAGACGAAGTCTAGCACCATTATAAAATATTGTATCACAATTAACATGCTGACAACCAGTGAAAGTTAGAACCATGACTAAAAATAGGATCAATCTTTATTTACCAACACAAAATGGAAATAAGATATACATTTCATTAAAAAAGCACAGGAATAAATTTAATCTTGGAGTTGAAATGATGATGTTTGATGAGGTAATATCTTGACTGAGCAGCTCATATTTGCGTAGAAGAGGGTGTTGCAACTCATGAGGCAAGCAAGCAAGAAGCAGCCCTGATGTAAGCATCTTTTAGGACCCTTGACTCTGAATTGCTACCCACTGGTCACAAATAAATTGTGAAACTGCTTGAAATACAGCATATAAACCTCCTTCAGAAATTTTACCATTTCTAGGGGATTTTCTGAATGGCTTCTTGCAGAAATGTTGCTGGGCAGGGAGTAAAATGCTTGTTGTTTTGATGGAACAGTCAATGCCTTACTAGATGGATAAACCTGACTTTTCAGACTGTGGAAAACAAATAAAAGATAAGTGATGTTCAGGCTAATTCAGGAGAAACATTATTAATATTCAATTAACTTTATCCCTGTGGTGAAGGTTGGGATGTTGCAGACAAACAACCATGGCGTAGATATCAACCACTGGCATCGGGTTAGACTAGGATGAGGCCACAGCATTCTCAACAGCACAGGTCACTGAGCACGACCACCATTTTTATTCAATGCATTATTTCCACTGCATAGTCGATATGAGATATTCGTACTGTTTGACCAGGAATTTACAGTTCATTTATTCTGCGTAATGCAGGTACAATATTCTGAAAATGATGTTAGAAGTAACTTGCCTCTGCATCATTCCTTAACCCAAACAATAGGGTGGATTAATCCAACTTGCAGAAATTGGATCACTTTTGAGTGCTTGAATTCGATTTTGGAACATGGGAGCCTGAGCCGGCCATTTGGCCCTTTGAGCCCGCTCCACCATTCAACAAGATCATGGTTGATCTAGTTGTGGTCCCAACTCCACTTTCCTGTCTGCACCCCTATAACCCTTGACTCTCTTGTCTGCATAAATATGTCTAACTCGGCCTTGAGTAAATTCAATGACCCAGCACCTCAATTGCTTTCTGAGAAGAGAATGCCACATGCCAGCAATCCTCTGAGAGAAAAAGATTCTCCTCACATCCATCTTAAAAGGGAGCCTCTTACTTTTAAACTGCATTCCATAGCTCTAATATTCACTTATCCACTGTGAATGTTGTCCTCCGCAAGTGAAACATCCCCCCCCAATTTCTACCCAATCAAGTCCCCTCAGCATCTTATATGTTTCAATAAGATTCTTCTAAACTCCAACGGGTATAGGCCCAAACTTTTCAACCTTTCTTCATTAGAAAAGCCCTTCATCCCAGGAATAGGTCAAATGAACCTTCTCTGAACCGCTTCTAACTGCAATTATGATCAAACTGGGCCTGCATACTAACCTTTTGTGATTGATGTACCAGGACGCCCAGATCCCCCCCCCCCTCCCCCCGGTCTCCTGTGGAGTTCATTTAGATATTATGCTGCTTTTCTATTCTTCCTGCCAAATTTTAGAAGTTCACATTTTCCCACAGTACACTCTGCCATTTTTCCCCACACACTTAACCTGTCTACCTTTATAGACTAATGCTAGGCCTGCATTTCGCTGGAGACGACCCTGGGCTTGCACTTGGTAAGATATAGGGCCCGTTTGGTGAAAGATTACACCAGGAACCCATTGGGCACCACCAGCAAAATTCCGAACGAACACTGGGTCACAGGCGCAAACTGCCGAATCGGCCGATGCCGAGAAAATCCCTGTCCCTGCCGTTCTTGTGTGCGGCGTACTTTTGCGCCAATGTCCGGGAAAACCATACTAAGGCGGGTGCGAAGGCTCCGGCCCATTAGGAGTTCTGCGGGAGCTACCCCAGTCACTGCATGGGGGGTGGTCCTGTACGTAAACAAAAAGCGAGCCAGTCTCGTGTCCATTGATCCAGAAGATTGCTTCTTTAGGCCTCTTTTGAATGTCTGCATTGCGCGCTCTGCCAACCCATTTGAAGCCGGGTGGTAAGGGGCAGTGCGGTTATGGCGGATGCCGTTCATCTTCGTGAACATCGCAAACTCCTCACTCGCGAATGGAGTGCCGTTATCCGTGACCATAACCTCGGGGAGGCCATGCGTACTAAACGATAAACGCATCTTTTCAATTGTTGCGCAGGACGTTGTCCCCTGCATCTTATGCACCTCTAGCCATTTGGACTGGGCGTCAATTAGTAGAAGGAACATGGATCCTTGAAAAGGGCCTGCGAAATCTGCATGCAAGCGTGCCCAAGGCCGCCCTGGCCATTCCCAGTGATGTAGGTGCGTGGCCGGCGGAAGCTTCTGGTGCTCCTGGCAAATCGAGCAGTTTTGGGCCACCTTCTCAATGTCGGTGTCGAGGCCTGGCCACCAGACATAACTCCGGGCCAACATTTTCATTTTGGTCACGCCTGGATGCCCATTGTGCAAGTCTGTTAGTATCAGCTCCTGGCCTTTTTCCGGGACAATCACACGCGTTCCCCACAAGAGGATGCCGTCTTCCACGCTGAATTCTGACAGCTTGGAGGAAAATGCCCGCAACTCACCTGGGAGCTGTCTATGCTGCCCACCATACAGGACTATGTGCCGAACATTTGACAGGACTGGCTCCGTCTGGGTCCACTCATGGATCTGTGATGCCGTGACAGGCAAGTTGTCCATAAAATTTAGGGTTGCAACCACCTCACCGGTCGTGGGGGTCGACATGGGGCCGGTCGATAAAGGCAATCGGCTCAGTGCGACGGCATTTGCTATCTGCGTACCTGGTTTGTGCTCCAGAGAATACTCGTATGCAGCAAGCAACAAAGCCCAGCGCTGGATCCGTGCAGAAGCAATGGGCGGTATTGGCTTATCCTCTCTGAAAAGTCCCAGCAGAGGCTTATGATCAGTCACGATAGTGAAATGGCGGCCGTACACGTACTGATGGAAGCGTTTCACCGCAAAAACCACTGCCAGGCCCTCCTTCTCGATCTGCGCGTACCTTTTCTCCGCTGCAGTCAATGTGCGGGAGGCGTAAGCTATCGGTCGTTCGGCCCCGTTCTCCATCTTGTGGGACAGGACGGCCCCAATACCATACGGGGATGCATCACATGTGACGAGCAAAGGCTTTCCAGGATCATAGTGGGTTAGTAACCAAGACGACGACAATTGTTGCTTTACCCGCCGGAAAGCGGTTTCTTGCGGCTGACCCCAAACCCAGGTGCGGTTTTTCTTTAGCAGAAGGTGCAAAGGGGCCAGCGTAGTTGCCAGATTGGGGAGGAACTTCCCGTAATAGTTTACGAGACCGAGAAAAGAACGAAGATGCGAAGTGTCAGTCGGGGCGGCGGCATGTTGAATTGCACGCACCTTCTCTGCGACGGGGTGCAGACCTTCGCGGTCCACCCGATAACCTAGGTAGACTACTTCCTTTGCCTGAAATACGCACTTTGTGCGACGTAAACGGACTCCAGCCTCCGAAAGGCGTCTAAGGACAGCCTCCAGATTTTTAAAATGTTCCTGCTCCGACGTCCCTGTAATCAAAACGTCATCTAGGTAGACAGCCACACGCGGTAAACCTCTCAAAATGCCCTCCATAACACGTTGAAAAATTGCGCAGGCAGAGGATACTCCAAAGGGCAACCGTGTATATTCATACAGGCCCCGGTGTGTATTAATCGTTACATATGGTCGGGTGGCAGGGTCCAGCTCCAACTGCAGGTAGGCGTGACTCATATCTAATTTTGTGAACGAGAGTCCAGCTGCAAGTTTCGCGTAGAGATCCTCTATGTGAGGCATTGGATATCGGTCGAGTCGGGAAACCGTATTCACTGTAAGTTTATAGTCACCACACAAGCGAACTGTGGCATCTGGCTTCATTACAGGTACAATTGGTGCTGCCCAGTCAGCAAAACGGACGGGCCTGATAATATCCAAAATCTCCAAACGAGTGACCTCCCCTTCTACCTTCTCGAGCAAGGCGTAGGGCACTGGGCGCGCCCGGAAATAGCGCGGCGTGGTTCCTGGTTCAACTTGGATACGGGCTACGGCACCTTTTATTTTCCCCAAACCAGGCTGGAATACATCTGGGTATCGTCCTAGCACCTCAGTCAACCCCTCAGAAACTGTTTGGAGGATGTGCTGCCATTGCAACCGCAAATGGCGCAACCAGTCCCGACCCAACAGGCTGGGCCCATGGCCGCGCACCACGATAAGTGGGAAACGCCCCTCCTGGCGTCCATAGACAACGGGTCATTGTAGTTCCTGCAATGTCCAGTGGTTCCCCCATGTAGGTGGCCAACCTGGCCTGTGAGTCGGTTAATGTAAGGGTCTGTATACCCTGCTTGATGCGGTCGAATGTCCTCTGGGTGATCACGGAGACCGCTGCACCAGTATCCAACTCCATCTCAAGCGGGTGGCCATTAACCCGTACTGTCACCTTAATGGGGGCCACACGGGGAGCTGCCACACAATGCAGCTGCAGGCAGTCGTCCTCCGTCTCCACGTCCTCAGGAGTAGTCGCCGCAGGTTGATCCACATGGAAGGTACGGCCTCTGGGCTGGTCCCAGTTACGGCCCCTGGGCTGGTCCCAGTTTTGGTCGGAACGACGGCGCCTCTGGCGCCCCCGGGACCGCCGTCCGCGATGGGGTCGGCGCCTACAAGTCTGACACGGACATGGCTCCTCATCCATTGGCTCTGGAGAAGGCTCCATTCGGGGAGGAATGTCCGACGGCCACTGGCGTCGGTCTGGACGTTGCCTCGCCCAAGGTACCGCAGGAGTGCGGGGGGATGTTTTCGGACGGAAGGGGTTGCGCCCCAAGGCATGCACTTCCATTCCCTGTAGCTCCTGTACTCCTCGCTCTGCGCTCTCTCGGGACAATACTATTTGAATGGCCTGTTGAAAAGTCAATGTTGGCTCCGCTAACAACTTTCTCTGGGTGGCCGCATTGTTAATACCGCAAACCAAACGGTCACGTAACATTTCTGACAAGGTCTCACCATAGTCACAGTACTCCGCAATCCTGCGTAGCCAGGATAGAAAATCGTCAAGGGATTCTCCAGGGGTCCTCTCAGCGGTATTAAACCAGTAACGCTGGACTATCGTGGACGGGGTTGGGTTAAAATGTTGCCCCACTATATTCACCAGTTCATCAAACGTTTTGGTGTCCGGCACAGCTGGGTACGTAAGGATCCTAATCACCCCAAACGTATGCGGGCCGCAGGCGGTGAGCAATATGACCACCTGGCGCTCGTTTTCGGTGATATTGTTTGCCCGGAAATAGTAACGCATCCGTTGTGTGTACTGGTTCCAGCTTTCCAGCGCAGCATCAAAAACATCCAAACGTCCGTACAGAGGCATGGTGTAATAGAAAACAACTTCCACCTGTATCCAACAAAAATCCAGGGAGGTGGCTTCAGCAGTGTAGACAGCTATTCACTTTAACCCTCGTCACCAGTTTTGTAAGGGTCACGAAGAATCCAGCACGAGTTTTAAGGATACAAATTAATAACATTTGTTTACTATAACATATATACATAACTAGCAGTAACTTCCCTTGCTACATACTCTTTCCTCCTCGTTCCTGAACTGGCCAGCTTTATTTATACTAGGAGTTTACTAGTGGTTTCTCCGCCCCCCTCATTGGGGAAGCTCATACTCCCACAGGATTGTGGGATAGTCATTAGTCCCCAGCCAATGGTAAGTAGGCAGGTTATAACAGAAGTGATATGAGAAAGACTGGCTGTACGTAAATGTTGATGAGTCAGCAGGACATATTGGATACATCCGAAGATACTCTGGCAAGTACGATGGAAATTTGACAGGCACTTGCCATTATCTTCCAGTGCTGCGTTAATACAGGTGTGGTGCGAGAAGGCTGAGCAGGAAGATGATGCAACATATCTGCCAGATCATGGCACACCCTTCATTGCAGGGTAGGGGGGAGGACACCCACTCCCGGTGGCCATCAAGGAAGTGGTCACCCTGAACATCTGCGCCATTTGGTCCTTCCATGTTCCAAATGGGGACTTGTCTGGAATCTCACCGAGCTCGGTGCACAGGTGCATCTGTGCCATCACGGAGGCTCTGTATACCCAGATGGCTCAATACATCCATTTCAACGTGGACTGAGCCCACCAGAATGCCCAGACAGCAGGATTCGTCGCCATCAACAGGATGCCTCAACCCTATCCCCTTAACCCAGTAACCCCACCTCACCTTCTTGGACACTAAGGGCAATTAATCATGGCCAATCCACCTAACCTGCACATCTTTGGACTGTGGGAGGAAACCGGTGCACCCGGAGGAAACCCACGCACACACGGGGAGAACAACACGGGGAGGTCATTGGCTGTAAAGTGCTTTGCTGTCCCATAAAAATATGAAAAGTGCTGGAATGCTGCAAGTGTTTTATTCAAATTTCTCTATAATATGCTTGTTTTCTACACTGCCTTTCTTCTAACCAGGCTACCAGGTCACATGCCGGCTACGGTAGTATAGTGGTTAGCACAATTGCTTCACAGCTCCAGGGTCCCAGGTTCAATTCCCGGCTTGGGTCACTGTCTGTGCGTAGTCAGCACATTCTCCCCGTGTCTGCGTGGGTTTCCTCCAGGTGCTCCGGTTTCCTCCCACAGTCTAAAGATGTGTAGGTTGGGTGGATTGGCTATGCTAAATTGCCCTTAGTGTCCAAATAAAAAGCTTAGGTGGGGTTACTGGGTTAGGTTGGAAGTGTGGGCTTAAGTGAGGTGCTCTTTCCAAGGACCGGTGCAGACTCGATGGGCCAAATGGCCTCCTTCTGCACTGTAAATTCTATGATTCTACAGGGGTACAAGGGCTTTAACCTTCAGACATGAAACCAGCCAAGTGCAAAGTAAGCCAAAACCAAGAGTCATTCTGCCACCTGAACCATCTGAGCAGACAGTATTCGCACACAGTCCTCTGTTACTGACCACTTTCGGGGGGTATGCATTTGTGCACGAGCTGTGTGATCACTTGTGCCATTAGCTGCCACAGCACTTAAAGCATAGCTCTTCCAAGAGTGACCAACATGAATCATGCTTGTTATTTCACAATACAAGAACAGTCCCACAGTCCGTATCCCCACCATCCATACCACTACACACGTCGTATTACTTTACTTTAGTCCAGCATCACATTTCTTTTCCACACTATTAATACTATCATCTCACTTGAGAAGCATTAGAACATTAAAGAAACAAAACGGGAAGCCAAGGATTTGTGAGGCTTGGAATAATGTTAGGAAATGGGAAAAATAGAATATGTGGACCAAGAATGGTTTGAAAATGTTGATATAAGCAAAGTTTGAAGTTGCTGAAGCTGGTGGGGTGGGGTGGCTTCAATGGAAACCCCATTGACAAGTGGTATGAGTATAGAGTGGGATTCTCTGATCCTGAGGCTAAGTGTGAACGCTGTCGTAAACACCGTTGTGTTTTACGTAGGCGTCAACAGGCCCCCAGGAACAGTGATCCTGAGCCCTACAGGGAGCCAGCACAGCACTGGAGCGACTCACGCAGCACCAGCTGCCGAGGCCGGCGTCAAACAGGCGACCCGGGTCTACGCGTGCGCGCTGTGGCCGGTGCGTACTCTCGCACGCGCACTAGCTTCCTTCCCTGCGCCGCCCCCAACGCAACATGGCAGAGAGCTACGGAGGCCGACGCAGAGTAAAAGCGCCCCCCCCAACCGGAGTGGCCGACCTGCCGATCGGTAGGCCCCAACCGCGGGCCAAGCCAGGGTGGAGGCCCCCCTCGAGGTCAGATCCACCCCTCACGCCCCCCGCAGGATGGACGGCGAAGTCCCGCCAGGTAAGACCACCTGTGAACGGCGCCGATGGGACTCGGGCTTTCTTGGCGGCCACTCGGCCCATCCCAGGCGGAGAATCGCGCGGCCCCCGACTGCACTGGAGAATCAGTGGGGCGGCGGTGCGGGAATCGCGCCCGGTCCGCCGGTTCTCCGACCTGGCCCCGGGTTCAGAGATTCCCGACTGCAGAATCCCACTGCTAGCCAATGGCATTCCACCAAGAAACACTAGGCTGGGGGAGCAGAGAACCCTGCCCAGTATTTGTTCTGATATTTGTTCACAATAAAACAGTTGTGAATCACAGAATTTCTTCTGCTGCCTAGTTTGGTAAATGGATATTCACCAACCAAACACATTAAACCCAGAAATGGGTGGTTTAAAGACTGCTTAGGGACAGGTTTGAGATTATTAACATTTTTGCACTCCCCCTGATGTCACCCTCCTAATCCCAGAGCTAGTCTGGGACTGGGGAGGAGGACACAAAAATGTCTTAAAATATTGATGCTTTATTGTAAAGTTCCACCTGGTTCACAATTATTCTTCAGAGCAGAGGACCCACCAGGACTACCCTATACGTAACTTCCAGTAGCTATACGACAACTTGCATTTAACACCCTCTGAAATGGCCTCACAACTTCAGAAGGCATCAAGAGTAAATCATATAATAATTGTTTTGTGAAGTGAATCCCTCGGAAGGTCTGCCACTAACTTCAGGCCAACTTTGATTGTCCGAGTAATGTGCTCTGTCATCATCACATATATCCAATATAACTTTTTAAGCATATCTTTACACATATGTTCCCCCTTTGGCGAGCGTTGTGGAAGGATTTGCAGCTCATTGGGCCATGTCATCCATGCTTCTTCCATAGCCAACAAAGTCCTGGAAGGACGTTGAACCCAGATCTTCTGGCCCAGACGTAGGGATACTATCACTGCGGCAAAAGGCCTCCTATGTAATAATTAAATTATTATTCAGCTTCACAGAGGTACTCTTTCCCCCTCAGCCTCCCTCTGCCATAAATGCACGACCAGGTGCCATTCCTTCTCTCTGAGAATGGGCTCCCTCCAGGGTGCTACTGGCCAGAGATCCGAATCTGCCCAAAAGAACAGGAATTCGTGTCCACAGCAGATTTAAGAGATTCCTCAGCGATACGAAAGTGTCAGGAAGGAGTCAGGCAAGTCCTCTTGTGACAGCAAACCGCTTCTTCTAGCATGAGCTCGCACTGCAACAAGGGATTTGGAAAGGAATAAAATGGGTACAGCTTGCTGGCCATTTTAGCTTCAGCTCAATGAAGGGCAACCTAAGCTAGTGAGAGGGCTAGTGAGAGATCCTTCATCTCAGTGGGCCGCAAGATTGAAATTGGACTTGTTCACTAACCATGACTCCATGAATAAGATTGAATACATTTAGTACATGTTGAATATTTCATAACGGGTTCACAGAATCACAGGATAGTACAGTACAGAAGAGGTCCTTTGGCTCAGCGAGTCTGCACCGATGCATGCAAGGCCCTTACCTGCCTACCTCATCCCATTTGGCAGCACTTGGCCCATAGCCTTGAATGTTGTGATGTGCCAAGTGCTCATCCAGGTACTTTTTAAAGGATGTGAGGCAACGCGTCTCTACCACCCTCCCAAGCAGTGCCTTCCAGACCGTCATCAGCCTCTGGGTAAAAGATATTTTCCTCCTGCCCCTCCTAAACCCCCTGCCCCTCACCTTGAACTTGTGTCCCTTCGTAACTGACCCTTCAGCAGCTGCTCCCTATTCACCCTGTGCACGCCCCTCAAAATCTTGTACACCTCAATCACGTCGCTCCTCAGTCTTCTCTGCTCCAGCGAAAACAACCCAAGCCTATCCAACCTCTCTTCATAACTTAAATGTTACCTCCCTGGCAACATCCTGGTGAATCGCCTCTGCACCCCCTTCAGTGTAATCACATCATTCCTATAATGTGGTGACCAGAATTGCACACAGTACTCCAGCTGTGGCCTCACCAAAGGTCTACGCAGCTCCATCATGACCTCCCTGCTTTTGTAATCTATGCCATGATTGGTAAAGTAAGAAATCTTACAAGACCAGGTTAAAGTCCAACAGGTTTGTTTCAAGGTTTGTTTTGAGGAAGGAGCAGTGCTCCGAAAGCTAGTGATTCGAAACAAACCTGTTGGACTTTAACCTGGTGTTGTAAGACTTCTTACTGTGCTCACCCCAGTCGAATGCCGGCATCTCCACATCTTGATTGGGAAAGGCAAGTGTCTCATATGCCTTTTTCACCACCTTATTAACCTGCCCTACTGCCTTCAGAGCTTTTGTTCCTTGAACTTCCCAGTGTCAGTTCATTCATTGAATTCTTCCTTGTCACATTACTCCTTCCAAAGTGTATCACCTCACACTTTTCAGGGTTAAATTCAAACAGCCACTTTTCTGCCCATTTGATCACCCCGTCTGTATGTTCCTGAAACCCAAAACATTCAACCTCACTGTTGACCACCTGGCTAATATTTGTGTCATCCGCAAACTTACTGATTCTACCTTCCACAAAGTCAAAATGACAAACAATAGGGACCCAGCACAGATCCCTGTGGTATGCCATTGGACACTGGCTTCCAGTCACTGAAGCAGCCATTTGCCATCACCTTCTGTCTCCTACCGTCAAGCAAATTTTGAATCCACCTTATCAAGATACCCTGTATCCCATATGCATTTGCCGCCTTTATAAGTCTCCCATGTGGGACTTTGTCAGAGGCTTTGCTGAAATCCATATAAACTACATCAACTACACTACCCTCATCTACACACATCTGCACAAAATTCAATCAAATTTGTTCGGCATGACCACTGACAAAGCAATGCTGACTACTCCTGATCAAACCTTGCCTCTCCAAGTGGAGTTCGATTCTCTTCTTCAGAATTTTCTCCAATAGTTTCCCTACCACTGATATGAGAGTCACCAGTCTTCAGTTTCCTGGCTTATGTCTACAGCCTTTCTTAAATACTGGGACCACATGAGCTGTTCTCCAGTCCTCTCGCACCTTCCCCGTGGCCAGAGAGGTATTAAAAATTTGGGTATGAGCCCCTGCAACCTCCTCCCTCGCTTCCCGCAGCATCTTGGGAAACAATTCATCTGGACCTGGAGATTTCTCCACTTTTAAGCGTGCCGACGCCTCCAATACCTTGTTACTCCCTATGACAATTTGCTCAAGAACCTCACAGTCTCTATCCCTGAGTTCCATATTTAACTCCTCATTCTCTTGGGTGAAGACCGATGTGAAGTATTCCTTCAACACCCTACCTCTGGCTCCACTCACAGATTTCCCCCTTAGTCCCTAAAGGGCACTAATCTTTCCCTAGTTATCCTCTTCCCATTGATATAATTACAGACTATATTGGGATTTTCTCTACTTTTACCGGCCAGGGTTTTCTCAGATCGCCTCTTTGCTCTCCCAATTGAATTCTTAAGCTCCATCTTGCGCTTTCTGTACTCCACTCATGCCTCCGTTGATTTGCACCCCTTGTACTTGCTAAAAGCCTCACTTTTCCTTTTCACCATATCCTGAATGTCACTGGTCATCCATGATGATCTCCTATTTTCTTTCTCTGTCAGTCTGGCCTCAATAAAAGTTGAGACGGATTCGCACGTAAACAGAAGTTATTTATTTAGCTTGCAAGCTTTATCATCTTACAGAATGTAACAGGACGTCCTGCCTCTTACACTCCAGAAAACGACTGAACTAACAGACAAAGGAATCTCTGCAAAATCAGTTCAAATGGTATCAAGTTTCACATACTCGACGGACATAGGTCAGCCTAGGTCCCTCCTGACCTGTTTAATCCATTCTGATTGGCTCACTTCCAATCCCTTTCTCTGGCCCCTATCAATGCATCCTCACTCTTATAGACACACCTCTTCCTGCTTTTTCCATGCGGTCCCAAATTCCTTCGTCCCTAACTGCAAAAATCAAAGTGGCTTATTTCTACATTACATTAACTAGTATCTCTAAAGTAACTATTTTATATCACATTCGTCATCCATAGTCCCCTGAGCTTGTTACTCCTTTCTAGTATCCCAGAGGGAACATGTTGGGCCTGTTCCCTCACCATTTCCTTTTTGAACGCCCCCCCCCCCCCCCCCCCCCCCCCCCCCCCCACTGCTCTTCTGATGATTTCTCCACAAGTAACTCTTTCCGGTCTACAGTGGCAAGATCCTGCCTTATTTTACGAAAATCCGCACTCCCCCCAATCCAAAACCTTTTTGTGCAACTCGTCTATCTCTTTGTCAATAACAAGCTTAAATTGAATCATGTTGTGGTCGGCTATCACTAAAATGCTGCCCCACCAACACATCAACCACCTGTCCGACTTCATTCCCCTTGTCGGACCTTCCACATGGTGAGCTAAAATGTTCTCCTGTATACATTTTAAAGAACTCCACTCCATCGAAGCCCTTAACACCATGACTATCCCAATTAATGTTGGGAAAGTTGAAATCGCCTGATATAATTACCCCAATATTATTTTTGCACACCTCTGTGAATTGTGCACATATTTGCTCCTCAATTTCCCGCTGACTAACTGGGGGTCAATGACAAACACCTAGCAATGTGTCTGTTCCTTTTTTATTCTTATGCTCTAACCAGAAAGCTTCATTTTATGCCCCCTTCAAGATATAGTCTCTCCTTACGGCAGTAACTCATTCCTTAACTAATACTGCAATGCTTCCTTCTCTTTTACCCCCTCCTCTGTTTTGCTTGAAGATTCTATATCCAGGGATGTTGAGCTGCCAATGCTGCCCCTCCCTCAAGTTGTAGAAAATGCTTAATCATTCATATATTAATAGGGGTGGCACAGTGGTTAGCACTGCTGTCTCACGGCGCCGAGGACCCGGGTTCAATCCCGGCCCTGGGTCACTGTCCTTGTGGAGTTTGTACATTCTCCCACGTCTGCGTGGTTCTCATCCCCACAACCCAAAGATGTGCAGGGTAGGTGGATTGGCCATGCTAAAATTGCCCCTCAACTGAACAAAAAAAAAAATACGGGTACTTGAAATTAAAAATAAGAACATATATTAATAGAACTTTCATCAACTTCAAAGGGCAGAATCAAACGGATTTACGCTTTGATTGGATGCAGAGGAAGCGCATGGCTCTCACAGTCAATGTCGTTTCAATCAGCACGCACATCACTTCACTTACCCTTGCTTGACATGCATATCACTTCAGTCATACCGGCAGAGGAAAGAAAAGACCTGGGTGAAAACCAGTGGAATCTGTCAGCCCTGTATCTGGTCAACTTTCAACAAAATGCCTTTTGGGTTGCACTCAGTACCCTGATGCGCCGCATGTGGCTCAAGGACTGCACGTTGTCCACCACTGAATTAGCTGCTTTAAGGTTTCATGAAGGTGAGAGTCTTTGGAAAGAGTCCAAATGTAAATTAAGAGTTAATAACTAGATTATTAAGAATGAAAAGAGAACACTGGAAGGACACGTTTCATCTGGGGTATCGGCTAATTAGATAGTTAACTGGGTATTTTCTTCAGATAAGCACGAAAGGTCAAATTGAGTCCTGCAGGGATACTGTGGGTGGGATGGTACAATAGAGTAAACAAAAATTATACTGGAGACCATTTACATTTTTCAGTATCCCCAACAATAGATTGCAATGGATTTCTTTTCCTTATCCTGTGACCATGTCATTTGGGGATACAAACGTATATAAACAAGCTTAACAAAGAGATTTCAGTTCAGAATTGCAAGTAATTAGAGGTTTCCAGTTGTCTAGTCCAGATAGAATAGAATTGGAAGACACTGACGATTGTAATTGGGTGGTATCGATGAGCTTGTCTGAAATTCTGAAGTCATTTGGAAATGTGCCTAATGTCAGAAGACAGGAAATAATTAATGCATTTCCAATCTTCAAACGTTGTTGTAGAAATTCGACACCGATCAACATTACATCACTGGTGGAGGTGGGGGGGGGGGGGGGGGTGGTGGTTAATAGAAATAATATAAACAGAGCTTTAAGAAAGACAAGTTAAGCTTAACAAATTCACTGCTGTTTGTGTCGGTGCATTTGAATTGGAAGGTGAGGTGGAGTCTTCCAGGAAATGCTTTTTAAAAATAAATTTAGAGTACCCAATTCATTTTTTCCAATTAAGGGGCAATTTAGCATGGTCAATCCACCTACCCTGCACATCTTTGGGTTGTGGGGGCGAAACCCACGGAAACACGGGGAGAATGTGCAAACTCCACACAGAGAGTGACCCAGCGCCGGGATTGAACCTGGGACCTCGGCGCCGTGAGGCACAGTGCTACTCACTGCACCACCGTGCTTCCCGTCTTCCAGGAAATACTTGACAAGGTTCTTCACAGAAGACTTGTCACTGGAGTGAAAACCCAAGGGATTGGAAAAGTGAAATTCTTGGTTCAATTGGGAGTTTGTTTAACAAGAGGAAATAGGAGGTAGCTACAAAGGTAATTATTTAAGTTGGGTGACGAATGAAGTCTTAGAGGACTGGTCCTTGGGGCATCTGTTATTTACCATATGTTAATAACCTTGATCAGGGAATTGTAAACAGATTAGCATTATTACAAACATAGATATAATGTGGAGAATTCATTTATTCTGAAAGAGAGAGAGAGAGTAACCATCCAAAGTGATTCCTTCAGCCATAAAGTCTGTGAATCCAGTGGAAGTGATTCCGATGTTATACAGAGAACCACGAAGCCTGTGCTTGGGTTACTGCATCCAGCTTTAACCAATGTACTTCTAAAACATAATGGGCAAAGGAAAGAATAAGAAATGAAAGGGGACAAATCTCAGAGCACCCAAGTTAAATTTCATAGCAAAAAACTAAATTGAAGGCAGGTCTGATTGAAGGTTGTTTGAACCATAGAGCAATCAAAAATAGATTATTGGGCCATTTGTAGGACTGGGTTCAAGAAGGGTGAGAACCCTTGAGATAGGTTTAAATTTAAGAAATAAGTAGCAGCACAGGATTAGAAATGCGACCGTTTCAACTCAGAATTATGAATTTATGGAGTAAACTGTGACAAATAATTGAATGCAGAATTTGTTGATCATGCAGCTGGGGGTTGAAAGTTTTTTTTTAAAGCGGCGTTGGGTGTTGGATTGAGCAGATGTAAATCAGAGCTGAAATGGTGCCTGTCTAGAGTGTATTATCAATAGATAAATGAAATGGATATAATGGTCCACTTCTTCTTTATAACTTTATAACTTAATTTGTGGAGTGCAGAAACTTTCAATTTGACATGCTTGAGTTTGGAACTCATTTTTGTTGTCACTTAAAGCTGGGTATGAGGAATGTACGTATTGCTGCCTATTTCTGTTAGCTTCCACTGTGTTCAATTCTGCACAATATTTAGCTGTTCACAACTTGAGGTAAATTGCCATTTTTCATCTGATTAAAACAAAGACAGACAGTTGAATTTCTCTGGAATATTTTTATCAATTTGGTCTGCCAACTACATCTTCAATCTTGTTTGGTTTATGTTGTGTCCGGAAATGTAGGAAGTAAACAGCAAGCTTTCTAAGGAAGTTGGGTAATTAATCTGCTTCTCGGCTTTGTCAGTAGTTTTGTACATTTGGCTGTTCAGAGGCATACAAGAAACTCTTCGGGAAGAGAGGGTGGGCTAATTCTCCAGTAAGAACCACTTTCGTTCCCTCTACATATGTATCTGATTCTTGCTTCAGGCCAGTGACTCTCAAATTGGGCCTCCGCAGAGACCTTCCCAGGGCTCCACAATGCAGGGTATGACTTCAAGGGTGGTTGAGTGCCTGAGGTGCCATGGTCAAGAGTAAGTGAGTGAGTAACAAGAAGATGTGCGCTCTTGCTCCTCCAATGCTTTCTCTGGGTTTCTGTTTTCTCTGCACTCCACTCTCCCCATTGTCCTGTGAGAGTATCTTTAAGAAATGGGTATTTATAAATGGTGATGTGTGTATAAATATCTGTAGTGAGAGTACCTTTAAGAAATGGGTGTTTACTACTGCAGTGATGTCAGAGTGGGTGACGCTGGGCTATCTGTCAGCTGTTTATTTTTGTTTTAGGCTGTTTGCTGCAGGGTGTGTTTTAGTTTAGTTTTCAGAGCTGGATAGCTGCAGTCACAGCCAGAAGGTGTAAGAATCTCTCTCTGTAATCTAAAGACTGTATATCGATCCTGGTGATTTAAAACTAATAACTGTAGTGACTTTAACCTGATGTGCTTCTGGTAAAAGGTGTTTTAAGTCGTATGGATGTAAAAAGGAAAGCTTAAAGGATTACTTAGCGTTGTATTCTTTGGGGGTTGTATTTGAATTAATGGTTGCTAAGATGTTCACTGTATGTTTTAAAAAGGTTAACTTGAGTTCATAGAATAAACATTGTTTTGCTTTAAAAAATACTATGCCATTTCTGCTGTACCACACCTGTAGAGTGGGCCATGTGCTCCCCATACTACAATCTATTAAAAGTTGTGGGTCAGGTGAATTCCATGATACACTTTGGGGTTCTCTAAACCCTGGCCCATAACAAAATTGGGGGCTCGTCCGGGATAAAAGTCTATCTATTGGATTGGCGTGGTGAACTTAAAGACAGTGAGGTGTGAGCATATTGTGGATGCTTTTCAGGTGTGGTATTCTAGTTTCAGTGGGGAGTGTTTTGTGAACAATGACTCTTTCAGAAACTCAGAAGTTTTTGAGGGTGGAGACGGTCACACGCAGTACCTTACGGACAGAGAGTAAAAGCAGACTGTTAGATTTCGCAAAAACATTGCAGTTAACATTGCCTGACAAAATGCGAAAAGATGAGGTAATTATGGCGGTGGCTAAGCATTTAAAGTTGCCTGAGATACAGTTTGACTCATTAGAAATGGCAAAGATCCAGTTGCAGATTAAGCAACTTGAACATGAAAAAGAATTACAGCAGCTTGACTATGCAATGAGAGAAAGAGAAAGGGAGATACAGGTCAGGGAAAAAGAAAAGGAGAGAGAAGAAAGAAACAAAGAAAGAGATAGAGAGGAAAAGGAAAGAGATAGAGAGGAAAGAGAAAAGAAGAGAGAGTTTGAACTTCAGAAAATGGCTATGTAACATAACCGTCAGTTCAAATTGGCAGACGTAAAGGGAAATGTACAGTTGGATAATCGTGATGAGGATAGTGAGAAAGAGCGTCACAGTCGAAGGCTTGGTGGGGATCTATTTAAATATGTCCAAGCATTGCCAAGGTTTGATGAGAAGGAGGTAGAAACCTTTTTTATTTCATTTGAGAAGGTAGCTAAACAAATTAAATGGCCACAGGACAGGTGGGTATTACTGATTCAATCAAAGCTGGGAGGTAGGGCTAGTGAAGTGTTTGCATCACTACCGGGGGAGATATCTGAGACGTATGAGGAGGTGAAAAAAATCCATCTTAGGTGCATATGAACTAGTGCCTGAAGCCGACAGACAACGGTTTAAAAATTTAAGGAAATAATTTGGTCAAACATACATGGAGTTTGAAAGGCTCAAACAGAGTAATTTTGATAGGTGGACAAGGGCTTTGAAAACAGACCAAACCTATAAAGCTCTCAGAGAAATTATTCTTTTGGAGGAATTTAAAAGTTCAATTCCTGATGTAGTGAGGACACATGTGGAAGAGCAGAGGGTTAAAACTGCGAGGTTAGCAGCAGAAATGGCAGATGATGCTGAATTTCTTCATAAATCAAAGCTTGGTTTCCGACATCAGGTTCAGCCTGTGAGGGATAGAAACTGGGGATATGAGAAATATTCAAGTGGTAAAGGTAAAGGTGATCTGATGGGAGATAATAAGGAGAGTGTACCTCAGATTAAAAAAGAAATCCAAGAAGGTGGAAGATACATGAAAAATTTCAAATGTTTTCACTGTAATAAACTAGGCCATGTAAAGTCAGTGTTGGTTGAAGAAAAGCACTGGGAAGGCTGATGTGGTAAAACAGGATAAGACAGTGGGGTTTGTTAAAGTGGTAAAGGAAAGCCCAAGTGAAGCGAAGGAGGTGCAAAAGATGTACAGCCTGATCAAGAGGTGATTGATAAGAAGGTGCCAGATCTCTTTAAAGAATTTACTTGTGTGGGTGAAGTTTACTCATGTGTATGAGGAGGAGCAGGTAAAGAAGTCACAATTTTAAGAGATACGGGAACTAGTCAATCTTTAATGGTAAGAGATGAGGAGTTATGTAGTTTGGGAAGAATGTTGCCAGAAAAGGTGGTAATATGTGGAATTCCGGGTGAAAGGAGTAGTGTTCAATTATATAAGGTAAGGTTGGAAAGTCCAGTGAAGAGTGGTGAAGTGGTAGTGGGAGTAATAGAGAAACTATCTTGTCCAGGAATACAGTTTATATTGGGTAATGATATAGCTGGATCGCAATGGATGTGATGCCTACTGTGGTGGATAAGTCAGTGGAAAATCAGACAACTGAAGTGTTGAAGGACGAATATCCTGGGATTTTTCCGGATTGTGTAGTAACAAGGTCACAAAGTCACAGGTTAAGACAAGAGGAGAAATCAAAGAGTGAAGTTGAAGTGAAATTATCTGAAACGATTTTTAATCAGATGGTTGAAAAAGAACAATAATAGGTGGAGGATGAGGCGGATATTTTTCGTTCAGGAAAATTGGCGGAGTGACAACAAAAAGATATAGAAATAAAACGGATGTATCAGAAAGCATATACGGAAGAGGAATCTGAGTGTATATCAGAGTGTTATTGCCGTAAAAGTGATGTCTTGATGAGAAAATGGAGACCTTTACAGGCTGATGAAAATTGGGCAGAACTTCATCAAGTAGTATTGCCGGTAGGGTATAGAAAGGAGGTGTTGCGAGTTGCACATGAGTTACCAGTGGGAGGTCATTTGGGAATAAGGAAAACTCAAGCTAAAATCCAGAAACATTTTTATTGGCCTGGACGACATAAAGATGCAGTTAAATTTGTCAGTCGTGTCACACATGTCAAGTGATAGGGAAACCTCAAGCAGTGATGAAACCAGCGCCCTTAATACCCATCCCTGCATTTGAGGAACCTTTTACACGGGTCCTAATTGATTGCGTAGGACCGCTTCCTAAAACAAAAAGTGGCAATCAATATCTTTTGACTATAATGGATGTGTCTAATAGGTTTCCAGAGGCCATTCCAGTATGTAATATTACAGCTAAAAAGATTGTGGAGGAGTTACTTAAATCCTTTACTAGATATGGACTACCTACAGAAATGCAATCGGATCAAGAATCAAATTTTACCTCAAGGTTATTGAAAGAAGTTATGGATAGCTGAGGAATAAAACAATTTAAATCAACTGCGTACCATCCAGAATCGCAGGGAGCGGTAGAAAGGTGGCATCAGATATTAAAGACAATGTTGAGGGCTTATTGTCACGATTATCCAGAGGATTGGGATAAAGGAATTCCATTCGTACTGTTTGCAATTAGGGATGCACCTAATGAGTCAACCAAATTTAATCCTTTTGAACTACTTTTTGGTCATGAGGTAAGAGGACCACTTAAATTGATTAAGGAAAAATTGGTGAGTGAGAAATCGGAAATTACATTATTGGATTAGGTGTCAAATTTTAGGGAACGATTAAATAGAGCAGGTGAATTGGCTAGGCAACATTTAAAAGTTGCACAAAATGTGATGAAACGGGTAGCGGACAAGAAATCCAAAGTTCGTAGTTTTGCCAGTGGAGATAAAGTTTTAGTGTTGTTACCAGTGATAGGGGAACCTTTAAAAGCAAGGTTTTGTGGACATTATCGGATTGAAAGGAAATTAAGTGAAGTGAATTATGTGGTAAAAACACCAGATAGAAGGAAAACTCACCGAGTGTGTCATGTGAATATGCTTAAAAGGTACTTTGAAAGGGAAGGAGAGAAAAAGGAAGAGGTTTTAATGATTCTGACACAAAGTGACCAACCAAATCCAGATGACTGTGAATTTTACATACCTCAAATTAAATTGGAAAATGAGGATGTTCTTAGAAATTGGGATAAATTGTTGAGTTACCTTCCAGAGGAAAAACAGACTGACCTGAAAGAGTTATTGATATCACATGGGCAAGTTTGTAGAGATAAATTGTGAAGTACTAAAATGGCTACACATGATGTAGATGTGGGAAATGCTGTTCCAATCAAACAACATCCATACAGACTTAACCCTTTAAAATTGGCACATGTTAACAAAGAGATTGAGAGTATGCATAAAAATGGCATAATTGAAGTGGGTTGCAGCCAATGGAGCTCACCCATAGTGATGGTACCAAAACCAGACGGTACCCAACGGTTGTGTGTGGACTATAGAAAGGTTAATGCTGTTACAAGAACGGACTCTTATCCTATCCAATGTTTGGAGAATTGCATTGAGAAAGTGAGACAATCAGTTTTTATTTCCAAAGTGGATTTACTTAAATGTTACTGGCAGGTACCTTTATCCGAATGGGCGAAGGAGATTTCAGCTTTCGTGACTCCAGATGGTATATACCAATTCAAAGTTATGCCATTCGGCGAGAAAAACACCCCAACCACATTTTGATGGTTAACTAACAAAGTTGTTTCATGATTATCCAATTGTGCGGTATACATTGACGATCTGGTAATTTTCAGCCAGACATGGACAGAACATTTGATACATCTGATGGAGCTATTCGATCGACTTCAGGAGGCGGGTTTGGTGATAAACGTAGCCAAAAATGAATTTGGAAAAGCCCAAGTTACTTTCCTTGAGGAGTTTCCAATACCGTCAAGACAAAGGGAAATAATGGGATTTCTTGGCATGAGTGGATTTGATTGAACATTTCTGTGAACGTTTTGTAGCGTGATTGCTCCACTGATGGACTTGCTGAAGAAACGTCAATAGTTTCAGTGGACAGCGGACTTTCAACAGGCATTTGACTGACTGAAAGCTGTGATAACCAATGCTCTTGTGTTGGAGTATTGCAAGGGACTCTGTGATCAAATTGAATTAAAGTATCTGACTTTAAAGAGAAATGCTGAGGCGTAGAGAAATGGACGCATCGTGCTGAGACCTTCTTGTTCAAAGAGACTTTCAATCAGGAAGGATTTCAGTTGGAAGAAGAACAAAATTGGACTATATTATTGTACCCGATTGTGTGTGTGTTGTTTTTTTTTAAACAAAAAAGTATATTTACTGTGTGCATTTCTTAAAGGATAGTGAAAAGGTGAAAAATGAAACCATCTTGAAGTTGATGGTTTATTTTTTTTCTTGGGGGGGAGGTGTCATGTGAGAGTATCTTTAAGAAATGGGTGTTTATAAATGGGTGTGTATATAAATATCTGTAGTGAGAGTACCTTTAAGAAATGGATGTTTAATACTGCAGTGATGTCAGAGGGTGGGTGGAGCTGGGCTGTCTGTCAGCTTTTTACTTTCATTTTAGGCTATATGCTGCAGGGTGTGTTTTCGTTTAATTTTCAGAGCTGGATAGCTGCAGTCACAGCCAGAAGGTGTATGAATCTCTCTCTGTAATCTAAAGACTGTAAATCGATTCTGCTGATTTAAAATTGATAACAGTAGTGACTGATGTGCTTCTGGTAAAAGATGTTTTAACTCGTATGGATGTAAAACGGAAAGCTTAAAGGATTACTTAGTGTTGTATTCTTTGGGGGTTGTATTTGAATTAATGGTTGCTAAGATGTTCACTGTATGTTTTGAAAAGGTTAACTTGAGTTCATAAAATAAACATTGTTTTGCTTTAAAAAATACTTTTCCATTTCTGCTCTACCACGCATGTAGAGTGGGCCGTGTGCTCCCCATACCACAGTCAAGTAAAAGTTGTCGGTCAGGTGAACTGCATTATACACTTTGGGGTTCTCTAAACCCTGGCCCATAACAAAATGCCCCTGCTTGCTCCAAGCTTCCTTAGTGCTCTTTCAGGCTCCTGCTGTCCCCGTGCTGTCCTTCTGGTTCCACATGGTCACTCTGCAGTCTGCTCTCTCCTGGTTGCTGCCCTCTGTGGGTTGTGCATTCCTTCTGCCAAAACAGACCCTGCAGTGAGAAACAGCCACGCCCTGTGATTGCTAGTCCATTTGAAAAGAGGTCCGTCAACCAAAATACTTTGAGAAGCACAGTTCCAAGCTTCTCCCTCACATCCCTAGCATCACCCATCAACCAAGGTTGTGAACTGGCCATTTGAGAAATCAATGCAAGGTGTCAGTACACTAGTGCACAGCAGTAAGCCAAACATTTGCATTTATCTAGCACCTTTTAAATAGTAAACCTTCCCAAGGCACTTCACACCAGAGTTATCAGACAGCATTTAACACCGAGCCACAGAAGGAGATGTGAGGACAGCACAGGGAGATTGTAAGGAGCATTATAATTGTGAAGAGAGAGAGTTGGAGTGGTTTACGGAGCGAATACCAGACCTTAAAACCTAGTCAGCTACAGTTCCTTCAACAGATTAAAACATTCAAAGGCGCTCAACAACATCAGAGCAAAACTGTACCACCTCAGTGAGGATACATTTCAGGATAAGCAACGTCTCCAAAGAAACAATGAGAACATTTTTTGTTTGTTTTTGCTTTCAGTGTTATTGCCAGAGTTCAAGAGTATTCCCATGAGCTACAGAAATAGGGGACAGTTCTCCAGCTGCATTGTGCCAGACGCAATCCCGCTATGTTGGCAGAATTCTGGGAGAGGCCGAATTGGGATTTGTGTCGGGTGCCAAACAATTTCTGATGCTCCAGGGCCCTCCCAGCAGGTGTAATCTGGTTCACACACATATTCAAATTCTCATTTAATCTCATATAAATCTGCAGGATCAGCTTTAAACTGAATTCTCTTGGCTCCTGCAATTCTCCCAACTAAGGACTCTATATGAAGCCGCTACAAACAGAGACCAGGGGCGGGATTCTCCAACCTCCCAGCCGCATGTTTCTTGGCAGCAGGAGGCAGTGCGCCATTCACTGGTGGCAGGATTCTCTGTCAATGGGAACCCTGACACCACCCCTTGACACTGTCTCCTGGCACTGTCCCCTGGTTTTACAGTGCCAAAGGGAATGGCAAGCAAGAATAGCAACAAACAATGTGCCTATACCTGTTGTCTGAAAGAAAATAAACTGAAACAACCAAAGAAAAGAAGACAGAGTGGAATGGAGCAGTCATTTTCAAACTCAGGGTCGCGACCCACGGGTGGGTTGCAGGTGTTTGTCACGACGGTCAATAAGAAATTGGTCGCGGTCTTCCTGATCGTGGACAGAAATGCCCAATGGCTGCAACCGGGAGCACAGCGAGTTAACACAGTTGCTTCTTAGCTCCAGGGTCCCAGGTTCGATTTGCGGCTTGGGTCACTGTCTCTGTGCAGTCTGTACGTTCTCCCAGTGTGTACGTGGGTTTCTTCCGGGTGCTCTGGTTTCCTCCCACAGTCCAAAGATGTTCAGGTTAGGTGGACTGGCCATGATAAATTGCCCTGTGTCCAGAAATGTTAGGTGGGGTTACGGGGATAGGGTGGCAGCATGGGCTTAAATAGGGTGCTCTTTCCAAGGTCTGGTGTAGACTTGATGGGCCGAATGGCCTCCTTCTGCAGTGTAAATTCTACGATATTTTATGAACCGGCTTTTAAAAATGCCGGTCGCGACTGGATTTCAAGAATGCCGGGCATCCCACGCATGCATGCACCCTCAGCTGGATGTAGCAGTGCGCAGGCCCGGAGCCCAGCGGGGCAGACCACCTCCTCAGTATGTCAGCACGCTGTTTCAGGAGACGTTTTTGAAAAAAATTGATTTGTCTTCACGCGTGAAGTGGCGGCAGAGAGAAAGGTACACAAACGCCACGTACTCTGGGCGCAAAATTACTGAGGAGAGCTTCCTCCGTTTTGCAGCTGCCAGCAAGCAAAGAACAGGTTTATGTGACGAACTGAAGATGGATCTTTTTGGACTAAGGAAAAGAAGGCAAGAGACACAAACAAGCCAGGATCTCACAACTGAATCTGCTGGAGAGAGCTTCTAAGGAGATTCCACACAGGACAAAGCAGTGCTGGTGTGAGCTGCAGGGCCCCTGATGAACAACCCATACAGAAATATAACATTGAATGACAAAGCAAATGAGATCATGATGAACAGGCAGGCTCACCTGTCACATTAAAGGTAAGCAAAAATGGTGGGCCGTGAAGTTCGGGTGGCATGGATCGTGAAGGTGGGCTGGCTTGGGTCGCGAAGGTCAGCTGTCGTGAAGGTCGGCGTGGGATTCGAAGGTCTTCCAGTTGGTAAAAATGGGTCCCCGAACAAAAAGTTTGAAAAACATTGGAATAGAGATTCTGGTCTGAAATTGTTGAACATAGTGTTGAGTCCGGAAGGCTGTAAGGTGCCAAATCGAATGATGAGGTGCTGTTCCTCAAGCTTGCACTGATCATCACTGGAACAGTGCAGCAGGTTCCAAATGCTTCATTTTTTTCACTGTGTTGTTTGAGGGATAGGTATTGGTCACCGTACCCGGCCTCCTTCAAAATATTGTCATGGAATTTTGACGGGCAGGTGAGACTTTCGTTTAACACCTCAGCCAAATGAGTTTGCACATTCTCCCTGTGCCTGCATGGGTTTCGCTCCCACAACCCAAAGATATGCAGGAAAGGTGGATTGGCCATGCTAAATTTCCCCTTAATTGGAAAAATTGAAATTGGGTTCTCTAAATAAATAAAAAATAATACCTCAGTCAAAGAGTCAGCACCTTCAACAGTGCAGCACTCACTCAGTACCACACAAGAGTGCAAGCCTCAAATTTGTGCTCTGTCATAACACAGTGGTTTGCACCATTCTTCACAGCGCCAGGGTCCCAGGTTCAATTGTCACTGTCTGTGCGGAGTCTGCACAGTCTCCCTGTGTCTGCATTGGTTTCTTCCGGGTGCTCCGGTTTCCTCCCACAGTCTCAAAAGACATGCTGTTAGGTAATTTTGACATTCTGAATTCTCCCTCTGTGTACCCGAACAGGCACCGGAGTGTGGAAACTACGGGATTTTCACAGTAACTTCATTGCAGTGTTAATGTAAGCCTACTTGTGACACTGATAAAGATTATTATTATTATTACTTGAACCCACAACTTCTAACTCAGAGCTGAGAGTGCTAACAGTGAGCCATGACTGTCACCTCATATATACTGGGCGGGATTCTGTGATCCTGAGGCTAAGTGTTGACGCCACTGGAAACGCCGTCGCGTTTCTCGACGGCGCTAACACGGCCTCAGGATCAGCAATTCTGGCCCCTACAGGGGGCCAGCACGACACTGGAGCGGTTCACTCTGCTCCAGCTGCTGATCCCGGCATGAACTGGGCGCCGCGGGATCCGCACATGCGCAGGGGCACTGGCAGCAATGCGCGCATGTGCAGTGGCTTCCTTCAACGCGCCGGCCCCGATGCAACATGGCGCAGGACTACAGGGGCCGGTGCGGAAGAAAGGAGGCTGCCAGCCAGAGAGGCCAGCCCGCCGATCGGTGGTCCCCGATCGCGGGTCAGGCCACATCGGAGGCCCCCCCGGGGTTGGACCCCCCCCCACAGGCCGCCCCCCGACCCAGCCATGCCGAGTTCCTGTCGGCTGAGAGCAGGTGTGGCCGGTGATCGGCCTTTACGACGGCTGCTCGTCCCATCCCGGGCTGAGAATCAGTGGGCAGGCTGCATAGAGCGGCCCCCGACCAGCGCCGCGCCAACCACGCAGGCGCCAATGGTTCCGATTCTCCGCTCTGCGGGGATTCTCCATCCCAGCCTGGGGACTGGGAGAAACCCACCCACTGTGTCCTCTTCATAAGGTTCTGATACAGTAATATCCCTTCATTCTTAATTTAAAGAGTGAGGGGTGGCCCATATGAATTTGTAGCGATTTACGTGTAGGAGCTTTGGAGTATGCAATAGAGCTAAGTAGGAAAAGGGACCTTGGATGGTGGTGGAGTTTAGTGGGGGAATATTAAGAGGATCTGCAGCATATTATGTTGTGTGATGGCTTAAACGAATAGTCAGATTGTGCAAAAGAATTGGGATAGGGCTGCGTTGTTTGTTTTTTTTATTTCTCTGACTTTGCTTAACATTGTGGCATGATGCATGATGGCAACTTGCATTTCCATACTGGAAACCACAAAAAGCTGCAAATTGTACTTGAGATATGACCTGTAATGAGAAAACTGTCTGTGATTACTCTGGACAATACATCAAGAGCTCACGTTCTGCATTCACATGGATGAAAACATCAAAGAGTCAGGAGATGGAGCTGATCACCTTGAGATATTGCATAGTCGGGTTTGTAAATAGCAATGGGCCTAATAAATAATCCCCTTTTTTGGGTGTCAAGCTAAAAATTTGCTGCCATATTTCATCACTGTCACTGAAGGTCTCAGTTTTCAGTGAAGGACAACAAATGTGTATTAGCAGGATGGAAACACAGTCAATTGCCAGGAGCTCACAAAGAATTGAACATTGAGTTCCAGGGATTCTGAGGCTCTGCTTCTGGCACAGGGTTTCAGCGCGAGACCGCCTCCTTCTGCACTGTAAATTCAATAATAATCTATGATTAATCTAGGACAAAGGTTCGGCATAACATCGTGGGCCAAAGGGCCTGTTCTGTGCTGTATTTTCTACATTACACATCAGCTTTTGGGAAAATGTCAGGTGGGGGGAAGCGAGCTTAAGTCGAGAAACACTGCGATTACTTACGGACATGTAAGACTGAAACTAAAGGAGGCTCGGTTAGCAAACAGACTCTTTGTGCAGGGGCGGTTTTCATGATATCTGTCCAAGCTTCGCACCAGCATTTCCCTCACCCTGTGGAACTAACTCACTCATCCGGCCTGCTGAATTTGGATTCTTAAAGTTCCGTTACCATTCTTAAGGTTAAGTGAAAACCTGTGGGGTTTATTTAGAAGTATGGTCTCTTCCGATGCTGTGTCATTCAATGATTATGTACATTGATGCTTGGTTGTCTTTAACAGCCAGCATCTGTTTCTGTTTTGATTGATTGATTGATTGATGTTTATTGTCACATGTACCGAAGTTCAGTGAGAAGTATTTTTCTGCGGCGTAGGGAACGAACACAGTACGTACATAGTAGACAACAGGGACGAGATTCTCCGACCCCCCGCCGGGTCGGAGAATCGCCGGGGGCGGTGCCGAATTCTCCGGCGCCGGATATTTGGCGGGGGCGGGAATCGCGCCGCGCCGTTTGGCGGGCCCCCCCCCCCGCGATTCTCTGGCCCGGATGGGCCCAAGTCCTGCCGCTAAAATGCCTGTCCCGCCGGCGTAGATTAAACCACCTATCTTACTGCCGGGACAAGGCGGTGCGGGCGGTCTCCGGGGTCCTGGGGGGGGGGGGCGTGGGGCGATCTGGCCCCGGGGGGTGCCCCCACGGTGGCCTGGCCCGCGATCGGGGCCCACCGATCCGCGGGCGGGCCTGTGCCGTGGGGGCACTCTTTCCCTTCCGCCTTCGCCACGGTCTCCACCATGGCGGAGGCGGAAGAGACTCCCTCCACTGCGCATGCGTGGGAATGCCGTCAGCGGCTGCTAATGCTCCCGCGCATGCACCGCCCGGAGATGTCATTTCTGCGCCAGCTGGCGGGGCACCAAAGGCCTTTTCCGCCAGCTGGCGGGGCGGAAATTCGTCCGGCGCGGGCCTAGCCCCTTAAGGTTGGGGCTCGGCCCCCCAAGATGCGGACCATTCCGCACCTTTGGGGCGGCACGATGCCCGACTGATTTGCGCAATTTTGGGCGCCAGTTGGCGGACATCGCACCGATACCGGAGAATTTCGCCCCAGAAGAGTACATTGATAAATGGTACATCAACAAATAGCGATTGGTTACAGTGCGGAACAAGGGCCAAACAAGAGCAGCGTAGAGCGTCGTGAATAATGTTCTAACGGGGGACAGGTCAGTCCAAGGGAGAGTCGTTGAGGAGTCTTGTAGCTGTGGGGACGAAGCTGTTCCTATGTCTGGATGTGCGGGTTTTCAGACTTCTGTACCTTCTGCCTGATGGAAAGGTCTGGAAATGGCAAAACCTGGGTGTGGGGGGTCTCTGACAATGCTGTCTGCCTTCCTTAGGCAGTGGGAGATGTAGACAGAATCAATGTGAGGGTGGCAAGCTTGTGTGATGCGCTGGGCTGAGTTCACCACTCTCTGCAGTTTCTTGTGATCCTGTGCCGAGCAATTGCACACCAAGCTCTATTGCAGCCGGATAGGGTGCTCTCTATCGCACATCTGTAGAAGTTTGCAAGAGTCGATGCAGACATGCCGAATTTTACCACACTTTTGTACTCCCAGCACTGGCCACTGCTGCTGCTGACACTGCTGGGACTACAGAGCTGCCAGCCAATCATATTGGCCGGCTTTTCTCTGAGGTGGGATTTCCACCCGAGTGAGGGGCAGAAGTCCCATCTCCAGCCAATTTATGATCCTAAAAGTGTGAAATAGCTGTGGGACAGCAGGGTTGCGTTTTCTGCCGACTCTTTTATGATAATAATAATGTTTATTAATGTCACAAGTAGGCTTACATCAACACTGCAATGAAGAAATACTCTGAGGGGGGTTTGACAGGATTGATACAAAAAGGATGTTTCCTCTCATGTGGGAATTGAGAACTAGGGCGTGCAGTTTAAAAATAAGGGACTGGATCATTCGGCCACGCCCACCGCAAGATTGCCATGGATGGGATGGAGACCATGTTAAAGGTCCATTGACTTCAGGCAGGAATTTCTGGTCGCTAGAGGGGCACGGCCAAAGAATCCCGCCCAAGGAGCCTTCCAGTTAAGACAGAGGTGAGGAGGAATTTCTTTTCTCAGAGGGTCACTAGTCTCTGGAATTCTCTGACCAGAGAGCAGTAGAGGTTGGGTCATTGAATATATTCAAGGCTTAGTTAGATGGATTTTTGATCGACAAAGGAGCCAAGGGGTGATTAGCCATGATCTTATGCATGGCGGAGCAGGCTCCATGGGTCACATGTTTTTTTAATTGATTTACGGGATGGGGGCCTCGCTGGTTAGGCCAGCATTTATTTCCCATCCCTAGTTGCCCTTCAGAAGGTGTGGTGAGCTGACTTCTTGAACCGCTGCATCCTTGAGTTGTAGTTACACCCACTCTGCTGTTAGGGAGGGAGTTCCAGGATTTTGACCCAGCGACAGTGAAGGAGCAGTGATATATTTCCGGGTTCATGTGATGGACTGGGCAGTGTTCACGACTCTGCAATTAAGGCGTCCAGTGTTGCATCCATGAACCTGGACGCTCTGGCTGGAATGTTTGGCCCCGCTCGCTGCAGGATATTCCAGTTCTGCCACAGCCAATGGACTTTGGCTGGCTAGCTGCATCTGCCATGGGGGAACCAGCCACAGTGGGTGTAGAAAATCCTGCCCTCTGTTTCTGCCCTGGTGCTGCATTTATTTTCCAGTTGCTGTCAAGTGAACTGGACTTAGCAGCAGCTACCTTTCCATCAGTGCAGTTCCCCTAAAAGTGGGACAAACTGCCTTTAAGAGGTGTAGGCCCCCTGTTGAGTGTGCAGCCAGTCAGCAGCATTGCACTCTGTTGCATGCTATATTCAGGCAAATGAGAGGCAGTACAGAATTTGTATGCTGCCTACCTCAATGGCATCAGGTGAAGGAGGATTGCAAACAAAACCAAAAGTGGGTGCAGATTATTTTTTAGGGCATGAAATGTCTGCTGAATTAGCAAATCAGGAAATGGGCAATACAGGTAGTTTAAAATTAAAAGGTAAATGTGTCTAGCACTGGCAATCAGTATTGGAAAATAGGACTACTCTAATGGCAGAAACATGACGACAGTGAAATTGGGTTCTGTTGTGCCCATCTTGGTACTCCAATGCCTCTTAAACTATGAACATGTCTTCCATCATGTGATACTCCAGTGGCAAGTGCTTGGCCACCTTCTTTGAGAAGTGACAACCTGTGCAAACCTAATGACCAGTCACAGAATGGAGAGTAGGCAGATTGTAATATTATGCAGATTCATGCCAGCTCTTCCAATTTGGAGTTCTATGCTACAGCAAATGCTCTCTCCTAATCTCACAGCTTCACATTTACGCAGCTCATGGAGGACATCTCCACTAATCCTATTTATAGGCATTAATGTTACAACCCCACCAGAGGCCACGGGGTTTGCAACATCGGAGTCCCGGTGGCCTCACCTGAATATGATCTCCACTATCTGAGGGAGCGGAGCTACACCTTTAAGCAAGGGTTCCATGGGACATGAATACCCCAGCCCTAGTGTGGGCCGGGGGCGGGAGACCCTTCGGGGAGTGGGAGTTTTATCTAGCAGGTTAAATAAATATCGAGTTTTCTAACAGTCAGTCATCGCTTCCGTGTGGTCGCTCACCTGGAACTTTGCAATTAACTACTTGTATATTGTAAATCAGTGTTCTTCAAACTCGGGGGCGCGACCCGCGGGCGGGTGTCGGGAGGGTCGCGGAGCCGCCCTTCGCCGCGCTCCCGATCGCGCAAATCCCCGCGCAGCAGCCGGCTTTTAATAACGCCGTATGCAAGCGGCCTTTAAAATGGCCGCGAACATGTAAAAATATTTCGGCCGCATCGATCATCGGCACGCATGCGCAAAACTATGCGCCTGCGTGCCGATGATCGGGCGCACATGCGCAGTGCGGCCATTATTTTTTTTAGACGGCCGCAGCTTTTTGTTTTCCAAGCTTGGGGAGTTTTATTCATTTATTTTATTCATTTAATTTTTATTTTTTTCATTTATTTTATTCTTTTTTTACAAGTTCGGGGAGGTTTTATTTAATAAAATTTTACGGAAAAAAATGCAGAACTTTGGACAGATGGAGATTCCATACTTTGAACACTGGAAGGCTTCACCTTCATCCAACAGGTTCCATTGGAGGAGCGTGTATGAGGGCCAAAGGGACCCAAAACCATTTCCTCCATTTTTATCAGCAGCAAACAAGGTAAGAGAAAATGGTGGGTCACTCAGGTCGGCCGGCGTGGGTCGCGAAGGTTGGCCGGCTTGGGTCGCGAAGGTCGGCCGGGTTGGGTCCCGAAGGTCGGCCGGGTTGGGTTCCGAAGGTTGGCCGGTTGGTAAAAATGGGTTCCCAGAAAAAAAGTTTGAAGAGCACTGTTGTAAATTGCTAGATTATTTTTTTCTGGCTGCTACAATTCTAAAAGTTTTGGGTGTTTATTCATACTTGTTTAAAATTTCAGAAATTTAGAGGCAGTGATCTGCCTGGTGTGGAAGTTCTTTTTATATTGGTGATTTAAAGGCTCATGTGGAAACCAGTTGCTTCCAACTCAGCAGGACTTCCTGTTGGCTTTGATTGGGAGAAAAAGCAGAGGTTACAGAGAGCTGTACAAGCTGTGAGAAGAGGGAGGAGGTGAAGCAGGGCTCTTAGAAGTGACCTTTCACAAATCAACCAGCACTGTCGCCTTCATGGGGATTTCAAACTTACAGGTGCACCCCTTTCCCCCTCCAGTTAATGCCTGTTGCCTCCTGATGTGCAACATGTGTTGTGTTATGCTTCTTCATGTAGCATAAGCTGCTTCCTTGATGTATGCTCCAACAAAGGAAGGTTCAGACTTGGAGATAGTTTTAACACATTTATTGAACAGTTAACAATTCTCCTCCTTGAGTTCGACTCTCCTGCTAATCTTGCTGTAGTAACTCAGTCTAACTAACCAGTCTGCTCTAAGCCATGAGGTGGGTGTGATGCTTCCGATCTGCCCCTGTGCTTCTCTCTTGGTGTCGCCTGTGGAAGAGAAAGAGCCTGTGTGCCCTGTCCTTTCATATGGGTTGCCCCTTGTGGTAGTGTCACCTCTGGGTGTCTTGACTGGCCATTGGTTGTGTTCTATTCTAGTGTTCATTAGCTGTATGTCTGCACGTCATGATGTCTCTGGTGCTCCCTCTAGTGTTTACTTAGTCTTAGTGTATTTACATTAACCCCTTGTGTATTTACAGTGATGCATATCACCACAACATGTTTGGCTGATATAGCTGTCACGGTTGCACAGCTGCGTGCATGAGATGTGTCTGCCATTATTGCAACAGTGTATGAGGGTTAAGATAAGCATATGAAATGAAGGGTTGAGTCCTGCTTGATCAAATTGGTGTCAGTAAGTGATGGGGTGCAGTGAATTGAGCTGTGGATGAGGGGAGTGGTACAGTTTATACAATTTGCCATTTGTAGGTGCATTCTAAATCTTGAAAATTCATGTGAGATCATAAAACTGCTTTGTGCACTGCATCTAACTCCTTGGCGCTACACTCCTAGCATTTACCTCTGCCAATATCTCTTGGTACTGTCTCCTGAGCCGAAATCTGAAGGGCTCCAGCCCTCTGAGGATTCAGAACATCTCTCCTCCTTTCCACCCAAATCACCAAGATATTCAGTGTGGCATACGAAAAGCTTGGTGCACTTCTCTCTCCCATGTGCCGCCATTGTTCAATGCTTGAAAGCACAATATTCCAAATAATCTAAGCACCGTCACAAATTGCAATACATTTAAAAAAATTAATTTATGGGATATGGGTGTCGTTTGTAAGGCCAGCATTTATTGCCCATCTCTAGTTGCCCTTCAGAAGGTGGTGGTGAGTTGCCTTCTTGAACCACTGCAGTCGCTGAGGTGTAGGTGCATCCACTGTGCTAAATCACCCGTTAAGTAGCACAGGCTAGTTAAGTATGGTGACACAAACTAAATTGGGCCCTCTGCGTGAAGCCAGTGAAAGGTCAGGGAGCACTAGGCGCCTGGAGCGATCATGAAAATGATGAGGCAGCTATACCTGCATTGTAGCCTTTTATGGGTTAATCACATAACGTGATCCCTCCACCCATTGTCAAGGGTTACCCAGTATAAGCCCCAAACACATGAGAAGTGAAAATAAAGTGTTTTTTTTACATTTCGTTATTTAGCAAATGTCGAGCCCTGCTTGGAAATTTGGAAAATAAATTGTTGTAAATAATTTCCACAGCGAATAGTAATCTTTTGATTTGGTAACATATGAGAAGACGGATGAGAAGGTAAAGGTAATCTTTAACATACACAAGCCTCGAGGACATTAGTGTGTGAATGGGACAGGCTGATAATCCTTTTTGAAATTTGGAGAATTAGTCATACTTTGGGTCACACAATTACAGACTATATTAGGAATAGAATGACCCAGTCAGACTTTAAAAGCTTCCAGGCAGCTGCACAGAGAGGAAGCTCGTGATCAAACACTAAAAAATTATTATTAAAGCTAGAAATTCAACTTCAGCTGGGAGCATTAATAATGTGGCTCTTTTATTTATTTTCTTTAATCTTTTCTCTGCCAGATGACTCAATTCAAATTGCTCCTTTGAATAATATATTCCCAAGGAACTGCTAATGTGAAAAAGAAAATGTATATCCCTTGTTTAACAGCTTTCCTGGAGTGCCACCTTTCTTTATTGTGTTTCCTAAGTCAGCAGAGGGACAGCTCCTGTCCTCCTCAGTTTGTTTCTTTTATATACCCTGAGTAAGAAAACCGCTGGGGGGAGTGTGTGCATCTTCACCAAAACACATGCTGCATTTCTATCTCTCTCTTGCATTGTACATTCATGGAATCCCTACAGTGCAGAAAGAGGCCGTTCGGCCTATCGAGCCTGCACCAACCCTCCGAATGAGCACTCTAACTAGGCCCACTCCCCGCCCCATACCTGTAACCCTGCGCATTGATCATGGCCAATCCACCTAACCTGCACATCTTTGGACTGGGAGGAAACTGTAGTACCCGGAAGAAACCCACGCAGACACGGGGAGAATGTGAAAACTTCACAGTCACCCAAGTCTGAAATTGAACCCAGGTCCCTGGTGCTGTGAGGCAGCAGTGCTAACCACTGTGCACGGTGAGTATAATGTGACTGCTGCCCTAGTTCTTTTCATTTCTCTTTGTCCCGTTGGCCTTTTTCACACCACTTCTGGGTGTTTAAAGGGCATAGTCTGAGTTTGAAGGACAGCCGCCAACACCCTCCCTTTCCCCCAATGTCCCTCCAGCCTGCTGGCATTAGTTGCTGAGACTTTCCTTTAGACATCATTTCGCAATCTGCTAGTCAGAGGTACGTTCCCATTGACTGTGCTCTGGAAGATGTTCCCAAATTCACAACATTATGTTAATGATTTGGACGAGGGAACAAAATGTAACATCTCAATCTTTACAGCCTTTGCAACTTTGATACCAAGTTGGATGGGAGAGTGAACTGTGACGAGGATGCAGAGATCCCTCAGCATTCTCTGGACAGGTTGGGCGAGTGGGCAAATCAATGGCAGTTGCAGTATAATTTCGATAAGTGTGAGGTTATTCACTTTGGAAGCAAAAACAGGAAGGCAGATTACTACCTGTAAATTGGGAGGGGAGTGTGCAGTGGGACCTGGGTGTCCTTGTGCGTCAGTCGCTGAAGGTAAGCATGCAGGTGCAGCAGGTGGTAAAGAAGGCAAATGGTATGCTGGCTTTCATTGCAAGTGGTTTTGAGTACAGGAGCAGGGATGTGTTGCAATTATACAGGGCCTTGATGAGGCCACACCTAGAATATGGCGTGCAGTTTTGGTCTCCTTTTCTGAGGAAGGATGTTCTTGCTCTCGGGTGTGCAGCGATGATTTACCAGGCTGATTCCGGGGATGACATATGAGGAGAGATTGACTATGTTAGAATTGTTTTAGCTGGAGTTCAGATGAATGAGGGGGGATCACATAGAGACCTATAAAATTCTAACAGGACTAGGTAGGGTGGATGCAGGGAGGATGTTCCCAATAGTGGGTGTATCTAAAACTAGGTGTCACAGTCTGAGGATTTGGGGTCGACCATTTAGGTCAGAGATGTGGAATTCATTACCACAGGAAGTAGTTGAAGCTAAGACATTGGACGTGATTCTCCGATCGCGAGACTAAGTGTCTGTGCCATCGTGAATGCCGTCGCATTTCACGATGACGCGAAACGGCCCCGTCGCGACCGATTCAGGGCAGAAAAGGGGCGAGCAGCAGCGCCACGAGAAACGCGGTGAGCGTGGTGCCAGAGCAGCGGCGACATCGCGCGACGCCAGGATGACGCCGCGCCGTGTCATATGAAGTGCGCGATCGGCACACAGGCCCCAAAGTGTGGAGATGGCTGAGCCCCGCCGTGCCATGCCCCGCTTCCGGGACAGCGACCTAGAGACACTGCTAGACGCAGTAGAGGAGCGCAGGGCCATCCTTTTCCCCAGACGTGGCCACAGGCAGCCGTGCAGCACTGTGAGGTGGGGATGGCGAGAGGTTGGCATGGCGGTCAGCGCTGTGGGGCACATCCCCCGCTCGGGAGACCAGTGCAGGAAAAAACTGCACGACCTCACGAGGGCTGCGAGGGAAAGTACCCCGAGACTTCCCCCGGGGCAACGCCCCAACCTGTTTCCCCCACCCCCCTGACCATGCGGGGGGGGAACCTGGGGCCCCACATTGCACACGAGACACATGTGGAACCCCCCCCCCCTCCCGAGGTGCCATGGCATGGGTCCGAGTGTCCCCACCTAGTGATAATGGTGCTAACATGTGTGCGTCCTGCTGATGACCGCCTAACCCTGAGTCCCTCCCCCACAGGGCAAGACTGCTCACAACCCCAGGGAGCGTTCAAGAACCGGAGGGGGATCACCTAAGCTCCACCCCCTTACCATCTACTAGGACTCTGGACCTGGCTGGGGGAGCCGCCAGCCGGGAGGTAGCGCCATGCCAGGTCGGAGGCTCCGCACCAAGTGAGAATCCCCTGTCTGCATACAGTCCCTCAGCCCATCATTATCCCCACCCTCCTCACACACCACTCCCTCACAATCCACCCCCTCACTCTCTACCCTCTCACACTCCACCCCCTCACACTCCACCCCCCTCACCCCCACCGCCTCACACTCTACCACCCCCACAGTCCACACCCTCACATCCCACCGCCCCACACTCCACCCCCTCACCCCTCACCCCCCACCCCCTCACCCCCCACCCCCTCACACTCGACCCCCTCGCAGTCCACCCCCTCACTCTCTACCCCCTCACACTCCACCTCCTCACACTCCACCCCCTCACCCCCCACCCCCTCACCCCCCACCCCCTCACACTCGACCCCCTCACAGTCCACCCCCTCACTCTCTACCCCCTCACACTCCACCTCCTCACACTCCACCCCCCTCACCCCCCACCGCCTCACACTCTACCACCCCCACAGTCCACACCCTCACATCCCACCACCCCTCACCCCCCACCCCCTCACCCCCCACCCCCTCACCCCCCACCCCCTCACACTCTACCCCCTCACACTCTACCCCCTCACAGTCCACCCCCTCACACCCCACCCCTTCACACTCCACCACCCCCACAGTCCACACCCCCACACGCCACCACCCCACACTCCACCACCCCCACAGTCCACCCCCTCACCCCCCACCGCCCCACACTCCACCACCCCCACAGTCCACACCCTCACACGCCACCGCCTCACACTCCATCACCCTCACAGTCCACACCCTCAGACTGCTTCCTCCACCCCCTCACAAACCACCCCGCGTGTCTAACGAAATGTGCCTTATTGTGTTCTCGAGGGCCAGAAGGTCACCATCCTGGAACTGCTCGTTCACTCCGCCGCCGTCCAGCTCCAATCTCTTCCGGCCACAGGGACGCACGGGACAGAGGGGAGGATCACTGGCAGGAGGGCCCTCTTCTGAGGCCGGGCCACTGAAGGGCAACGCACAGAGGACAGACAGAGACGTCAGGACGGACAGTCATGACACAGATGACAGTGAGACGGACGAGGAGGCTACAGCGAGCCAGGACAGTGGCGGCGACAGGAAAGCCCCTCAGGACAGTGACGCACAGAGGACGTTACGACAGACGAAGGACAAGGGCACAGCACCTGGCATGGGCCATGGACTGAATGCACCGGGCCAAGGTTCCAGCCAGGAGACCCCAGACCTGGGTAGAGATGAGGACCTAGCGGCTGCGGCACTGCTGTCACCCACCACTTCAACCATCGCAGATGCACTCACCTTGGTTGGGCAAGTAAGTGATGAGGCTTCTGGATCACTGTGTGGTCACCACACATCTGGCCCGGTTCAGCAGGTGGAGGTAGGAAAGGCCGACGGGCTTGACGGTCGGAGGGCAGCCCAGGCCCAGCACCCAGCTGCTGCCCAGACGGTTCCCGGATTCCTGGACTTGCCAGACCCACCCACAGACCCGATGCATTTGCAACCCCAGGGACCAGATAACGGGATGATGGCTGTCTTCCGGCAACTGCAGACGCAGCTGGAAGAGTCGATCCACGAGCAGGGAGTGGTGCCGGTCATGGCTGCCACCCAGGCCGACACCGCACGGATGGTGTCCGCGATGGAGGCAATGGGGGAAACGGTCTCGGCCATGGGTCAGGTTCTTCAAGGCCTGGGGCTTAGTGTGCATGCGTCATGTGTGGCCCACGACAGGGCTGCCCTCGCACAGGCAGCCATGCGTCAGAGCCAGCTGGACATTGCCGCTGCGCTCCGGGGTCTGGCCCAGTCTCAGCAGGCCATGGCCCTGACCCAGCAGGCCATCGTTGAGAGCATCGGCGGCCTTGCCCATGTGATGGATGGCATCGCACAATCCCAGCGGGAGGTAGCACAGTCCCTGACAGGGATGTCGCACTCCCTCAGCTCCATCGGTGGGAACGTTCAGACCCTGGTCGATTCCACTGCGGACCTCCAGGACTGGCAGCACCAGGTGTCGGTGGTGCAACGTCCCATAGACAGGCCCGGGGGCCACTGGGCTCCCCGAGGGAGGAAGAGGTTCCAGTGCCCGTCCCGGCTACACCAGCAAGGGAGGGACCGGAACACTTGGACTCCCCCCTTTCTGTCCCTGGTGCATCTGGTGGGCAGCGGACAGAGCAAGCTGGCACCACGCCATCCAGCACGCCCGCCGAGCAGCCTGGCCCATCCAGGCCGGGCCGCCCCAGGAAGCGCGCGCCGTCGGGGAGCCACTTTGAAGGGCAGGATTCTCAGCAGTCCGCCTCCACTCCTGATGTACTGTTTGGAGAAACACCTAGACTTAGTGGTAGGGCCCGTGAGGCCAAAAAGTTAGACACGTAGTAAGTTGGCATGGGTGCAGGGTACAGATTAGTTATAGGGGCTAGGGCACTTGTCTTTGAATGTCACTGTTAAAGTTGTTACACCAAACCGAGATGCGTCTGTCCTATGTCCGATGCCTGAGGGGGTCGTGAGGGGGACCGGGTGATGATGGTGTTTGAAGTTCATTGCAACGGTGAGGCCGGGTGTGCCCAAACCCAAGCACGCCATCGTCCTCAGCACACCAACAACAACTGCCCCACATGGACATGTGATGGAGTGTCCGTGACACATAAAGGGAACACCGAGGTGGAGGGTTCAGATATGGCCATGAGTCAAACACTCTGTAGCGATCCGGAGCTCACAGCTCTTCGCAGAGGAGGTTGTCATCATCCAACATGGCACAGTTCACACCCACTGACAGAAGTAAATGTGTAACAAAATCCACGATGTGCCGCAGGTGTAGGTTGCTGTGAGAGTGGTGCTGTGGGTGGTAGGGTTGTGCGATGGTGCGGGAGGTGGGGGGGTGCTGGGTGGTGCCTTTGTGCGTGATCGACGGTGCAAGTGCCCTGCACAACGATGCCCTCGCTCTAGTGTGTGAAACGTGCGGCGATCAACGCCTCGCATGCTCGCTGTCCCATCCGGTGGTGTCGTGAGGCCTCCCGGCCATATCCCGCACCCCGGTGGTGTCTGTGCCCCCATCCTCCCCCTCCTCCTCCTCCTCATCCTCATGTTCAGAGGCATCGCCCTCATCGGGCTCACCTGCTTCATCCTCCTCCATGACATCGCCCCTCTGTTGGGCAATGTTGTGCAAAACGCAACAGGCCACAAACATTCTTCCGACCCTGTCGGGGTGGTACTGCCGAGCGCCTCCAGAGCGGTCCAGGCACCGGAATCTCATTTTGAGGAAGCCGAAGCACCTCTCCACGACACCCCTGGTTGCAGCATGGGCCTCATTGAAGCGGGTCTCCGCGTTGGTTTGTGGCCTCCGTATAGGCGTCATCAGCCACGGCCGCAACGGGTAAGCCCTGTCACCCAGCAACCAGCCCCTCATCCAGGGTGGGCGTCCCTCAAAAATGGCGGGTATGAATCACTGCGCTAGTATGAAGGCGTCATGCACGCTGCCCGGGTATTGGGCTCATACGTGCATTATTCTCATTCGATGGTCGCAGACCACCTGGACGTTCATAGAATAGTTCCCCTTCCTGTTCAGGAAAACGTCCCTGTTCTCCGAGGGTGGACGTAGGTTGACGTGCGGTTGACGTGCACCCCATCAATGACGCCCTGGACCATCGGGATCCCGGCCCTGGCAGCCTGGTGTGCGTGGTCCTCCGGGAAATCAATGCATCTTTCCGCGACGGCATAGAGGCCGTTGATAACTGCCCGGATGCACCGGTGCACCGATGTGTGAGAGATTCTAGAGAGGTCCCCGCTTGGCGCTGGAAGGACCCCGTTGCAAAAAGATTGAGGGAAACCATGACCTTGACTCTCACCGGTATGGCATGTCAGCCCCCCATTCCACATGGTGCCAGGTGTGCCATTAGGTGGCATATATGTGCCATCGTCTCACGGCTCAATTTGAGTCTCCTCCTGCATGCCGCGTCTGTAAGGTCCTGGAACGAAATGCGGTTGCGGTACACACGAGGCTACATGGGGCGCCTCTGCCGTCTTGGCCTGACCACCTGCTCGTGCTCCTCCCCTGGTGTCCCATCAGGATCTGATTCGTCGACCTCTTCCTGCCCGACGACATGGAGGTCATTGTCACCCTCCGCCTCCTCTTGGACCTGCCGGGCGTGAGGGCCTGCAGCAGGAGCGCCTGGCACAGGACCCTCTGCAGCCACTCCCTCTGCAGCATCCGCCTCTGCAGCAGCTTCACTGAGCCTCCTGGGTCGCCCGTGCTGAATGGCTATCTGCAGGGCAGCCGCTGCCGCCACGGCGGCAAACATTGATGGCTGTTGTGCAACATTACGAACTAGACGAGGGGGGAGGCGGTTTGGGGGGGAGAGACAATGACATTTGGCACGTAGGCAGCCAGGGCCCTTTGGATACATGGGTGCCCCGGCTACCTGGTTACGGTTCATTCACACAAGCACCCTTACACCTGCCCACAGTATCCGTCTCCCGCCCAGTTCACCCCGTCCCTCCTCATTGCAGCGCCAGTGGCCTCAGCCCATCACCATAACCTCAACTTGGAAGCGTGTCTTCACCACCGTCCTGCCACGGCACTCCAGCTGGGGTGTCGGTCTCGCGGGTACCCTTGGAGGCCCCCCCCCCCGGACAGAATGGTGGCATCATTTGCCCCACCCCTTCCCCCTACTCATTCCCCCACCCCCTTTCCCCTTCTCCTTCACCTACCCCCTCCCCCTTCTACTTCCCCCAACCCCTCCCCTTCCCTCTACTCCTTCCCCCATCCCCTGCCCTTCCCTCTTCTCATTCCCCCAACCCCTCCCCCTTACCTCTACTCCTTCCCCCAACCCCTCCCCTTCCCCCTACTCCTTCCCCCAACCCCTCCCCCTTTCCTCTACTCCTCCCCCATCCCCTCCCCTTCCCCCACCATTCCCCCTTCTCCTTCCCCCACCCTCTTCCCTCTACTCCTTCCCCCACCCCCTCCTCCTTCCCCCTACTTCCCACACCCCATCCTCCTTAGCCCTGTCCTCACCCCACCTCCCCCAAACTCCCCCCCCCCCCCCCCCATGGGTAATCGCGGCATACACATCAGAACCCCCCCCCCCCCCCGCCATGACCGGCCGTGGAGGACTGGCTGACAAATTTATTGAGTAGGGGTGAACAGGGTCATGCCGTCGGGACTTCGGCCCATCTGGGCCGCCGAATAGCGGGGGGGGGGGGGGACAGGGAGAATCGCATGTATTACTTGCTCGGGCGATTCTCCGGCATGCGCGGCGCCGACCTCGATGGCGCCGTTCTCGTCGGTTGGGAAAAAGCCGCGGGAAAAAGCTGTATTTGTGCACACGCAGAAGCTTGCGGTTCTAATATGATGATCAGCTGTTGAAATTTAAAGCTAGATTTTTGTATGGTTTGTACTCAGGATGAATGGGTGATTCTAACTATTTACCTTTTGGACAATTTTACTATAAGCTACTCAGTGCAATAATACATTATTAAGAGCTTTATCTAATAGTTTTCTCTTCTCTTAGTGCAACATGGGCAAGATTTTCTGGGCCCTCAGCCGCGTATTTCTCAGAGGCGTGCCGTTCCCTGCCAGTGGGTTTCCCGACACTTTTCAATGGTGTTTCCCATTGAAGCCACCCCATGCCGCCAGGGAATGCACCATGTGTGTTTGCTGCCGGCAGGAAAAGAGAATCCTGACAGCCGGCCAAATCCATTCCTATTTCTACACCGATCACAACCTAGGAATAGGGTCATCTTTATACACAGAACCAAGTATCTAGGTTCAGAAAGTTGGAGTTGACCATTTTCTAGTGTAGAATAAGAACAAGGGACAGGAAGGACTGTATCCGCAGAGCACTCCTGCTATGCGTTCCTACCAAGGCATCAGCACATCATGCAATGCAGCAATGAAACTGTTATGACCTGCCTACTTACCATTGGCTGGGGACTAATGACAATCCCACAATCCTGTGGGAGTATGAGCTTCCCCAATGAGGGGGGCGGAGAAACCATTAGTAAACTCCGAGTATAAATAAAGCTGGCCAGTTTAGGAACCAGCAGGAAGGAGTGTGCAGCAAGGGAAGTTGCTGCTGCTGTTATATATATATATATATATATAAATATATATATATATATGTTATTGTAAATAAATGTTTATTACTTTGTATCCTTAAAACTCGTGCTGGATTCTTCGTGGCCCTCAGAAAAGGAACTTTGTTGAAACAACCAGTAAATAATTTGCATTTGCTTCACTCTTTTTTTTCAAAGTGCCTCACCATGGTTCCCCATGGCGGGATTGAGAGAAGGGTGTAAACTTGAGCAGGCACTGAGGTAGCCTTGTGCCAATGTACTGAATTTTTTTTGTCTTTCCACTGCCAGCAATCATACCACTAGGCGCAATTAACAGATTATAGGCTCTTATGTGAAGTATCACAATTAATTCATTATCTGAGATTCCTTTCCTGTGAAGTAACCATTCAGACACTTATAAATATCTTCAGCTGATCTATTGGGATATTTTTCCACCTCCTCCATTATTGTTCATATCAATTACTTCAGGAAAGGAACCAATTAAATGTGTCTTTATTTTCTCATCTGTTCTGTCTGCCAATTTCTTCCATTCCCCTCCTGAAGGTAGTGAAGTCACTGGAATTCGTTCAGTATATGTTGATTTCCCCTTGCCGCTTTTCCCAAGAGGGCTGTTGGTCCTGTGCGACCTGGATAAGTAACATTGGAGAGGTATTCAGCCACAGGGTGATACAGAGCTGAGCCTGATTGAGTGCTCACCAGGCAACCATTTCACAATTTTACCAGGGATCATTGAAGAGTATCCATTTGATAGTAAGTAATAGGAGCAGGAGTAGACGTTTTGGCTCATCGAACCTATTATGCCACTCCATAAGATCATGACTGGTTGTATTGTGGCCTTAACAGCTCTTTCTTCCCTGTCTCCCAGAACCCTTGACCCTCCTTGTCAATCAAAAATCTGTCAGCTTTGAGTATATTCAATACTCAACCTTCACTGGGCAAAATCCTGGAATCATAGAATTTACAGTGCAGAAGGAGGCCATTCAGCCCATCGAATCTGCACCGGCCCTTGGAAAGAGCACCCTACTTAAGCCCACACCTCCACCCTATCCCCGTAACCTAGTAACCCCACCTAACCTTTTGGACACTAAGGGTAATTTATCATGGCCAATCCACCTAACCTGCACATCTTGTGACTGTGGGAGGAAACCGGAGCACCCGGAGGAAACCCTATCCAAACACAATTTGGGTGTACCTACACCACATAGACTGCAACGGCTCAGGAAAGTGGCTAACTACCACCTTCTCAAGGACAATTAGGTCTGGGCATTTAATCCTGGCCTTGTCAGAGGTGGACACATCCATGAAAACAAACATTAAAATAAAGTCTGAGGGGGAAGTGGGGAGATTTTTTATCTTCTATTTTTTTGGGGGGGGAGGAATCCCCTGGGAGACCCAAAACTCATTTTACACTGGTGGAATACCCCATTGAGATGGTCCAGGTCCCCCTCCAATGACGTAACAGGCGTCCTGATGTTGTAAGTTAGGATTCCTATTTGAGAATATTTCAATATTATTATCAGGCCTTTACGCCTTATAGTCTCTTCCCCCCCCCCCCCCCCATTAAATTGTCCATTCATGTTGACGTGAGGGCACACCAAAGTGAATCACGAGAGGTCGCCCATGGCTTGTACCTGCCGAGCAGAACCCGCACAAGTGTGTACAGCGCCCTCGGGGGAGGGGGGTTGGTTTTGCCTGGGCAGTACCACCAGCATGGCATTGTGGGAACCGCCTCATAGCCTTTTTTTTTTACCGAGAGCCAGTGACTTCCACGCCAATTTTCTCGCCTGCTGCACCACTCTGCAAAAAAAATCTGAAAATTCCACCTGAAGAAGCCAATGAAACGTACCTAAATTTTAAACTGCGTTTAATAGCTCTTTAGTAATCAGGTAATCTCCCTATCCTGAAGAGAGTACTGAAGAAGACAGAATAAATGGCTTGAGGGAATGCAGAAGACTTTTCAATTTCCATTATCTCTCCTCTCTGTGTTCAGTAATTCAATATCTGATGCAGTAAAGATACATTTTTAAAGTGCTTTTAATTATGCAGGTTGACGCATTGGGTTGAGATGACAGAAAAGTAGATGCTCTGTGGAATAGATAATGGAAGAGTGACTATTGATTCGATCCTTTTTGATTATTATTATTTTGCAACCCTGACATCCTTCACATTCATACAGCCCAAAGGTTAGCAAAGTAAAATAGTCGGTAAGTCTTGTTTAACGCCATTGTGCTTCTGTAAAAGCCCAATTAGTCCTTTCTTGTGGATAAAACGGAGCTGTACTTTTACACTGGTTTTGATTCCAGGTGCAACCTTTGTTAATGCCTTGACTTTGCAGAGTTTAAGGCAGGGAGTTTTTTGAATAGTTTAAGACTGCTTAATGCAAAAATTATTTTATTTTGGAGTCGCTCAGAAAAAGTGACGAACAATATTTTGATACACATTTGATCACCAGCTAGTAATTAAGAAGGCTAATGGAATGCTATCCTTTATTAAATGAAGAATTGAATATAAAAGTAGGATGTTATGCTTCATTTATGCAGGCCATTGGCAAGACTGCATCTGGAATACTGGGTGGGATTTTCCGGTCCACCAGCCGTGTTTTCTTGGTCGCGTGCCATTCGGGATTATATCTTTGCGCCGATTGTCAGTGGGATTTATCATTGTAGGCACCCCACACCTTCGTGAAACCTGCAGATGGGGGTGCACTGGCGGTGGGGAAATGGAATTGCAACGACTAGAGCATTCCAGCTCCTGTGTGCAAGTCTATCCAAGGAAGAATATGATTGCATTGGAGCTGGTTCAGAGGAGGCTTACTAGATTGATATATGGAATGAGTGTGTTGTCTTCTGGGGATAGGTTGGAGAGGCTGGGCTTGTTTCCACTGGAGTTTTAGAAAAGTAAAAGGCAACTTTATTGAGGGGTGACTTGATTGAAGTACTTATGATCCTGAACGTGCTTGACAAAGTGGAGGTGAAAAGGATGTTTCCTCTTGCGCGTGAGTCCAGAACTTGGGGGCACTGTTTTAACATTAGTGATTGCCCTTTTAGGACAGAGATGAGGGGATTTTTTTCTCACTTGGAGTAACATTGGACCTCCGTCCTCAGATGGAGGTGGAGGTGGGGGTCACTAAATATTTTTTAAATGACGCTAGATAGATTCTTGTTAGGCAAGGGAATCAGAGGGAATCAAAAGTTCTTAGAGGTGGATGGCAATACAGAATTTGGAACACAAATAGATCAGTCATGATCTTACTGAATGCAGGAGCAGGCTCGAAGGGCCGAATGGCCTGATTCTGCTCCTATTCTGTATGTTCGAATCAGCTTGGTTCCCTTACTAGAACTTGTTACAGTGGGAGGCACTGAGAAAGAGCCAGGAATCTCCCACCTGATAGGAAAGAAATAGGGCATGGCTAAGTCCTCCACCAATTTGTTCCTCAATAGCCCTCGACAATTATCCAAGAGTGATATTGAAGACAGTCAACCGACTTAATCAGCCACCAAAATGTGTCACTTGGAGGTAGAAGGCGGATGTGGACAAATTGGGAAAACAGATGTGTGCCCTCAAAGATTTGGCTTTAGAAGAAATGAAATGAAATGAAAATTGTTTATTGTCACAAGTAGGCTTCAAATGAAGTTACTGTGAAAAACCCCTAGTCGCCACATTCCAGCACCTGTTCGGAGAGGCTGGTACGGGAATTGAACCCGCGCTGCTGGCCTGCCTTGGTTTGCTTTAAAAGCCAGCTATTTAGCCCACTGTGCTAAACAAGCCCCTTAAGAACCTGATATCGATTGCAGCATTACTTCAGTGAACATCTAGTTAAGGATTAGCTGTTGAAGGTAGTTTGACATCCAGCTCTTTGTTTACGAAACAGTAGCGAAGCCTTACAATGATTTAACCATCGCATAAAGGCTGTTTCTTTGTTAAACATCTGTATGTTCGAATCAGCTTGGTTCCCTCAACTCTGAATTGAAATGGGGGAGGAAGTTGATTTACCAGTAATTAAACATCTTTATTTTTTTTCTCTTTTGAATTGGTCAATGGCAGGTGTTGTGTTATGTAGTTTGGAATAACACAGGCTGCCACTTGGTGCAGTTTCAAGTAAAAGATGCTCCAGACTTCGAAATGAGTCCAATGTGTTTATTGAACTATTAGCACAGTTCTCAATGAGTTTGACTCTCTGCTAATCTAATTGTAGTAACTCAGTCTAACTGAACCAGCCTGCCCTAAGCCACGTGCTGGGGTGTGATGCTGAAGATACACCCTGTCTCACTCTGTAGATGTTGGTCTGTGGAAAGAGGCGGGGTATGAGTGCCTCATCCCTTTTATAGTGAGATACCACCCCTGAGTGTCCTGACTGCTCATTGGGCGTGTCCTATTCTAAGTGTTCATTAGCTGCATGTTTGCATATCATGACAGCATGGAATGCCAAGGAGTCTTCATGCAGTAAGATTCTTCTTCCTTGAGTTTGGGTGGGAGGAAGGAGTCTCTGAGCAGAGGCCAGGGGCGGAATTCCCCGGTCCCCCAGCTGCATGTTTCTCGGCAGCGCGCCATTTGCTGCCGGTGGGATTTTCTCTTCCCACCGTTTGTCAATGGGATTTACAGTTGAACCCACTCCACTGGAAAACTGCCGATGGGGAAAGAGAATCCCAACGGACGGTAAATTCAAGCCCAGATATTTTTGCAAGGGGCAGAGGAAATCAGTGAAGAACCCATGTTTACTGTTCCTCTGGAGGCCCCAGCAATCCGGTTACAGGTGAAATCAGTTGAGGCCTAGACCAGTGTTCTTCAAACCTTTTTTCCGGGGACCCATTTTTACCAACCGACCAACCTTCGGGACCCAAACCGGCCGACTTTCGGGACCCAGCCCGCCCGACCTTCGCGACCCACGCCGGCTGACCTGAGCGACCCACCATTTTCTCTTACCTTATTTGATGCTGATAAAAATGGAGGAAATGGTTTTGGGTCCCTTTGGCCCTCGTACACGTTCCTCCAATGGAACCTGTTGGATGAAGGTGAAGCCTTCCGGTGTCGGAAAGTATGGAGTGTCCAAAGTTCTGCATTTTTTCCTGTAAAACTTTATGAAATAAACCACCCCCCCCCCACCCCCCCAAACTTGAACTTGTAAAAAAAAAAAATGTTTAAATGAATAAAATAAATGAAAAAATTTAAAATTAAATGAATAAAATAAATGAACATAAGGATTAAAATCCCACCCGGACTTGTAAAACAAAAAGCTGCGACCGTTAAAAAAAATAGAGGCCGCACTGATCAGGCGCGCATGCGCATAGTTTTGAGCATGTGCGCCGATGATCGTGCGCGTATGCGCAAAACTATGCACAATGAGGCCGAATTTCTTTTACATGTTCGCAGCCATTCTAAAGGCCGCTTGCAGCTGGCGATATTAAAAGCCAGCTGCTGCGTGGGGATTTGCGTGATCAGGAGCGCCGCGAAGGACGGCTCCGCGACCCTCCCGACACCTGCCAGCGACCCACCCGCGGGTCGCGCCCCCGAGTTTGAAGAACACTGGCCTAGACACAAATGGTTCTCTCTTTTGCTTCTGGACATATATATGTGTGGACACCTAATGGAAGGGGAGGTTTCAAAATGCATTATAGAATCATAGAATTTAACTGATAGATTAATTTCAATTGTATTTACAGACTGGGACTTCAGCATGTTTTACAAGCATCAGCATGTTTTACAAGCATCATTCCCCTGTCAATACTCTAATCACACTGAAACATTCCTAAAATTCACTAGTTTGTTATTATTTTAGAATTGGGAGAGTTATAGTTCATTTTCCATCTTCTTGAGAAAAGATGGTGTTCATAACAAGATAGTTTGGAGACAGGTTTCCAACTCTGCCATTTAGGCATAACCTGGGGGGAAGAAGCCCCAAATGTGGTCATATTCTATGATGGAACAGTTGAGGTTAAGAGTGCGTTGAGCAGAAAATTGAGGTGGTCTACCGAGCCATGTCTTTCCCCTACCACCCTCTCAATTTTAATGTCCAAGCCAGAAAGATTTGGCTCCATAGCACTGCTGGTTTCGGCATTACGGGAGCCGGTTGAGGATAGAAATCGTGGCTTCCAACCACCTGTGTGACCTGTGCTGACTGCCATGCTGTGGAGGACAATAGCGTGATTTCCCATTTGTGCACCAGAGGTATAGAGAGTGGGTAGATTGTGATGTCACTCGGGTTGTATGTGCTCACAATGGGCGTGATTCTCCCAACGGGCGGCTAAGTGCCGACGTCGGTGTAAAAGTGGGAGTGTTTTACTCCGGCGTTGGCGCCTGTTCCAGGACCCCATTCTGCGGCCCACAGGGGGCTAGGATGGCGCTGGAGCGGCCTCCGCTGCCCCACCTGCCGTTTCCGGCCTGAACCCGACGCCAGTTGAGCCGGCGCCAACTAGCGCATGCGCAGTGGCTTTCCCTGCGGCGGCCCCGACGCCAAATGGCGCAGGGCTACAGGAGCCAACGCAGAGGAAACGAGGCCGGGGTCAGAGAGGCCGGCCCGCCGATCGGTGGGCCCCGATCGCAGGCGAGGCCACTACGGACGCCCCTGCTGGGTCGGACCCCCCCTCTTTCGCGCCCCCACCCCCCTCCCCCACAGGCCGCACTCTTCAGCGCCGAGGTCCCGCCTGCTCAGAGGATGTTAGAACGGCGCCGGTGGGACTCGGCTTTTTGTTGACGGCAGCTTGGTCCATCCGGCCTGGAGAATCGGCGCCCCGGCCCATGCCGGCCGGGGCCAAAGAGTAGGCGCATACCCCAACCGGCGCTGACCCCCCAGCGGGGGGGTCGGAGAATTCCGCTCTTGGTGTCCGATCTGTCATTCTGGACCTTCCTACTCTTGCTAATTCCGTTCTTAATGCACGCACAACTGAACATATGTCGTGCTGCATGAGTAACCGCCACTAGTGTGATTGAAAGACATATTATCCAACTTGCAGGTGAGGTGCTTTTTTTTAAAAAAAAAATGTCTTTAGGCATATATAAATGTAACAGTTTTCAAGAAGAATAACACCAAAGTAAGTAACACCCCAGGTGAGGTGCTTTTGATTATCTATCTGCTTTTGTGGATGTGACAGAAATGTTTTGTTGATGGAGGAATTGTGCTGCTGAGTGTTTCAAAATGAGTTGTGTGCTCCTGAAAGGCCTCTGAGCTCACCACTTACTCCCAGTCATGGAGAGTGGAGTTGAAGTTTCTCCTTAAACCGCAGCCTCCGAGGGCAAAGAAGCAGAGGCAGTAGAAATGAAAGGCTGCTCACAGACGGGGAGAGAAGTGCTCTCAGCAGGAGGCTGAAACCATCTGGGGTCCTCAGGAAGCATTTCTATTACCTGCACCTCAGCCAAGAGCAGTGTGATCGGTGGCTGCACTTCACTGAGAAGGTTCACAGAGTACACCAAGCTGTGGACTGGCAGCCTCAGAGTAAGGCGAGGACGATGCTGTCACTATCTGTCAAGGTGACAATGGCCCTGAATTCCTCTGCCAGAAGATCCTTCCTGTCTGGAACAGGTAACATTACCAACATATTCTAGGTTGCTGTCCATCATGTCTATGTGCTCACAAAGGCCAGTTTTCTCGTCAGTGGGAGGAAGCTTCATTGTCTTCCTAAACAAAGAAGCAGAAAGAATGGGCTCGTGGTTTTTGCGAGGGTAGTGGACTTCCCCAGGGCGCAGGGAGCCTCCGAAGGCATGCTGGTGGCCTTGTATGTGGCACATCGCAATGGGGAGGTGAAACCACAAGATGACACCATTCACTAAACATGCAGCTGGTGTGTGCCCATGCCCAGAACATCAAGTTGATAAGTGCCCATTATACTGGCAGCAGTCAGATGTTTTCATTCAGTCCACTGTTCCAGCCTTTTTGAACCACAATCTTGCCCGGAAGATGAGAGCGATCTGCTGTACAGATGACCAGTGACTCTGCCAGAATGGCAGGTGGGCAAGGTTCCAAAAATGCGATCCATGCTGCTGATGATGAATGTTGTAGAGCAGGCCATTGGCGACCCAAAGCAACTTTTCCACTGCCTGGTTTATTCACAGCGAGCCGTCCTATGTTGACCAGAGCATGTGTCCAAATTCATGGTGATCTGCTGCATCATACACATATCACTTGGGCTTTGCAATTGCTTTAGGAGGGGCAAGAGGGAGAAGAAACAGCTGGCACATCGACAGTCCATGCAGACTATCTATGAACACATTGTGTGGAATTCTCCATCCATTCATGGCAGTGGGATTCTCCATCCTCGCTAGCAGTGGTAGCAGGGTGGACTCCTAATGGAGAATCTCGACCATCATCAGACTCTGCTTTCCCTGAATGAAGCCTCCAGCTCATGGCTCCTCAACACTTCCCCATTGCTATATCCCTGTTATAAATCATCCCCTTGGCCACAAAACAATCATACCAAAGCAATTTTATCCAACAAACATACAAACATACAAATTCGGAGCAGGAGTAGGTCATTTTACCCCTCGAGCCTGCTCCACCCTTCAAGAAAATCATGGCTGATCAGATTGTGGCCTCAACTCCAGTATCCTGCCTACCCCAATACCCTTTGATACTCCTGTTAGCCACAAATCTATCTATCTTGCCTTAAAAATATTTATTGACCCTGCCTCCACCACTCTCTGGCATCACCCTTTATTTTCGACTTGTGTTCTCTCGTTCTACTATCTTCCACAAGAAATACACCTTTTCAGCGTCCACTCTCTCAAATCTCCTCAGAGTTTTGTGTGTTTTAATAAAATTACCTCTCATTCTTCTGAACTCCAATGGAAATAAGGTCAACTTGTCCATCCTTCCCTCATAAAATAATCCACTCATCCCAAGAATCAGTCCAGTAAAACTTCTCTGAACCGCTTCTTTTAAAAAACATTTTTTTTCCCAATTAAGAGGCAATTTAGCGTGGCCAATCCACCTACCCTGGTCATCTGCATGAGATCCACACTTACACGAGGAGAATGTGCCAACTCCACATGGACAGTGACCCGGGGCCAGGATTGAACTAGGGTCCACGGGGCCTTGAGGCAGCAGTGCTAACCAATGTGCCAATTTGCTGTCCCTCTGAACCGCTTCTAATGTGACTATGTCCTTTCTTAAATGAGGAGTCCAAACTCCAGATGTGGTCTCACCAATGCCCTAGCTAACTTGTAGCAAAGCATTCCAGGTGTGATTCTCCGACCCCCCGCCAGGTCGGAGAATCGCCGGGGGTCGGCATGAATCCAGCCCCCACCGGCCTCCGAATTCTCCCACCCCCCAAAGACCGGCATGGCGTGAGTCACGCTGCCCGCCTCGGAGCATGGCGGGGTCCGGCGCAACTCAATGGGCCCCGGGGCCGCCCGAATTCTCCGGCCTGGGGTGGATCGAAGTCCCGCCCACCTGTAGCCAGTCCCGCCGGCGTAAATTGGAGTTGGTCCCTTACCGGCGGGACCTGGCAGCGCGGGCGGCCTCCAGGGTTATTGGGGGGGTCGCGGGGGGATCTGGCCCCGGGATGTGCCCCCATGGTGACTTGGCCCACGGTTGGGGCCCACCGACCTACGGGCAGGCCTGTGCTGTGGGGACACTCTATTCCTTCCACACCGGAGGCCATGGTCATCCGCCATTCCCGGTACGGAATTGACTCCATGTGCGCATGCGTGGGGATGACGTCAGCAGATGCTGATGCTCCCGTGCATGCGCGGACCCGCTCCGGCCGGCGGAGTCCCTTCGGCCCCGACTGGCGCGGCGCCTAAGGCCTTCCACGCCGGACGGTGGGGCGTAAACCGCTCCGGCGCCGTTCTAGCCCCTGAAGGTGCAGAGTATTCTGCACCTTTGGGGCGGCCCGACGCCGGAGTGGTTCCCGCCACTCCACTGCGCCGTTTCTGCCCGCTCCGCCAATTCCTGGAGAATCCCGCCCTCCTTTTATATTCCATTCCCATTACAATAAATAAGCCATTTCCTTCTTAATCATTTGTTGCACCTGCATACTAACTTCTTATTATGAACTGGGACACCCAGATCAGAGTAAGTTCTTCAATCTCTCTCAATTCAGATAATATTCTGCCTCTCTACTTTTCCTGCCAAAGTGAACAAGTTCACACTTGATCACTTGCAGGGCAAATTTTTGCCCTGTCACTTAACCTATTCATATCCCATTTCAGAGTCCCAATGTGCTTTTCACAACTTACTTTCTTTCCTAGCTTTGCATCTTCAGAAAGTTTAGCAACAATATATTTGGCTCCTTCATCTAAAACATTCATGGAGGTCGCAAATAGTTGTGGCTACATCGGTGATCCCAGTGGTACTCCACTCATTGCAACTTGCCCATCCAAAAATGACCTATTTATAGCGTTTACAGCTCGCTAATCGATCTTCTATCCATCCTAAAGTTACCCTCCTACACTTTAGGCGCAATTCCAAAGTGGTGCTTCGTTCGCAGGTGGCGGGATTCTCTGGGAATTCCCATTGATGCCACCCCATGCCACTGAGAAACCCACAGGCAGGGGTGCGCAGCTAGCGGGACCAGAGAATCCCACCGCCAGTGAATGGCCAGAACATTTTGGCCCAAATTTCCTAATGGAGTTCACCATCACTTTCACATTGTAAGGATGGGCATTAAGCTCTGCAGGAAGCTTAGTTGGAGTCAGGCTCCCCTATACTTCCTGGTAGTGGCCTCAGGTTGTAACCTACTTGTGCCCAGTGACTAACCATGTGCTACAGCCGTGCAGCTTTCCTGCTGCCCTCTGGAGTGCTGCTGCTACCCTGCAAGTGAGAGAGAAGAGCACCAGAAGGTGTGGTGCAATGTGTTTGGGTGATGTGCCTGCTATAGCTGAATAGCTGACAGTATGTGGAAGCTGCGAGATGTGGGTGTGAGGACTGCAGCTGCAGTGAGGGTGAGGGCAAGAAAATTAAGCTTAGGCTCGAATCCTGATCATTGGAGATTATTGGTATGTAAAAGATGAAGATGTGATGCATTGAGCAGTTAGAGTTCAGCTGGAATATTGTGGACAGTTCTGAGACCCACGCTGTAGAAAGGATGTGAACACATTGGAGAGAGTGCAGAAAAGGTTCACAAGATGTGGATTTGGATTTGTTTATTGTCACGTGTACCGAGGTACAGTGAAAAGTATTGTCCTACGTACGGTCTGGACAGATCGTTCCTAAATGGAAAAAGAGAACAAACATCAATACACAATGCAAATACATAGACACAGGCATCAGTGAAGCATACAGTGAAGCATGCAGTACTAGAATGGTTCCAGGATGAAAAACTTCAGTTATGAGGATATATTGGGACTGTTCTCCTTGGAGAGAGGAAGGCTGAGAGGGGATTTGATGGGGGTGTTCAAAAAGGGCCGGACAGAGTAGGTAGGGAGAAACTGTTCCCCCTTGTAAAGGAATCAAGACCGAGAGGGCACAGATTTAAAGTGATTTGCGAAAGAAGCAAATGCGGTGTGAGAAAAAACCTTTTCACACAGTGAGTGGTTCGGGTCTAGATTGCACTGCCTGGAAGTGTGGTGGGGAGGCAGGTTCAGTTGAGGCACTTGAGAGGGCATTAGGTGATTTTTTTGAATAGAAATAATGTGCAGACGTATGGGGGGAAAGCAGGAGAATGGCTGTAAGCCATGATGCTCGTTTGGACGGCCGATGTAGACATGATGGGCCAAATGGACTCCTTCTTTGCCGTGACAATTCTGTGATTCAGTGTGCAAGGTTGGTGGCACAGTTACTGGGATATGGCATGTGAAGATGCACTCGCTGACCTGACCACTCATATGAGGTCATTGAACTTCTTCTGCCACATTGTCCAGGTCCTTGGGGCCAGACTCCTGGCGTTGTCCTCTGTGGCTATCCATTTCTCCTGAATTCATAGAGTTTGTCTGGAGGGTCACCAGTGAATAGAGCACCTTTCTCCTCCTTTCAACCTCCTACACTAAGGCCTCGAACACGGCATCTCATAACTTCTGTCTGATCTGCTGGACCGTGACTTAGATTTATGCTTGTTTCTCATGTATTTCCCACCGTGTCAAATGAATTGCTGCAGCAGGAAGTTTCTCCCTATTTCAGAGGTGCAGGTTGGCTTAAAGGAGTTCAGGCTAGCTTTAGATGTTGCCAAGAGTTGCATGCACTTGTGGTCCCTGCTAAGTGAAGTTGCTGATTTAACACTGGGCTGCATGCCTGCTTACCATTATTGTGGAAAAAAACACGCAGCCCAACATTTGCCCGCTGATTGCATTACTCTCAACAGGCATAGGTTAATCATGCATCTTGATGCTTGGGCCCAATGGAATTATTTGCTTCATATCCGATAACATGCAGAAAATCTGCGATGAAAATTTGTGTGCAAAATAAAGTGGTTTTGACACTTTTATGACACAGGCCAGGAATCTCCTCAGAGCTGCTACCGCTCCGGCATCACAACTCTGCCAGGACCCCTGTTTACATGCGGGACGTGAGGGGTTTCTGCCACAATTCCAGCCAAGTTACAGCAGCTGAACTGCAGCAGCTCCGAGGAAATTCCTGATGAGGCACTTTGAACCTGCAGTAGCACAATTGTTATTAGTACAGAGGAAAAAATGCAGGAGTTCTCCAGAGATGTTCTCCACTGCCAAACCCTCTTTCTCTTTACCTAATGCTGGCTGATTCCTTTCTTAACACCTTAAGCTCCACCTGCTGTGTGGCATTAGAAAGGTCTTAAGCTGACGACATCCACTGCAGATTGATAGATACATCATTTCTTTCCTTCTCACAAATACAATATCCTGTCTACATGACATTTTCTTTGAGGAAACTAAGGTTATATATAGCAAAGAATCAATACCGGCATTTACTTCAATAGACAACCGCTGCTGATTGACAGCCAGCAGCTTTTCCCATTTTAATTTAGTGTTTGACAAAGTTGGAACCTTCTCCTTTGTAACCAAGTTTCAGCAATTAATGAGCATCTATTTTCCCTCAGAGCTGTTGAGCCAAGGACACCAGTAACAAATCAATTTTAGATGCAGTAACATTGGGAATTCTGAATTTGAAATGGCATTCAGTTTTCCAGTTTGAATTATTTAAAATTGTCTTGAATCAAATGCATCCTTCAAACAAGTGAGCATTTTCAAGCATAAATCAAGATGTGATTTGTGAGCTTTATAATAATTATTAGTTTTCAATTACAGTGCTGGTTTAATGCATGTTCTCCAGATTTTTGCGGATTCAATTAGTTAACAGGCATTGTTTCACCTCAGATAATAGTCCAAAGCATCGAAGTGTCTTTGGTGCTCTCCCTGCACATTCCCTTGCAAATCAATGAATGATTACAGCATAGATGGAGGCCTTTTAACTAATAATGGGCGTCATTCTCCGACCCCCCGCCGGGTCGGAGAATGGCCGTTGGCCGCCGTGAATCCCGCCCCCGCACCGGTCGAAGTCTCCGCTCCCGGAGATTGGGCGGGGGCGGGAATCTGGCCGCGCCGGTTGGCGGGACCCCCCGCTGGATTCTCCGGCCCGGATGGGCCGAAGTCCCGCCCAGGAATTGCCTGTCCCGCCGACGTAAATCAAACCTGGTATTTACCGGCGGGACCAGGCGGCGTGGGCGGGCTCCGGGGTCCTGGGGGGGGGGGGGGGCGCGGGGCGTTCTGACCCCGGGGGGTGCCCCCACGGTGGCCTGGCCCGCGATCGGGGCCCACCGATCCGCGGGCGGGCCTGTGCCGTGGGGGCACTCTTTCCCTTCCGCCTCCGCTACGGCCTCCACCATGGCGGAGGCGGAAGAGACTCTCCCCACTGCGCATGCGCGGGAAACTGACAGCGGCCGCTGACGCTCCCGCGCATGCGCTGGGAAACTGACAGCGGCCGCTGACGCTCCCGCGCATGCGCCGCATTTCCGCGCCAGCTGGCGGGGCAACAAACGCCATTTCCGCCAGCTGGCGGGGCGGAAATCCCTCCGGCGTCGGCCTAGCCCCTCAATGTTGGGGCTAGGCCGCCAAAGATGCGGAGACTTCCGCACCTTTTTGCCGGCGCGATGCCCGTCTGATTGGCGCCGGCTTTGGCGCCAGTCGGCGGGCATCCCGCCGGTGGGGGAGAATTTCGCCCCAGATCTGTGCTGGCCCTCTCTGAAGGACCAATTCACCTCGTGCCACTCACCTGCCTTTTGCACAGAACTGCAAATGTTTCCTTTTTAGATAATGATCCAATTCCCTCTGGGTAGCCCTGCTTGAGAATTCCTACCTGCACTGCAATCTCAGGCAATGCATTCCAAAACCTCTTCACAATTCTCTGCATCAAATTTCATTTGTCACCTGTTCATCCATTCCACCAACGTTCCTAAGCCCTTTTGAAATTCTACATTATCTCATGGTTCACAATACTTCCAAGTTTCATAACATCTGCAAATTTTTTAATTGCATCATTTACATCAAGATCTGGGTCATAAAAGTATATCAGGACGAGCAGAGATCCTAACCACCCACCCCTGGACAACCCCACTAGAAACATTCCTTCTGTCTGAAAAACAACCATTTACCACTACTCTCTATTTCTTGTCACTCAGCCAACTTTGTATCCATGTTGCCACTGTTCCTTTAATTCCATGAGCTCTAACTTTACTCACAAGTCCATTTTGCGACACCTTACCAAATGCCTTTCGGATGTCCATGTACCCCACATCAACAGCATTACCTCTCTCTTACTTCATCAAAATCTTCAAAAAAGTTAGGTAAACATGATTTATCCTTAGCAAATCCATGTTGGCTATCTTTAATTCTCTATAGAGCAGTTAGACAGTTATATGGGCAGAGTGGGTATAGAGCAATATGGGCCAAATGCAGGCAAGTGGGACGAGCTTAGTGATAGAAACTGGGCAGCATGGACCAGCTGGGCCAATGGGCCTGTTTCCATACTGTAAACATCTATGACTCTATCTAATTAACCTACGTTTTACCAAATGACTGTTTATTTTGTCTTGAATTATTATTTCTAGAAGTTTCTCACCACTGAGGTTATACTGACTGGTCTGCAGTTGCTGGGCTTAAAAGATTGTAACATTTAGAATTCTCTAGTCCTCTAAGAAAGATTGGGAAATTATAGCCAGTGCTTCCACAATTTCCACTCTCATTTCCCTCAGTATCTATCACATCTGGGGCGGGATTCTGTGATCCTGAGGCTAAGTGTTGACGCCTTCGGAAATGCCGTCGCGTTTCTCGACGGCGTCAACACGGCCACAGGATCAGCAATTCTGGCCACTACAGGGACCCAGCACAGCACTGGAGCGGTTCATGATCAATTCCTACCATGTGTGGAGATGCCGGCGTTGGACTGGGGTGAGCACAGTACGAAGTCTTACAACACCAGGTTAAAGTCCAACAGGTTTGTTTCGATGTCACTAGCTTTCGGAGCGCTGCTCCTTCCACAGGAAGGAGCAGCGCTCCGAAAGCTAGTGACATCGAAACAAACCTGTTGGACTTTAACCTGGTGTTGTAACAATTCCTACCATGTTGAAGTTGGCTTCCCACCACCTAATTATTCTTATTCTGGATTGCTCCTCACCCTTTTCCGTAGGCAATCTCTAGCTGATGATACAATGATCACCGTCCCCTAAATGTTTCCTATTGACACTTGATCCATTTGGCCTACCTGTGGAGTCCCTTGTTTCCTATTTATTTTATTTTGTGGTTATCATTTTGATCCATGGGTGTTCAGTGGACATATACTTTTAAGTCGAGCAGCAGAAGAGAAGGGGCACGATTCTCCGACCCCCCACCGGGTCGGAGAATCGCCGGGGGCCGGCGTAAATCCCGCCCCCGCCATGTCCTGAATTCTCCGCCACCGGAGATTCGGCGGGGGCGGGAATTGCACCGTGCCGGTCGGTGGAAATCGCGCTGGTCGGCAGGCCCACCCCCGGCGATTCACCGGTCCGTGATGGGCCGAAAGCCCGCTGCTGTCAACCCACGGCAGCCGGCGTGGATTGAACCACCTTTCGAACAGCGGGACAAGGCGGCGCGGGAGGGCTCCGGGGTCCTGGGGGGGGGGGGGGGGATCTGGCCCCGGGGGCTGCCCCCACGGTGGCCTGGCCCACGATCGGGGCCCACCGATCCGCGGGCGTGCCTGTGCCGTGGGGGCACTCTTTTCCTTCCGCCTTCGCCATGGTCTTCACCATGGCGGAGGCGGAAGAGACCCCCTCCACTGCGCATGCGCGGGGATGCCGTGAGCAGCCGCTGACGCTCCCGTGCATGCGTCGCACGGCAAAGTCATTTCCGCGCCAGCTGGCGGGGCGCCAAAGGCCTTTCCCGCCAGCCGGCGGGGTGAAAATCACTCCGGCGCGGGCCTAGCCCCTCAAGGTGAGGGCTCGGCCCCTCAAGATGTGGAGAATTCCGCACTTTTGGGGCGGCACGATGCCGGACTGATTCGTACCGTTTTTGGCGCCGGTCGGCGGACATCGCGCCGATTGCGGAGAATCCCGCCAAAGATCTCAAAAGTTGTGAAATGGTACCCTGTATTATGGAGGCTTAACCTCCGAACAGAAAAACGCAGACTTTTTTGCACCCAAGAGATCAGAGGGATTTTGTTCAATTGGTTGACTGGTGGCCAATGAATTGGCAAAAGGCCATATTCTGCTCGGCGACAGGCTGTGATTAAGCCCAAGTGGGGTGGTTTTCAGAGAACCAAGGAAAGGACAGTCAGACCCTGGATGCTGGGAGGAACAAATGTGAGTGTCTGTCTCACTCTTGCTCCAGAAATGCTACCTCGCTGCTATTTTTCTGAACCGGCAGGGGACCTGGATGAATCTACATTATAGACTAAAAACCAAGACCTCCAATGTAGGCCTAGATTGAAGAAAGGTGTCCATCTGAAACAAAGACTCTTATCCTTTTACTTTCATCATTATTTTACACCCCTCTTTCCCCTTTGTGTTTGTCTAGCTTGTGTGTGTGTAGAAGGTGGAGTGAGTTAAAGGGGGGTTAGGAATTAGATAATAGTTTTTTTGAAAACATTTTATTAAGGCATTTATAATTTTAAAACAATAAAAGATACAAATACAAATGGAAACATAGTTCAGTGCGTAACACATCCTTCCATTTCCCGCCTAATCTAAACAAAAAATAGCTCCCCCTTACTCCCCCCTTTATTGAATCGAATCTACTGAGTTTAGTTTTCTCCGAAGAAGTTGATAAACGGCTGCCACTTCCGAACGAACCCTAATGTTGATCCTCTCAGGGCCTAATGTTAATCCTCTCAAGTCTAAGAAACCCAGCCATGTCGCTAACCCAAACCCCTGATTTTGGGGCTTCGAGTCCCTCCACGCTAATAAGATCCGTCTCCGGGCTAACAAGGAGGCAAAGACCAAAACGTCAGTCGCTCTCACCCCTGGACTCCCGAATTTTCCGACACTCCAAATATCGGCACCTCTGGACTTGGCGCCACCCTCGTTTTTGGTCCCGTGGACATGACATCCGCAAATCCCTGCCAGTATCCCCTAAGCTTTGGGCATGCCCAAAACATGTTGACATGGTTTTCAGGCCCACCTGCACATCTCACACACCTGTCCTCCACCCCAAAAAACCTACTCATCCGGGCCACCATCATGTGTGCCCGGTGAAACACCTTGAATTGTATTAGGCTGAACCTGGCACATGATGAGGACGTGTTGACTCTGCTCAGCGCATCCTTCCACAGACCCACCTCTACCTCCTTATCCAGCTCATCTTCTCATTTAATTTTAACACAGTTCTCTGGGTTTCCTCCCACTCCATAAGTTCTTTATAGATTTCCGATATCTTCCCCTCTCCCATCCCCATTCTAGAAACTACCTTGTCCTGTATCCCTGTGGCAGTAGAAGCGGAAAGGTCGAAACCTGTCTTCGCGCAAAATCCCTTACCTGCAGCTATCGAAACCCATTCACTCCCGGCAATTCAAACTCCTCCTCCAAATCCTCCAAACAAGGAAAGCTCCCATCAATAAATAGATCCCCCAGCCTCTCAATCCCTGCTCTCTGCCAATCCCGAAATCCTCCATCCATCCTCCCCGGGACAAACCAGTGATTACCAAAAATTGGAGCTCCCTCCACTCCCATATGCTTCCGCCACTGTCCACAAACACTCAGAGCCGCCACTATCACTGGGCTTGTGGAGTACCGAGCCGGCGAGAACGGACGAGGAGCCGTTACCAATACCCCCAAACGTATGCCCTTACATGAGGCCGCCTCTACCCGCTCCCACATTGACCCCCTCCCCCACTACCCACTTCCTAATCATGGCTATATTTGCCACCCAGTAGTAGTTCCTAAAGTTCGGCAGTGCAAGCCCTCCCCGCTCCTCGGCTCCGCTCTTAACAGTACTTTCCTTACTCGCGGGGTTTTACCCACCCACACAAACCCAGAGATCATCCTATTCACCCGCTTTAAAAAGGCCTTTGGTATAAAAATACGGAGGCACTGGGAAACAAACACAAATCTCGGGAGGACCGTCATTTTTGTGGTCTGTACCCTCCCCGCCAGTGACAACGGGAGCACGTCCCACCTCCGAAAGTCCTCCTTCGTTTGTTCAACTAACCGGGCCAGATTTAATTTATGTAGGTGCTCCCATCCCCGTGCCACCTGAATACCCAAGTAACGAAAACTCCCTACCACCACTTTAAATTGCAACTCACCCAGTCTCTTCTCCTGCCTCCTCGCCTGGATCACAAACACCTCACTTTTACCCATATTCAATTTGTACCCCGAGAACCGGCCAAATTGCCCTAAGATCCGCATAATGACCCCCATCTCCCCCCCTAACGGGTCAGAAATATATAGAAGTAGGTTGTCTGCATATAACGAGACCCTGTGTTCCACCGCCCTCCACCCCCCAGACTAGTTCCTTCCAGTCCTTTGATGCTCTTAGAGCCATCGCCAATGGCTCTATAGCCAAGGCAAAAAACAATGGGGAGAGGGGACATCCTTGCCTTGCCCCCTGGTGCAGTCTAAAGTAGTCCGAACTCACCTGGTTCGTCTGCACACTTGCTACCGGCACCTGATACAGCAACCGGACCAAGTGATATACATAAATAATCTGGACGAAGGTATAGGTGGTCTGATTAGCAAGTTTGCAGATGATACTAAGATTGGTGGAGTTACAGATAATGAGGGGGACTGTCAGAGAATACAGCAAAATATAGATAGATTGGAGAGTTGGGCAGAGAAATGGCAGATGGAGTTCAATCCAGGCAAATGCGAGGTAATGCATTTTGGAAGATCCAATTCAAGAGCGACTATACGGTCAATGGAAGAGTCCTGGGGAAAATTGATGTACAGAGAGATCTGGGAGTTCAGGTCCATTGTACCCTGAAGGTGGCACCGCAGGTCGATAGAGTGGTCAAGAAGGCATACAGCATGCTTGCCTTAATCGGACGGGGTATAGAGTACAAGAGTCGGCAGGTCATGTTACAGTTGTATAGGACTTTGGTTAGGCCACATTTGGAATACTGCGTGCACTTCTGGTCGCCACATTACCAGAAGGATGTGGATGCTTTAGAGAGGGTGCAGAGGAGGTTCACCAGGATGTTGCCTGGTATGGAGGGTGCCAGCTATGAAGAAAGATTGAGTAGATTAGGATTGTTTTCGTTGGAAAGACGGAGGTTGAGGGGGGACCTGATTGAGGTCTACAAAATTATAAGAGGTATGGACAGGGTGGATAGCAACAAGCTTTTCCAAGAGTGGGGGTGTCAATTACAAGGGGTCACGATTTCAAGGTGAGAGGGGTAAAGTTTAAGGGAGATGTGCGTGGAAAGTTTTTTACGTAGAGGGTGGTGGGTGCCTGGAACGCTTTGCCAGCGGAGGTGGTAGAGGCGGACACGATAGCATCATTTAAGATGCATCTAGACAGATATATGAACGGACGGGGAACAGAGGGAAGTAGATCCTTGGAAAATAGACGACAGATAAAGGATCTGGATCGGAGCAGGCTGGGAGGGCCGAAGGGCCTGTTCCTGTGCTGTAATTTTCTTTGTTCTTTGTTCAGTCAATAAAGCCCTGCCCAAACCGTCCCAGGACCTCCCACATATAATTCCATTCCACCCGGTCGAAGGCCTTCTCCGCATCCATAGCGACCATTACCTCCGCCTCCCTCCCCTCGGAGGGCATCAGGATCACATTTAGAAGCCTTCTAACATTGGCCGTTAGCTGCCTGCCTTTAACAAACCCCATTTGGTCTTCCCCTATCACCCCCGAAACACAGTCCTCTATCCTTGAGGCCAAAATTCTGGCCAGCAATTTGGCATCGACATTCAGTAGGGAGATTGGTCTGTATGATCCACATTGAGGAATTAGATAATAGTTATCCAGCTGTATTTACTGAATATTTAATTATAATTGTTGTTATTAATAAAATGAATAGTGTTTAAATTTACAAACCTGGTGACCGTAGTTATAGGGCAGCCAACGACCAAAACTTGGGTTATTTTCAAAGAATTAATTGTTAATTTCAATTGTGCTGTGATTTCGGATCAAGTTGGGCTGGAATTGACCTCGCACTCGTCCAGGGTGTCGTAGCTCACCTCATTCTGAAGAACCAGGACCAGTATTGCTTCCTTTCTTGTTGGACTCAAAACAACGGGGCAGCACGGTAGCATTGTGGACAGCACAAATGCTTCACAGCTCCAGGGTCCCAGGTTCGATTCCGGCTTGGGTCACTGTCTGTGCGGAGTCTGCACATCCTCCCCGTGTGTGCGTGGGTTTCCTCCGGGTGCTCCGGTTTCCTCCCACAGTCCAAAGATGTGCAGGTTAGGTGGATTGGCCATGCTAAATTGCCCATAGTGTCCAAAATTGCCCTTAGTGTTGGGTGGGGTTACTGGGTTGTGGGGATAGGGTGGAGGTGTGGACCTTGGGTGGGGTGCTCTTTCCAAGAGCCGGTGCAGACTCGATGGGCCGAATGGCCTCCTTCTGCACTGTAAATTCTATGATTCTATGAAACTGCTGTACAAAAAACTCGACTGAACAAGCTCAAAGAAATATTTTCCTTTCTGCACTTCACAATATTAATATCTAATTTTGGATAATTAAAATCACACATGATAACTATAATACTTGCACTTCTCTGTAATGTCCTTGGAAATTTGTTCCTCTATATCCTTTACACTAGTTATTGGCCTATAGACTTTGCTGAACAATGTAATTGCATATTTTTTGTTCCATAGTTCTAGCCAAATAGATCCTGTCCTTGATCCTCTGAGACATTCTCTCTCTCCAGCACTAAAATGTTCTCCTTGATCAAACCTGCCACACCTCCACCTTTTCTTCCTTTCCTATCTTTCTTGAACAACTTGTATTCAGGAATACTTAATACCCTGTGCTGAGCACCTCTGAGCCAGGTCACCAATCTTATTTACCACACTCCACACATTCACATACATGTACTGACACTCTCAGTTCGATGTTATTATTTACCCCCTTATGCTGAACCCACCTAATATCTTATTATTTCCTACTCTAGTACTATCTTTCTCACCCAACATTCTTTGCACCTTGGTAATTCCGTCTAGTATTACCTCCTGGTTCCCACACCCTCTCCAGCTGTGCAGGCAATGAGAAATCAGTGACTGGTAGAAGAAACAAAGAACAAACAACACTAGGAGGTTCTGAGGAACAAAGTGACCTTGACGTGTTTGTCCATAGATCACTGATGGTGGAAAATAAGTTTTTTTTTAAATTAAGGGGCAATTTAGCGTGTTCAATCCACCTACCCTGCACATCTTTGGGTTGTGGGGGCAAAACCCACGCAAACACGGGGAGAATGTGCAAACTCCACACGGACAGTGACCCAGAGCCGGGATCGAACCTGGGACCTCGGCACCGTGAGGCTGCAGTGCTGCCCATGGAAGAGAAGGTTAATAGGATGCTGATAAAGGCATATGGGTCACTTGCCTTCATCAATCGAGGCATAGATTACAGTGACATAATTTACCCTTGCACCAAGGAGGCAACATAGCCCCCCGGATTCATGACTTTGGATGCTGTCTGTTACCCTAGCTGTTGAATCTCCTATCACTAATGCTACTTCAGTCTTCTTCGTGCCCCTTGCACAGCTGACTCAACAATGGTGCCGTGGATTGGCTCTGGTCGCACACCCCAAGTGACCCATCACTTTCATCAGTATTCAGAACTGACTACTGATTGACAAGTGAGATCCACTCAGGGGACTCCTGCACAACTGCCTGTTTCTTCTTCACTGCCCAGTAATCACACATTCCCACTCATGCCGCATACTCTTAAGCTGCATGGTGATTGCATCTACAAACGTGCTATCTATTAAGCTCTCAACCTTGCGGTTGTGCTACAGTGCCACCAGCTCCTGCCTAAGTTGTGAAATCCGGAACTCGAGCTGCTGCAACTGACAGCACTTGTTGCACATTTAGTTATTCAGGACATAGGAAAGCTGCTAGAGCGTCCCCATGGAACGGGATGTGCACTCCAGGTGTTGGCGCTACCCTGTCATTCCTCTATCAATTAGATAAGAAAACGTGCAACTTGAAAAAAATTAACACTGACCAGCTGCTCACTTTTCAACATGCAAAGTCAATTCAACCCAACAAATTGATTCCATCAAAGCCCATGCAGGATTATTCTATCATAGATATCCATCTCACACCAGTCGTTGATCCCTTTAGGGTATGTTAACCTATGTTGCTGCCTGGAAGAACATGAAACAGTGTTGAAAAATGTCTTCACAATCCTCAAACTGATTCCTCAAAGTATATAATTTTCAGCTCCTTTTCATTGGTGCCATTATAATCCCAAATTGGCTGCATTCTACATGCCCATTGTCCTGTGGGGAAATGCGACTCTTAACCCCTTATTTTTCTTGAAGGTTGTGAATTTTGTTCTTCTGTCCTCTGTTTGAATGCTCATTGTCCAATATAAGTAGTCTGTTTACTTTGCCCTTTCTAGATCTTTAATTGTTTGCCTGATGTTTTCTTCAGTGAAAATAAGTGCAGTCACTTGAGCCATTCTTTAAAACAATTCCATAGTTGTTTTTCTGAACCCTTTTTAGTCATCTGTATCCTTTGTTGTAAAATGGGCAAAATTGTAAATAAATTCCGGAAATGGCCTCACTATTGATCTGTCGGAATAATTTGTTCTGACTTGTAGTGCAACAAGCTCTGAATTCACCCTGGTACCTGATTTGCTTTATTAATAACTGTCAGGCAATAACAAGACACTTGCAGTGTGTGATTAATGATCACTTTCAAATCCCCTTCCTTTTTTGGCCTCTCCCAACAAATTCTCTTTCATCTTGTTTACTGTTTGCTCCTCTGTGCATTGCCCAACATGTTTCTGTGTTAAAAATTCATCTGCCATATCTCATCCCATCTACTTAACAGGTTTAAATTTACATTTGTGTACCTTCAGAATCCTTTTGACTGGATTCCAGTATAAATATTTAATGGTTAGCTCATTTAGTGATGGGTAGGAGGTAATGTTTGGGATAGTTAATTGGCTAAAAGAAAATAGTAGGCAGCCGTGCAAACGAATTATGTAAGCTTGAAAGTGTGCGAGTTAATTTCAGATCCTTGTTCCGAATCACAGAATAGTACAGTGCAGAAGAAGTCCTTTGTCCCATTGAGTCTGCACTGACACATGAGAGGCCCTGACCTGCCCACCTAATCCCATTTGCCAGCACTTGGCCCATAGCCTTGAATGTTGTGATGTGTAAAGTGCTCATCCAGGTAATTTTTAAAGGATGTGAGGCAACGCATCTCTACCACCCTCGCAGTCAGTGCATTGCAGACTACCCTCTGGGTAAAAAAGGTTTGCCCTCAAATTCCCCCAAATCTCCTGCCCCTCACCTTGAACTTGTGTCCGAGCCTATCCAACCTCTCTTCATAACTTAAATGTTCCATCCCAGACAATATCCTGGAGAATCTCCTCTGTACCACCACCCCCCCCCCCCCCCCCCCCCTCACCCCCAATGTAATCATATCCTTTCTATAGTGTGGCGACTAGAACTGCACACAATACTCCAGCTGCAGCCTCACCAAAGTTCTGTACAAGCCCAACATGACCTCCCTGCTTTTGTAATCTCTGCCTCGACTTATGAACACAAGTGTCCCATGTGCCTTTATCACCACCCTATTAACCTTACCTTCCACCTTCGCAGATCTATGGACAAACATGCCAAGGTCCCTTTGTTCCTCAGAACTTCCAGCTCTTTGTTTCTGCTACCAGTCACTGATTTCTCATTACCTGCGCAGCAGAGTACAAAGTAGCATGCTACAAAAGAGCTATTCACCTTTTGTGAGGAGAATGTTGAATACTACAAGTTCAGCGTGCCGAGTGCTGGAGAACTCACAGACTCAGGCTCCTGTTAGGAATGGTTTCTGCATCAGTTTACTCCAGAACAGTGATTAGCACGATGCAGCTCATTAAGGATTCATAAGACTCCTGATTTTGATCGATTAGCTCTATTTTCTTCTCGGGATCAATTTTTTTAGACCACTTTTATCTACTTGTGTTTAAGAAAGAACATAATATCAGATATCTAAAAACTCATCCTGGTGATGGATATCATAACAGGTATTGGCGATAATTTGTGAAATCGCAAAAAATGAAGTTTTATCGAAGTTTGCTAAACTCAAAAGTAATTGCAAATTACAGTGCCTTCTTTTGCCAAGTTAAATGATGTCATGCACCAATGCATTAATGCCTTAATTACCACCCACTAGCCATTCCTGCAAGTCACTCGCAGGTGTGAACATATATATTAATAAAGGGACGAATGCTGATCCTTGTTTTGAGGCTGTTCTGTTCAATTTGATTTCTGTATTCCAGGGAACAAAGGTTTGCGACATTCATCAGTAGTACCTTGCAACATTAAGATCAACAGGCATTTTTATTAAACTGATTAGCTTTTGATTAATTTAAGAGACATTGGCATAATTAGAGAGGCTGAAGTGGCTACAAAGAAAAGAATGTGTCTCCAGGGGTGATTTTGAGCCTGCGTTCGCCATCAGCGTAAACAGTGACATGAGCCCAAAATCCCTCGAGAGTCAGGAAACAAGACGTTCGCCGGCGAGATATTGTTTCCTGATTTTTACCATCCCTCGCTGGTGATGTAACGAGGTTCCCACCAAGAAAGAGCGGGAAGCTCATTTAAATACATTTCAAACATTTAAATATCACTCAACGGCTTCCCAGCCCATGATTCCCCCACCCCACCCACTGAATGTCAGCGAGGATTAGAACAATTATATAAAAACTGGAAAGAGTTGAGAGGAACCCCTTGAGGGTGCTAAGGTAAGCATAGCCCCCGGGGGCAGAGGGACAGGCCCTGTCACTGCCCCTGGCACAAATTGGCACCATCCCGGACAGTGCCAAGGGTTGGACCTCTGGAAAATGTTATGAAGGGGGGCACGTTTCCCCATATGTGTGTAGGGGGCCCTGGTACTCCTCTATGGTCTCCCGTAGTCTCCTCTATATCAGCGAGACCAAATGCAGACTGGGTGATTGATTTGCTGAGCACCTTCAGTCTGTGTGCATTCAGGATCCTGACCTTCCCGTTGCTTGTCATTTTAACACTAGACCCTGCTCCAATGCCCACATGTCTGTTCTTGGCCTGCTGCAATGTTCCAGTGAAGCTCAACGCAAACTGGAGGAACAACATCTCATCTTCCGGTCAGGCACGCCTTCCGGTCTCAACATCGAATTCAACAACTTCAGATGATTAGCTCTACCCTACCTCGACCCATTTGTTTTCATCTCATTTCATTTTACCTGTCTTTTACCATTTCTTTCTTTCTTGTCTTTCTTTATATATATTTACCCCCCCAACTTATCCACCTTTCCTCACCTTTTCTCCCCTTTGCTTCCCCCTTCCCCACCCCCCACATTTACATCTGTCAGTTTACCCTCTGATGCTAGTTTCTCTGCAGTTTGGCCTTTCACACCTTTTGTTCTCTCTGGGGACTGCTATTAGCACTCTTTCCCCTTGGTTTCTGTGGCTATCAGCACCCCGTTTCCCTGGGTTTCTGTGAATATTCATCCTTCATTCTCACTCCACAGTATAAATATTTTCCACTATCTCTGTCTCTCAGCTTTGACAAAAGGTCACCTGGACACAAAACGTTAGCTCTTTTCTCTCCCTACAGATGCTGCCAGACCTGCTGAGATTTTCCAGCATTTTCTCTTTGGTTTCAGATTCCAGCATCCGCACTACTTTGCTTTTATCCAGTACCCCAGTACTTCCGTTTGGGGGGGGGGGGGGGCGGGTAAGGTGCCTCCAGTACTTTTGTGGTGGTTCTGGTGGGGTGGAGAGAGTAGTGGGGGGGGGGGGTCACCCCGATGTAGGGATGCGGGGGGACTTTAACTTTTGCAGGAATCGGTCAACTCTTTGAAGATGGTGCCAAGTGGAGCCGGCCTTGCCAGCTCTATCAGGCCCCGCCCACGGCAAAGCAGGCCCCCAGATATTCTGTGCGCTGTGTGCCAGAAAGTCTGGTCTGAAAACTCGGCTGTGCATTTGGAGAGATACACACAGGTTTTCAGTCAGAACCTGACACCTTGACAAATGTTGATAAAATTCCACCCTCTGTCTTGCTCATCACTTTTATTGGCATTTCAGTAACATCATTGTGACTCTCAAGACATTGGACAGGGTCTACTGGTCCCACCCGGCGTGGGGATTGTCGCGAGCGGGACGGAAAATTTAACGTACCAATTGACTTTGCCGGAATTCCTTGGGCCAGACAATCTCATTCATTGTGTTAAGAAAGTTGCTGACTGCTGCTCTCAGAGAATGTTACAGTGTATATCCTGCTGAACAAACAGGAAGTCCACACATTTACTCTGTGTAACTCTTGCTTTAAGAGGTAACTTTGTAGCTTCAATTTGATCGCAATGTAACATGAAAATTAAAAAATAAAGAAACACATTTTTCAGAATGGTATCTTGTGAAGCAGCTCAATGTCAATGGTTGGCTACAGAGAGCCTATTTGCTCTTCTGTTAGAAATCTTGCAAAGCTGAAATAATGATGAGGGACAGATTATCTTTGAAGACAGACATGTGGTCGGAATCATTGCAGAGAGGTAAATTAGAATCAACATTTGGCTGATATTGTAATGAGACTCAGTACTGGAATACAGATGGACTTCATTTTAAGTAATAGAAAAATGAGCCAATCTGAAAACATATTCTCAATATCATTGGAGATGCTTTCAGTGTAGACAGGAATATTAAGTAGGTGTTCTTGTTGCTAGACTCTATAGTGACTCCCACCATATTCAAATTAAGTTATTCAGGGTGAAATGATTGGGTAATTGTAGGTGGCCTGTCGAATTCCATCATTTCTGATGCACTCGTGAGTAGAAATTTAGGACTGAGCTGAGTAGCCTTAACATTGGTTCTTCTGGGCCTCACTTAATTTTACTTCTGCTGATTCTCCTCCACAACCCCCCCCCCCCCCCCCCACCCAACCATTCCCTCCCAGAGATGTTAACACATTGGGATTTGGTTCTGTGAATGCCAGTCACCCTCTGTTACATCAATCAAGTGATCACTTGTCGTGCACAAGTCTTAACAATGAATTCAATACAGTAGGTTCAGCTGTGAAGGACACAACGGTCAAATCTGAGCCTTTACCCCCTCAGTGTCTCTGTGGCGGCCTGGGGATCATAGATGTCTGGACTCTGAGTTGTAGCCAACCAATTATTGATCATGTGAAGTACAATAGATATTTACCTTGTAGATTCCAATCAGCAGGGGATGTTTTACATTGTTGTCAGGTATCAAAGAATGTGCGCTTATCAATGTGTTCATTATCTCTCTTTAAAAAATGACTGAATCATCAGAACGAGGAGGAACATTTTTGAACTAACCTTCCTGTTAGCGGGCTAATCCAGTTGATATCTCTGTTATGAATAAGGAATAAATATATTGTGTGTGATCAATGTCTCATCAAAAATGTATAATTGTACAATTGAAGGATGTTTGCACTGCACATACGCAGTATTTTCCTTTGCATAATAGGCATAAAGGCAGCACGGTAGCATTGTGGATAGCACAATTGCTTCACAGCTCCAGGGTTCCAGGTTCGATTACAGCTTGGGTCACTGTCTGCGGAGTCTGCATGTCCTCCCTGTGTGTGCGTGGGTTTCCTCCGGGTGCTCGGGTTTCCTCCCACAGTCCAAAGATGTGCAGGTTAGGTAGATTGGCCAAGCTAAATTGCCCTTAGTGACCAAAATTGCCCTTAGTGTTGGCTGGGGTTGCTGGGTTGTGGGGATAGGGTGGAGGTGTTGACCTTGGGTAGGGTGCTCTTTCCAGGAGCCGGTGCGGACTCGATGGGCCGGGTGGCCTCCTTCTGCACTGTAAATTCTATGATAATGAAATGCAGTTTGAACCACTATTTATGAACAGCAATTTTCAGAATCAATATCTGAGGGGATTTGGCATGATTGATCAATTAGTATAACTTTTTGCAGTTAACTTGATTTCCCTTGTGATCTTTTCTTTAAATTCAGGATTTTATTTGCTTCTGTTTGTTAATGTTAGTGAAGAGAAATGAAGACAAAGTGGGAAAATGTGCTGACATTTCATTAGTGAACAGAGTAAAACTTATAACATCTCTTCAGAGAATAAAAAAAATACACCTGCTTAGCATGGAGGTGCCCTGTAGTTGGCAGCCACATAGCAAAGATAGACTTTAGCACTTTCGGATGCACAGCAGAGGGTGGGCCAGGAAAATACCATGTGTTGTTGCACAGGTTGCATGTTTGTATATTAGTTTTCTTCTTTTTGTGTATGAAATTTTTACTGATCAAGGAGACAAGTGTTAAGACAAAAGCCAAATGCTGCAGATGCTGGAAATCTGAATAAAATCAGAAAATGCTGGATACACTCAGCAGTTCAGGCAGCCTCTGTGGAGAGAACAGAGGTCATGGGCGGGATTCTCTGGTCCCCCAGCCACGTGTTTCTCGGTGGCGTGCTATTCGCTGGCGGTGGGATTCTCCCTTTCCGACGCTTGACAATGGGATTTCCTATTGAAGCCTCCCCACACCGCCAGGAAACCCGTGGGCGGGCGGGGGGTGGGGGGGGGGGGGGGGTGCACTGCCAGCTGGAAAAGAGAGTCCCGATCCATATTTCAGGGCAATGACCTTTCATCAGAATTGGGAATAGTTACGAGTTACAAAAAGTTTTAAGCAAGCAAAAGGTTGGGGGGGGGGGGGGGGGGGGGGGGTGGAGGGGAGAGAGTGAGAGTGGAAATAGAACAAAAGGGTAAATGTGATGGGCTGGCAGACAGGAGAGATTAGATGCCGGAAAGGTTATGGTGCAAGGTCAAACGTTGTGGTAATGGGGCAAGTAAAGAAACAAAAAATGCGACTAGAGGAGGCCAGAATGACAAAATGATGAACAGCTGCTATCCTCAGCCAACAACAAGAGAAAAACAAAGAGCAAAATTCAAATAAAATAAAATAAAATGGGTCAGGCATTATGGTCTCAAATTGTTCAATTTGATTTTGAGTCTTGAAGGCTATAAAGTTCGTGATCAAATTTTGACTTGAGCTTATGCTGAGCTTCACCGGAGCAGTGCAAGTGACCAGAAACAGAGAGGGGTCAGTGTGAGAGCAAGGTGGAGAATTATAGTCAAAGGTGACCAGAAGATTAAGGTTTCAATGGAGGTATTCCAAAAGGTGGCCGCTCAATCTGCAATTCGTCCCCAGATGTAGAAAGACTGCATTGCGAGCAGCGAATCTGGTGTACTTAATTGGAAGCTGTTTACAGAAATCACTGGTTCATCTGGGAAGGAGGAGGTGTTTAGGAACTCAGACAGTGAGGAGAGAGGAGGTAAAGGGCAGGTATTTCATCTCCTGTCTTTGCATGAAAAAGTGCCAAGGGACGGGAATGGGGTGCTGGAGGTGATTGAGAGAAGGACCAGGGATCATGCAGGGGACAGTCCCTTCAGAATTCTGAAAGGCATGGAAGGTAAGATGTGTTTAGTGGTGATATAATGATGGAGATGGCGGGGATGAGAGCATAATCCATTTAATATTTACACTGTTCAGAACACACTCTGAAGAATGGAGTGTGACCAAAAATGTTAACTCTGCTTCTCTCTCCAAAGATGCTGCGTGACCTGCTGAGTTTTCGCAGCACGTTTTGTTTTTATTATCGGAAATATCAGTGTTGGTGCCTGGAATAGAAAGTAATGATGTATCAACATCATATATTGTGCAGAATTAAACAATCTATTGTGCCTAATCAGAAGAGTGCCCCGATTTCTTTTTAATTCAATGGTTACATGCCTCTGTTAAAATGGCAAAGTTGCGTTGTGCTCGTCCCCTTATTTTGCCAGCAACCGCTGAACGGCAAGTTGAGCAGTGTGTGTTTCTCGGAAGCTGCAGTGGGGAGAAACACCTTGTTATTCAACGGCACTTTGCCATTTTTTTCAGCCTTGGGGAGATTCTCTCTGCCGAGGCTGCACGTAGAGGGATTTCCTGCTGACGAGCCGAAGCTTGCCAGCAGGAAAGGCTCCTCTCAGATCGGTGCACCATTTTGATGAGCAGCCCGATCTTTCGCCCCATCTTTCAGGCACCTCCCTTATTTTTGTGACCCCCTCACCCCAACCTTGGGGAGGTCCCTGTTGGTTCCCCATGGTCTGCATCATCGTGTCTATGCCCTTAGCCACCTGCAATTGGCACAAACTTTGCAGCTCCAAGGCCATTCCCATCTGAGAGCGGGACATGTCACGCAGAACCTCATCAAGGTCAGCCTGGTACTGGGTGACATTCCCCACGAGGCAGACATTTCGCCGAGATCCTTAGCCATGGCCGTCACCGACTGCGCGATGCCTTGGACACCTTCATTAATGATGCCAACATCGTGCACCAGACTCTCCACTGCTGTCGCCAGCCTAGCAGTGTTGGCCTCGGTGCCACGCATTGCCGGCGACATCTCCTGCGCCGTAGCCTCCGGGATCCCTCCAAGCAGCTATGGATCTGCTGGAGTGACGCTGACATCCCCCTCTGAAAGTCCTGACCACACCCTATCATCTCCATCAGCTGCGGGTAACTCTGTTCTACAGGCTCTGCATCAGTCTGGGACCCAGCAGCCATCCAATTGACGTCTCACCTGGGGGTTCTTGCCTCCACCTGATTAACATTAGCAGGAGTGTGGTGCTCACCAGTCTGTGCCCCCGAAGCCTGTCCACTAAAGTTTCCCACCAAGGTATGTGTATCTGCGCTGGTGGAGGGTGGGGATGACAGCTGTACCGCGACTTTTAAGGTGGCATCATCGGAGCTCTCCTCCGAGGTGGTCTCTTGTGAGGCTGGAGATAGGTGCCGTCGGCTGGAGGACCTGCGGGGGAATGGACATGTGGTTAGTGGGAGGGAAGGGTCAGTCAGTAAGGCAATAACATCTCACATTTGACCCCCTGTTTCCTCACCCCTGTGGCATCAGCCAGCCACCTTGTGGGTGACTGATCTGTCCTCGGTGACACCGATGACCTCCAGGCCACACGCCTCAAAGGTGGTAAGGATTCTTGGGTCTGCCACCCCTCCAGCCTGCACCATCTCCCGACGATTATGGGAGAGCTTTTCCTGTGGAGACACTGAGAAGGCATCATTAGCCACACGCATGGTTCACAGTGCTGGGAGGGGGTGTGTGAAGGAAGGGTTGGGGGGGGTCTGAAAGTGGAGGGGGAGGGAGATTTGGGGGTCGCATGGAAAGTTGGGTGGTGGGTGCTTCCTTGGGGGGTGGGATGAAGGTGCGTTGGTGTCTACTCACTCGTGCTGCCCGGTGAAGGTTGTTGACCTTTCTTCGGCACTGAAAGCCAGTCCTCCTGGTCGCACTCCCCGAGCTGACTGCTGCCGTCACCTCGTCCCAGGCAGCACTGGCTACCCCAGGGCTCACCCTCCGGGACACCCGGGGAACAGGACATCCCTCCTGTCCTTTACTGCGTCTAGGAGCATCCCCACGTCACCATCCCTGAATCTTGGGCTGGTCTCCTCTGCGCCATTATTGAGAGGGGTTGGCTGAGCAAGTGCAGCTCTCCCTCCCCACCCCCCTGGGCTACATGCGACTTTACCCCTCACCACCACCCCTGGTCTACATTTTCAAGGACATTTAGGAATGGACAATAAATGCTGACTTTGTCACTCACATCACAAAAGCAAATTTAAAGAAGATCTTCACCCTCTGATTGAATTGACTAAAGATTGCGTGTGTATACCTGTCTTTGAACTCAAAAATCTAATTTGGAAATGTAGATGAAGAGAATTCTCTGGGCAGCTTCCCTGTTCAGTCTGTTCAATCACTTTGTGTAGTTTGGATGAATTTGGAAGAAAATGTCATGGCACAAGATGCTGAAGTAATTACATATTTTATGAGTACTTTAAGGTGCTATGAATAAAAAAGGTCACCTTAATTCTCCCTTACAGAATAACATATTAGGTGCCACCAATTTCAGCAGAACATCTTTCACTGCTGAGTCTTGAATCTAGGCTGACACTTCAGTACAGTACTGAGAGAGTTCTGCATTGTTAGAGGTGCTGCTTCTCAGAGAAGGCTTTTCTGAAACCATTCAGTACAATTGAGTGGCTTGATCTCGGCCCTTAAGAGTCAACCACATTGCTGTGGGTTTGGAGTCGCATATAGGCCGCACCAAGTAAGGACAACAGATTTCCTTTCCTTCAGGACATATGTGAACCAAATAGGATTTAACAACTAAAGGCACTGGGGGCTTTCATTTCCATATTTTATTTTATTAATTAATTGGATTTTATAGTGAATTTTGTTAATTGAACTGAAATTTTGTGTGGTATTTCAAAAAAAGACGGGCGGGATTCTCCGTTTTGCCGAGGCCCGGGGGTTTCCCGACGGCGTGGGGCTGCCCCGCAATGGGAAACCCCATTGACCGGCCGGCGTAACGGAGCATCCCGCCGGCGGATCGAGGCAGAAATGTGGCACGGGGGTGCGGAGAATCCAGCCCGACGTATCTCCAAGGCTTTATCCTGGGCCTCTGGAATATTAGTCCAGTGGCATTAAACAATGCTATCCTTTCCTGTGTTATCAAGCAATCAAGCAGCACTTACACAATAATAAGCCGCACATTGACACTCAGTTTGGGTTCCAGCACTCAGATTTCTGGCCTCATTATAGCCTTGGTGCAAACATAGATAAAAGTGTTGAATGCCAGAGGTGAGGTGAGAATGACTGCCCTTGATATCAAGGCAGCATTTGACCAAGTGTGGCAACAAGGAGCACGAACACAATTCTCAAGGGCAACAAGTGCCAAACTTTCTCGTGACACCCACATGCAGAAAAACAAAAGAAGGACTAGAGGGCCTTCCTGTCCTTTCAATTGAACCTAAAAGACATGGGCTGGATTCTTTCTTCGGAAGCCTAAGTTCTCCTGCCGGAGTAGACTTGCTCCAGGTCTGCTGTTATAATCTGCCTGGATCTTATTGGTTGGGGACAAAAGGCTAACCCAGGTTCCTTGGGGAATATGAGCTCCCCAAATGAGGGTACAGGCAATCACTAATAGTTGCAGCAGTATAAATAGAGCTGGCCAGTGTGGTACCGGCTAGAGAGGGGACCAGTAGTGAACTACTCCTACGATGTACATTTTGTTGGAAATAAAGTTACTTCTGTTTGACTCTACAAACTCATGCTGCATTCTTTGTCACAAAATCTGCCCTGGCACCAGAAGCCTAGGAGTGATTATCTCCCCTTGCTATGCAAGGAATCCCATTGGAATCCCGGTATTAGGCCACCATTTTGAGCGGGCGGCCTGATACCAAGGTCTGGCAGCTGGCTCTCTTCCCCTTCATAATGCAAAACCTGCCCCACCACACTGAAAATAGGGACATCCTCCCCCCCAACCCAAACATGGGGATTACGGGCATCCCCACCCCCCCAGCATGCATGCATGTGGGTGTCCTGTTGACCTGACCTCCCCCTCTCTCCATCAGACACCCCCATCTGAACTCCAAGAGGGACCCTGCTTTGAAGCTAAGCACAATGTTCATAAGCATCCAGGAAATAAGTGCTTTCACTTTTTCTCAGCAGAAAGCACTTAACTTCCTTTGATGTGGTTTGGACCTTCCAATCAGAGCTAGATGTTGATAAACATTGTGGTTAGCTTCAAAACATAGTACTTGAAATGCATGAAGGGAAAGTAAAATAAACAATCCAGACACCTGGCTTTCTGGAAACCATTATTCTGTCAATTACAGCCTATTAAAAGCTATTTCTCTTCGAAAGTGAATAGAAGCCTCATCGATCAAAGGATCTGAGGGGATTCAATGCCTTGTGATGTGCGCATGATTTGCATTATGGGGAGGGGGACCCTTCGATTGACTTTGGGGGACGACCTACATTACATATTTACCAACTTGACCCACCGCGGGGTCCATCACATTAGGTCCATGCTTGAAAATGTTTGCACCAGCTATGCCCGTGTGAATACCGACTGAGGGGCCGCAGCATCACGTGGGTGTGGAGAATTGGGCTTCCAGCCCATTAATCTGATGCAAATAAGTTCAAATGACCCACTTCCATCCTCCCGCCGGGCTGGGGTGTGTAGCTCGCTGCCGGCACCAGCAGGGGACTGAAGCATCGGAAGCCATTTTAATAATATCAATTATCCCTTAACTAACCACCAGAAACAGATTATCTGGCTATTATTCCATTGCTGCTTATGAGACCCCACTGTGCACAATTTATCTCCAGCATTTTCCTACAATGTAACCATAACTACACTTGAAAAAGTAGTTTGTGGGCTAGAAAACACTTTGAGACAATCTGCGGTCATGCAAGGTATAAATGCAAATTATTCCGACTTTGTAAACATTTCTTCACAAAATGGTGAGCTTCGAGTTAGATAGGTGAATTAATCTTGTTGGGCACCGGGTACCAATATAAAGTGTATCAAGGATACCCACTTTGTAGAAAAAATAATGGTGCTAAAGATGCCTGAACTTCCACCAAGTTCCTGCACAAATCCTCAAGAGTTAAAAGATGCAGAAAAAGTCTGACGAATGCCGTGAGATCCCTTCTCTGGCCAGGGATAACGAGAAGCAAGGAACCATGGGCGAAATTCTCCGTTATCGGCGGAAAGTCCGCCGATCGGCGCAAATCCGACTTGCGTCACGTCGGAAAAATGGGTCGATAGTCTCCGGCCCGAAATGGGCTAGCAGCGACGTAACGGGATCCGCGCTTGCGCAGTGGTTCACGCCGTGCAGCGTCATACGCGCTGCACAGCGTGACGGCTCATAAGGCCGCGCTGCTCCCCCGCACCCGACCGGAACACCCGACTGGAGGGCTGGCCGTCGCTCAGCCCCGAGGTTCGAGTCACGCGATGTGGAGGCACTCCTGGACGCGGTGGAGCAGAGGAGGGAGGCCCTGTATCCCGGGCACGGCCGCAGAGTTGCCCCACGCCACAGCCGGCGTCTGTGGAGGGAAGTGGCAGAGGCCGTCACCGCTGTGGCCCTGACACCACGGACAGGCACCCAGTGCCACAAGAAGGTGAACGACCTCGTCAGAGCAGGCAGGGTGAGCCTCCCCATATCCCCCATATCCCCCCCTCCCCCATATCCCCCATATCCCCCCTCCCCCATATCCCCCCTCCCCCATATCCCCCATATCCCCCCTCCCCTATATCCCCAAGTGAATCCAGCCCTAACCTTAACCTCTGCAATGCACGCGCAACCAATGGCGTGCATTCATATACCTGCCTAACACTGTTGCCTTTTACCCCTGCCCCCCCCCCCCCCACCCACAGGAGAAGTGCGCACACAACAATAGGGAGCATGTGAGGACTGGAGGAGGGCCCGCTGATGAGAGGCCACTGACCGTACACGAGGAAAGGGCCCTGGAACTGGCTGGCGGACCTGAGGACCGGGAGGTTGCTGATGCAGAGGTCGGGGGCGTACTAGCGAGTGAGCCACCGACAGCCCGTCCCCATATCCCCCCTCCCCTATATCCCCCTCCCCCGTATCACCTGATCACTGCCTGATGTCTAACCATGCATGCTTCATTGTGTATCGCAGGACCAAACGTCCAGGCACCCATCCCCGCAGATGCAGACCGCCCGCAGGATGCCCCTCGGAGACCACAGGAGACGGAGAGACCCGCACCCTCCAGCATGCGACGCCCGCAGGATGCCCCTCGGAGACCACAGGAGACGGAGAGACCCGGACCCTCCAGCATGCGACGCCCGCAGGATGACCCTCGCACACCACGGGAGACGGAGGGACCTGGAGCAACAGGGAGACGACACACCCGTCACGTGCGGGAGTGACCACCCAGCGACGAGGGGGGCAGCCACAGGCCCCCGTCACATCCGAGCCAGGACACCACTACCCAGGATACCACTACCCAGGACACCCCTACCCGGGACAGCACTACCCAGGACACCCCTACCCGGGACAGCACTACCCAGGAAGACGAAATACCGGACAGTGACTCAGAGTGGATGGGTGGAGACAAACCCCCACCCCAAAGTGCCAAGGACTCAGAGTGGGACGAAGAGCACGACACAACGCCACTGCTGTCACCAACACCCTCCACCATCGCAGAAACACTCACCACGGTTGGGCACTTTAGTGATGAGGCGTCTGGTACACTCACTGGTGCGCACAACACAGCCGTCCCGGTACAGCAGGTGGAGGTAGGAGCAGCAGAGGGACCGGGCGGTCGGAGGGCAGCCCAGCCCAAGCGAACATCTGCCACCCAGATGGATCCCGGGTTCCTGCAGTTACCACACCCACACATAGATCCGATGCAACCACCGACCCGGAGACGAGCGAAGAGGATGACGGGCGGCTTGCGGCGGCTGCGGTCGCAGGTGGAGGAGTCCACCCGCGTCCAGGAGCTGGGAGTGGTGCCGGTCATGCGTGCCACCCAGGCTGACACCGCACGGGTGGCGTCCGCGGTGGAGGCAATGGGTGCGACGGTGTCAGACATGGGGAACGGTTTGCGAGGCCTGGGGCCTTCCGTGCAGGCGGCGTCTGTGGCCCAGGAAATGGCTGCCCTCTCACAGGAGGCCATGAGCCAGTGCCAGCGCCAGATGGCAGAGGCGCTCAACGCCATAGCCCAGTCTCTGCAGGCCATCGCTGAGGGCATCGGCGCCAGTGGCCATGTGCGAGCCGGCGTCGCACTGTCACAGACAGGGTTTGCCAACCCCCTGGGCTCCATGGCTGCAAACCTGCAGACCCCTGTCGATACCAGCACGGGCCTCCAGGACTGGCAGCGCCAGATGTCGGGGGGGCGTCGGATGGCCAGTCCGTTCGCATCCCCCACCCATGTAGAGGCCTGGGGGCCATCGGGCACCCCGAGGGAGGAGGAGGTGGTGTGGTCCATCCCGGCTCCCTCTGTAGGGGAGATCCCGGTACACTGCGACACCTCGGACTCCCCCCCTTCCGTCCCAGGTGCATCGGGCAGGACAGGTGGCAGCTCGCCATCCCAGTCGCCCGGGCCGCAGCCTGGCCCATCTAGGCCAGGATGCCCCAGGAAACGGCCGCCAAAGGGATCCAGTGTCCGAGGGCAGGAATCACAGGAGTCCACCTCTAGTTCTGCTGTACCGTCTGGGGAACCACGTAGACGTAGTCAAAGGGCCCGTAAGGCCAAACAATTAGACACTGAGTAAGTTGGCACGGGTGCAGGGCACAGATGAGTTTTAGGGGCTAGGGCACGTGCATGAACTCCTTTGGTTATTAAAGTCAATGTTACACCTACCGAAGCTGTGTGCTCTGTCCAAAGTGTGCGGGGGTGTCATGTACGTTGAGCGCAAGTGTGTGTGTGAGGGGTGGTCTTACCTCAGCCCCAGGTGAGTCTGCCCCCTTCCCCCTGGGCCGCCATCAACATCCCCCGGGCAGAGGACGGGACCGTGCGCTGCAGTGTCACAGCCGCATGCAGGGATGGTCCGGGTGGATGGTGGTACTGTGGCCATGGGTCAGACATAGTCCAACGATGTAGAGCCAGGAGCTCATCGCAGGGCGGGTTGTCATCATCCTCCATGGCCTGCGATAGACACGCGTCCACCCGCAACAGTGTGAGCCCGGCCCGTTGTGCCGCAGGTGGATCGGCAATGGGGGGGGGTGGTGTGCATGCGGGTGGGGTGGGTGGGGTTGGGGAGGGGGGTGAGGGTGCTGGGTGGGTGGATGGGTGGGGGGTGTGGGTGGTCGGCTGTTGCCATGGTGTGCGGTCTGTGGCCATACTACCCGATTCCCACGCCCATCTAGTCAGTGAAGCGGGCGTCTATCAGTCTGTCCCGTGCCCGCTGGGCCAGCCGGTAACGGTGGACAGCCACCCGCCTGTGTCTACCCCGTCTGCCCTGACCATTGTTCCCATCCCCCTCATCTGGGGAGGACTGGGCCTCTCCCTGCTGCTCCTCCACTCCGCCCTCCTCTGCCTGCGGCACATCGCCCCTCTGCTGGGCTATGTTGTGCAGGACGCAGCACACCACAATGATGCGGCCGACCCTATCTGACCGATACTGGAGGGCGTCCCCAGAGAGGTCCAGGCACCTGAAACGCATCTTCAGCACACCAAAGCACCTCTCGATCACTCCCCTTGTCGCTACATGGGCATCATTGTAGCGGTTCTCCGCCTCATTGCGTGGCCTCCGTATAGGCGTCATCAGCCACGATCGCAATGGGGAGCCCCTGTCGCCCAGCAACCAGCCCCTCAGCCGGGGATGGCGTCCCTCGTACATGCCGGGGATGGATGACCGCGACAACACGAATGAGTCGTGTACACTGCCTGGGTGACGGGCGCAGGCATGCAGGATCATCATGCGGTGGTCGCAGACCACCTGTACGTTCATCGAATAGGTCCCCTTCCTATTAGTGAACACGGCCCTGTTATCTGCAGGTGGCCGCACGGCGACGTGCATCCCATCGATCGCGCCCTGGACCATGGGGAACCCGGCAACGGCAGAGAAGCCCACGGCCCGGGCATCTTGGCTGGCCCGGTCCGCGGGGAAGCGGATGTAGCGGTGCGCCATGGCATATAGGGCATCTGTCACTGCCCGGATGCACCGGTGCACCGATGTCTGCGATATGCCGGACAGGTCCCCACTCGGTGCCTGGAATGACCCCGTTGCATAAAAGTTCAGGGCCACCGTAACCTTGACGGACACGGGGAGAGGGTGTCCCCCGCCAGTGCCACGCGGTGACAGGTGTGCCAGCAGATGACAGATGTGTGCCACGGTTTCTCGGCTCATCCGGAGTCTCCTCCTGCATTCCCGGTCCGTGAGGTTTTGGTATGACTGCCGGGGCCGGTACACACGGGGCGCCCTCGGGTGCCTCCGTTGCCGTGGGGCCGCGACGTCCTCCTCCCCCTCCTCGTCCTGTCGGTCAGGTGTCCCTCCAGCCTGGGCGGCTGCCGCCTGCCCCTCTGCGGCAGCCTGCGCCGCCTCTCTGGCACGCTCCTCCTCCCCATCCTCATCCAGGGCAACATAGACATGAGCGGCTGCCACCACGGCGGCCAACATCGCTGGATGATCTGAAAACATGACGGCCTGGTGGGGGGGAGGGGAACGACGACATGTCATCATTGCCCATATCCCCTCCTCCACCCAGCCAGGTGGCATGGACCGCATGGGTCCAACTGTTGGAGGCTGGCACCTGGCCAGGTGGACCAACTCACTTGCCCTCCCATCCCCCTCCTCGGCACGGACCCCCCCCCCAACCTCCACCCCAGCACGGACCCCCCCCCCCCCAACCTCGACCCCAGCACGGACCCCCACCCCAACCCCCAACCTCCACCCCGGCACGGACCCCACCCCAACCTCCACCCCAGCACGGACCCCCCCCCAACCTCCACCCCAGCACGGACCCCCCCCCAATCCCCAACCTCCACCCCGGCACGGCACGGACCCCCCCCAACCTACACCCCAGCACGGAACCCCCCCAACCTCCACCCTGGCACGGACCTCCCCTCAACCTCCACCCCAGCACGGACCCCCCCCCAACCTCCACCACAGCACGGACCCCCCCCCAACCTCCAACCTCCACCCCGGCACGGCACGGACCCACCCCAACCTACACCCCAGCACGGAACCCCCCCAACCTCCACCCCAGCATGGACCCCCCCCCCCCAACCCCCAACCTCCACCCCGGCACGGACCCCCCCAACCTCCACCCCAGCACGGACCCCCACCAACCTCCACCCCGGCACGGCACGGACCCCCCCCCCCCAACCTCCACCCCGGCACGGCACGGACCCCCCCCCAACCTCCACGCCAGCACGGACCCCCCCCAACCTCCACCCCAGCACGGACCCCCCCCCCAACCTCCACCACAGCACGGACCCCCCCCCAACCCCCAACCTCCACCCCGGCACGGACCCCCCCAACCTCCACCCCAGCACGGAACCACCCCAACCTCCACCCTGGCACGGACCTCCCCTCAACCTCCACCCCAGCACGGACCCCCCCCCAACCTCCACCACAGCACGGACCCCCCCCCCCCCAACCCCCAACCTCCACCCCGGCACGGCACGGACCCCCCCAACCACCACCCCAGCACGGACCCCCCCCCAACCTCCACCCCGGCACGGCACGGACCCCCCCCCAACCTCCACCCCAGCACGGACCCCCCCCCCAACCTCCACCCCAGCACGGACCCCCCCCAACCTCCACCCCAGCACGGACCCCCCCCCCAACCCCCAACCTCCACCCCGGCACGGCACGGACCCCCCCCAACCTACACCCCAGCACGGAACCCCCCCAACCTCCACCCTGGCACGGACCTCCCCTCAACCTCCACCCCAGCACGGACCCCCCCCCAACCTCCACCACAGCACGGACCCCCCCCAACCCCCAACCTCCACCCCGGCACGGCACGGACCCACCCCAACCTACACCCCAGCACGGAACCCCCCCAACCTCCACCCTGGCACGGACCTCCCCTCAACCTCCACCCCAGCACGGACCCCCCCCCCAACCTCCACCCCAGCACGGACCCCCCCCCCCAACCTCCACCCCAGCACGGACCCCCCCCCCAACCTCCACCCCAGCACGGACCCCCCCCCCAACCCCCAACCTCCACCCCGGCACGGACCCCCCCAACCTCCACCCCAGCACGGACCCCCACCAACCTCCACCCCGGCACGGCACGGACCCCCCCCCCCAACCTCCACCCCGGCACGGCACGGACCCCCCCCAACCTCCACGCCAGCACGGACCCCCCCCAACCTCCACCCCGGCACGGACCCCCCCCAACCTCCACCCTAGCACGGACCCCCCCCCCCAGCACCCAACCTCCACCCCGGCACGGCACGGACCCCCCCCAACCTCCACCCCAGCACGGACCCCCCCCAACCTCCACCCCAGCACGGCCCCCCCCCAACCTCCACCCTGGCACGGACCCCCCCCCAACCTCCACCCCAGCACGGACCCCCCCCCAACCTCCACCCCGGCACGGCACGGACCCCCCCCCCCAAACTCCACCCCGGCACGGACCCCCCCCCAACCTCCACTCCAGCACGGACCCCCCCCCAACCTCCACCCCGGCACGGCACGGACCCCCCCCCAACCTCCATCCCAGCACGGACCCCCCCCCCCCCAACCTCCACCCCGGCACGGACCCCCTCCCGGCACTCCCCCGGAGCCCAACCTACTCTAACCACCCCCCCCCCCCCCGCTGCACACACACACACACAACCCGAGACACACCTCTCCTCACGCAATCAGACTGCGGCCACGCCATTGCCTGCCCAGAGCCAACCCCCCAGGCCGTCACTCACCTCCACGCTGGTGCTCCAGGGTCACGCCGATGAAAAGGAGGTTTGATTCACGTCGACGTGAACGGTCATCACGTCGACGGGACTTCGGCCCATCCGGAAGGGAGAATATCGGCAGGCCGAAAATCGGCTGCCTTGCGCAGACCCGTGACATTCTCCGCGGCAGCGGCGCCATTAACGCCCCGCCGACTTTTCTCCCTTCGGAGACTTCGGCAACCGGCGGGGGCGGGATTCACGGCGGCCAACGGCCATTCTCCGACCCGGCGGGGGGTCGGAGAATGACGCCCCATAAATTTATTTCAAACAGAATCAAAGGTCTCAGGAGAAACCCTTTCAATGATTCCCTTGATTAAAGAGAACGTGCCAATCCTGTAATGGTGAAGGTTGTGAAAGAGCTGGAGTGGGAGGAGATTACAGATCTCCAAGGTATCTTGGCAACTGCAGTGTGCTATGGTTTAATCTGGATGTTTATTAGCCTAAACATATTTAGTAAGCAATTGATTTAATTCTGACATGAAGCTTTCACTGGCTCTGCTGTTGCATCCGAACAAGGTAAGGGAGCTCTGGCACATAAATAATTTTTATCTTTTCCAAGTGTGTCAACTGAGTGTATTTGGAAACTGGATGCCACTTACCTTCTCATGGAAATGGAAACCTGCAGTCTCCTTTATTGAAGAAAGTGTCCCTTAATCTACTGATGCTTTATTGAGTTTGTAAAGGTTGGCATTAAAAGGCACAACAGATATTACTGATAGTGTTGGGTATTCCTTCCTGCAAACCTTGATGTATTTAAAAAAATATATTTTGATGAGAATTTTCCAAATTTAACAATTAGATATATAATGCAAATGCAGAATAAAATGTTTCTTATGTACAATTTATATGTACCCTCTTCATCGAACCTCCCCTTTTCTTTGCTCCCCATTCCACCACCCCCCCCCCCCCCCCCACCCCCACCACCACCCTCCTCGTTGATAGTCTGGCTCCATCCTGGCCTCTTCTTTTGCCACGGGTGTTGTATTGTTATATTCTTTCTTTCATTTTGTGATTCTTGCTGGCACGCCTATGGCTTCACTGGTTGGGGAGGGGTCTCTCTGCCCCCTCCTCCCCTTGCTTTTTTCCCATGTCCATGTCCATCCCTGATACTTCTCTCGGCTCCTTCCTTACCACCCCCGCCCCCCAAGCCCTCCCCTTCTTCCTATCTGTTTTGTGTGATCTTGTCTGCCCTCATAGGTCCCCCTCACCCCTTTCTTCCAAATCACTTTTTGCTTCGATCAGGTCTTGGAACAGGCTGATGAATAGCCCCCATAATTTGTGCATGCCCTCCTCTGATCTTGCCTCCCTGCACCATTCACATTTATCCTACACCTCTGGGAAGAACCTGTTCAGTCGGGTTCTGGTTAGATGTGCTCTGTGCACCACTTTAAACTGCCTTGCGCACAAGGACATGGAGTTGGCCCTACTTAGTGCTTCGCTCCAGAGTCCCCAACCTACTTCAGTCCCCTTCTCCCTATTGTCTGTGTCCAACATTTCCTCCAGTATTGTGTCTCTTGGGGCCCAAGGGTACCTTGCCGTCCAAGTCCCCGATCGTCCCCCCATCTTGTCTCCACTTCTTAAAAGTGGCGCCTAGCATGGCTGGCTGGAATTTGTGACAACTGCACATGACGGCCATGGTGGGCATCTTGGTTAAGCTGGTTCCAAGTTTTTAACGTAGCTACCACCACTGGGCTGGATGTGTATTTTGCCGGGGGGCATGGGAGCACTGCCATTGCAAGGGCTCGGAAGGTCTTTCCCTTACAGGAGGACTCCTCCAGCCACACCCATTCCGTACTAGGTTCCCTTACCCATTCCCTCACTCTCTCAGCTGTGGCTGCCAAGTAGTGTTATTACAATTTCGAAAGGGTCAGGCCACCTATGTCTCTCCTCCTCTGCAGTGTAGTCTTGGATTCTTCCCCCCACACAAACACAAACGCCATGATCATTTTGTCTATTCCTTGGGAAAAAGGCCTTGGGGTTGAAGATCGGTATGGATCTAAACAGGAAGAGGGACCTTAGCAGTATGTTCATCTTGATCGCCAGCACCCTCCCCGCCAGGGAGAGCGGGAATGCATCCCATCTCTGTAGGTCCTTTTTAACTTCCCCCACGAGACTGGTTAGATTCCACTTGAGAATCCGTGTCCAGGCGTGGGCTATTTCGATCCCCAGGTAGCGGAATTTGCTTCGGGCTAGTTTGAATGCTAGACCTTCCAGCTCTGTCCCTTCCCCATTCGTGTTCACTGGGAATGCCTCGCTCTTGCCCAAGTTGAGTTTGTAACCCGAGAAGGCCTCAAACACTTCCAGGAGCTTCATGATTACTTTCAGGCCATTCTACGTGTCCGAGATCTAGAGGAGCAGGTCATCCAATCAGAGTGAGACTCTGTGCTGTCTGCATCCTCTTCCGATTCCCTTCCAGCCGTTCACATCTCGCAGAGCGATCGGCAGGGGTTCAATTGCCATGGCGAACAGGAGAGGGGTCAATGGGCATCCCTGCCTGGTGCCTCTGTGCAACTGGAAGTATTCAGAGCTGGTGGTGTTGGTCCGAATGTTTGCCTTGGGGGCGTTGTACAGGAGTTTCACCCACGAGGTGAACGCTGTTCCTAGCCCAAAACGCTCCAGTACCTCTATCAGGTACTTCCATTCGACTCTGTCGAGGGCCTTTTCTGCATCCAGGGAGACGATCACCTCTAGTGTTCTCTCCCCAGACGGCGTCAGTATGACATTCAGCAGCCGTCTGATGTTCACAGTTAGCTGTCTACCCTTGACAAAGACGGTCTGGTCCTCTGCGACCACTTCTGGCACGCAGCTCTCCAGTCTCTTGGCCAGGACTTTTGAGAGTATATTTGCGTCTGTGGAGAGCAGCGAAATGGGTCTGTGTGATCTGCATTCCGTCGCTTCTTTGTCTTTCTTGGGTATCAGTGATATAGTGGCCTGTGTTAACGTTTGAGGCAGGGTGCCCCTCGCTAGCAAATCTGCAAACATCTCCCTTAGATGCAGAGCCATGGGCTGGTGCAAATGTTTTATAGAAGTCCGCTGGGAACCCATTGGGTCCCGGTGCCTTCCCCGCCTGCATGGAGCTGATGCTCTCCGTGATCTCTCTCAGTCCTATTGGTACTTCCATCTCCCTCCGTCTATCGTCCTCCATGACTGACATGTCCAGTCCATCAATGAACCGTTTCATCCCTGAGTCTCCGTCGGGGGGCTCAAGAGGTGTACAGTCCGTGGTAGAAGGCCTCAAACGCTTGCTTGACCTTTTTTGATTTGGCTGCCAGTCCGCCTCTACTGTCTTTTTCCTGGGCTATCTCCCTCGTGGCTGCTAGCTTTCTCAGTTGGTGAGCCAACAGGTGGCTAGCATTCGCTCCGTGCTCATTAAAGGACCCCCGCGTCTGGCGGAGTTGGTGCACTGCTTTCCTGGTGGATAGCAGGCTAAAGTCCATTTGTAGCTTTTCCACTCCGACAGAAGCTCTACGGTCGGGGCCTTGGAGTATTTTCTGTGGACCTCCAGGATGGAGTTGATCAGTTGCTGCCTGGCCACCCTCTCTTCCCTGTCTCTATGTGCCTTGTAGGCTATAATCTCTCCCCTAATCACTGCCTTCAGTGCCTCCCAGAGCAATGAAGGTTAGACTTCTCCATTCTGGTTGTTAGTGAGTACTCACCTATGGCTTGTGATGTTTTCTGGCAGAAGAACTTGTCGGCCAAGAGGTCCGTGTCCAACCTCCATGCGGAGCATTGGTGGAGCCAGTTTTTGTTCCTGCCCCTTCCTGCGGGATCAACCATACTTACCTGGTGGACACGTCCCTGCACTCCGGGGTTTCCCTTTGTTAGGAGGCCGTCCAATGTGACTGTAGTCACCGTTCTCACCGTGAGGCCGATCCCCTGTGCTCTGGGATTTCCCTTTGTCCAGGGCGCACACAACATGGCCGACAACTGTGTGTATGCCACATGGGTGTGTCCCTGCGCTCCCAGGTCTCCCTTTGTTTAGGGGCTCTCCAAAGTGGCTGTTTGTGGCACCAACTTGTTCCCTCAACCTGCAGCTTACCTGTTGAAGCCAATCTGAAAACCAACCCTTTCTTATCCTTGTATTTCCTTTGTGTCCCCCCTCTGCCCCCCTGCTGCCTACTATCCCCCTCCCCTGCATCACCCCCTTCCATGTCGGGAGATGCGCTGCGGCCCCACTTTGTTTCCATACTTACTGCGCTAGCTTTCCCACTATTGTGGTGGCCCTCCATCCCGGGGCTGATCTTATCCCTTTCCTTTGCCCGCTAGATTGCTGTTCTCTCTTTACCCTCTTCTGGATTTGCTGCCCTCGCCCTCTCCTGTGTTTTAACATTTCTGTTCAGAGCGAGGCAGTACTGTCCCATGCAAACAAGGTGTGGCAGTCTGTGTAGAGGTAATGCTGGAACACCATTGGTAGATATTGTATGTTTCCTATTGGTCAAGCTGTATGGTAGCTCCGACCTGCTAGGCGGGGTATAAGAGCCCTTGCCGCCTCAGCAGCCTTCTTTCTGTACCTGAGCTGCTGGGGGAAACATCTAGCTTATTAAAGCCTTCAGTTGGGCTACAGCCTCGCTTTAGTGGTCATTGATCGTGCATTAATTTAATAAGCTAGATTTAAAAGGATGGAGCTCCGATTCAAGCTGGAGTGTCTGCAGCTCAGCCCTCACGTGGCGAACTCAGCGGCAACCTTCAAGCACAGGCTGGCGTGCTTTAAAGGATATCTCAGAACGGCCGAAAACACACCCATGGGAGAACAGAAATTGCAAGTCCTGCACTCAAGGGTGAGCCCGGAAATTTACACCCTCATCGAGGACGCGGACGACTTCGATGCAGCAATGGAGCTGCTAAAAGGACATTATATTTGCCCGGTAAACCAGGTCTACGCCCGACATCTGCTAGCAACGAGGCGACAAATCCCTGGGGAATCGCTGGAAGATTTCTACCGTGCGCTCCTGGTGTTGGGGAAAAACAGCAGCTGCCCGCAAGTTTTGGCGAGCGACCACACAGAACTCTTGATCTGGGACGCTTTCGTGGCAGGTATGCTGTCCTCCCAAATCCACCAGCGATTGCTGGAAAAAGACACCCTAGGCCTCAAGGAGGCATGGGCCTTGCAGGCTCTCTGGATGTGGCCTCCCGAAACGCCCGCGCTTACGTTCCCGACCGCGCAGCAGCCCCCTGGGCAGCATGGAACCCGTCCGCAGCCGACCCGAGACATCTCCCATCCCCCCACAAGCTTGTGCTGCAAGTGGCCTGGCAACCCCGGGGGGCCCCGCTGCTACTTTTGCAGGCAGGCCAAGCACCCCCGGCAGCGCTGCCCGGCCCGCGCATCCGCATGCAATGGATGCGGTAAAAAGGGCCACTTCGTGGTGGTATGCCAGGCCCGTGCGGTCGCGGCGGTCTCCGGTGGTGAATGCGGACCGCCACCACAAAACCTCTCCATGGTCCCCGTGCAGCCTGCGGGCGCCGCCATCTTCCTCCTCCAGGGCCACGTGCGGCCCCGGGCGCCGCCATCTTGTCCCACGGACGCCACGTTTGATGGATGGGCACCGCCATTTTGTGCACCCCCAGCCATGTGCGACCAATGGGAGCCGCCACCTTGGATGGACCCCCAGGACCCCAGCTCGGCTGACCGCACACCGCCCGAAGAGAACACTCAACTGCTGCGATTAGCCTCGGTGACCCTGGACTAGTCCCGGCCTCGAAAACTCTCAACTGCTACAACAACAGCACTAATCAACGGGCACGAGACGTCCTGCTTAATCGGCTCTGGGAGCACGGAGAGCTTCATACACCCTGACACGGTAAGGCGCTGTTCTCTCCTCATCCACCCCGTTAATCAAAAAATCTCCCTGGCCTCCGGTTCCCACTCGTAGAGATAAAGGGGTTTTGTGTCGCAAACCTCACGGTCCAGGGAAGGGAGTTTAAAAATTATCGGCTCTACGTCCTTCCCCACCTCTGCATGGCCACACTCCTAGGTTTAGACCTCCAGTGTAATCTCCAAAGTCTAACTTTCAAATTCGGCGGCCCTATACCCCCCCTCACTGTCTGTGGCCTCGCAACCCTCAAGGTCGATCCGCCTTCCCTGTTTGCGAACCTCACCCCGGATTGCAAACCTGTCGCCACCAGGAGGAGATGGTACAGTGCCCAGGATCGGATCTTTATTAGGTCAGAGGTCCAAAGGCTACTGAGGGAAGGAGTCATTGAAGCTAGCAACAGTCCCTGGAGAGCTCAAGTAGTGGTGGTAAAGACCTGGGAGAAGCATAGGATGGTCATCGACTGCAGTCAGACCATCAACAGGTTTACGCAGCTGGACGCGTACCCTCTCCCCCGCATATCCGACCTGGTAAACAGGATTGTGCATTACAAGGTCTTCTCCACGGTGGATCTTAAGTCCGCCTACCCATCCGCACTAGTGACCGCAAATACACTGCCTTCGAGGCAGATGGGCAGCTCGACCACTTCTTAAGTGTTCCCTTCGGTGTCAGTAACGGGGTCTCGGTCTTCCAGCGCGAGATGGACCGAATGGTTGACCGGTACGGTTTACGGGCAACATTCCCGTATCTCGATAATGTCACCATCTGCGGCCATGACCAGCAGGACCACGACACCAACCTCCGAAAATTCCTCCAGACCGCAAAGGTCCCTAACCTTACGTATAACAGGGATAAATGCGTGTTTAGCACCGACCGCCTAGCCATCCTCGGCTACGTAGTGCGAAATGGAGTTATAGGCCCCGACCCTGAACACATGCGCCCACTTATGGAGTTCCCCCTCCCTCATTGCTCCAAGGCCCTGAAGCGCTGCCTCGGGTTTTTCTCTTGCTATGCCCAGTGGGTCCACAACTATGCGGACAAGGCCCGACCCTGATCCAATCCACAGTTTGTCCCCTGTTGATAGAAGCCTGCCAGGCCTTCTTCCACATCAAAGCAGACATTGCAAAGGCCACGATGCACGCCATCGACGAGTCCCTCCCCTTCCAGGTCAAGAGCGACGCGTCTGCCGTAGCTCTGGAGGCAACCCTCAACCAAGCGGGCAGACCCGTGGCCTTCTTCTCACGTACCCTCCATGCTTCCGAAATCCGCCACTCCTCAGTCGAAAAGGAGGCCCAGGCCATAGTAGAAGCTGTGCGACATTGGAGGTATTACCTGGCCAGTAGGCGATTCACTCTCCTCACTGACCAACGGTCGGTTGCTTTCATGTTCGATAATGCACAGCGGGGCAAGATAAAAAACAATAAGATCTTGCGATGGAGGATCGAACTCTCCACCTACAACTTGTATCGTCCCGGGAAGGAAAACGAGCCTCCTGATGCCCTGTCCCGCGGCACATGTGCCAACGCACAAGTGGACCGCCTCTGAGCCCTCCACGAGGACCTCTGCCACCCGGGGTTAATCGCTTTTTCCACTTTATCAAGACCCGCAACCTGCCCCACTCCATCGAGGTGGTCAGGACAGCCACCAGGGACTGCCAAATCTGCGCGGAGTGCAAACCGCACTTCTACCGGCCGGAGAAAGCGCACCTGATAAAGGATTCCCGTCCCTTTGAACGCCTCAGCATGGACTTCAAAGCCCACCTCCCCTCCACCGACTGCAACATGTACTTCCTGAACGTGATTGACGAGTACTCCCGGTTCCCATTCGCCATCCCCACCGTCATCAAGGCCCTCCATAGCATCTTTGCACTGTTCGGGTTCCCCGCTTACATACATAGTGATAGGGGGTCCTCCTTTTTGAGTGACGAACTGCGCCAGTTCCTGCTCAGCAAGGGCATCGCCTCGAGCAGGACGACCAGTTACAACCCCCGGGGTAACGGACAGGTAGAGAGGGAGAATGGAATCGTATGGAAGACCATCCTATTGGACCTACGGTCCAGGAATCTCCCAGTCTCCTGCTGGCAGGAAGTCCTCCCGGATGCCCTCCACTCCATCCGGTCACTGCTTTGTACCACAACCAACCAAACACCTCACGAACATCTCCTTGTCTTCCCCAGGAAATCCTCCTCTGAGACCTCGCTTCTGACCTGGCTGGTAGCTCCCGGACCTATCCTGCTCTGAAAACACGTGCGGGCGCACAAGTCGGACCCGTTGGTCGAGAGGGTCCATCTTCTCCACGCTAACCCCCGGTACGCCTACGTGGCGTACCCCGACAAGATATGGTCTCCCTACGAGACCTGGCACCCGCCGGATCGCCACGCACACCCCAGCCACCATTCCCACCCTCCCTCCCACCGGTGCACCTTACAGGAGGATCGGTCCTTCCGCCGGCCCCGTCTAGGCCCACCGACGCATCCCGCAGACGCTCCCTTCCCAGGTCAACCGTTTTCCCCACCAGCGCCGTCTAGGGATGTTGAAGCTGCCACAGAGATCGAGGCCACGCTCCCGGAGTCACAGATGCCCGAGCCTCCACCGGCGTCACCACCAGAGTTTCAATGATCACAGAGGACGACCAGGACCCCCGATCGACTGATTGCTTCATTTTAAAGTGTATATAGTTAATTGTGAATCATGTAGTTACAAAACGCTGTACGGAGGTATTACGATACCTCCATAACTATAATTTCTACCACATGACCATGTTGTAATATCAAGCCACCACCCCCGCCAGACTCTTTTTTAACAGGGGGTGAATGTGGTAGTCTGTGTAGCGGCATTACGGTACCTGGTAATGCTGGAACACCATTGGTGGATATTGTATGTTTCCTATTGGTGAAGCTGTATGGTAGCTCCACCCCGCAAGGCAGGGTATAAGAGCCCATGCCGCCCCAGCAGCCTTCTTTCTGTACCTGAGCTGCTGAGGGAAACATCTAGCTTATTAAAGCCTTCAGTTGGACTACAACCTCGCTTTAGTGGTCATTGATCGTGCATCACAAGGTATAAGTCCATCATAGTTCATTTTCTTTCTTCCCTTTTACCTTACTCTGTTTTGCCCTCAGCGCTGTCTCGCCTGCCCCTTGTGCAGGCCATTTGTTTAGACAAACTTTTCCACCTCTTCTGGGTTGTTGAAATTAAGGGCGGGATTCTCCGGCCGTGGTCGCCCGGCTACCAGAGAATGTTGCCTGTGGTCATAGGAGTTCTCCATTCTACACGGCTTACCCATGGCGCTCTTGCAACATGCGGGGCAGGAGAATCCAGCCCAATGCTCTTCATTTTGGAATGTGACCCTGAGCCTGGCTGGGAATAACATTCCAAACTTAACTCCACTCTTGTACAGGGCCGATTTTGCCTGGTAAATTCGTCAGGACCTGCACTTTGTCAGGTCTGCCCCAATGTCCTGGTAGAACCGGATTCTATGTCCTTCCTAGTTGCTTGCCTTTGTCTGTCTGGACCACTGTAGGATCCTCTCTCGGTTCTGATACGGGGGCAGTTTAGTAATTATTGCCATTGGCTGCACCCCCTCTTTGGGCTTTGGTTGGAGCAATTTGTGAGCCTCATCAATCTCCGGCGGTTTGGAGAAGCTGTCCATCCCGACCAGGTGGTCCAGCATTTGGGCCACATAGTCTGTCAGTTCCCTGCCCTCAATCCCCTCTGGCAGGCCCACGATCCGGATATTTTGGCGACTGGACTGGTTCTCCTGGTCCTCGGCCTTCCCCTTAAGGCTCCCATGGGTTGTCACTGTCCTTTTACTTTTGGCCTCCAGAGCAACAATGCTCGCTCTGGTCCATCGACGCCTTCTCAAGCTCCTGGATCGTCTTCCCTTGAGCTTATAACTTCTTTCCCAGACCGTTGATCGGCGTCTGCATGGCGACCAACACCTCTGTCACTGCCACCTTGACCACCACCTGGATTTCCACCTTTATCGGCAACAGTTCCTTGGTCAGGAACGACTTCCATCCATCTCCAGGCGGGAGTGGGGGGGGGGGGGGGGGTGTGGGGGTGGGGGGGGCGTTGTTCGAGTCATCGGTCTCCCTCTCTCTGGGGTGGCCGGGGTCCCCTCGCCTCATGGGTCCACCGTCTCGTCCACCCGCTGCTCTTGGCCTTTCTCTCCGCTCCTGCCAACTCTGTGGCTACTTAAGCTCCCAATTGCTGGCACATTGTTGTTCCTCTTATCTCCCTTTCTTATTGATGGGTGAAATGAGTCTGAATTTTCAGGCTAAATTCGACTAAAAGTGTCTGATTAGCTGTGTTCTGGAGGAGAGCCACCTGATGTGCGACTGCTCAGTACATTACTACCACCGGAGGTCAGCCGATGTATCTTAGCATATGTGCATCTGATCTGTGTTTTCAAAGTTGAAAAATCAAGAAAGTGGCATTAACGGAGAGTGTGTAAAAAGATTCAAGAGCCATTTTTATCCAAGTCGCAATTCTATATAAATGGGTCCAGTTAATTAATCTCTGCTCCTAGAAGTCTTTATGTGTGTAACTGCTGTTACACACAACACACACACCAATCGCACTGACACAAAGCAGCACTGTGACCAACCATCCACTCCTCACACATTCCCCCACTGATCCCCATCGATTCATGTTTTCCAATTCATTAGCAAGCAACTGAAAAGGCTTGATGCCTCCCAGCAATCGAGAATGGAGAAACATGGGAATGTGGAACAAAGTAATAATTTTTGCCATTATACAAAGAGCGCAACATAAGATTTTGTTGGATTGGATTTGTTTATTGTCACGTGTACCGAGGTACAGTGAAAAGTATTTTTCTGTGAGCAGCTCAACAGATCATTAAATACATGGGAAGAAAAGAAAATACATAGTAGGGCAACACAACATATCATAAACATATGTTAAAGACAGGTGTGCAAACCCTTGTGCAACTACATAGCTTGAGGCTTCCTTTTCTCACCATTCTTAAGCAGTGACTTCAGCAGAGGAAGAGATAGGGCTGTTTGAATCTCTGTTTTGACTGCTCAGATGTTCTTTGCCTGTCATGTGAGAATACCTTTAAGAAATGGGTGTTTATAAATGGGTATGTATATAAATATCTGTAGTGAGAGTACCTTTAAGAAATGGGTGTTTGCCACTGTAGTGGTGTCAGAGAGTGGGTGACGCTGGGCTGTCTCTCAGCCTTTTATTTTCGCTTTAGGCTTTTTGCTGCAGGGTGGGTTTGGTTTCACTTTAGTTTTGGAGAAGCTGCAACCGAAGCAGGATTTGTGTGAATCTCTGCAAGTTTATGAATGTCCATTTGCTGATTTCAACATGGTAACTGTTCTCCGTAGTGAAGTTAAACCTGAGGTGCTTCTGTTAAAGGTTTTGTTTTTAAGTCTTATGGATGTTAAAAAAAGGAAAGCTTAAAGGATTACTTAGTGTTGTATTCTTTGGGGGTTGTATTTGAATTAATGGTTGCTAAGATGTTCACTGTATGTTTTAAAAAGGTTAACTTGAGTTCACAGAATAAACATTGTTTTGCTTGAAAAAATACTTTTCCATTTCTGCTGTCCCACACCTGTAGAATGGGCCGTGTGCTCCCCATACCACAATCTATTAAAAGTTGTGGGTCAGGTGAACTCCATGATACACTTTGGGGTTCTCTAAACCCTGGCCCATAACATGCCGATATCCTCTTGGTTTTGGAAACTTGTGGGCCCCACCAAAGTCTGCCCCCTCAGCAACACCTTCCAAGAACACAGCATCAGTTTCCATATGCGCACTGCCGCCACCCAAGTCTGCCTCTTCACCATCTCTCTTGAATCTTCCAGTATCTGTGATTTATCGGAATGCTTTTCTGGCAGCAAGTGCTGGATGAGCAGAAATTTCCTCCAGTTAAATATTGGGAAGATCAAGCCATTGGGTGCGATTCAACTAATTGGGAACAAAGTTCCATAGCGAACACGTTTAGCCGTGTGTTTCCCAGCGCTCGCAGCACCGAGAAACACATGGCTATACAACATGACTCGCGTTGTCTAAGGGGCCTCAGCAGGGAACGCACGGCCGAGACCGCACATGGCCTCCTTTTGTCGACTGGGGAGCTCTGCTCTCCGGAGCTCCTCAGTATAGAGAGAGATTGAGACACCATGGTGACTCCTGACGCCCCCACCCCAGGCCCAAACTGCCAAGGTGGCAAGCTGGCATTTTGTGCACACATGCGATTGGGCCAGTGGTGCGTGGATGTTTTGGGGGAGGGGGGTCCAGGGATCAGGGACCCTCTCATAGTGTGTTTGGGCTGGGGGAGTCGGGGATCGCTTTGGGGACCCGGAGATTGGGTCTTTTTTAAATGGCGTCCCAATCTCTCTTTACACTTGGGGAGTTTCGGCGAGTGGAGCTTCCTGGTATACAAAATGGGGCTATGTGCGGCCTCAGCACTGCGAGCGCCAGGAAACATGTGGCTAAGTGCGCTCACTATGGGACTTTGTTCCCATTAAGTGGAATTGAGCCACACTTGTTGTTCCTGCACAGTTGCGGGATCAAATTCCTGGAAGTCCCTTCCCAGTGGCATTTGTGTATGTACCTACACAAGAGGGACTACAGTGGATCAAGAAGGCAGCTCATCATCAGCATTTTAAGAGCTGTTAGGGATGACAAACAAATACTGGCCTTGCCAGCAATGAGCACATCACATTTAAGAAGGCAAACGTTATGCTACCAGATAGGGAAACATCAAAGCCAAGTTTGATCCTGCCATGTTCCCAATGTCTCACACATTCAGTTCATGGCTGAAATCCTGGCTTGTTTATGGTCCTCCCACAGCCTGTGGCAATGGGACCAATCATAGCATTGCAATTTCCTCTGAAGTCAGCTAACTCCACAGCGAAAACAGCGCGGGAGCAGAGAGAGCCGGGACAGCGAAAACAGCGCCGGAGGAGAGAGCCGGGAGATTTAAAAAGCGCGGGAGGAGAGAGCCGGGACAGTTCTGGGAGAGGTGAGTGCACAAAAGGTGTGGCAGGAGTGCCTTTAGTCACGGAGTGCTGATAGGAACAGAGTGCATCTGAGTTTAGGTGAGTGACTGAGTGCTGATTGGAACAGAGTGCATCTGAGTTTAGGTGAGTGACTGGGTACTGATTGGAACAGAGTGCATCTGAGTTTAGGTGAGTGACTGAGTTTGGGTGAGTGGCGAGAGAGGGCTGTGTTTTTGTTGGTGTTCGGGTTTATCCTTGAGGTTCTATAAAGAAAATTTAAAATATATATATATTTAAATTAACTAGTTGAATATGGCTGGACAGGTGATGTGCTGTTGCTGTATGATGATGGAACTGGTGGATCCCATTGAGAGCGTCAGTGACCACATCTGCAGCAAGTGTTGGCTGCTCGAGGAACTGCGGCTCAGAATTGATGAGCTGGAGACCGAGCTGCACACACTGCGGCACATCAGGGAGGGGGAACATTACCTGGACACTTTGTTTCAGGAGGCAGTCACACCCGGGAGAATAAGTACTGTTAATTCGGACAGTGGTCAGGGACAGAGTGGTGTGGCTGCAAGGGAGGCAGGTAGGGGGATCCTGAGTTTAGGAGTTGAGGAGCCTCAGCCCTTGACCTTGTCCAACAGGTATGAGGTACTTTCTCCCTGTGTGGGTGAGGAAGAGGGCTGTAGGGAGGATGCGTTGACTGACCACTGCACCGTGGTACAGGAAGCCATTCAAGAGGGAGGAGCAAAAAGACAAGTGGTAGTTGTAGGGGATTCTATAATTAGGGGGATTGATGGCATCCTTTGTAAGCCAGATCGAGAGTCCCGCATGGTATGTTGCCTGCCCGGTGACAGGGTGAGGGACATCTCTGATCGGCTTGAAAGGATTTTGGAGAGGGAGGGGGAGGATCCAGTTGTTTGGGGATTATCAAACACTAGGGACTAAATTAAAGAGCAGGTCCTCCAGGGTTATAATCTCTGGATTACTACCCGAGCCACGTGCCAATTGGCATAGGGTTGAGAAAATTAGAGAAGTTAACACGTGGCTAAAGGAGTGGTGCGGGAAAGAGGGATTCCATTTCATGGGGCATTGGCATCAGTACTGGGGCAGGAGGGACCTGTACCGTTGGGACGGTCTTCACCTGAACCATTCTGGGACCAGTGTTCTAGCGAATAGGATAAATAGGTTGGTCACAAGGACTTTAAACTAGCAAGTTGGGGGGAAGGGAAGTGTAAAGCTGTGGACAGTATAATGGTCAATGGAGATCAAGGCAGCAGGTTACGTGACAGGTTATTATGCGGAGATATGGGTTCAAAGACCAGGAAAATTAGGAGAAAGGGTAAGAGGAAAAATAAATTGCGAAATGTTACCGATCAAGGTGTTAGGATTCATAACAAAGACATAAAAAACAGCATAAGTGTACTTTACCTGAATGCTCGTAGTATACGAAATAAGGTAAATGAGTTGATGGCGCAAATCATCGTGAATGACTATGATTTAGTGGCCATTACTGAAACATGGTTAAAAGATGGTCACGACTGGGAGTTAAATATCCAAGGGTATCAGACTATACAAAAGGATAGAATGGACAGTAAGGGCGGTGGTGTAGCTTTGTTGTTTAAGGATGGCATCCGGGCAATAGTAAGGGATGATACTGGTGCTATGGAGGACAGGGGAAAATCAATTTGGGTGGAAATCAGGAATAGTAAGGCGAAAAGGTCACTGATAGGAGTAGTCTATAGGCCACCAAATAGTAACAGGATGGTAGGGCAGGCAATAAGCAAAGAAATAACGGATGCACGTAGAAATGGTACAGCGGTTATCATGGGAGATTTTAATCTGCATATCGATTGGTTTAACCAGGTTGGTAAAGGCAGCCTTGAGGAGGAGTTTATAGAATGTGCCCGGGATAATTTCCTGGAACAGTATGTAATGGAACCTACAAGGGAACAATCGGTCCTAGATCTGGTCCTGTGTAATGAGGCAGGATTGATTAATGATCTCATAGTTCGGGACCCTCTTGGAAGGAGCGACCACAATATGGTGGAATTTAAAATACAGTTGGAGGATGACAAGGTAAAATCAAACACTAGTGTTTTGTGCTTAAACAGAGGCGATTACAATGGGATGAGAGAAGAACTAGCTAAGTTAGACTGGGAGCAAAGACTTCATGGTGAAGCAGTTGAGGAACAGTGGAGAACCTTCCGAGCGATCTTTCACAGTGTTCAGAAAAGGTTCATACCGACAAAAAAGAAAGACGGTAGAAAGGGGAAAAATCGACCGTGGATATCTAAGGAGGTGAGGGAGAGTATCAAATTGAAGGAAAAAACATACAAAGTGGCAAAAATTAGTGGGAGACTAGAGGACTGGGAAGTCTTTAGGGGACAACAGAAAGCTACTAAAAAAGCCTTAAAGAAGAGTAAGGTAGACTATGAAAGTAAACTGGCTCAGAACATAAAAGCAGATAGTAAAAGCTTCTACAAATATATAAGACAAAAAAGAGTGGCTAAGGTAAATATTGGTCCTTTGGAAGATGAGAAGGGAGATTTAATAATAGGAGACGGGGAAATGGCTGAGGAGCTGAACAGGTTTTTTGGGTCAGTCTTCACAGTGGAGGACACAAATAACATGCCAGTGACTGATGGAAATAAGGATATGATAGGTGAGGACCTTGAGATGATTGTAATCACTAAGGAGGCAGTATTGGGCAAGCTAATGGGGCTAAAGGTAGACAAGTCTCCTGGCCCTGATGGGATGCATCCCAGAGTGTTAAAAGAGATGGCTAGGGAAATTGTAACCGCACTAGTGATAATTTATCAAAATTCACCAGACACTGGGGTGGTCCCAGAGGATTGGAAAGTAGCAAACATGACACCACTGTTTAAAGAAGGTGGTCGGCAGAAAGCGGGTAATTATAGGCCGGTAAGCTTAACTTTGGTTGAAGGGAAAATGCTGGAATCTATCATTAAGGAGGAAATAGCGGGGCACCTGGAGGGAATTTGTCCCATTGGGCAGACGCAGCATGGGTTCACAAAGTCGTGTCTGACTAATTTGGTAGAATTTTCTGAGGACATTACCAGTGCAGTAGATCACGGGGAGCCAATGGATGTGGTACATCTGGATTTCCAGAAAGCTTTTGACAAGGTGCCACACAAAAGGTTGCTGCATAAACTAAAGATGCATGGCATTGAGGGTAAAGTGGCAGCATGGGTAGAGGATTGGTTAACTAACAGAAAGCAGAGAGTGGGGATAAATGGGTGTTTCTCTGGTTGGCAACCTGTAACTAGTGGGGTCCCTCAAGGATCAGTGTTGGGCCCGCAGTTGTTCACAATTTACATAGACGATTTGGAGTTGGGGATCAAGTGCAATGTGTCAAAGTTTGCAGACGACACTAAGATGAGTGGTAAAGCAAAAAGGGCAGAGGATACCGGAAGTCTGCAGAAGGATTTGGATAGGTTAGGTGAATGAGCTAGGGTCTGGCAGATGGAATTCAATGTTGCCAAGTGTGAGGCTATCCATTTTGGGAGGAATAACAGCAGAATGGATTATTATTTAAACGGTAAGATGTTAAAACATGCTGCTGTGCAGAGGGACCTGGGTGTGCTGGTGCACGAGTCGCAAAAAGTTGGTGTGCAGGTGCAACAGGTGATTAAGAAGGCTAATCGAGTTTTGTCTTTCATTGCTAGAGGGATGGAGTTCAAGTCTAGTGAGGTTATGCTGCAATTGTATAGGGTGTTGTTGAGGCCGCATCTGGAGTATTGTGTTCAGTTTTGGTCTCCTTACCTGAGAAAGGACATATTGGCACTGGAGGGAGTGTAGAGGAGATTCACTAGGTTGATCCCAGAGCTGAGGGGATTAGATTATGACGAGAGGTTGAGTAGACTGGGACTGTACTCATTGGAGTTTAGAAGGATGCAGGGGGATCTTATTGAGACATATAAAATTATGAAGGGAATAGATAGGATAGATGCGGGCAGGTTGTTTCCACTGGTCTGGGAAAGCAGAACTAGGGGGCATAGCCTCAAAATAAGGGGAGGTAGATTTAGGACGGAGTGTAGGAGGAACTTCTTCACGCAAAGGGTTGTGAATCCCTGGAATTTCTTGCCCAGTGAAGCAGTTGAGGCTCCTTCTTTAAACGTTTTTAAGAAAAAGATAGATGCCTTTCTAAAGAATAAAGGGATTCGGGGATATGGTGTACGGGCCGGAGAGTGGAGCTGAGTCCACAAAGATCAGCCATGATCTCATTAAATGGCGGAGCAGGCTCGAGGGGCCAGATGGCCTACTCCTGTTCTTAGTTCTTATGTAACTTCAGCACTGACAAGGAAATTGAACATGGGATTCCTCCTGATATATAAGTAAATATGATGGGAAGAAAAAACTTTATTCCTTTCACTTATTCATTTGATATTATATTTGTAATCAGTTAAGGTAAAGTGTAAAAATGGCAGAAGATCCCAGACCCGTGTTATGCTCCTCATGCTCAATGTGGGAGTCAGGGACTCGGCCGATGCCCCTGACTCCTTCATGTGCGGGAAGTGTGTCCAGCTGCAGCTCCATTTAGACCGCATGACGGCTCTGGAGCTGCGGATGGACTCACTTTGGAGCATCCGCGATGCTGAGGAGATCGTGGATAGCACGATCAGTGAGTTGGTCACACCGCAGATTAGGATTGGTGAGGGAGACAGGGAATGGGTGACCAAAAGGGAGAGAAAGAGCAGGAAGGAAGTGCAGGTGTCCTCTGCGGTCATCTCCCTCCGAAACAGATATACCGTTTTGGATACTGTTGGGGGAAATGATTCACCAGGGGAAGGCAGTAGTAGCCAGGCTCATGGCACCGTGGCTGGCTCTGCTGCACAGAAGGGCGGGAAAAAGACTGGCAGGGCTATAGTCTTGGGGATTCAATCGTAAGGGAGTAGACAGGCGTTTCTGTGGTCGAAAACAAGACTCCCGAATGGTATGTTGCCTCCCGGGTGCACGGGTCAGGGATGTCTCAGATCGGCTGCAGGACATACTGAAGGAGGAGGGTGAACAGCCAGTTGTCGTGGTGCATATAGGCACCAACACTATAGGTAAAAAACGGGATGAGGTCCTACAACCAGAATTTAGGGAGTTAGGAGATAAGTTTAAAATGTAGGACCTCAAAGGTAGTAATCTCAGGATTGCTACCAGTGCCACGAGACAGTCAGAGTAGAAATTCAAGAATAGTCAGAATGAATACGTGGCTTGAGAGATGGTGCAGGAGGGAGGGGTTCAGATTTTGGGGACATTGGAACTGGTTCTGGGGGTGGTGGGACCATTACAAATCGGATGGTCTACACCTGGGCAGGACTGGAACCAATGTCCTAGGGGGTGTTTTTGCTAACACTGTTGGGGAGGTTTTAAACTAATGTGGCAGGGGGATGGGAACCAGATTAGTAAGTTAGATGTCAGTAAAGAGGCAGCATCTAAAGCCAGTAATATACTAGATAATAAACTCATAAGGGGACTAAGGGGAAGAGTAGACAGGGAAGAGATGATTTCATAGATTTCATAGAATTTACAGTGCTGAAGGAGGCCATTCGGCCCATCGAGTCTGCACCGGCTCTTGGAAAGAGCACCCTACCCAAGGTCCACACCTCCACCCTATCCCCATAACCCAGTAATTAAGTAACCCAGTAACCCCACCCAACACTAAGGGCAATTTTGGACACTAAGGGCAATTTATCATGGCCAATCCACCTAACCTGCACATCTTTGGACTGTGGGAGGAAACAGGAGCACCCGGAGGAAACCCACGCACACACAGGGAGGATGTGCAGACTCCACACAGCCAGTGACCCAAGCCGGAATCGAACCTGGGACCCTGGAGCTGTGAAGCAATTGTGCTATCCACAATGCTACCGTGCGGCCCCAATGATGAACGCAAAGGGACAGGTGGTCTGAGGTGCATTTGTTTTAATGCGAGAAGTGTAGCAGGGAAGGCAGATGAACTTGGGACTTGGATTAATACCTGGGAATATGATGTTATTGGTATTACTGAGACTTGGTTGAGGGAAGGGCAATATTAGCAACTAAATATTCAGGGTATAGATGCTTCAGGAGGGATAGAGAGGAAGGTAAAAGGGGTGGAGGAGTTGCATTACTGGTCAGAGATGATATCACAGCTGTGATTAAGGAGGGCACTATGGAGGATTTGAGCATTGAGGCAATATGGGTAGAGCTAAGAAATAGGAAGGGTGCAGTAACATTGTTGGGACTTTACTACAGGCCTCCCAAAAGTGAGCGTGAAGTAGAGGTAGAAATTTGTAGACAGATTATAGAAAAATGTAGGAGCAATAGGGTGGTCGTGATGGGATATTTTAACTTCCCCAACATTGAATGGGACTCGTGTAGTGTTGGAGGCGTAGATGGAGCAGAATTTGTAAAGAGCATCCAGGAGGGTTTTCTAGAGCAGTTTGTAAATAGTCCAACTCGGGAAGGGGCCATACTGGACCTGGTATTGGGGAATGATCACGGCCAGGTGGTTGAAGTTTCAGTCAGTGATTACTTTGGGAATAGCGATCACAGTTCCGTAAGTTTTAGAATAGTCATGGACAAAGACGAGAGTGGTCCTAAAGGAAGAGTGCTAAATTGGGGAAAGGCCAAGTATAACAAAATTCGGCAGGAGCTAGTGAATGTGGATTGGGAGCAGCTGTTTAAGGGTAAATCCACATTTGAAATGTGGGAGTCTTTTAAAGAAAGGTTGATTAGAGTGCAGGACAGACATGTGAAAATGAGGGATAGAAATGGCAAGATTAGGGAACCATGGATGACGGGTGGAATTGTGAGACTAGCTAAGATGGAAAAGGAAGGTCTAGGCGACTTAAAACTAATGATGCTTTGGAGGAATATCGTGAAAGTAGGACAAATCTCAAACGCGCAATAAAGAGGGCTAAAAGGGGTCATAAAATATCTTTGGCTAACAGGGTTAAGGAAAATCCCAAAGCCTTTTATTTGTATATAAGGAGCAAGTGGGTAACTAGAGAAAGGATTGGTCCACTCAAAGACAAAAGAGGGAATTTCAGAGGAAATGGGTGAGATTCTTAATGAGTACTTTGCATCGGTATTCACCAAGGGGAGGGACATGACGGGTGTTGAGGTTAGGGGTGAATGTTTAAATATTCTAGGTCAAGTCGGCATAAGGAAGGGGAAAGTTTGGAGTATTCTAAAAGGCATTAAGGTGGACAAGTCCCCAGGTCCGGATGGGATCTATCCCAGGTTACTGAGGGAAGCGAGGGACGAAATAGCTGGGGACTTAACAGATATCTTAGCAGCATCCCGTGTTCACAGGGATCCGTGCTCGGACCACTGTTGTTTGTGATAAACATAAATTACCTGGACAAAAGTATAGGTGGTCTGATTAGCAAGTTTGCAGATGACACTAAGATTGGTGGAGTTGCAGATACCGAGGGGGACTGTCAGAGAATACAGCAAAATATAGATAGATTGGAGAGTTGGGCAGAGAAATGGCAGATGGAGTTCAATCCAGGTAAATGCGAGGTGATGCATTTTGGAAGATCTAATTCAAGAGCGGACTATATGGTCAATGGAAGAGTCCTGGGGAAAATTGATGTACAGAGAGATCTGGGAGTTCAGGTCCATTGTACCCTGAAGGTGGCAACGCAGGTCGATAGAGTGGTCAAGAAGGCATACAGCATGCTTGCCTTCATCGGACGGGGTATTGAATACAAGAGTCGGCAGGTCATGTTACAGTTGTATAGAGCTTTGGTTAGGCCACATTTGGAATACTGCGTGCAGTTCTGGTCGCCACATTACCAGGAGGATGTGGATGCTTTAGAGAGGGTGCAGAGGAGGTTCACCAGGATGTTGCCTGGTATGGAGGGTGCTAGCTATGAAGAAAGGTTGAGTAGATTAGGATTGTTTTCGTTGGAAAGACAGAGGTTGAGGGGGGACCTGCTTGAGGTCTACAATATTATGAGAGGTTTGGACAGGGTGGATAGCAACAAGCTTTTTCCAAGAGTGGGGGTGTCAATTACAAGGAGTCATGATTTCAAGGTGAGAGGGGGAAAGTTTAAGGGAGATGTGCGTGGAAAGTTTTTTACGCAGAGGGTGGTGGGTGCCTGGAATGCTTTAACCAGCGGAGGTGGTAGCGACGGGCATGATAGCATCGTTTAAGATGCATCTAGACAGATATATGAACAGGCGGGGAACAGAGGGAAGTAGATCCTTGGAAAATAGACGACAGGTTTAGATAAAGGATCTGGCTCGGCACAGGCTAGGAGGGCCGAAGGGCCTGTTCCTGTGCTGTAATTTCCTTTGTTCTTTGTTCTATATATGGCTCAGTCTCATATCCAGCCTGTCCCATATACTTACAAAGCCTTGTGCATCATGTTGCATGTATTCTGTGCCACCCTCCCTACCCGCAGCCATGATATTTCCTCGGAGAAGCAAAATATAGGCTAATTTCGGGGCTGGAAACTAGAAAACTCCTCTCTAACCCTCTTAAGCAATCAAAATTAGTCCAGGCGATCATATTGGCCATGATTTTATGAAACCCACCTCTTCTCTGAGGTGACCACCACCCCAGAATAACTGTATTTCCAGCACCGGGAAACTACGAGAAACTGGCCTTTCTGGGGGCAGTATTTGTCAGGAAAATAGTCTTCACTCCTGCCCCCACTTCCTACCTCCAAGATCATGAAGCTCCAAAGCAATAAACTGCTCCAGACTCCTGGTTGTTTATTCACACAAGTGTCCATTCTGCCAACATAACGTCACTGAGAGATTTCAAATATTCTTGCAAAGAAGCTGTATTGTGTGCAGAAAAATCAATTGGGTAATACTTCAGCAATTAAAAATTCTGACTGCGCACTGCAAAGCAGTTCACTTTTAAACTTCTTGATTTAATTACCAGTCATTGTCCTGATAATGTTGCTTAAGTAATAATGCTGTTTTTCTTTAAATTTCCTGATTTGAAGCAGGCTGTTAAAATTTATATTCATCACACCTCCTGTGTGCAGCTTTCCCGACAATTGGAACATGTTTATCAGCACAGAACACAGTGCAAAAGCAACTGAATTGGTCTCAGTAGAGAGGTTGCATTGCAATTTCATCTCATTTAAGTGAATCGTTTTGTAAATTTCCACTGCTGTCTTGTTGAGTTTTTCCCATTAATTAAAAGTTGTCAGTCAGAATTTTCAAGCCTGACATTGAAAGATTTGGGGTCTTTGTGCATCTGAAGGGGAAAATGAAAGATATGTAACCAGGCAGTCAATAACATTTTTGTATTAATGTGAAACACAAATGGAACTAGGTGCTATACCTGGTGGCGATGTGGTTTGTATTATTCATACTGTTGGAGAAATCAAGCCTTTTTCTTTTATTTACTTTTCCAGCCTCTTTTTTAAAATTCTGCTTTCTTTCTAACTCCCCTTTTTTCACTTGAGTTCCATCTCTTTGCATCGGTAGTTATTAGGACACTTCTCTGATTGCAGAATAATTGAGCTGCCATACAGCAGGTTGGTGGGGGAGAGTAAGAAAGGAATGGGTATAACTTGCTCCTTGCATCCCAGTTGGAAATCTAGGAAAAGCTCACCCGTAGCTTCAAAAAGAAAACTGACAGCAGAAATCAGCCCTGGATATAATCATTTGTGCAGGAAAAGACTGTGACAAGAAATTTAGCAGTATTTTTTGAAGAAAAACTTGGTCGTTAATTGTGGATCTGCATTGGTTCCCTCTGAGAATAACCTGGAAATTAAATAATGGGTAAATTGTTCCTATGGTCATTGTTGTGACATTCTTTCTCTTCCCATCCTCAATTTCCTGGGCTCCATTTTACTTTTGCCAGCTTAATTTGCTCAGTTCATTCTGGAATTTATCTTCCTCTGTGCAATTCACTCCTCCTTCCGTTAATCCCCACGGCCCAACTCCTCTCCTGCAGTTCTGATGACTGTGGCTGAGTTGGTGGCACTCTCATCTCGGCATGAGAAGGTGCTGGGTTCAACTCCCAGCCCAGCACTACAGTACAAAAATCTAGCCTGCTACCCTACTTCAATGCTGAGGGACTGCTGCACTCTTAGAGATGCTACCCTTCAGAAGGAAATTTTAAGCTAGGCTCTGTCTGCCCCCTCAGGTAAGTGTGAAAGGAACCCATCATGTTATTTTGAAGAAGAGCAGGGAAGTTATCCCAGGTAGCCTGACCAATAGTTATCCCTCAATCAATCATTACAGAAAAGATTAGTTGGTCATTGTCACATCGCTGCTTTTGGGACATGGAAGCTTGGTGTGTGCAAATTGGTTGCAGGGTTTCCTACATTGCAGCACTTCAAAGGTACCTCTGGCTCTGAAGTGCTTTGAGGAGTCCTTTGGTCATGAAAGACACTGTAGAAATGGACATTTGTCTTCCTTTTCCTTCCATCCCCGGTTCACACCAGCTCTCAATGCTGGAGGAGCCCAGCACATATGTGCAAAAGACGAGGCTGAGGCATTTGCAATAATCTTCAGCCAGAAGTGCTGAGTGGATAATCTATCTCGGTCTCCTCTGGAGGTCCCCAGCATCACAGATGTCAGTCTTCAGCCAATACAATTAACTCCACGTGCTATCAAAAAATGGCTGAAGGCATTGGATACAGCAAAGGCTATGGGCCCTGACAATATTCCACAATAGTACTGAAGACTTGTGCTCCAGAACTTGCCACACCCCTAGCCAATCCACACTCTAGTATAGCTACAACACTGGCATCTACCTGGCAATATGGAAAATTGCCCAGGTGTGTCCTGTGCATAAGAAACAGGACAAATTACCAGCCAATTACCGCTCTATCAGCCTACTCGCCATCATCAGCAAAGTGATGGAAGGAGTCATCAACAGTGCTATCAAACGGCACTTTCCCAGCAATAACCTGCTCACGGATGCTCAGTTTGAGTTCCGCCAGGTTCGCTCAGCTCCTGACATCATTACAGCATTACTTCAAACATGGACAATAGATTTGAATGCCAGAGGTGTGGTGAGAGTGACTGCCCTTTACATCACGTATGGCATCAAAGAGCCCTAGCTAAACTGGAGTCAATGGGAATCAGGGAAAAACTCTCTGCTGGTTGGAGTCACACCTAGCACAAAGGAAGATGGTTGTGGTGGTTGGAGGTCAATCATCTCAGATCCAGGACATCACTGCAGGAGTTCACCAGAGTAGTGTCCTGGGCCCAAACAACTTCAGCTGCTTCATCAATGTTGTCCCTTCCACCATACGGTCAGAATTGGAGATGTTTGCGGATAACTACACAGTGATGAGTAATATTCGTGACTCCTCAGATAATGAAGCAGTCCATGTCCAAATGCAGCAAGACCTGGACAATATCCAGTCTTAGGCTGGCAAGTGGCAAGTTACATTCGCGCCACACAAGTGCCAGGCAATGACCATCCCCTACAATAGAGGATCGAACCATAAACATCCTCGGGGTTACCATAGATCAGAAACTGAACTGGACTAGCCATATTAATACTGTGGCTACCAGGATAGGTCAAAGGCTAGGAATCCTACAGCGAGTAACTCACCCCCTCCCCCCACCCCCCGATTACTCCCCTTCCACAAACATGATGAACAGTGGCAGCCGTGTGTACCATCTACAAGATGTACTGCAGTAACTCGCCAAGGTTCCTTCAGCAATACCTTCAACCCCACGACCTCTACAATCTAAAGGAAAAAAAAACAGATACCTGGGAACCCCAACACATGGAGGTTCCCCTCCAATGCACTCAACATCTGGACTTGGAAATATACCACCGTTCCTTCACTGTAACTGGGGCAAAATCCTAGAACTCCCTCCCTAACAGCACAGTGGGTGTACCTACACCTCAGGGACTACAGTGGTTCAAGAAGGCAGCTCACCACCACCACCTTCGGAAGCTAGGGAATGGGCAATAAATGCTGGCCTAACCAGCAACGCCCACTTTCTGGATATGAAAAAAAAACCTCAGTTGTCAACTTTGCTCAGTTCATGTCAGCATTGTGTATTTTCCTGGCTCCAATTTGTATCAAGGGATACCTACAGCCTGTGCCACAAGCGTATGTTCTACAATGGACTTAATGCAAATTTAACATGTAAGAGACTTATTTTCAAGGCTGCTTTCAGCTTATTTGAACCAATGTCACTGTTTTGGAAGGGGTGCTGGTTGTTGATTTTACTCATTTTCTGAGTAGGCATAAATACAATGCATGCACTTTTGTGAAGAACTGCTTGTGTCATTGTCACACACACGGGCGGGATTCCCCGACCCCCCGCTGGGTCGGAGAATCGCCGGGGGGCGACATGAATCCCGACCCGCCAGCTACTGAATTCTCTGGCGCCGGGGATTTGGAGGGGGCGGGAATCGTGCCGTGCCGGTCGGGGGCCATTGGCAGCGCCCCCATCCGGCGATTCTCCGGCCCGCGATGGGTCGAGTGGCCACCCGTTTTCGGCCGGTCCCGCCGACATATTTCACGACAGGTACTTATCGGCGGGACCTGGCTCCGTGTGCAGCCTCCGGGGTCCTTGGGGGGGGGGGGGGGAGATCTGGCCCCGGGGAGTGCCCCCATGGCCTCCCCAGCAAGTGGTCACGCTGGCGCCGATTAGCACTCCTTTTGAAAAATGTGAACCTGGCGGATGGGCTGCTATGGGGAGCCAAGGAGCTGAGCAGCTATCTATGCTCACAGGCAGTGAACCTGGGGCTACTGGGCATGCTGCCCCTGTGCTCGGGGAGGTGGGGGGCAACCGAGGGGGGATGCAACCACAGTTGGGGTTGGGCCACCATGGGTGGCTGGGCGTATCAGGAGTTGGGCTGGTGGTGGTCCTGCGCAGGTCCGTCATGCCAACCCCTGGACCGGGTGTTCCCATACCTTGGGCAATCTTAGCCACTCCCTGTAATCCGAGCCACGACCGCCCGTAACTCCCACTGACCGCTAAGGCCTCTGGCCATGCAGCTATTGCTCTTAGGGAATTGGCATTCGCAGTTAAGTGCGCCCTTCACACATCCCAATGGATCCCCTTGGGTGGGCGGACCATGCAGCTTGTGGAGTTCATAGCCTAGCATTTCAACCACACATTGATGCCTGGACACTGTGCTGGAACAGTGTGGGAGGCAGCACCACAGATGCAGCGGCCAACTTTCGATCACCCAGGGGATGGGCACCAGTCCCACGCACATGTCTGTGGCCGGGAGCATGTGGGTAGGGTGTGATATCTGCGGCCGGGAGCATGTGGGTAGGGTGTGATGTCTGCGGCCGGGAGCATGTGGGTAGGGTGTGATGTCTGCGGCCGGGAGCATGTGGGTAGGGTGTGATGTCTGCGGCCGGGAGCATGTGGGTAGGGTGTGATGTCTGCGGCCGGGAGCAAGTGGGTAGGGTGTGATGTCTGCGGCCGGGAGCATGTGGGTAGGGTGTGATGTCTGCGGCCGGGAGCATGTGGGTAGGGTGTGATGTCTGCGGCCGGGAGCATGTGGGTAGGGTGTGATGTCTGCGGCCGGGAGCATGTGGGTAGGGTGTGATGTCTGCGGCCGGGAGCAAGTGGGTAGGGTGTGATGTCTGCGGCCAGGAGCATGTGGGTAGGGTGTATCGGGTAGGACATGGGATTGGTGGTTGGCCCGCATCGCGAACAAAGAGCCAGAAGCATCATCATGGTTCTGGTGAGGGTATTTTAATGTTCCTCGTACAAGTGTACACCACTGCCCCATTGTCCAGATGGTGCCGTGCCACTGTCCCCACACTCCCTCCCTTGCCCCCCCCTCAAACGCCCTACCAACGTACACTTCACTCCTTATCCCCACCTACCCTCATCCCTCAATAGCCTCCGTGATCTTCAATGTGCTTGGCCATCATTGCTCTACCGCTACGTCGAGATATATCCCCAGGTTGCACATCAGAGGTGGAGGCAGCCAGCTGCTTACCACATTCCGTGGCCTTCGATGCCCCTGGCAGGTGTCCTCTGGGAGCTCTGGGGCCGGAGGGCTCCGGCGCACTTGTTGGTGGTACATGCAGAGCCGTACCACCCTGATCCAGGTGCCGGCTACGAGATGCGGTCTCATCAGAGGGGTGGAACTAGGGGGAGTTGGTGGCCACCATCGCCAGTCCATGTATTTTTTTTTAATAAACATTTTATTGAGGTATTTTTGGTATTGTAACAACAACAAAATAAACAATGTACATGAAACTATAAACATAGTGCAAAAGCCGTCTCCCTTCCTTACAGATCCCACCTTTATTAACCCCCTACTCTAATCTAAATTAACCCCTCCCTCCCCCTTCTGCTGATGATTAATTTCCCGCAAAGAAGTCGACGAACGGTTGCCACCTCTGGGCGAACCCCAACAGTGATCCTCTCAAAGCGAACTTGATTTTCTCCAAACAGAGAAAGCTAGCCGTGTCCGATAGCCAGGTCTCCGACTTCGGGGGCTTTGAGTCCTCCAAGCTAATAGTATCCGTCTCCGGGCTACCAGGGAAGCAAAGGCCAGAACGACTGCCTCTTTCTCGTCCTGGATTCCCGGGTCTTCCGACACCCTGAAAATCGCCACCTCTGGACTCAGTGCCGCCCTTGTTTTTAACACCGTGGACATGACATCTGCAAACCCCTGCCAAAATCCCCTAAGCTTCGGACATGTCCAGGACATGGTTCGCTGGTCCTCCCGCACATTTTGCACACCTGTCTTCCACCCCAAAGAATCTGCTCATCTGGGCCACTGTCATGTGAGAACGATGAACGACCTTGAATTGTATCAGGCCGAGCCTGGCACATGTTGCAGACACGTTGACTCTACTCAACGTGTCTGCCCATAGACCATCCTCTATCTCTCTTCCCAGCTCCTCCTCCGACTTGCGCTTCTGCTCCTCGGTCTGCATCTCCTCTGACCCCATAAGTTCCTTGTAAATGTCAGAGACGCTCCCTTCTCCTACCCACCCTCTGGAAACGACCCTGTCCTGAATCCCCCTTAGCGGTAGGAGCGGGAAGGTTGACACCTATTTACGTAGGAAGTCCCGCACCTGCAGATACCTGAATTTGTTTCCTCTCGCCAACCCAAACTTCTCCTCCAGCGCCCTCATACTCGGAAAGCTCCCCTCTATAAACATATCCCTCATCCTCTCAATCCCTGCTCGCCGCCATATCCGGAACCCCCATCCATACTTCCCGGGGCAAACCGGTGAGTATTACAGATTGGGGACCAGACCGACGCTCCCATATGTCTCCTCCATTGCCCCCAGACTCTCCGGGCTGCCACCACCATGGGGCTGGTGGAGTACCGTGCCAGCGGGAACGGCAGAGGCGCAGTTACCAACTCCCCCAGCCTGGTGCCCTTGCATGAAGCCGCCTCCATACGCTCCCATGCAGACCCCTCCCCCACCACCCACTTCCTGATCATGGCTATATTCGCCGCCCAGTAATAGTTACTAAAATTTGGCAGCGCAGCCCGCCCTCTCCCCGACTCCACTCAAGCATTACCTTCCTTACCCGTGGGGTCTTGCCCGCCCAAACAAAGCCGGAGATCACTTTGTTGACCCGTTTAAAAAAAGACCGCGGAATAAAGATGGGGAGACACTGAAATACAAACAGGAATCTCAGGAGGACCATCACCTTCACCGTCTGCACCCTCCCAGCCAGTGACAACGGAAGCGCGTCCCATCTCCGAAAATCGTCCTTCATTTGGTCTACTAGTCGGGCCAGATTTAATTGAAAATTTATGCAGCCGGTCCCATTCCCGCACAACTTGAATGCCTATGCACCTAAAGCTTCCCCCTACGAATCTAAACAGCAGGTCCCCCAATCGCCTCTCCAGTCCCCTGCCTGGACCGCAAACATCTCACTTCTCCCCATATTTAGCTTATACCCTGAAAAACGGCCAAATTCCCCTAGAATCTTCATGATTTCTTCGCCGGTCCATTTCTTTCCGGTCGGTGTCCACAGGGCTCTGCTGTTCACCTCAGGACAGAGGGGCAGCCAGTTTGAGCCCTGTCTGCCCCTGCATCATTTGTCTCTGACAGCCCTGGCAGCTGCCCAATGTCTGCACCGTCTCAATCGACGCCCTTGGCGATACTGCTCAGTGATTGGGCCATGCTCTGCAGTGACTCAGCAAAGCCCACCTGCGACTGGGACCGACTCCATGGCGCCTTGGCCATTCCCATCTGAGAGCGGGACATGTTGCGCAGAACCTCATCAAGGTCAGCCTAGTACTGTGTCACATCCCCCATCGAGTTGGATAGTCTACTGAGGCGCTGAGCCACATTTGTCACCGACTGCGCAATGCCTTAGACACCTTCACTCTTGGTGCCAACGTCGTAAACCAGGCTCTCCACTGCGGTTGTTCTCCTAGCAGTGTTGGCCTCGGTGCCCTGTATTGCACTGCGTCCATAGCCTTTGGGGCTTCTCAAATCGGCTATGGACCTGTTGAAGTGTCGCTGGCATCTCCCTTTGAATGTCCCGGCTGCTCCTTAATGTGTCTATCAGTGACGGGTGACCCTGTTACAGAGGCTCAGCATCTGGCTTGGGACTCAGCTGGGTCCTGGGATCCAGCAGCCCTCTGACTGCTGTCTTGCCCGGGGGGTTCCTGCCTCCACCTGGTGTGCACCAGCGAGACTGTGGTGGTCATCAGATTGTGCCCAGAAGCCTGTCCACCACCGTTGCCCACCAAGATGTCTGTATCTGTGCTGGCGGAGGGTGGTGATGACAACTGTGATGGTTCTATTGTTGCATCCTCGGCGCTTCCCTCCGAGGTAGCCTCATGGGCGGCAGAGGAAGGGACCACCCCGGATAGGCAGGTGCCGTCGGCTGGAGGACCTGCGGGGAATGAACATGTGGTCAGTGGGAAGGATGGGTCTGTCAGTATGGCAATAACAACTCACGTTTGACAGTCCATTCGCGTGGGGCCCAGTGGGTCCTCACCTCTGTGGCGTCCGCCAACCACCGTATTAGTGACTGCTCTTTCCTCAGCCACCCCTGTAACCTCCCGGGCCCGTTCCTCGAAGGTCGTGAGAATTATGTTTGGCATCCCGTCCGCCGGTCTGGGTCCTCTCCCAGCGATTGTTGGAGAGCTTCTCCTGCGGTGACAAAGAGAGGGCATCGTTAGCCACACGGTTTACATTGGTGGTGGGGGTTAAGGGAGGGCTGAGGTGATGAGAGTATTTGGGTGACAGGAGGGTGGGATGAAGGGAGGATGTGGTGAAGGGTGGGTTGGAGGTGCAGGTGGAGCGTTGGGGGGGGGTTGGGGGGTTATCAACTCACCCATGCTGCCCGGTGTAGGTCATTGAACTTTTGCGGCGCTGCAGGCCAGTCCTCTTGGCCACTCTTCCCGAGCTGACGGCTGCTGCCACTTCGTCCCAGGCAGCACTGGTTGCCCTGGTCGGAACAGGACATCCCTCCTGGCCTCCACCGCATCGAGGAGCCTCACGAGGTCCACATGTCTCAAAACCTTGGGACCGGTCATCTCGGCGCCATGGCTGCGATCTGGGTGGGGTTGTTTGTGCAAGTGCTGTTTAAGTGCTGCTCGACCTTGTTAGCGGGGGGGCCCTGGCGAGTGCAGTCCCGGCGAATCTGTAGGCGTGCCTTCATTTGTGGCGTGAAGTCCGTGAGACCTCGTCAATGTTGAATAGCACTGACAGCCTCGCCGGGCCGAGTGCTGGGAAGCTTGTGGCAGTTCCCGCTCACTACCAATTGTAAATCTCTTTCCCTATTGTCATGGATTAGTTTGAAGTAGTGTTCCAGATTAGTGTTTTCAAAATTCATCAACATCTTGGGCGACAGTCTCCGACCCCCCGCCGGGTCGGAGAATCGCCTGGGGCTGGCGTGAATCCCGCCCCCGCCGGTTGCCGAAGTCTCCGGCACCAGAGATTCGGCGGGGGCGGGAATCGGGCCGCGCCAGTTGGCGGGCCCCCCCCGCGCGATTCTCCGGCCCGGATGGGCCGAAGTCCCGCCAATAAATTGCCTGACCCGCCGGCGTGGATTAAACCATCTTTTGAACGGCGGGACAAGGCGGCGTGGGCGGGTTCCGGGGTCCTGGGGGGGTGCGTGGGGCGATCTGACCCCGGGGGGTGCCCCCACGGTGGCCTGGCCCGCGATCGGGGCCCACCGATCCGCGGGCGGGCCTGTGCCGTGGGGGCACTCTTTCCCTTCCGCCTCCGCCACAGTCTCCACCATGGCGGAGGCGGAAGAGACTCCCTCCACTGCGCATGCGCCGCCCCGAGATGTCATTTCCGCGCCAGCTGGCGGGGCACCAAAGGCCGTTTCCGCCAGCTGGCGGGGCGGAAATTCCTCCGCCGTCGGCCTAGCCCCTCAATGTTGGGGCTCGGCCCCCAAAGATGCAGAGCATTCCGCATCTTTGGGGCAGAGTGATGCCCGTCTGATTGGCGCCGTTTTGGGCGCCAGTCGGCGGACATCGCGCCGTTTCGGGAGAATTTCGCCCCTAATTACACCTCGACAAAGTCCTTTCTTACTTGTTACCTTGATGGATTGTATAAGGCAATATTTTCCAGTCTTTCTCAGAATTCAGTCCTCGTGACCAGCTATCTGGCTCTTGTCCACACCAATTCTCCTGGGACCCAATGGACACAGTGCCAAATGTAAAATCTGGACATTCTCTTTGATTTTTGCTTCTGCTGCAAGAATGATCAGACATTTTAACACCTTGTCAACTAATTTGACCCAAGGCTATCAATTTTATGTTCATCAAATAACTCTTTGTAATTAATTTGCTGAAAGGTTCTCACCCATCCCCATGAATTAAGGTTTGTTAAAACTGTACCCCTGGCTATCAGTTCTCGGTAGTGCTGAGCCCTGAGTATGTCAAGTGTCTTTATTCCGGCACCAATATTGTTCAAATGTTTTATGATTGGGTGATTTACTATTCCTCAATTGAGGGGTGCACACTTTTGCTTTGCATAATTGATCGATTTTCTATTCAGGCATCAGTGAAGCCACTCAATGAGTAGCAATCTCTAAGCAGGGGTGTGTTGAACAGAATGGTCAGCTTCATTTACATTGTGTGAGTTCGCTGTGCCCTCACAATGGACTTGGTGTTGGGTGTTTGGCAAACAGAGAGAGGGAAATTGCCACACATGGAGATAAACATATTGTCAACTTTTACAAAGGCTTCTAATGTTTCCAATTTATATCTCAGCCTTCGCAAAGGCTGTTTGAGTCACAACACCCTGACAACACCCAATCATTGGTATAATAAATGTGGAGGTGGCTAAACAAAAGCCATGGCAAATGATGGAGCAGTGCAGCATGCCAGCCCTGTCCGATGTGGAGATGATGTTAAATGAGGTGACATCTGAGGCAGAATACAGACTTGTAAAAAAAATGTTTGTATTCCATTCTTAAAATTGCAAAGCCAATGCGCAGAGTGGACAGGGCAAGCCCTTAATCCAACTCATTGCTTGCTCCAAAAAACAATTCAAATTCAAATTGAATCCAATTCATGGTCTCCACAAGAGAAGCATACAGGATCCAAGCTGACAAGGAAAGGCATTACTTCTCATCTTGGGCTTGATCTGATTTTGATCTTAGCCACAAGGCCAAGAATACAATGAATAATAATGGAATGCTCAAATAGAAATAAATAGAAAAAACTTGCAACTTACAGCCTCCAAGCATCCCAAAAGCACTCACAGTCACTCAAGTACTTTTGCAATGTCGAGAAAAATTACATCTAATTTCCATCGGGCTGACTTTTATGACCTCACCGTCCACTGACGTATTTGAAGGCAGAAGGCTCAAAAAATAAAATGGTGGTCTGACTGCCTCCTCCCTGTGAACCCCGACCTGTCTCCTCTATGACAGTGGTTGAGTAAGGTGTCAGGCAGCCAGCCCACCCTTGGCCCCAATGAGACCCCAATGAGACGCTTACGTGGACAACTAATGGCCACTTAAGGGCCTCACTCCACCTCTGCTGCTCTACAATGTGTGGCAGAGGAAGTCAGAAACAAAGCAGGCAGCCCTGCAGCTTTTGTTGAGTGGGGTGCTGTTGGGCTTGAAGGGAGATAACTGCTTTGAGGACCCACTTGGATCCTTTGGAGGCACCCCTTCTGCCAACCGCACCCCCCCCCCCCCCGAGATCATACCCCCCCCTCTTTTTTTCATTCCATGACCCCCTTCCCCGGCGTTTCATTCCATGATCTTACAATTCAAATATGATCGTTTCTGGGGCCCAGCAGAATTGGTGGAAATACATAAGTGTCACCCCCAAGAATCACAATTCCCATTATTGGAGGTGTACGAATGCAGGTGTGTTTCTCATATGCAAGGTTTACGGAGGGAAAGATCATCAGCTGCCTCCACTGAAGCAGCATTTTGATAGGCTAGAATTATGAAACTCAAAGTGTGCAGGTTAGACCAGGTAAGAGCAAGTCTGAACTGGAGCCAGAGTAACCCTTTGAAGAGGTACGGTACACCTTTGCATCTGGTCCGTGAACATGTTTGGAGTAAATCAGGTATCCTTTAGAATAGTTAAAGGCAGGCAAAATGTACATAAAAGTGCTTGAACTTATTACTGTCAAGCTCATCAGAATTGTCAAAATTATCGGTCAAAACTTGTCAGAAATGCCTACCAGAAGGTCCTGTCCAAGCATGCTATTATCAAAGCGACCTGCCCGAGGGGCTGTCAGGCTGTCAAGGCATTTAAAAGGTCTGTCCTTTAAATATTTGAAAGCAAAATGTCCAGTGTGTGTTTAGGAAAAAAAAGTGTGCTATTTCACTCTTTCTGTTCACATAAGCCTGAGGGTTTCCAGTACTGGATTAGTGCTGCATGGCTGATTTCTCAACCTTCAATCATCACAGGAGGGTGCCTGCTATTTCACAGTTTGATTGACAGTTTCAAGTGGTTATCGACTCTTTGATGTGGAACTATGACTGTTGTTGTAACAGATTGTACACTTGCATTAAATGTTTGTTATTATAAGGCTTTATTTAGTGGAAAGATTATAAATATAATAAATTTGTTTTTATGGATGAGTGTTTTTTTCAATATAGTGATATTTGCAATAGACACTTTAAACTTGAAATAACTTTATTTAATCCCCTTTCTGCATGGGTCATGAGATTTGCTCATGGTGGATACCTGCTGGGTTGGCATGGTAGGTGTAGTAAAAGTGTGGTAGGTGGGAGTCATGAGTTGGCATGAGTTGACACTAACTTTACATAGGGGCTTTAAGTGCCATGGACTGTGGGTGGAGGGGCAGAGGTTGTCATAGGGGCTATGAAGGGCCAGGAGAGGTGGGTGGAAGGGCAGGAGGTGGTGTGGGTTAGTATTGATTGGGACAGGGAGTGGGTGAGGAGGGAGGGCTGGACGCATGGTTCCTTTTAAAATCATTTTGAAATGTTTTTGACCGGGTTGGGGCCCCAAGGCAGGCCTTCCACTAGCCAGCCTCTGATCCTGCAGTCCTCCTCATTTCTTCCTGGGTCCCGATAGGAGTGAAAATCTGGGCCTGGAATTCTAAATTCTGCAGGTAAATGATGAGGGGGAGTAGCCTGAAGGTGGCAGAACATTAAAAAAATAAAGTGCTTGCTGGTAGAGTGCAGGCAGGGAGAGTGGTGCATCAATCACAGACAATGCATTAGTTAAATCAATAGATACATTTTGGCATGATCAATATGTTCCATCTAAATCAACTTCACTTCTACTCGCATATGTGCCGATCAACCTACAGCCTGTTTCCTTAATGTGTCCCTCCTAAAGATAAGGGCCTAGTCATTTTGTTGGTCTTCTGCCATGAATTTAGTGGGAGACTGGATGAGCACATCAGAAATGGTTTGAGATGTTAAGTAGTTATGGGCTCAGACCCCACTCCAGAGATTTGAGGACACAATCCAGGTTGCTACATTTCAGTACTGTACTGAGAGAATGCTGTACCATCAGAGCTGCCATCGCTCGGGTGAGGTGAACCAAAAGTCTTTCGTTAAATGACTGTTTGAACAGTAGGGGTGTTCTCCCTGTGTCCTGACTAACCGTTATCCCTCAAGCAACACTACCAAAACAGATCACATGATCATTTGTCAATCTGCTGTTTGTGGAAACTTACTTTTTAAACTGTTGGGCCCAGATTTTCGATCCTCTATCAAGTGCACAGAATACCAAGATCTGCAAACCCGACTTTTAAAAATGGCTGTCTGCAAGCCAGATTTTCATTCCGGGGGTGGGCTAGATGAGAAGTCAGGTCGCCACCACCGGGACAAGTCCAGAGGCTGCTGGGTGCTGAGGCGGTGGGCCTGCCTCATGGCTCCCATCCATGCCAACCTATACCACGTCATGCCTTTCACCCACCCTTCCATGGCTCCTCATACCCCTATGCCCTCAACAGTCCCTTAGTCTTTCATAGTCCCATGCCAATTTAGTGTCAACTTGTGACAATCCATGCCCCCCACCCATCACACTTTGCCCTTAAGCTCTCTGTGTCAACTCACCTAATATCCTTTGGCAGTTCCTTGACAGTTTGACAGTTTCTTGACAGATTAATAGTTCTTTGAAGCTCCTTGACAGCTTCTTGATAGTTTTTGGACAAGTTGACAGCTCTTTGACAGTTCCGGAACAGCTTGACATTTCCAATGAGTTTATGCACTTTTTATCTGCAATCATGTTCACCCTTCCCTAAAACATAACCTTACCTCTTCAAAGGGGTAACTTGGTTATCCAAATTAATCCACCAAGTTCAGATCTACTCTTCCCTGGTCTAATCTGCACGCTCTCCATTTAACATTGTCTTTTTAAATATTTTTTTTCTAATTAAACGGCAATTTAGTGTGACCAATCCACCTACCCACCGACCCAACACCTTTGGGTTGAGGGAGTGAGACCCACACAGACAGGGGGAGAATGTGCAAATGCCACATGGACAGTAACCCGGGGCCAGGTTCAAACCGGGGTCCTCAGTGCCATGAGGCAACAGTGCTAAGCACTGCGCCACCATGCCGCCCCTCCATTTTACATTCTTGACCTACCAAAATTCCATTTCAATGGAGGCAACTGTTGGTTTAAATGGCTGGCTGCATTCATAAACCCCACATGTGCCAAGCCCCAGCCCAACTCCACTCCTGTCCCTGTAAAAATGGACATGCCATTTTGGGTGGGCTGGGACTTTGAATTTTTTGGCCATTTCCTGGATTTCTGCTATGATGGATAAGCTCTCCATCATGGTGAAAATCTAGGCCTTGGTCAGCTTTTCATTGTTTTCAGTGTTGGTGTATATGTACGATACGTCCTGAGGTTAACCATTCGGTGAATTCCATGCCTCCCCAGCTGCATGTTCCTTGGCGGCACACCATCATCGGCAGTTATTCGTTCCCGCTGCTGGCCAATGGGATTTCCCCTTGTGGCTACCCTACGCTGCTGGGAAGCCCGCAGGCGGGGTTGCGCTGCCGGTGGAATGGAGAATCACCCGGCGGAGAATTCACCCCCATGTTTCTGACACCCCTACTATATTATAGTTTTGTAATACTACAACAATCTCGAGGCTAGGGATCCATCTACTAGCATTTAAATATATACCTTACTGCAGATTTATCGCCATTTCTTGCTTTCAGTCTGCACTTTCAGTTCATTTGGGTATTTCTCTCGGGTATTTGTACCAATTTAATCTCATCCTGATTGACCTCCTCAAGGGGAACTGCCTTCCCCTCTACCCTCACCCTACTATCTACTTAAAAAAATTTATAGTTGCTCTTCATAAGTTCCATACTTCCTGTTCTGCCTCGGTGTGGTCCACTGTCCATTGTCCTAAAGCTGTTCATGTTGTATAATGAACAACCTGGAAGGAGAATTGAGGTCTCTCCTGTGTGGAATTCCAAGAATCCTGGACTTGTGTTGCAGTTTCTACCGCACCCCGCCAACCCTCAATATTGGCACTTTAAAATTTCTTGCCGTTTTTCTATTTTGGTAAATAAGGTTTGTTCAGTTCAACCCTCTGGATGCTTCGGTTATGAGATGGGCGAAAATCCAAATTTGCATTGCGTTTTGTCAGATAGGGCTATTTTACCAGCGTACAAATGTTCCTGGCTGAATTAATGACAAAGGTGTTGCTGACACTAAGTGTTGACGCCAACGCAGAATCCGTGGACTTTTACAACAGAGAAACCGACGCCACACCTAGACCAATTCCTCTACCGTTGAGGATCTAGCACCGGTGCCCCATGGAACACAATCGATTCCAATGAAAAACGGTGGGGGATTCACTGGGTCCGTGATCGACACTTGGGAGGTTGACAAGCTGCAGCCGCACATACAAATTACACTCCCCACACATGCTTATCCCAGCCAAATAGATGACACTGGTTAGGCTGGAGTGCGCCCATACAGCTGATGGGTCGGCGGGGCCAGAGTGCACTTAGGGGGGTGCCCTGGGGGGACACCTATACCACCCGTGGCACTAAGTTCAAAGTGGGCTGTTCGCAGTGTGCGCAGCTGCATGGCTGCCTTGCCTGCTGCGGCAATGGTGTTCCATGCCCATCCACCCCGACCACACAACCCACCTCCTGTCCACCCCCACTACTCTCCCCAGCCCTGGCAGAAGACCCATGGCCAGCGGCACAACTGTCAGCAAACTATGGCGATGTTGGATACCTTCCGTACCTCCTCTCCCTCAGCAGATGCCACGCCGGTTTCATGATTTTTAAAAGCACAAGTGACCCACGCCGTCGGGAATTCGGCCCATCGGAGGCAGAGAATCTTGGACATTACTGGGTCGGGCCCGCTAATGATATGCAAACAGTGTCTACTTGTACGTGCGTTCTGGAACACATTGTCGCCGATGCCGAGATGCTGGAGCATTGCAATTTGGCATCAAATAAGCGTCTGCCATGGCCTCGGAACTGTTTCTCCACCCAATCGCATATCCTGATTTCGGAGTCGGCTAACGGAGAATCCCGCTCTTTGTTCCTGTAGAAAGACAGCAAAATGTCACAAGGCGCACTTCGTTCTTAAAGAAACTTTAAATCAATATCTTGTAACCAAGCTTTGCCGCTCTAACCCAAGCGAATGGCATTTTGTATTTGCTCTAATCTATTCTGGGAGTGCGGTGGAGGAAGGTTCATTCGAAGCATTCACAAGGGCAATAGATGATTACTTGAATAGAAACAATATGCAGGGGCATGGGGAAAAGGCAGGGGAGTGGCACTAATCTATAATGTTCGTTTGGAGAGCCGGTGCAGACATGATGGACCAAATGGCATCCTTTTGAATTGTAACAATGCTGTGATTTATTCCAGTTGTCTAATTTGTCCCTCATTCCAAAAGAGGTCAGGGAGGATGGACATGTATATGTTTAACTCCTTTAATGATTCTGAGGATGATTGTAAGCAGTAAGCCAACAGTATTAGAATCCTGCCCAGTATACCTGTCTTGCCCATCCTGAAAGGTAATCTTCATTTTCTGTGAAAATGATCTCTTAAATACGATGTTCTGTAATTTCATAATTTTGTCTTCCATACTAATAGAAAATACTCTAATGTCGTGCATCAGTTTGTATAATTGATCCTGGCTGCCAAAGAGGGCTTCTTTTCCATGGCTGTCTGTGGGAAATACAGACTTTGGTTTTTAGTTTTACTCTTCTCACATCTTCAACTGGTGGCCAATATCTCAAAATGATTAGGTCATGCTCTGATGTGATGGGTTTTCTAGATTCCTGAAAAGAATGCTGAATTGCCGCCCTGTGTTTTATTTATATACAAATTTTAAAAATGGAGAGTTATTGTAAATGGTGCAATTGGTCTGTGACGACCATTGATTCCAACATCCTACTTGGCTTTCCATTCTGCCGGTTACTAGTGTTTTCAGGGACCAAATGCTTTGTAAAGGAATATTGATAAAGAGCGTAGCCCTTTAAGTTAGTCTTAAAATATATTTTCCTGTACTGTACTATAGGTTCAAAGAGCTCTGAATGAGATTTGGAAATATTTTAACACTCAGCTGAATAATGCATGTCCAACCTGAGCCAACACACATCAGAGCGGTCCCCAGATAATTGCTTTTCTTGCATTATTTGAATTTCTGCTTCTGGGATGCTATCACCCATTTATTTTATGATCTGCAGCAACAGATAATTTTTGACTCAAAAGCAGTGTTCTTTATTTAATATAGGGTGAAACCCCAACTGCCAACCAGTAACAAATGGCAAATGTCTAAGACTGATGTCCTTAATTTCCCTGAATTTCTGATGTCATTTAGCCCTGGGGCAGATATTACCTATGAAGTTCTCATTCAAGCACAGATAAAGATGGCTGGCAGTCAGCTTTCAGACAGTCATTTAATCAGAAGTATATCTCATGAAATAATAAGCTGCAATGGCAATGCATGAGTGTCTTATTAATATTTGTTGAATCCTGATATTGAGATTCTGTTTTAAACTCGATTGGCACAGTCACGTCATCCAAGTACATATTAAAAATTATGTCCTCACTTCTCTTACGTCCTGTGTTGTTCATTTAAGATTCTTCTTCTTGACTACAATGAAGTTAAACAAAAAAAACTGCAACACTTTTTTGTTGGTCTGCATCAATTGCATTTGTATATGATTTGATATTGAAAACATTTTCTTGGTCCTTTTGAAAATGAACTGTTTTCAACGAGGGCAGTCACAGGGCATTGTCGTTGGCCTCGGTCTTTCTGAATTGTCAGCAAGTTATCCTCTCCTGTCCTGTCCAAAATTTATCCTTCACCGAACATCACAAAAATAGGTTATCTGATCATTGTCATCATCATTACTGTGTGTAAGACCTTGCAGTGCACAGATTGACCACTAGATTTCCTACAATATACAGAGAATACATGGATGAAAATCTCTTTGGAACATTGTGAGGACCTACACATACAAATATACAAATTAGGAGCAGGAATAGGCCACTTGGCCCCTCAAGTCTACTCCGCCATTCAATAAGATCATGGCTGATCTGATTCTAACCTCATCTTCACATTCCCGCTTATCACGATAACGTTTTGTCCCCTTCTTAACCAAGAATCTATCTAGCTCTGACTTAAAAATATTCAAAGACTCTGCTCCACTCCTTTTGAGAAAGCAAATTACAGGGACTCATGGGGAGGGATTCTCCGAAATGGAGGCAGAGTGTTCGCGCCGTCGTGAACGCTGTCGCGAAGCGGGCGCGGGCACTACCGATTCTGGCTCCCACAGGGGACCAGCACGGCGCTGGAGCAGTACACGATGCTCCAGCCTCCCTTCCCGGTGCCAACTGGGCGCTGCGCCAACCTGCACATGCGCAGTGGCGCTATGCCAACCCACGCATGCGCGGGGGACTTCCTCAACGCGCCGGCCCTGCCCCAACAGGGCGTGGGGATTCAGGGGCCGGCCGCGTAATAAAATAGGGCCGGGGCTGGAGAGGCCGGCCCGCCAATCGCGGGCCAGACTCCATCGGAGGCCCGCCACTCCCCCCCGCCCCCAACCGGTGAAGGAGCGCTTTTCTCCGCCCCACAGGCTACCCCCCAACCCTACGCGCAGAGTTCCCGCCGGCTGCGAGCAAATGTGGACGGCGCCGGTGGGACTCTGCCATTTCCGCACGGCCGCCTGGCTCATCAAGGCTGGAGAATCGGCGGCCCGCGACCAGCGCCACGCCGGCGCAAACGGGGAGCGGAGAATCACCTGCCGGCGTCGGACCGGCTCCATGGGAAAAAATGGCGCAAACGGCTATTCTCCCATATGGTGCGGCATGGGAGAATCCCACCCATGATCCTCTGAGATAAAATATTTCTCCCCATCTCAGTTTTAAAGGAGTAATACCTTGGGGTGAATTCTCTGCCTCCCCAGCCGTGTGTTTGTTGATGGCGGCCATCGCTGGCAGCGGGATTCTCCATTCCCATTGCTGGCCAATGGGATTTCCCATTGTAGCCACCCCACGCCACCGCGAAACCCGCGGGTGAGGGTGTGCTGCCGGCAGAACGGAGATCCCGCCGGAGGGCGGAGAATTTAGCCCTCTATGGGGTGGATATTTGCAATTTTGGACCATTTTTCTCAAATCAACACATTGCTGTTGACGAACGCTCATTATCGTTCTAATGTGTGCACACTGTTGTTTTATGTTTGTGGATTAGTTTATAAATGGGAAGCCAAAAAGAGGTATAAGTGTAGACTATCTTGTTTGTGTAGTAAGAAGGGTGACTAGAAAGAAGGGGGACAGAATGGAATTGCATATTTCACTAGTGGTCTGGTAATTTGCTAAGTCATGGTTTGGATCGCTAACAGACATTAGCCGACAAGTGTGTCTGTTTACCCTTGCATATTTTAATTCCCTTAATAGCAAAATGGAAGTGATGATTAAGAGGAATTGAGGCTGTGTTTGTGCTAATACTATTGCAGGAAAGGTGTTTTTGCTTTAAGATTATGGTGGTGATGAATTGTCCTGTCCAATCACTGTCTGGTGTTTTGATAGTTTAATCTCGATTTGCATTAGTCGTCTCTGAAATTAAGCTGACTGGCAGCATGTTTGAAGCAGAAGTTTCGCTGAGGAGACCTTTGACAAAAAAAGATTAAGGAAGTATTTTTGTGACTTTCTGCGCTGAATATTAAAATATACAATACTTAAAATATTGGTGCCCAGGGAAAGAATTTGAAGAACAGTGTGAGTTTATCAGCTTTATTGTGAAAATGTCAGGACAGTGTTCAAAGAGTTATTGATATTTTGAATAACTAGGAGCTCTAGAGCTGCACGACATCATCAGTAAGAAATATCTACTGATTAAAGTGGAAGCTTCATTGCTAATTGGATTTCTTTCCACCTGATTTTAGTGGCTAGACTGAAAGCAGTTTGTTGAGAGTGCCTAGGAAATTGTGAATATTTGTCACTAAATTTGGTAACTTTGCACGATGCCATATTAAAGGGCAACTGTATAGCCTCATGTATCCCTGAAGAGGTCAGACATCCCAATTGAATAATGGAACTCCCTGACTCGTAACTGACCCAAATGGAGAAGGCTTATTTGGGAAGGCACCAAACACATCAAGGTGAATTCTCTGCTGGCGGCTTTCCCTGTTCCGCTGGCAGCGCACCCCTGCTCGTGGGTTTCCCAGTCGCGTGAGGTGGCTACAATGGGAAATCCCAGTGGCCAGCGGCGGGAATGGAGAATCCTGCTGCCAGTGATGGCATTTCTCCTGGAAACACGCGAGGCAGAGAATTCATTGGGAATAAGCAGAGGCCAAGTTAAGGCACTGGAAGGATCAAGCAAACCTCCCAACAAAAATCTACTTCACCCTTCAAGTCCCACATGTGGCAGCATCTGCAGATTGCACATTTGGACTTCCCAGTCATCTCAGAATCCATTGAACTGTAGTGGAAGCAAGTCACCCTTAATCCTGAGGGACTGCTTAAGAAGATGAAGAAGATATAGCTTGCTGAGGTACCTAATATTTGCAAGTCTACAAAAGATTCCAGTGCGCACTTATCTATGCGAATCAGTCTGTACCTGCGGCGATGCTGGGAAAGCATCCTGTCAGATTATTTGCCAAGTTTCTATGCAGAGAATGAATGTGTGATTGGCAGGTGAAAAATCATTAATTAAAAGTGTGCAAGTCAACACTGCTGTGCAAAAATAAAGGTGTCCAGGGGTTAACCTGTCATGGTGGCTGATGCTTTGCAGCAGAGCTATCGCAGGAACTCATCCTTCTTGAATATTCTTCCAAACAACAGCAATCCTGGTTTGAAAAGTGGTTGGTGCAGTCATTTGAACTGTTGAGCCAGATTTTGATCTGTGAATGAACAGCACCATTTTCCATTGAGATTTATTGTAAATTAGAAAGCCATGGTGACCTCTGTAATATTCTTGATATTGTTCGACTGATACAGAATAGTAATTGAGTTTGCAGAAGTGTGTAAAACATGGGCTGGGATTCTCTGAGCCCCCGCGCGGGACGCGATTGTGGAGAATGGGGCGTCGGACCCGCGACGCCTTCGTGCGATTCTCCGGCGACCGGAGAATCGCCACCAGCTGCGTGCACGCGGTCGATGCAACGCCAGTCGGGGGCCGTTCAAAGAGGCCACTGCGGCGATTCTCCGCGGTCGACCAGCCGGGTTCCCACCGGCGTGGTTCTGGCATGGTTCCACCCGACGGGAGCGCGGCGTCGCAGCTGTGGTGGCCATCCTGGTGGGGGGCGGTGGGATCAGTCTCCAGGGGGAGGGTGACTCAACGATGGCCAGGCCCGCGATCGGGGGCCACGAGGGTGGGGACTACCTTCTTCCACGCCGGCCCGCTGTGTGGCTCCGACATGTTCCACGGGGCTGTTAGAAAAAAGTACGGAGTGATTTGCGCCCGTTTTCTGGTGGACGTGGGGACATAGCCCAATTATTGGAGAATCCAGGCCATGAGCTTTAATGAAACCCATCTTGTTTCTCTGGCTCCATCTTCCATGGGGCTATGTGAGAGGGAGGGCTAATCGTGTGATGTTACATCACTCCCTGTAATGATGTACCCAGTGGGTTGAATTCTCCGCCTCCTGACTCCAGCAGCTAGAATTGTGGAGAATAGCGCGCAGAGGAAAACTGTGGGGCGGGATTCTTCCCTACCCGGCGGGGCAGGGGGGTCCCGGCGCCGAGGGGTGGCATAAACCACTGCGGCGCAGGCTGCCCCTTCCGCACCTTCAGGGGCTAGGCTGGACCCGGAGTGGTTTGCGCCGCCTCGGCTGGCGGTGAAGGGGCTTGGTGCCACGGTAACTGGCGCAGAAGGGCCTTCGCCGGCCGGCACGTGAGTTGGCGCATGCGCGAGAGCGCCAGCATGTGCTGGCGTCATCCCAGCACATGCGCCGGGGGGGATCATGGCGGAGGACCACAGCGGCTGATGCGGAACACTAGAGTGCCCCCACGGCACAGGCCCGCCTGCGGACCGGTGGCCCCTGATCGCGGGCCAGGCCACCGTGGGGGCACCCCCCGGGGCCAGATCCCCCCGCGCTTCCCCCGAGGACCCCGGAGGCCACTCGCGCAGCCAGGTCCCACCGGCAAATACCTGGTGTAACATACGCCGGCGGGACTGGTCGAAAACGGGCAGCCACTCGGCCCATCGCGGGCCGGAGAATCGCCGTGGGGGAGGGGGGGGGGACGCTGCCAGCAGGGGGTCGCCAGGGGTTGGAGAATCCCGCCCGTGATTTGCATCCAGGGCCGAATCCAATGTCATACTCCTGTTCATGGCTGGTGGCGTTATAGAGGTTTGCGCCACCTGGTCCGTGTCAGACTGTCATTCGCATGGATTTAAATATCAGTAGCGGGTTGGACACTTCATGTCCACATCTCCACGGTGCTGTACCTTCTCAGGCAGAAGTCTCTAAGCGCAATTGGTGCAATTATTTCCAAGCAGGGCCTGTGCACCATAGCTGTTGTGGGGGAAACGGGAGGCTAAAAAAAATGTCAAAATTTGTCAGGCTCGCTTGGCTATCCAGGCTGAGGGCAGTAGCGGGGAACGACTTGATGCCAACTCAGTGAACCTTGGGATCAGGGTGACCATTGCTGCAGTGTGTGATTTAAACCCATCACTTCGGTACTAATTAAAAAAAATTAATTTATAGTACCCAATTTCTTTTTTCCAATTAAGGGGCAGTTAAGCGTGGCCAATTCACCTACCCTGCACAACTTTGGGTTGTGTGCGTGAGACCGATGCAAACACGGGGAGAATGTGCAAACTCCACACGAACAGTGACCTGGGGCCAGGATCAAACCCGGGTCCTCAGCGCCATGAAGCAGCAGTGCTAACCACTGCGCCACCGTGACGCCCTAATTCGATGCTACTTACAAACTCCTGGCTGCTCACACTGCTGACTGCTCACTGTGTCCTGTAAATGTTCACAGAGCCTCTGGTGATACAAAGAACAAAGAATATTGCAGCACAGGAACAGGTCCTTCGGCCCACCAACCTTGCAGTGATCCAGATTTGTTATTTTGAGCTATGACTTATTGCATATATGATCTGCATATCTCCATTCCCCGCCAGTTCATGTGTCTATCAAGACACACCTTAAATGTTGATATAAATGTCTGCCTCCACCAGCTCCACTGGCAACATGTTCCAGGCACCCACCACTCTCTGCGTGAAAACGTTCCCCGCACATCTACCCTAAACGTTCCCCCTCTCACCTTGAACCTGTGCCCCCTTGTAATTGAGTTTCCACCCTGGGAAAAAGCTTCTGATTATTCACTCTGTCTATATCTCTCGTAATTTTGTAGTCCTCAATCAGGTCTCTCCTCAGTGTCTGTCTTTCCAATGAAAACAATCTGAGTTTAATCAACCTCTCCTCATAGGTAACACCCTCCACACCAGGCAACATCCTACTAAACCTTCTTCGCACTCTCTCCAAAGCATCCATGTCCTTCTGGGTAGTGTGGTGACCAGAACTGCACACAATATTCCAAATGTGGGTAACTAAAGTTTTATACAACTGTAACATGACCTGCCAACACTTGTACTCAATGCCCCAGCCGATGAAGGCAAGCATGCCATATGCCTTCTTGACCACCTTATCCACCTGCATTGCCACTTTCACGGAACTATGGACCTGAACGCCCAGATCCCTCGATGTGCCAATGCTCCTAAGGGTTCTGCCATTTACTGTATAATTCACACTTGAATTTGATCTTCCAAAATGCATCACCTCGCATTTATCCGGATTGAACTCAATCTGTTATTTCCCTGTCCAACTCGCCAATCAATCTATATTTTGCTGTATTCTCTGACTGTCCCCTTCACTATCTGCAACTCCATCTATCTTAGTGTCGGCTGCAAACTTGCTAATCAGACCATCTACATTTTCCTCCAGATCTTTTATATACATTAAAAACAACAGTGGCCCCAGCACTGATCCCTGTGGAACACCACTCGTTACAGATCTCCATTCTGAAAAACTCCCTTCCACTGTTACTTTGTCTTCTGTTGCCAAGCCAGTTCTTTTCCATCTAGCTAGCACACCCCGAATCCCAAGCGCTTTTGCCTTTTGTACCAGTCTGCCACGAGGGACCTTGTCAAACGCCTTACTCAAGTCCATGTAGATGACATCTACAGCCTTTTTTATATCAATTAACTTTGTCATCTCCTCAAAAAACTCAAGTTGGCAAGACACGATATTCCCCACACAAAACCATGTTGCCTGTCACTAACAAGTCCATTCACTTCCAAATGTGAATAAATCCTGTCCATCCGTCACTGACGTCAGGCTCACCGGCCTATAATTACCTGGATTATCCCTACTTTCCTTCTGAAATAAAGAACATAGGGAAAACCATGGCTATTCCCCAGTCCTCTGGAACCTCGCCTGTGGTCAAAGATGATTCAAAGCTATCTGTTAAGGCCTCAGCTATTTCCTCAATTGCCTCTTACAGTAACCTGGGATATATCCCATCCAGCCCTGGGGATTTGTCTACCTGAGTTTATTTTAAGATATCCAACACATCCTCCTTCATTATTGTGGTGAAGCATTGTAATAGGAGATGTAAGGTAGGACCTGCACTACAGGTTCGCCGGTAGCTCCTGCCGGCTGGCTCCGCCCACGGAGAACTGTATAAATATGCATTACCTCCAGTGCCCTGCCATTTCACCAGCTGCAGCAGGAGGCCACGCATCTGACTGTAATAAAGCCACAGTTGTACCCAGCTTTAGATCGTGCATCAATTTATTACAGTCAGATTTTCCACAGAATGGATATCCGAATTAAGCCCGATCGCCTGCAGCTGGATCCGCACTTGCCCGACGCCAGGAAAGACTTTGCTCACTGGCTAGCATGTTTTGAGGCCTACATCAACGTGGCGGACCCCGCGCCAACAGAGGTTCAGAAGATAAATGTCCTGTACTCCAGACTGAGCTCCAGCGTGTTCCCGATGATCCAAGACGCCACGAATTACACAAAAGCGATGGAACTCCTCAAAGAACACTACGCGCAGAAGGCGAACACGCTCTTCGCCAGGCATGTACTCGCCACCCGCTCGCAACTACCTGGTGAGTCCATCGAAGACTTCTGGCGGGCCCTAATTCCACTTCTCCAGGACTGTGACGGTCAGGCCGTTACGGCCGGCGAACACGCGAATCTCCTCATGCGCGATGCCTTCGTGACGGGGATTGCGTCGGACCGCATCTGAGAACGATTACTGGAAGGGGCCACACTTGAACTGGCGGAGACGAAAACCTTGGCGCTCTCCATGACAGTCGCATCCCATAACGTACAATCGTACCCCTGCCACCGCGCTGCCCACCCTTCTACTCCTTCCTACCCCTCCTGGACCCCGTCGATGACCTCCTCAGCCGGGGCCCTGCCTTCCCAATATCCCTGCGCCGCACGCCGATCCGCGCACCCCGGGGGTCCCCGCTGCTACTTCTGCGGTCAGCAGAAGCACTCCCGCCAACACTGCCCAGCCCGCACTGCAGTTTGTAAAGCCTGTAGTAAAAAGGGCCACTTCGCGGCTGTGTGCCAGGCCCACGCAGTCGCTGCGATCGCGCCCGCTATCGCCCCCTCCCCCACGCCAGACGCACAATGGGAGCCGCCATCTTCTCCTCCTGAGTCCATGTGCGACCAATGGGCACCGCCATCTTGTTCCCCCTTCAGCCACGTGCGCCCCATGGGCGCCGCCATCTTGTCCCGACCCCGCAATGTCTGCACCATGGATGCTGCCATCTTGTCCCAACCCCGCAATGTGCGCACCATGGGCGCCGCCACCTTGTCCCCCACAGGGTCTCCGGACATCCCGACATTGGAACCGCACACGCTCGCCACCCGAAGCATCCGATGGCTACCCGCAGCTCGCTTCGATGACGCTGGACCAATCTCGCCCGCAAAACCTGGCCACCGCGTCGACGACGGTTCAAATCAACGGCCACGCGACCTCGTGCCTGCTGGACTCCGGGAGCACTGTAAGCTTTGTTCCCCCAGATATGGTAAGGCGCTACTCACTTGCGGTCCACCCTGCCAATCAAAGCATCTCCCTAGCCTCCGGATCCCACCCCGTCCCGATCCGAGGCTTTTGTACAGTCACCCGCACGTTCCAAGGCGTATAATTTAGTAACTTCCGCCTCTATGTCCTTCCTAATCTCTGCGCTGCACTCCTGTTGGGCCTGGACTTCCAGTGCAACCTCCAGAGCTTCACCATCAAATTCGGCGGGCCCTTACCCCCCTTATCGTTTACGGCCTCGCGACCCTCAAGGTCGATCCCCCCTCCCTTTCTGCCAATCTAACTGCGGATTGCAAGCCCGTTGCCACTAGGAGCAGACGGTACAGCACCTAGGACAAGACCTTCATCAGGTCTGAAGTCCAGCGGCTGCTGAAGGAGGGTATTATCGAGGCCAGCAACAGCCCCTGGAGAGCCCAAGTGGTAGTGGTTAAAACTGGAGAGAAACACAGGATGGTCGTGGACTACAGCCAGACCATCAATCGGTACACGCAGCTCGACGTGTGCCCCCTCCCACGCATATCTGATATGGTCAATCAGATTGCGCAGTACCGGGTCTTCTCAACAATTGACCTGAAATCCACCTACCACCAGCTCCCCATCCGGAAGTCGGACCGGCCATACACTGCCTTCGAGGCGGACGGTCGCCTCTACCACTTCCTTAGGGTCCCTTTCGGTGTCACAATTGGGGTCTCGGTCTTCCAAAGAGAGATGGACCGAATGGTCGACCAGTACGGTTTGCGGGCCACCTTTTCGTACTTAGATAACGTCACCATCTGCGGCCATGACCAGCAGGACCACGATGCCAACTTCGATAAATTCCTCCACACTGCCATTCTTCTCAACCTGACCTACAACAAAGAGAAGTGTGTGTTCAGCACGACCCGGTTAGCCATTCTCGGCTATGTAGTCCAAAACAGACTTCTTGGGCTCGACCCCGACCGCATGCGCCCCCTCATGGAACTTCCCCTCCCCCACTGACCCAAGGCCCTCAAACGCTGCCTGGGGTTCTTTTCCTACTACACTCAGTGGCTGCCAAACTATGCGGACAAGGCCCGCCCACTCATTCAGTCCACCCAACGAGGCAAACACGCTTTTTCCCGCATCAGAGTAGACATCGCCAAGGCCGGGATGCGCGGTGGACGAGTCACTGCCTTTCCAAGTAGAAAGCGATGTCCACCCTAAACCAGGCAGGCAGACCCGTGGCATTCTTTTTCCGCACCCTTCATGCCTCTGAAATTCGACACTCATCCGTCGAAAAGGGGGCCCAAGCTATCATTGAAGCTGTGCGGCATTGGAGGCATTACCTGGCTGGTAAGAGATTCACTCTCTTTACAGACCAACGGTCGGTAGCCTTCATGTTCAATAACACACAGCGGGGCAAGATCAAAAATGACAAAATCTTGCGGTGGAGAATCGAGCTCGCCACCTATAATTACGAGATCTTGTATCGCCCCGGTAAACTCAACGAGCCCCCAGACGCCCTCTCCCGAGGTACCTGTGCCAGCGCACAAGTGGACCAACTCCGGGCCCTACACGACAGCCTTTGTCACCCGGGGTCACTCGATTGTACCATCTGGTCAAAGCTCGCAATCTGCCCTACTCTGTCGAGGAAGTAAGGACAGTCACCAGGGACTGCCAGGTCTGTGCGGAGTGCAAGCCGCACTTCTACCGGCCAGACCGTGTGCGCCTGGTGAAGGCTTCCCGCCCCTTTGAACGCCTCAGCGTGGATTTCAAAGGTACCCTCCCCTCCACCGACCGTAACACGTACATTCTCAGTGTGGTCGATGAGTACTCTAGATTCCCCTTCGCCATCCCATGCCCCGATATGATGTCTGCCACCGTCATCAAGGCCCTCAGCACCACCTTTGCTCTGTTCGGTTTCCTCGCCTACATCCACAGTGACGGGATCCTCATTCATGAGCGATGAGCTGCGTCAGTTCCTGCTCAGCAGGGGTATAGCCTCCAGCAGGACGACCAGCTACAACCCCCGGGGAAACGGGCAAGTAGAACGGGAGAATGGGACGGTTTGGAGGGCCATCCAGCTGGCCCTATGGTCCAGGAAACTCCCAGCCTCTCGCTGGCAGGAGGTCCTCCCTGACGCTCTACACTCCATCCGATCACTATTGTGCACCGCCACTAATAACACACCCCATGAACGTGTTTTTACCTTCCCCAGGAAGTCCACATCCGGGGTGTCGCTCCCGACTTGGCTCGCTGCTCCAGGACCTGTCCTTCTCCGTAGGCACGTCCGACTCCACAGGGCGGACCCCTTGGTGGACAGGGTTCACCTGCTCCACGCCAACCCTCAATATGCCTATGTTGTGTTCCCCGACAGCCGCCAAAATACTGTCTCACTCAGGGACCTGGCATGTCAGGTTCCACTCCAACACCCCCCCCCCCCCGCCCACCAATGCGCCCCCCCCCCCACCGCGCCGCCAATATTGACCCCACCAGACCACCCCCTCCTCGGTGCCACCTCCACCACCGCCAGCACCGACTTCGCCGCCACCGTTATGCCGCTCCCAACGAAACACCAAAGCGCCGGACCGGCTGAACCTTTGATGGACTCCAGACCGTCAACATGGACTTTTCTTTCCCTACCACTGTACATAATTGCACTAATTGTATATAGTTTCATGTCACCCACGCCGGACTCATTTTTAACAGGGGGTGAATGTGGTGAACCACTGTAATAGGAGATGTAAGGTAGGACCTGCACTACAGGTTTGCCGGTAGCTCCTGCCAGCTGGCTCCGCCCACGGAGAACTGTATAAACATGCATGACCTCCAGTGCCCTGCCATTTCGCCAGCTGCAGCAGGAGGCCACGCATCTGACTGTAATAAAACGACAGTTGTACCCAACTTTAGTCTTTGTGCAATTGATCGTGCATCAATTATGGTGACATGCTCTGGAGTATTCACACACACATCCCTAACCTTAACATCGTCATGAACCTCTCCTTGGTGAATACCGATGCAAAGTACACATTAAGGATCTGAACAACTTCCTCTCACTCCACGCATAACGTTCCTCCTTTGTCTTTGAGTGGGCCTACTCTTTCCTTAGTTACTCTCTTGCTCCTTATAATGGCCTTGTGGATGTTCCTTGACCCTGCTTGTCAATTACATTTCATGGCCTTTTTTAGCCCTCCTTACCCTCCGTTTGAGATTGTTCCTACTGTCCCTATATTCTTCAAACATTTTGTCTGTTTTTACTTGTCGAGACCTTGGGCGAGATTCTCCGACCCCCGCCGGGTTGGAGAATCGCCGGGGGCTGGCATGAATCCCGCCCCCGCCGGTTGCCGAATTCTTCCCCCCTCCCGTGATTCTCCGGCCCGGATGGGCCGAAGTCCCGCTGCTAGGGTGCCTGTCCCGCCGGCATGGATTAAACCACCTCTCTTACCAGCGGGACAAGGCGGCGTGGGCGGGCTCCGGGGTCCTGGGGGGGGCACGGGGTGATCTGGCCCCGGGGGGTGCCCCCACGGTGGCCTGGCCCGCGATCGGGGCCCACCGATCCGCAGGCGGGCCTGTGCCGTGGGGGCACTCTTTTCCTTCCGCCCTCGCCACGGTCTCCACCATGGCGGAGGCGGAAGAGACTCCCTCCACTGCGCATGCGCGGGGCGCCGTGAACTGCCGCTAACGCTCCTGCGCATGCGCCGCCCGGCAATGTCATTTCCGCGCCAGCTGGCGGGGCACCTCCGCCAGCTGGCGGGGCGGAAATCAGTCCGGAGCGGGCCTAGCCCCTCAACGTTAGGGCTCGGCATCCAAGATGCGGAGGATTCCGCACCTTTGAGGCGGCGCGATGCCTGACTGATTTGCGCCGTTTTTGGCGCCAGTCGGCGGACATCGCGCCGATACCGGAGAATTTCACCCCTTATGTATGATTCCTTTTTCTTTTTGACTAGTCTCACAATTTCCCCTGTCATTATGGTTCCCTAATCTTGCCATTTCTGTCCTTTATTTTCACAGGGACATGCCTGTCCTGCAGAAAGGCCCTCACATATCAAATGTGGATTTACCCTCAAACAGTCACTCCCAATCCACATTCTCTTGCCAAATTCTGTTGTTGGCTTTCCACCAATTTAACACCCTCACTCGAGGACCACCTTGACCTTATTGGATTCCCGAAAGCAAGGAGTCAGGGGCGGGATTCTCCCATCCCGCGGCAGAGTGTCCACACCGTCGTAAACGGCGTCGCGTTTTACGACGGCGTGAACGGGCCGCTGCCAGGAGTAACTCTGGCCCCTGCAGGTGGCCAGCATGGCACTGGAGCGGTTCATGCCGCTCCTGCTGCCGATCCCGGCACAAACTGCGCCGCAGGGTCCGCGCACGTGCAGTGGTGCCGGCGCGCGTTGGCCTCCTTCAACGCGCCGGCCCCGACGCAACATGGCGCAGGAGTACAGGAGCCGGCACATAGGAAAAGAGGCCGGGGGCCAGAGAGGGCGGCCTGCTGATCAGTGGGCCCCGATCGCAGGCCAGGCCACATTGGAGGGACCCCCTCGGGCCAGAGCCCCCTTCCCTCCCCCCCCCAACAGGCCGCCACCCGACCCTTGCACACAGAGTTCCCGCCGGCTGCGAGCAGGTGTGGACGGCGGCGGTGGGACTCAGCGTTTTAACTGCAGCCGCTTGGCCCATCCCGGGCCGAGAATCAGCGGACCGGCCGTGTAGAGCGGCCCGCGACCGGCGCCGCGCCAAACACGCCGGCGCCAATGGCCAATGGCGCCGATTCTCCGCTCTGCAGAGAATCATGTGCCGCCATCGGGGCGGCGTGGCCCGGTCGCGGGGATACTCCTGCCCGGCCCCGGGCTGAGAGAATCCCGCCCCCAGGTCTCCTGAGTCATCAACGTGGCTGTAATGAGTGTGTGGAGTACTTACAATCAGCTCCAGCTGTCAAGTTCTTGAGTGCTTGCTGGTCCAGGAATTGTTTTTAATTTGCATGTGGTGAATGGTATGTTCTGTATAGCGGATTGGACAGTGCACCCTACGGAAACACGAATCGCATGCTATTCAGCTCCGGCAGAAACTCTTCGGCCGGAATTCTCCAGCAGTCAGAATTCTCAGTTCCCGCTGGCAGTGCACTCCCACCCGCAGGTTTCCCAGGGGACTCCCACCCGCAGGTTTCCCAGGGGGATGGGGTGGCTTCAATGGGAAACCCTTTTGACAAGTGGCGGGAGTAGACAATCCCGCTGCTAGTCTCAGGGATGGAGAATGCCACCCCACTACTTTCAGCTCGGTGAATTGCAGCCCGTAATCTTGTTTTCTCCTGTTAGGTCCCCCCACTTTGCTCCTGTCTGGTAGTTTTGTGAGTCAAACAATCTTCTTCTTTGGAGGGGATTGGGGGGTCTGAATCCTGGCGGTGGTCTCGCAGACTTCGCTGGGCAGCAGGGGTATCTGCAGATGACTCAGATTCACCAGTTTGATAGGTAGCTGGATTGGTGGATGAATGCAACATGTCTGGCCAGTTAGATTGGTAGATGACTGATTCCACAGGGTACGTGGCTTCTTTACAGCATCCAGTGCATGTCTCACTGTAATTTACATCTGTTTGGTTGAGGTAGAACCCTGGATGTAGTGTAATGTCCATCGCGAGCTGTGTCTTGAACCCAAATTGATTCTCCCGGTTCGAGGCGTGGCAGGTTGCATGCCTTGTGACATTTTTCATAGTTTCCACATCTGGCTGGAACAACATTTGTCATCCTTCTCTCTCACGGTGCCCAACATTAACCCCACCTAGTGGCACAGAAGTTTGTGTGGGAATAGAGAGTCAGTCTTATTCCCATGAGTATTTCATATGGTTGTGATGGAAAGGAAGTTAAGATCAATGTTCTCTTGTCTCCTGATGATGAATAAGACAAATAATACAGCTCAATATAATCTCTTCCTGTGACTTTCAGAGATCTGGCCGCCAAATAGAATATCTTGTTCTGTGATGCCAAATGCCCTTGGTACAATTGGTGTATTATGTTAAGTTTCAGAACTCTTGGAATGACCACTCTATTGTCAGAAATGAGGAAATCATTAGCTACACTGAGGTATCTTCCTCGACCCCAGCATTGCCTGAGAATGGCATTGTCTGACATATAGACTGGCCATCCTTGACGCAGTAGTCTCTGACCTCAGCACATTCTTCACCAGGGGTGCAATTTAATGGAAAAGTTTCCACATGTGGTAGTGAGCAGGAAATGCCATAAGCTTCCCGACACTTGGCCCAGCAAGGCTGTCATCACTATGAAAAGTTAATTGGCCCACATAACGAGGCCCCACAGGATTCATGCCACAAATCATGGTTCACTGGCTGATTCGATCAGGACCGTGCTCGCCAACCCTCCGCTAACAAATGGCGGTAGCACTTAAACCGCTCCTGCACAGGACAAATCGGTCACCTATGTGGAGGCCGGCACAAGAGGCACTGGCCCCCACCTAGACGAACTGCGAAACGTTAGTTATTAATGCTGTACAGACTGACCCAGACCACCACAAAGCATGATCTGGAGAGCACTACCAGAACGGGCGAGGCAATGGAAGCGCATTTCAAGCAGGCCGATGCACCGCTCAATGACAGCCCAGGTGGCTGCATGGGCCACATTGCATCGGGTCTCCATATCAGTCACCAGCTTCTACACTGGTGTCATTGGCCAGTTCTTCAGCGGGTACCCCTTAACCCCCAAGAGCCAACCGGTCTCCTGGCTGAATCTCTCCTCCGTGATTTTGCGCACAAAGCACGGACTGTGTGACGTCAGTGTATGTGCCGGGCGTGTGACCTGCACTCTGCTGCCGCTCCTGGTGAGAACACTGTCATTTTAAAAAGTAAATTTGGTCCTGGGACAACGTGCTGACGTCAGCAGGAGGCAGTCTGCCCTGCTGGGCTCCGGGCCTGCGCATTGCCGGATCTGCCTGAGGGGGCACACATCTTTGGGGTGGCCAGCTTTCTCAACCTAAAAGTTGGTTGAGGCCTGAATTTTTAGAAGCCGGTCGTATCTGTTGGGTGCTTCTCCTGCAGTCAGGAACACCGTGACCAGTCGCTCCGTGACCAGTCGCTCCGTGACCCTCCCAACTCCAGCCCACGACCCACCCGTGGGTTGCGACCCTGGTTTGGAAAAACCTGCTGTGACAATGGGTAGTTCTGGGTCATAGTGAGTTAAAGTATCAGGTGAGATCAACATCTTTTTGATTTCCTCTGTTGTGCTTCCTCCCAGTACCATGTGTTGTCCTGTCCCGACAGCTGATTGACGACTGCTGGTTTGGGCAGGAACTTTCTGACTTGTTTGCCGCACTCATGACTCTCTGGAGCTCCATCAGGTTCTGAGGAGCTGGAAACTCTTCGATTGTCCTTGTCTTCTGCAAATCAACTCTGACAGCAGATGCATTCACAATATGCCCAAGGAATTTGACAGCTGGCTGTGAGAATTGGCATTTATTGTTGAATGTAAGTCCTGTTTTCTTGAGGTGTCACAGCACAGCTCACACTCTCGTGCCACGTTCTGCCTGAGTGGATCAGTGCATCAGGACATCATCCATGTGACACACAACACCAACCAGTTTTCCTAGGTCACTTGACACTGTCCTCTGGAAGATTTCTGATGCTGCTATGAATTGAAGCAAAACCTTCCAAATGGAGTAATGAGGGTTGTGAGCAACAGAGGCCCATCATTGAGGGGTAGGTATCAAAAACCACTTCACTTCGAGCTTTGTGAAGACTAAACACTTCCCCAGTTTTGCAAAGCCCCAGATGACAATGGATGAACTTTGCGTTGAACAGCTTTGTTCAGTTGGGTAAGATTTATGCAAATTCTGATATATAATTGGGTTTTGGCACTCGGACCCGAGTACCAGCTTGTTGGTTTATCACAGCTGAAAATATCCACTTGCTTCATCATAGCATCAATTTCCTTTGTCACTTTTGCTGAGAGTGGATGAGGAAATTTTCTAGGTGGACACAGATACACTTTGTTTCTGAATGTTGAGTTATCTGGCATGCTGTCCTTCAAACAGCTGTGAAGGTTTGGCTCTGAAGTTTGGGGGCTGATCTGCCTGACTTCCTAGTTACTCTACTCAGCAAACCAGATGCAAGTCAGTAGCAGAGGTTCCTGCTCAAAAGTGAGCAACTCTGGTTCTGAATCCAAAACAACATTTCTGTGATTCCCTTCTCTTGATTATCTTGTCTTGTGTTCTCCTTTGTCCTGGCGTTCTATCGCTTCCCGCCTATGTAGTTTTTTGCAGTATTGCTGCATGGTTCAGAAAGAATCAAAACTGCTGCATCTGTGTCGATGTGCCTTCTTTCCCTCTTAAGAGGATGTGAGCACTCCAGTTGCTTCCAATCCTAGATCTCTCCAAGGGGCGGCTCCTCAATACCATGGGTATCTACTATTTCACAGGCCTTGCCACCTTGGAAAAACTTCCCTTTATGCACATTCTGTACAGGTTTCTTGCTGTGGCACATCGGCTGCAAACAGTCCATCTTCTCATATAAATGGCACTTGGCCTCTGGCAGAGCAGTTTTCCTGCCTGTGGGTTCCCCTGCCACACCAGTTACAGTTAGCTTGGGCTGTTGATGGATGCTCTTCCTGCATCTGCTGCTTTTTTTTGACAGCCTCTCTGTATTTAAATTTTACAAATTCCACTGATTAGCTGCATTTGCGATTGTGTTGGCCCTGTCACCCCAGATAATAGGTTGATCCCGCTTTCTGACCTCAGTTTGTCTGCTCAGTTGGATTGCCTTTGCAAAAGTTAGATTATCAGTCAACTATGAGTGGCCAGGGGACTTCCGGTGATGGCGGGCGGGAGGCAGCCGCACATTAGAATTTTTTTACAGTGCAGAAGGAGGCCATTTGGCCCATCGAGTCTGCACCGGCTCTTGGAAAGAGCACCTTACCCAAGGTCAACACCTCCACCCTATCCCCATAACACAGTAACCCCACCCAACACCAAGGGCAATTTTGGACACTAAGGGCAATTTTGGACACTAAGGGCAATTTATCATGGCCAATCCACCTAACCTGCACATCTTTGGACTGTGGGAGGAAACCGGAGCACCCGGAGGAAACCCACGCACACACGGGGAGAATGTGCAGACTCCGCACAGACAGTGACCCAAGCCGGAATCGAACCTGGGACCCTGGAGCTGTGAAGCAATTGTGTTATCCACAATGCTACCGTGCTGCCCCAAATTGGACACATTGGAGGGCTCCCGTTCGGGAACGGCATTTTCGGGGAGTAACGCCCGGTCCTAAGGCCAGCGACGGCAGTAAAAGTCGGGGGATAGCGCAAGGAGAAGAAGGATGTCGAAAATCACCAAAGAAACGGCCGGGAAAAAAGCGGCTGAAAGTCCGTTGGAGAGGGGAAAGGTCACCGCAGGGTCAACAAAGAAAATGGAGGCTGGAGCACCAGGGGAGGCCGCAGTGCTTACGGCTGAAGAACTAACTAAGGTAATGGCTGCGGAATTCCAAAAGCAGTTGGCGCAGATTGAGAAATGTATGGAGATGGTGAGGAAGGAGATGAGGGAGGTTTTGAATGTGCTGGTGGAGGAGGCGGTTTCCCCGGTGAAGACGGCGGTGGCGAGCGCAGTGGCGGAGGTGCGAGAGCAAGGGGAGGCGCTGAAGGAAGTGGAGGAGACGGTATTGCAGCACGGTGATCAACTTGCCTCGATGGGGAAGGAGATGCGGAAGGTGATGGACACGAACAAGAATCTGCGAGGAAAAATGGAAGATCTGGAAAACAGATCCAGGCGACAGAATTTGAGAGTCGTGGGGCTGCCCGAAGGAGTTGACGGACCGAAGCCGACTGAGTATTTTGCCGCAATGCTGGCAAAACTACTGGGGGAGGGGGAGGACCCCTCCCGATATGAACTGGATCGGGCTCACCGGTCGTGGAGGCCTGTACCAAAGGCGAGTGAGCCACCAAGGGCAGTAACTCTGTGCTTCCGTAGGTACAGGGTGAAGGAGAAGGTCCTGAGCTTGGCCAAGCAGAAGCGGGTGGTGCAGTGGGCTGGAGCTGGTATACGTGTATACCAGGACTTTACGGTGGAGCTGGCGAGGAGGCGGGCTGCCTTCAACCGGGTGAAGAGGGCACTGTACATTGGCAAGGTGCAGTGCGGCATTGTATATCCAGCGAAGCTGAGGGTGACTTACAAGCTCAGGGACTTTTATTTTGGAACGGCGGAAGCAGCGGAGGAGTTTGCGAAGGCAGAAGGACTGTGGCAGAACTGACAAATTGAGGAATGGTCATGTGCCGATGTAACCTCATGACTGTATTTTCTTTTTTTTGTATCACTGTGCGCGGGTGTAGAGGCTAAAGGAGCCAATGTTGCATATATTTGGACAAGGGAAGGGACGGGACTTTCACTCGAAAGGAGGGCTCTTTGGGGTGTAGGGGGATATGCGGGGTTTGTGTGCTAAAAGGGGATCTTTGGGCTTTCCTAGGGCCGGGCAAGGGGGAAAGGGACCCGGGCGGGGGCCTCCACGCTGGCCGGTTTAAGCCGGCCAGTGAACGGGAGTGAGGTGGGGGGAGGGGCTGCGGCCATCGGAGCCTGACAGAACAGGGTCGGGGTGGTCTAGCCGGGGTGGAAAGTTGGGGGGAGGGAACCGAGGTTGGGGGAGGGAACCGAGGTTGGGAGGAGGAGTTTTACAAGAGGCATTGGACGGGAGGAGCTGGAGACTTTGGGGGTGGGGGGTGCAACTTTGTGGTATCATGTACGGTACTCTCTTAGAGGCTGGATGGCGTTGGTTGGGGGGGTGGAGAGCCGTGTAGGTTAAGGGTGACTACGGGTAATTCCTGATTCCTTTTTGTCATTTGTTTATGTAAACAGGCGGGTTGAGGTTTGGGGGTTGGTGATCGGATGGGATCGTTGTTATTATGGGGATTGACATATCTTGTTGATTATTGTTTATTGTTGATGGGTGTAAATGTGGGAGAAAACGTGAAAAAGGAGAATTAAAATTTTTTTTTAAAAAAAACTGAGTGGCCAGACAAGGCATCATCTGACACTTCCATGAGGATACTGGGCGAGATTCTCTGACCCCCCCCGCCGGGTCGGAGAATCGCCGGGGGGGGGGGGGTTGGCGTGAATCCCGCCCCCGCCGGTTGCCGAATTCTCCACCACCGGATATTTGGCGGGGTGGGAATCGCGCCGCGCCGGTTGGCGGGCCCCCCCCCACGATTCTCCGGCCCGGATGAGCCGAAGTCCCGCCGCTAAAATGCCTGTCCCGCTGGCGTAAATTAAACCACCTACCTTACCGGCGGGACAAGGCGGCGCGGGCGGGCTCCGGGGTCCTGGGGGGGGGGCGCGGGGCGATCTGGCCCCGGGGGGTGCCCCCACGGTGGCCTGGCCCACGATCGGGGCCCACCGATCCACGGGCGGGCCTGTGCCGTGGGGGCACTCTTTCCCTTCCGCCTTCGCCACGGTCTCCACCATGGCGGAGGCGGAAGAAACTCCCTCCACTGCGCATGCGCGGGAATGCTGTCAGCGGCCGCTGACGCTCCCGCGCATGCGCCGCCCGGAGATGTCATTTCCGCGCCAGATGGCGGGGCACCAAAGGCCTTTTCTGCCAGCTGGCGGGGCGGAAATTCGTCCGGCGCGGGCCTAGCCCCTTAAGGTTGGGGCTCGGCCCCCATAGATGCGGAGCATTCCGCACCTTTGGGGAGGCGCGATGCCCGACTGATTTGCACCATTTTGGGCGCCAGTCGGCGGACATCGCGCCGATACCGGAGAATTTCGCCCACTGTCTCTGATCAATTCATCTTTCATGTGCAAGTCTCCAAAGGTTATTTATGAATACATCAATACTTTCCGATGGCTTTGCATTCATTGAGAAATTTAGTCTGCTTAACAGAGACATTCTTTCACCGATTGAATTGTGCATCAATTGGTTTGATTATTTCATTGTACGTGATTTTCTGCTCATCAATAGCCGACCTGACAGGGATATCTCTGCACAGTCACTATTGCATAAAAGAGTGTACTGACCTGCTCACTGCTCGCCCTCGTGGCGAGGTTCGATGTGATTCGATATCTAGCAAATCTCCAATACTAATTCAGCCATGCTTGTGCTTGGTTGGGGCCTGTGAATGCTCTGAAGCTTTCTGGGAATGGTAGAGACTTCACCATGCCTATTCTTTCACATGCTGCCACCATATAATGTTCTTTGACTAATACAGAATATTCATTGAGTCAACAGTGATATGCAGAACAGCAGTTTTATTAAGACATCTTACTACTCTGGCTACATCATATCGGAGGTTGCTTGAGAGAAAGCATGACTGCAAATCATGTGATGTTGCATCAGTTCCTGTGATGATGTGCACAGTATCTGATCAGCATATTAAAATGTTAGAATTGACCCCTTAGACAATGACTTCAAAAGGGAATATGTGACCTGTGTGAATAGGCAATCTTCCATGTATCTCCTTAACTGATCAATTTGAAGAATCATTAATTAACAATGTCCAGTTAGAATATTGAATTCAATATAAAATCAGGCACAGATAGTGAAATAATTGTTTCTTTTAGATCTCCAATAATAAATGAAATCTGAAGGAATTATAATCCACAATTGTAAAATTCAATTTTCAGTGCCAATGTTTGGCACTAATTGAGACATATAGCGCTGTTAAAAAATTACTTTCATTGGAATGAACAATCCCTAACATTGTCTTATTATGTTAATGGGTAAAATATTAGCTAAGTTTAGCAACTTCACACCATTCAGTGTATTTCAATGTAGAGTCTCTCACTGAGATACTGTGATAACAGCTTCTGGAGGAGCAAGGCAGATTGGATACGCCATTGTTACTTCTACAGTAAAACCTGACCATTAACCCGTGAGCCGGAATTTTACACCCGCCAGGTGCGCACAGTCAGTGGGCACGGAAGTAGGCACACAATGGGCTTCCAGCGATCATTCCCAGAATGCAATTTCACATTGGCTGGTCAATTTTTCTTAAATTTTTAAAATAAATTTAGAGTACCCAATTCATTTTTTCCAATTAAGGGACAATTTAGCATGGCCAATCCACCTACCCTGCACATCTTTGGGTTAGAACATAAGAACTAGGAACAGGAGTAGGCCATCTAGCCCCTCGAGCCTGCTCCGCCATTCAATGAGATCATGGCTGATCTTTGTGGACTCAGCTCCACTCTCCGGCCCGTACACCATATCCCCGAATCCCTTTATTCTTTAGAAAGGTATCTATCTTTTTCTTAAAAACGTTTAAAGAAGGAGCCTCAACTGTTTCACTGGGCAAGGAATTCCAGAGATTCACAACCCTTTGGGTGAGGAAGTTCCTCCTAAACTCCGTCCTAAATCTACTTCCCCTTATTTTGAGGCTATGCCCCCGAGTTCTGCTTTCCCCGACCAGTGGAAACAACCTGCCCACATCTATCCTATCTATTCCCTTCATAATTTTATATGTTTCAATAAGATCCCCCCGCATCCTTCTAAACTCCAATGAGTACAGTCCCAGTCTACTCAACCTCTCGTCATAATCTAATCCCCTCAACTCTGGGATCAACCTAGTGAATCTCCTCTGCACTCCCTCCAGTGCCAATATGTCCTTTCTCAGGTAAGGAGACCAAAACTGAACACAATACTCCAGATGTGGCCTCACCAACACCTTACACAATTGCAGCATAACCTCCCTAGTCTTGAACTCCATCCCTCTAGCAATGAAAGACAAAACTCGATTAGCCTTCTTAATCACCTGTTGTACCTGCACACAAACTTTTTGCGACTCGTGCACCAGCACACCCAGGTCCCTCTGCACAGCAGCATGTTTTAACATCTTACCGTTTAAATAATAATCCATTCTGCTGTTATTCCTCCCAAAATGGATAGCATCACACTTGGCAACATTGAAATCCATCTGCCAGACCCTAGCCCATTCACCTAACCTATCCAAATCCTTCTGCAGACTTCCGGTATCCTCTGCACTTTTTGTTTTACCACTCATCTTAGTGTCGTCTGCAATCTTTGCCACATTGCACTTGGTCCCCAACTCCAAATCATCTATGTAAATTGTGAACAACTACGGACCCAACACTGATCCTTAAGGGACCCCACTAGTTACAGGTTGCCAACCAGAGAAACACCCATTTATCCCCACTCTCTGCTTTCTGTTAGTTAACCAATCCTCTACCCATGCTACCACTTTACCCTCAATGCCATGCATCTTTAGTTTATGCAGCAACCTTTTGTGTGGCACCTTGTCAAAAGCTTTCTGGAAATCCAGATATACCACATCCATTGGCTCCCCGTTATCTACTGCACTGGTAACGTCCTCAAAAAATTCTACCAAATTAGTCAGACACGACCTACACTTTATGAACCCATGCTGCGTCTGCCCAATGGGACAATTTCCCTCCAGGTGCCCCGCTATTTCCTCCTTAATGATAGATTCCAGCATTTTTCCTACAACCGAAGTTAAGCTTACTGGCCTATAATTACCCGCTTTCTGCCGACCTCCTTTTTTAAACAGTGGTGTCACGTTTCCTCCTTTCCAATCCTCTGGGACCACCCCAGAGTCTAGTGAATTTTGATAAATTATCACTAGTGCGTTTACAATTTCCCTAGCCATCTCTTTTAACACTCTGGGATGCATCCCATCAGGGCCAGGAGAATTGTCTACCTTTAGCCCCATTAGCTTGCCCAATACTGCCTCCTTAGTGATTACAATCATCTCAAGGTCGTCACCTATCATATCTTTATTTCCATCAGTCACTGGCATGTTATTTGTGTCGTCCACTGTGAAGGCTGACCCAAAAAACCTGTTCAGCTCCTCAGCCATTTCCCCGTCTCCTGTTATTAAATCTCCCTTATCAACTTCCAAAGGACCAATATTTACCTTAGCCACTCTTTTTTGCCTTATATATTTGTAGAAGCTTTTACTATCTGCTTTTATGTGCTGAGCAAATTTACTTTCATAGTCTACCTTACTCTTCTTTATAGCTTTTTTAGTAGCTTTCTGTTGTCCCCTAAAGACTTCCCAGTCCTCTAGTCTCCCACTAATTTTTGCCACTTTGTATGTTTTTTCCTTCAATTTGATACTCTCCCTCACCTCCTGAGATATCCACGGTCGATTTTTCCCCTTTCTACCGTCTTTCTTTTTTGTCGGTATGAACCTTTTCTGAACACTGAAAGATCGCTCGGAAGGTTCTCCACTGTTCCTCAACTGCTTCACCATGAAGTCTTTGCTCCCAGTCTACCTTAGCTAGTTCTTCTCTCATCCCATTGTAATCGCCTCTGTTTAAGCACAAAACACTAGTGTTTGATTTTACCTTGTCATCCTCCAATTGTATTTTAAATTCCACCATATTGTGGTCGCCCCTTTCAAGAGGATCCCGAACTATGAGATCATTAATCAATCCTGCCTCATTACACAGGACCAGATCTAGGACCGCTTGTTCCCTTGTAGGTTCCATTACATACTGTTCCAGGAAATTATCCCGGGCACATTCTATAAACTCCTCCTCAAGGCTGCCTTTACCAACCTGGTTAAACCAATCGACATGCAGATTAAAATCTCCCATGATAACCGCTGTACCATTTCTACATACATCCGTTATTTCTTTGCTTATTGCCTGCCCTACCATCCTGTTACTATTTGGTGGCCTATAGACTACTCCTATCAGTGACCTTTTCGCCTTACTATTCCTGATTTCCACCCAAATTGATTCAACCTTGTCCTCCATAGCACCAATATCATCCCTTACTATTGCCCGGATGCCATCCTTAAACAACAAAGCTACACCACTGCCCTTACCGTCCATTCTATCCTTTCGTATAGTCTGATACCCTTGGATATTTAACTCCCAGTCGTGACCATCTCTTAACCATGTTTCAGTAATGGCCACTAAATCATAGTCATTCACGATGATTTGCGCCATCAACTCATTCACCTTGTTCCGTATACTACGAGCATTTAGGTAAAGGACACTTCTGCTGTTTTTTATGTCTTTGTTATGAATCCTAACACCTTGATCAGTAACTTTTCGCAAATTATTTTTTCTCTTACCCTTTCTCCTAATTTTCCTTGTCTTTGATAATAACCTGTCACGTAACCTGCTGCCTTGCTCTCCATTAACCATTATACTGTCCATAGCTTTACCCTTCCCTTTCTCCCAACTTGCTAGTTTAAAGTCCTTGTGACCAACCTATTTATCCTATTCGCTAGAACTCTGGTCCCAGAATGGTTCAGGTGAAGACCGTCTCAACGGTACAGGTCCATCCTGCCCCAGTACTGATGCCAATGCCCCATGAAATGGAATCCCTCTTTCCCGCACCACTCCTTTAGCCATGTGTTAACTTCCCTAATTTTCTCAACCCTATGCCAATTGGCACGTGGCTCGGGTAGTAATCCAGAGATTATAGCCCTGGAGGACCTGTTCTTTAATTTAGTACCTAGTGTTTGATAATCCCCAAACAGGTCCTCTTTCCTAGTCTTACCTATGTTGTTAGTCCCAACGTGGACCACAACAACTGGATCATCCCCCTCCCTCTCCAAAATTCTTTCAAGCCGATCAGAGATGTCCCTCACCCTGTCACCGGGCAGGCAACATACCATGCGGGACTCACGATCTGGCTTACAAAGGATGCCATCAATCCCCCTAATTATAGAATCCCCTACAACTACCACTTGTCCTTTTGCTCCCCCCTCTTGAATGGCTTCCTGTACCACGGTGCAGTGGTCAGTCAACGCATCCTCCCTACAGCCCTCTTCCTCATCCACACAGGGAGCAAGTACCTCATACCTGTTGGACAAGGTCAAGGGCTGAGGCTCCTCAACTCCTAAACTCAGGATCCCCCTACCTGCCTCCCTTGCAATCACACCACTCTGTCCCTGACCACTGACCGAATTAACAGTACTTATTCTACCGGGTGTGACTGCCTCCTGAAACAAAGCGTCCAGGTAATTTCCCCCCTCCCTGATGTGCCGCAGTGTGTGCAGCTCGGTCTCCAGCTCATCAATTCTGAGCCGAAGTTCCTTGAGAAGCCAACACTTGCGTCACTGACGGTCTCAATGGGATCCACCAGTTCCATCATCATACAGCAACAGCACATCACCTGTCCAGCCATATTCAACTCGTTAATTAATTTAAATAATTTAAAAACATTTTTTATAGAACCTCAAGAATAAACCCGAACACCAACAAAAACACAGCCCTCTCTCGCCACTCACCCGAACTCAGTCACTCACCTAAACTCAGATGCACTCTGTTCCAATCAGCACTCAGTCACTCACCTAAACTCAGATGCACTCTGTTCCAATCAACACTCCGTGTCTAAAGGCACTCCTGCCACACCTTCTGTACCCTGCGTGATTTCCAACGAGCCAATAGGCCCGCTCCAGGAACTGGACTCTCCAACTGCCACATGACCTGTAAACTAAGCTCTTTTAAATATGCACTCACCTAGCAACCCTGCAGCCTGTGGCCTGCTCCAGGAACTGAAGTCTCTTTTAAATATGCACTCACCTCTCCCAGCAACCCTGCAGCCTGTGGCCTGCTCCAGGAACTGAAGTCTCTTTTAAATATGCACTCACCTCTCCCAGCAACCCTGCAGCTTTTGGCCTGCTCCAGGAACTGAAGTCTCTTTTAAATATGCACTCACCTCTCCCAGCAACCCTGCAGCCTATGGCCTGCTCCAGGAACTGAAGTCTCTTTTAAATATGCACTCACCTCTCCCAGCAACCCTGCAGCCTGTGGGGCAAAACCCACGCAAACACGGGGAGAATGTGCAAACTTCACACGGACAGTGATCCAGAGCCGGGATCGAATCTGGGACCTCGATGCCGTGAGGCAGCAGTGCTGACTGTTGGCTGGTCAATTAACAGGCAGCCAATGGGAACTACATGCTTGACACTGCTCGGGAGGAGGGTGGGGGGCAGTGGGGGAACTGCAAAAAGGGAGGGTGCAGGCAGGCAGTTCGATTGGGTTCACCCAAGCTGGACAGCTGCTGCTGCGGAGCTGTCTCAGGCAGCTGCAGACCACAACAAATTAAAAGTGATGAGAAAAAAAAGGAGTAAACTGTGTTAGTGCAGCAGAGTCAAACAGCTGACAGCAATATTCAGTCCCCAGACATCTTTTATTAAAAATTAAATTACATCCTGCCGTTGATTGAGGTAGAAGCAAAATAGTAAAGGCCAGCTGGTCGATTGACCTGCCTGCCAAATGTAAAAGTAGACAGGCCATATAAAATTGATTTTATTTGACTCCTATTCAGCTTAATTGGCTGCTTAATTGTCAACGGGCATGCTTTCGACTCCCGATTGTGCCTGCCAAGCGAAATATTGCGTGAGTGCGCAATGATGTTGGGATGCATGCCCGATCTCTTCTCACGTGATTTCACGCGCTGTTAGCTCACCTGATCAAATCACGTAAAATTCTGGCCATGGTTTAAAAACTTCCCAATTGAGTAGTCTACATGTCCAACCAATCCCTTGGTGAGCAATCAGACACCATGCACAGCTACAAGAGCAAGGGCTGTACTGCCAAGAGCATTGAGGATCAAATAAGAAAGACCTGGTGATCAGTGCTATGTATTATCGCAGTTCACATTTCTTTGTCAGGAAATGGGAATCAACATTTGACACTGTAAACTATAAATTGCAGGCTGTGCTGTACGGTGTGCTATTTGTTCTGTGACTTTCAATAGTGAAAGTGCAGTTGGCTTTGTTTGTCATTTGCACAAGATTATTTGTCATTTTATGATCGCTAGCCAAAACCGGATCCCCACCAATTTCCCGGGTTTGTTCCTGAGATTTGATTTTCTTTCATCTTTCACTGTTGATGATACGACATGGCGTGACTAAAGAATTAACGCGTTGATAATTTCCCAGCCGCCTATAAGGCCCCCCATGCTCTCCGATTGGCCTGCCCCCGACCAGGGTGGCCTGGGACCGAGTCCGCAGCCGTCACGCGAGTATCCCGACCGGCTGGACCACATTAGATCCACACTGTCGGGACTTCGGCCAGTCGGGGGTGGAGAATGGCGGAGCAGGCCTCTGGCAATGGCCCCAGTTGGTCCTAGGCGGCGCAGCGCACTTGGAGAGTATGCCGCTTTTTGGGGCCCGCAGAATCACGGAACAGCCGCCGGTCCTGATTCCGTGAGAGAAAATTGATTCTCCGCCCCCTCCTCTGGTCGCGATTTCGCCATCGGGGTGTGGAGAATCCAGCCCAACGTGTCTACTCAATCAATGGATATGGCAGACTCATTGTGGGAGCTATAGTGAGACAGTGAAAAAATTAGATCGTCCTGAAATGTTTCTATATTGTCGTAATACCTTAAGCGACAGGATGGAAAGTAGATTTGTCAGGCTTGGGAATGGACCATGGGAAGGCGAACAAAGCAAATTGTGGTGTTGGAACAGGGCGCTAAACATGGAAAGCTGGAGCCGAAGCTGAGATAGAGTAGGACAAGTTGAGTCAAAATAAAATTGGAGCTGGATCAGTATCATGCTACCTGGCAACTGAAGATGGTGAAGCTGAAAGAAAGCTCAGGCTGCAGTATTCCTTGAAGTGTCGCTGTGGAACTGAAACATTCCTGGAGTCACAACTGGCAGTGGAGGCATTCTTGGGATTGAGGGAATATGAGTATTGGATCAAAGTTTCAATAAAATTAATAAAAGGAGTCAATTGATTGTGATTCAAATCTAATGCCCGAAATTCTGAAGTCCATTCCAATCTGCAAGTTTTTTTAAGCCGGTCCTGACATTCTATTAGATCATGATTGAACTGTAATTCAGCCCGATTTACCTACCTTTTGTCCATTATCCTGATACTCCTGCATAGGAACAAGATCCATCACTCAGGCTTTAGTATCCACAGTTTATGGGGGTAACAATTCCAGGCTTCCACTACTTTTTGTGTGACAGAGCGCTTCCTGACTTGTTCATGGTTACCTTATATTAATGGCTCTAGTTTTGGACAAACAATCACAGCTGGCATTCAGATATTGGGCTGGATTCTCCCTGGATCCCCCAGTCACGTGTTCCTCGGTGGTGCAGCGTTCACTGGCAGTGGGATTCCCACTTCCCACTGCTTGTCAATGGGATTTCCCATTGAAACCACCACACGCCACTGGGAATCCCGCTGGCTGGACTGCACTGCCAGCGGGAAAAGGGAATATTGACAACCAGAGAATTCCAGCCTTTATTAACTTGGGGCCTTGGATTAAAGTTGATGCTCCCCCCAGATCAACCATAATATTAACTATAGGGTTAACAACTATTACCTGTTTTTCTAATTCCTTGGATCTTGCAGTATAAGCATATCTTCAGGTGCAACAATGCAATGGATAGAATTTAGACCAGGCTGTCGCCTGCCTGCTGGAGAATCGCCAAGAGCCACCCCCCGCCATTGCTGCATATGAGGAAAGCCAGTTTGCAGCAGGAATTTGTTTCTTCACTAGTGTTAGGTATTTTCAATCAATCAGGTTAGTTTGAAGGGAGTAAAAATAGAAAATGCTCGAAAAACTCAGCAGGTCTGGCAACATCTGTGGAGAGAGAAACAGAGGGAAGAATCTTGAGCCCGCACTTGCCACCCGCAGAATCAGCGGCGAAGGCGGAAAATCTCACAAGAATCGGGAATCGTGATTTTCAGCAAAGAGATCGCATTTCCCGATTTTCCCCATCCCTTTTCAGCGGCGTCACAAGATTCACACCCACAAATAGTGAGAACCTCATTTTAATAAACTTGAATGATTTAAATATTATTAGCAGCCCCAGCCCCCCGCCAAATGATAGCCCCACACTTTTGGCCAGACGTGTGGCAGTTGAGGGATACTTCCGGGGGTGCAGGGTGAAGTAAAGCCATTGGAGGTGTAGAGAGCATGCCAAGCACAGGATGGCACTTGCAGGTTGGTAATGCCAACCTGTGCAGGGAGAACTGCTGGAGGGTGGGCCCTAGTGGGAGACTGATTGGGGAGGATACGTTGATGTGTGGTAGGTAGTGGAGTGGAGATTGAGGGGAGGAAGTGCAGCAGGAAAGCCCCCCGAGACCGCTGTGATGTGTGCTGGAGGCCGTTTGGCTTTCAGCACTGGTGGGGCTGCACTTTAAAGGTGGCACCCGGTCTCTTTGGAGCCAGTTTCGGTTCGATCACGCCCCACCCTGCCAGAGTGGTGTTGTAAACCACGCCCACTATGTTTTTTTGGGCAAAGAGTCTCAAAATGCAATGGGAAAGCTGGAGTGGGATTCTCCGGTCTGCCAACTGCGTGTTCCTTGGCGGTGCCCCCTCGCCACCAGCAGGATTCTTCATTCCCATCACCTGCCAATGGGATTTCCTATTGTGGCCACCCCACATCCCTGAGAAACCGATGGGCATGGGTGCGATGCTGGCAAAACGGAGAGTTCCGCCAGCTGGGAAACCTGTCCCTCCAGCTCCACACCAATTTTCTCTGTGAGCCAGACACTTTGCAAAATTCTGGTAAAATTCATAGAATCATAAAATCCCTAGAGTGCAGAAAGTGGCCATTTGGCCCATTGAGTCTGCACCAGTCTCCAAAAGAGCATCCTAACTAGGCCCGCTCCCCAACCATATCCCAGTAATGCCACCTAACGTCCACAGCTTTGTACAACAAGAGGCAATTTGGCATGACCAATCCACTTAACCTGCACATCTTTGGATTGCGTGAGAAAACCCACGCAGACACGGGGTGAGCCAGAGTAAATGTTTCCAGTCCATACGACCCTTCTACATAACTCTTCAGCTGAGTTTATCCAGCATTTTCGGTTTTTATTTCAGATTTCCAGCATCTGCAGTATTTTGCTTTTATTAGTTTGAAAGGAGACTTGGCAGCGTCAGGACCAATCAGATTAGCTGTTTATTTTAAACGGGTTTATACCTCCTAAAAAGAGCAGATGGAAAGATGAATGTTTTATATGGTCAATACAGTCACTGTTTAATGCTGATTGTCATTTCTGGACACATTTTCTGAGGGAGATTTGCCAGTTTTACTTGTTTTGAAGCTGTTGGGCAGCTTTTGCTGTTTTTGTTTTCAGTTTGCATGCGTGTGGGATGGTGGCCACAATTAGTTAATCAAGAATTGAGCAATTTTGTCCTGGCCTCCCTGACTTCATTGGTATTTGTAGCCTTTCTCTGATTTGTACTTTTTGTGCCATGGTCGTAAGGCTTGATAATTTCTCATCCTAATCTTCCTTTGCTGATTGCCACATTATCAATCAGTCACGATTTGTTGAAGTCTCATGAATTATAATTTTGCCAATTAGGTGCCAGCATGACGCCTATTTTGCATATGAGAGGCTGAGTGTGAAGCACAAGGCCAGCTATATGTTGAACTGAGCATGGCAAGAACTCAGACCTTTGTGAGATTTCACCAGACAATTTGCTCTATAAAATACCTTTGAAAGACAAATGGAAGTAAAAAGGGAAAAGCAAAAAGGAGAAGGGAACTGCTTCCTTTTTCCTCTTGCTTTTTGGCTTATATTTTTTCTCTTCATAACCCCTGCACCATCCACTTTCCATCTCCAATGTTCCTCTTCATTCATCTCTGTATGGATAGATGTTCAAGAAACTATTTACTGAAAAGTGAAACCTGTATATAACATGCAGTGATCACGCACTCAATTATTATCTTTTTTGAGAAGAAGTTTGCATTTAACCTACCTAAATAGCTTGAAAATATGAATGTTATATGACTCCCAAAGCTCACTTTCCAATTTTGAACCAAGTCTACAATGAACTTGCTTTTGCCCATGATCTCACTATTTCCTCTAGCCCAGGATTTTTCAAACTCAGAGCCGCGTCCCGCGGGTGGGTTGCGAGGTGTGTGTCGGGATGGTTGCGGAGCGATTGGTTGTGACGTTACGGATCACGCGAGAAGCGCCCACTGGGCCACGACCGACTTTTTAAAATGCCAGCCGTGACCGGCTTTTAGGTTGAGAATGCCAGCCGCCCCTTGCATGTGAGCCCCCTCAGGTGGATCCTGCAGTGCGCAGGCCCGGAGCCCAGCATGGCTGCTCCTGATGTCAGCACAATTTTCCAGGACCAAATTTAGTTTTTAAAATGGCAGAGTCTTCCCACCAGAAGTGGCGGCAGAGAGCAGGTCACGTGCCCGGCACGTACACTGACGTCACGCAGTCCATGCTTTGTGCTCGACGTCACTTTGTAGCTGCGAGCAAGCAAGCAACAAGACTGTGTGAAGAACTGAAGATTCATAATTTTGTAATAAGGAAGAGAGTGCCAAAGACACAAACAGACCAAGATCCCCGAACTGAATCTGCTGGAGAGAGCTTCACAGGAGAGTGCTCAGCAGGACAAAGTAGTGCTGGTGTGAACTCCAGGGCCTTGATGAACAACCCATTAAGAAGAAGCTGAAATTGGGAGCAAAGCAGTATAAAGGTGATTTCTTCAGGTATGGCTTTATTAATTGTGCCGATGCAAAGTGCATGTGTTATGTGCAGGGAAGTACTGGCAAATGAAAGTTTAAAACCCTCAAATCTTCAAAGGCATTGGAAGATTAAGCATGGCGAGTTTGAGGATAAATCTCTTGACATTTTCCGAAGGCTGCAGCGAGAATGTAAATCATTAGCTGAAGTCCTCAGCAGAAATATAACATAGAATGACACAGCAAGTGAGATCTTGAGGACCAAGCAGGCCCACCTGTCGAATAAAGATATGCAAAAGTGGTGTGTTGAGAAGTTCTGGTGGTGTGGGCAGTGAAGATCAGACAGCGTGGGTTGCGAAGGTCAGCTGGCATGGCTCCCAAAGGTCAGCCGGTTGGTAAAAGTGGGTCCCGGGAAAAAAAGTTTGAAAAACACTGCTCCAGCCTTCAATGAGAATCTAGCACCTTTGCGATTCGAATTGACTCCCAAAAGCTCACTTTGCAATTTTGAACCAAACGCTATTTTTCGGCTCAGCAATTCTCAGATGTCTATCAAGATACCTGAGACTTGTATTTATGACAAAATGCTTGGCCGTTTGTTAAGTGATCTCTCTCCCTCTCATTTCCAGCCCCAAACCTCTGTTGCAATCTACTCTTTTATTTAAATGCTGCTCAAATGAGAATCCAGAGGTGAGGCCAGGATTTTCAGGCTCATGACACTGCATTGCAATTGAGATGGCCTTGTGTTTTGGCAGACTGACCACATGGCATATCATAGTTCAGCTTCATCTCATCCTCACCCACTGTATATCAATCAACAGCAGAAACCCTAGAGGCGATTTTGAGCCTGCATTAGCCATCTGCATAAATGGCAGCACAGGCCCAAAATCTCGTGAGAGTCGGGAAACAAGATGGTTTCCGATTTTCTGCATCGATCTCCCATGATGTAACAAGATTCCCACCCAGATAGGGTGGAAACCTGATTTCAATACATTTAAATAAATTTACATGTCATTATGGCAATATGATTTCCGCTCCCTCACTGGATATTCATGTCAGCAAGTTTCACAACAAGTTTTTTAAAACTTGAAACTATTGAGGGGAATCCACCAGGGGCTCCAAGGTAAGTTTGGCCCGCAGAGGGAGAGGGACATGTATTGGTATCATGGTTGTGTAGTAATTCACTGACTGACCACTAGGTGTCTCATGTGAATGTTAGAGTCAGCTGACCCCTCAGAATGGCTGGAGGAGGCTGGAGAGAGGTTGTTTGTGCTTGGTCTTACTGTTATTCATCTGTTTTGTATATAGTTTACCCACAGTTAATGTTAAATCGTTTATAGATTTTGCTACAAGTGTTCTTGTAATATAAATCAGGCCATCCGACAAGAACATTACATGGTACCAGGGTTGGATGCATTAAACACTAAAAATAAACCACCCTGCCACGAGGTCCACAGAGATTTGAAGATTTTGTAACTGCAAGATTGGAGTCCTTGAAGCCACGAATGAATCTCAGATTTCATGGTAATGTGGACAGCAACTGGCATGTGTTTAAACAACAATTTAACCCGTTTCTTACTTTCTTACTGCAGTAAATATAGAAGATCAATCAGATTTGCGTACTTTGATGATGCGCTTAACAAAGCAATTGCTGTGTTACATTTAAATTTGCAAACGATGAAGATATTACACATTCTAATGATGTAATTTGAAGATTTGATGCACGTTGAGGACCCAGAAAGAATGAAATTTATGAACGTTATGTATTGAGATCATGTTTGCAGAAGACAGGAGAGTCCATAGATCATTTCATTACTGATTTAAAGTTAAAAGCCAAAACCTGTAATATTTATACGGTTAATCTTCCGTGAGGGTACAGCATGGTAGCGCAGTGAGTAGCACTGCTGCCCCACGGCGCCAAGGTCCCAGGTTCGATCCCGGCTCTGGGTCACAGTCCGTGTGGTGTTTGCACATTCTCCCCGTGTTTGCGTGGGTTTCGCCCCCACAACCCAAAGATGTGCAGGCTAGGTGGATTGAGCACGCTAAATTGCCCCTTAATTGGAAAAAATGAATTGGGTAATCTAAATTTTTTTTTAAGTCTTCCGTGATGCGGGACTAGATTATGCTTGGTATGAATGAAAATAAGGTGAGGGAACGGTTTCTGAGGGAATCGGAGCTGTCTTTGGAACAAACAGTTAAGATTTGTCAGGCAGCGCAGCATTCTAAAATGTTTCTCAGTAATGGTGGCGTCTTGGAGGAAAACACTCCGGTTGCTGCCCTTTTTCCAAAAAGGCGGGAAACGTTTTTTAAAAAAGGTTGGAAAGTTCCTGCAGCTCCTCACACACCAACAAAAAGGTTAAAGATCAGGACAAAGTACTTCTGTGTAAAAGATGTGGTCAAAGGCACAAATTAAGGCAGTGTCCAGTGTTTGGCAAGTTTTGTTCCAGATGCAAAGGAAAAAATTACTTTGCTCAGAATTGTTACTCTAACCTCAGCTTCAGATCAATCAGCACAGTGGAAAACACAGGACGTCATTCTCCGACCCCCCGCTGGGTCGGAGAATGGCCGTTGGCCGCCGTGAATCCCGCCCCCGCCGAAGTATCCGGTACCGGAGATTGGGCGGGGGCGGGAATCGGGCCGCGCCGGTTGACGGGACCCCCTGCTCAATTCTCCGGCCTGGATGGGCCGAAGTCCCGCCCAGAAATTGCCTGTCCCGCCGGCGTAAATCAAAGCTGGTATTTACCGGTGGGACCAAGTGGCGTGGTTGGGTGGGCTCCGGGGTCCTGGGGGGGGCACGGGGCGATCTGACCCCAGGGGGTGGCCTGGCCCGCGATCGGGGCCCACCGATCTGTGGGAGGGCCTGTGCCGTGGGGGCACTCTTTCCCTTCCGCCTCCGCCATGGCCTCCACCATGGCGGAGGCGGAAGAGACTCTCCCCACTACGCATGCGCGGGAAACTGTCGGCGGCCGCTGACGCTCCCGCGCATGCGCCGCATTTCCGCGCCAGCTGGCGGGGCAACAAACGCCATTTCCGCCAGCTGGCGGGGCAACAAACGCTATTTCCGCCAGCTGGCGGGGCGGAAACCCCTCCGGTGCCGGCCTAGCCCCTCAATGTTGGGGCTCGGCCCCCAAAGATGCGGAGCATTCCGCACCTTTGGGCCGGCGCGATGCCCGTCTGATTGGCGCCGTTTTTGGCGCCAGTCGGCGGACATCGCGCCGTTGGGGGAGAATTTTGCCCACAGTCTCCAGTGATGAAACATCATTGTTTGTTGGAGTAATGACAGAGAAGAATAATGTTTTGGAGACATCAAAATATTCTCCAGCACTTAAAAAAATGCAAACTGATATTCCATTTAAAATAAATGTGGTTGATGAGGACAAATGGCTGCTACCACTTGAAGTGAAGGTACAGTGGTGCAATTGAAGTTGGACACTGGTGCCAAAGTCAATTTAATCAGCATGACTGATTTTAAAAATCAGCCGATTAGAATAAATCAAAAATATCTTTGAGAGATTATAATGGTTCAAGCATTAAATGTTATGGTGCTTGTGACCTGAGTATGGTGGTGAAGAACACAGTTTATTCCGCCCCATTCTATATTGTATCCAAGGTCTTGGATTCATTATTGGGTGATCAGTCCTGTGAAGAATTAGATCTAGTGCAGTTGGTATATAGCATCCACAAAGGATTGGATCAACACTCCGGGTCCTCTGGGTGCTCTGGTTTCCTCCCACAGTCCAGGGATGTGCAGGTTGGGTGGGTAGCCGTGCTAAATTGCCCTTAGTGTCCAAAAACGTTGGGTTGGGTGGGGCTACTGCGATACGGGGATAGGGTGGGGGGGGGGGGGCTTAGGTAGGGTACTCTTTCCAAGGGCTGATGCGGACTCGATGGGCCAAATAGCCTCCTTCTGCACTGTAAATTTTATGATTCCAAAGATTCTGACAACATTATCAGCAAATTCAGTGATGTGTCCACAGGTTTTGGTACACTACTATTCACCTTCAAGATACACTCAAAAAGGATGCAAAACCTGTGATACAGGTACCAAGAAGGAGCTATACAGAATGACAAAATTAAAAGTAATCAGAAAGATAGAAGAATATACTGACCGGGTGAACTAAATGGTTTGTGTGAATAAAAAGAATGGCGATATTTGCATATGCATGGATCCTAAAGATCTTAACGGAAATATCAAAAGAGAACATTACCAAATACCAAAGCATGAGGAAATCACACCTGAGATGGTTGGTGCACAATTCTTTACGAAACTTGACGCATCTCAGGGTGTCTCGCAACTGAAGCTAGAGGAACAACGTCCAAAATAATGCACTTTTGCTATGCCATTTGGACAGTACTTCTTTCTGAGAATGCCCAATGGCGGGTGTTACCCATATGTGTGCTGGGAGGACACACCCAATGCCTGTGGAGTGGGAGGGGCATATCCCTGATGCTTGTGAGACGGGGGTGCCCTTTAAAGATAACACTCTGATCTCTGTGGAGCCGGCCTTGCCGGCTCTCTGAGGCCCCACCCACCAGAGTGATGGTGAAAATCATGCCCCCAAATTATTTTTCCAGAGTGCACTAAAATCTGGGGAGGAAACACAGCTGTGCAGTCAGAGAATTGCATGCCGGTTTTCCCGCCTCAGCCAGCATTCTGTGCAACAAAGGGAATATGCCACTCAGTGTGCTTTTTCCATGTTCCTGCTCAACCCAGGTTATTTGTGGCATTTCCGCTCCACCTGAGCTCAGGTCAACACTGGAATTAAAACTGGGCAACTGGACAATTCCCCAATGGCTCAACTTGTCAATGCTTTAACCAGCTCAGCCATTGGAGAGCTGTCTCTCTTAATCTTATTCTAATGCTGTGGTCAGTGCTACCTGAACTACGTTGTGTTTCCCCAGTCCCAAATATAGCAGCCTCACAATCTTTGTTGCATATCTTCACCTGTTTCATTCTTTTTTTGAACTCGTCCTTTCCTCCTACAGTCCATAGTGGTTTAAAACAAAGCTTTATGTCAATCCCAGCATTTTCCTGTTTACCTCTTTTTTTTTTTAGCTCTTTAAGCTTTGGAGATGTTTGTCTCATGAACCTTGACTTGCCACCTGGGCTTTTCAATTCTGAAAACGGGAGGAAAGTTCCCAATTACCATATAGTTAAATTAAAGAATCAATTTGTACTATTAATTTGTCAGTCATTTGGTGATAGTTATGCATTAATGCAGGTAGCACAGGGAATTCATCAGTGCCAAACACTTACCTTACTTTCAACATAATATTAAATAACCATCATAATTGCTGATGTTAAATCACATTAAGAACATCCCAACCTCAATTGGCCCCTGTCAGTACTAATGTTTGTATTTTTTGTTGACTCAGTTGAATGTAGTGTTTCTTTTATTTCTTCCTAATTGCTGTCTACAAAAACAACAGTGACAGCACTTCAAAAGAAATCCATTGGCTGAGCAGTTTGGGATGCTTTGAGGATATGAAAGGTGCTATTTAAATGAACGTTCTTTCTTTCTCTTCCTTACCATTAATGTTCACTGAGCACGGGCCATTATCCTCCTGACTATCAATTTTTAATGTCGGATACTGTTTTGTCACGTCTATGGAGCAGGTAGTAATCCTCACTAAGTAAGAAGCAAGGTCAACTGAATATCCAATTTGCATGCATTTGTGAGTCCTGCTTGTTGAAGGGTTTTCAGTGTCTGCCGTTGAATTTACCTTATCCATGTTTAAAATTTATTTCTACCTTGGAAGTGTTGAAGTTAATCTCACGCCTGCCCCTCCACAACCCCCTCCTTCACACTGGCTAATTAACTACTTCATAAACACAGTCAACAGACAAGCAACGTGCCAATGCCACAACTTTAATAAATGCAAGATTCTGACCACATACGTTTGCACAGTTTAATTTCATCCTGTGCCTGAGTACTATGTACGGTTGTCCTCACCATATAATGCATCAGGCTACTGCATACATTGCCTTTTTGGATGTAATATCTAGGACTGATTCATTTCTGTTGGGTTGAATATATGAGTGTTTTGTGAATTTTTGCTGCCCTTTGGTGTTTTGTTTTGTAACCTGATGCCAGTGTTTCTCAGATATCGCATGGATAAGAATAAGGCAAAAGAAAGAAAGACTTTCATTTATTGTTATGACGATGTGTTTTTTTTAAAGAGTGAGATATAATTTTTAATGCCTTCTTAATCGACTATAGTACCACTTTGGCAATGGAGAGACTGCTAGCCAGCCAAGTATACAACTTGCATTCCATTTCCGAGTGGAATGAAAAGAATAGGGTCTTAACTCTATCCCTCCCCCTTTCTGGGGAGTGTGGAAGACCCCATCCCTTGCTGACTTTTGCATTATTGCCTCTGAAACATTGTTTAAATGAGACATCAAAAAATATAATTAATTGTTCTGTAACCCAATGGTGGTGGGGAGTAGATTTTTCCCTCCCATTTTCGGGGGGGTGGGAACAGAGGGTGCAAAGAATCGAGCCGGAGTCCCAAAATGGCTTCTATGCTAGTGGGACTTCATCAGTCAATTGTCCGCCATCCCAACTGCCCTCTCCACAACCCCCACCATTGTCATAATGGGAATCCCAACTTCAAAAGTTGGTATCTTCATTTGCATCTATTTAACTATACACGGCAACACGGTGGCACAGTGGTTAACACTGCTGCCTCACAGCGCCGAGGTCCCAGCTCACTGTCCGTGTGTTTGGTGAAATGTGTGAATTCGATGCTCTCACTGTCAAACTTGGAACAAACCCTATAATGTGTGGGTAAGCAGCTACTCTGTGAAAAAAACTAAACATTGGAAGTCAGCATTAACATTTCTATGTTGAATGAACAGTCCGAGAGGAATAATTAAGAAGTACAAAACACATACCCTACTCGCACTGCAACAACCAAGACCCACAAAATGAAGCACATGTTTTGCGTTTGACAAGCGCTGCAACAACTTTGGTAAATGGATGCTTTCCCAGGTGTTGCAGATCAAAGATATATTAACCTGCTATTACCAGAAGACATGTCCAAAGCTCAGCCTATGAATAAAGTGAATGAGCTGGGGATAAATCAAAACTTTTCATTCCACTGTGAAAATGTTGACCTCATCACTAAAAAATGTGAAATATTCACAGTGCTCAACATTGCTCAGGACAATGGCAAACTGAGAATCAAAGTTGACACTGGAGCAAAATGCAATGTTTTGTTGATGCCGTTCTGCAGAAAATTGAGCCATGTGCTGCATTAGAATCCACCAACAAGGCACACCTTGTTGCATATGGTGGACAGAAAAAGGCACAGAATGCATAGTCACCTTGGAATGTATCGAATGTATTGTTGGCAATTTAGGGGTCAAAAACGCAAGTCTAATCCTGCCATTTTGCAGTGAATTGGATCCCACTCTCCATTACTGATACTTTCTTTCCAATTAAATCAAACTGCTTCAGCTATTAATCTTGTTATCCTGTCTCTGACTACCCACCGCTATCATACTTTATGGTTGATGCGGAATAGATTGAAACTGTAGTATGATTCACAAAGGTGGTATGATTCACAAATAGAGCTAGATTTATGTAACTATGCCATAAATTGCATAGTGCATAAGAGCTGCAGTTCACGTATTGTATACTTGAAACGTCATGTCAGGATTTGTGAGGTCTGTTCGTCTGATGGCTTCTGTTTGATGTACTAACTTTTTCTCAGGAAAGATGAGGCACAGTATTTTGGTTTGAGGAGCTCTCCAATAGCTGAAGAAAAATGCATTTGAAGACTTCTGTCGCATTTGATTTGACCTCCGGGAAGATGAAGACTAACCATGGTGATTGAGTAGAGTGGAAGTCAGAGTGCTGAGATGTAGAAAAAATAACACATTTACAGCTGTATGGTAGAGATACAAATTTGCAAAGGAAATGACAGAGATGGAGTGCCTGGTTGCAAATCAGTTAGGAGAGAGACATTTTTTCAAGTATATGTTTGTTATATTTCGATGTGACTTTCATGTCACTTTGTCATTTAACATTTTATCGGCTAAGGTTTTGTCCTCATTAGCTTGGTGTATAGTACTCTGGGGATGTGTGACAATGTGTTCATTATTTTCAAATTGCACCTAAAAATGATGATCTGATGCTAATAGGTGCAACAGATGAAAGAATATGCCTTCTGCCGGTCCCAGATTTATTTTTTTGTACGAGTTATGTTCCTCTCCATTCCTCATTCCAAATTCTAGGAGTGGTGCTGACATCTCCCCTCTTCTAACTAATGGTCGCATCGCTTTTGAGAGTGTATTCCCAGTGCTGTGCTGTATGTCTAGCTGGGATCATTCATTTGTTAGCTTTCCTATATTTGGAGTAATATATCATGCTGAAGTTGCGTTAATTGATAGGTCTCACCACAAGATACATCGAATTTTGAGCAGGCGTTGAGTTTATCCACGTTCAAAAATTATGTTTATCCGTTGAAGTTGCAAGTTAGTCAGCGTCTGAAAATGAATGATAGCTTCATGTTTTAAATAGGAATGTGCCTCTACCTCTGAGTATCACTTTGATGAAGGGTTAGACCTGAAGCGTTAACGTCTTCCAGGTGTTTACTGACCTCTGTATTTCTAACAAAATCTGTTTTTTTGTTTTAGATTTCCAGCATCCATTATTTTGATGCTTCACACATTGTTGTAGCCTGATGGGATCTATCCATTTCTTTATCCACCATCCAAGATAATTAACTATAGTAATTGAAACCAATTCCACTTGCTCCCTAATCTCTTCTGCATTGGTGCTTTCACTTCATGTGTCTCACACGGCTCATCTAACTGCAAAAACTTTCTGCGGAGCTTCTTCATTTTCTTCATTTGTTACTAAATTGAAACTCAAGTCCCGGTCACATTCACAGCTATGAACTGCTACGTCCATCACCCCCACTATATTCTGTTTATTATGGGGGTGAAGGGAAGTCTACTTTTCAGTTAAGCTGCCTGACAATATATTGTACCCTTACTCTCTGCTGTCATTCTTGTTGAGTAAACTGGCTGATTCTCTACCCTTCGCATTTCCTTCAACCGTACTCTTGAGAAGTACCTTCTCAAGGGACGTTAAGGATGGGCAATGAATGTTGGCTTTGCAAGTGATGTTCACATCCCAAGAATTTTCTTTTAAATTCTATCGTGTGCAAACTTACATAAGGTTTGAATGTGAATGATACATGTCTATGACCAGTTTTCTCTAACATTTATGTAATGGTGATTTAATAAGGACACGGGGAGTCCACACCACTCCCAACATTCGATCCTATCACCTGTTTTGTGTCAGTGGACTACATCTGGGCCGAGAAACTTATTACAGCTCAGGTTGGCCAGTAGCATTTATGTGAGGCCTGGGAATTGAAATAGCCCGGGCCTGATTTCCGCAACAAAAAGTTTGTTTCCAACTCACCTCACCACCCATTCACCCACGGTTAAAATGGGGTCGTGTTTTTTCCTGATGAGGTTGATCCTATAAGACCGTAAGACGTAGGAGCAGAATGGACCATTTGGCCCATCGGGTCTGCTCCGCCATTAAATGAGACCACGACTGATGTGATTTGATAATCCTCAGCTCCACTTTCCCACCATATCCCCATAACCTTTGATTTCCTGCTGATTCCTGAAAACCATGATGGGATCAGAGCTTTTCTGAACTCACCACTCTGTGCTCGGGATTCCACAGAAAGGTGTTTCCCAATTCCATCTGCGTGGAAATGTAGGGGGAACAAGTATTGCAGCACAGGAATGGTAAATGACCTGAGGATACATTCTTTTCATTGGTTTATGGTTAGTCTGAGAGATCATCAACCTGCCCTTGGAGTTGGTATGTGTGTGCGCTGGGAAAAGTTAAATTAAATGTAAGTTTGAATAATTTTCTTGCTTACTGTATTTAGTTTCAGTGTGAAGTTTGCCTGTGACTGTTATATCGGTTATTTGGAATCAGTTGGAGAGTGAATTGGGTTTGGTGGTGTCAGTTGTGACTCAATTGGTAGGACTTTTCCCCGATGATTAGATTGAAGGTCATGGATTCAAGTCCCACTTCTGAGCACAAAAATAAAGGCTGATAGAGTTTTGAAGGTGCCATCATTCAGATGAAGCAGAAAACCAAACCCCAGTCTTCCCTCTCAAGTGGGTGTAAAAAATCCCGTGGCAGTAGATTAAAGAAAAGCAGGTGAGTTATCCCAGATATATTGGCCAATATTCATCTCTCAATTGAGAACATAAGGACATAAGAAATAGGAGCAGAAGTAGGCCATTCAGCTCCTCGAGCCTGTTCTCCCAGTACGATCATGGCTAATCTTCTGTTTCGAATTCCATATTCCCATCTAGCTCCGATAACCTTTGACCCCCCCTTTCCGAGCAAGAATCTATCTACCTCCACTGTAATGATATTCAATGACCCGCCTCCACCACCTTCTGAGGCGGAGAGTTCCAGTCACACAACCCTCTGAGAGAAATCTTCTCCTAGACTCCGTCCTAAAATGGAGGCCTCTAATTTTAAAACAGTGCTGGAGCACTGGAGCCCAGGAAACTGCTGAGCCCCAGACTGATGATGTGTCCTGGGTACGGCCGTCCCAGAGTTGCTGGAGTTACAACGGTGAGCATCAGGAAAGGATGACAGCATCCACCCTCGGACTGCAAGGCTGACTGGAGGAGTCACATTGCCTTCTGTCCGAGGAGATGTTGTCATTACTCCAAGCCTACACTGCAAAGGTGGCAATCACAGTTGGGACTTTGGTGCAGGACATGCACTCCATGGCAGGGAGAATTCACTGCACGGTTCAGCTCGTGGGGCGGGATTCTCCCCTACCCAGTGGGGCGGGGGATCCGGGCGGGGTGGAGTGGCATGAACCACTCCGGCGCCGGGCTGCCCCAAAGGTGTGGAGAAATCCGCACCTTTAGGGGCCAAGTCCTCACCTTTAGGGGCTAGGACCGTGCCAGAGTGGTTGCCATCCCGCCAGCTGGCGTGGAAGGCCTTTGGTGCCACGCCAGCCGGGGCCGAAGGGAGTCCGCGCATGCGTGGGAGCGTCAGCGGCTGCTGACATCATCCCCGCGCATGCACAGGGGGGGGTCACCTACGCGTCGGCCATCGCGGAGACCTACACTGCCGACGCGTAGTTAAAGAGTGCCCCACGGCACAGGCCCACCCTTGGATCGTTGGGCCATGACCGCGGGCCAGGCCACCGTGGGGGCTCCCCCCGGGGCCAGATCGACTCGCGTGCCCCCCCCCCAGGACCCCGGAGCCCGCTCGCGCTGCCTGGTCCGGCCGGTAAGGGAGGTGGTTTAATTCACGCCGGCGGGACCGGCATTACAGCTGCGGGACTTCGGCCTACCGCGTGCCGGAGAATCGCCGGGGGTGGCCCGCCGACCGGCACGTCGCGATTCCCGCCCCCGCCGAATCTCCGGTGCCGGAGAACTCGGCGACCGGTGGGGGCAGGATTCACGCCGCCCCCCGGCGATTCTCCGATCCGGCGGGGGGTCGGAGAATCCCGCCCATGATCTCCATGGCTGAGGGCATGAGCTCCATGGTTCAAGCATTAATGGGAATCCAAGAATGCCAGCGCCAGAGGATGGCTATGCTTCAGGATCTCAATCCAGCTAATCCTCTTTCCCATGGAGGCCAGGGGTCCCCAGGCATTTGAAGGGAAGAAGAACGGCAGGAGCACAGCCTGGGGTCTTCCACTCTGGAGACCCTGTGGGTGTCCAACCCATCTGGCACCCTCCTCCCGGTGAGTAAGAAACCTCCAACCCTGCACACCAAGGAGGGCAGCACTACAACGCCCATATAGCCCAAAGGCACACCAAGGACTTCATGATCCAGGCACCCCAGTGGACGCCGCTAAGGTAATCTCAGGCAACAGGGTGTGAAAGTCAGCAGGCCACCTCAACTCAGCTGTGGAACCTGGGGATTCACCTAGATGTAGCAGAAGGGTGAGGAAGAGTAAGAAACAATAGTCACCTAATGGGCACATGTGAACTGAGGAAGTCTTCATTGTAATAGCGCACTTGTATTAAGCTCTGCAGACCCCAGCGCAAACACAATGCTTCGTCCCAGTGCAGTGTGATAATGTGCTCCCACAGTGATGGTGCAGTAAAGCCACGTTACCTAATTGCGTACTCTTCCCAGTACTCCACCCCCCTGCAAACCCCCCCCCCATCAATTGAAGGTTACCCCCTACCACATCAATGCCATGGCTTCTCATAACTGCCAGCATTGTCTAGTTATGAGGATGCCAAGGGCCAAAAATGTGTGAAAATCTGTCCACTTTGTCAGTAGGTGGATAAAAACACCGGGATCCCTGACCTCGGAGGAGGCAGCAGCAGCTGAGATGTGTCATTCAGCCTCTCTCGGACCCAAGACAAGCCCATTCAGTGGATGGTCGTGTTCAGCTCTCGGTCAGACAGGAGTCAGACATTTCATAGAGGATAAGAGGAGCATCGTTCTGTCCTCACTGCAGGTCATTATCATTCTTCTGCAGCTTCGGGCCAAGTGTTTTAGTGCCTTGCCCATGAATGTATCTACCACCACAATGACCTCCTGCAGGCACCACAGTAGTGAATGGATGTCAGGTCCCATGATGGGAGAGAGGTCTTTGCACCCCAATCCTGGTTGCCCCCAACTAAGAAACTATGAGGGCATCCCTAGCCCTACGGCCAATGCAGTTCCTGGCCATTGCCCGAGGGCATTCCTCCGTATCCTCCAGAGGTTACCCCTCTTCATCCTCTTCGACCTCCTCCTCATCTGACGAGATGTGGCGCTCCTCAATTTCCTCCTCGTCCAGCTACTCACCGCATTGGAATGCCAGATCGTACAGAATGCAGCAGACAACAGTGATGTGGGACACCCTCTGGGGCTGTATTGGAGGGCAGTCCCTGACCAGTCCAGGCACTGGAACCGCATCTTGAGCAGTCCAATCGTCTGCTCGACTAGCGCATACGTTGACACATGAGCCACGTTGTAGCGAGTCTCAGTGGGTGTTTGTAGCCGCCGCATTGGTGTCATCAGTCACCTCCTGATTGGGTGCCCTTTGTCCCTGAGGAGCCATTGCTCCAGTTGCTGCTCTCTATCAAAAATGGTTGGGATTTGCGAGCGTTGGAAGATGTAACTATCATGGTTGCTCTCCGGGAAATAGGCACAGATCTGAATAAAGCGCATCACGTGGTCAGAGATGATCTGGATGTTGAGGCAGTAGTATGGGTAACAGTCCATGTGGTGCCAATTCTCGCATCACCTCACACAGGTGGTCCACCACTCCCGGGACAGACACAGTCTTCTCCAGCACAGGACCTCTGACATTTGGAGGTAGGAAGTTCTACGGCAGTATACCTGTGACTGGTCGTGTCTCATTCGAGCCTTAGCCATCTGTTGCCCTGCTCCTGCAAGATCACCGTCCACCTCTTCTGCAGGGCTTGGGCCTGGTTGTGTGCAGCGGCACATCAATGGGTCTGCTGCTCGTCAGTAGCAATCAAAAGAATTGCCAACTCGACTGGCTCCATGATTCTCCAGAATCGTAAATTGAAAGAAAGAGAACATCAAAGTGAGCAGCGAGGAGTCCTGACAATGCCCTGACCCACAGTCCTCTGAGGATCTGGGACATCCATCCATGCGCATTCCCCAATGCCTTTCCAATGAGCCTCACTCCCTCCTCTGTCACACAATAACAGCTAGCCACCCATACACAATCCTTGACAGGCTGACCTCCATAAATAGTGGACTTGTACTTCCAGACAACCCATGCCCTCAAACTTCAAAGTTCAGTCTGAGTGAGGGGGTTCATTCTCACCACATTTGTCTGATGCCCTGTCTAAGGCCATATTTAAAGGTTGCTCTTTTCTCTACACCTTGCGAGAACTGTAACATTATATTCTGCAGTCTCTCCTCCCTTCCCTATGTACGGTATGCATTGTTTGTACAGCATGCAAGAAACAATACTTTTCACTGTATACTAATACATGTGACAATAATAAATCAAATTAAATCAAATCAAGGGTCTCCAGCCCTCATTAGGCTGGGAATCGCCCATTGTCAACATCTCCCACTCTGCCCACGCAGCCTGGCACCTTACTGGACCCCAACCAGGGGCCTCTCAGTTGCCTCCAGTGCTGACCATGTGGATTCACCTGCTCCCACCCACTTTCCAGCAGCCACTCTAGAAGGGAAATCCTTCAGTGGTGACATCGCCCAGCAAGGAGGACACGGGAAGAGTTGCCTGCAAACCAGCTGCTAGATCCCTTTGAACCTAGAGGCTCACAACCATGAGTGTCCGCTAATTCTGTGAGCGACCCCACCCCCCCGAGACGCCGATACTGAAAACCCCCCTGACTCTGCGTTGCACATGTCTGGGTTCCCTGCACCGTATTCTGCGCCTATGTCGCTGTTCTCACTGACGGCTAATGCAGGCTGAGAATTGGCCCCATCCTTTCAACGCCCACCATGTCAAGACCGTTCAGGATCTTGTTTACTTCAATTTTCCCTCACTGTTCTAAATTCCAGTGGAAACAAGCCCAGCTTGTCTAACCTTTCCTCATAAGACAACCTGCTCATTCCAGGGATCAATCCAGTATACCTAGTGATTAAGATCAGAAAAATAGATCATCGGGTCATATCAGATTGCTGGGCAGAATGCTCCTGACTTGCCTGTGGTGGGTTCGGTGGCGGGCAGCAAGGTGCAGAGAACCTGGCAAGAGCCGAAATGCCAGAAACCCACTGGCATAAAATTGTGTTCCAATTCTCCCAATGGCGGTTTAATGGCGGGTTGGTCATCCTGCTGGCAGATGGTGTGAACGTCATTTGCATGTCATGAATGCTCATCTAAATAGCTGCCTGCTGGGTCCCATCAGGCCTTTCAATCTCGGGTGGGATTCTCCGGCCGTTCACAGCAGTCGGATTCTTCGGTCCCACTGCAGTGAACGGAGAGTTGGCTGAGCGCCAAGTTCTCCATCCTCGCTAGCAGCGGTAGCGGGGCTGACTTGTGTCATGCTAGTGGGAAATCACATCGGTGTCAAACACAGTTCCTAAAGCGTGGCGTGCACAAGGCGATCCTCAGTTCGCCAGAGACTTTGGGATGAGTGCAACAAAGTCTTTCTGCCATTGGACTGCGCTGTTCCTGATGTTCTGTTCACCACTCTGCTGGACAGACCGGTTCCTGCCCTCCATATCCTTGCTGAATTGGTCTTTATAAAATCCCTACAGGGCAGAAGGAGGCCATTCGGCCCATTGAGTCTGCACAAACCTTCCCAGCACCTGGGTAGCCTGGTGCTGTTGGATCCATGAATATTCCTGTGTCACCATCTCAGATCAGTGCTGAGACTGGAGTTGGGGAGTACAGGGTTCTCCTTTCCCCTGGTGCAACACATCAGTGTCTATTTGGACAGGACTGTGCTGCGAGACTCATGCAGTCAAGGTCTGCAGTTCGACTTGGAATGCCAGGTGAGGCTGGGGGTGAGGGGGTGTGACCTAATGAAGACAAGGGGGGGCAATGTGGAGGGAGGGTTATGCAAGGAGGGTGGGATGTAGGGCGAAGACTCACGATGACAAGCAGAAGGGCAAGGAGGTGAATGAGAAAGACAAACAATGGGAGACAGAGGGAAGACCATGGGGAGGGAAGCTGGACCCTGACAAATCTGTATGAGAAGCTCACAAACAAGGGGGTCAAAGGGATACACATTGTTTACTGGAAGGGATGGATGAAGACTCCATATACAGTGGATAGAGTTCATGGGCAAGTGATGGCCTCGGGGAAGGTGATTGAATTGAGGAATAGATTTACTCTTGAGGCTGCTAGCCTTTTCCCTCTGGGTTGTTGACATCCTGCACGGTCTGGAGAAGACAGGTGGGCTGGAGAGAGTGATATGAGTGTGCAGGACTAGTATTTAAATATGGCACTGGGCCCTTCAAGCCCATCAGCTGAGGGTGGGTGAACGAATCAGTTCTTGGTCCATGAGGAGAATTGAAGAGAAACTCGCCTGTGCATAATTAATGAGGGTTCGAGCGCAGGATCTGGCACGGGCTCCCGCCTTCCGGCCGGCAGGACAGATGCCGCTGGAGCTAGCCGCCACCGAATTTGTCTCAAAATTGGACCATTCCTGCCGCTCTTTGTCTAATCTGCTGTGTGCAAATTGGCAACCACTCCTAAATAGTAACAGTGACTACACTTCAAAACCACTGCATCGGCTGGAAAGCACTTGGGTGCTCTTTTGATCATGAAAGGTGTTGTTTAAATACAAACCATTGTGTGCTTTTAATTTGGCTGTCAGTAAATATAACCACAGTGGGAAACCACTGTTACAGTAGTTTTAAAAGGATACAGCTCAGTTGAACTCTTTGTTCATTTACATTTTCCCTGCCTCCTTTTAAGACACTGACTCCTTGTATGTTACAACTCTGTTCGCACCATCTGTCCTCTGCTAATTGACCTAATGGCTATTCCTCAAATGTGAACCTCAACAGTGATGATCAGAATACGATTTGTCCTTGTTGTGCATCATAGATGAACTCAGCTTCATTCTCATCCTATATCCATGCGCACCCTGTGTGTGTTGCTGGTCAGGAGGAACAACCTTGTTAAATATTTTTTCTCTCTCTAATTTCCTAGCTCGGGGAGTTGAGAATAAGTGCGGAATTCTCCAGCCGTTGGGATTCTCTTTTCCCGCTGGTAGTGCACCTCTGTCCGCATGTTTTTCCAACGGCATCGGGTGGCTTCAATGGGAAATCCCATTGACAAGCAGCGGGAAGTGGGAATCCCGCTGCCAGTGAACAGCGTGGCGCCGAGAGACACGAGATTGGGGGACCGGAGAATCTAATTTCAGCAGCTGAAATTGCACAGCTCTCCAACTTCTTGTTTGATTTTGGCTGTTAACTACTTAGGTTACACAGAAATATTGGTCAATATTTAGCCCACAACCAACATCATTGGAACAGCAGATGCTCCAGCCATTATCTCATTGCTGTTAACGGAACCTTGCTCTGTCCAATGTGTTTCCTATATTATCCGACAGTGACTACACTTCAAAAGTACTTCATTGATTGGAATGCACTTGGGACAACTTGAGGTTATGAAAAACACTATATAAATGCAAAATCATTTTTCTCTGTTGCTTTGTACATGTTTAATTCTCCAATCTGTTAGGCATTCGGCATGCAAAGTAGTATGTCGATGCAAGTATTGTAATTGTTGGTCTGATCGTTCTCAAAGGATTTATATTTTAAGTTACACTCTGCTCAAAGCTTTACTATTGCAGAGAAATATTGTTGTTGAGTGGGCTCAGCTCTTAGCCAAGCAAATTATAGGGACCCTAGATAAAGGCTTGAAGACTGTGATGGAAAAGATAATTGGGACATGACTGAAGGTTTGATAAAAAGATTGAAACAAAAGTAATAATTTAGAGTTCAGCTCCAGTAAATACAAGAGTCAGTCCCCTGATAATTTTCACAGCACGAATTAATGGAACAGATTCATTCCTACAGCCTGTTATAGAGTCTCACAAATCAGTGCCTAGAATATCATTGCAATTTAAGGACAGTGTAGCTGGTACTTCATTCACTGACAATACTGGTACGTTTGACATTTTCAGGATTTTGAAGGGGAGTTAGCGTGGTTTCAGGTAAACTGCCCCTTTAGTTCCAAAGATCTGCCCGGTGCCTTTTTGAATACTTACATTCCTTATTGTAAGGAATATACCAGGGCTGGCACTCCGAAGGTGGTTCAAATCCCTCCAGTATTCGTACCTTCAACCCACTTCTCGGTGGGTCCACCCATGAAGTGAGAGCAACCTGAGGTACTGAACAGTACTGTAATTGATCCTCCACTTTGATTAGCTTGTTATGTCTTTTGCACTTGAGAATTTGTGGGGTGGGAAGCTGGGTCATGGTTCATGTCTGAAGGGAAGAAAGAGTATAGGGTTGAACAGGGGCATTTGGCAGGCAAAAGAGTGGCAGTATGAACTGAGGTTTGGAGGAATAGAATTGGATTAGGCTGTGGATAGAAAGGTGCCACGTGTTTTCCAGCAGGGAAAGTGTTACGAGTGCCAGGAGGAACTGGGAGAACTGAATGCCCAAGGAGCCTTGATGAGTTCCTGCAGTGCATCTTGTTGATGGAACATATGGCTGCCAATGTTAATGGGTAGTGGAAGGATTGAAGGCAGCAGTTCAAATAGATAAGGTTGCAAGGTTGTAAGGATGGCATATGGAATGCTCTCCTTCATTGGCAGAGGTATAGAATACATAAGTAAAGATATAATGTTGGCATTGTATAAAACACTGGTGAGGCCACAGCTGGGGTTTTGTGGGCAGTTCTGGTCACCATATTACAGGAAGGATGTAATTGCTCTGGAGAGAGTGCTGAGGAGGTTACCAAAAATGTTGCCAGGGCTAGAAAAGTGTAGCTATGAGGAGAGATTGGATAGGTTGGGGTTATTTTCCTTGGAACAAAGAAGGATGAGGGGTGACTTAATAGAGGTGTCAAAAGCTATGAGGAGAAGAGATTAGAATGGACAGAATAAAATTGTTTCCCCAGTGAAGAAATCTAGAACCAGGGAACATAGATTCAAGATAAGTGGCAGAATGTGCAGAGGGGACATGAGGAAGAACTTTTTTATGCAGAGGGTACTGAGAGTCTGGAATTCACTGCCCAAGTTTGTGATGGAGACAGAGATTCAAAATTCTTTTAAATAGTACCTGGTGATGCGCGATCAATTACACTAAAGACGAAGTGATTTCATTACTGAAGGCTTTAATCTACTAGAACTTGTTCCCCAGCAGCTTTGGTACAGAAAGTGAAGGCTGCTGGGACGGCATCATCTCTTGTACTCCGCCTTCAGGGCGGAGCTACGTAATACAGCCAATGGTAGACTCCTGGGTCTAACCAATGATCATCAGCCTCTTCGGTACCGCAATACCTGGTACTACCACATTCACCCCCTGTTAAAAAAGAGTCCGGCTGGGGTGGTGGCTAGTAGTAACAGTCGCCTTTAGCATGGTATGACCAGGTATGGAGGTACCGTGATGTCGAGGATATTTACAAAGTGTACACAGTGAAGCAATCAGTCGATGGGGTGGCCTGGTCGTCCTTCTGGAGCGTCTGGGCTTCGGTGGTGATTCTGGTGGGGGTCCCGGTGGTTGCGACTCCGGGAGCGTGGTTTCGGCCTCCCTGGCAGCTTCGTCACCCCTAGGCGGCGCTGTTGGGGCAAACGGTTGACACGGGGCGGGGGGGGGCGCCTGTAGGGGGCGTCAGTGGGTGGGCGGGCCTAGGCAGGAGCGGCGGGAGTACTGACCCCTCCCACTGCTGTGGGGGGGGGGGGGGTAATGGTTCGGGTGCGCGTGGGGATCCGGCGGGCGCCAGGTCCCGAAGGGAGACTGTATCTTGCCGGCCGTCAGGGAACGCCACATAGGCGTACTTGGGGTTAGCGTGCAGCAGGTGGACCCTCTCGATCAACGGGTCCGACTTGTGCGCCCGCACGTGCTTCCGAAGCAGGATGGGTCCAGGTGTCACTAGTCAGGTTGAGAGTGAGGTCCCGGAGGAGGACTTCCTGGGGAAAACAAGAAGACGTTCATGAGGTGTCTGATTTGTGGTTGTACAGAGCAGCGACAGGATGGCGTGGAGGGCCATCGGGAGGACTTCTTGCCAGCGGGAGACTGGGAGATTCGTGGACCGTAGGGCCAGTAGGACAGTCTTCCAGACCGTTCCGTTCTCCCTCTCTACCTGTCTGTTTCCCCGGGGGTTGTAACTGGTCGTCCTGCTCGAGACGATGCCCTTGCTGAGCAGGAATTGATGCAGTTCGTCGCTCATAAAGGAGGACCCCCTATCACTGTGTATGTACGCGGGGAAAACGAACAGTGTAAAGATACCCTGGAGGGCCTTGATGACGGTGGTTGTGGTCATGTCTGGGCAGGGGATGGCGAATGGGAACCGGGAGTATTCGTCAATCACGTTCAGGAAATACGTGTTGCAGTCGGTGGAGGGGAGGGGGCCTTTGAAATCCATGCTGAGGCATTCAAAGGGACGGGACGCCTTTATCAGGTGCACCCTCTCTGGCCGGTAGAAGTGCGGTTTGTACTCTGCGCAGATTTGGCAGTCCCTGGTGACGGACCGGATCTCCTCGATGGAGGAGGGCAGGTTGCGGGTCTTGACAAAATGAAAAAAGCGAGTGACCCCCGGGCGGCAGAGGTCCTCGTGGAGGGCTCGGAGGCGATCCGCTTGTGAAGCTGCACAAGTGCCACGGGACAGGGCATCAGGAGGCTCGTTTAGCTTCCCGGGACGGTACAAGATCTCGTAGTTGAAGGTGGAGAGTTCTATCCTCCACCGTAAGATCTTGTTTTTAATCTTGCCCCGCTGGGCATTATAGAACATGATGGCAACCGACCGTTGGTCCGTGAGGAGAGTGAATCTCCTGCTGGCCAGGTAATGCCTCCAATGTCTCACAGCTTCTACTATGGCTTGTGCCTCCTTTTCGACCGAGGAGTGGCGAATTTCGGAAGCATGGAGAGTACAGGAGAAGAAGGCCACAGGCCTGCCCGCTTGGTTGAGGGTGGCGGCCAGAGCTACATCGGACGCATCGCTCTCGACTTGGAAGGGGAGGGACTCGTCGATGGCGCGAATTGTGGCCTTTGCAATGTCTGCTTTGATGCGGCTGAAGGCCTGGCGGGCCTCCGTCGACAGGGGGAAGGTTGTGGACTGGATTAGGGGTCGGGCTGTGTCCGTGTAGTTGGCGACCCACTGTGCGGAATAACTGAAAAACCCTAGGCAGCGCTTCAGGGCCTTGGGGCACTGAGGGAGGGGGAACTCCATAAGGGGGCGCATGCATTCAGGGTCAGGGCCTATAACTCCATTTCGCACTATGTAGCCTAGAATGGCTAGATGGTCGGTGCTAATCACGCATTTATCCTTATTGAAGGAAGGTTAAGGATTTTCGCGGTCTGGAGAAATTTGCGGAGGTTGGTGTCATGGTCCTGCTGGTCATGGCCGCAGATGGTGACGTTATCCAGATACGGGAACATTGCGCGTAAGCCGTACCGGTCAACCATTCGGTCCATCTCTCGCTGGAAGACCGAGACCCCATTAGTGACACCAAAGGGAACTCTTAAAAATTGATAGAGCCGCCCATCTGCTTCGGCGGCAGTGTAGTTGCGGTCACTACTACGGAGGGGTAGCTGGTGGTAGGCGGAATTGAGATCCACCGTGGAGAAAACCTTGTATTGTGCGATCCTGTTTACCAGGTCGGCTATACGGGGGAGAGGGTATGCGTCCAGCTGCGTAAACCTGTTGATGGTCTGGCTTCTCCCCGGTCTTTACCACCACTGCTTGAGCTCTCCAGGGACTGTTACTCGCTTCGATGACCCCTTTCCTCAGCAGCCTTTGGACCTCTGACCTGATGAAGGTCCGGTCCTGGGCACAGTACCGTCTGCTCCTGGTGGTGACGGGTTTGCAATCCGAGGTGAGATTTGCAAACAGGGAAGGCGGGTCGACATTAATTCAGGATCTCATAGTTAGGGATCCTTTCGGAAGGAGCGATCACAATATGGTGGAATTTAAAATACAGATGGAGGGTGAGAAGGTAAAATCAAGCACTCGTGTTTTGTGCTTAAACAAAGGAGATTACAATGGGATGAGAGAAGAACTAGCTAAGGTAGACTGGGAGCAAAGACTTTATCGTGAAACAGTTGAGGACCAGCAGAGAACGTTCCAAGTGATTTTTCACAGTGCTCAGCAAAGGTTTATACCAACAAAAAGGAAGGACGGTAAAAAGAGGGAAAATCGACCGTGGATCTCTAAGGAAATAAGGGAGAGTATCAAATTGAAGGAAAAAACATACAAAGTAGCAAAGATCAGTGGGAGACTAGAGGACTGGGAAATCTTTAGGGGGCAACAGAAAGCGACTAAAAAAGCTATAAAGAAGAGTAAGATAGATTATGAGAGTAAACTTGCTCAGAATATAAAAACAGATAGTAAAGGTTTCTACAAATATACAAAACAAAAAACAGTGGCGAAGGTAAATATTGGTCCTTTAGAGGATGAGAAGGGAGATTTAATAATGGGAGATGAGGAAATGGCTGAGGAACTGAACAGATTTTTTTGGGGCGGTCTTCACAGTGGAAGACACAAATAACATGCCAGTAACTGATGGAAATGAGGCTCCTTGCCCAGTGAAGCAGTGGAGGCTCCTTCATTAAATGTTTTTAAGAAAAAGATAGATAGTTTTTTGAAGAATAAAGGGATTAAGGGTTATGGTGTTCGGGCCGGAAAGTGGAGCTGAGTCCACAAAAGATCAGCCATGATCTCATTGAATGGTGGAGCAGGCTCGAGGGGCCAGATGGCCTACTCCTGCTCCTAGTTCTTATGTTCTTAAGGGTCGCGAGGCCTCAGACAGTAAGGGGAGGTATAGGGCCGCCGAATTTAAAGGTCAGGCGTTGCAAATGTCATTGGAAGTCCAGCCCCAGGAGGGTAGCCGCGCAGAGGTGCGGCAGGACATACAAGCGGAAATTGTCGAATTTCCTGCCTTGGACAGTGAGGTTCGCTAGGCAGAACTCCTTTATCTCCACCGAGTGTGACCTGGAGGCCAGGGAGATCCTTTAGTTTACAGGGTGGGTTACAAGTGAACAGCGCCTTACCGTGTCGGGGTGAACAAAGCTTTCCGTGCTCCCAGAGTCAATCAGGCAAGACGTCTCGTGGCCGTTGATGAAGACCGTCGTTGTAGCTGTTGCGAGTGTCCGGGGTCGACTTTGGTCCAGTGTCACCGAGGCCAGATGAAGCAGTTGCGAGTTCTGATCAGGCAGCGTGTAGTCGGCCGGGCTGGGGGCCTGGGGCCCCATCCAAGATAGCGTCACCCGTGGGTCGCACATGGTGTCCGGGGATGAACAAGATGGCGGCGGCGGTGGACAAAATGGCGGTGCCTACCCGTCCAGCGTGGTGTCCGGGGGGCATGATGGCCACGCCAGTGGGTTGCATGTGGCCTTAGGATAGGGGGGGTGGCGGTGAGCGCTGGCCGGTCGGGGCCTGAAGGGGGGGTTGCCGTGGCACTCCGGAATCGCTGGAGACCGCGGCCACAGCGCGGGCCAGGCAGACCCCCACAAAGTGGCCCTTCTTGCCGCACCCTTTGCAGGTGGTGGTGCGGGCCGGGCAGCGCGTGCGGGGATGATTCGCCTGTCCGCAGAAGAAACAGCAGGGCCTGGCGGCGTTAGCGGGCCGTCTCGTAGCGCAGGCCTGCGGGGTCAAGGGGGAGGTCTGTGGGGCTGCCGCTGCGGGATGCCACGCAGCCCAGGGGGCCGCCGTGCAGTCGGGCGCGTAGGATTGCGCGTTTTTGTAGGCAACGTCCATGGACCCTGCCAGGGCCCGTGCCTATCTAAGTCCCAGGGTGTCCCTCTCTAGGACTCTTCGGCGGATATCTGAGGAGCTCATATCTGCTACGAAAGCATCCCTGATTAAAAGTTCCCTGTGCTCGCTCCCCGAAACTTGCGGGCAGCCACAGTTTCGGCCCAGCACCAGTAGCACCCGGTAGAAATCTTCCAATGATTCCCCGGGGCTTTGCCGTCTAGTTGCAAGCAGGTAACGTGCGTAGACCTGATTTACAGGGCGGATATAATGCCCTTCTAGCAGTTCGATCGCGGCATCATAGTCCTCCGCCTCCTCGATAAGGGGGTAGATCCCAGGGCTGACCCTTGAGCGCAGGAGATGCAGTTTCTGTCCTTCTGAGGGGGTGCCTCCGGCCGTCTCGAGGTAGCCTTTAAAGCACGCCAGCCAGTGTTTAAATATTGCAGCCGAGTTCTCCGCGTGGGGGCTGAGTTGAAGGCACTCCGGTTTGATTCGGAGATCCATCCTTCCAGCTTAAGTCCAGTAGATTAAATTGATGCACGATCAATTACACTCAAGACGAAGTGATTTCATAACTGACGGCTTTAATCTACTAGAACTTGTTCCCCAGCAGCTTCGGTACAGAAAATGAAGGCTGCTGGGACGGCACCTTCTCTCATACTCCGCCTTCAGGGCGGAGCCACGTAATACAGCCAATGGTAGACTCCTGGGTCTAACCAATGGTCATCAGCCTCTTGGGTACCGCAATACCTGGTACTACCACACCTGGATCTGCACCTTGATACTGTAAGATACAGGGCTATGGACCGGGGGCAGGGAGGTGGGATTAGAAAGGGCACCTGTGTGTCTTCGGGCTGGCATTGACAAGGTGGGCTGAATGGCCTCCTCTGCTGTGACTTTTCTATGATTCTATGAAGGAAAGGAGAGCTGGTGTGTGAAAGCAGAGGAAATGCTTCCTGAAGCCTCCAGGGCAGATGAGAGTTACTCTGAAGTTAAAACACTTTGTCAAATAAAGAGGATCATTGGGAATATGAAGGAGAATTAATAGGCAGAGTTGGCATGTTTATTGAATGAAATAGAGCTGCAATCATTCTCTCTTAAGTATAAATAGAAAAAGGCTTGCAATTACACAAAAATGAATCCCAAATTGTTTTTCTCTCAGCCAAAATCAATCATAATCTAATGATTGCCAACCCAATTATTTTAACAGTGATTTTTAAAATTTTGTTTAGAATTTACAGTGCAGAAGGAGGCCATTCGGCCCATTGAGTCTGCACCAGCGCTTAACAAAGAGCACCCTACTCAAGCCCACGTATCTACCTCATCCCCGTAACCCAGTAACCCCCACTGAACCATTTTGGACACTAAGGGCAATTTAGCATGGCCAATCTACCTAACCCGCACATCTTTGGACTGTGGGAGGAAACCGGAGCACCCGGAGGAAACCCATGCAGACACGAGGAGAATGTGCAGACTCCGCACAGACAGTGACCCAGCCAGGAATCGAACCTGGGACCCTGGAGCTGTGCTATCCAATATGCTCCCGTGCTGCACTTTTGCTGGTGCACTTTTGTACTAACACTCAACTTCAACCATTTTGAAGCGATGTAAAGCAGTTCTTTAAAGGTCCTCTGCTTTATCTCATTGTTACTTGTTACCGAAGTAAGTGACTGCTCAGTGTAAGGGGGATCTTTTACTCCACACGTGGTGGTCTCAGCTACCACTCTTGGATGTGTGTGCCCCTTCTGCAGGTGGTAGAAACGGTGGAAGTGTCACACTGGGATGACTTCGCAGGAGAGGGAGAAAGTGAGCCACTGTTTATGCTGACCGTGAACCCACTTGAGAGAGCGTTTTGGAGGCGGCCGAACTTCCTACATTTCTAGAATTATGTTCTCGTTCAGTGATTCACCAGAATGAAAAGAGGGAGACGAGTGGGTGACACAAAAGGCCAAATTTTATTTAGGAAGGAATGAAATTAACCAGACCTGTCAACATGCACACATAACCAGTCACTATGTTATGGAAGGAAAAGTCAATAACCACGTAACGGAATTCCCAACCACCCTTCCTCAACATTTGGCTAATTGGAGATTTCTGGGGACTGTAGAGAATATACTCACCACTCCTGGGGTCGACTAATTTTAGAGTCTTTTCAATTGCCGGAGCCGATAAGATTGCCATTCAATTTAGTGGACTGCAAGCTGCCTTGCAGGTTTGGGACTTTGCTTGTTTTTCAAAGCCTGCTCGAGCCTTCTGAAATGTCAGTCCTTTGTCAAACCATTGGAGTGAGGTTCTGTTTCGTCATGGTTAAAATGCCACGAGATCCAAAGTGTCAGACCATGGGGAACCCCGTGATAGGACCTTCCAAAACTGGCAAACAAGTGCCGTGAATCCTGTAGTTGGATAGCAAATGAGTGGTTTTGGTAAGACTGTTAGAAAGATTGATTTCAAATATGAATTTTAAAGATCAAAATTGGAAATGCTGTCACTTGGCAAGTCAATTCTCTGGAAACTTTGAAGCCCAGTCACATCCTATAATAATCTTTATTGTCACAAGTAGGCTTACATTAACACTGCAATGAAGTTACAGTGAAAATCCCCTAGTCGCCACATTCCGGTGCCTGTTCGGGTACACAGAGGGAGAATTCAGAATGTCCAAAGTACCTTTCGGGACTTGTGGGAGGAAACCAGAGCAGCCGGAGGAAACACACGCAGACACGGGGAGAACGTGCAGACTCCGCACAGACAGTGACCCAAGCCGGGAATCGAATATGGAATCCTGGCACTGTGAAGTCATAGTGCTAACCACTATGCCACCATGCTGCCATCCTAATAAGATTAATGTGTTTCAAGAACAATGTATCCATGAAAATTGTGGATATTTGTTTTTATGAAAGTTGCACACTCTGGGAAATATATAAAAAATATTTCCACATTGTGCATTATTTTATTAAACGGCTTCCCTTTATAAATTATTTGTCCAGTGGTTTTTTTTCTGCTTCCTTCTGCCAGATGTCCATTCATATTTCATATGCTAGTTAGATTTGCCATGATATGCCTCTTTAGCTTCCTCCCTGCAATATTTAGTGCTTCGAGAGATTTCCATTGTGCACAATGCTGTTTGACCCCTAGTTCCTCCCAATGCAATTATATTCATCAAGAAGTTGTCCTGTCAGCTGATCTGGCAAGGTGGGATGGTCTCCCTCTGTCACTGGCAGGTTGGGTACAGGCAGTTAAATGCTGCCGCGATTCCTGTTTATTTTTCAATGCCTGCCGATTTACCTGCCAAAGGCATTTTTGAGAGAGATCGTTCATATGGGGAGGGAAGGTGGCCATAATTTAAAAGGTGCTACGACAGAGAGGAAGGCAGTCAGGGGTTTGGGTCTTCCGAATCTGATGTATTATTACTGGGCGGCGAATGTGGAGAAGGTACAGAGCTGGATCAGAGGGGTTGACTCCCAATGGGTCAGAATGGAGGAGAGTTTGGGTAAGGGGTCAGGATTGAAGGCGCTAGTGACAGCGCCACTCCCGACGGCCCTGGGGAGATACTCAGGGAGTTCGGTAGTAATAGCTTTGTTGAGAATTTGGAGGCAGTTTCGACAGCACTTTCGGTTGGGGGCAGGGTCAAGGGAAATGCCGATTTGGGGGAACCATGGGCGTGATTCTCCACTCCCGCGCCGGTTGGGAGAATCGCCTGGGCCGCCAAAATTTCCCGGGAGTTTCGCAGGCCGCAGGCCGGAGAATCGCCGGAGACACCCAAAATGGCGATTCTCCGGCACCCCCGCTATTCTCAGGCCCGGATGGGCCGAGCGGCCAGGCCAAAACGGCGGGTTCCCCCCCCGGCGCCGTCCACACCTGGTCGCTGCCGTCGTGAATGGTGCGTGAATGCTGGGGGGGGCGGCCTGCAGGGGGGTGAGGGGAGATCCTGCACCGGGGGGTGCCTCAAATGAGGGGTGGCCCGCGATCGGTGCCCACCTGAAGGAGGACCTCCTTCCTTCCGCGGCCCCGCAAGATCCGTCAGACATCTTCTTGCGGGGCGAACTTAGAGAGGACGGCAACCACGCATGCGCAGGTTGGCGCTGGCCAACCCGCGCATGCGTGGATGATGCCCGCTATGCGGCGCCGGCCACGTCATCTATGCGGCGTTGCCTTTACGCGGGCGACAAGGCCTGGCGCGTGTAGATGACGCGGCCCCGATCCTGGCCTATTGTCAAGGCCTGAATCGGTCGGGATTGGGACCGTTTCGCGCCGTCGTGAACCTCGACGGCGTTCACGACAGCGCGGCCACTTCGGCGCGGGAGTGGAGAATCCCGCCCCATAGATTTGAGACAGGGAAGTGGGATGGAAATTTTCGGAAATGGGAGGAGAAAGGAATTAGGACACTAAAAGATTTGTTTCTTGAGGGTTGTTTTGTGGGTTTCAAGGAGCTGGGAGTGAAGTATGGGCTGGAGCAAGGGGAAATATTTAGATACATGCAGGTTCGAGACTTTGCCAGAAAGGAGATACAGAGCTTCCCAGTAGAGCCGGCTTCCAGATTGTTGGAGGAGATGCTGACGACAGTGGGACTGGAGAAGGGGGTAGTATCGGCGGATTACGGGGCTACTTTAGAGGAGGCGAAGGCGCCGCTAGAAGGGATCAAGGCAAAGTGGGAGGAAGAGTTGGGAGAGGGTATGGAGGAGGAGTTCTGGTGTGAGGTGCTCCGGAGGGTGAACCCTTCCACTTTGTGTGCGAGGTTGGGGCTGATACAGCTGAAGGTGGTGTATAGAGCACACCTTAAAAGGGCAAGGATGAGTCGGCTCTTTGAGGGGGTAGAAGATGTGTGTGAATGTTGCGGGGGGAGGGGTGGGGGGGGGCTGCAAACCACGTTCATAGGTTTTGGTCCTGTCCAAAGCTGGAGGATTACTGGAAGGAGGTTTTTAAGGTAACCACTAAAGTGATGCAGGTGAAACTGGACCTGGGCCCTCAGGAGTCCATATTCGGTGTGTCGGACCAGCCGGGGTTAGAAACGGGCGCGGAGTCAGATGTTGTCGCCTTCGCCTCGTTGATCGCCCAAAGGCAGATCCTGTTAGGGTGGAGATCTACCTCTCCACACTGTGCCCTGGCATGGCGGGGGACCTGCTGGAATTCTTGACGCTTGAAAATTTGAAGTGAGGAAGGATGGAGGGGGCGTTATTCATTATGCACTTTCGAGAATTGGATCACATCGAACATGGAGGGGGGGGGCTGGGAACGCTGGGGGGGGGGGGAGGGGGACTGTATGTGTTAATGGTGACTATGGGTGATTCCTGATTCATTTTTGTCATTTGTTTATGTTAACATGCGGGCTGATATCTGGGGTTTGGTGGGAGGATGGGATCGTTATTATTGATATGGGGATTGACATTGCATTCGTTACCAATTATTGTTTATTGTTGGGTGTAAATTTGGGAAAAAATGTGAAAAAGGAGGAGAATAAAGAATATTTTTTAAATAAGAAGCTGTCCTGTCTAATGCCACTTGTAACATTTCAACCAACCTTCCTCACTTTTTTAATTTATTCTTTCACGGGATGTGGGTGTAAGTAGCAAGACCAGCATTTGTTGACCATCCCTTAAACTGAATGGCTCACGAGGCCATTTCAGAGGGGCTGTGGATCTGAAGTCACATGTAGGCCAGGCTAGGTAAGGATGGTAGATTTTCCAAAGGACATGAGGGAAACTGGTGTTTTTACAACAATGGATGAAAGTTTCTGCTCATCATTTCTGCGAGTAGCTTTATATTTCAGATTTATTAATTAAATTTAAATTGTATCAGCTACCATAGCAAGGTTTGAACCCATGTCCACCGAGTATTAGGCTCGGCCTCTGGATTACCCAGTGACATTACCCTCACAACACCATCGTCTGCCCCACCCCCAAGCTGCCACACAAAATGGTTGAGATGACCAGCATTGATGTGTCTCAGGGTAACCCAGAGAGGTAAGTGGGGGAGGAAGGAATTGAAGGATATGCTGCTAGGTAGGGTTAGATGATTTTGGGTGGAAGGAGGCTTGTGCAGAACATTAACACCTGTTGGGAAGAATGACCCACTTCGGTGCTGTAATTTATAGGTCATTTTATTTTCCATTATGTGAAAATCTGGTAATTTTACCAACATTCTGGAGATCACATTCTGTGATTCCATCTATTATCTGTTGAAAGGGCAAATCAGTGACTCTCAGCATTTCCCCCAAAGTGTTACCACTGTGAGCTTTTCCTGGTGCAAATTCAGAACAGCATATTTCAATGAAATGAGAATATATTGTTGTTAAATTCCAGTAATACAGGAATATTTCTATTGCAATATTTATAATAACTTTAGAGGAACATGTTAAAACATGGTTGAATTGTGCCAGAGCATGAGAGTTTAAGGAATTTTAAGTATTAAAAATGGTGCAAGATACGAGTACAGGCATGGTGGGCTGAATCACCATAAGATCAGAAGACGTTGAGCAGAAGTAGGCCATTCTGCCCTTCGAGTCTGCTCTGCCATTCAACGAGAATTTGACAGATCTCCTATGATAATATTTAACTCTACATTCCCACCTTATCCCCAAACCCTTGATTCCTTTACTGATGAAAAATCTCAGCCATCAACATAGATAATGACCAAACCTCTAAAGTCCTCCATGGTAAAGAATTTCACCGATTCACTCCCCTCGGAGGGAAGAATTTCCTCTTCACCTCTGTCTTAAATGGGCGAAGGCTTACTCTGAGATTATGCTCTCTTGTCCTAGAATCTCACAAAAGAAGAAACAACCTCTCAGCATCTACCCTGTCAAGCCTCCGAAGAATCTAATATATCTCATTAAGGTGTTCTCATTCTTCTAAACTTCAATGGGTACAGACCCAATCTACTCAACCACTTCTCATAAGAAAATCCCTCCATACCCGGGATCAATTTAGTGAACCTTCTCAGGAAGGTTCCAATACCAGTATATATTTCCTTAGATAAAGGGACCAAAACTGTTCACAGCATTCCTGGTGTAGTTTAACTAGTACCTTGTGTGGTTTTAGCAAGACTTCTCTATTTTTATACTTCATTCCCTTGAAATAAAAGCCAAGGTTCCATTTGTCTTCCCTATGACCTACAGAACTTGCATGCTCGCTTTTTGTGATTTATGCATGAGGACCCCAAATCACTCCGTGCTGCAGCTTTCTGCAGTCTTTCTCCATTTAAATAATATTCAGCACTTTTATGTTTCCAAACAAAGTGTCTCGATTCACATTTTTGCTACATTATATTCCATCTGCCAAGATTTTGCCCATCCACTAACCTGTCTATATTCCTCTGTAGACTCTCTGCGTCAGCCTCAACACTTGCCTTCCCACCTATTTCTGTGTTATCTGCAAACTTGGCAACAGTGCATTCACTTTTCTGATCCAAGTCATTAATATATCGTAAATAACTGTGGCCCCAGCACGGATTCCTGTGGCACTCCATTAGTTACAGGTTGCCATCCTCAAAATGCCCCTCTTATCCCAACTCTTTGTCTTCTATTAGTTAGCCAATCCTCTATCCATACTAATATACTACCCCCACCACCACGGGCTCTTATCTTATTAAGTAACCTTTTATGTGGTACCTTATTGAAGGTTTTCTTCTATTCTGTATGATCCTAAGATTATTTTAAATTATAGGCTCAATTGTGATGTTTTTTGATGTTCAGTTTACTGATGCTGAACATTTACCACTGAATTAAACTCATGTGATACAAAAATGTTTGAAGTATCAATTTGGCTCATTGATACCATTTTTCAGATGGGTGAGCACCTGAACGAGACAGATACCCCAGACCTGTACTGAGGAAGAGGTGCACTGTCAGTACTTAACAGCTGGCTGTTTCTATCGTCCGGGTGAATGTTAATCCTGGCATGTATAATTCCTGTTCATAGCTTACATGAACATGTAAGTCTCTGATCAGTGGAGGCATTAGCCTGGGAACCTACACCTTGTGAACACAAATGTGGGTAGAGATTTTCCTGAACAGTAGCGCACGGAATGCCTCTTACATGCTCCACCTTATATTCAGTTCCAAAGATGTCAATGGAACTGCAGGTGGTCAAATGGGTGGCGATATGGTATTACCCATTTTTCACTACCGGTGAAGATAAACCTTTGCACCATGGAGTTGAGAGAAGACCCAAATCAGACCAATACCTACATTGCAATTTTCCACCAGCCAGCAATTGTAACATGTGGTTTTTTTTCACAGTGTCTTTCATTTGAGAATGAAATATGTCTTTGAGCATCTTTTGTCTGTGAGGTCCTCCCTGCCTGTCTGATATCACTGAAACCCCAGGGCAAAAACATCACGAGATTAATGTGGATGAATCCACAATGCTTCATAATTAATGATGTGGAGATGCCGGCGTCGGGCTGGGGTGAGCACAGTAAGAAGTCTTACAACACCAGGTTAAGTCCAACAGGTTTGTTTCGAATCACTAGCTTTCGGAGCACTGCTCCTTCCTCAGGTGAATGAAGAGGTAGGTTCCAGAAACATGTATATAGACAAAGTCAAAGATGCAAGACGATACTTTGAATGTGAGCATTTGCAGGTAATTAAGTCTTTACAGATCCAGAGAGAGGGGTAATTCCAGGTAAAAGAGGTGTGAATTGTCTCAAGCCAGGACAGTTGGTAGGATTTCACAAGCCCAGGCCAGATGGTGGGGAGTGAATGTAATGCAACATGAATCCAAGGTCCCGGTTGAGGCTGTACTCCTGTGTGGAAATTGGCTATAAGTTTCTGCTCGGCGATTCTGCGTTGTCGCGCGTCCTGAAGGCTGCCTTGGAGAACGCTTACCGGGAGATCAGAGGCTCAATGCCCTTGACTGCTTCATGTCACATTACATTCACCCCCCTCCATCTGGCCTGGGCTTGCGAAATCTGACCAACTGTCCTGGCTTGAGACAATTCACACCTCGTTAACCTGGGATTACCCCTTTCTCCAGTTACTCCTTTTGGACCTGTAAAGACTTAATCACCTGCAAATGCTCGCATTCAAAGTATCGTCTTGCATCTTTGAATTTGTTTGTATATATGTTTCTGGAACCTACCTCTTCATTCACCTGAGGATGGAGCAGTGCTCCGAAAGCTGGTGACATCGAAACAAACCTGTTGGACTTTAACCTGGTGTTGTAAGACTTCTTACTGTGCTCATAATTAATTAACTCAGTTACAGTGCTAGCAGGGCTTGAGATCTTGAAGGAGCAGGCGGGGTTCAGAATAAAAAGTGGCGCCCCTGGTCCATGTAAAATTAGGTAAAAAATAATCAGCCTGATGATGGTTGATAAACCTACAAAAATAATGGATAGGATTTAGTGAAGCCTGCTGCAGTGCAATTCATGATGGGAGGGGGTCATAGCATCACATTGGCGCGGGAGAGTCAAAATCCTGACAGACGAAAGACAGCATGAATGAGTGAGGAAGCTAATTGATACCATGCATCAGGCAATTAAGAAATATTTGCACGCTGCTGAATGCGATCAAATGCACCTTATGGGTTTACACAAGTGAGGAGTGAGGATTATGGACTGTTAAATCCTCAACCAGTGAAAGCTGGTGCTGTTGAGGGGAGGTGACCTCCATGGTGGAAGGGCAGCCATTTTGCAGGTGCATTAATTCCACAGGAGGACGGAAGGAGTTTGGAAAGTTACAGTCTGAAGGGAAGTCATGGGAGGGGGAGGGGCTGATGGGGCAAACATTGGTACTTTAAATGCAGGGGCAGCAGATAATGAAAAGTCTAAAATCAGACCCATGAAGATCACAAACCCTCCTTTTGAATATTTCTGAAAAGAGAGACTTTTTGCCCAAGCTTTTCAGCTTATACTCATCGGGACAAATGCAAGAATTCCGAATTTCAAACGATCGCAGCAGTTTATATGACAGGAGGAAAGGATGCTAATTGATTGACAAGTTGAATCTGATTGGCCGAGGCATTGCCATGGAAAATGTGACACTCTTGCATTTGTCCTGTTGAGTGGAAGGCAAGAGGATTCGTCAACATGTCTGTCTTTTCGGCAATATTCAAGTTCTGTACTCCAAGCGACCCTGCATCTCCCCACCCCCTTTTTTGTTGGACACATGAGCAGCGGGGGAGCGGTGCCAGTATTAGGCACGAGAGGCACCATTAACAGAGAGGCAAGAGCAGCAAAAGGGTCTGCCCCCACCATGAAAATGGAAGGGCCCTGTGTGTCACTTCCTCTAATTGGCCAGACACCGCCTGATGGCATTTGGCTAGTCCATTCCCACCCGCTTGGAAATCCTGCCAATTTCCGGGCCCACTGGCAAGAGCCCCATACCCCAATTCCGCCCAATATCTATGAAGGTGCTGATGTTACTTTGAGGAATAAGCTGATTTGTTGCAGTAATGCTGTATACATAAGTGCTTTGGGCATAAATGTTTATAATGCCATGTTGCTGCAATTCACAGAGGGAGCCCCTGATCTTGGGTGCATCATTACTGAGGGCAGGCCGCATGATTGGCTGTTAATGTTGCAAACTTTTCATAATGAATTGCATGTTCCAGTTGGAAATGAGAGCAGCTGTTACCAATTGGAGAAAGGTTAGGGTAATATTCCCAAGTGTATAGAAGAACTGGTGGTCACTTGGGTGGGTGGCTAGAAAAGGCAGTTGATATTTGTATTCTATGGGTTTTGTGGATAAAGCTAGAATAAGGAAAGACTGGTTCCAGCTTATTCCTTTGCTCAGTGAATGAGCAACAAATTATAACATTGGCCAGAACGGAAATATTGCCTGTTGCCTTGGCTGGAGGTATAGCTCAGCCTAAGGGCAGCTACAGGGAAGGTGAGCACAAAGTTTTTTTTTTGACTGCCTCATTAACTGATGCCCTCAATTTTGCATGTTGTGATCATTTGTTTTTTTCAGTAATTGTTAAAGAATCAATTATACTCCCTAACTCCAGCAATGACTGTAAACCATAATATCTAACTAGGCAACTGTAAGTTATTTTCTTTCTTCTCTCCCCAAAACATCCCATTCAGCGAAGAGTCCTTTTTCTGTACTCCACTTTTGTGAAGCCTTTGGGCATGTTAACAGCAGGAATGTAAACCCTTGATGAAACATGCTTTGAAATACTCACTGTGCTTTTTCACACAACTACAATCACTTTATCCTTCAAGTTGCCTAACTTCATCGTTACTGAGGACCATTGCCTCACAAACCTCACTCCTTTCAGCTCAATTGGCAGTGATAACCTTGTGATTCAGAGCTTGAAATGTCTGTTGAGCCACAAAACACGGAAAAAGGGAATGTCATGAACTTTTTGTCAAAAGCCCCAAAGTGATGTGTGACATCGATATCGCCCAAGGATCCATCCTTCACCCTTTACATTTCTTCATTTTAAAAAATCATTTCATGGAATGTGGCTGTCGCTGGCTGGGCCAGCATTTATTACCCATCCCCAGTTGTCCTTGATGGGGCATTTAAGAGTCAACCACATTGCTGTAACTGTGGAATCATATGTAGGCCAGACCACGCAAGGATGGCAGATTTCCTTCCCTAAGGTACATTAGTGAACCAGATGCATTTTTATGACAGTCGACAATAGTTTCCGGTTTCATGGTTATCGTTAGACTTCTGGGGCGTCATTCTCCGACCCCCCCGGGTCAGAGAATCGCCGGGGGCTGCCGTGAATCCCGCCCCCGCTGGTTGCCGAAGTCTCCGGCACCGGAGATTCGGCGGGGGCGGGAATCGCGCCGCGCCGGTTGGCGGGCCCCACCCCCCGCTCGATTCTCCGGCCCGGATGGGTCGAAGTCCCGCCGATAAATTGCCTGTCCCGCCGGCGTAAATTAAAGTACCTTTCTTACCGGCGGGACAAGGCGGCATGGGCGGGCTCCGGGGTCCTGGGGGGGGCGCGAGGCGACCTGGCCCCGGGGGGGGTGCCCCCACGGTGGCCTGGCCCGCGATCGGGGCCCACCGATCCGCAGGCGGGCCTGTGCCGTGGGGGCACTCTTTGCCTTCCGCCTCCGCCATGGTCTCCACCATGGCGGAGGCGGAAGAGACTCCCTCCCCTGCGCATGCGCGGGAAACTGTCAGCGGCCGCTGACGCTCCCGCGTATGCGCCGCCCCGATATGTCATTTCCGCGCCAGCTGGCGGGGCAAGAAAGGCCGTTTCCGCCAGCTGGCGGGGCGGAAATTCCTCCGGCGCCGGCCTAGCCCCTCAATGTTGGGGCTCGGCCCCCAAAGATGCGGAGCATTCCGCACCTTTGGGGCGGCGCGATGCCGACTGATTTGCGCCGTTTTGGGCGCCAGTCGGCGGACATCGTGCTGTTTGGGGAGAATTTCGCCCCTGGTTCCAGATTTATATTCTGGTTCAAATTTCACCAGCTGCCATGGTGGAATTCGAAAGCTGGGTACCCGGAGCATTACCCGAGGTCTCTGGATTACTAATCCAGTGCCAGCAGCACTACACCACTGCATCTTCAAACTCCCTCATGTTGACAGAAGTTACAATCAGTAGCTCAACTTCCCCTGGTGAGATCCACTGGGTGGAAATTTCCATTCTCTGCACAGAGTGCTGGCTGAGACGAGAAACTAGGCGTGCAGCTCGTCGGCTGCACAGCTGACTTTTCCCTCCAACAAAGCAGCATTCTGTGCAGAAAAAAACCTGGAGGCGTGGCTCATGCCATCAGGCAGGGTCAGGCCGACAGTCGGGAATCCAGAGATCAGGGCATCTTTTGAAAGAGCACCCCAATTTCCGATAATGAAACAGAACCCCCCCATACACTCGGAGACATACCCCATTACCATGCATGGAACTGCCTCCCAACTGATAAGTGGAACCCCCCTCCCCCAATGGAGTTCCCTAGAGGGCCCCCCAGCACTCTTCCCTGGTGCCGGGGGCAATGCCCAGGCATGGCCCTTATCCACCCGTGGGGCTCTACTTACCTGTGCGCCCTCGGCGGGTTCCCTTCGCCTTATTCACATTTTAAAAATGCAGTTGTAAACTTCTCCAATGTGACGTCATGTCGGCAAGGGGGGAAATTCCAAATGTGGGATGATGATATGGAGGGAAGCTAAAAATATGGAAATGCACTGAAATGATGTTCCCAACCTTCCTGGGCAAGTACCGCGTTTAGACACCGGCAAGGAGTGGGGAGAAGCTGAAAATGAGATCTTGCCGGCGCGATTCTAGTTTTCTGAGTCTCGCGATTTATTGCACCCATGTTGTCGTTTGCGCTTAGGGTGAACCTGTGTGTGAAATCGTAGTTAATGTGGGAGTCAGCATCCACATCAGTTTTTGGGATGACCTCAAGTTTACGGAGTGTAAAAATAGGAGGGTCCCAGGAGGGTGCCAGAATAGGTCAGTTTGGAGGTAATAATGCCATCACTGAGAGATTTAGCAGCAAATCACCTGAGGCAGGAACAGAGTTGGGCAATGTCACTGAAGTGGAAGTACGGAGTCTTGGTGACGTTGCAGCTATGTGGGGTTGAAAGTTCATCTTGGATTCAAACATGACACCAAGATTACAACAGTCTGATTCGGCCTTGTACAGTTACCAGAGAGAGGAGTGGTGCCAATGGCTAGGGGGGCAGAATCTGTGACGCTGTTCATCAATGACAATGGCTTCATCTTCCCAGTGTTTGGTTGACTGGGATTTCTGCTCATCTAATACTGGGATGTCAGATAGTCCTCCAGTCTCCCTGGGCTGGATTTTATCAATCATCCTGAGATGGGTGGGGAGACAGGAACCTTGTAAAATGGTGGCCAATCAGGAGAGGGAGTCTGAGGTCTTGCTGTCTCCTTAAGAATACCCAGAAGTGAGAAAGGCAGCAACAGTACTGCCCAATGACAAGAAAACAGCCAATTAAACCAATTAATTAATTAACCCATTAACAACCACTTTATTGCTACCCCTTCCACAAATATTCAATAGCTCCACCACCGACGCACAGTGGCAACAGTGTGTACCATCTTCAAGACCCACTGCAGGAACTCAACAGGGTCCCTTAGACAGCACCTTCCAAACCCATGATCACTACCATCTCAAAGGGCAAGAGTGGCAAATGCCTGGAAACACAACCACCTGGGGGTTCCCCTCCAGGTCACTCACCATCCTGACTTGGAAATAAATCACCATTCCTTCATTGTCATTGGCTCAAAATCCTGGAATTCCTTCCCTAAAAGCCTGTGGGTGTACCTACACCACAAGGACTTCATCAGTTCAAGAAGGCAACTAACCACCACCTTCTGAAGGGCAACTCGGGGTGGGGAATAAATGATGGCCTAACCAACGACGCTCAGATCCCTTAGATTAATTTTCAAAAACTTCCTATGCCTGCTGGGATACACTAGTTTTAGGATGGGCCCCATACTGGGGGGAGTAGGTCAACAGCCTCCCTGAGAGTTCTTGTGGCTGAAAGGAGGAAGACTCAGGAAGGACCCCCCACAGCAATGGCTGACCCCACATACCAATGCCACCATTGGAGGCTTTCCCCTTCAATGGCTGGGGTCTGCCTGCCTGACACCAGCACAATAAATTGCAAAACGTACAGGGCTTTCAAGCTCATCTCACCTTTCTTCTTCCTGCAGACCTGGAATTGACCATCTCTAATGGTGGCGCTGCTGAGTTTGCAGAGCTGTCGGTCCTATGATTGGACCGGCAGCTCTGAGAGGCAGGCCTCTGTCCTCAATTTGATTGAAGTCCTAGCGATGGCCTCTTAATTGGCCACCACCGGTAATATCGCACCCAGGGTCTCGCCCTTCCTTAGTGAAAGCTTGACACCTGCTTCCGGCCCTGGTAACGGAACAATTTGGTACTTGGGAAAATTCCCATTCTTGTGTTAAAATTTATCCATGATGCCATATAGGAGGAGGTCGCACGTTCAGTTGCTCCTGCCAGAGTCCTGAGTTTTAGGTCCTTTTCACCCATTTTTTGTGGGGATAATTGCATGAAAAGTTGAGAGTAATTATTCGGGGCATGGACACACACCAGTTGGTCTGTGGGGGGGGGGGGGGGGGCGGGAGACCTGAATACAGTTTTGAACCCGAAAGAGTACCGCTTCAGGCCAAAATGCTTCGGGGGGTGGCATTTGCGCCGTGTATGACAGAGATGGGGGTGGGGGACCCATGGCAATGCTTATATCCGTCGGGGGGGGGGGGGGGGTGGATTTTCCTCCTCACCGTGCATAAGGTCTACTCGCAAATCAACTTTTTAGAAATTGTCAGGACTCTGCTGCCATGGGTAAAGAAAGCTGAGTATTCTGCAATTGTAATTTACGACGATGCTCCGCACCTCGGAGATGTGGTTTTGGAGAGGCGGCCGGCTGGATGACCGACATGGAATTTGGATGTGGGGCTGTTAGTGGACTTGGGCTATTGTGTAAATATGGCCAAGGTGTTGGATGATTATGTACAGTTCAACAGGAATGGGGAGGTTTCATCCTCAGTGTTGTGGGGAGGCGATTGCTTATAAGGTGCGGATGGATAGGGAGTGGGGGAGGAATGCCAGTGGTTACTGGATGAGATATTGGAGGTGGTGGGAAGTATTTGGAGGAGCCTATCCCAGAGCTTTTGGCAAACAGGAAGCTGTTGCAGGCACAGTTTGACCTGGTGTCCACGGATAGTACGGCTTGACAGTTCAGACGAGCGAGAGCGGCAGTCTATGAGTATGGGGAGAAGGCCAGCAGGCTGCTAGTATGCCAGTTGAGGCAGCCGGCAGCGCCCCGGGAAATCATTCAGATATGGGAGAGAAAAGGATGAGTTGGTTTCGGCCCCAGTGAAGTTGATCAGAGTGTTTGAGGAGTTTTTCAAAAGTCGTACAGCTCTGATGCTCCGGAGGACGATTCGGACATGGTTGATTTTTTTGGAGGGGTTGGAGTGTCCAAGGGTGGTGGAGGAGCACCGGAACGGATTGGAGGAGCCACTGGGGGTAGAGGAAATCAGGAAGGCAATTGGGAATATGCAGACGGGGAAGGCACCGGGGCCGGATGGATGCCAAGTGGAGTTTTATAAAAAGTTCACGGACAGGTTTATCCCGCTGCTGATGGAAGTATTTGAGAATGCGATGGTTTGGTGAGTGCTCCCAAAATGGTGGGTCAGGCTTCCATTTCACTCCTGAAGAAGGACAGGGACCTAGTGGAATGTGGGTCATACCGACTCATCTCATTGTTGACCGTGGACGCAAAGACTTTAGCGAAGGTGTTGCCGCCTAGATTGGAGGGGCGTCTCCCGCAGGTCATTGGGGAGGATCAGAGGGGATTTGTGAAGGATACGCCATTGTCTTCCAATGTGCGGCGCCTCTTAAATGTGGTGTTGTCTCAGACAAAGGGGATAAGGAGGAAGTGATTGCAGCATTGTATGCAGAGAAGACCTTTGATAGGGTGGAGTGGAGGTTTGTGTCAAGGGTTCAGTTGTTGTACCAGGAGCCAAAGGCTAGTGTCTGGACAAATAATGTAAACACTGGCTGCTTCTGACTGCATAGGGGAACAAGGCAGAGGTGCGCTACATCCCCTCTCTTAGTCGTGTTGGTGACTGAGGCTTTGGCCACCAGCTTGCATAAGTGGAGGTGGATAACGAGGAGGGGAAGGAGAATAGGGGGCGGGATTCTCTCACCCCGGGGCCGGGCTGGAGAACCGCCGGGACTGGCGCGAATCGCACCATGCCGCCTTGGCGCCGGTCCGCCGATTCTCCAGAGAGCGGAGAATCGTCAGCATTGGCGCCGGCGCGGCGCGGGTCGGGGGCCGCTCTACTAGGCACCCCCGGCGATTCTCGGTCCGGGATGGGCCGAGCGGCCACGCTATAAAAGCCGAGTCCCGCCGGCGCCGTCCACACCTGCTCCTACCCTGCTGGACCTCGGCCTGGATGCATCTGGGGGTAGCCTGGTTGGGGGGGGGGGGCGGAGGGGGTTCTGACCCCAGCTGGGGCCTCCGCTGTGGCCTGGCCCGCGATTGGGGCTTACCAATCGGCGGGCCGGCCTCTCGGGCTGGGGGCCTCATTTGCTCCGCGCCAGCCCCTGTAGCCCTACGCCATGTTGCATCGGGGCCGGCGCGGAGAAGGGAGCCACTGTGCATGCGTGCATTGGTGCCGGTCCCACTGCGCATGCGCGCATTGCCGCCGGCCCGACTGCATATGCGTAGACCCGCGGCGCCCATCTGACGCCAGGGAGCGGCATGGGTTGCACCAGTGCCGTGCTGGCCCCCTGTAGGGGTCAGAATTGCTGCTCCTGAGGCCATGTTGACGCCATCGAGAAACGCAACGAAGATTACGACGTCGTCAACACTTAGCCTCAGGACCTCCGGTTGCGGCTATGCGGAGCTAAGTCGCACATTCGACAGCTCCCGCAAAAAACTGACCTTTGGTCTCTTTTCAGGGCCCACAGCGGGAAACGTCGAAAAAATGCCGTTGGGGGCCCTGAAAAGAGACCAAAAGTCAGTTTTTTGCGGGAGCTGCCAAATGTGCGACTTAGCTCCGCATAGCCGCAACCGGAGTACAATAGTTCCCCAACAGTATATGGCTTTAACAGGTGCGGGGCGACTAAAAATGTGGTGGTGGACCCGAAGAAGGTGCGGGGGAAGAAGAACAAAATGGTGGCAGGCGGGGACCAGGCAGCGTGGATGCAGTGGGCGCGGGAGCAACAGGTGGTTATCCAGCGCTGCTTTAGGGAGATTAAAGAGGACCTGCTTGAGCCGATGTAGGCTTCTAGCGATAAGCTGCTGGAGACACAGACGGCCCAGGGGGTGGCGATCTGCGAGGTCTGACAAAAGATCTCTGACAACGAGGATGAGATCTTAGGCCAGGCACGAGGCGCTCCACAAGAAATGGCAGGTGCGGTTCGAGGAGATGGAGAATCGGTCGAGGCGGAAGAACTTGCGGATTCTGGGCCTCCCGGAGGGGCTGGAGGGGCCGGATGTGGGGGCCTATGTGGTCACCATGTTGAACTTGCTGATGGGAGTGGGGTCCTTCCAGGGACCCCTGGAGGTGGAAGGGGCCCATAGAGTGCTGGCGAGGAGGCCCAAGGCTAACGAGCCTCCGCAGGCGGTACTGGTGCGGTTTCATCGGTTCGCTGATCGGGAGTGTATGCTCAGGTGGGCCAAAAAGGAGAGGAGCAGCAGGTGGGAGAACGCGGAGGTTTGAATATACCAGGACTGGAGTGCGGAGGTGGCGAAGAGGAGGGCCGGGTACAATCGAGCGAAGGTGGTGCTGCGCAGGAAGGGGGTGAAGTTTGGCATGTTGCAGCCAGCGCGACTGTGGGTCACCTACAAGGACCGGCACCATTATTTTGCGTCTCCGGAGGAGGCGTGGGCCTTTGTTCAGGCCGAGAAGTTGGACACAGATTGAGGGTCGGGATGGGCGTTTGGGGATTGCTGTTGAGATGTTACTTTTTGAGGGGGGGGTCCTTTGCTCTTGTTTTTTTTCTTTCTGGTTTGGTGAGGGTGGTTAGGGCGGGTTGGGCACTGTTTTGGTTGGGTTGGTCGGGGGGGCTCTTGGAGGGGGGTAAGCAAATGGAACAGGGGTGGATGGCCGGCAGTGTGATGGGGCCCTGTGGAGGAGGGGGAGGCCCGAGTCGGGGGTGAGGGGACTGGGCCTGTAAAAGGAGCTGCGTCAGAGGTGGCGGGGCCGGGTAGGTGGTAAACGCGGGCTTTTTCCCGCGCTGAAGACTGGAGGGGGCGGGGCCGGGGCGGGGAAGCGAGGGTTGTTTCCCGCGCTTGGGATGGAAGGTGGAGGTGGAGAGTCTGCGGATGGGGAATGGAAGAGGAGGGTGTGACACACAATGGGAGGAGTTGAAGGAGAGGCGGGAGCGGCCGGGGTCAGAGGAGTCAGCTGACTTGCGGAAGTGCAATGGGGGGAGTAAAGCAGCTAGGAGGGGTCCTAGCTTGGGGGGGGGGGGGGGGGCGAGTTGCTGCTGCTATGGTCAAGGGGGAGCTGGAGCGAGTGGGGGAGGTCGAGACGGGGGTCTGCCACCATGGGGAATGGGCCGAGAGTGGGGTGCGGGCGCGTGGCTGGCCGAGGAGGGGTTATGGCTTGTTGGCGGGGTAGGGGGGCGGGTAGCCCCCTGATCCGGCTCTGATAACCTGGAATGTAAGGGGACTGAACGGGCCGGTCAAGAGGGCCCGCGTGTTCGCGCACCTGAAGGGGCTGAAGGCGGATGTGGTCATGCTCCAGGAGACACACCTGAAGGTGGCAGACCAGGTAAGATTGAGGAAAAGGTGGGTAGGTCAGGTGTTTCATTCGGGGCTGGTTGCCAAAAATCGAGGGATGGCGATCTTGGTGGGAAAGAGGGTGTCGTTCGAGGCGTCGAGCATTGTGGCAGACAATGGCGGTAGGTACGTAATGGTTAGTGGTAAGCTGCAGGGAGAGAGGGTGGTACTGGTCAATGTGTGTGCCCCGAACTGGGACGATGGGCCGATTTTGGGTCGGATCCCAGATATGGAAGTGGGGGGGGGGCCTGATAATGGGGGGAGACTTTAACACATTGTTGGATCCGGCACTGGATCACTCCAGGTCTAGGACGAGTAGGAAGTCGTCGGCGGCTAAGGTGCTGAGGGGGTTTATGGACCAGAGGGAGGGGTGGACCCTTGGAGATTTGCAAGGCCGGGGGTTAGGGAATCTTCATTCTTCTCACATGTCCATAAGGCTTATTCCCGGATTGACTTTTTTATTTTGAGCAGAGCGCTGTTAGCGAGAGGAGAGGATACTGAGTAGTCGGCGATAGCCATTTCGGATCACGCCCCACATTGGGTGGGCTTAGAGCTGGGGGAGGAGAGGGACCAGCGCCCGTTGTGGCGTTTGGAGGTGGGGCTGTTGGCGGATGAGGAGGTGAGTGAGCGGGTCCGAGGAAGCATAGAGAGGTACCTGGAGGCCAACGATAACGGGGAGGTCCGAGTGGGGATGGTATGGGAGGCGCTGAAGGCAGTGGTTAGGGGAGAGCTGATCTCCATTAGGGCCCACAAGGAGAGGAGGGAACAGAGGGAGAGGCTGGTGCGGGAGATGATGAGGATAGACAGGAGGTATGCGGAGGTGCCTGAAGAAGGACTGTTGAGGAAGAGGCGCAGCCTCCAGGCCGAATTCGACCTGGTGACCACCAGGAAGGCGGAGGTGCAGTGGAGGAAGGCCCAGGGGGCGATTTATGAGTATGGGGAAAAGGCAAGCCAGATGCTGGCGCATCAGCTTCGGAAGCGGGACGGAGCTAGGGAGATCGGGGAAGTTAAGGACTGGGGAGGGAGTGTGGTGAAGAGTGGGGTTGGCATCAATGGGGTCTTTAGGGGCTTTTATGAGGAATTGCATCGGTCTGAGCCCCCACTGGAGGAGGGAGGGATGGGCCGCCTTCTGGACCAATTGAGGTTTCCGAAGGTGAAGGAGGGACTGGTGGCGGGATTGGGGGCCCCAATTGGGCTGGAGGAGCTGACCAAAGGGATAGGGAGCATGCAGGCGGGGAAGGCACCGGGGCCGGACGGTTTCCCGGTCGAATTCTATAAAAAATATATGGACCTATTGGGCCCATTGCTAGTTAGGACCTTTAATGAGGCAAGGGGGGGGGGGGCTTTGCCCCCGACAATGGCCCGGGCACTGATCTCCTTGATCCTGAAGCGGGACAAGGATCCCCTGCAGTGTGGGTCTTACAGGCCGATTTCATTGCTAAACGTAGATGCCAAGGTGCTGGCGAAGGTCTGAGCCACGAGGATTGAGGATTGTGTGCTGCAGGTCATCCATGAAGACCAGACGGGGTTTGTGAAGGGGAGACAGTTGAACGCGAATGTGCGGAGGCTTCTGAACGTTATCATGATGCCGGCGAGGGAGGGGGAGGCGGAGATAGTGGTGGCGATGGACGCTGAGAAAACCTTCGATAGGGTAGAGTGGGGGTACCTGTGGGAGGTGCTGAAGAGGTTTGGGTTTGGGGAGGGTTTTGCCAGGTGGGTTAGGCTGTGTATGAGGTCCCGAAGGCGAGTGTGGCCACGAACAGGAGGAGGTCTGAGTACTTTTGGTTGCATCGAGGGACGAGGCAGGGGTGCCCCCTGTCCCCCCTGCTCTTCGCACTGGTGATTGAACCCCTGGCTATGGCACTGAGGGAGTCGAGGAACTGGAGGGGGTTGGTGCGGGGTGGGGAGGAGCATAGGGTGTCGCTCTATGCGGACGACTTGCTGTTATATGTGGCGGACCCGGTGGGGGGAATGCCGGAGGTAATGAGGATCCTCAGGGAATTCGGGGATTTCTCGGGGTACAAGCTCAACATGGGAAAGAGTGAGCTGTTCGTGGTTCACCCAGGGGACCAGGAGAGGGGGATTGGTGAGCTCCCACTAAAAAGGGCGGAGAGGAGCTTCAGGTATTTGGGGGTCCAGGTGGCCAGGAGCTGGGGGGCCCTGCATAGGCTTAATTTCACAAGGCTGGTGGAGCAAATGGAGGAGGAGTTCAAGAGGTGGGACGCGTTGCCGCTGTCCTTGGCGGGTAGGGTGCAGTCAATCAAAATGACGGTGGTCCCAAGGTTTTTGTTCCCGTTCCAGAGCCTCCCCATGTTTATCCCGAAGGCCTTTTTTAGGTGGGTCAACAGGAGCATAACGGGGTTTGTGTGGACGCGAGGGACTCTGAGGGTGAGAAGGGTGTTCCTGGAGCGCAGTAGAGATAGGGGGGGGCTGGCGCTGCCCAACCTCTGTGGGTACTACTGGGCCGCCAATGCGACGATGGTGTGCAAGTGGATGATGGAGGGGGAGGGGGCTGCATGGAAGAGGCTGGAGATGGCGTCCTGTGTGGGTACGAGTCTGGGGGCGCTGGCAACGGCGCCGCTGCCGCTCCCTCCAAGGAGGTATACCACGAGCCCGGTAGTGGCGGCTGCCCTCAAAATCTGGGTGCAGTGGAGGCGGCACTGGGGGGAAGTTGGGGCCTCAGTGTGGACCCCAATACGTGGGAAACACCGGTTCGTTCCAGGGAGGACAGATGGAGGGTTTTCGGGGTGGCACAGGGCAGGGATACCAATGTTGGGAGACCTGTTTGTGGACGGGAAGTTCGCGAGCCTGGGTGAGTTGGAGGAGAATTATGGGCTCCCACCCGGGGAACACCGTCAGGTACTTAAAGGTAAGGGCGTTTGTCAGGCGGCAGGTGGTGGAATTCCCGCGGCTGCTGCCACGCACAGTACAGGACAGGGTGCTCTCGGGGGGGGGGGATGGGTGGGAGTGGGGAAGATCTCGGAAACTTACTAGGTGATGCAGGAGGAGGAGGAGGCTTCAGTGGTGGAGGTGAAAGGTAAGTGGGAGGAGGAGTTGGGAGAGGAGATCGAGGAAGGGACGTGGGCAGATGCCCGAGGGAGGGTGAACTCTTCATCTTCGTGCGCAAGGCTCAGCCTCATACAGTTTAAGGTGCTGCACAGGGCACACATGACCGGGACAAGGATGAGCCAGTTTTTTGGGGGTGAGGACAGGTGTGTTAGGTGCTCAGGGAGCCCAGCAAACCACACCCATATGTTCTGGGCATGCCCAGCGCTGGAGGAATTTTGGAAGGGCGTAGCGAGGACGGTGTCGAGGGTGGTAGGATCCAGGGTCAAGCCGGGCTGGGGGCTCGCAATATTTGGGGTGGCAGAGGAGCCGGGAGTGCAGGAGGCGAAAGAGGCCGGTATTCTGGCCTTTGCGTTCCTGGTAGCCCGGCGGAGGATTCTTCTTCAGTGGAAGGACGCGAGGCCCCCAAGCGTGGAATCCTGGATCAACGATATGGCGGGGTTTATTAAGTTGGAGAGGATGAAATTCGCCTTGAGAGGGTCGGTACAAGGGTTCTTCAGGCGGTGGCAACCATTCTTTGACTGCCTGGCAGAACGGTAGACATTGGTCAATGGCAGCAGCAACTCGGGGTGGGGGGGGGGGGGGGGGGGGGGGGGAGTTACTTTATTTATGTTTATTTACATTGGGGGGTCTGAGGGGGTGTATATATTTGCTATGTTGGCTTTGTGTTAAGTTGGGGTGTTAATTTATTATTTATGTGCAGGGGGGAGGGTGTATGGAGGGTTGTTTTTTGACTGTTTTGTATTTAACCCTGTCGGGTTCCTTTTTCATTTTGTTATTGATATTCTGTGAAAACCTTAATAAAATTATTTTTAAAAAAATACCACTTAGCCTCAGGATCAGAGAATCCCGCCCAGGGTGTGTCTGTACGTTGACGATCTGCTGCTATCTGTCTCGGATCCGGTCCTGACGGTGGGGACACTAAAGCGGTTTGGAGCTTTTTCCGAGTATAAACTGAATTGGGATAAAAGTGAATGTTTTCCGCTCACCTCGCCAGGGAGGGGAACTAATTTGGGGGTGTTGCCTTCAGGCTGACAAACTCGCATTTCAGGTACTTAGGAGTACAAGTGGCAAGAGATTGGGCGCAGCTCCAGAGGCTAAATTTTACCAGCTTGGTGAGCAGGGTGAAAGCAGACTTACAGAGATGGGAAAGCCTCCCACTGTCATGAGCTGGACAAGTGCAATCAGCGAAGATGAATATCTTCCCATAGTTCTTGTTCCTATTTCAATTTCTGCCGGTGTTTTCTACTAAAAAACTAACTTGATAGAGTTTTTCGAGGAGGTCACTAAGATGATTGATGCAGGTAGGGCAGTGGATGTTGTCTACATGGACTTCAGTAAGGCCTTTGACAAGGTCCCTCATGGTAGACTAGTACAAAAGGTGAAGTCACACGGGATCAGGGGTGAGCTGGCAAGGTGGATTCAGAACTGGCTAGGCCATAGAAGGCAGAGGGTAGCAATGGAGGGATGCTTTTCTAATTGGAGGGCTGTGACCAGTGGTGTTCCACAGGGATCAGTGCTGGGACCTTTGCTGTTTGTAGTATATATAAATGATTTGGAGGAAAATGTAACTGGTCTGATTAGTAAGTTTGCAGACGACACAAAGGTTGGTGGAATTGCGGATAGCGATGAGGACTGTCTGAGGATACAGCAGGATTTAGATTGTCTGGAGACTTGGGCGGAGAGATGGCAGATGGAGTTTAATCCGGACAAATGTGAGGTAATGCATTTTGGAAGGGCTAATGCAGGTAGGGAATATACAGTGAATGGTAGAACCCTCAAGAGTATTGAAAGTCAAAGAGATCTAGGAGTACAGGTCCACAGGTCATTGAAAGGGGCAACACAGGTGGAGAAGGTAGTCAAGAAGGCATACGGCATACTTGCCTTCATTGGACGGGGCATTGAGTATAAGAATTGGCAAGTCATGTTGCAGCTGTATAGAACCTTAGTTAGGCCACACTTGGAGTATAGTGTTCAATTCTGGTCGCCACACTACCAGAAGGATGTGGAGGCTTTAGAGAGGGTGCAGAAGAGATTTACCAGAATGTTGCCTGGTATGGAGGGCATAAGCTATGAGGAGCGATTGAATAAACTCGGTTTGTTCTCTCTGGAACGAAGGAGGTTGAGGGGCGACCTGATAGAGGTCTACAAAATTATGAGGGGCATAGACAGAGTGGATAGTCAGAGGCTTTTCCCCAGGGTAGAGGGGTCAATTACTAGGGGGCATAGGTTTAAGGTGAGAGGGGCAAGGTTTAGAGTAGATGTACGAGGCAAGTTTTTTACGCAGAGGGTAGTGGGTGCCTGGAACTCGCTACCGGAGGAGGTAGTGGAAGCAGGGACGATAGGGACATTTAAGGGGCATCTTGACAAATATATGAATAGGATGGGAATAGAAGGATACGGACCCAGGAAGTGTAGAAGATTGTAGTTTAGTCGGGCAGTATGGTCGGCGCGGGCTTGGAGGGCCGAAGGGCCTGTTCCTGTGCTGTACATTTCTTTGTTCTTTGTTCTTTGTAAACATGTTCTTTGTAGGGGCAGAAAGCATAATTTTGTCATTTATGTGGGCAGGGAAGTTGGCGAGGATCCAAAGGGTGGTCTTACAGAGGGACCGGCTGTCAGGAGGGTTGGGGCTGCTGAACGTGCTTTACTACGAATGGGTGACAAATGGGGAGAGGCTGCTGGGTTAATGGGGTATCAGGAGTCAGTTTGGGCAAAGATGGAGGCCAGATTGTGTGGGGAATGGCCCTGCTCCTACTCTCCCCAAGGAGGTTTTTGAGGAACCTGGTGGTGGTGGCTGCTCTAAAAATATAGAGGCCACGTTAGGGGGATTGGTCACGCTAAATTGTCCCTTAATTGGAATTACATTTTTTAAAAATAGGGGCAAATATGGCAGCACTTTAACGTGGAGATAGGATCTAGGATGTTACCAATCAGAGACAGGGATAATCCTGTTTTGGAGCCGGCTAGGGTGGATAGATTTAGGGGCTGGGAGGATAAGGGAGTGGCAGTAATGGGGGGATTTGTTTCTAGAGGGGCAGTTTGGAAGTCTGGGGACGTTTGTGGAGAAGGGTGGGCTCGCACAGTCAGAGGCGTTCAGATACTTGCAAGTCCGGAATTTTCCGAGGAAGGATTATTTGAGTTTTCCGGTTGCGCAACCCGTGTCGTTGGTGGAGAGGGTACTGTCGCTGTCTGAGTTGGAGGAGGGAAAACTTCAGGTCTCGATGGGAGGCTGTTGGCAGAGGACGGGGCCTCGCTGGAGAGAATAAAGGCAAAATGGGAGGAGGAGCTGGGGGGTGAAGTGGAGAGGTTGGTGAGGTTTGAGGCATTATGGAGGGTGAATGCCATGTCATCGTGTGCAATGCTCGGGCTCACATAACAGAAGGTGGTGCATTGGGCACACTTCATGAATGCAAGGATGAGTCAGGTGTTTGAGGGGGTAGAAGACGAGTGGTGTGGGAGGGGCCCAGTGAATCACGTACATATGTTCTGGGCGTGTCCTAAGCTAGCAAACCTTTGGGGCTCTTTCTTCTGCACCATGTCGGCAATCTTAGACAGGGGGCTGGAGGCTTGTCCCCTAAAGGTCAGATTTGGGGTGGCAGAGCTGCCGGAGCTGCAGGCGGGAGCGGGGCAGATGTTTTAGTTTTTGCCTCGCTGATTGCTTGGAGATTCTGCTGGAGATGGAGGTGAGCTTCTCCGCCCAATACCTCGGTGCGGCTGGGGGACCTTCTGGAATTTTTGTCTTTGGAGAAAGAGAAAGGGGTCGACTGGGTTGTTCTATATAAGCTGGCAACCATTTAATTATGCTGTTGGGGGGAGTGGGGGGGTTTGTTCGGGCTGCTCATGTTTTTGTGTTATGTTGATTTATGTTTTTCTACTTGTATATAAATTTAAAAATGTTCAACAAAAATATTTACAAAACAGGATTCCTCGATGGCATTATACCATTGTGCACTCCTGCAGCCCTACAATTCGTACCCACCCCCAGGACTCTCTTGCGTGTCACATCACTGCGCTACCTCCCAAACCCCACCCTATTGGTGGCCATGCCTTTCTTGCCTGGCCCTTTTCCCTTCTTCCCATATCTCCTCCTTCACGATCCTCCTCAGACATAACCTTTTCTGACCACGCTTTTGGTCACCTCTGCTAATGTTTCTCCCTTTATCCAAGTGCCTGTGAAGCTCTTTTGGATGTTTTTCTACATTCAGGCTTTGAATGGTATGTGATTGATTGGTCTCCCACAAACAAAAATATTTGACAAACACATTCAGGAAAGTTGTGCTCCATTCGTGACGATGATCTGACAAATGGCACAGTATGATTTCCTCCTTGTCATCCCAAATTACATCTAAAAAAAAAACCTCTGGACTTGCCACAGGTTTGTTCTAATCTTCTTTTTTATTTGACAGCTGGACACACCAAGTAAATATGGTCGACCTTCACAAGGTGAGACTGATGATTATCAAAGAGGATCCAGACAGCCTTTGAACTTGACCCAAATGAGTTTGCCGTGGAAACCAGAGGTGAGGATCAGAGAAGAAAAGCATATAAAACTAGTTTAGTATTTAGACACCGTTTAATTTAAATAAAACTTTTTCCCTTGTGTTGTTCCCTCTACTCTGTACAGCCAAAGAATTATCAAGTAAATTCAAAGCAGCTTTTTTCTCTTGAAAATTGATATTACTTCTTCGCTTGCCATAAATTACAACCTTTCATGGGCGGTCTGCTCTATAAAGCTGTGAAACGCAAGATAATGAGCAATCACTGACATTTTGGTTTTGGAGCTTTTCACAGTAACTTCATTGAAACCTACTTGTGACAATAAGCGATTTTTATTATTATTATTGCTCCAAAGTGTTCAGGAACTGGCACATCAAATGGGGAAAGTACAGTCAATAGCTGGCAGTTTGGGACAACTATTCGTTAAATCTGACCAAATAAAGCCATATATGTTTTTAGAATCTAATCTCCACTCTTGCCCTCTCTCTTGCAGCCCATATTCATTCTGTCTCAATAAAATAAAACCAATGTTATTTGTGACATTTGCTTTCTCCTTCTACAGATGTGGAGAGAGTCCCTGAGACCCGCAATACTCATTTGGAATGTTACAAATGTTTGCACTGTTCTCTCTCCTTACCAGTCTGTGTTTGGTGAATTTACACACCAAAACCATTCTTGTACCACGCCAGATTTAATTATTTTCCAACATCCTCTCTTTATTGAGTTTACTATCATATATTCTTACATTCTTCATCTTAATCTCAAAACCACCCACTGCTTAAATGTCTAATTTTTTCATACAATCTCCAAACTTTTACACCTAAGGGGTGCTATCACTTACTTACATTGATTGATCTTACCTCCTATTCTTTTCAGTCTTGTTGTGCTCTATACTCCAAGGCCTTTCCTTTTGACCTGTGCTTTAGAATCCACCTCAACTTCAGAGCAGCACCCACTACTCCATCGATGTGACATTTCAGCCCTAATTTGAACCTAATTTGCTCTGGGGGTTGAAGGTTGTTTTACACCATGTCTGTTATTTGCTGTATTACATCAATGGGGTGTAGAATTGGTTCAGAGCATGAAAAGAACATCCAACCCAAATCCACCTCTTACATTAAAATTGGGGCTTTCATTTCCCGCACCTACTGCCTACAGGTGAGACTGTCCATTCGGTATCATTGATAATTTATAGGCCGTTCTATGCTAAGGTTTCACGTTTGTGAGGAACTGAACTGATCAAATACAAAAACAAAATCTTATTCACTTAGAAGCCTTCCAGTTTGTCGGATCCTTCCAGCCCATCAGTTCACCCAGGATGAAAGAGCACAGTGTACCAACCTACTATTCCATCTGGATCACCATGAACAAGGAATATTTCTTCATTTTTCAATTTAAAGTACCCAATTATTTTTTTCCCAATTAAGGAGCAATTTAGCATGGCCAATCCACATACCCTGCACATCTTTTTTGGGTTGTGGGGGTGAAACCCACGCAAACACGGGGAGAATGTTCAAGCTCCACACGGACAGTGACCCAGAGCCAGGATCAACATGGGACCTCGGCACCGTGAGGCAGCTGTGCTAACCATTGTGCCACCGTGCTGCCCTAAATGTATATTTCTATTCCTTTTTGCCCCATATATTTATCTAACTTCCCCTTCAATGCATCAATGCTATTCACCTCAACCACTCCATGCCATAGTGAGTTCCAAATTCTGATTAAAGAAACATCTCCTGATTTCCTTATTGGGTATTATATTTATGGAATTTAGTTTGAGATTCTTACCCCGAAACAGACTTGCATTTATATGTCCCCTTTCATGAGCACTACCCAAAGCACTTCATAGCAAATGAGGTTCAGCATGGTGGCACAGTGGTTAGCACTGCTGCTCAAAGTGCCAGGGACCCATATTCTAATGTCTTGGGTGACTGCCTGTGCGGAGTTTTTACGTTCTCCCCGTGTGCGTGGTGGGTTTCCCCCGGGTGCTCCGGTTTCCTCCCACAGTCCAAAGATCTGCAGATTAGATCGGTTTATGGGGATATGGCATGGATTGGGCTTTGGTAGGGTACTCTTTCAGAGGATCGGTGAAGACTCAATGGGTCAAATGGCCTCCTTCTGCACTCTAGCGATTCTATGCTTCTAAGCTAAAAGTTCAGTTAATATTGTAATGAAGGAAATGCAACCGAATGAACACAGCAAGCTCCCACGAACAACAATGTGATAATAACCACATTTACAATGTTGAATGGGGACGGATATTATTTAGAACACATGGGGTAACTCCCCTAATCTTCTTCAGAACCAAACTATGAAGATCTTCCACAACCCCCTGAGAGTGTGTACATTGGACCTCAATTTAACATGTCACCTGAAAGACAGCAATTTCAACTGTTCAGCACTCCCTCAGTACTGTACTGGTGGGTCAGGTTTGGTTTTTCAAGCTCTGCAATGAGACTTTAACCCCAGCCTTCAGACTCAGAGGCAAGAGAGCTACCAGCTGAGCTATGGCCGACACAGAAGTGGAAGTAGCTTCTTTATGTCCAACCTATAAAGGCCCTTCATAATTTTGAAGACCTCCATTAGATCACATCTCGGACTTTTCTTGAGAAAAGAGCCTCAACCTCTTCATTCTTTCCTGCCAGTTGTACCCTCTCAGTTTTGATTTTTGACCCTTGTAAATAGTTTTTGCACTTTTTCCAGTGCTTCGGTATCCTATTTATCATACAGGGGCCAGGACACATCACAGTACTCCAAGTGTGGTCTAACCAAGTTTCTCATCTTTTTTACGGAGCATCTTAAAGGACAAAAAAAGTTGGAAATGTTTATGGATTGCAAACCCAGATGAGTTTGTAGAGAGAGGGAAGGGTGCGACCATGGAAGGATTTGAACACAAGACTGAGTATTTTAAATTTTGAAGCAATGTTGGACCGGGAACCAATGTAGGTCAGTGAGCAAAGGGGTGATGGATGTTTGGGACTTGCAGCCAGTCAGGTTACAGATTGTAGAATTTTGGATGAGCTGAAGGTTACATAGAGTAAAAAGTGGAATGTGAGATGTAAATGGATTAGAATCTTATGGGACGACTGATTAGTCCATGTATGTAGAGTCAACATCCGGTGCTGACTACATTCCTCTGACTACTCCAGAAAGTGAGTAAATTACAATCTGCCAGACCATTATGTTAAGACTCAAACTTATAGATTCATTCACACATTAAACAGTGACACTGACGTAACATATGAGATTTATCATAGAGCCTAATGTTAACAAAAGGCTTCAATGGATTTCATGGAAGGTGTATGCAAATGCTGTTGACCCTTAGATATCCTCTGAAATTGCCTAGCAACTCACTCAGTTGTATCAAACCGCTGCAAAGTCAAAAAGGAATGAAACTGAATGGACCAACTGGCATCAACTTAAGCACCAGAGACGACAGCAGCACACCTAATCCTGTCAACTCTGCAAACTATACAGTCAGGAAGGTGTTGCCCTGGGAGTCCTCAACATTGGCTCCAGTCCCTGTGAAGTATCATGGCACCAGGTCAAACATGGGCAAGGAAACTTCCTGCTGATGACAAGATGGCCAGGTACTGCTATCCTTCCCCCTCCCCAGCTGAGGAAACAGTACTCCTCCATGTTGAGCATAAGTGAAATAAGGTAATTTAGTAAATAAGTTAAGAAAGGTTAGAGAGCAGAGCTGGGCAGGAAGAAAGTGCGTGAGAAAGAGCAAGACTGAGAGTGGAGTGCTAGCTTGGAATTTCGAGCTCCTGAGGTGACAGGGGCAAGTGGGATTCAGGGCAAGTGGAAGCAGCTGATTGGCTGAGTACAGTTGGTAAGTATTTATTACTTTTATCACTTGTAATTTTTCAGGTCTGTTGTGGTCTATAGTTTGTACAGGCTACATTCTGTAGTAACAATGATGAGGGAAGAAGGGCCCTGGAGTAAATAATATTATTTGATTTTAAGTATCTTCCAAAAGGTTTCATTTAAAGGGGTAAGTCATGGCAGGAGGGCTCAAAGCCATGGTGTGCTCCTCCTGCTTTATGCGGGAAGCCAGGAACATTTCCAGTTCCCAGGGCCAGCATGTGTGCAGAAAATGTCGCCAGCTGCAACTTCTGCAAGCCCGGGTTTTGAAGCTGACGCAGCAGCGGGTGACACTGTGGAGCACCTGCGAGGTGGAGAGTATCGTGCAAAGCATGTGTAGAGAGATGGTCAGACCGCAGGCTCAGACACCCTAGGCAGGAAGGGTCTGGGTGACCACCAGGCAGAGCAAGGGGACTAAGAAGGCAGTGCAGGAATCTCTTGTGCTATGTCCCTGCTAAACAGATATGCCGCTTTGGATACGGTTGGGAGGAATGGTCTCTCAGGGAAAGGTGCAACAGTCAAATTTGTTACAACATGGTTGGCTTTGCTGCACAGGGGAGGAGTAAAAAGTGTGGGAATGGTAGGGGTTCAATTATAAGGGGAATAAATAGACAATTCTGTGGCAGCAAACAAGAGTCCAAAAGAATTGAAAATACATTGGATGATTTTAACTATTTTCATCGGTTGTGGCTTCTTGATTCACTTTCTCCAGTGGGTTATTAATCCCAACCGGATCCTTACCTTCCCCCCTCACCCCCCTTTCCTCTCGGCCCCTGTCCCCTTTCCTCTTCAGCTCCTGTTTTCTGTTCTTGTGTGATTGGCGTGAAGCTGTGTATTTGTTGTTTGCTTGCTGGTCATGGTTGGGTTCTCTGTTTCATTCTTCTCTCCACACCCTCTCCCTATCCTTTTCACCAGCATACATTATTGTGTTGTGCCTTTCAGTTCGCATTGGTTTGCTGGATAAAAGCAAATTACTGCTGATGCTGGAATCTGAAACGAAAAGAGAAAATGCTAAAAAATCTCTGCAGGTCTGGCAGCATCTGGAGGGAGAGAAAAGAGCTAACGTTTTGAGTCCAGATGACCCTTTGTCAAAGCTAAAAGGCATAGAAAGTGGGAGATATAAATACTGTGGGGTGAGGGAATGAAAGATGAGTCATAGCCGCAGAAACCAATGGAAAAGAATGTTAATAGCCACAGAAACCAAGGGAAAGAGTGCTAATGGCAGTCCCCAGAGAGAATAAAAGGCGTGAAAGACTAAACAGCAGAGAAACTAAAATCAGAGGGTAAACTGTGACAGATGTAGGTGGGAAGGGGGAAACAAAGTGGAGAAAAGGTAAGGAGAGAGCGGGTAAGATAGGGGATATATATATATATATATATAAAGGAAGACAAGAAAGAAATAAAAGTTAAGAGACAGTCAAAATGAAATGGAATGAAAACAAAGGGGTTGAGATGAGGTAGGGCTAATCATCTGAAGTTATTGAATTGGATGTTGAGACCGGAAGTCTGTAGCATGCCTAACCGGAAGATGAGGCGCTGTTCCTCCAGTTTGCGTTGAGGTTCACTGGAACATTGCAGCAGGCCAAGGACAGACATGTGGCATGGGAGCAGGGTCTTGTGTTAAAATGGCAAGCAACGCGGGCAGGTCAGGGTCCTGAATGCGCACAGACCGAAGGTGCTCAGCAAAGCGATCACCCAGTCTGCGTTTGGTCTCTCCGATATAGAGGAGACCACATTGGGAGCAACGAATGCAATAGACCAAATTGAAAGAGGAGCAAGTGAAACGCTGCTTAACCTGGAATGAGTGTTTTGGGCCTGGGATGTTAAGCATGGAAGAGGGAAAGGGGCAGGTGTTACACCTTCTGCGATTACATGGGAAGATGCTATGGGTGATGGGAGAGGTGTTGGGTATGGTGGAGCAGTGGACTAGATTATCTTGGAGAGAACAGTCTCTGCGGAATACTGGCAGAGGGAGTGAAGGGAAGATGTATTTGGTGGTGGCATCACGCTGGAGTTGGCGAAAATGGCGGAGGATTATGCTTTGCATACGGAGGCTGGTGGGGTGAAATGTGCGAACAAGGGGGACTTTATCCTTGTTCTGGGAAGAAGGGGAGGAGACAAGGGTAGTGGTGCAGGATATGGACCGCACACTGTTGAGGGCCCTGTCAACAACTGTAGGTGGGAAATCATGGTTGAGGAAGAAGGAACACATTTTCAAAGCACTTTGGAAAGTGGCATCATCGGAACAAATGTGACGGAGGCGAAGGAGCTGAGAGAAAGGAATGGAGTCCTTACAGGGTGTAGGGTGCGAAGAGCTGTAGTCCAGATAGCTGTGGGAGTCAGTGGGCTTGTAGTGGATATTAGTACATAGTCTAATGCCGGAAATGGAGACAGCAAGGTCGATGAAGGGAAGTGTCTGAGACGGACCAGGTGAAAGTGATGGAGGGGTGGAAACTGGAAGCGATGTTGATGAATTTTTCCAGGTCCGGACGAGAACATGAAGCGGCACCAAAATAGTCATCAATGTATCGGTAAAGGAGTTGTGGGAGGGGACCTGGGTAGGCTTGGAACAAAGAATGTTCCACATACCCCATAAAAAGGCAAACGTAGCTAGGACCCATGTTGGTACCCATTGCTACACCTTTGATTTGAAGAAAGTGGAATGAGTTAAAGGAGAAGTTATTGAGAGATTGAACAAGTTCAGAAAAACGGAGAGTGGATGTGGATGGGAATTTTCCAGGCCTCTTTTCGAAAAATAAGCAAAGAGCTCTCAGGCCATCCTGATGTGGGATGGAGGTGTAGAGAGATTGCACATCCATGGTGAATAGGAGGCGGTTAGGGCATGCAAACTAGAAATGTCAATATGACGCAGTGAATCAGAGGAATCCTGGATATAGGTGGGGAGGGAATGGACCAGAGGAGTGAGGATGGAGTCAAGATAAGACAACGTTCTGTGGGGCAGGAGGGTGCTGACACAATGGGCCTGCCGGGACAGTCCTTTTTGTGGATTTGGGGAAGTAGGTAAAAGCGGGCTGTCCGGGGTTGGGAGAGAGGTTGGAAGACGTAGTGGGAAGGCATCCGGAGGAAATGAGGTCGCTAACGGTATTGGAGATAATGGCTTGATGTTCAGTGGTCTAGTCATGGTCTAGGAGGAGGTAGAAAGAAGTCTTTTACCTTTTATTTCTTTCTTGTCTTTCTTTATATATATATTTCCCCCCCTTTCTTAGCCTACCTCTCCTTGTCTTTTCTCCCCTTTGCTTACCCTTTACCCCCTACATCTGTCAGTTTACCTTCTGATTTTAATTTCTCTGCTGTTTGGCCTTTCACACCTTTTATTCTCTCTGGGGACTGCCATTAGCACTCTTTTCCCTTAGTTTTTATGGCTATGAGCACTCTTTTCCCTTGGTTTCTGTGGCTATGGCTCATATTTCATTCCCTAATCCCACAGTATAAATATCTCCCACTTTCTATGCCTTTTAGCTTTGACAAAGGGTCATCTGAACTCGAAACGTTAGCTCTTTTCTCTCCCAACAGATGCTGCCAAACCTGCTGAGATTTTACAGCATTTTCTCTTTTGACCTCTGATTTACTGGCTGTTAGATGCGAACAAGTCTTGGAACAGCTGAGTGAATGGATCCCATGTTTTGTGGAAGCCTTGTTCCGACCCCCAGATGGCGAATTTGATTTTCTCCATCGGGAGAAATTCTGAAAGGTCGGACAGCCAGTCTGCAGCTTTGGGTGGTGCTGCCGAGCGCCAGCCGAGCATAGATCCGCAGTGGGCGATTAGGGAGGCAAAGGAAAGGGTGTCGGCCCTAGTCCCCATGAATAGGTCTGGACGTTCTGAGACCCCGAAGACTGCCACTCTTGAGCATGGTTCAACCCTCATCCCCAACACCAAAAGGTCACTTCTGATTTCCAGCCAGCCCTGAAAACAGAGGTACCTAGTTTGTGGGCAGAGAAGGAAGAGAAAGGAGGGGAAATGGGGTAAGGAGGAGAGAGAGCAAGAGGGAAAGAGAAAGGAGGGTGAGAGGGAGGGAAAGTGGAAAGAGGGGTGAGAAAGGAAAAGGGGCAACAGAGGGGAGAGAGAGAGAAATGGGAAGGGCAGGTGAAAGAGGGGGAAGGATGGGTGTGTGGGAGAGGGGGAGGGGGAGGGGGTGATAAGGGGAAGGGGTGAGGGAGAAAGATGGGAAAGGGGGAAAGGGACAGGGGAAGTGGTCAGAATAAGAGGGGAAGGAGGAAAGAGGGAGGAAGGGAAAGAAGTAAGGGTTGGGGAGAGGAATAAGAGGGGAAGGGATAAGGGGGCGGGAGAAGGAAGGAGAGAGAGAAGTGTGTGGAAGAGGGAGGAAGAGGACCTCCGCAATCTGGAGTCCAAACTTTTGGCCATATGACCTAATGCTTCCTTATGTTGGCTCACCTTACCTGAAATGTTTGAGTGGGGGTGAAGGGGGGGAATGTTGATGGGAGAGAACTTCCACAATCCGGGATTGGGGGGAGGGGGTTGGTGGGTTTGGTATGGAGCGTGGATGGGAGGGCATCATCCAGGAGAAAGCAGCCTGCTCGATGTTCACACCATCCATCACCTTAAATAGTCACTCCCTCCACCATCGACGCATAATGGTAGCCACATGTAGCATTTGGAAGAGGCACCACAGCAACTCATCAAGGCTCCTTTGGCAGCAACTTCCAAACCTGTGACTTCTACCATCCAGAAGGACAAGGGCAGCAGACACACGTGAACACCACCTTCATCTCCATGTTTCCCTCAAAGTCACTCACCATCCTGGCTTGTAACTCTATCACTGTCATTCAGTCATAATGCTGGAACTCCCTTCCGAACAGCACTGCGTATGTACCTACACCACATTGACTGCAGAAGTTCAAGATGACGGCTCTCACCACTTTCCCAAGGGCAATTAAAGATGGGCAATCAATGCTGGCCTAGTCAGCGATGCTCATATCTTGTGAAACAATAAATAAAGAAGTTGAACAAGAAATAGGACCAATTGTCAATGCTGTAGGGGATTATTTAAGGGATTGTTAAACGAGGAGGGTGGGAGGTATACTGACGGAGAAAGTTTGGGAAGGAATTTCAGAATGTAGTATCCCAATTTTTCAAAACTGAGTTGCCATGGGTGGAGCAAACAGAGAGGCTGCATGAGAGGATAGAGTCAAAGAAATGCAAAGCTTAGAGTTTGTAGGAGGACGCTGAGCTAGATTAAGTAGATGAAATCCATGGTGGTATTTAATAATAATAATCACTTATTATTATTTAACTTCATTTGAAGCCTACTTGTGACAACAGCGATTTTCATTCATTTTTAATTATTGTCACAAGTAGGCTGCAATGAAGTTACTGTGAAAAGCCCCTAGTCGCCACATTCCGGCGCCTGTTCGGGGAGGCTGGTACAGGAATTGAACCCGTGCTGCTGGCTATGTTCTGCATTACAAGTCAGCGATTTAGCCCACTGTGCTAAAGATGAAGATGGCAACATTAAACTTGAGGTGTTAAAGGATGGAGCAATGTTAGTCAGTTGTTTTCTGAAAGGTGGTAGTTGAATGTTCATCAAAGCATTGAAATACTTGAGTCAGATAGAAATGAGTCACAAGATGTTAAAATATTGCTACAATCACCATCGAGGCTGATAACTTGAATAAAGAAATGTATTTCCCAGTGACCAATGTAAAGAAATGCATAACAGGATTTCATGTTTTAAGAATTTTACTACAGCAAACAAACTAAAACCAACATGGACTAAACATCATTTAGTCGACAACAAATGTACGAAACTACAGTAAAGGTATCCCCCCATTAATGTCTCAACACAACCAAAATCCCTACATCACATATGTGCATTTCACTGCCATCTCAGCAGAATCAGAAGCTGGAATTTTGTGGCGTTGTTTGTGGGGGCTCAACTACCAGCTGGAAAGCCAGCGAAAAACCTGCGGTACCTCTTTTCGGGAAGGCCCATTGAACCATACAACAACCAGGCAATAGTGAAGCTACTAAACTACAGTAAAGGTATCCCCCCATTAATGTCTCAACACAACCAAAATCCCTACTTCCCTGGGAATCAAGATCCTAGGGGCAGACATCCCACCTAGCGAGAGCTGCCAGCCAATCAGGCACTGGCAGCTCTTGTGCTCAGCAGTGTCGCTGAGGAGGCTGTAGCCACTGCTGGAAGGTCAGGTACTAGAGTCCCAGGATGCTAGAAGACCCAGGATACAGATGAGTAATGTTGGGGAGGATGTATTCCACATGGTGGGGGTCACAAGGAGAGTAGTGCAGGGTGGTCAGAATCGAGAGTGGTGTGGCTGTCAGCAGTTCCCCATCTCCCAATGTTCAGACATTCAATCAGGCACTGATTGTCTTTGACCAGGGAACCTGCCCGTGGCCTGCATGAGGTGGCAAGCCCGCTTGCAGTTGGGTTGACCCCAGTGGCAACCGGATGATGCCTTTAAGTGATCATTAATTGGCCACTTAAGGTCCTCCATTGACAATGGGGTGGGAAGGTCGGCCATGGGCCTTCCTACCCAGAAATGAAATCTGATGGAGGCGAAAAGCTGGCGTGGTTCAGGCACGCCATTATTCCACCTCCTCAAGCTCGCCACCATTGGGAGCAGAAGACTCCACCCGTAGTCTTGTGAATAAAGCTCCAACTTCTTCACTGTCCCACCAGGGTGAATCTTTCAGTATCATTTTAAAACAAACTCACCTCACTCAATCTTCTGGGCATAATAAAATGGACTTCCAGTCGCAAAGTATCCTCTGGTGACTCCAAAGTCTTTAACCCTCCACAAGCCTTGTTTCTTCAAACAGTTTATCCAACCTCAGCAGTACTTTGCTTGGCATGGCAGCTTTCTTCCCCCCATTTCTCCGTCTGACTGACTCTGAGCGTCTGAGCCTGAATGTAGCAAAACCAGCTGCTTCTTCCTTCATGGTTTTAAACCTTGCACCTTACTTTTCTGGCTCAATTTTGACTTGCGTTTCTGGCTCATGGGTTTGCCAGATTTTGCAGAGAGGTCACATCTCCCTCTCCAAACTACTTCCTTGTATCTTACAGGAGATGATTAAAACGTAACCAAATAAGTCCAATGTTTGTAACAAAACGTTTCCAGAAGATTCTTCTGAGGCAGTCCAACAATCTGCAAAACTGGGTAAAGTAAACAGTGCATGATTGATGCTATTCTTAAAAAAACCTTGAGGTCAGATTTTTGTCTTCCATGCCCAGGTATCTGAAAGGAGAACCCGTAACAAACACAGAGACAAATTGTTCACAATTCTCCATCATTAATTTAAAGGGTGAAATATTATGGTCAGTTTGTGCCTGAATTATTTTTTGGTGTTCCCAGTGGGAGAAGCGTTTACACTTGGATATTAAAGATGAGCGGCTCAATTACAGAGCCCATGTGCCAGTTCAAATCGCTGAACTACACTGAACTGAAGGTATGACAGAAGCACTTTGCCATTTGTATTTCTAGTCTGAAGGGCTTCAGCAGTGTTATCTCAAAGAAAGAATGATGCATCCAGATCATGGAATCATTTCATGGCTATCTGTTTGCTACTTGTCTGTGCCTGGCATATCAGTTCACTTGCAGGTTTTGACAGTATCTTGGACAAAACTTCTATGCTGTGGCTCATGTTGCAAACAGCATCTTGAAAAATAACAATGAATGACTGCTTCCACCTTAATGGAGTTATTTCTGAAACACATTTTGATTTGTACATTTTTTTTTTAAATTTCAAGATAGTGGACGACAGGGCATTTATTGCCAAACTTTGTCCCGAGAAGGGGGTTTTGAGCCGCCTTCTTAAACCATTTGAGCTGGTTGATACAATACAATTGAAATGTTTTCTGGACCATTTCGGAGTAAACCACATTGCTGTGCAAACTGAGTCACCTAAAGGTGAAAGCAGTTTGTGTTTTAGGAAAATCCATACTACCTTTTTAAGACTGAATGGCATTTTGCTGATAGCTGAACCACACCTCGGCATTGATGCACTAAGCGTCAAGAACCACAAAGACATGTGAGACTTTAACCAAGGCTTTAATACACTACATAGGAAGCTTACCCGACACAGACGACCCCAGACAAAGGGGTCCGGTCTCAGAATCTGGGTCTTATACCTAACTCCCGGGGGAGTGGCCAAGGCGGAGCTCTCCGTGGCCAGGTCAGGTTACATACAGGTGACGGAACCTCTACAGAGCTACAGTACAATACACAGGATTACAGGGCCATGTTACACACAACTATTATATAACTATGTACAATGCTAGGGAAGTACAGTGGTGTATCACCACAGGCATGTGGGGAGGACACTGTGACCTTCGAGTGGTTTCCTGGTAGAGAGCCTTCCTGCCATCGCATCTAGAGGTTCTGTGGTCCAAGGTGGGTGCCCCGAGCGGCACCACAACCCCAAAGCCACTGTTGGAGGATTCAGTTCTCCAGTCACTGGGGTCTTGCTGCCGTGCTTCCACAGAAAACTTTTTTATTCCTCTCCTGAGAGGGCACCGCAAAATGGAGCTGCATTCATGTTGTTCCAGCAGTCTCAGGAGCAGCCACATCTCAGTGGCGATTTCATAATTGAGAGCTCTCTGATTGGGCCAGCTGTTTGGAGAGGCAGGCCCACCTTCCTGAATTGGGTGGTGGATATCAATTAAGGGGCATCCCACAGGTTTTATCTTGACCTCTGGAATTAACCCATCAGTAAAATCCTAACTGTAATTTCTGGATAACGAGTCCAATACCGTAAACACTATTCTGAGATCCATCATTACATAAAAAATAAATCAATAAATTAGTTTTCAATGTGATAGTAAATAAGAGCTACTTTTGTCACAACTAGGCCGGATTTTTGCCATTGAGGCAGGAAACTGGAATAAGGAAGTTTCCCGTCTTGGTGGAACCATCTCTATTTTCACTCCAGGGACAGGTTCTAATTGGGTCCTCCAACCCCAGACACAGTTCTGATGCAGCCACAGAAGCAGATGGATGCCAAGGCAGACTGGTTAGTAGACCTGGCTCAGTTCTCCAGGACTTGGTTCCACTTGTATGAAACGTTGCTCGGCCTTCTAACCCTCTCAGTTCCCCCATTCCCCATATCCCTTCCATGCCCCCATCATTCTCCATGCCCATTCACCCAGTATACACTATAAATCCAATGAGTCAAATAATACAGTAACAATCTGTTTCTGTTGATATAGTTCATAACCTCATTATGACTGTTTTACTGAGCAACAAGACTGACTAATGGTTAGCTTAGTAGGGCTCCATTTTCATAGGGAAACACGGAGAGTATGATTTGCTTGTTTGACACCTCTACGAGATTATTCTTTCGTTGAACTTTTTCTTTCAATGCCTGAATGTTTCTTTGGGCAAGGTTAAGAGCTGTAAAGTGAGGTAAAGCTTCCATTATTGACACTGATGTGGAGATGCCGGTGTTGGACTGGGGTGAGCACAGTAAGAAATCTTACAACACCAGGTTAAAGTCCAACAGGTTTGTTTCGATGTCACTAGCTTTCGGAGCGTTGCTCCTTCCTCAGGTATTGACACTGTAATAGCTCTGTCTAATTGACACTTTTATACTTTATAAGAGCATCAATTTTTTAAAAGCACATTTTTGAATGTTTTTGTTTCCTACATGGATCTCAAGACTTGACATTGTGATATGGCTTATTGGTTCCATAGGGAGCATTTGATGGTATTGCCAAGACCTTTTAAATATACCTTTCAAAAGGTTGTCGAATCCAGACTATGATTCACGACTTCTCTGAGGGGCCATAGACCACGTGCCCTTGAGAAGCTAGCTTAAATCCACAAAAATGGCAGTGATATGCGGGGGGCATGGTGGTATATGATACCCACAACCACAATGGAACGAGCCAGCTTAAAAGTGCGGGCTACGGGTCGGGGTCACTTAGTCACATCCTTATCCTGAACAGTGAAATTGCCAGCGATAGAAATGGGGGCTCAATTCGCAGAATCAGCTCCCTCCTACCACTTTTAATGGCCTCCGGAGTCGGTGGCACTCTGAGAAAATCTGGTCTTAAGTGTCAGGCATGTGGAAAATGGGATAACTTAATTCCCTGAAACAAATGGTAGCGAAATGAGTTATAAACTGTCAGAGATTTATTCCCAATTAAAAATTTGTGGTTGATAAAAATTGCAGTTGAAAAGTAATAAATTAAACCTATCAAGTGCAGATGGGAAAGAAAGCAGCAACCAAAAGAGCAAATTGGCGAGGTGAGCTGAAGCCAGTTATTACCCATGGAGTACTCTCTGGAATAGCTTGGAGGTGCGAATAGATTTGGCACAGTTTGATTAGGTAAGGAATCCATTGAGTTAACAGGGGCTGATACAGCTGACTAATGGTTTAGCTGGGGCCACATTCAACAGGGGGTTAGTGTGTGACAGCTGGAGAGTAATACGATAGAATGACATAAGTGGCATTGATGGGTAGGGGGAATGTTGAGTGCAGTTTTAACAGCTAGTGTAAAGAGTTAATTAAATGAGTGCTCAGGTTCAAGGATCAGCCCACGGGATTTGAGTTTACTAGCAGAACTGGAGATTACCGGGGTCAAACGATTGGTCAACAGTGGGTTAGAATCTACTGACAGCTTCTTTCAGTAATGAAGTCATCACCTCTGTTATTCATGTTGCTGGCTTCAATCCCAATGGAAACAAACTAAGTCAAATTGATCCATTAAAGGTGAAAATATTGAAAGAAATGATACAGATCGAGAGATTGATGTGAATGAAGAGTCAATTCTTTTTCACCAAAGAGCTCAAATCCAGCAGGAAAGCACTGAGGATGGTATTTGCCATATCCAAAAATATTTAACATAATTTTTGTGTTCAGTGCACTCAAAAACTCAGTAATCATTGAACATCAAACGTTTTAATTTGGAATGAGTTTGATGGTTGATTGTTAGTGCTTTGCTATCATGGTCATCAAATGTGCTCAAATGGCAAAAGGCGCATCGAGTGCGCTCAAAGCTATCCAATGTGCTCAGCAACCTGCATTGAAAAATACAAGGAGATTCCGCTATCAGTACATGCTTGAGAGCATCCACCAGACAACACCAGTTCTTAATAAATTTTAGTCTCATGGTCTGTACTTTCAATCCATCCCACCCCCCAAGTTTCAGGGTCTAAAATCTTACCTCCCACACCCACCACCCAGTCTCAGGGTCGAAGCTCTCTCGCACACACTGTCCCAACCTCCAGGACGAAACATTAGAACATAAGAACTAGGAGCAGGTATAGGCCATCAGGCCCTTCGAGCCTGTTATTTGTATCTTCCACTGTGAAGACTGACCCAAAAAACCTGTTCAGTTCCTCAGTCATTTCCTCATCTCCCATTATTAAATCTCCCTTCTCATCCTCTAAAGGACCAATATTTACCTTAGCCACTCTTTTTTGTTTTATATATTTGTAGAAACTTTTGCTATCTGTTTTTATATACTGAGCAAGTCTTACTCTTCTTTGTAGCTTTTTTAGTAGCTTTCTGTTGCCCGCTAAAGATTTCCCTATCCTCTAGTCTCCCACTAATCTTTGCCACTTTGTATGCTTTTTCCTTCAATATGATACTCTCCCTTATTTCCTTCGATATCCATGGTCGATTTTCCCTCTTTCTACCATTCTTCCTTTTTTGTTGGTATAACCTTTTGCTGAGCTCTGTGAAAAATCATTTGTTCCTCATCTGTTTCACCAGAAAGTCTTTGCTCCCAGTCTACCTTAGCTAGCTCTTCTCTCATCCCATTGTAATCTCCTTTGTTTAAGCACAAAACACTAGTGTTTGATTTTACCTTCTCGCCCTCCATCTGTATTTAAAATTCCATCATATTGTATTCGCTCCTTCCAAGAGGATCCCTAATTATGAGATCATTAATCAGTCCTGTCTCATGACACAGGACCAGATCTAGGACCACTTGTTCTCTTGTAGGTTCCATTGCATACTGTTCTCGGAAACTATCACGGATACATTCTATAAACTCCTCCTCAAGGCTGCCTTGACCGACCTGGTTAAACCAATCGACATATAAATTATAATCCCCCATGATAACTGCTGAAACCATTTCTACATGCATCAGTTATTTCTTTGTTTATTGCCCGCCCCACCATAATGTTACTATTTGGTGGCCTATAGACTACTCCTATCAGTGACTTTTGCGTCTTACTATTCCTGATTTCCACCCAAATGGATTCAACCTTATCCTCCATAACACCGATGTCATCCCTCACTACTGACCGGATGTCACCCTTAAATAACAGAGCTACACCACCTTCCTTATCATTCACTCTGTCCTTCCGAATAGTTTGATACCCTTGGATATTTAACTCCCAGACGTGACCATCCTTTAACCATGTTTCAGTAATGGCCACTAAATCATAGTCATTCATTTAAAAAAATAAATTTAGAGTACCCAATTAATTTTCTATTCCAATTAAGGGGCAATTTAGCATGACCAATCGACCTAGCCTGTACATTTTTGGGTTGTGGGGGTGAAACCCACGCAAACACGGGGAGAATGTGCAAACTCCACACGGACTGACCCAGAGCCAGGATCAAACCTGGGACCTCGGTGCCATTAGGCAACAGGGCTAACCCACTGCATCACCGTGCTGCCTTAAATCATAGTCATTCATGATGATTTGCACCATCAACTCATTTACCTTTTTCCGAATATTACTAGCATTCAGGTAAAGTACCCTTATGTTGGCTTCTATACCTCCGTTTTGAATCCTAACACCTCTTATCAGTAACCTCTCCTAAGTTATTTTTCCTTTTAACTTTTCTCCTAATTTTCCTTATCGTTGAACCCATATCTTCATGTAACAACCTGCTGCATCGCTTTCCATTTATGTTTTTACTTCCCGTTTTATTCCTTTTAGTATTACTGGGCCTATTCACTGAGCTCTCCTCAGTCACTGTACCTTGTACTGTCGCCCTTTTTGATTTTTGACTATGGCTTCTCTGCCTTACACTTTCCCCCTCACTGCCTTTTGGCTCTGTTCCCGTTTTACTTCCCTCCGACATCCTGGTTCCCATCTCCCGCCACATTACTTTAAACTCTCCCCAACAGCACTGGCAAACAGCCCCCCTAGGACATTGGTTCCAGTCCTGCCCAGGTGCAGACCGTCCGGTTTGTACTGGTCCCACCTCCCCCAGAACTGGTTCCAATGCCCCAGGAATTTGAATCCCTTCCTCTTGCATTATCTCTCGAGCCACGCATTCATCCTACCTATCCTGACATTCCTACTCTGACTAGCTCGTGGCACTGGTAGCAATCCTGAGATTACTACCTTTCGAGGTCCTACTTTTTATTTAACTCCTATCTCCCTGAATTCAGCTTGTTGGACCTCATCCCGTTTTTTACCTATATCGTTGGTACCAAATGCACCACATCAACTGGCTGTTCACTCTCCCCCCCCCCCCCCCCCCCCCTCGCCAGAATGTCCTGCAGACACTCCGAGACATCCTCCACCCTTTTATCCTGGAGTCTCGATTGCGTCCGCAGAATCGCCTGTCTAATCCCCTTATGATTCTATAGCCCTGCCATTCTTCTTCCTGCCATCCTGTGCAGTAGAGCCAGCCAAGGTGCCATGAACCTGGCTGCCGCTGCCTTTCTCTGGTAAGCCGTCTGCCTCAACAGTATCCAAAATGCTACATCTGTTTTGCAGGGAGATGACCGCAGGGGACACCTGCACTGCCTTCCTACTCTTGCTCTGTCTCTTGGTCACCCATTTTATATCTCCCTCAGTAATTTTCACTTGCGGTGTGACCAACTCAGCAAACGATCTATCCGCGATATCCTCAGCATCGCAGATGCTCCAAAGTGAGTCCACCCGCAGCTTCAGAACCGTCAAGCGGTCTAACAGGAGCTGCAGCTGGAATCACTTCTTGCACGTGAAGGAGCCAAAGTCAGTGGATTATTCCACTGTGGATGTTCGTGTCCCTGAGCTCCTACATTGCACACGAGGAGCATGACAGGAGTCTGGGATCTCCTGCCATGTCTTAAACCTTAGGTTATCTTATACAACTACAATGCCAAAGAACAAAATAAAGAAAAAAAACAAAAAAAATAGACAAATGAATAGAAAAACTACTTACCAGTCACTTATCAAGGATAGAAAGCACCTCCTCCCCATCCAGCTTCGAATTCCCACCTAGCTTCAAATTCCCAAACTCACTGTTTGATGTGCCTCACTCTGGCTGTGCCTTCTCTGGCTCACTGGGAGAACTCTCTATCTCCCCAATCTCTGGGTCTAAATTCCAACCTCTCCAACCTCATGCCCCAAAACTCATACAAACATATGGGGCAGGATTCTCCGGTCTGCCAGCTGTGTTTTTCGGTGCGGTGCGTCCTTGCCGGCAGCAGGATTCTCTGTTCCCACAGCCAGCCAATGGAGCTCCCCATTGTGGCCACCCCACGCTGTCAGGAAACTCGCAGACATGGGTGCACCGCCGGCAGACCGGAGGATCCCGCTGACGGAGAATTCCGCTGATGAATTAGAAACAGGAATAGGCCAGTCGGCCCCTTGAGTGTGCTCTGCCATATAATAAGGTCATGACTAACCTAATTGTAATCTCAACTCGAGTCCCACCTACAAACTTTCACCTCCTTGCTTATCAAGAATCTATCTCCATTTGATTAAAGGACTTTGCTTTTACTGCCTTTTGAGGAAGAGAGTTCCAAAGACTCATGACCCTCAAAGAGAGAAAGCTTTTCCTCATCCCTGTCTTAAATGGGCAACTTAATTTTAAATAAGACATGTAGTTCTAAATCTTCCCACTTATCACATCCACCTTGTCAAGACCCCTTACTATCTTATATGTTTCAATCAATTCACCTCTTACTCTTCTAAACTCGAAGGGATACAAGCCTAGCCTGCCCAGCATTCTTTCACAAGCCTGTCCGTCCATTCCAGGTATTAGTCTAGCAAACCTTCTCTGAACTGCTTCCAATGAATTTACATCTTTCCTTAAATAAGGAGACCAATACTGTACACAATACTCCAGATAGGGTTTAATCAATGCCCTATATAATTGAAGCAAAGCCGCCCTATTTTTTTATTCAATTCCCCGCTGACTCCACACAACTCTCTCCGGTAGCCCTCACTGAATACTCACAGTGTTGCTGGAGCCATTGCTGCCACACTGGAAAGCTACATCAGGGCCAGCCTCACCTCACCATCACTTCCGGCAGGATCTGCAACCTGAGCTCCAGTGGGGGAAGACAGAGAAGGGAAGGGAAGAGTAGAGGTGAGAGAGATGGGAAGCGGCAGAGAGGGAGGGAGGTTCAAGGAGTGGGGAAGAGGGAATTATAGGTTACAAAGAAAACCTATAAATTGGCTTATCAAAACAATTTAAAACAGAATCTTCTTTTTCTAAACTAAGTCAGTTTTAGGATTTTTGGAGCTATGGAAATTCAGAAATATGGATATGGAACATCAATTCTATGATCGTTTTCAGTATCCGATTACTTAAATTATGTTGTTAATCACAAATGTTTGAGTACTGAGTTGATGTCACTGATATTAGTTACATTACTTGCAATATTAAATGGTAGCTAAATGAGCATAATTGATGTTACATTATGGCTAAATTATTGCTTTTGACCTCTATTGTCAAAAATGACCAAAATATTACTTTTAAGTGCTGTCAAATGACAGTTAAATTATTGATTTTGAGCACAATTAATGTTTGATGAGTAAGTAAATGCCAATGAGCACAAAGGATATTGAATTATGTCAGTGTTCAGATAAAGTGAAAACAAGAGAGAGTGAAAGAGAAAATGCAGGAAATAACAGAGAGCAAGGAAACTTTGGATAAAACATAATGAAGAAGAGAGGAGTGTAAGACTCAGTGCATCAGTGCAAATTACAGCTACTAAGAGTGTAAAATGAGAACATTCAAAAAAGTTATTTGACATTGAGGTTGAAGCGATGTCTTTAATTTATTTAAAGGTGAAAATCATGCTCAGCCAGAGGCTCAATAATCCAAAGAAATCAATCAGTTCAGCAAATTGAGTTAATTTTTCAACAAGTAGGCAGATATATTCAGAACGGGTGGATTGGAAACATGGTGATATATGACTAGCTGCATTCATTCACAAACAAGTGTTAACATTTGCAGAATAGCTACCACAAAGTTACAGTATTGCAGAGTGAGGAATCAATGATAAGATGTATACACAGATTTAGGTTTTGAATAAATATATCCATGAGTAGTAGTGTTTTTAGGCTTGTACATTATGCTGCATATGTGTTTATTTGGGGAAGTGGATGGCAGGAAATGATGGTATAACTGTTGTTTATGCTTAGATAATGTGTATATATGCAGATCTGGGGCTGGGGAGGGCCTATTAGTGTCTGCAGGTTCTGAGGCACATATATTTGATGATTTTCATGCCAAAATGGAACAAGATGTATTTTATTCTTGTGAAAAGTGTGTAGAACAGATTGTAGCTTTATAAGAAATTTTGGAACACTGTAAAGCCCAGGGGAAAGTCACTCCGGTTGCTTGCATTGATTCTTCCAAGGATTGCAAACTGATGTCTGTGCAAAGAGCAGGGAACATCGAGTAGATATATTACAGAATTGCAACTGGAATTTGGTGAGAGTGGTAAAGGGTGGGTATAGATGGGGATTTTATCAAGCTGAAATTTAACATACTTCTCTTACTTTGCTTTAAAACTATCAGTCAGTGATAGTGAACATTGAGGAACAAAATATGTGAATTAAAAGCAGAAAAAGTGTCTGTGGAGGAAGAAACAAAGTTATGTTTTAGGTCAGTGATCTTGCACCAGAATAATAATGAAAGACCATCGAGCTGAAATGCTGCCTGACCAACCTTTTCTTGTTTTTTAAAAATCTCTGGTCCATTACCTGATTTAGGCAGCTGTGCAGTACAATGTGGGTGACCAGTCACCCAGCCAGGCTTGCAGATAGATGTTGGAGGGGTGAACTTGGTACTGGGGCTCCAGAAAATGAGTGCCCTAAAGTGGTTGAAGATGCAATGTGAATCTTACTAATGTACTCATAAACAATCCTTCCAGGTGAAACAACAATTCATGCATACCTATTTCAATTGTGCACACTGTTTCTGCTGCTCACTGTTGTACTTCTTTTATGCTCGCTTAATACAAACTTAACTATTTTGCATAAGACTGGCAATTAAGATGAAGTACAGGATTGCACAGGAAACTGATTTACTGTGAAGATTCAACAGTTATTAACAGCAAAGTACAGCTCCAATTCCTTGACACCACATGCTACTGGATATACTGAAAGTTCTTTTGAACCATGTCTGCTGATCACATGGTTTACATCCTGGCTACTTGCTTAGTAGCATATTCTCTCTTAAAGTAATATCAAACATCCCATTTTTTCCAAGATAACATTATTTTGGTTACCCCTGTGGGTAATCTAGTTCTCTGGGTAGGATGCATGACTCGAACCTCTTGTCTAATGTGCAGATAGGCACTTCTGCATCTGCATGTAAATTGCACATTGTCTTCATTCTCCCTTGTTTATCCAGCATTTCTGAGAAATGAGACAGATGATGGCTTGGCATGGTTGTCCTAACCCACGTTTTGAACATGGTTCCTACTGGTGACGATAAGCCCATGTCTAAAGGTGGTGCTCAGAAATGTAACTTACGATACAGAGATCTTCTCCCTGTACTTTATAGTAGGCATAGTAAAGAAGGCAAATGGTATGCTGGCCTTCATAGCGAAAGGATTTGAATATAAGAGTATTGTATGCAGTTATGGTGGCCTTACCTGAGGAAGGATATTCTTGCTATGGATGAAATGTTTACCAGGCTGATTCCTGGAATGGCGGGACTGTCATATGTCACCTCCATGGAGGGGGTTGGGCATGGCCCATCTCCAACCTCACATCCATATAACATGGAGCGTGGTCACAGATTGTGATTGCGGAGTATTCCGCCCTTCCTCGCCCTGAAAGCACCGATTTCCCCACTACAAAGAAGTCAATCCATGAGTAGACATTATGTACTTGGGAGAAGAAGGAGAACTCCTTCTCCCCTGGGTGGGTGAATCGCCATGTATCAATGGCTTCCATCTGCTCCATGAATAGGATGAGTTCCTTCGCCATAGTGGAGATCTTTCCCGTTTTGGGGTTCAACCTGTCCGTCCGTGGGTCCTGCACACAGTTAAAGCCACCCCCCCCCATGATCAGTTAATGTGTGTCTATGTTGGGGATTTCCGCCATTTGTCTTCTTTACAAACTCTGTATCATTCCAGTTGGGAGCATACACGTTCACCAGGACTACCAGTGCCCCATCAAGGACACTACTGACCATGACGAACCGTCCTCCTGGGTCCGTAACCGTCCTTGTCACCGTGAACATCATCCTCTTTTTAGCAATATGGCTACCCTCCCTGGCCCTTGTCCCTCAGAAGGAATGGTAGGTCTGTCCCACCCAGCCCTTCCTCACCTATAGTCGGTCCTTCTCTCTCAGGTGCATTTCTTGAGGAAGACTATGTCGGCTTTCATACTTTTCAGCTGGGCGAAGATTCTGGATCTCTTCATGGGCCGTTAAGCCCCCTGGTGTTCCAGGTGACCATCCTGATGGTGGGTGGGGTCTTTGTTTTCCCCCCCCCCCCCCACTTCCTGTGGGGTCAACCATACTTACCTGGTGGATGCACCCCTGCACTCCGGGGTTTCCCTTTGTTAGGGGGCTGTCCAAGATGGCCACGATCATTGTTCTCCCCGTGAAATCAGGGTCCCTGCATTCTGGGGTTTCCCTTTGTTCAGGGACTCTCTCAAGTCGTTGCTTGCTGCGCATTTTGTTCCAAGTCACCACGTGTGGCTTGTTGTAGCCAGCCTAATGCCCTCATCTTTCTTTACCTATCTCTCCCGTGTGGTTTCTTCCCCTCTACCCTGTAGTTACGCACCCTTCCTTCTCCCTTCCCCTGTTTATTCCCCTAGTTGTCCTCCTATTCCCGATGTCTACCCTCCCAACCGCCTCGCCAGGCGCTTTCCCCCTTGCGGGAGATGTGCCGCGGCCTCTCGTTCCTGCATGAATTCCCGGTACTAACTACCTCGCGAGTGTGGTGGTTCCCCTCCCGGGGCTTCTTACACATCCTCCCTTTGCCCAAGCTCTGGGCTCCCTGACCGCCATTCCCCTCACCTTCCCCTGTGCTTTGCTATACTCGCTCATACTTCCCTCTCTTACCATCCCCGTCTCCCGATGTGGTGATAGTTTTCAGCTGGCTGTACAGAATGTAAAAAATAAACATTAAGCATTAAGATTTTCTTACTGTGGGCTCTTCATCCCTACCCCTGCTGCCGCTTTTCCAATCCGTTCCCCGTGACCAACTTGTCTGCATTCGCAGGGGCTGTGAAGAAGTGTTCCCTGCTTTGGTGTGTGACCCAGAGCTTGGCTGGGTACAGCATGGCAAACCTTACACCGTTTCTGTACAGCACAGCCTTCGCCCTATTAAATTTGGCCCTGTGCTTGGCCAGGTTGGCTCCAATGTCCTGAAAAATCTGGATCTTGTGACCTTCCCAGTTACAGTTTTTGGACTGCCTGGCCGAGCGCAGGATGCTCTCCCGGTCCTGGTACCGGTGCATCTTGGCAATTATTGCTCTAGGCTGTTGCCCAGTTTTGGGCCTTGTGCGAAGTGCTCTGTCGATTTCTGGTGGGTTGGGGAAGCTCTCCCTTCCCACCAGGTTGTCCAGCATTTGGGCCACATAGTCTGTGGGTTTCCTATCTTCGATCCCCTCCAGTAGGCCCACGATTCGTAGGTTTTGCCGCCTCGACCGGTTCGCCTGGTCCTCGACTTTTCCTTTCAGGTTTCCCTGCGTTGTAACCAGCTTTGCCACCTCCTTTTCCAGGGCGCTGGTCCGGTCGCAGCATGGATGTCCAAATTTGTTTCCTCCCGATGTTTTCTCAATTCTCTTGAGTTAAACATCCTCCTCCATACCGTGATGTGAGGGGGGGTGGCGGGGGGGCTTCTCGTGCTGCAGGCCGGTACCGCTTGCTCTGGCAAAGCCCGAGTTTTGTCCCCTCGTGCATTGACTGGTTCAGTCGTTTGCTTGTCCAGGCTTTTTCCACTCCTGGGGCGGGATTCGCCAACGCCCCGCCGGGTCGGTGAATCACCAGGGGGCGGCATGAATCCCGCTCCCGCCGGATTCTCCGGCACAGGAGATTCTGCGGGGGCGGGAATCCCGTTGGCGGCCCCCCTCGGTGATTCTCCGGCCCGAAGTCCCGCTGGTTTTATCCTGGTCCCACCGGCGTGAATTGAACCACGTCTCTTACCGGCGGGACCTAGCGGCGCGAGTGGGCTCCGGAGTCCTGGGGGGGGGGGGGGGCGCGCGGGGCGATCTGCCCCCGGGAGGTGCCCCCACGGTGGCCTGGCCCGCGATCGGGACCCACCGATCCGCAGGTGGGCCTGTGCCGTGGGGCACTCTTTTCCTACACGCGACTATCAGCCTCCGCCATGGCCGACGCGTAGGTGAAACCCCCCCCGCGCATGCGTGGGGATGACGTCAGCTGACACTCCCGCGCATGCGCAGACTCCCACCTGTCGGCGGAGTCCCTTTAGCCCCGGCTGGTGTGGCGCCAAAGGCCTTCCACGCCAGACGGCGGGGCGCCAACCACTCCGGTGCGGGCCTAGCCCCTAAAGATGCGGAGGAATCCGCACCTTTGGGGTGGCCCGACGCTGGAGTGGTTGACGCCACTCCATCCCGCTGGGACCCCCCTGCCCTGCCGGGTAGGGGAGAATCCCGCCCAAGGTCTCCACTTGTCTTCTGGATGGGTTGCCGTTTGGCATTTTTTCCTTCTGTCATGTTTTGGTGTGGGGATGTTTTGTGTTGTTGGTGGGTGTTTTTTAAGCGAAAAGAGCATGGGCTGGATTCTCCGCTCCGCTACATTTCTGTGTCACCCCGCCGGCGGGATGCTCCATTACGCCAGCCGGTCAATGGAGTTTCCCATTGTGGGCAGCCCCACGCCATTGGGAAACCCCCGTGCTGCTGGCAAAATGGAGCATCCCGCCGATGGAGAATCTAACCCCTTATTTTTCAGGTTTGTGGGAGAGCCACCTGATGTGCGACTTCTTAGCACATCCCATTCACCGGAAGTCATATAGTACTGGAATAAAGATGTGTGTGTGGTGGTATGTATTATGGGTAGTATGGTACCTGTGAAGCCGAGAGGCTATTGGCTGACAGGTCCCGGGTCCTGGTTGGATCTGCCGACTTCTGGCTCCACCCTGAAGGCGGAGTATAAGAGCTCGAGTTCTCCCCGCAGCCTCATTCTGTTACTGAGCTGCTGGGGAACAAGTCTCGCTTAATAAAGCCTAGATAGACTTCAGCGCTTCTCGTCTCGCGTAAGTCATTGTGCGCTACAATTTATTAAGCGAGCATAAAAAACTATGGAGCTCCGGATCGCCCCGGAGTGCCTGCGGATCAGCCCCCATGCAGCAAACTCGGCAGCCGTGTTCAAACACTGGCTAGCATGCTTCGAAGGCTACCTTCGAACGGCCCCCGGCCGGATCACGGAAGAGCAGAAAATGCAGGTCCTGCATTCGAGGGTAAGCCCGGAGATTTACTCGCTTATAGAAGACGCGGAGGATTTCCCGACGGCGCTCGTGTTGCTGAAGGGCATCTACATTCGGCCCGTAAACCAGGTCTACGCACGCCACCAACTCGCGACGAGACGGCAAATTCCCGGAGAATCGCTCGATGAATTCTACGGCGCGCTGCTGATTTTGGGACGAAACTGCAACTGCCCGCCGGTGTACGCGATCGAGCACACGGACCTGCTAATTCGAGATGCATTCGTGGCAGGTATGAACTCTCCCCAAATTCGTCAGAGACTTTTAGAAAGAGAGTCGCTAGGACTCTGAGGCACGGGTCCTTTTGGCCTCCCTTGATGTGGCCTCCCAAAATGCCCGCGCCTACGGCCCCGACCGCGCGGCAGCCCCTTGGGCTCCGTGGACCCCCGTCGCGACCGACTCCCCGGCACCCCTCACCCCCCCCCCCCCCCGCAAGCTTGCGCGGTTAGAGCGCCAGACCATCCCGGGGGGGCCCGCTGCTACTTTTGCGGGCAGGCGAAACACCCCCGGCAGCGCTGCCCGGCCCGCGCAGCTACTTGTAAAAGCTGCGGCAAAAAGGGCCATTACGCGGCAGTGTGCCGGTACCGGGGGGTCGCCGCAATCCCCGGAGAAGAACGAGGACAACACATCCCGAACACGCCCCAACCCCCCAGTGTTCCATGTGCGACCCGCGGGCGCCGCCATTTTGGGTCTCGGACACCACGAGGGGAGGATGGGCGCCGCCATCTTGTGACCCCCCAGCCACGTGCGATTCATGGGGCGGCCATTTTGTCCACCCCGACCACCTGCGATTCATGGACGCCGCCATTTTGGTTGATAGCAAAGGACCACAGCATAGACAATTCCACGGGGTCCGAAGAAAACGCCGCGACACTACTGCCACGACTGGCTTCGGTGACACTGGATCAATCGCGGCCCCGGACGCTCCAAACGACGACAACAACGGTGCTGGTCAACGGATACGAGACGCCATGCTTGATCGACTCCGGGAGCACGGAAAGTTTTATTCACCCAGATACGGTAAGACGCTGTTTTCTGTCCATCCATCCAAGCACGCAAAAGATTTCCCTAGCTGCAGGATCCCACTCAGTGGAGATCAAAGGGTGGAGATAACGGTGCAAGGGAGGGAGTTTAAGAACTACAGGCTCTACGTCCTTCCCCAACTCTGCGCGCCCACATTACTGGGATTAGACTTCCAGTGTAACCTCCAGAGCCTAACATTCCAATTCGGCGGCCCAATACCCCCACTCACTATCTGCGGCCTCGCAACCCTCAAGGTTGAACCGCCGTCCTTGTTTGCAAACCTCACCCCGGATTGCAAACCCATCGCCACTAGGAGCAGACGGTACAGCGCCCAGGACCGGACATTTATCCGGTCTGAAGTCCAGCGGTTGCTGAAGGAAGGCATAATCTAGGCCAGCAATAGTGCCTGGAGAGCCCAGGTGGTAGTCGTGAAGACCGGGGAGAAGCAAAGGATGGTCGTAGACTATAGTCAGACCATCAACAGGTACACGCAGCTAGATGCGTACCCTCTCCCCCGCATATCTGACATGGTCAATCGGATTGCCCAGTACAAGGTCTTTTCCACCGTGGACCTCAAGTCCGCATACCACCAGCACCCCATCCGCCCAGGTGACCGCATGTACACTGCCTTCGAGGCAGACGGGTGGCTATACCATTTCCTAAGGGTCCCATTTGGCGTCACGAACGGGGTCTCGGTCTTCCAACGGGAGATGGACCGAATGGTTGACCAGCACTGGTTGCAGGCCACATTCCCGTATCTCGACAACGTAACCATCTGCGGCCACGATCAGCAGGACCACGACGCCAACCTCCAAAGGTTCCTCCAGACCGCTAACGCCCTGAACCTCACATATAACGAGGAAAAATGCGTTTTTAGCACAAACCGTTTGGCCATCCTGGGATACGTAGTGCGCAATGGAGTGATAGGCCCCGACCCCGAACGCATGCGCCCCCTTATGGAATTTCCCCTCCCCCACTGCTCCAAAGCCCTGAAACGTTGCCTGGGCTTCTTTTCATATTACGTCCAGTGGGTCCCCCAGTACGCAGACAAGGCCCCCCTGCTAATACTGTCCACTACCTTCCCCCTGTCGACAGAGGCTCGCCAGGCCTTCAGCCGCATCAAAGCGGATATCGCAAAGGCCATGATGCGCGCCATCGACGAGTCCCTCCCCTTCCAGGTCGAGAGGGACGCATCCGATGTAGCTCTGGCGGCCACTCTTAACCAAGCGGGCAGACCCGTGGCCTTTTTTTCCCGGTCCCTCCACGCCTCAGAAATACGGCACTCCTCAGTGGAAAAGGAAGCCCAAGCCATAGTGGCATTACCTGGCCGGCAGGAGATTCACTCTCCTCACTGACCAACGGTCGGTAGCCTTTATGTTCGATAATGCACAGCAGGGCAAAATTAAGAATGACAAGATCTTAAGTTGGAGGATCGAGCTCTCCACCTATAACTATGAGATCTTGTATCGTCCCGGAAAGCTGAATGAGCCGTCCGATGCCCTATCCTGCGGCACATGTGCCAACGCACAAATAGACCGCCTCCCAGACCTCCACGAGGACCTCTGCCACCCGGGGGGTCACTCGATTCTACCATTTCATAAAGTCCCGCAACCTCCCCTATACTGTTGAGGAGGTCCGTACAGTCACCAGGAACTGCCACATCTGCGCAGAGTGCAAACCGCACTTTTTCAGGCCGGATAGAGCGCACCTGATCAAGGCTTCCCGTCCCTTTGAACGCCTCAGTCTGGATTTCAAAGGGCCCCTCTCCTCCACCGACCGCAACGCATACTTCCTAAACGTGGTGGACGAGTACTCCCGTTTCCCCTTCGCCATCGGGCAGCGCGGTAGCATTGTGGGTAGCACAATTGCTTCACAGCTCCAGGGTCCCTGGTTCGATTCCGGTTTGGGTCACTGTCTGTGCGAAGTCTGCACGTCCTCCCCGTGTGTGCGTGGGTTTCCTCCGGGTGCTCCGGTTTCCTCCCACAGTCCAAAGATGTGCAGGTTAGGTGGATTGGCCGTGATAAATTGCCCTTAGTGTCCAAAATTGCCCTTAGTGTTGGGTGGGGTTGCTGGGTTGTGGGGATAGGGTGGGTGGGGTTGCTGGGTTGTGGGGATAGGGTGGAGGTGTTGACCTTGGGTAGGGTGCTCTTTCCAAGAGCCGGTGCAGACTCGATGGGCCGGGTGGCCTCCTTCTGCACTGTAAATTCTATGATTCTATGATAATCCCCTGCCCGACATGACAGCGGCCACGGTCATTAAAGCCCTGGGCACCATCTTTACACTGTTCGGCTTCCCCGCATACATCCATGGCGACAGGGGGTCCTGCTTCATGAGTGACGAGCTGCGTCAGTTCCTGCTCAGCAAGGGCATCGCCTCGAGCAGGACGACCAGCTACAACCCCCGGGGGAACGGGCAGGTAGAGAGGGAGAATGGCACAGTCTGGAAAACCGTCCTACTGGCCCTACGGTCCAGAGATCTCCCAGTTTCCCGGTGGCAGGAAGTCCTCCCGGATGCTCTCCACTCCATCCGGTCGCTGCTGTGTACCACCACTAACCAAACGCCTCACGAGCGCCTCCTTGTCTTCCCTAGGAAGTCCTCCTCCGGAACGTCACTGCCGACCTGGCTGGCAGCCCCAGGACCCATCTTGCTCCGGAAACATGTGCGGGCACACAAATCGGACCCGTTGGTCGAGAGGGTTCCTCTTCTCCACGCGAACCCACAGTACGCCTACGTGGCGTACCCCGACGGCCGACAGGACACGGTCTCCCTGCGGGACCTGGCGCCCGCCAGCAACACACACACACACCCCCAACACAGATCACACCCTCCCTGCCACCGGCGCACCCCACGACCGCCCCCTTCCCGGGGGGATCAGTCCTCCTCCCGTGCCCGCTCAGGAGTAAAACAGGAACAAACAGCGCAACGCTCCCGGAGACGACAGCGCCCGAGCCAGCACCTGCACCACCACCAAGGCTGAGGCGATCGACGAGGAAGACCAGACCGCCCGCTCGACTCGTGGAATCCGCGTGACACGAAGAAAGCAAGAATTTTGTTGTAAAAGAAATGTTTTTTCCTTATTGTAAATAGTTCTGACAAACTTGTACATAGCTAAATGTTGGGTTAAATATGTATAGCCACAGTTTGAAATTTGTTCCAGGGCCAGCCTTGTAAACCCCTACCACCATGCGAACCAGCACCTCGCCGGGTTCCTTTTTAACAAGGGGTGAATGTGGTGGTATGTATTATGGGTAGTATGGTACCTGTGAAGCCGAGAGGCTATTGGCTGACAGGTCCCGGTTGGATCTGCCTACTTCTGGCTCCGCCCTGAAGGTGGAGTATAAGAGCTTGAGTTCTCCCGCAGCCTCATTCTGTTACTGAGCTGCTGGGGAACAAGTCTCGCTTAATAAAGCCTAGATAGACTTCATCGCTTCTCGTCTAGCGTAAGTCATTGTGTGCGACAGTGTGTAATGTACAGACTGGATTCACTTCCTTTCCCTTCAGTTGCTGCAAGTCACCAATGTCCCCCTGGAATGAGAAAAGAAATCTTCCTCCCGGAGGAGGAAGTTTTAGTCGGATGCTCATTCTTCCCTCTCCATCGAAGCTACCAGACCTGCTGAATATTTCCAGCATGTTCTGGTTTTAATGACATCCAATTCCTTTTGTTCTTTTTCCCACCCCCTCTCCCTTTCACTTACTTATAATCTATTATATTTCTAACTGTACCCAATCTCAGGAAAATGTATAAACTTGAAATGTTAACTGTGTTTTGCTCTTCACAGATACTGCCAGACCTGCTGTGTATTTCCAGCATTTTCTGTTTTTACTATTAAATCTTCGTGCTGTTCAGCTGCTCCGTGCTCTAGTGTTAATCTTTGAAAACATATTGGTTCTGAAGCCTTGCATATGCCAACCTCTGTTGTCTGGACTCAGATCAACAGGACGCTATCCGAACAGGGAGGTATGCTTCAGACACACAGAAATTCTTCCTATATTGCTTGCTTTGAAGAATCCAATGATCTAGTTCTGTTCATGTCAGGCATCTTGCTGACCAATAAAAGTCAGTTGATTGAGTAGATGTATCCATACATTGTGATTTGGTGTGAAGAGAGTATTAGGTTTTGTCGGCTCCACTGAAATGACTTCAAGTTGTGGCCATGCACGATTTCAAAGAGAAGCTTCAACCATCACCAGAAAAAATATATGTATGTCCAATATAAAATCCGAGAGCAGATACACTCATTGTGAGCCACGTCTTGCTGGCTCTGGTAAATAAAATTGCACATCTCTGCTGTGGCTTCCTGCTTTAATTAGCACCCAGTGTGCAGTCATTCTAGTTGCTGAATTTTCGGTTGGTTTCAGCAGTAATTAGCCCACTCTGTGCAACACTCTGCTCTGCTTGTGCTTCTACTGTTGCCTTCAATTTATCGGTCACGAGCTGTGGGGCTTCAGTTTGAGAGTTAAGCCGCCTGCAATGCTCAGTAGCTCATTAGCCAGCCCTCTGCCCCTGCAATGGTAAGCTGAATGCCATCTAATGTAGGCCATCGTTCACCAGTGAATGTCGCTCTTCTGCTACCACTTCAGGTTAGCATTTTGCAGCTCAGTTCTCTACTGATCTTATTTTCCTTGCATTTGTCCTGATGTCTCAGTGGCTGTTTAAAATATGTCGGACTGAAACCTTTGGGAATCTGCATTAACCACTGAGAGGACTGGAACAGTACTTGTGAACCAAACTTGTGTAAAGTTACAGTTCGCAGAAGCTTTGGAAAGAAAGAACATGCATCTCTTTTTTATTAATGCTTTTTATTGTTTTTCACATTTATGTTTCACACTTCAGTTCTTAAGCTACATTACATGTTGCAAACCCGCAAAAAAGGGAAAAATGAAAATCGTCACAAGAAGGCAGGGAGAAAAAGACAAAAGGGAAGACAAACAGAAATCCTCACATATATTTACGGATACTTGTCTCCCTTCCCGCTGTGGCCGTGATAGTCCTTTAGCCAATCTGCCTCTGTTCTAATCCCTGGTGTGGCCCGAGCGTGTATTTACAGGTGTGTCTTTACCATTTGCTTTGGGTTTCAGCGGGTCCTCAAGCCCGTCCCCTGCACTTTGTCCCTTGTCTCTCTCACCTGCTTTGCAAGCTTTCGCTCCCCCCCCCCCCCCCTCTGTTTCCACCCCCTCGCCCTCTCCTCCTCACTCCAGTGCGAACCTTTGTCCCGTGGCTTGTTTGGGACTCCACCACCCCCCCCCCCCCCTCCAGTGCGAACATAGAACATACAGTGCAGAAGGAGGCCATTCGGCCCATCGAGTCTGCACCGACCCACATAAGCCCTCACTTCCACCCTATCCCCATAACCCAATAATCCCTCCTAACCTTTTTGGTCATTAAGGGCAATTTATCATGGCCAATCCACCTAACCGGAACGTCTTTGGACTGTGGGAGGAAACCGGAGCACCCGGAGGAAACCCACGCAGACACGGGGAGAACGTGCAGACTCCGCACAGACAGTGACCCAGTGGGGAATCGAACCTGGGACCCTGGCGCTGTGAAGCCACAATGCTATCCATTTGTGCTACCGTGCTGCCTATCTTGGAACAAGTTGGCGAATGGCTGGCTTGTCCTGTGGTAGCCCGCTTCCGATCCCCAAATAGCAAATTTTATTTTCTCCAACCTGAGAAATTCCGCCATGTCGGACAGCCAGTCTGCAGCTTTGATTAGTGCTGCAGGTGATCGGGGAGGCAAAGGTGAGGGTGTTGTCCCCATCCCAAAGAGTTCTGGCTGCTCTGAAACTCCGAAGACTGCTAATTCTGGGCATGGCTCCAACCTCACCCCCACAACCCTGGACATTGCCTCAAAGAAGGTCATCCAGTACCCGACAAGCCTGGGGTAGGCCCAGAACATGTGGGTGTGGTTGGGCAGGCCTCCCTGGCATCATTCACATTTGTCCTCCAGAGAGAACCCACTCATTCGGGTTCTGGTTAGATGCGCTCTGTGCACCATCTTTAGCTGTGTTAGGCTCAGCCCTGCGCATGTGGAGGTGGAGTTCACTCTGTGCAGTGCTTCGATCCAGAGTCCTCTCCCTACTTCCAAGCCTAGTCTTCCTCCCATTTTTCCCTTATCTCATCCGGGGGGGGGGGGAGAGTATTTCCTCCTACAGTTGGGGGGCTTGGAGGTGTTCAGCCCGGTAGGAAGTCTCGAAGGCCTCGTTAATCCTTTCCGGCTTGGTGACTCGCCTGCTGTTGTTGTCCCTAACCTGCGCTCTTTCCCTCGTGGCTCCCTGCTTCCTCAGCTGGTGAGTCATCCATGCTCGTAAAAGGTCCTCCGTGCCTGGCGGAGCTGGTGCACTGCCTTCTCTGTGGAGAGCAGATCAAAGTCTATTTGTAGCTTTTTCCTCTCTGCCAGCAGCTCTATGGTTGGGTCTGTGGCGTACCACCGATCCACCTCCAGCATGGAGTCGACCAGCTCTTGCCTAGCCACCATCTCTTTCTTATCTTTGCGTGCTTTAAAGCGGTAATTTCCCCCCTTCGACACCTCCCAGACGTGGAGGCTGAGACCTCACCATTCTCTTTTTTAAATATTTCTTTATTCTCCTTTTTCACATTTTCTCCCAAATTTACACCCACCAACAATAAACAATAATCAGTGACAAATATGCCAATCACCATATCAATAACAATGATCCCATCCTCCCACCAAACCCCAAACACGTTCACATAAACAAACGGCAAAAAGGAATGAGGAATCACCCATAGTCACCATCAACACACACCGCCCCCCAACCCTCCCACCCACCCCCCCCCAACTAATGTTCGATGTTATCCAGTTCTTGAAAGTGCATGATGAATAATGCCCATGAATTGTAGAACCCCTCCATCCTTCCCCTCAGTTCAAACTTAACATTCTCGAGAGTCAAGAATTCCAACAAGTCCCCCCGCCACGCCAGGGCACAGGGTGGAGAGGTTGATCTCAATCCCATCAGCATCCGCCTTTGGGCGATCAACGAGGCGAAGGCTACAACATCTGCCTCTGCACCCGTTTCCAACCCTGGCTGGTCCGACACCCCGAATGTGGCCTCCTGAGGGCCCGGGTCCAGTTTCACACGCACCACTTTAGAAATTACCCTAAAAACCTCCATCCAGTAATCCTCTAGCTTTGGACAGGACCAAAACATATGAACGTGATTAGCGCGCACGAGGTGGATGCATTCACTCTCCGGAGCACCTCACACCAGAACCCCTCCTCCATATCCTCTCCCAAGTCTTCCTCACACTTTGCTTTGATCCCTTCCAGTGGTGCCTTCTCCTCTTCCAAAATAGCTCCGTAAACCGCTGACACTACCCCCTTCTCCAGTCCCCCTGTCGTCAGCACCTCCTCCAGCAGTGTGGAGGCCGGCTGTATCTCCTTTCTGGCAAAATCTCGAACCTGCATGTATCTAAACATTTCCCACTGCTCCAGCCCATACTTCGCTTCCAGCTCCTTCAATCCAGCAAACCCACCCCTAAGAAACAAATCTTTCAGTGTCTTAAACCCCTTCTCCTCTCATTTCCGAAAATTTCCATCCCACCTCCCTGGCTCAAATTTGTAGTTCCCCTGAATTGGCTTTTCCCTTGACCCTGCCCCCAACCCGAAGTGTTGGCGAAACTGCCTCCAAATTCTCAATGAAGCTATTATTACCGGACTCCCTGAGTACTTCCCCGGGGCTATCGGGAGCGGCGCTGTTGCTAGTGCTTTCAATCCCGACCCCCTGCACAAACTCTCCTCCATTCTGACCCACTGGGAATCAACCCCTCTGACCCAGCTCCGCACCTTCTCCACATTCGCCGCCCAGTAGTAATACATCAGGTTCGGAAGCCACAAACCTCCTGCCTGCCTTCCTCTCTGTAATAGCACCTTTCTAACTCTGGCCACCTTCCCTCCCCATATGAACGATGTAATCTTTCCCTCAATTTGTCTGCAAAAAGCCTTTGGCAGTAAAATCGGCAGACATTGAAAAATAAACAGAAATTGTGGCAACACGTTCATTTTAACCGCCTGTACCTGACCTGCCAGTGACAGAGGGCATTGCCTCATTGCCAGATCAGCTTTCACTCTCCCCACCAAATGAGAATTATTGTACCTGCGAAGCCCCCCCCCCCCACTCCCGAGCAGCCTGCACCCCCAGGTACCTAAAGTGAGTCCCTGCCCTATGGGATGGCAGCTCCCCCACCCCTGCCCCCCCCCTGGCCGAGACACCACAAAATACTCACTCTTGTCAAGATTTAGTTTGTATCCCGAGAAAGACCCAAACACTCGAAGCAGCTCCAATATTCCCCCTATCGACACACTCGGTTCCGACACGTATAACAGCAAGTGACCTCCCCATTTTGGTGTTGGTAACGTTCGTTGGTAATCTATTGCCTGTGATATCCATTCACAGAATGCCGTGTCCAGCCTCCATGGGGGGCATGTGGAGCATGGTTGGAGATTACAATTGCGGAGTATTCCGCTCCTACTACCCCTGGAAGCACCGCTTTCCCCACTACAAAAAAGACTATACTGGAATATGCCCTCTGTACCTGGGAGAAGACGGAGAACTCCTTCTCTCTTGGGTGTGTAAACCTCCACGTGTTCGCTGCCCCCATCTGCTCCATGAACACGCCCAGTTCTTTTACCATGTTTGTTTTTTCGCCCTAATTTGGGGTTTGATCAGTCTGTCCATGGGTCCTGTGTGCTGTTAAACTCTCCCCCCATGATGAGTCGGTGTGTATCTATGCCAGGGATTCCGTCCTGGTCTTTTTCATGGATTCTGTGTCATCCCAGTTGGGAACGTACACGTTTGCAAGGACCAATAATGCCCCTTCCAGGACGCCACTAACCATGACATACCGTCCCATTGGTCCATAACCATCCTTGTCGCTGTAAATGTTATCCGCTTATTGAGCAGTATGGCCACCCACCTAGCCCTCGTCCCATAGCACAAATGGTACATCTGTCCCACCCAATTCTTACTGACCCGCAGTCAGTCTTTCTCCCTCTGGTGGGTCTCCTGGAGAAGGACGATGTCGGCTTTCATACTTTTCAGATGGGCGAAGACTCTGGGGGGGCGATTCTCCGATATTGAGGCCAGGTGTTCGCGCCGTGGTGAACGCCGTCGCGTTTCACGACGGCGCAAACAGGGCCCGGACACGACCTATTCTGGCCCCCACAGGGGCGGTTTCTGTTCCCCCCTGCCGGATCAACTATACTTACCTTCTGGATGCTCCCCTGCATTCCGGGGTTTCCCTTTTTTCGGGGGCCTTCCAAAATGGCCGTGGTCACTGTACTCACCATGAGGCCGGACCTCTGACCTCTTGGGTTTCCCTTTGTCCAGGAGCCACCCAACATAGCCGGCATCTATGTGTATGCTTGTGGATGAAATCATCTGCATCCGCCGATGCGGCGACATAATATTCCCTGCCCTGGAACGTCACCTAGAGCTTAGCTGGGTACAGCAATCCGAACCGCACATTTTTCTTATAAAGTGCTGCTTTGGCTTTGTTAAATTCTGCCTGGTGCTTGGTCAGGTCTATTCCAATGTCTTGATACACCGGACTGAGTGGCCCACCCAGTTGCAGGACCTTGTATGTTTTGCCCAGTTTAGGATAATTTCCCCATCTTGGTACCGGTGCAGCTTTGCAATGATGACCCGCGGGTGCTCCCCCGCCACGGGCTTTGGTTGGAGTGACCTCTGGGCTCTGTCCTCTTCTGGAAGTTTGGGGAAGCTTTCCCCTCCAAACAGTTTGCCTAGCATCTGGGCCACTTACTCGGTAGAGTTCCTGCCCTCGGTTCCCTCTGGTAGACCCACGATGCACAGATTTTGGCAGCGTGGCCCATTTTCTTGGTCCTCGACCTTCCCCCTTAGATTCCCTTACGTCGCCACCAACCTTGCCATTTCTGTCTCAAGTGAGGCGAGCCATTCGCTCTGGTCATTGGTGGCCTTCTTCAGCTCCCTGATTGTCACTTTCCGCATCTCCAGCCGCCTTTCCATCTTCTCCAACGCTGCTTGCAGGGTGACCAGCGCCTCCGCAACTGCCACTTTCACCATGGCCACCATTTCCATTTTGGTGGCATCCTGGAGTTGTTGGAGTTCCTGTGTTAGGAACTCCCTCCATTCGTTTAGCGGCGGGGCGCAATCCGGCAGTCCTTCTCATTCAGGTGTGGCCAGGACCTCATCGCCCCATGTGTTTGCCATCGCCTTGGACTTCCTCTCAAGGAGCTTACTGCCTCTGCCATCTCTTTTGCCCCTAGGGTTGCTGCTGCTTGGCATGTCTTGGTAGTGTTGGAGGAGGGTGAGGGCTTTCTCCTGGATTTAGCGGGCTATTTTGGGATGAAAGTGCCTAATTTTGAGTTCCCAGGAGGAGAGCTATCTTTTGTGCGTCCGCTCAGCATGTTCCCGTCACTGGAAGTCGAACGTGCATCTATATTGCACCATTCAATATAGAATATTCTAAAGCATCTCGCAGCTAATTAAATATTTTAGAAGTACAGTCGCTGCAATGTGTCAAACAATGGCAGTCAATTTACAAACACCAGGTGCCATAGACAGCAATGAATTATATGCCCAGGTCATTGGTTTTTCTTCGTGACTTTGGGAGTTGAATAAATATTGATCAAGTCACCAAGGAGAACTTACTGTTCTTTTTTAAAAAATATTTTTATTCCCAAAAAATTGCAAATTACCAAACAATCCAATAGAACACAAACAATTTAAACTCAGGCGCAAAGATCCTGGCAAAGGCTCTGGCGAGATGACCGGAGAGCTACGTGCCGGCAGTAGTTGTGGAGGTCCAGACGGGCTTTGTTAAGGGCAGGTATCGAACATCGAATATCAGGCACCTGCTGAACGTGACAATTACTCCATCCAGGGAGAGAACACCAGAGATGAAGAGAGAGGCAAAAATAGACATTGGACCACTGGAAAATGTGGCTGGAGAAGTAATAATAGGAAACAAAGAAATGACAGACGAACTGAATAGTTACTTTGCATCAGTCTTCACGGTGGAAGACACCAGTGGGATGCCAGAGCTCCAGGAGAACCAGGGGGCAGAGGTGAGTGCAGTGACCATTACTAAGGAGAAGGTTCTGAGGAAACTGAAACGTCGGAAGGTGGATAAATACCTCGACTGGATGGACTTCACCCCAGGGCTCTAAATGAGATAGCTCAGGAGATTGTGGAGGCATTGGTGATGATCTTTCAGGAATCACTGGGGGCAGGAAGGGTCCCAGAGGACTGGAAAGTTGGTAATGTAACACCCTGTTTAAGAAGGGAGGGAGGCAGAAGACGGGAAATTATAGGCCGGTTAGCCTGACTTGGGTCATTGGTAAGATTTTAGAGTCCATTATTAAAGATGAGATTGCGGAGTACTTGGAAGTGCATGATAAAATAGGACTGAGTCAGCACAGCTTAATCAAGGGGAGGTCATGTCTGACAAATCTGTTAGAGTTCTTTGAGGAGGTAACAAGGAAGTTAGACAAAGGAGAACCAGTGGACGTGATTTACTTAGATTTCCAGAAGGCCTTTGACAAGGTACCGCATAGGAGGTTGTTAAATAAGTTAAGAGCCTATGGTGTTAAGGGTAAGATCCTGGCATGGATAGAGGATTGGCTGACTGGCAGAAGGAAGAGAGTGGGGATAAAGGGGTATTTTTCAGGATGGCAGCCAGTGACTAGTGGTGTGCCTCAGGGGTCTGTGCTGGGACCACAACTTTTCACAATATACATTAATGATCTAGAAGAAGGAACTGAAGGCACTGTTGCTAAGTTTGCAGATGATATAAAGATCTGTAGAGGGGAAGGTAGCATTGAGGAAGCAAACAGGCTGCAGAAGGACTTGGACAGGCTAGGGGAGTGAGCAAAGAAGTGGCAGATGGAATACAATGTGGAAAAGTGTGAGGTTATGCACTTTGGAAGGAGACATGGAGTCATAGACTATTTTCTAAATGGGAAGATGCTGAGGAAATGAGAAGCACAAAGGGACTTGGGAGTCCTTGTTCACGATTCTCTTAAGGTTAATGTGCAGGTTCAGTCAGCAGTTAGGAAGGCAAATGCAATGTTATCATTCATGTCAAGAGGGCTAGAATACAAGACCAGGGGCGAAATTCTCCCCAAACGGCGCGATGTCCGCCGACTGGTGCCCAAAACGGCGCCAATCAGACGGGCATCGTGCCGCCCCAAAGGTGCGGAATGCTCCGCATCTTTGGGGGCCGAGCCCCAACATTGAGGGGCTAGGCCGACGCCGGAGGGATTTCCGCCCCGCCAGCTGGCGGAAACGGCCTTTGTTGCCCCGCCAGCTGGCGCGGAAATGACATCTCCGGGCGGCGCATGCGTGGGAGCGTCAGCGGCCGCTGACAGTTTCCCGCGCATGCGCAGTGGAGGGAGTCTCTTCCGCCTCCGCCATGGTGGAGACCGTGGCGGAGGCGGAAGGGAAAGAGTGCCCCCACGGCACAGGCCCGCCCGCGGATCCGTGGGCCCCGATCGCGGGCCAGGCCACCGTGGGGGCACCCCCCGGGGCCAGATCTGGATAGAGTGGACGTGGAGAGGATGTTTCCACTTGTAGGAAAAACTAGAACCAGAGGACACCATCTCAGACTAAAGGGACGATCCTTTAAAACAGAGATGAGGAGGAATTTCTTCAGCCAGAGGAACGGGCAGGATCAGATCGCAACATCTCATGAGGCATGACGAGCCAGGTAGATCCCGGAAGAGTGATCTCCCGGCTTCTACTGGCTGCACCGCCGTTCAAGCGCAACGTGACCGGTAGATTGTGCCCATTGTATCCACATGCTGGAGTGGGCCTTGAATCCATAAATCACTGACTCAGAGGCAGGAGTGCCACCACTGAGCCAAGGATAACAAAGAGTTTTCTTTTAAAAGTTTTATAAGGCCACAAAGGAGTCCACCCTGACTAGTTCAGAGAAGCTTTGTTTATTTACTAATATTAACTACTTATAACTATTATATACAATCCCAACTGGGTCTGCCTTGCTGGTGCCTAACAGGCCGGCTTTATATACCATATAACTAGACACTGTTTTGAGGTCCCCCGCCATCTTAACAGGGGAGCTCATATTCTGCAAGCTTCACAGGGAAGTTAATTGTCCCACCACGTAAGATACTTGTGGGTTATAACAAAAAACAAAATACTGCAAATGCTGGAAATCTGAAATAAAAACAGTGAAGGCTGGATAAACTTAGCAGGTCTGACAGTATCTGTGGAGAGAAACTAAATTAACATTTCCAATCTAAATGACCCCTCTGCAGAACCGTTCTGTCGGAGGGCATTTAGATCCGAAATGCTAACTCTGTTTCTCTCCACAGGTGCTGCCAGATCTGTTGAGCTAATCCAGCATTTTCTGTTTCTATTTATAATAGTTTTCTTTTGTTCTGGCACTTTCCTTCTGAGAAATACACAGACCATCAATTAATGAATTGATATTAGAGGGGATATTGGTGTGCTAACATTTGGGGCAGCACGGTAGCATTGTGGATAGCACAATTGCTTCACAGCTCCAAGGTCCCAGGTTCACTTCCGGCTTGGGTCACTGTCTGTGCGGAGTCTGCACATCCTCCCCGTGTGTGCGTGGGTTTCCTCCGGGTGCTCCGGTTTCCTCCCACAGTCCAAAGATGTGCAGGTTAGGTGGATTGGCCATGATAAATTGCATTTAGCGTCCAAAATTGCCATTAGTGTTGGGTGGGGTTATGGGGATAGGGTGGAGGTGTTGACCTTGTGTAGGGTGCTCTTTCCAAGAGCCGGTGCAGACTCGATGGGCCAAATGGCCTCCTTCTGCACTGTAAATTCTATGATTCTAACAGTGCTGCCAATAAGGAAACAGGGGCGAAATTCTCCTGAAACGGCGCGATGTCCGCCGACTGGCGCCCAAAACGGCGCCAATCAGACGGGCATCGCGCCGCCCCAAAGGTGCGGAATGCTCCGCATCTTTGGGGGCCGAGCCCCAACATTGAGGGGCTAGGCCGACGCCGGAGGAATTTCCGCCTCGCCAGCTGGCGGAAACGGCCTTTGTTGCCCCGCCAGCTGGCGCGGAAATGACATCCCCGGGCGGCGCATGCGTGGGAGCATCAGCGGCCGCTGACAGTTTCCCACGCATGCGCAGTGGAGAGAGTCTCTTCCGCCTCCGCCATGGTGGAGACCGTGGGGGGGCCCGCCAACCGGCGCGGCGCGGTTCCCGCCCCCGCCGAATCTCCGGTGCCGAAGACTTCGGCAACCGGTGGGGGCGGGATTCACGCCAGCCCCCGGCGATTCTCCGACCCGGCGGGGGGTCGGAGAATGACGCCCCAGGTTTACAGGGCTGCATTCCTAATCTTGGCAATACTAAATAAAAGTCATAAAGGAGACATTGCGAGTTGATTCACACCATATCACTTAGTGGCCATTACAGGGTGAAACTGGTGTAGTTTTTGTGAAGAAGGTTACCTGATGAATAATACAGTAGGCTTGTATTTTGTGTAGTTGTGTAAACTGGGCGACTGCCAATCCCATGCCCATTTTACATCACACCCCACCATTATTTTCATTAAAGTCGGTGGGAATAAAATTCAGGATATGTAAAATGGACTGCGGATATTACACACTTTATTCTGTCACACAAAGACAGAATTAAACACAATGGCTGGATTCTCCCAAAATGGGACTGTTGACTCCACACCGGCTTAAAAACCCTGGAGTTTTACGCTGGAATTTCATGCAAAAAAGATCAGCTAATTCAGTGCCCTGCAGGGGGCTAGCAGGGACACAGAGTAATTCATGCAACTTCAGCTGCGGGTATGGGCCCCCGCACCTCCGGTTTTGAGTCTGCGCATGTGCGGCTGCAGCGAGCGCCATTGCAGACTTGGACCGCAGAGGCAGACGGAAAACTAGGGACCCCCCGATCGGCCACCTGCCCGAGGATCGGACCGCGCTGATATTAACCTATGAGACCCGCCCCCCCGGTGTCCGATCCCCCCGCCCCACACCAGGACGGCCGTGGACTGAGTCCGCAGCCGCCATGCAAGCATCCCGACCGGCAATAGCAAGTTAGTTCCACGCTGTTGGGAACTCGGCCGATCGGGAGCAGAGGATCGTTGGGCTGGCCTCTGTCAATGGGCCCCCAGCCGCGCGGAGTACTCCACGATCACGCTGATTCTCGGGTCCCGGAGAATCGCCGTACCAGCACCGGGCCCAATATCAGCATGAAATTGGATTCTCCGCCCCCGCGCTAAAATTGTCCAATGTATTTCAAAAAGAACAAAAGAAAAGAAGAATCGTTTCCATTTTTGACATGCCTCTCTGAAACATTTGGTGATTTTTTTCTTCGATGTTGACAGCATAATTCAAATCAAAGTTGATGTTTTTTCCCAAAGTATTTCTCAAAGAATACCCTGAAATTGCATAAGTAACTCAGTGGAGAGCTACCCAAGTTTGATACAATTTGCTGCTCAATGGGTCAACACAGGGAAGTGATGCTGACGTCCAATTTTGTGTGCTATCATGCATGTTCAAGAACACACCGCATACATCCTTTTTTTCCCGTTTGGCAGATTAGTTGTAGAAGTGTTGTGAGCACTTGATAAAGATATCCAGCTGCTGATTGAGTAAATTGTATATATTTAGCATAATTGTGAGGTAACATTTGATTTGGAAATTTTTAAAATGCACTGCACTCCTGCATCAAATTCCTTATGTTGTATGCAGATCGATAAATGAAAACCCTGAAAACACATTAAAAGTACGTTTACAATTAAGTGAAAAATAAATTCTCTGTTGCTTGTCCAGCTAGGATCACCGGCAGAAATAGAGACAAATGGGTATGATCTGGTGGGGTTACGGAAACATGGGGCGGGATTTTCCGGTTGCCGACGCCAAAATCGCGTTCAGTGATCAGCCGGAGAATCCCCTTTTGCTTCGAAATCGGGGGCGGCGTCGCTTTTGCGATGCTCCGTCCCCTCAAAAACGCCGCACACCGTAGGGACGGCCTCAGGATGTCACCTGAGGCCCTCCCCCGATGCTCTGCCCCCTATGGGCCGAGTTCCTGACGGCGTGGAACACTTATGGTATTTTGTTTTTCGTAGACCTCGCGTGGCGGCTGCGAACTGTGTACGGCGATGTCACATTCAGGGTGGAGCCGTGCCGCTGGCTGGGGGGGCTTTGGCGAAGGCTGTGAGGACTGGTGGGGGGGTGGCAAGGGGGTATACTGGAGGACATTATTTGGCAGGCCGGGTGCGCGCATGGCTGGCGCCATGTTGCACGGCGCGGCTGCTGCCGTGCTCATGCGCGGTCACTGACCCAGCCACTCTCCGGCCATATCAGCAGGTAAAGCCGGGGTGGGGGGGGGGGTTATGCTGTGTGGCTGCTAGCCCCCCACCAGACAGAGGATTGGTGCAACTGCTGTGCCCTTTTTTCTGCCATAAAACGTCACTGTTCCCACGCCAGAGTCAGCACTTAGTCTGCAAATCGGAGAATCCAGCCCAGGGTTGCAAGAGGACCGGGAGTGAGAGTTGACTGTCCAAGGGTACTCAGTATTATGAACTGATAGACAGGATGGAACAGAAGGTGGAGTTGCTTTCTTGGTTTAGGATGTCATCAAGGCTGTAGTAAGAAATTATATTGGCACGAAGGGCCAAAATGTTGAATCGATCCGGGTGGAAATTTACAAAACAAGTAGGAAAACTGATTGGTAGGAGTAATTTACAGGCCCCCGAGGAATACTTCCAAAGTGGGACGTGGTATAAACCAATGAGGGCTTGTGAGAAGGGCACAGCGGTAATCATGGGTGATTTTAACATGCATATTGACTGGACTAATCAAATTGGCAAGGGTAGCCTCAAGGGAGATTTCATAGAGTTTATGAGGGATTGTTTCTTAGAGCAATACCTTATAGAGCTAATGAAGGAGAAGGCTATTTTAGATTTAGTACTTTGTAACGAGGAAGGGTTGATAAATGGTCTTTTCGTTAAGGATCCTCTTGGAAGGAGTGATCAGAGCATGCGAGAATTTCGAATTCAGATTGAGCGAGAGAAGACAGAGTGCCATACTAGAATGTTAACGTTGGGCAGAGCTAATTATATAGGCCTGAGGAAAGAGTTGGCCCAAGTAGACTGGGCACAAATAATTGAGGGGAGGATAGTTTAAGAACAATATTGGATGTTGAGGGAGATATTAAATTCCTTTCAATTAAAGTGTATTCCTCAGCGGAAGAGGAATTGCAAAAGGGAGAAAAATGTTCCATGCCAAAAAAGGAAAGTCAGTCTGACATAAAGTCATAAACTAGGGCGTACCATACTGCAAAAGATTACGTTAAACTGGAGGATTGGGAGAACTTTAAGGTTCAACAAAAGGCTACTAAAATTAAAATCAAAAAAGCTAGGGTCAATTGCAAAAGAAAACTAACAGAAAACATAAACACTGACACCAAAAGCATCTATAAGTATATAAAAAGGAAGAGAATAGCTAAAGCAATGTTGGCCCTTTAAAGGACGATACTAGTGAGGTAATAATGGGGAACACAGATGGTGGAGGCACTGAACCAATATTTTGCCTGTCTTCGCGGTAGAGGATAATCAAAATTTTCCAAAAACGACAATTAGTGCAGAGGAACTTGGTCCAATAACCATTACTGGGAAGAAGATATTGAATAAACTAATGGGATTAACGTCAGATAAATTTCCAGGACCTGATGGCCTGCACCCTAGGGTATTAAAGGAAGTGGCAGCAGAGAAGTGGATGCATTGGTTATGATATTTCAAAATTCCCTGGATTCTGGAAAGGTCCCAGTGGATTGGAAACGCGAATGTGTCGCCCCATTCACAAAGAGAGAGAGGCAAAAAATAGGAAATTATAGACTTAGTAGCTTGGCCTCTCTGATGGGGAGGTTGCTGGAATCAATCATTAAGAATGAGATGACTGAACATTTGGAAACTCAAAGCTCAATCCACCAGTGTTAGCATGGTTTTATGAAGGGTCAGTCATGTTTGACAAACTTACTTGAGTTCTTTCAGGACGTAACCAGCAAAGTGGATAATAGGGAACCTATGGATGTGGTATATCTAGACTTCCAGAAGGCGTTTGACAAGTTGCCGCATAAAAGATTGATCCAGAAAGTGAGATCACAAAGGATTGGGGGTAGAGGACTAGATTGGATTGAGGATTGGCTGACTGACAGAAAGCAGAGGGTCGTGGTAAATGGGTCCTTCTCTGGTTGACGAACTGTAATTAGCAGGGTGCCGCAGGGGTCAGTTCTCGGACCTCAACTGTTTACAATCTATGTAAATGATCTGCAAGCAGGGACAGAGGGTAACATAGCAAAATTTGCAGATGATACTAAAATAGGTAGAAAAGCAGGCAGTGAAGAGGAGATAGTTTACAGACGAATACAGATAAGCTAGGAGAATGGGCCAAACTTTGGCAGATGGAATTTAATCTGAAAAGTGTGAGGTGACCCATTTTGGCCAAAAAAATAGAAAGGCAAATTATTATCTCATGGAAAGCAGACTCAAAATACTTCTGGGCAGAGGGATCTGGGTGTCTTTGTTCATGAATCACAGAAAGTCGGTATACAGGTGCAGCATGTAATAAAAAAAGCAAATGGAATTTTAACATTTATTGTAAAAGGCCTGGAATGTAGAGACGTGTTGTTGCTGCTGCAATTGTGTAGGGTGTTGGTAAGACCACATCCGGAGTATTGTGCCCAGTTTTGGTCAGCTTATTTGAGGAAGGATGTGATGGCATTGGAAGCAGTTCAGAGGAGGTTAATCAGATTGATTCCGGGGTTGAAAAGGTTAATGTAGGAGGAAAGATTAAACAGTTTTGGCATATACTCGCTGGAGTTTAGAAGAATGAGTGGGCATCTGATTGAGATGTATAAAATACTAAGAGGGATTGATAAAGTAAACGTAGACCAAATGTTTCCCCTTGTGGGGCAATGTAGAATGAGAGGTCACAGAACGAGAGGTTCCGAGGCAGTAGATTTAGAACTTAGATAAGGAGGAACTATTTCTCGCAGAAGGTGGTGAATTTGTGGAACTCACTGCCGCATAATGCAGTGGAGCGTGAATCAATTAATGGTTTCAGGAAGGAGATAGAGAAATTTCTGTTTTTAAAAAGCGGGTTAAAGCGATATGGGCAACAAGCAGGGAGGTGGATTTGAGACCAGGAAGAGATCAGCCATGACCTGATTGAATGGAGGAGCAGGCTGCAAGGGCTTAATTGCTTACTTCTGCTCCTAATACCTATGTACTTATGTATCTATGTATCTTATATGTTTTAGGTGTAACCTTGCAGGGTAACCCGAGGCTGTCTGACGAATCTCAATCCTTAGTTTATAGTTACAGGTTTACTCATTCTGGTCTACTGAATGAGCCAGGCTGACTGAACTGGCTTAGCGATAGCGATACCATGGAGCAGTCTGACTTTAAAAAAAGATTGCCAAATCTGAACACCTCCGCTTACATTGCCAGACATGTGACCTTGGGAGCCAGTTTGACTCACAAAAGATCCTCCCCCCCGCCGCCGCCACCACCCTCTCCTCAAGGAGAATAGTTATCTAGGAAATTTTTTCAAATGCAATATTACTCAATAGAAAGAACAGCAAATTGCAACTGGTTTTGGATGGAGCTTATATTGCCTTCGTGACTTTCCTGAGCATGGTAGAAGTGCCAGCGCTTTTTCTCACTGTTCCAGACAAGTCGAGCATTTCTCCTGAGCGGGGTGACCTTTAATGACAGTTCTTCCAATTTATTGCTCTTACTACTTCAAGCCGTCTGTGTTTTAGAAGTTTTTTGACAAGAAGTATCCCAGTGCAGTGTTAGCTTGTCAGTGTTTCAGCCAAGGAGACAGCTAGTTGAGTATGGGCCGAGGTTGACATTTATCATTCTGACCAACCCTGGTGCAGGAACGACAAGATTGTGTCCTCTAGTTTAGGATGGTCCTCTTTCCCTACCAAGGATAGGTTTATCAGCATTGCTACATGTTTCTGTATTATATCAGTGACAAGTTTAACCTTTTCCTGCATTAAATCAACTTGTGTGAACAGTAATTCATTCAACCTTCACCATTTGACTAACCTGAGAGGAAACATGGTAGGTATAAGCCAGTTCTGAGCGAGATATAAAGAGTGGGATTTACCGCCTCCCCCACCGCATGTCTTTTGGTGGGGGAGGCGATTCACCAGTGGGATCTTCCGGTCCCACCGTTGTCAACGGGATTTCCCGTTGACAGAAGCCCTTATCGCCGGGAAACCCATGTGCCGGCATGGAACCGGAATTTCCCGCATGCGTGAACAGCCAGTAAATCCCGTCCAAAGTGTTAGGTTATTTGTCACCGAGTATTACTCCCCAGCATTTATGCAAGTTACAGCCTTTGCCTTATCTATTCACTTCTTGCTATTGGGTGGGGTGAATTGAAGTGACTAAGCAGAGCCATTAGCTATTAATAACCTAGTTCTTTAGCCAAGGTGGAAAATAAATGTGTCGGGTACCCTGGGGATATCTCGCTTTCCAGCTTCATTGAGGAACTGAAAAGCAAAACAACATTCTTGTACTTCTCCTTCCCATCTCAGCCAATTGCTGGATATTTCTTAATTCATTCTCAGTTACATGTGAACCGATCTTTTTGGTCACAAATTAATGATCAGAATAGCAAACGTTCTTTCAACCTTTGGTCGAGAAGAAATTTTCTTTGGATTTTTATTGGAGGTAGTGCCCACGTACACTCCTTCTTAGTGTGATGCCATAGCATCCATTTTCAAATTCTTCCGAATTTTCCATCCGGAAATTCAATGATCCAATGGGCTGTCTGTGTGGAGGTGGGATAAAGAAATCAAATCACTTTGATGTATATTTTTAGTGCAGTATCATAGAATTTACAGTGCAGAAGGAGCACATTTGGCCCAATGAGTCTGCACTGGCCCCTGCAAAGAGCATCCTACCTAAACCCATGCCTCCATCCTATCCTTTTAACCCAATAACCCGACCTAACCTGTTGGACACTAAGGGTCAATTTACCATGGCCAATCCACCTAACCTGCACATCTTTGGACTGTGGAAGGAAACCGGAGCACCCGGAGGAAACCCACATAGACACGGGGAGAAAGTGCAAACTCCATACAGACGGTCACCCGAGGCCGGAATTGAACCCGGGACCCTGGAACTGTGGGGCAGCAGTGCTAACCACCATGCCACCGCACCGCCTTAGTATTTTCTAAGTTGCTAAGGTTTTGAGTTCACTAGCTTCGAAATTATTTGCTCATGACTGTAATAGAAGATACAAACTTGAGACATCAGCATTGTTTCTGTGTCAACAAGGATAAAGCAGTTTGAGCTTTTCTGTGTGGATAATCAAACATATGTACATTTGCACAAGCCATTTTGTGAAGAGTCCATGTGCCATGGATCAATGTGGATGGATGGCACATGGTAAACAGACATGTGCCACATAGAGGACCAACAGGCTGTGCCCAAGCAATGTACCCTTTAAGGTGTAGGTTTGCAAAGTGTGTGGTAGAATCGGGCTACGCACAGCGAAGGGAAATTAGAGGAAGCATTGGTGTGGATCCTTAAGTATTCACTGATTCTACAAGGAATTGCACTGTTGTTTTACATGTACATTGGATCATCAAGGCTAGGATATTATGATAAATGTTTGCTTTGTTTTAATTTTGCAGTACAAAGGCAAAGTGAACCTTCACGTTTTTGAGGATTGGTGTGGCTCTTCAATTTCTCAGCTTCGGAAGAATATTCATTTTCCACTTTACCCTCACGTGAGTAAAACTGCACCTTCACTCTTTTCTAATTGCAAAGCAAGAAACTTGAAGGATAACTTGAAAGTCTTGAGGAGGCATCGCTAAAACTCTCCAAGTGACATTTGCTACGTTCTTCCACCTTTGCCATGTTGTTTAGGTACCCCTGCACTGTAAGGTCTCCTGCACTGTGAACAATTCCCCATTCATCATGGGATGATGACAACTTGCTGCTAAGTCTCTGTCAGTACTGCACCAGGAGGCAAATGGGATTGGCACTGGCTAACTTAATTCGGCATGGTGGCACAATGGTTGGCACTGTTGCCTACTGCGCTGAGGACCCAGGTTCGAAACCCGGCCCTGGGTCACCGTCCGTGTGGAGTTTGCACATTTTCTCCGTGTCTGTGTGGGTTTCACCCCCATAACCCAAAGATGTTCAGGTTAGGTGGATTGGCCACGCTAAATTGCCCCTTAATTGGGGAAAACAAAATTGGGCACACTAAATTTGAAAAAAAAAAAAAAAACTTGCTCTCATGTCTTCCCCTCTCCTTTTCGGAAAAAGCACTTTTCTCTGCATGCTCCCTGATGGTGGATGTCGCCTCTGACACTTCAGAAACCCACTCCAGTGCACAGCCTCCAGGCTGACATTCCAGTGCAGTACCAAGAGAATGCTGCACTGACTTTTGGAAGAGATGGTAAACAGGCATACAGCCTACCCTCAGAGGTGAACGTAGAAAATCCCATGGCACTAGTTTGGAGAAAAATAAGTGAGTCAGTATTTATCCCTCGGCCAACATTGCTAAAATAAGCCATATTGTCTGATCATTTAACTCACTGCTGTTTATGAGAATTTGAAAAGATTTGAGCAGTATCCAGGGGGAATAAGTGAATGGTTCTTTCAGAGATCCAGTATGATGGGTTGATTTGTAGCATCTTCCTATTTTTCTAAGGGTTGAATTTTACAGTGCACTGTTGTCCCTGCATCCCCCACTCCTTCTCTCCACCCACCCTACACCCCAGCTAAAATGCCCACCCACAATCCCAATGGCTGCCCTGCATGAATTTAATGCTGGGGGCAGCATTAATTGCTTTAAGCTGAGACTTCTGCCTCTCTCTTGGGTGGAAGTCCTGCCCCAGAGAATTGCTGGCAAACTGGATGGCTGGCAGTTCTGTGCCCATAGCAGCACCATCGACAGTGGTTGCCACAGTTGGGAACTACAGGCAGACCCAAACAAGCAGCCGATGAAAATCCAGAATCAGGATTCACGGCTTGGGTCACTGTCGGTGCCGAAGTCTGCACGGTCTCCCTGTGGCTGCGTGGGTTTCCTCCGGCTGCTCCAGTTTCCTCCCAGGAGTCCTGAAAGAAGTGCTGTTAGGTGAATTGGACATTCTGAATTCTTCCTCGGTGTATCCGAACAGGCGCCGGAATGTGGCGACTAGGACCCTTTCACAGTAACTTCATTGCAGTGTTAATGTAAGCCTACTTGTGACAATATGGATTATTAAAATGTGGCCCTGTAAAATTTCAGACAAGTCCGGGACAGGTGGGTAAGTGGCAGAAAAGCGACCCACTGAAGTTTAACACAACCCTTTTAAACCTGCTGGCAGGAAGAGAACCCAGCATATCACTTTTGTTAGTTAAACGATTACTAATATTCCAAATAAAATATACCTCCTATATTACCGTGCTATAACAAAATATACAATGAGCTCCATCAAGTATATGGTAGTATAATTGGTTGCCGTTACACTTTTTTAAAGTCTGAAACCTGAATTGAAAAAGGGGCCAATGGAAGTGTCTCTGTGTGTCGGAATCCTCGTACAATCTAAAAATGTACAGGATAGGTGGCTTGGCCATGCCAAATTTCACCTTAGTGTCCCAAAGATGTGCAGGTTAGGTGGGATGACAGGGGTAGGGTGGGGGAGTGGGCTATAGTAGGGTGTTCTTTCAGAGGGTCAGTGCTGACCTGATGGGGCGAATGACCTCCTTTGCACTGTAGAAATTCTATGGCGTTGCTAGTATCACCACAAACCATGCAATATTTGGAAGAGATAGAACTCGTACCCTCACTCAGAGAGCCTTTCAGTATGACTGGAGATGAAGCAGCTGTACTTTTTGTGAGGCTGGGTTTAGGACTGCCGTTTACTGCAATTGAACAAGCTATCATTTCCACAAAGCCAGCTCCTTCCACAGCTGATTAGTGACCAGTATGGAGACAGAAAAATCCTTGTTCTTGAAATGTCACAAGAATGGGCAAATTTGTTGTGACTCAGTATTCTCAGTTCTGCTAGAACAGAAAATATGGGAAACATATCTGAGGGTAATTGGTCATTGCCCCAGATGTTAACTGTCTCTGCAGATGCTGCCTGACCTGCTGAGTATTTATGCCAGTTCTTTGTCTTCACTTCCGATTTTCAGCATCCGCAGTATGTTTTGGCCAACATGTCAGCCTCTCGTGACCAGTGGACAAATAGGAGGATGAAACGTTCTCTTTTTGTTTCAGACCCGTACCTCGGTGAACAAGATTGCTGTTTCTCCAAAATGGAAGAATTACGGTTTACGGCTATTTGGCTACATACACCCCTACAAAGATGGTAAGGATGGAGATGGAGATACTCAGGGTGTCCAATAGGCTGAAGGGACTGCATTTCATTTATTCTTCTTTGTTGCTGCTCATTGATATTGAAATTCTATCACCAATACCTTGTAAAGGCAAAAGCATTTTGAAAATAAACTTCTGATAGCTTAGCAGGGTCATAAAGGCTGGGATTTCCAATTGCTGATAGGGTTGGGAAAGGGTAAGGGTGTGTGCACAATTTGAAAACTATGTTCCCACAGGGTGGCACAGGATTCCAGTGCCTTCTGATCATGACACACTTTTCCAAGGAAGGAATCCCACTCTCCTCCAGTTAATAACCCATTAACTTACTTGAGGAGAGGGGGAGAATGCAATTTTCAACGTTGAAATCACTGAACACAAACAGTGTGGAGCCTGTTAACCCTGTTGGTTCAAGGTGGACAGAAGTTAAAGTTTTTTTTAATGTTGACAAATTTCTGTGATCTCATGCTGGATCGTGCTGCTTTACCTTGTATTTAGTGCTTTGGCCTCTTGGGCGAGGCTGTGCACCCTCCGAGATGCTGCCTACTCTCCTATGCAGAGCTGTGGCAGGCCCCATCATGGCTGCTGTTTGCCTTCACCTCTCGCACTTTGCAGGCAGCTCTCCGTCCTCTGGTAATGCTGAGCACTACAAATTGGACAACTGAGCTTATCTGCAGCCCAATTAAGGCATTCAAATGCTGTGCCTTTAAAGGAACAGAAGCTCGACAGCAGGCAGTTAACTGACTGAGTGACATTTAATCTGGTTGGGGCTTCAAAATCTGCCTGCGGTTCAGTTTCCACTGGCTTTCCGGCAGGTGGACAGGGCTACTACTGCACCATTGTATTCAGCCCTGAGTGTGAACTGAACTGAAAGTTCATTATATGAAAATTGATGGCTGGGGAAAGAGAAATGAATCTAACACTGGTATTTGATTTTAATCTACTGTGGTCCTTTACTCGTCTCTCCTACCTTTAGCAGCAGGGTAGAAATGGCATTACGCCTAGTAATAAGTGGATTATTAGTAAGAAGAAATCTGAGAGGTTCAAATTGTAGGATTATAGATTACAGCTAGTTTATGTCTCTTCCTCCTCCGCCCCCCCCCCCCCCCCCGGTCCCCCCGAACCCCCTTTTCCTCAGTCCAAGGAATCCACCGAAGACCCTGGCGAAGGAGGGCATCGGACTCGTTTTGCCGCAGGCCGGACACCATTTGCACGAGGCGCTGGATCGGGCGGCAAGTAACGAGACGGAGACCGGCGCTTCTGTGATGAACGGCGTAACGGTTGTACATCCACGGCCCGTGGGCCCGAGGATTCCCCCTCTGATGCGTCCTGTGTCTCCATCTCGGAGTCAGAGTCTGCTGCCTCCGTCATGTCAGCGTCTCTATCTCCATGCGGTTCTGTAACGACCTGCACAGGCTTCGAGTGAGGCACCAGTGGAAGATTGTGAGGACTACTTTCCATGGTCTCTGGGGCTGTAGAAATGAGCTCCGGGGTGGGGAATCTTTGGAGGGGATAGTCTTCTTGACTGAATGTGGTCTACATGTTTGCGCTGGAGACGACCCTGGGCTTGCACCTGGTAAGATATAGGGCCCGTTTGGCGAAAGATTACGCCAGGAACCCACTGGGCACCACCAGCAAAATTCCGAACGAACACTGGGTCACCGGGTGCAAACTGCCGAATCGGCCGATGCCGAGAAAAGCCCTGTCCCTGCCGTTCTTGTGTGCGGCGTACTTTTGCGCCAATGTCCGGGAAAACCATACTAAGGCGGGTGCGAAGTCTCCGGCCCATTAGGAGTTCTGCGGGAGCTACCCCAGTCACCGCATGGGGGGTGGTCCTGTACGTAACCAAAAAGCGAGCCAGTCTCGCGTCCATTGATCCGGAAGACTGCTTCTTTAGGCCTCTTTTGAATGTCTGCACTGCGCGCTCCGCCAACCCATTTGAAGCCGGGTGGTAAGGGGCAGTGCGGATATGACGCATGCCGTTCACCTTCATGAACCTTGCAAACTCGTCACTGGTGAATGGAGTGCCGTTATCCGTGACCAGCACCTCGGGGAGGCCATGTGTACTAAAAGACAAACACATCTTCTCAATTGTTGCGCAGGACGTTGTGCCTAGCATCTTATGCACCTCTAGCCATTTAGACTGGGCGTTGATTAATAAAAAGAACATGGATCCTTGAAAAGGGCCGGCAAAATCCGCATGCAAGTGTGCCCAAGGCAACCCTGGCCATTCCCAGTGATGTAGGGGCGCAGCCGGCGGTAGCTTCTGATGCTCCTGACAAATGGAGCAGTTTTGGGCCACCTACTCAATGTCGGCGTCGAGACCTGGCCACCAGACATAACTCCGGGCCAACATTTCATTTTGGTCACACATGGATGCCCATTGTGCAAGTCTCTTAGTATCAGCTCCTGTCCTTTTTCCGGGACAATCACACGCGTCCCCCACAAGAGGATGCCGTCTTCCACGCTGAATTCTGACAGCTTGGAGGAAAATGCCTGCAACTCGCCTGGGAGCTGTCTATGCTGCCCACTATATAGGACTCTGTGTCGAACCTTTGACAGGACTGGCTCCGTCAAGGTGTCCATAAAAATTAGTGTTGCCACCATCTCACCGGTCGTGGGGGTCGACATGGGGCCGGTCGATAAAGGCAATCGGCTCAGTGCGTCAGCATTCGCTATCTGCGTTCCTGGTTTGTGCTCCAGAGAATACTCGTATGCAGCGAGCAACAAAGCCCAGCGCTGGATCCGTGCGGAAGCAATGGGCGGTATTGGCTTATCCTCTCTGAAAAGTCCCAGTAGAGGCTTATGATCAGTCTCGATAGTGAAGTGGCGGCCATACACGTACTGGTGGAAACGTTTCACCGCAAAGACCACTGCCAGGCCCTCCTTCTCGATCTGCGCGTACCTTTTTTCCGCTGCAGTCAATGTGCGGGAGGCGAAAGCTATCGGCCGCTCGGCCCCGTTCTCCATCTTGTGGGACAGGACGGCCCCAATACCATACGGGGATGCATCACATGTGACGAGCAATGGCTTTCCAGGATCATAGTGGGTTAGTAACCCAGACGACGACAATTGTTGTTTTACCCGCCGGAAAGCGGTTTCTTGCGGCTGACCGCAAACCCAGGTGTGATTTTTCTTTAGCAGAAGATGCAACGGGGCCAGCGTAGTTGCCAGATTGGGGAGGAACTTCCCGTAATAGTTTACGAGGCCGAGAAAAAAAACGAAGATGCAAAGTGTCAGTCGGGGTGGGGGCCTGTTGAATTGCGCACACCTTCTCTGCGACGGGGTGCAAACCTTTGTGGTCGAAAGACGCACTTTGTGTGACGTGAACGGACTCCAGCCTCCAAAAAGCGTCTAAGGACAGCCTCCAGATTTTCCAAAGGTTCCTGCTCCAACGTCCCTGTGATCAAAACGGCATCTAAGTAGACAGCGACCTCTCAAAATGCCCTCCATAACGCGTTGAAAAATTACTCCAAAGGGCAAACATGTATATTCATACAGGCCCCGGTGTGTGTTAATTGTTATATATGGTTGGGAGGCAGGGTCCAGCTCCAACTGTAGGTAGGCGTGACTCATATCTAATTTTGTGAACGAGAGTCCACCTGCAAGCTTTGCATAGAGATCCTCTATGCGAGGCATTGGATATCGGTCGAGTCGGGAAGCCGTATTCACTGTAAGTTTATAGTCGCTGCACAAGCGAACTGTGGCATCTGGCTTCATTACAGGTACAATTGGTGCTGCCCAGTCAGCGAAATGGACGGGCCTGATAATACCCAAAGTTTCCAAACGAGTGAGCTCCCCTTCTACCTTCTCGAGCAAGGTGTAAGGCACCGGGCGCGCCCGGAAATAGCGTTGCGTGGCTCCTGGTTCGACTTGGATACGGGCTACGGCCCCTTTTATTTTCCCCAAACCAGGCTGGAATACATCTGCGTATCGTCCTAGCACCTCAGTCAACCCTCCAGAAACTGTTTGGAGGATGAGCTGCCACTGCAAGCGCAAATGGCACAACCAGTCCCGACCCAACAGGCTGGGCCCATGGCCGCGCACCACGATAAGTGGGAAACGCCCCTCCTGGCGTCCATAAACAACAGGGGTCATCGTAGTTCCTGCAATGTCCAATGGTTCCCCCATGTAGGTGGCCAACCTGGCCTGTGTGTCGGTTAATGCAAGGGTCTGTATACCCTGCTTGATGCGGTCGAATGTCCTCTGGGCGATCACAGAAACCGCTGCGCCAGTGTCCAACTCCATCTCAAGCGGGTGACCATTGACCCGTACTGTCACCTTAATGGGGGCCACACGGGGAGCTGCCACACAATGCAGCTGCAGGCAGTCATCCTCCGTCTCCACGTCCTCAGGAGTAGTCGCCGCAGGTTCATCCACATGGAAGGTATGGCCCCTGGGCTGGTCCCAGTTTCGGTCGGAACGAATGCGCCTCTGGTGCCCCCAGGACCGGCGTCCACGACAGGGTCGGCGCCTACAAGTCTTACACGGACATGGCTCCTCATCCATTGGTTCTGGAGAAGGCTCCCTTCGAAGAGGAATGTCCGACAGCCACTGACGTCGATCCGGACGCGTCTCGCCCAAGGTACCGCAGGAGTGCGTGGGGACGTTTTCGAACGGAAGGGGTTGCACTTCCATTCCCTGTATCTCCTGCACTCCTCGTTCTGCTCTCTCTTGGGACAATACTATTTGAATGGCCTGTTGAAAAGTCAATGTTGGCTGAGCTAACAACTTTCTCTGGGTGGCCGCATTGTTAATACCGCAAACCAAACGGTCGCGTAACATTTCTGACAAGGTATCACCATAGTCACAGTACTCCGCAATCCTGTGTAGCATGGACAGAAACTCGGCAAGGGATTCTCCTGGGGTCCTATCAGCGGTATTAAACCGGTAACGTTGGACTATTGTGGACGGGGTTGGGTTAAAATGCTGCCCCACTAAATTCACAAGTTCATCAAACGTTTTGGTGTCCGGTGCAGCTGGGTATATAAGGCTCCTAATCACCCCAAATGTATGCGGGCCGCAGGCGGTGAGCAATATGACCACCTGGCGCTCATTTTCGGTGATATTGTTTGCCCAGAAATAGTAATGCATCCGTTGTGCGTACTTGTTCCAGCTTTCCAGCGCAGCATCAAAAACATCCTTACGTCCGTACAGAGGCATGGTATAATAGAAAACAACTTCTAACCTGTATCCAACAAAAATCCAGGGAGGTGGCTTCAGCAGTGTAGACAGCTATTCACTTTAACCCTCATCGCCAGTTTTGCGAGGGCCACGAAGAATCCAGCACGAGTTTCAAGGATATAAAGCAATAACATTTATTTACAATAACATATGCAACCTCGCTTGCTGCTTACTCCTTCCTGCTGGTTCCAAACTGGCCAGCTTTACTTATACAGGGAGTCTGCTAATGATTTCTCCGCCCCCCTCATTGGGGAAGCTCATACTCCCACAGGATTGTGGGATTGTCATTAGTCCCCAGCCAATGGTAAGCAGGCAGGTTATAACAATCCCTAAAAAAGCTATGGAAGCAGTCGATTGAAACTCTGAGGACTGAGATTAATAGATTTCTGTTAGTTAAGAGGCTCAAGTGATCTGAAGCAAAGTTAGGTACAGTAAGTGACAGAACAGCTTTTCGAGGTTGGATGGCCTCCTTTTGTTGCTATTTTCCTAAATTAATGTGCCCAGCAACTTGCAACAAAGTTTGATTTTAATGCGCTGTCACTCCTTCGTTTCCTGGTTCAGTCTCTGAGCTCCCCTCCTATTGTTTCAATGGCACAGCACAATTAGCGAGCATCACTACGGTCAAGTGGCTCCATTACTTTCCTCCCTGAACATCTGTCTAGATGATGATTCATGCCCAGGGAGTGCGGATAAAAAATTGCTCTGATGCAATCTGTCTTACTGGAACTCTTTAGACCTAAGGGGAGTGCTAATGATATTGGCCACAGTATTTTGGTTCCACACAATAGAGGGCTCTTTGCAAAACTGACAAGAGGGATAAGGAAAATAAACCATTGAATGATACTGAAAGATGGAACTGATGAGTCTAAAGTTCATCACATCAGCATTACCTCAGGTCAGCATTACTTCAGGATTAGTTACTGAATACGTAGATAAACTGACACTTTTCCCACCCCATTGTGGCATAAAATATGATTTAATTTCTGTGTGGTGCTGTATAACCACTTTCATGCACCATCACACATGACAGCCACCTTCAATGTAAAGCGGTATAAAAGCAAGCAGCGAACAAAAATAAAATGGTAGCTGATGAACACTAAATGTTTATTGACCAGATAAGAATTCTTTGAAACAATAGTATAGCTATGAGGAATTCAGACCTGGAAGGTGACCTAGTCTGCGGGTAAGTAATCATTCTAGACGCCACTGATAAAAGAGGCAAAGGAACATAGAAAGAGGAGTAGGCCATTCAGCCCCTTGAGTTTGCTACTTCGATCAATTAGATCTTGACTATGTTTTATTTTACTCGCCTTTCACCAATATCCCTTGACTCCCTTTCCTAAAAAAATGTATTCTGCGGCGCCGCGGATTTGGCGGGGGCGGGAAATGCGCCGGTCGGCGGGCTCCCCCCGGCGATTCCCCAGCCCGCGATGGGCCGAGGTCCCGCCCGTTCTATACAGGTCCCGCCGGCGTAAATTGGAGTTGGTCCCTTACCGGCGGGACTTGGTGGCGTGGGCGGGCTCTGGGGTCCTCGGGGGGGAGGGGGGGGGGGGCGCCGGGCGATCTGGCCCCAGGAGGTGCCCCCATGGAGACCTGGCCGCGATCGGGGCCCACTGATCCGCGGGCGGGCCTGTGCCGTGGGGGCACTCTATTCCTACGCGCTGGCCGTATAAGCCTCCGCGATGGCCGGCGCGAAGGTGAACCGCCCCTGCGCATGCACGGGGATGACATCAGCAGCCGCTGACACTCCCGCGCATGCGCGGACCCGCGCCGGCCGGCGGAGTCCCTTCGGCCCCGGCTGGCGCGGCACCAAAGGCCTTCCATGCCAGTCGGCGGGGCGCAAACCACTCCGCCGCCGGCCTAGCCCCTGAAGTTGCAGAGGATTCCGCACCTTTGGGGCGGCCCGACGCCGGAGTGGTTCCCGTCACTTCATCCCGCCAGGACCCCCCGCCCCGCCAGGTACGGGAGAATCTACGTGTTTTATGTGTGCATTATAAATTTTGGTTAGCAGAGTACATGAGCTGAATTTTCACCTCGGAGGCAGAAAACAGGGCCCAGACGCAGGCTCCTGACAGTGCCTGAACCTGAAGGAAGCCACACGTGGTTCAATTCTCCACTTATAGAGCACACTCTCCCTCAGTTTCATGCAAAGGCATATTGCTGCTGTTTCAGTCCTGGAGGCCTCTGATTCAGAGCCCGCCTGCCAACATTAACTGGATGGCAAGCCTGCCCTATGACTACTGATTGACCAACATGAGGGAAATCACAAACTAGTGACAGTTCCCCACAGGCTGATTACCCCATTTCAGCATGAGGGCAGCGACCTGAAGCTCAGGGAGAAAATCCTACACAGTATTATTTGCACAGTCAGGGCAGGCCTCAACGTGGGCCCTAGAGTGACCCAATCTACTTGCAAACTTTGCAACACACACACAATTTCCAGCCCTATCTTCAGATCCCGGCTGAAGCCATCCCCGGAGAAGAAGGTCAGGGTTAAAAAGAGACGGAAGAGGGAAGGACATGCCATCTTTTCAGGCCATTAGCCATTGTGTTTAGGGAAGCTTTTAAAGGTCCAAGTCTTTCAGTGAGTGAATGGGTGAATGGTTGAGTGGAGAAGGTGGGTGAATGGGTGAAGTGGGTAGGGAAGTGGGTAGGTAGGTGGGGACGTGAGCTGGATCGATGGAGGAGTGGGTGAATAAGTAGTTGGGTCCACATCGCATGTCACAACTTCTCCCCTCTCCACATCAGATTAAAAAACCTCCCCCTGTCCAAATCACATTGCAGAACCTCTCCCCTGTCCAATCACATTGCACAACCTCTCCCCTGTCCAAATCACATTGCACAACCTCTCCCCTGTCCATATTGCATTGCACAATCTCTCCCTGATCATATTGCATTACAAAATCTCTCCCTGGCCATACTGCAGTACAAAATCTCTCCCTGACCATATTGCATTGCACAATTTCTCCCTGACCATATTGCATTACACAAACTCTCCCTCACCACATCGCATTGTGCAACCTCTCCCCTGTCCATATTGCATTACACAGCCTCTCCCCGAATATATTGCATTACACAACATCTCCCTGATCATATCTCATTACACACCTCTCTCCAACCTTTTCACATTACCCAATCTCTCCCCGACTATATCGCTTTACACAACCTCTCCCCTGCCCATAGTGCATTATACAACCTCCCCACTGTCCATATCGCATTACACAACCTCTTCCTGATCATATCACATTACACAACCTCTCCCCTGTCCATAGCGCATTACATAACCTCTCCCCTGCCAATAGCGCATAATACAAGCTCTCCCCTGTCCATAGCTCATTACACAACCTCTCCCCAAGCATATCGCATGATACAACCTCCCCCCTGCACATAGCGCATTACACAACCTCGCCCCTGTCCATATCACACTACACAACCTCTCCCCTGTCCATATCGCATTATACAACCTCTCCCCTGTCCATATCGCATTATACAACCTCTCCCCTGTCCAAATCGCATTACACAACCTCTCCCCTGTCCATATCGCATTATACAACCTCTCCCCTGTCCAAATCGCATTACACAACCTCTCCCTTGTCCATATCGCATTATACAACCTCTCCCCTGTCCAAATCGCATTACACAACCTCTCCCCTGTCCATATCACATTACAGAACCTTTCCCCTGTCCATAACGCATTACACAACCTCTCCCCTGACCATATTGTGTTACACAACCTTTCCCCGACTATATCGCGTTACTCAATCTCTCCCCTGTCCATAGCGCATTACACCACCTCCCCTCTGCCTGATTCGGATTACATAATATCACTCCTGCCTGTATCACGCTACCCAACATCATTCAATTTTCCAACATTCATCCCTTTTAAAAAAATAAATTTAGAGCACCCAATCATTTTTCCAATTAAGGGGCAATTTAGCAGGGATTTTCCACCTACTCTGCATATCTTTTGGATTGTGTGGGGAGACACATGCAGACACGAGGAGAATGTGCAATCTCCACACAGACAGTGACCTGGGGCCAGGATCAAACCCGGATCCTCAGTGCCGCGAGGCAGCATTGAAAACCACTGCACCACCATGCCGCCCGCACAAATTCATCCCTGTATCACATTACAACTTCATCCTTGCCTGTATTAAGCTCTTGACCTATGTGATTTCAGTCCTTGTCACGTTCAATATGTTGCAAAGACCTAATACAGTACGGCAAAGCCCAGTTTGTACAATATGTTAAATAACTGGTTTAAATAAACTATTTGACATTGAATATTATCATAATTAATTATAATTCTGTTTACCCAAAATATTTTTTAGTGTGGAAATGCTGGTTTGCAGGCCCAGGCCCATTAGGGTTTTCTCCCATGAATACTCTCATTGTTGTTATGACTGACCTTTGGCTCCAACATCCACAGTACATTTGTGGCCAGCGTCTTAAATTCACCTGGCAATGATGAAGAAGGAATTCTGCTGCCAACTGTTTGATGTAAAAATTTAGATGTGTTTTTATATCATTCTTATACAGGACAAAGGCAGAGCCGTAATGTAAACTGAATTGGTTCTTGCACAACGGTTTCCCTCACTGTTGGTGATTACTGGTAAGGATTTATTCAATAGGGCTGGAACTCTCTGGCCTTTCGCTGGCGACAGGATTCTCTGGTCCCGCCGGCAGCACACCCCCTCCTGTGGGTTTCCCGGCGGCATGGGGTGGTTTCAATGAATAAAGTAGAATATTTCTTTTTTTTTTAAATATATTTTATTCAAATTTTTTGGCCAAACAAAACAATACAAAGGTTTTCCTTTTTACAACAGTAAAACAGTATAAATAACAGTGGCCGTTTTTAACAAATAAATAAATAATATATAAACTAAATGGCAACTGCCATATCAAAAATAATAACTCTCCAAAAATAAAATCAAACAATCCAATATACATAACCTGGTACAAATATCTATACAAAAACATCCCTGAGGACCCGCCCGGGCCCTCCCCCCCCCCGCCCCCCCCCCCCTGGGTTGCTGCTGTTACCTTCCCATTTCCTTTATCGTTCTGCGAGGTAGTTAATGAACGGTTGCCACCGCCTGGTGAACCCTTGAGCCGAACCCCTTAGTGCGAACTTTATCCGTTCTAGTTTTATAAACCCTGCCATGTCATTTATCCAGGTCTCCACGCCCGGGAGTTTGGCTTCCTTCCACATAAGCAATATCCTTCGCCGGGCTACTAGGGACGCAAAGGCCAAGACATCAGCCTCTTTCGCCTCCTGCACTCCCGGCTCTTCTGCATCCCCGAATATAGCCAACCCCCAGCCTGGCTCGACCAGGACCCCCACCACCTTCAAAAGCACCTTTGCCACCCCTACCCAGAACCCCTGTAATGCCGGACATGACCAAAACATGTGGGTGTGGTTTGCTGGGCTTCTCGAGCATCTCCCACACCTATCCTCTACCCCGAAAAATTTACTGAGCCTTGCTCCGGTCATATGCGCCCTGTGTAAAACCTTGAATTGTATCAGGCTTAGCCTGGCGCACGAGGACGACGGGTTTACCCTACGTAGGGCATCAGCCCACAGCCCCTCCTCAATCTCTTCCCCCAGCTCTTCTTCCCATTTCCCCTTCAGCTCATCCACCATGATCTCCCCCTCGTCCCTCATTTCCCTGTATATATCCGACACCCTACGATCCCCCACCCATGTCCCTGAGATCACTCTATCTTGAGTCTCCTGCATCGGGAGCTGCGGGAATTCCCTCACCTGCTGCCTCGCAAAAGCCCTCAGTTGCATGTATCGAAATTCATTCCCTTGGGGCAACCCATATTTTTCCGTCAGCGCTCCCAGACTCACAAACGTCCCATCTACGAACAGATCTCTCAGTTGCACAACCCCAGCTCTCTGCCATGCTCCAAATCCCCCATCCATTCTCCCCGGGACAAACCTATGGTTATTTCTCATCGGGGACCGCACCGAGGCTCCCGTCCTTCCCCTATGTCATCTCCACTGCCCCCAAATTTGTAGTGTTGCCACCACCACTGGACTTGTGGTGTATTTCTTCGGGGAGAACGGCAACGGTGCCGTCACCATTGCTTGTAGGCTGGTTCCTTTGCAGGACGCCATCTCCAATCTCTTCCACGCCGCTCCCTCCCCTTCTCCCATCCACTTACACACCATTGAGATATTGGCGGTCCAGTAGTATTCACTTAGGCTCGGTAGTGCCAGGCGCCCCCTATCCCTGTTACGCTGCAAGAACCCCCTCCTCACTCTCGGGGTCTTCCCGGCCCGCACAAAACTCATGACACTTTTCTCAATTCTCTTGAAAAAAGCCTTCGTGACCATCACCGGAAGACACTGAAACACAAAAAGGAATCTCGGGAGGACTACCATTTTGGCCGCCTGCACCCCACTCACCAGTGACAGGGGCACCATGTCCCATCTCTTGAAATCCTCCTCCATCTGTTCCACCAATCTTGTTAAATTAAGCCTATGTAAGGTTCCCCAACTCCTGGCTATCTGAATCCCTAAGTACCGGAAATCTCTTGTTACCTTCCTCAGCGGTAAGTTGTCTATTCCCCTGCTCTGCTCCCCTGGATGCACCACAAACAACTCACTCTTCCCCATATTCAATTTATACCCCGAAAATTCCCCAAACTCCCTGAGTGTCTGCATTATCTCTGGCATCCCCTCCACTGGGTCCGCAACATACAGCAATAAATCATCTGCATACAACGATACCTGGTGCTCTTCTCATCCCCTGAGTACTCCCCTCCACTTCCTGGAGCCCCTCAGTGCTATAGCCAGGGGCTCATCGCCAATGCAAACAGTAACGGAGACAGGGGACACCCCTGCCTCGCCCCTCTATGAAGACGGAAGTAGTCAGACCTCTGTTCGTGACCACGCTCGCCACCGGGGCCCTATACAGCAGCTGTACCCATCCGATATACCCTTCTCCAAAACCAAATCTCCTCAGCACCTCCCACAGATAATCCCACTCCACTCTGTCAAATGCTTTCTCGGCGTCCATCGCCACCACTATCTCCGCCTCCCCCTCTGGTGGGGGCATCATCATTACCCCTCGCAACCTCCGTATGTTCGTGTTCAGCTGTCTCCCCTTAACGAACCCAGTTTGATCCTCGTGGACCACCCCCGGGACACAGTCCTCTATCCTCGTCGTCATCACCTTAGCCAGGAGCGTAGCGTCTACATTTAAAAGGGAAATGGGCCTGTAGGACCCACACTGCAGCGGGTCTTTTTCCTTCTTCAAAAGGAGCGATATCGTTGCCTCCGACATAGTCGGGGGCAGCTGCCCCCTTTCCCTGGCCTCATTAAAGGTTCTCGTCAAAAGCGGGGCCAGTAGGTCCATATACTTCCTATAAAATTCCACCGGGAATCCGTCCGGTCCCGGGGCCTTCCCCGCCTGCATGCTCCCAATCCCTTTTACCACCTCCTCCATCTCAATCTGTGCTCCCAGTCCCGCCCTCTCCTGCTCCTCCACCTTCGGGAATTCCAGCTGATCCAGGAAATGCATCATTCCCTCCTTCCCTTCCGGGGGCTGAGCCTTATATAACCTCTCATAGAATGCCTTGAACACCCCGTTCACTCTCTCTGCTCCCCGTTCCATCTCTCCCTCCTCATCTCTCACCCCACCTATCTCCCTCGCTGCTCTCCTCTTCCTCAATTGGTGGGCCAGTAGCCGACTCGCCTTCTCTCCATACTCATATTGTACACCCTGTGCCCTCCTCCACTGTGCCTCTGCCTTACCCGTGGTCAGCGGGTCAAATTCCACATTTAGCCTTTGTCTTTCCCTGTACAGTCCCTCCTCCGGTGCCTCCGCATATTGCCTGTCCACCCTCAAAAGTTCTTTCAGCAATTGCTCCCTTTCTTTACCCTCTTGCTTCCCTTTATGTGCCCTTATGGATATCAGTTCCCCTCTAACCACTGCCTTCAACGCCTCCCAGACCACTCCCACCTGAACCTCCCCATTGTCATTAAGCTCCAAGTACCTTTCGATGCACTCCCTCACTCTTAAACATACCCCCTCATCCGCCAATAAGCCCATATCCATTCTCCAGAGTGGGTGCTGTTCTTTTTCCTCTCCTACCTCCAGGTCTACCCAATGTGGAGCGTGGTCCGAAATGGCTATGGCCGTATATTCCGTCCCTGTCACCTTCGGAATCAGTGCCCTTCCCAAGACAAAAAAGTCTATCCGTGAGTATACTTTGTGAAAATGGGAGAAAAATGAGAACTCCTTACTCCTAGGCCTACTAAATCTCCAGGGGTCTACCCCTCTCATCTGTTCCATGAAGTACCCTGGCCGCTGCCGGCCTCCTCCCGGTCCTGGACCTCGACCGGTCCAGCCCTGGATCAAGCACCGTATTGAAGTCTCCCCCCATTACCAACTTTCCCGCCTCCAGGTCCGGGATACGTCCCAACATACGCCTCATAAAATTTGCATCATCCCAGTTCGGGGCATATACGTTCACCAGAACCACCGTCTCCCCTTGCAATCTGCCACTCACCATCACATATCGACCCCCACTATCCGCCACTATGGTCTTTGCCTCAAACAGTACCCGTTTCCCCACTAAGATAGCCACCCCCCTATTCTTCGTATCTAAACCCGAATGAAACACCTGCCCCACCCATCCTTTACGTAGTCTGACCTGGTCTATCAGTTTCAGATGCGTCTCCTGCAATGTAACCACATCTGCCTTTAATTTCTTTAGGTGTGCGAGTACCCGTGCCCTTTTAATCGGCCCGTTCAGCCCTCTCACGTTCCACGTGATCAGCCGGGTTGGGGGGCTCTTTGCCGCCCCCCCCTTGTCGACTAGCCATCCCCCTTTTTTAACCCAGCTCCTCACCCGGTTCCCACGTACCCATATATCCCCCCGACAGCGCCCTCCCGCCTCGACCACCCCATCCCATAACAGCTCCCCCTTCGCCTTAGCAGCAGCAACCCAGTTAACCCCCCCTCTTCCCCCCTCCGCTAGATCCCCCTCTAGCGTAGTTGCACCCCCCATGTTGCTCCCAGAAGTCAGCGAACTCTGGCTGACCTCGGCTTCCCCCCTTGTCCTCCGCCCCCACTGTGCGAGGCCCCCTCCTTCCTGTGTCCCTGTTCCCGCCATAATTACCATAGCGCGGGAATAAAGCCCGCGTTTCCCACTCGGCCCCGCCCCTAATGGCCGGCGCCCACAGTTCCTCATTCCCCCCCCCCCTAACATGGGGAAGAGAGAAAAGTTACAGGATCGCAAAACTAACAAATTGACGGAAACCCCCCCCCTTTTTCTCGCCCCACATAATCACCCCACCACTTTGTCCCAAAAGTTCTTTCTCTCGCCAGACTATTCCAGCTTCTCGTTCACAATGAATGTCCAAGCCTCTTCTGCCGTCTCAAAGTAGTGGTGCTTCCCTTGGTGTGTGACCCACAATCTCGCTGGTTGCAACATTCCAAACTGGATCTTCTTTTTGTGAAGCACCGCCTTAGCCCGATTAAAACTTGCCCTCCTTCTCGCCACCTCCGCACTCCAATCCTGGTATACGCGGATCACCGCGTTCTCCCACCTACAGCTCCGAGTTTTCTTCGCCCATCTGAGGACCGTCTCTCTGTCATTATAGCGGAGAAACCTCACCACTATATCTCGGGGTATTTCTCCAGCCTTCGGTCTTCGTGCCAAAACTCGATAAGCTCCCTCCACCTCCAAAGGGCCCGTCGGGGCCTCCGATCCCATTAGCGAGTGAAGCATCGTGCTCACATATGTCCCGACGTCCGCCCCTTCTGCGCCTTCGGGAAGACCCAGAACCCTTAGATTCTTCCTCCTCGAGTTATTCTCCAGTACTTCCAACCTTTCCACACACCGTTTGAGCTGTGCCTCGTGCGTCTCTGCCTTCACCACCAGGCCTTGTATTTCGTCTTCGTTTTCAGCAGCCTTTGCCTTCACGACCCGAAGCTCCAGCTCTTGGGTCCTCTGCTCCTCCTTTAGCCCTTCAATCGCCTGTAATATCGGGGCCAACAGCTCCTTCTTCAACTCCTTTTTCAGCTCTTCCACACAGCGCCGCAAGAACTCTTGTTGGTCCGGGCCCCATAACAAGCGGCCACCTTCCGACGCCATCTTGCTTTGAGCTCCCCTTCCTTGCCGCTGCTCCAGAGGATCCTCTGTAATCCGGCCGCTATCCTCTCCCTTATCCATGCGTGTCCAGGGGGGATTCCCTTCTGGTTTACCGCACAGTGTTTTTGGCTGTTTAAATTGCCGTTGGGGCTCCTATTAAGAGCCCAAAAGTCCGTTCCAACGGGAGCTGCCGAAACGTGCGACTTAGCTGGTCATCGCCGCACCCGGAAGTCAAGTAGAATATCTCTTGACACACTGCCGGTTTTCCACCACCAACCCAAGTCCATCATTTTATAAATTCAGATGGTCTGAAGGCTCGACAATTGTTCCAGATCTTGTTCTGGGTCACATTTGGAGAAGTGGAAGGCTCAGTTGCTTTGGGAAAGTTTTGTTGATTTGAAGTTGAAATTATAGTGTTCTGTGTTTCCGGCACTTGGTTGCCTCTATCTGATTCACTTAAGTGTCTCGTAGGAGGTTCGGCTCAAGGGACGAAGAGGGGACCCCTTCTATTCTGCTTGACCATATCTTCCGGGGTATGTATGAATTATGACTTTGATTGATCATTGTCTCTCCAGACAATGGCACCCTCTATTTCAAGGCGCCTGATCCTAACCCTGTCACCTTTGTGAAATTGTAGCAGGTTTCTGGTATGGTACCTCCGATTGCAAGTGTAAGTCAATCTCCGTATGCAGGACGGTTCTCCATCCTGAACATTCTGGTAGCCCTTGACTGCCTACCGCAAGATTAATTTCTCTTTAGCCGTCATGTGTAACTGCTTCACTCTGATCTATCAGGAGAAGTAAGCAATCAAGATGAGGAAGGGTTTGCCACTGAACTTGAATAAACCCATTCCCACGGCTGGGTAGGAAACTGTGTGGGGATAAGGGGCACCCTCTTGACATGTTTGTGCAGTGCATATACCTGGCGCTTTGAGATAATTTCTTCAATTGCCCTCAATATTCCTGGCTAACACATTGCAGATTGGCCTGTGCTCTGCACTTTGTAATGTCCATGTGGTCTTGGTGGATTCACTGGAGAAACTTTGGCTGAAGGGAATCTGGAGTGGCCAACCACTTGTTATATAATATAAGATCATCTACCACAGTGAAGTGTTTCTGCTGTCCAAAGCAAATTTTCATAATGTAGCCACCTGGCCTCTGCTGTAGTCACCCTTGTTGACAGGAATGACGGATGTTAACACTCTCCATCTCGCGACTGCTCCTGGTGTTTTTGTTGAAGCTTCCCTGAGGTATCCGGCAACTGTTCTATCACAAATTGGGAATGTGACTTGAGCTCATCAACCAGGTTGATATAATGGGCTGGCTTTCCCATTTGGGAGACTACGTTCTCCCACCGAGGATGAATCGCCACTGATTTGGGCTCATGCTGGGAGTATGCACCAGAGGCGATTCACTATCGCTTGCCATGCAAACTTTTGCATGGCGAACCCCACTATTAGCCTACCCGCTCAAAATGCCAGCTCTTGACCACATCAAAAGCAGTAGAGTGCTTTCACTTCCTCTTTTTCTCTGCAGAAAACTTTTTGTTACTGCTTTTGATGTGGTCAAGAGGTGTCAATCACAGCTCGATGTTCATAAACATTGTGGTTAGTTACACGCAGAGTACCTAAGATCCATTCAAACGTGAAGGGAAATTAAATTAAACAATCCATAGCTGGTTGATTCACAGCCTAGTACAAGCAATTTTCCATTGATGTGAATGAAATCCTTGCAGATAACATAGATGAGTTTTAGAGCAGTGATTTTCTTCACTCTCTCTGTCTGGAGTGCTCTCTGGCTTCCGGGCAGGTATCTCCACTGTGTGGGGGGGCTCTCTGTTATGGAGCCTCTGGTGGGGAACTCTCTGTTATGGAGGTTCAGTAATGGGGGGGCTTTCTGTTATGGAGGGCTCTCTGTTGGGGGTCTCTGTTATGGGGGGGTCACTGGTGGGGGCTCAGTTATGGGGGGCTCTGGTGGGGGCTTCCGGTGGGGGTAGAGTGGATAGGATTTTTCATTGTGGGGTAAGGGGACCTCCGATGGTGGGGGAACCCACCTAGAAGACTTACCCCCTTGGCCCACCACGAGGGTCACGCTGCAAAATACCTGCACCGATCCGCACCAATGTGAATTCTGGCCCAGAGGAGCGGCGAATCACAGGCAAGTGGCTAATCCGGTGCCCAGCCCATTGACCTATTTTCATACTCCCGCTGGTGCGGTGCACAAACCCTTGGCAGTAGCCAGCGGGGGACCAGAGCATCGGGCGCCAATCCCATTTTTTCTCCGACGCTGGATTGTCCACCACATGGACAACTCCGCTACCGGAGGACGGCGGAAAATCCAGCCCATATGTCAAGGTCAACTATGGCTGAAATTCTCTGGCTGTTCGGATTCCCTGTTCCTGCCGGCAGTGCACACCCGGCAGGGGGTTTCCCGGTGGCATGGGGTGGCTTCAATGGAAAACCCAGTGACAAGCGGCAGGAATAGAGAATTCCACCACCAGTGAATGGCACACTAGCGAGAGACACGTGGCTGGCGGACCAGAGAATCCAGCCATGTGGCCCTGGATGGTGCTCCTCCAGTCTTTTGATATGCTGCATCATATGCAAAGCACATGAGACGCAAGCAGAACCTCAGAATTCTGAGGGGCATCTTCACAAGTTCCTTCTCATCTAACTGTGAGACAAGTGGTTTATGACACGTTTTGATGGTGATTTTCAGGCCAACAATATAGTTGGAGCACTTCCAGCAAGCCCACGTGATGCGAGAACTTCCTTTTCACTAACAGCATACTGTATCTTTGTGTTTGACAGTCCACTAGATGCATAATACACTGGTCGGTGACTTCTATTTGGTTGCCCCTGGAAAAGAACTGCCCATGGACCTGTGGAGGAGGCATCTGCTGCTATTGTAGTGGGCAGAGATGGGTTGTAGTGAGTCAGGATATTGGTTGGGGGCACAATGTCTTTTATGTGATCGAATATTTGTTATTGGTACACATCGCAGCACCACAGCTGGCCCTTCTTGAGGAGGGGCTCTGTGACCTGCACCAGGTTGGGCAGAAACTTTGCTAATTGGTTCCCAATACCCAAAGATTTGTGGAGGTTGCAATAAATGATGGGTTGGGAATTCACTTATAGCCTTCATTTTGTGTGGGTCCGCTGTGATGTTTTTGCTGCTCACATTATGTCCTAAGCACCAAATCAAGAACTCATATTTCTTGTTCTGTGTCAGCCCTGCTTCCTGCGTTGCTCTCAGACAGCCGTGAGCCTTCTCTCATATTCCTCAACGGTCGTACCATGCACCAAAACATCATCCATATGACAGATGACTCCCTCCAGGCCTTGTAAGGTGGCAGACATTGTGTGTTGAAAAATCTCGGTTGCCAAGGTAATGTTGAAGGGCAAGCGTTGAAACAGAATCTGTCTAATGGGGTGATAAACGTAGTCAGCAATCTGGACTTCTCGTCGAGCGGAAATTGCCAGAAGCTACTGATCGCACTGAGCTTCAAAAGCACTGCTTTTGGAGAGATGGATCAGGCCCACGCTACAGAAACATTGGAGAAGGATGAATTTCCGGGTTGAATAAATTGTACTGTGAGGATAGGCAAATATAGATTGTAAAATAAAAAAGTTAGGTAGATAATGTAGACTAAAGAAGTTTTCAGGTTTAAAACATAGACCACAGGAGGGGTGAGTAGAAACAAAATGATTAGTGCAATATAAAGTGGCAATGTCACTAGAGAGAATACATCAAAGGTTTTATAGGATAAAGCTATGGCTCAGGAAAGGCAATAATAGGGAAGTAACAGTATGATATGAAAAGACATGAGGTTCCTCATCATCATCTGACAGTGTTAAAGGGTGGTAGGGAAAGGAGGGGCATTCGTCACAGAACAGCGTAATATCCAGCAGGAAACAAAAAATGGTATAAAAAGAGATTCAGCATTTGATTCACTACGAACATTGCTTTTCTACATTGTTAGGTTTAGATAAGCTTAGAACTGTCCTGCACAGAGGGTTTTAGTTGTGATTTTAGATTGGGCGGAATTTACCCACTGTTCAAGCCGGCGGGATATTCCGGTCCCACTGAAGATGTACGGGTTTCCCAGCGACAAGGGCAGGACCATAAAATACCGCTGGCGGGCTGCCTCCGCCACCGAAAAACACACGGCGGGTTGGCCGGGAAATCCCGTCCGTACTGTTTTGCATAAATGGTAAAATTATGAATATTTTGAAGCAAGAATAAATTAAGTGAATACTCAGACGTGTGAAGCTTTAGGAATCTGTTAAAATGATAAAAGAATTAATCAGCCCACTATTTTACGTTTGTGTAGGTTAGTTGGTAATTTAGATGCTTTGTCGGGACATTACGGGACACATATTGGATACTTTGGAAGCAGATGGAATAATCCGAAGAGACTTGTCATGATATCCACATTAGCATATCATGGTGCAATCACACACACACTGATGGACAGGCAGTTGGACCAACCAACACACACACATCGCAGCGAATCACCAGTGAGAGTACACGCACTATAAAACAGGGAACACCACAGTTCCTGCTCATTCTACCAGGAGATAGCTCAGAGCACAGAGCTCACAGCGCGCCACTCAGACATACACCATGTGCTGAGTGCCTCACTAAGATAGTGATAGGGCTGGGTCCACAGGTTAGCTGGTGAAGCACGTACCCAAGCCAGTAGTTAGTTGTTACTGTTGTTTAGACAATAAAACAGAGTTGTACCATCTACAGTCGTGTTGGATCATTTGTGCATCAGAACACCCAACACGACAAGACTGGATTTTTACTTTTGTGAAAGATGTGTAGAGTAGTTGTCACTTTGTACAAGATTGCCCTGCATTGTAAGACTCAGGGGAAGCCCAGTTACATTGTTTGTCATTGATTTTTGTGATACTTTCAATTTGGTACTTCATGTCGCCCTCACAACGAAGCTGGAAGCTCAAGTGGTTCCAAAGGCAATGTAGTGTTCAGTAAATCTGTCCTCTTTTGAGAGATCAAGTACAGGGGTGAGGCAAGATTACCCAGTCATCAATATTATCTGATAACTTTGTCAGTGATGTATTGAATCACGGCATGGGATAATCTTAGTGTCTATAAAAACAATTCCTGAAAGTATTGCAGTGTTGATTTACACAAATCTTGTGCATCTTGTAATGGTGATGCATATGTTTACTTGTTCTGGAACTGAACTAGCAAACCTATGGCAACTTGTGAATCAAATTTGTTTTAAAAAACCCCACAAAGGTTGCTGTATTGTTATCAGTGTCCTTCAGAAGAGGAAACCTGCTATCTAGACTGGTCTGACCTACATGTATGTTACAGGTTTGTAGACTTTCTAAGACGTATTCCTTCAGATGTAACATTACTGGTAGCTTCCAAGCATGATCACCTATATTATAGGATCACCATTTCACCTATAATTGGGATGACTTTAACCTGGGGGTTTGCAATATAGAACCCTTTCTTATATTCTGACTGATCCAATCTCATCTGCCTCCAAGAGCATCTCTCTCTGTGAAAGCCAGACTGAAATACATACTGACTGATAAGCTACAGGGCGTATCAAGGATGACAACTTAGGGGAAGCTATGTTTCTTCAGTTAAATTTATTCAGGAGATGCGAGTGACACTGATGAAGCTGCATTTATTGTTTAATTTTAAATCCCCTAACAATTGTATGGTTTGCTTGATCACTTCAAAGGACATTAAGAGGCACACTAGCATTTTTGAGGATAAAATTATAAATTAAGAGATTTTGCCTTAATTTACATTTGATCCAACTTTGAATATGACATGTTAAAATTCTTCCTCAAGTTAAGAAACGCAAGACAAATTATTCAATTTATTATCAGTCATCACTTTTCTCTCAGATATTGTAAAAGTTATGTGTTCCAGCAAGCATTTGAAAGGAACTTTGGGCGCGATTCTACGATTCTGCGCCGGTTGGGAGAATCGCCGATCACACCATTTTTCCACGCGACGCCGGTCCGACGCCCTCCTGCGATTCACCCAAGCGGCGAGATCGGCCCCGTCGGGTTCTGTGCGGCGCAGGCCGGAGAATCGCCCGAGACACCCAAAATGCCGATTCTCCGCTACCCCCGCTATTCTCCGGCCCGGATGGGCCGAAGTCCCGACGGCGTGACCCCAGTTCACGCTGTCGCCGTTCACACCTGGTAAATAAAGTTGTCAGCCAGTCATGCTGGCTGATGCTGAGCAGTGAGGAGGTGAGTGGACTGTTGTGGAGCTCCTGCAGACCGGGTTGGCTTCCCCGAGAATGCTGCGGCCAACGGGGGGGGGGGTGGAGGTGGGGGGGGGAGTGGAGGTGGGAGGGGGGGAGGGAGAGTGTGGAGGTGGGAAGGGGGGGCGAGGAAGGTAGTGGAGGTGAGAGGGGGGGTGAGGGAGGGAGTGGAGGTGGGAGTGGGGTGAGGGAGGGAGTGGAGGTGGGAGGGGGTGAGGGAGGGAGTGGAGGTGGGAGGGGTGAGGGAGGGAGTGGAGGTGGGGAGGGGGTGAGGGAGAGTGTGGAGGTGGGGGAGGGAGTGGAGGTGGGAGGGGGGGTGAGGGAGGGAGTGGAGGTGGGAGGGGGTGAGGGAGGGAATGGAGGTGGGAGGGGGTGAGGGAGGGAGTGGAAGGGGGAGGGGGGTGAGGGAGAGTGTGGAGGGTGTCGTCCATCCGCGGATACCACATGTTAGCCACCCTGATATGGCAGGACGGTGTCGAGGGCACGGCCGCAGGTTGTCGTGTGGCTGATGGGCACAGGCGACTGGCACACTGGTGAGGAGTACGGTGTGAACTGACCGTTGGACGCAAACAGTGACCAGGTGTTAGGCTGGCTGCATATCTGCAACGCGACCAGGCCACCGGGGCACACAGGTATCCCATGTAACCCGGCTGGCGAGGTGTGGAAGAACCTCCGTGTAACATGTAATTTCTCTGCCCCCCACCTCCCACCTGCAGGTCACCATGTATGCCAAGCAGACAGCGATGTTCACTGCCGTGGTTGGAGCCGCTGCAGTGCAGGTGGCCATCCGGCAGCGTAGACTGCGACGGTCCACAGTGGCTGCAGATGCAGTGGTTGCTGCTGCAGCAGAGTGTAGGGCCGCGGAGTGGCCCGTCGTTGCCGCACAGGCCGCAGGCGCTCAGGCCCGGAATGTCGAGGGGTATGCCGAGGGGAACATTGACCGCCCGACGGCGAGGAATGCTCAGGAAGCGGGCACTGATATCGAAGTGCTTGGGGGGAGGGGGGGGGGTGGGGGGGGGGGGGGTGGTGGGGGGGGGAGGAAGAGGAGCCACTGATGGTGGTGCCAGGGCGCCACAGGCATCCAGCAAGGCCTAGGGTGTACCGTGACAGAATGTCGTTCGAGGCCCTACCAGACATCACATGCAGGAGGAGACTACGGTTCAGCAGAGAGACGGTCGCACATATATGCCACCTCGTGGCGCACCTCGCACCACTTGGAATGGGTGGAGGACACGCTATACCAGTCTCCGTCAAGGTGACGGTGGCCCTAAACTTTTACGCTACCGGTTCTTTCCAGGCGCCAAGCGGGGACCAATCCGGGATCTCATAGGCATCGGTCCACAGGTGCATCAGGACCGTGACCGACGCCTTGTATGCCATGGCGGACAGGTACATTAAATTCACCGAGCACAGCAGGAAGCATGGGCACGTGGATTCGCCAAGGTGGCCGGGATACCGATGGTCCAGGGTGTCATCGATGGTGTGCACGTCCCCATGCGCCCACCTGCAGATAACAGGGAAGTGTTCATGGACAGGAAGGCTGCATACTCCATGAACATTCAGGTGGTGTGCAACCCCCACATGAAGATCATGCACGTGTGTTCAAGGTACCCAGGGACTGTGCATGATGCCTACATTCTGGCACATCGAATTGTCCGTCACGCCAGCGCCAATTCCCGTGGCAAGCTGGACTGGAAAATTTACACCTAGATTGAAGGGAGACAAAAGAGAAAAAATAAAATGTTTTATTGAAACATTTTAATTTTACATTCTTGAAATTTCCAACAACAGGCGACAATGGAGCCCCCCCCCAACCCTCCCCTGGGGCCTGCAGGAAATAGGTTCCACGTTTGTAATTGTTACTTTTCAGTGCCATTGTGGTTATTTGGCAGTAATTTGAATTTACCATGTTGATAAAAGAACAAATAGACTGAAAAGACTTGATTTATCTTTCTAAGGTGAGTATAGTTCATGTTTCCCATGCAAATACAATGAAGTTCAATACATTTCAATGGTGAACTAGATAGTGAGATGACATTTTTGCAAAGTTACCAGCAGAGTGGTGCATCTCATACGGCAACTTTGGTTTTCTATATTTTCCATGTGCCCTTGCTTGAAGTTGCCATTACATTTGCACATAAAGAACTATTCGTGCTAAGAGCCTTACCATTATTCTGACAGCAAATTATGGTTCCATATGTTTAACAACACTGCAAGATTTGTTTTTCTGTTTCCTGTGTTCTTATGCAAATCCTCCTGTATTCTATGTACAGGCATAATGATTATTATCAATATGTTGTGACTATCTAGTTCATAATTCAAATGGTTTAGAATATAACTTTTATTTTTAGGAACTCCAGATTTAACTGTAGAAAATAGGGGTATTCAGTTGAGAAGCTGGTGAAAGCATTCCTGAAGAAAATGCAATTCAAACAAGCCTGAAAGGATGTTACCTAAAAAGGTTGGGACCATGTTGATGTAAGAGGCTAGCAGCTAGAAAGGGAAAATCATAAATCAGAACATGCACTAATTTAGCTAAAGAACTGGAGATTATGGCCAGGATTCTCGCAGCCCAGGGCGGGGCTGGAGAATCCCGCGACCGGCACGAATCGTGCCCCGCAGAGCAGAGAATCGGCGCCGGCGTGGTCGGCACAGCATCGTTCAGGGGCCGCTTTACGTGCCCCCCCGCCGAATCGCGGTCCGGGATGGGCCGAGCAGCCATTACAAAAAACACATGTCCCGCCGGCACCGTTCTAATCTGCTCTCAGCCAGCGGGACCTCGGCATGGATGGGTCCGGGGGCGGCCTGTGCGGGGGAGAGGGGGGGATTGACACCGGGGGTGGTGGTGGGGGGGGGGGGGGGCTCCATTGTGGCCTGGCCCGCGATTGGGGCCCACCGATCGGCAGGCCGGCCTCTCGGGCTGTGGCCCTCCTTTCTTTCACTCTGGCCCCTTTAGCCCCACGCCATGTTGCGTCAGGGCCAGCGCGGAGAAAGGAGCCACTGCACATGCGCGCGTTGGCGACGGTGCCACTGTGCATGCGTGGACCCCATGGCGCCCAGTTGACACCAGGATCAGCATCTAGAGTGGCGTGGGCCACTCCAATGCCATGCTGGCCCCCTGTAGGGGCCAGAATTGCTGATCCTGAGGTGTCAACACTTAGTCTCAGGATCAGAGAATCCCGCCCATGACATTTGCACTTAGTCCATCATTCATGTCATTTACCAGAATTAAGGAAAGCTTTGGAATGGAAAGGTTTCAACTTGGGAACAGGCCGGGTGTGTCATATCATCATGAAGATGGGTGGATCTTAGTGAGATTCTTTGTTTTGAGTATATCTCTATTAATCTAGTTGGGGCATTGCCAGCAGGCAATACGTGGTAATGTTTAAAAACAGCCCGGAGACTATGTTAGCTTTGGATCTTATGTAGCTTGTCACTCCTTGGAAGTCAGGGACAAAGCCGAACTTCCACGTGAAGTAGAGTAAATGCTCGACCTATCATCCATGATGCAGCCTGTGATTGGGAACTGGTATTCAGAATGAGACAAAGTTGGAAAGGAGAAAAGCAACTGGAAAATTTGTTTATTGGGAAGTTAAAGGACAAATTCAACAGTAATCCTCTCAATAAGAGGCGGTTAACCTTGTTTTAGCTAGAGTTCTGGAATCAACTTGGGTGTAGTTTGGAACCATAGCAACAGGTATTGGAAAGCAAGGGTGTTTTCTGGTGTTTTCAGCCACTGCATAGGATTCACAAGGAGGCTCGTTCTTAAGATGTGAAATCAAGAGTCAAGAGATCGGTAAAGAATTTGGAGTGTAGCTTATCCAAAAGGTAATGGAAGGACCCCCATGAAAGCTTGCCGAATAGTTGGGACACTGAAGAGAAGTCAGAGTGATTTCTGGAGAGTGGTGACGTAGCTTTTGTTTTGGTGCCAGCAAAGCGAACAAAAAATTACGATTTTGTAGGATAAGGGAACTCTGGGCGGGAAGTACAAAGTAGAACTGGGTTCACAGTGTAAGTCTTTATAAACCAGAGTGTGAAGTTAATAGTGTTTACTTAATTTAATTTTTTTCGATAGACATTAAAGTTTGTTTTAGTTTAAGAATGTGAAATCTTGAGGCGTAGTTCCGTCAGTTAATTAATGGATGTTCGGATTTCTTCCTTAAGCGTTAAGGTTCCCCCGTTGGGTCATAACAATATTTCCAACTTTATTGATTTTGTTTCTATTTCCCCAGGTGATTTCCAGTTTGCGATTGCGTCGGATGATAATTCCGAATTTTGGCTCAGTTCTGATGAAAGTCCAGCAAACGCCAGACTGCTGATGCATGTGGGCAAGGTACAGAATGTTAGCGGAGTCTCACTTATCTTGCCTGACAACCATTCGGGGCTTTTCATAGTTGCTGCATTGAAATGCCGATTGGGGATCTGGTTGATATTTTTTTTATTGATGGGCACTGTCTGCGTGTCTACCTCTGAGCATGAAGTCACATTGAAATCCAAAGATAAAATCAGACTACAGCACTAAAATGCCTTCATACTGAAGTCAATGCCACATCTTATAAAGCGAGTAATGTTCCTTTTAAAACGTTTGACAAATTATATTTCTCTCGGGAGAGAATTCCTGTAATGTATTAATGTATCTTTTTAACTTTATATTACAATTTGAAAACCATTTATATCAGTTGTCTATATTGAACAGTGACTGTTGAGTACATTTGATCTAAGCAAGGCAGTAGTTGGGAGACTGCAGTGCCTCAGAGCTTTCAGCCTGAGGAGGGGAGATTTCAACCAATGCCATTATTTTTCATTGTCACCCTTCTGGAAAATGATTAATTTATTTTGACATCTGGACACTTGACGACCAAGTTTTTACATCATAGGATCCCAACTTCTATATTAAAAAGGAGCCAATTTTCTGAAACAGGTGGTATTTTGGACACCTGACAGTAGGCCCCCTTTCAAAATGGAACCTGCCACATTGCTGGTGTTTTGAGACTATTACCACCCCAGGAAAAGACAGTGAATATCAATTCCATTGTGTGGATATCAGGCTGAGGATAGGAACAGATTTTACTTGAATTCTTCCTGCAGTTGAGGGCGGCACAGTAGGCAGCGCTGTTGCTTCACAGGTCCAGGGTCCCAGGTTCGATTCCTGGCTTGGGTCACTGTCTGTGTGGAGTCTTCACGTTTTCCCCGTGTCTGCGTGGGTTTCCTCCGGGTGCTCCGGTTTCCTCCCACAAATTCCGAAAGATATGGGGCGGGATTTTGCGGGAATCGGCGGGGCGGGTAACTCCGGCGCGAAGGAGTGGCGTGAACCACTCCGGCGTCGGACCACCCCAAAGGTGCGGAATCCTCCGCACCTTCAGGGGCTAGGCTGGCACCGGAGTGGTTTGCGCGGCGCCGGCTGGCGCGGAAGGGGCTCCGCCGGCCGGCACGAGTTGGCGCAAGTGCGTGAATGCCAGCGTGGGCTGTCGTCATCCCAGCACATGCGCGGGGGGGGAGGGTCATCTCCACGTTGGCCATCGCGGAGGACCACAGCAGCCGACGCGGTGGAATAGAGTGCCCCTATGGCACAGGCCCGCCCGCAGATCGGTGGGCCCCGATCGCGGGCCAGGTCACTGTTGGGGCGCCTCCCGGGGCCAGATCCCCCCCGAGGACCCCGGAGGCCGCCCGCGCAGCCAGGTCCCGCCGGTAAGTACCTGTTGTAACTCACACCGGCGGGACCGGCCTAAAAGGGCGGCCACTCGGCCCATTGTGGGCTGGAGAATCGCCGGGGGGGCCGTTGCCAATGGACCCCGACCTGCGCGGCGTGATTCCTGGTGGGGGGTCGGAGAATCCCGCCCGTGCTGTTCGGTGAATTGGACATTCTGAATTCTCCTTCTGTGTACCCGAACAGATGCTGGAATCTGGGGCGACATTCTCCGGAAACGGCGCGATGTCCGCCGACTGGCGCCCAAAACGGCGCAAATCAGATGGGCATCGCGCCGCCCCAAAGGTGCGGAATCCTCCGCATCTTTGGGGGCCGAGCCCCAACATTGAGGGGCTAGGTCGGCGCCGGGCGAATTTCCGCCCCGCCAGCTGGCGGGAAAGGCCTTTGGTGCCCCGCCAGCTGGCACGGAAATGACATCTCCGGGCGGCGCATGCGCGGGAGCGTCAGCGGCCGCTCACGGCATTCCTGCGCATGCGCATTGGAGGGAGTCCCTTCTGCCTCCGCCATGGTGGAGACCGTGGCGGAGGCGGAAGGGAAAGAGTGCCCCCACGGCACAGGCCCGCCCGCGGATCGGTGGGCCCCGATCGCGGGCCAGGCCACCGTCAGACCACCGTCAGGCCACGCGCCAGATCACCCCGCGCCCCCCCCAGGACCCCGGAGCCCGCCCACGCCGCCTTGTCCTGCCGGTAAGTTAGGTGGTTTAATTTACGCCGGCGGGACAGACATTTTAGCGGCGGGACTTCGGCCCATCCGGGCCGGAGAATCGGTCGGGGGGGCCCGCCAACCGGCGCGCCGCGATTCCCGCCCCCGACGAATATCCGGTGCCGGAGACTTCGGCAACCGGCGGGGGCGGGATTCACGCCAGCCCCCGGCGATTCTCCGACCCGGCGGGGGGTCGGAGAATCTCGCCCCTGGTGACTAGGGGCTTTCACAGTAATTTCATTGCAGTGTTACTGTAAGCTTACTTGTGATAATAAAGATTATTATTATTAATCAACTACAACTTCTTGGCAAATATCGAATGTCCACTCCAGGGTTTATTTTCAGGCGATGTGAATGTCGCCAGCAAGACCAGCATTTGTTGCCCATCCTGAATTGCCCTCGAGAAGGTGGTGGTAAGCTGCTTTCTTAAGCCCATTGCAGTCCATGAGGTGACGTCACATCCTCAGCACTGTTAGGAGGGAGTTCCAGGGTTTTGACCCATTGTCATTGAAGCAATGGCATTTTAATTCCAAGACAGGATGGTGTGTGGCTTGGAAGGGAACCTGGTTGTGCGATGTTCATGCACCTATCCAGCTGTTTCAACAATCACCTTGTTCTGCTAGATGGTAGAGATTGCACGTTTGGACATTGCTGTTTATGGAAGCTTGATGAATTGCTGCTGTGCATCTTTTAGATTGTACATTGTGTTGCCACGGTGTGCCAGTGATGGGGGGAGGTGAATGTTTAAAGTGATGGATGGGGTGTCAATCAAATGGACTGCTTTGTCCTGGAAGCTGCACGGAACATGGAAAGTATTCCTTCACACTCCTGACTTGAATCTTGTAGATGGACAGGCTTTTGGGGAGTCAGGAGGTGAGATACTGGTCACATAATTACCAGCCTCTGACCTGCTCTTGTAGTCACTGTATCTATTTGACTGATCCCGCTAGGTTTTTGATCAATGATAACCTCCAGGATATTGTTTGTGGGAGTTCCAGTGATGCCATTGGACATCAAAGGCACAAGGTTAGATTGTTGTTGGAGATGGTCATTACCTGGCACTTGTGTGATGCAAATATTACTTGCCACTTATCACCCCCAGCTTGGCTGTTGTCCAGATTCTGCTGCATGTGAGCACTGACTGCTTCAGTATTTGAGGAGTCTGAAATAGTATTAAATACTGTGCAATCATCAGCAAACATCCCAACTTCTGAGCTCATTATCGAGTGAAGGTGATTGTTGAAACAGCTGGATATGATTGGGTTTAGGACATGACGCCCCTCCTGTAGTGATGTCCTGGGGCTGAGATGATTGGTCTCCAAAAACCATCTTCCTTTGAGCTAGATAAGACTGCAGCCAGTCGAGAGTTTTCCCTCAATTCCTGATGAATTCAATTTTACTAGATTTCATTGATGCCATACTCAACCGAAACTTGTTTTGATGTAAAGAGCAGCCACTCTCATCTCATCTCTGGAATTCAGTCTCTTTGTCCTTCTTTGGATGAAGACTTCTTTGGATGAAGACTGTATTGAGGCCTGGACCCAAGAAGCTCTTGCGGAACCCAAACTAAGCATCAATAAGCATGTTATTGCTGAGTTAGTGTCACTTGATAGAACTGTGAATGACAACTTCCATCACTTTGTGTTGTATGTTGTTTGGCCTGGCTGAGGAATTATTACTGAGACTTGGGTATGTCTAAACAATAGCTAGTGTATTGGACATGGCGGACGATTCTTTGCCCGCGATGCATCTGCCACACATCCCGCTATTCCAGGAGAACAGTGGGAGAGGCCCTAAACAGGGTTGGCCAGTCGGCAAACGCTGAATGCTCCAGGCCCACGGCACCTGTCGTAATCTGTATCGCGCCTTCACCTAGACCGTTTCAAGCTGGAACCTCCTGAGATCCCCCCCCCTTGCCGGCATAGCTGAGGCCAGCGGGAATCTCCACTAGTCTCCACCACCGGGGACCAGATGTGGGACGGAGTTTTCCCAAATAATGAGTAAGTGTCATTTCGGGCAGAAAGATCGTAACTCGCCCCACTGTGGGCTGGATTCTCTGTTTGGGAGACTAGGGCCGGAATTCCCCATGTTGGGATTCCCTGGGCGAGATTCTCCGATCCCTCGCCGGGGGCTGGCGTGAATCCCGCCCCCGCAGGTTGCCGAATTCTCCGGCACCGGATATTCGGCGGTGGCGGGAATCACGCCGGTTGGCTGGTCCCCCCCCGGCGATTCTCCGGCCCGAATGGGCCGAAGTCCCGCTGCTAGAATGCCTGTCCCGCCGTCATGGATTAAACCACCTCTCTTACCGGCGGGACAAGGCAGCGCGGGCGGGCTCCAGGGTCCTGGGGGGGGGGGTGGGGGGGAGGTGCCGATCTGGTCCCGGGGGGTGCCCCCACGGTGGCCTGGCCCGCGATCGGGGCCCACCGATCCACGGGCGGGCCTGTGCCGTGGGGGCACTCTTTTCCTTCCGCCTTCACCGCGGTCTCCACCATGGCGGAGGCGGAAGAGACTCCCTCCACTGCGCATGCGCGGGGATGCCGTGAGTGGCCGCTGACGCTCCCGCGCATGCGCCGTCCGGCAATGTCATTTCCGCGCCAGCTGGCGGGGCACCAAAGGCCTTTCCCGCCAGCTGGCGGGGTGGAAATCAGTCCGGCGCAGGCCTAGCCCCTCAAGGTTAGGGCTCGGCCGGTCAAGATGCGGAGGATTCCGCACCTTTGGGGCGGCGCAATGCCAGACTGATTTGCGCCGTTTTTGGCGCCGGTCGGCGGACATCGCTCCGATTACGGAGAATTTCGCCCCCTGTTTCCGCTGGCAGCTCACCCCACCTTCGGGATTCCCGGTAGCGTGAGGGTGGCTTCGATGGGAAATCCCATTGACAAGCAGCGGGAGTAGAGAATCCCACTGCCAGCGAATGGTGTGCCGCTGGGAAACACACAGCTCGAGGACCGGAAAATCCTGCCCTAAGTTCTGTCGCTGGAGTAGCATCGCTCCTGGTCAGCGCTGGTGCTGGGAGTGGCAGTCAGGAGTGATTCTTTAAACACCCTCAGATGCTTTGATCTGCGAGGCTTCTATTCACTTTCAAAGAGAAATAGATTTTAGTAGGCTGTAATTGACAGGATAATAGCTTCCAGGTAGCCAGGTTTTTGGATTCTTCATTTTTATTTTCCTTCACGCTTTGTACACATCTCAAATATCCAGCTGTGAACCTAACCACAATGTTTATAAACTTCTAGGGGATAAGTGCTTTTACTTCATCTTTTTCTCAGCAGAAATTGCTTTTGATATGGTGAGACCCTGTCAATCGTAGCGGGGGACAACGCCGCTGCAAACTTTAGCTCTAAAATTGGATCTTCACCAATGATGGGATAACTTTTTCCAGAGGTGCCATATCTATCTTGGGGGCAGCTGTTACCTGGGATCAGGCAGCCCTCCAGCTGGCCACTCCCTCGGGAGCTCCTGCCTCCACCTAATATGCTATAGCAGATGTGTGGTGCTCACCAGAGGATTACCCAGGAGCCTGTCCGTTAACATGTTCTACCAAAGTGATTGTCTCTGCACTGGTAGCTGGTGCAGCTGAATGCAGTGCTGAGAATTTGGTGTCCTCCCCGGAGATCTGGTCCGGGGTGTTCTGAGAGGTTGGATGGGGGGAATGGAGCCCGGACCGCCCAACCTTATCTGGTGGGGATTCTGGAATATGAAGGACTTGGGGTCAGCTCTTGGGAAGAATAAGGCTGTTGGAGATGAAAATCACTTGAGTAGGTTCATCTGGATTAAGTTGCTTTGGACTCTCACTTCTTCGGTGCATGCCAACTCCCATGTCAGCCACTGTTCACTCAACGGCATCCCTGGTGAGTCCCATGGCCCTCTCAGAGCGGGTGAGAATGTGTACCACTGGGATGCCCCCTCCAGTCTTCTGAAACCTGTCCTGTTGTGTCCTGTTTTATCCTTGGAGACACAAAAAGGATATTTTGAGATGCTGGCAAGCCAGGTTTGGGAGTGTTAATAGCTGGTGGCTTATGTGGGCAAGGTACTTAACCAAAGAGGGTAGGGATTGGCTAGGGATTCCTGGAGGGTGGGTTCTGAGGGAGATGCTGGTAGGTTGTGTGTTAGAGGGTTACAAGGGTTTAGGGACAGTTGGCAGGAGTAAGGGACTGCGGGGGGGGGGGGGGGGGGGGGGGGCAGGGGTGGTTCCAGGGGCACACAGATGGATTTACCATAGCAGCTCGAAGGAGGTTATTCATTTTATTACTGCATTGCATGCTGGTCCTCCTGGTCAGGCCGCCAGCACTTGCTGGCTCTGACACTTCATCCCAGGCTTGGTTCATGACAGATGGCTGACGTCTGTGGCCCACCCTGGGGAATAGGATGTCCCCCCTCTCCTCAACCGCTTAAATGCTCCTCCAGCTTGTCAGGCCGACAAGGTGATTCCTGACCTCAGCGAATCACTCGCTTGGAGAATCGGGAGTCCAGTAAGATTCACATGGGCAGAGCGATCGACTGTTTGCGTGCTGTGAATCTCGCCTCTCCAGCACTCCCAGTGCCACTGGAAACACTCCGGTTTTCCTGCTGGTGGGAGCACTTAATCATGGTTCAGGATGATTGCACCCATAGTCATTTTGGGGAGAATTCTGCCTATAATTAAAGTATATACAGATATACATAACTAGGTGTTACTGTCTTGAAGCTGGCAACATCCTTCCCTCTGTCTCCTCAGCATGTGTTCTCTTACATCATCCTGATGTGAGGTACTATTTGCACAGTCCCTTGCATTAACCATTACAACTATAATGCTGCACTTTGCTGATGATTGAGAATAGACTGATGGGGCTGTAGTTGTCCAGATTGGATTTGTTCTGCTTTTTGTGGACAGGACAGTCCTGGGATATTTTCACTTTGTCAAGTAAATGCCAGTATTGTAACTGTCGGGGTTCAGCTTGCTTTAATTGTGAGTTCTCGAGCACAAGTCTTCAGTACAACAGCCGGATGTTATCAGCTTTTGCTATATCCGGTGCCTTTACCCGTTCCTTGATGTAACGTGGGGTAAATCGAGTTAGCTGAAGACTGGCATCTGTTATACTGGGACCTCTGGAAGTGACCATGGTGGATCATCCATTTGGCACATCTGGATGAAGATGGTTGCAAATGCTTCAGTCATGTATTTTACATTGACACGCTGGTCTCCACCACCATTAATCATGAGGATGTTCATGGACTACTCTACACTCCACTCCCCCCATTAGTTATTTACAGTCACCTTTCATGACTATCTATGACAAGACTGTAGAGTTTTGAACTTATCCATTGGCTGAGGGATCACTTAGCTCTGCATGTAGCAAGCTGTTTCTGTTCTTTAGCATATTATATATATATATAGTCCTGTGTTGCAGCTTCACCAGGTTGACACCTTGGCTGGGATTCCCCGTTTCCGCCGCTATGATCGCAATCCTGATCGGGTGGAGAATCCCCCATCGGCTCAAATACGGGATCCATGCCGGGCGGCAGACCCGTCCCTGCAAACAGCTGATATACATTCTGTGATTAACGGGCTGGAAGCCCAAATCTTCACCCCTTTATTATTCTCTGACACCCACAGCAGAAGCTCCATTGGGTGGGCTTTGGTGCAAGGATTGACGAGCGCTGTCCTGGCACGATGGACCCTTAGTAGGGTTAAGGGGTTAGCCCATTGCTCATGTGCCCCTCTGGTGCTGCAAAGGAGGGTCCCCCTAGGATCTTGGGGAAGGGTGGACTCGGGATGTGGGTAAGGGGATAGCCCCAGGAACCAACCCTGGGATGGGTATCCCATGTCTGGCCTGCCCCTTCCAGCCCTTAGTAACCTGAAGATCACTTTTGGCGTGGTGATCTCAGGAAGCTCTCTGTTAAAGATTTTCATCCTGTTGAAAGATTTTCATTCTGTTGACATTCTGAAGTCACCTCCTCACTCTGAACTGCTCTGCTTGACCGCTGATGAGCAGATCAGACAGTTCAGTGAACAATCCAGTCAGGAAGATTTTCCCTTTCCTCACATCTGCCCCCTCAGCCTATGCTTTTAAAACTGCTGCTTTTTGAAGAGTCAGAGCCTTCCTAGTAAGCCCGGAACACTTGGAAAGCCTTGAAATCCCCTGAGATCCATTGAAATGCCTTGCGTTCATTCAATTTCACAGGACAGTCCCTTTAACTAGCCTTTGATTGACAGCTTAACAATTTAGACACCACAGGCAGGAAGTTTGTTTACTTACCTATACCTTCAAGCTTGAAATACCCTCCATTGATCCTAACTTCAAAGTTTATAAACATTCAAGTTATGATTGACAGCAGCTGGCCACTTCAACAATGCTAACTGCCTTCTGCGTTTATAAAATAGGAAGTGAAAGGAGGGCCTGGGGGATTGTGGCTGAGGAGGGTGATGGTGGGTAGTTGAGGAGGGGAGTGGTGGGTGTTTGAGGAGAGGGGTGGCGGGTGGCTGAAGGAGGGGTGGTGACTGAAGGAGCATTGGGGGATATGGGTGGGGGAGGGGAAGTTGGATACACCCTCATGCGTGATGAGGGGTTGGGGTTACTCCCCTTGTCAGCAGGGTGGGGTACATTTGCGTTGTGGGGGGAGTCATATCTTTCAGCCCCAAACTCATTCATTATACAACGGGGTGTTTTGTGCCGTATCCTTATGGCGCCTAATCCTTCATTGTATCTGGGCGCCATATTGAAAAAATGCTCAACGTCACTGAACCACTTTTGAAGAAAGAGGATGGGCCTCCTGAAAATGGATGTGGATCTCTGGGAACACTCTGAGGCTGGAATATGGATCTCCTCGATGACATTGAATCTTGACGATCCACCTATAGATCCCCCCCACCTCTGGGATCCAGAGTTGCTGAATGCCTGCATTTCAAACTCTGGAGCAAGCCCCAGGTATTGTTCATGTGAGTCCCGACATCTGCACACCATGTTGTTCCAGATGTGTTTTGCACTGGTATGTTTCCCTCTGGCATTGTAGAGAATCAGAAGTGGGTGGAAGATTCTGATTGGGCCTTCATTAGTTCCACGCCGGCCTCTAGCACATTTCCTAACTGTCATGGTGAGCAGCAGTGGAAGACACTGTGGGAAATTCACGCCGGCGTGAAACCGATTGTTGCCAAATTCCAGCCCCTCCCCACCCCACCACCATTGAAGCCAGAATTCCGTCCTCTGTCTTCTATTTCCAGAAGAGTTTCATTTTTGGTCAACGGCAATAGTTAAGATCGTTTGGAACAACATCAACAAAGTATCTGTATTTTTTAACTTATGATTTCTACTCTATGCACTCACCATCAGTGCTGGTCCAAGTCAGTAAAGTGACTAATCCTTCTCATGATTATATTTCAGCTGGGAACAGAGTGGGCAGCTCCAGGCGAGTTCACCAAGTTCCGATCTCAAGTCTCCACTCCAGTCCAGTAAGCACATTATTTCATTCATAATTCGGAGTGACTACAGTTATGAAATTACATTGAAACACTTGCATTCAATGGTTAATTTCCGTTGATTCCTAACATGAATTCATGGTAAATTGTATTTTTATGACACATGCCATTGGACGTTTGAGGAAATGTACATATTTATAGTTTTCTTGAAGGGTATTAACGATTAAACAATTAGGTTAGGGAGGTGATTAATCTGGTACTGTGACCACTCATTGTTGCTATTGGAGAAGAGTAGATTAACAAAAGATTATTCAAATGAGGATGTGCAGGAATGGAAAACATTTCCTCCAACTGAAGGGGCCTTTTTAAGTCTGGAGTTGGATCAATGAAACTGCTTTCTGAACAATGTTGATTCAGCAGACGCATGAATGAAACAAAAGATCACTGAGTTATCTAATTGAACATATTTATGGGTCGCCACATAACATTCGTAGTGCAAAATCCTTAAGCTTTGGAGTAAATGATCTTATTTTTATCTTTGCCTTTGCGTGTGGCTCACTCATTGACAGCAAAGTTTGCAACGGGACTTGTGTAGCAACAACTCAATGATGGGCATGATTTTTCAGGGTTCATTTACTGCGGGTGCATATCCCATTATGGCCGCTAAATCTCGTGCGAGGGTTTTGCGTCGGGTAGATCTTAGTTTGAGATATTCCCCACCCACCACTGGTGATGTGACTTGGGCAGGAACCTGATTACTCTTAATTTGCATTGATTTAAAAATAATTATGAAGGTTTTGTCATTTAATTCAAAAAATACAATTAACATAAACTAAAAAAGAAAACAATAATCTAATCTACGCAACCCCCCCCCCTCGAAACAAATTGCCCCCATTTGCTTCCTCCCACCCCTACCCCCCTCTAGCAGCTAACAGCCACCAATTTCTTGAAATAAAATATAAACGGTTCCCATCTCCGAAAGAACCCTTCAGTTGACCCCCTCAGTGTATTTGGCCTTCACAAGGTGCAAAACTCCATTAAGTCTCCTAGCCACGCCAAGGCACTAGATGGCGTCGCTAGCCTCCAACTTAACAGTACTTGCCTCCAAGCAACCAACGAGGTGAAGATGAGGACATCTGTCCCCGCATCCATCCGCAGCTCCAGCAAGAACAAAATCTCAAATATAGATGCCAAAGGACAGGACTCCAACTCAACTTCAGAATGGCCGACATAGTGCTGAAAAAAGAGACCCAAAAATTCCACAATCTTGACAGGACCAGAACATGAGCATGTGATTAGCTGGCATCTTTGAACAGCGCTCGCACTTATCCTCAACCCACACAAAGAAACAACTCATTCTGGCTTTAGTAAGGTGTGCCCTAAACACTACCTTGAGCTGGACCAGGCTCAGCCTCACTCACAATGACAATGCATTCACCCTGCGGAGCGACTCATCCCACACCTCTTCCAGTCTAGGCTCCAGCTTCTCCTCCCATTTGGCCTTCACCCCCTTCCACCAAGACCAGATCCTCCCCCAAAATCCGTCCATATATGCTGGATGTACTACCGTCTACTGACCCTGAACAGGAAAGGATCCTCTCCAGCAAGGTTGATGGCGGCACCACTGGGAATGTCGGAAACATGCGTCAAACAAAATGTTGTACCGAAAAGAGTCCGAGCCGGAGAGCCCCAACATTTGGCAAACTGTCCCTCCAGAAATAAATTATTCACTCTCTCCAACCCCCATTGCCTTCCACTCCCCCAAATGTAGCATCCAAATTTGCCGGCTTGAATGAGTGGTTCACACAATTGGAATATTTGCATTGATTTTAATATCATTTAATGGCTTTAAGCTATAAAGTCCGGCCCCGTGGAATGTTCCCCCTGGTGGTGTGAAGTCACACTGTCGGGAATCGCTATTGATATTCGAGAAAAAAAACAGAAAAACTGTTGCGATGAGTACGCCAGGTGCAAGGAGGTGCCTGAAGGTCCTGGGGATGAATCATAGAATTTACAGTGCAGAAGGAGGCCATTCAGCCCATTGAGTCTGCACCTGCTCTTGGAAAGAGCACCCTACCCAAGCCCACACCTCCACCCTATCCCCATAACCCAGTAACCCCACTCAACATTATGGGCAATTTTGGACACTAAGGGCAATTTATCATGGCCAATCCACCTAACCTGCACATCTTTGGACTGTGGGAGGAAACCGGAGCACCTGGAGGAATCCCACGCACAGACGGGGAGAACGTGCAGACTCTGCACAGACAGTGACCCAAGACGGGAATCGAACCTGGGACCCTGGAGCTGTGAGGCAATTGTGCTAACCACTATGCTACCGTGCTGCCCTTGAGGGCTGAGGCTGGGCATTGCCACCTGACACTGGCAGTGTCCCCGACACTTCTTCCTGGCACTGCCAGACAAGCACTGCCAGGGGGGCACTCAGCTGGGTACTGCAGGGGGCACTGCCGGGGGTGGTAACCCTACTCCCTTGGGTGAGAGAGGCCTCTCTTTCTGTGTGGTGACGAGAGGGGTGCACACCGGTGAACATGTAGGGGAGAGGGCAGAGAGTGCCCCCTGAGACTTCTGTGGTTGGGGGGAGGGGGGGGGCGCCCTGAAGCTCCATGACCGTGGGAGGGAGTTAATTTTTTTCGCAGACTGGGACGCCCTGTAAAGATGTGGCCTGTCAGGCCCCACCCTGCTGGAGTGACGATGCAAACCACACCCCCGATGGTTTTAACAAAGTGTCAGAAGATATGGTCAGAAAAACTGGCTGTGTTTCTGCAGAGAAACACGATGGTTTTCAGTCAGAATCTAACACTTTGTGATTTCTTTTGAAATTTCCGCCCAATTTCTGTGGTTAGATTTTAAAATGGGGGTTGCAGAATAGCTGCCTACTATCAAAACCCAAGAAAGGGACAACATTTTGGTTTGGAGACAAACTGTTTCCACCAACAATTTTCCACATAGCAGGAGGTGGATTCTGTCCTCCCTTGGTAGTGTTGGCTAGACAGTGCAGTCTAGTATATAGCCCTCACGGCATGCTTCAGTCAATACACACCACATTCATTTATTTTTTAATATCTATCTGTCAGCCATCTGACCTTGTCTTGAAGTTTGAGTTATTTTGTATGTGGATGCAAGGCAGGTCCACAGTCATAGATCATAAAGCGCTGGAATCTTGCAGCATACAAGAGGAGGCAGTGCATTTCAGGTCTTTCAGCACTTTCAATCTCACCTCTGGTTCCTTTGCAAGTCAACTTAAATGTGACCTCGACTACTGCTCTTCACATTTTGTTGATAAATATTTTTAATATATTTATACACACACACACACTGACATACATGTAGATGGTCATATGATATTGAGAATGTACCCATTATCGAAGTTTGGGTTAGTGACATGTCTGCGTTTCTGAGACTTGAGAAAATTAAGTTCGCCCTGAGAGGATCAACGTTAGGGTTTGTCTGAAGGTGGCAGCCGTTTAGCGACTTCTTCGGAGAAAACTAAACTCAGTAGATTCAATAAGGGGGGGGTTAGGGGGTATGGGGGAGTCAGGCTATTTTGTGTTTAGAGTAGGCGGGAACAATGGGACTTGGCGAGATGTATTATGCACTGAACTATGTGCACATTTGTATTTGTATTGTTTATTGTTATAAAATCATAAATGCCTTAATAAATTGTTTTTTTTAAAAAGAGAATGAACCCATTATTTTCTTAACTAACCTCAAAAAGAGGAATGCATGGGACAAAGTCTGATAGTCCTTCTGTAAAGCAAATACATTCTCCAGTCCCAAACACTAGCATGCTACAAAGAAACACCCAATCTATTTTAAGCTTTTGTAATCTTGTTCTCTTATTTTAGCAGCAAACATACAACTTTAACAATGTTGATTGTTCTAGTGCAAAACTTGTTTGCAAATAATCCAGGCTAAGACGCAGAAGGGCATCAGCCAACTGACTTGAGGAAATATTTCCTCAGCCATCTCCACTGTCTTGATTTTAAATTCTCATGTGTCCAATTTTTTTACAGCTAAGAGCCAGCATAACGATGTGGCAAGCCTTTGCAGTATTAGGCTGTGAAAATAGTTTTTCCTTCCAGTGAATTTAATGACAATTTCTGTACCTGAGCAAAGCAGCTTTTTTAAACTCTTGCAAGGAAATGCGTGTTTCGCTGGCTAGTCCTGCATTTATTGCCCATCCTTTAATTGTCCTTGAGAAAGTAGTAGTGAGCCACCTCTTTGAACCGCTGCCATCCATGTGGTGTAGGTATACCCACAGCGTTGTTAGGGAGGGAGTTCCAGAGTTTTGACCCAGCGACAGTTGTACTTGCAGCTGATACTGTAAGAAGTCTTACAACACCAGGTTAAAGTCCAACAGGTTTGTTTCAAACACTAGCTTTCGGAGCACTGCTCCTTCCTCCGGTGAGGAAGGAACAGTGCTCCGAAAGTTAGTGTTTGAAACAAACCTGTTGGACTTTAACCTGGTGTTGTAAGACTTCTTACTGTGCTCACCCCAGTCCAATGCCAGCATCTCCACATCACTGCAGCTGATAGTCATAGCTGACAGTGAATGTTAGTGGAAAAATGTCACTCTCGATGTAATTATTTTGCTATTATTTTAAATTAATTTGTGTAGAGTTTAGTTTTGTGTTGGTTAAGACCAACGATGGAATCTGTGGCCTGGATTTTGCATTTTGTGGCAAAACAAGGTTTCTCGCCATCGATCTCGAGGATGGCTACCCATAAAGATCTAGTGATCTCTGTGGCTAGAGTTTTCCTTTCCCCACAGGAGTTTAAATCTGGCACCAAATTAAGGGGATATGTTGACAACTAATCAAATTGAAGCGTTCACTTACAGCAAAGCAGGAAGTTAGAGGCCCTTAAAATCCTTCACTTGTAATTTTCTCAAATGTATTTTCCTCTTTTTTGCTTTTTTCAAAATATTTTCCAATTAAGGGGCAATCTAGCGTGGCCAATCCACTTACCCTGCATATCTTTTGGTTGTGGGGGTGAGACCCACGCAGACACAGGAAGAACGTGCAAACTCCACATGGACAGTGACCTGGGGCCGGGATCAAACACTCGAGCCCTCGGTGCCATGAGGCAGCAGTGCAAACCACTGCGCCACTATGCTGCCCCCTTCAGTATTAATTTAATATAGCAATAAAAGCTCAGGAGAGCCGAGAAGGTGAATCAAAATAGCAGTTTATTTTTAGCTAAAAGAAAAGGTTGCAATGCAGCAGACAGCACTTGAGCCCTAACCGAGACTACCGATCATGCCGATCCCAATCCGGGCCGGCTTTTAAGGATTGATTCTTTGAACTCCAGTTGATGGGCCTCTGCCTATTCACAGGGAAGCTCCTAATCCACTAGTCTCATGGGGACATCGATTGGGTCATCCCCATGGGTCTCATGAAGGTTATTACAATAGCAGGATGCAATAATATTAAGATAGAAACTAAAATTAAAATAAACAGACCTTTAATAAAGAATTTTAAAAACAGCAAAATTTTGGGGGCGGCATGGTTCCGCAGTGGTTAGCACTACTGCTTCATGGTGTCAAGAACCCGGGTTCGATCCCAGTCCCGGGCCACTGTCCGTGTGGAGTTTGTGCATCCTCGCTGTGTCTGCATGGAACTCACTCCCACAACCCAAAGATGTGCAGAGTAGGTGGATTGGGCATGCTAAATTGCCCCTTAATTGGAATTTCTTTTAAAATACAGTGGAATTTTTGACCACTTTTGACATTACTTAAATTTCAAATTAGCTTTACAGGGCCATTAAGGTATTTAGTTGTAAATATGTAGTTAAAACCCGGTTACACATCATTCAACAAGATGTTACTTTTCCAGGTTGTTTGCAGTGAGTCTCACCGGGTTAGAGTGGAGGTTCACATTAATTCATGAATGCAATGGAGATAGCAATATGTGGAGACGTCAGCAGTACACCCTGACCACAATATTCTGCGCATTTTCGAACTTTCGAAGTTGCTGTCGGTTTCTGTGGTGTAACGATGATAAACCCTGACCATTTTGCCATCATTGACGTAGTAAAATCTTGACAGCATCACTTGCAAATCTATTGTTTGATCAAAACACTCCAAAGAACTGCTCAGGTATAAAAGCACTTTGATTCTGACTTGAACCCAGATACAAATATTCTTTCCTTCCCGCAAGCAAAATAAGATCAAACACTGAAGCCAGTGGGAGGCATCCCATTCGGAAATTGGTTGTTGAAAGACTTCAACAGCAAGAAATGGATTCCTTCTGTTCATCAGTGAAGGACATCTAATGTGGATTGGAAAAAACACTGTAATAAGGAAGGGGGCGGGGCGGGGGCGGGGTACAGTGAACAGAAGTTAAGTGTTGCCTCATGAAAGGTAAGTTTTGCAAAAAGAAAAGAGAAAACCATTGGGACCTGGAGGGATGGAATCTAACCATAATGAAGGCCATACCTGTCAGCAAGTAGATACATATCCCCTCACTCTAAAATATCAATCTATTAATGGTCCTGAGAACCTGATGGAGAAAGTATCTGTCCAAAAGTAGTGGCTTCTTTTATCCCCTGCAACATCAGTGAGAGAACCCTTACATGGGTACAAGTTGTAATCTAGCTCTCATGATGCTGAAATGGTTTGCAAAACTCTTCCTGTCCAAACAGCAGCATGAATAACATAAATTTCTGTATTGTCATTGATGCGTGCACAGCTCCAACCAAATTGTAGAGTCCTATCCTGTTACAGCACTTGGCCATCATAAATCAAATGAAATTCAAAGCCCTTTGTGCAAAGTTGGTTTGTTTCTCTGCACAAACTGCTGTATAATTGGTCACATATTTAGAGTGAAGTTGTTCACTCAACCCTGGAGTCCAGAGATAAGACGCTTCTTTTTCAATGGCACTTTTGATCTGGGTTGAGTTGCAGGAATTTTTTCAATTCTCTGTAAGTTATCTGCCCTAGAAGAAACAAAATTTGCTGTACCACAGTCCGCTGTTGAATGAAGTGAAAAATACATTGCAAAGAATCTGTCTATATATTTTTTTATGAAGTCTGATGCTGAATCAAAGGAATATGCTTTGGAGTAATATTCTGTGTGGCTTAGTGACAGTCTTGCCCAGGGAGTGTATTTTTTGTAGCTAAATATCTGCTTAAGGAACAATTAATTTTAAGCTTTGCTCTCAGGGTAATCCAAAGTTGTTTAGCCATGAAGTAAAGTTATTCCAGAATTTGCTCTTGGTAAAGCAGTAAGCCAGCATTGTTAATAGGGTCAGGTTCCATCCAAGAACAACTGTTATAAAATCTGGTGCAGTAATGCCAACTTCTTATAACTTGCAAACTTCAGTTTGCAGTCTTTGTTATTTGCAACATGTATGATATCTTTTATGTTGTACATTTAATCAAACCTGGAGGCAGATGGTGTTCTTACTTGTACAGAATTTTCTACAATTCCACCCAAACAGCGACAATGATGGAATAGCGATATATTTCCAAGTCAAGATGATGCTAGACTTGGAAGGGAACATTCAGGTATTATCATGTATTTACTGGCATTGTCTTTCTGGGAGGTAGCAGATTTGGAAGGTGCTGTCTAAGAAGCCTTGGGGAGTTGCTACAGCTGTCACTGTGCTGGTATTGTGGCAGTGAATGTTTTAAGGTGGTGGATGGGGAGCCAATCAAACGGGTTGCTTTGTCTTGTTTGGTACAGAATTTCTTGAGTGTTGTTGGAACTGCACTTATTCAGCAAGTGGAGAGTATTCCATCTTGCAAATGACTTTGTGCCTTGTAGATCGTGAAAAGGTTTGGAGGAGTGAATTATATTCCACAGAACCCAGCTTCTGACCTATTCTGGTCGCCATACCATTCATGTAGCTAGTCCAGCTAAATTTCTGGTCAATGCTGATGATCAGGGAATTTGAGGATTATAATCCTCGAACCATAGAATTCCTACTGCGCAGAAGGAGGTCATTCAGCCCATCAAGTCTGCACCGACCCTCTGAAAGAACACCCTACATTCACTCACGTGCACTATCCAGGGAATCCATCTAATGTCTGCATCTTTGGACTCTAAAGGGGCAATTTAGCATGGCTAATCCACCTAACCTGCACATCGTTGACTGTGGGAGGAAACTGGAGCACCCGAAGGAAATCCATGCAGACATGGGGATAAAGTGCAAACTCCACACGGGCCAGAATTGAACGTGGGTCCCTGGCGCTGGGAGGCAGCAGTGCTGACCACTGTGCTCCCGTAAATGGATTGAAATTGTAGTTAACCAGTGCTGCCCTCCTGTTGAAAGTCAAGGGGAGGCAGTTACACTGTCTCCTGTTGAAGATGATCATTTCCTGGTACGAGCATAGCATGAACCTTCCTTTCCACCTATCATCCCAAATCTGAACATTGGCCAGGTTTGCTTCATTGTCTGAGGGGTTGTGAATGTAACACAGTGCACTGAACATCAGTGAACATCCCAATTTCTGGTCTTATGTTGGATGAAGATCATTGATAAAGTAGCTGGGGACAGCTAGGCCAAGGACACTATAATGAGACACTCCTGCAGCGTTGGGCTGGAGCGGAGATGATTGACCTTGACAATCATAACCATCTATCTTTATGTTCAGTCTGACTTCAACTGGTGGAGAATGCTCCCCCAAATTGATTAACTTCAATTTTACTCGGACTCCTTGAGGTCACACTCAATCAATAAGTACCGGAGGTACAGACAACCTCGAAGGTGGATAAATCACCAGGGCTGGATGAATTGTATCCCAGGCTATTAAAGGAATAAAGGAGGAAATAGTGGATGCTCTAAGAATCATTTTTAAATCCTGGCCAGATAATAGGTGAGACACCAGAGGATTGAGAGTTCGTGAATGTTGTACCATTGTTAAAAAAGGATGCCAGCAGTAGGCCAAATATTTATGGATTGGTCAGTCTGACGTCAGTGGTCGGCAAATTATTAAAATCAGTCCTGAAGGCCAAGATAAACTGTCTCTTTGGAAGACAAAGATTAAACAGGAATAGTCAGCATAGTTTTGTTCAGGGAAAGTTGTGGTGTACAAACTTAATTGAACTTTTTGAGAAAGCAACAAGAATGATTGATAAAGGTAGTGTATGAGCAGGGTATGGGCAGCACGGTAGCACAATGGGAAGCACTGTTGCTTCACAGCTCCAGGGTCCCAGGTTCGATTTCCGGCTTGGGTCACTGTCTGTGCGGAGTTTGCACGTTCTCCCCGTGTCTCCGTGGGTTTCCTCCCACAAATTCCCAAAAGACGTGCTGTTAGGTGAATTGGGCATTCTGAATTCTCCTTCGGTGTACCCGAACAGGTGCCGGAATGAGGTGACTAGGGGCTTTTCACAGTAACTACATTGCAGTGTTAATGTAAGCCTACTTGTGACAATAAAGATTATTCTTATAGTGGATGTGATCTACATAGGTTTTAGGAAAACATTTGACAAGGTCTTACATGGCAGACTAGTGAGAAAGGTAAAGCCATGGGATACAAAGAAATGTGACTGGCTGGATCCAAAATTGGCTTAGTGATAGGGAAAAAAGAGTAATGATCAACGGATGTTTTAGTGAATGGAAAACAGTTTCCAATGGCGTTCCAATGGGCTCAGTGTTGGGCCACCTACATTTTGTGGTATATATCAATAATTCGAACTTAAGTGTGGGAGTCATGGGGCGAAATTCTCCCCCAACGGCGGGATGCCCGCCGACTGGCGCCAAAGCCGGCGCCAATCAAACGGGCATCGCGCCGGCCCAAAGGTGCGGAAGGCTCCGCATCTTTGGCGGCCTAGCCCCAACATTGAGGGGCTAGGCCGACGCCGGAGGGATTTCCGCCCCGCCAGCTGGCGGAAATGGCGTTTGTTTCCCCGCCAGCTGGCGCGGAAATGCGGCGCATGCGCGGGAGCGTCCGCGGCCGCTGTCAGTTTCCCAGCGCATGCGCGGGAGTGTCAGCGGCCGCTGTCAGTTTCCCGCGCATGCGCAGTGGGGAGAGTCTCTTCCTCCTCCGCCATGGTGGAGGCCGTGGCGGAGGCGGAAGGGAAAGAGTGCCCCCGCGGCACAGGCCCGCCCGCGGATCGGTGGGCCCCGATCGCGGGCCAGGCCACCGTGGGGGCACCCCCCGGGGTCAGATCGCCCCGCGCCCCCCCCAGGACCCTGGAGCCCGCCCACGCCGCCTGGTCCCGCCGGTAAATACCAGGTTTGATTTACGTCGGCGGGACAGGCAATTTCTGGGCGGGACTTCGGCCCATCCTGGCCGGAGAATCCAGCGGGGGGTCCCGCCAACTGGCGCGGCCGGATTCCCGCCCCCGCCCAATCTCCGGGAGCGGAGACTTCGGCGGGGGCGGGATTCACGGCGGCCAACGGCCATTCTCCGACCCGGCGGGGGTTCGGAGAATGACGCCCATGATTCGGAACTTTGCAAAGTCGACCGTGTAGGTGATAGTGAAGTGGATAGCTGTGGACTCTAGAATTAAACCAATGGTTTGGTTGAGTGGACAGAAAAGTGGCAAATGGAAACCCATCTGGAAAAGTGAGAGTATTGTGGAAGGGTACACAAAGCAAGGGAGTACCAAATAAACGGAAGGAAATTGAAAGGGATAGAGGAAGTGAGAGACCTTGGAGTGCATGCCCACAGGTCCTTGAAGGTGGCTGGGCATGTAGATAGGGTAATAAAGAAGGCATACGGGATGCTTTCCTTTATTGCATATGGTACAGAATATAAAAGCAGGGATGTAATCGAACAGGCGCCGAAATGTGGCGATGAGGGGCTTTTCACAGTAACTTCATTGCAGTGTTCATGTAAGCGTACTTGTGGCAATAAAGATTATTATTATTATTATTATTATTAATAATGCTGGAACTGTGTAAAATGCTGGTTAGGCTTGTAAGAGTCCTTCCTGTTTATTTCCTTTTCATTTCTTTTATTTTTATTATTTTGGTCCACGAACCCATAATCCGGATGTGTCTTTCAGCAGAAAAATCAATGTTGAAACAGCCTGCTTGCAAGGGCAATGGGCACGATTCAACTAAATGGGAACAAAGTCCCATTGCGAGCACTTGCTGTCCCTGCATACTATTTTTTCTGATTCATGTACCTGGACACCCAGATCCCTCTGTACGACTGAGTTCTGTAATCTCTTTCCATTTAAGTAGCATATTGATTTTTTATTCTTGTGAAGTGGAGAATTGCTGTTTGAAAAACCTACCCAGTGTAAAATTGTGCAGAGCACCTGTGTGTGTAAGATTTGCCTTGAACCACTGCAGTCCATTTGATATAGGTACACGCACGCAATACTGTTAGGAAGAGTGTTGGGCACACTGGATATGTGGAGCTTGTTTAAGGAACAGCTACTGCGTGTTCTTGATAAGTACGTACCGGTCAGGCAGGGAGGAAGGCGTCGAGCGAGGGAACCGTGGTTTACCAAAGAAGTGGAATCTCTTGTTAAGAGGAAGAAGGAGGCCTACGTGAAGATGAGGAGTGAAGTTTCAGTTGGGGCGCTTCATAGTTACAAGGTAGCGAGGAAGGATCTAAAGAGAGCTAAGACGAGCAAGGAGGGGACATGAGAAGTATTTGGCAGGTAGGATCAAGGAAAACCCAAAAGCTTTCTATAGGTATGTCAGGAATAAAAGAATGACTAGGGTAAGAGTAGGGCCAGTCAAGGACAGGGATGGGAAGTTATGTGTGGAGTCTGAAGAGATAGGCGAGATACTAAATGAATATTTTTCGTCAGTATTCACTCAGGAAAAAGATAATGTTGTGGAGGAGAATGCTGAGACCCAGGCTATTGGAATAGATGGCATTGAGGTACGTAGGGAAGAGGTGTTGGCAATTCTGGACAGGCTGAAAATAGATAAGTCCCCGGGGCCTGATGGGATTTATCCTAGGATTCTCTGGGAAGCCAGGGAAGAGATTGCTGGGCCTTTGGCTTTGATTTTGATGTCATCATTGGCTACAGGAATAGTGCCAGAGGACTGGAGGATAGCAAATGTGGTCCCTTTGTTCAAGAATGGGAGTAGAGACAACCCCGGCAACTATAGACCGGTGAGCCTCACGTCTGTTGTGGGTAAAGTCTTGGAGGGGATTATAAGAGACAAGATTTATAATCATCTAGATAGGAATAATATGATTAGGGATAGTCAGCATGGCTTTGTGAAGGGTAGGTCATGCCTCACAAACCTTATCGAGTTCTTTGAGAAGGTGACTGAACAGGTAGACGAGGGTAGAGCAGTTGATGTGTATCTGGATTTCAGTAAAGCGTTTGATAAGGTTCCCCACGGTAGGCTGTTGCAGAAAATACGGAGGCTGGGGATTGAGGGTGATTTAGAGATGTGGATCAGAAATTGGCTAGCTGAAAGAAGACAGAGGGTGGTGGTTGATGGGAAATGTTCAGAATGGAGTTCAGTTACAAGTGGCGTACCACAAGGATCTGTTCTGGGGCCGTTGCTGTTTGTCATTTTTATCAATGACCTAGAGGAGGGCGCAGAAGGTGGGTGAGTAAATTTGCAGACGACACTAAAGTCGGTGGTGTTGTCGACAGTGCGTAAGGATGTGGCAGGTTACAGAGGGACATCGATAAGCTGCAGAGCTGGGCTGAGAGGTGGCAAATGGAGTTTAATGTAGAGAAGTGTGAGGTGATTCACTTTGGAAGGAATAACAGGAATGCGGAATATTTGGCTAATGGTAAAGTTCTTGGAAGTGTGGATGAGCAGAGGGATCTAGGTGTCCATGTACATAGATCCCTGAAAGTTGCCACCCAGGTTGATAGGGTTGTGAAGAAGGCCTATGGAGTGTTGGCCTTTATTGGTAGAGGGATTGAGTTCCGGAGTCATGAGGTCATGTTGCAGCTGTACAAAACTCTGGTACGGCCGCATTTGGAGTATTGCGTACAGTTCTGGTCACCGCATTATAGGAAGGACGTGGAAGCTTTGGAGCGGGTGCAGAGGAGATTTACCAGGATGTTGCCTGGTATGGAGGGAAAATCTTATGAGGAAAGGCTGATGGACTTGAGGTTGTTTTCGTTAGAGAGAAGAAGGTTAAGAGGAGACTTAATAGAGGCATACAAAATGATCAGGGGGTTAGATAGGGTGGACAGTGAGAGCCTTCTCCCGCGGATGGAAATGGCTAGCACGAGGGGACATAGCCTTAAACTGAGGGGTAATAGATATAGGACAGAGGTCAGAGGTAGGTTCTTTACGCAAAGAGTGGTGAGGCCGTGGAATGCCCTACCTGCAACAGTAGTGAACTCGCCAACATTGAGGGCATTTAAAAGTTTATTGGATAAGCATATGGATGATAATGGCATAGTGTAGGTTAGATGGCTTTTGTTTTTTGACTTCCCATGTCGGTGCAACATCGTGGGCCGAAGGGCCTGTACTGCGCTGTATCGTTCTATGTTCTATGTTCTATGTTTAGCCGCATGGCTAAACACCACCACTCGCGTTTAATAAAGGGTCTCAACGGGGAATGCACGGCCGAGGCTGCACATAGCCCTGTTTTCTACTCCGAGGAGCTCCGCTTGCCGGAACTCCTGAGTGTAGCGAGAGATAGGGATGCCATTTAGAAATGGGCCCCGATCTCTGAAGCCCCTGACGCGACCCCCGACCCCCTCAAGCTTCAATGCACTATGGGAGGCCGGCTGCACTCCACACAACACCCACGCATGGAACCATCGGCCCATACGCCAGCATACAAAACAATGCCAGCTTGGCACCTTGGAATCCCCCACGTGTCCCCTTTCCGTCTGGTACCCATTTGTGGGGATCCGTTTGTGGGTACCAGTGCTGAATGACACTTGTCCCAGGTCTCTGAGGTGAAAGGGATAGTTCCCAACCCTGCAGGAATCTGCACATTAAAGTGAGACTAGCTGTCTTGCTCTAATATATATTTTTTTTTTAATATTTTTATTCACCTACTTTTTTACATTTTCTCCCAAATTTACACCCACCAACAATAAACAATAATCAGTAACAAATATAATGTCAATCCCCATATCAACAACAAACAATCCCATCCTCCCACCAACCCCCAAACAGCAGCCTGCATGTTAACATAAACAAATAACAAAAGGAATCAGGAATCACCCATAGTCACCATTAACACATCCAGTGCCCCTCCCTCCCAACACCCACCCCCCCCCACCAACTAATGTTCAATGTTATCCAATTCTTGAAAGTGCATAATGAATAACGCCCATGAATTGTATAACCCCTCCATCCTTTCCCTCAGTTTCAAACTTAACCTTCTCAAGAGTCAAGAATTCCAGCAGGTCCCCCCACCACGCCAGGGCACAGGATGGAGAGTTTGCTCTCATCCCAACAGGATCTGCCTTCGGGCGATCAATGAGGCGAAGGCTACAACATCTGCCTCCGCACCCGTTTCAACCCCGGCTGTTCCGACACTCCGATTATGGCCCCCTGAGGGCCCGGGTCCAGTTTCACGTCCACCACTTTAGAAATTACCCTAAAAGCCAGCTTTGGACAGGACCAAAACATATGAACGTGATTTACGCCCCCCCCCCACATTAACACACATAGTCTACCCCTCAAAGAATCGGCTCATCCTCGCCCTTGTGAGGTGTGCTCTATATACCACCTTCAGCTGTATCAGCCCCAACCTCGCGCACGAGGTGGAGGCGTTCACTCTCCGGAGCGCCTCACACCAGAACCCCTCCTCCATACCCTCTTCCAACTCTTCCTCCCGCTTTGCTTTGATCCCTTCCAGTGGTGCCTTCTCGTCTTCCAAAATAGCCCGTAAATTGCTGACACTACCCTTTTCTCCAGTCAACCTGTCGTCAGCACCTCCTCCAGCAAAGTGGAGGCCTGCTCCACCAGGAAGCTCTGTATCTCCTTCCTGGCAAAATTTCAAACCTGCATGTATCTAAACATTTCCCCCTGCTCCAGCCCATACTTCGCTCCCAGCTCCGTCAATCCTGCAAACTGACCCCCAAGAAACAAATCTTTTCATGTCTTAACCCCTTTCGCCTCCCATTTCCGAAAATTTCTAACCCACTTCCCTGGCTCAAATCTGTGTGTCTCGCTCAAATATGCAGATTTTCCAAAAAAGTGATCCTATCCACAATGGGCGGGATTTACGTCGCAACGTCTCACGAGATTGCATTGAGAGCTGGGTAGATCCTGGGAGTGGAGTCTCCTGGCTTTTATCGGCCACACTGCGCCACAGCGAACTGCTTTTTGGGCACAGCATGGCCGTTGGATCGCGCCCAATATGTTCCTCGGTTTAGTATTTTGGTAGGAAAAGCCAGACTCTACGGCCCCGAGTGGATGTTAGGAACCAATTTTGGAGGGTGTTGGTTTGATTGGTTAATTAGCAACTGGTGGATTGGCCAGGGACAGTTTTCTGCCTGACAACAGTCAGTGATTCACACATGTGTGATGGTTTCTGAGAGAACCGGGCAAATATGTTTAGACCCTGGAAGTGAAAAGAAAGCTGTCTCTCTCTCCCTTTCTCCGTCTCCTGTTTGCTGAAGTGAAATAACTGCTCTATTGTTCTGAAAGCAGTGAGTGCCTGGCACATCCTTTTCTGTGAGCCTGAAATGAAGCTGAGTCTGCAGAGAAGGTAGACAACCTTGTCAGAGAAAACTATCTCAAGCCTAGAAGGAACAAGTACCAAAACAAAGCCTGAACTTCAGAGAGCCATTGATGAGAAGTCACCCCAGTGCATCAGGGATCCCTATCCTTTTATTTTTATTCATATTTTCTTTCCCTTCCTACCACCATTTCCCCTCTGTGTGGTTTGTCTGTATGTGTGTGTGTGGAGAGTGGGGGGAGCTAGGAAGGGGGTGTTGGGAAAGGGGTGGTAGATAGTTAGTTGCATTTTCAGTCTTTAATTGTAATACTGTACCTAATAATAGGTTCCTTGTGTATTAAACTTACGAACGTGGTGATTGGAGTTGGGCTCAACCAAAGACCTCAGGTATTTTAAATAAAATCTACTTTCACCTTTGTTGCAACTACAAGTCAAGTGGGGCTGGGATTGAGCATGCCTTCGCCCAAGGTTTTGTAACTGGCCATGGGCGGGATTCTCCGACCACCCGCCGGTCGGAGAATCGCCGGGGGCTGGCGTGAATCCCGCCCCCGCCGTGTCCCGAAGTCTCCGCCACCAGAGATTCGGTGGGGGCGGGAATCGCGCAGCGCCGGTCGGCGGGGGCGGGAATCGCACCACGCCGGTCGGCGGGCCCATCCCGCTGATTCTCCGGCCCGCGATGGGCCAAAGTCCCACTGCTGGAATGCCTGTCCCGCCAGCGTGGATTAAACCACCTTTTGAACGGCAGGACAAGGCGGCGCAGGCAGGCTCTGGGGTCCTCGGGGGGGGGGGGGCAAGGGGCGATCTGGCCCCGGGGGGTGCCCCCACGGTGGCCTGGCCCACGATCGGGGCCCACCGATCCGCGGGCGGGCCTGTGCCGTGGGGGCACTCTTTTTCTCCCGCCTTCGCCATGGTCTTCACTATGGCAGAGGCGGAAGAGACCCCCTCTCCTGCACATGGGCGGGGATGACGTCAGCAGCCGCTGACGGTCCCGCGCATGCGCCGACCCGCGTCGCCCAGCGAAGACCTTTCGGCGCCGGCTGGGTGGCGCCAAAGGTCTTTCCCGCCAGCCAGTGGAGCGGAAACCACTCCGGCGCGGGCCTAGCCCCTCTAGGTGAAGGCTTGGGCCCTAAAGGTGCGGAACTCCGCACCTTTGGGGCAGCCCGACGCTGGAGTGGTTCCCGCCACTCCATTACGCCGGAACCCCCCGCCCCGCCGGGTAGGGGAGAATCCCACCCGGCCGTTGGAATTTTGTGTACAATTCTGGTTGCCACAGTACAGGAAGGACATAATTGCTCTGGCGAGGTGTTGTAACGTGCAAAGCTATGGACTGGGTGTGGAAGGTGGGATGGACGGCTAATTTTCTTTTCAGTTGGTGTAAACACGATGGGCTGAATGGCCTCCTTCTGTTTTGTAACTTTTCTATGTTTCTTGATGTCAGGCAATCACTCCCATTACATATCACCTCTGGATTTCAGCTCTTTTTTCCATGTTTGAACCGAGACATAGAGTTACACAAGTTCTGGTGGCACGCAAACTGAGCGTTAGCGAGCAGGTTATTTGTAAGTGCTGCTTGACAGCAATGTTGATGACATCTTCCATCAATTTGGCTGATGGAACAGACTAAAGAGGCAATATTTGGCTGAATTAGATTTCTCCTATTTTTTGTGCACATGTCATATCCATAGGCAATTTTCCACTTTGTTGGGTAGGTGCCAGTGTTGCAGTCTGCTGGAATAGCTTCACTAGGGACCTAGTTCTGAAGTATGTGTTCTCAGCACGACAGCTCAGGTGCCTGCAGACTTTGCTGCATCCAATATGATGTGTTTTTTTAAATAACATTTAGCGCAATGGTACTGAGGATGTCCTCATTGTGAAGAGGGAACTTAAATGCATCTACATTTAATACAGGTGGATTGGTGAGGATGACATCAAGTGGCTTTGTCCCGTATCTTGCCACTGGCCCAACCTAACAGTGGTCCTTCAGGGCTCAGCCAGCTTGATCAGTAGTAGTGCTACTAACCTCTCTGGTGATGGAAAGTCCCCCACCCAAAGTATATTTTGTGTCCCTGCACCCTCAGTATGCCTTCCAAATGGTGTTCAGCATGGAAGAGATCTGATTCGTTAGTCGAGGAAGGGTCGTATGTGCGTGGCAATCAGCTGATATTTTCCTTGCCCGAATTTGACCTGATGCCATGAGACCTCATGGAGTCTGGAGTCAACATTGAGGATTTCCAGCACTGTATCCGCTAGACCGTATACCACAGACCCTCTGGAGAATCTGTCCTGTCGAAGGACAGGATAGAACCAGGGATGATCCTGGAGGAGTCTGGGTCATTGGTTGAAACACATGGGGCGAAATTCTCCCCAAATGGTGCAATGTCCGCTGACTGGCGCCCAAAACGGCGCCAATCAGACGGGCATCGCGCCGCCCCAAAGGTGCGGAATGCTCCGCATCTTTGGGGGCCGAGCCCCAACATTGAGGGGCTAGGCCGACGCCGGAGGGATTTCCGCGCCGCCAGCTGGCGGAAACGGCCTTTGTTGCCCCGCCAGCTGGCGCGGAAATGACATATCGGGGCGGCGCATGCGCGTCAGCGGCCGCTGACAGTTTCCCGCGCATGCGCAGTGGAAGGAGTCTCTTCCGCCTCCGCCATGGTGGAGACCGTGGCGAAGGCGGAAGGGAAAGAGTGACCCCACGGCACAGGTCCGCCAGCGGATCGGTGGGCCCCGATCGCGGGCCAGGCCACCGTGGGGGCACCCCCCGGGGCCAGATCGCCCTGTGCCCCCCCAGGACCCCGGAGCCCGCCCACGCCGCCTTGTCCTGCCATTCAAAAGGTGGTTTAATCCACGCCGGCGGGACAGGCAATTTATCGGCGGGACTTCGGCCCATCCGGGCCGGAGAATCCAGCTGGGGGGCCCGCCAACCGGCGCGGCCCGATTCCCGCCCCCGCCGAATAGTCGGTACCGGAGACTTTGGCAACCGCCGGGGACGGGATTCACAGCAGCCCCCGGCAATTCTCCAACCCGGCGCGGGGTCGGAGAATGACGCCCCTGATTCTGTGAGTGTGATTTTGTCAGACTGTTTGTTTATTGTCAAGTCTATGGATCATCTCTCCTAATTTTGGAACAAGTCCCCAGATGTTAGTGAGGAGGACTTTGCAGGGTAGACTGGGTCAATTGTACCTTTGGTATTGACCAATACCTGGGCCAATATCTGGTTGTCCATCCAGCTCTATTCTTCCTTTCTGTTGCAATTTGATTCAACTGAGTGGCTTATAAGCCATTTCAGAGGGCAATTGAGAGTCTGTATTGCCATCCTGCAGTATATTTCCCTCCCAAAAGGACATAAGTGAACCAGATGAATTTTTCATTTCTTGACCACCATTCCTAAAACTAGCTTTTTATCCCAGATTTACATAAATGAAATCCCCAACTACCATGGTAGGATTTGGACTGATGTCTCCAGAACATTGATCCATGCCTCTGGATTCCAAGCATAGTGACTTAACAGTTCAGTTCACTCCTCATTTGCTTCTTCCTACTGTCGCTGACACTATCTTTGAACCTTCCCTTTCTGGATAGGATCGCTACCACCTATTGTGGCATTATCCCTTGCACAATGCCGGTGAGGGTTTGGATCTGAGATCAAACGAGTAAATACAAAGGGCCTTGTCTTTCCAGCTTTCTCTAATCATACACTTGATTTGGAAGTGCATTGATTTCATGGCGGGAACCATGGCAATACTGAACTCTACACAAATTGATTTTAAAAAGAAAATGCAACATAATTATATCAACGGTGCAATTTTTCTCCCAATTCCCATGAGCTTTGTACACTGTCAGTTATGCCTGCCTGTCCTTAGCTACTTTTGAAGTTTACTCTCTTTCAGCCTGTTTCACACTCTCACCATGGCTGTACTCCCCGCCTCCTTGATCTGTACAATCCACTCCTCTGAAATTTACTTATTTATTGCTTTTTTTAAAAGAAATACATTTTCCCTTCACAAACATTCATGTTCGTACAGTGCTTTGAAGTTGAACTTGTGACCTCTATTGAGCTAGTGCGTCATCAATGCAAGAAGAGCTTATGTGAAGTGAATTAATCCAGATCGGCTCAATCTCATCTGACCTTGACTTCTGTCTCTGAGCACAGCTAAAACGTGCACCTCAGCAAGCTTTATGTGGTGACAGTGTCATCCAACTGATCCAATTCTCTCCGGCAGAAGCAGACAAGAAGAATGATCCCACTGTAATCGGGTTACGAATTGTGAGCAGTGTTAACCGGGGGGGGGGGGGGGGGGGGGGGGGTTAAATATGCGCCAATGGTCAGTGGCTTTAGCATTGTGTGAGCCTTGGGACCTCGGCTTCGATAATCCTAAATAAAAACCAAAAATGCGGAAAAATGCAGCATGCCCCGAAGGAACAACGAGTAAAACTTGCCAAGTGAGTAGTGCCTGTCCTTGTCTTGTATACCTTAAATAGAACACCAATTCGGACCAGTACCAGCTATTTCCAAGTTTTTCTTGCGTCCCCTCGTCTTTTGCACTGGGGTGCTTGGTATGGAAATCATTTAAGACGGGAATGTTCATGAAGCCTCCTTCTACTGATTGTTTAATTGTCTACCAACATTCACAATTGGATCTAACAGGATTGCAGAGCTTTGATCTGACCTGTTGGCCGTATCTCTCCCGATAACATGCTTTGCATGCTGTTTAGCAAGGTTGAAGTCCTTGTGTTGCTGCTCCTAGCACGCTCTCCCATCTACTTCACTGAGACAAGGTAGGCCCTTGGCTGGATGGTAATGGCAGAGTGAGGCATGTGCCAGCTCATGACGTTGTAAATTGTGGTTGAATACAATTCTGCTGCAGCTGGTGGCTGACAGCATCTCAGGGTTGCCCAACTTTGAGCTGCTGGATCTGTCCTGAATCTTTCCCATTTAGAATGGTGGTCGTGTCACACAACACAATGAAGGTTGTCCTCGGTGTGCAAAAGGATTATGCGGCAGTCACTACCAATACTACCATGGAGAGATGCATCTGCAACAGGTAGTTTGATTAGTCGGCTAGTATTTTATTTCGGATCTCCTCGGATTTCACTCCGCCCCAGTTGTCATGGGAGTGGATTTGAATTCTGCAGCATTAACCCAGGCCTCAGAATTGCTGGTCCTGTAACATTACCACTATGCCATCATTCCCATAATCCTGCATAGGTCCAGTGATAAGCTCTACCCTGGCCCCAGGGAGGCAACAGAAATTCAAGACTGTCAATTCTGCAGTTGCCAAACCACATCTCTATCCCCACTGACTTTTGAACCTCCTGTGATATCTAACCCCTTTTTCTACAACTGCCTTTGCTCCGCTGCGCAGCCATGTCTCCCATAGTGCTGAGAGTTTGTTTCCGACTGCACACCTGTGAGGTGTCATCACTCAGGGAGTTCTCAGGGGACTCTTGCACTGCTTGCCTGATCCTGCTAGTCTGCTTTATAGTCAGCCACTCCCTTTTCTTCTGAACTCTCTGTCGCCATGGGGATGACTATTTTCTAGTCAGAAAGCATTTAACTCCTCCATCTCACGTTAATTAAGTCCCCCGGCTGGTCGATCTTAATTTTTTCGCCAAACTGTTAATCAGGACAAGCTTCCCTGTCATCCCACTGAAATTAGTAGATTTCCAGCCCAATTTTTCTATTTGTACACCTTTTTTTGAGTATTCAAGATGCAATGCTTGAAGATGCAATGCATCTTCCATTTGGTACACACTGATGCCATTGTGCATTGGTGGTGGAGTGATTGAATGTTTTTAAAAATATATTTTTATTCCAAACATAGCAAAACACAACAACAATGCAACTTGTGTGTATCAACACATAGATACATAGAAGATAGGAGCAGGAGGAGGTCTTTTGACTGTTTAGCCTGCTCCACCATTCATCACGATCATGGCTGATCATCCAACTCAACAGCCTAATCCTGCTATCTCCCCATAGCCTTTGATCGCATTCTCCCCAAGTGCTCTCTCTAGCCACCTCTTGAATATATTTAATGTTTTATCATCAACTACTTCCTGTGGTAATGAATTCCACAGGCTCACCAGTCTTTGTATGAAGAAATCTCTCCTTATCTCTGTCCGAAATGGTCCACCCTGAATCCTCAGACTGTGACCCTTGGTTCTGGACACACCCATCATTGGTAACATCGTCCCTGCATCTCCCCTGTCTAGTCCCTTTAAAATTTTATAAGTCCTCTATGAGATCCCCCCTCAATCTTCCAGCGAAAACAATCCCAACCTAGTCAATGTCTCCTCATATGACAGTACCGCCATCCCTGGAATCAGTCTGGTAAACCTTCGCTGCACTGCCTCGAGAGTAAGAACATTCTTCCTCAGAGAAGGAGACCAAAACTGCACATAATACTCCAGGTGTGGCCTCACCAAAGCCCTGTATGATTGCAGCAACACATCCCTGCTTCTATACTCGCAACCTCTCATGATGAAGGCCAACACAACATTAGCCTTCATTACCGCCTGCTGCACCTGCATGCTTACCTTCAGCGAATGATGCACAAGGACACCCAGGTACCGCTGCACACTCCCTTCTCCCAATTTACAACCATTCAGGTAGTAATCTGCCTTCCTGTTTTTGCTTCCAAAGTGAATAACCTCACACTTATCCAAATTATACCGCATCTGCCATTAATTTGTCCACTCGCCCAACCTGTCCAGATCATGTTGTAGGATTCCTGCATCCTCGTCACAGTTCACCCTCCCACCCAACTTGGTATCATCTGCAAACTTTGAGATGTTACATATTGTTCCCTCATCTAAATCATTAATATATATTGTGAATAGCTAACGATCCCTCTCGTATCCCACTAGTTACTGCCTGCCAATTTGAAAAGGATCCATTAATTCCTACTCTTTGTTTCCTGTCTGCCAACCAGTTTTCTATCCACCTCAATACATTTCTCCCAATCCCATGTGCTTATTATCATTTTGCACAATAATCTCTTATGCGGGACTTTGTCAAACGCCTTCTGAAAGTCGACATCGACTGGCTCCCCCTTGTCAACTGTACTGGTTATACCTTCAAAGAATTCCAACAGATTTGGCAAGCATGCTTTTCCCATCATAAATCCATGCTGACTCTGACTGATCCTGCCACTGCTTTCTAAATGTTCCGCTATAAAGTCCTTGATAACGGATTCAAGTATTTTCCCCACCATGTTAGGCTTACTGGTCTATAATTTTCTGCTTTCTCTCGACCTCCATTTTTGAATATCGGAGTGACGTGAGCTACCCTCCAATCTGCAGGGACAGTTCCGGAGCCTATAGAATCCCAGAAGATGACCATCAATGCATCCACTATTTCCAGAGCCATCTGCTTAAGCACTCTGGGATGCAGATTCTCAGGCCCTGGGGATTTATCCGCCTTCAATCCCATCAATTTTCTCAGCACCATTTCTCTACTATTGTTGATCTCCCTCAGTTCTTCCCTCTCACTAAGATTTCATTCTCCAATATTTCTGGTATCTGATTTGTGTCCTCTTTTGTGAAGACTAAACCAAAGTATGTATTCAATTGCTCAGCCATTTCTTTGTCCCTTGTTATGCATTCCCCTGTTTCTGGGCCTACATTTCTCTTTGCCAATCTCTTTCTCTTCACATATCTATAGAAACTCTTAGTGTCAGTCTTTATGTTCCCTGCAAGCTTCCTTTTGTACTGTACTTTCCCCTTCTTAATCAATCCCTTTGTCCTTCTTTGCTGAATTCTAAACTGCTCCCAGTCTTCAGACCTATTATTTGTCTTGGCCAATCTGTATGCTTCTTCCTTGGATCAGATGCTATTTCTAATTTCCTTTGTAAGCCATGGATTGGTACATGTAGTACCAACAGGTTGTAGTTTTTGGTCTAGCATCTGATCAACGAAGATCCCCCCCTCCTTCTGCCCACCCTAGTGCTGTTCACGAACTGGTCCTTGAAGATGGCAATGAACTGCCTCCACCTGGAATGATACCCTTCCTCCGACCCCCGAGAGCAAATTTGATTTTTTTTCTAGTTTTAGGAATTTTTCCAAGTCCGCCAGCCAGTCCGAAGCCTTAGGTGACGCTGCTGATCTACACCGAAGTAGGATTCATCGCCAGGCTGTCAGGGAGTCGAAGGCCAAGACTTCAGCCCCCTTCTTCTGAAAAAGCTCCAGTTGATTTGACACCCTGGAGATCGCCACCAGCAGGCCTGGCTCTATCCTAACCCTCACAACCTCAGACATGGTCTCAAAGAAGGTGGCCCAGAGTTTGACCAATCTTGGGCAGAATCAGAACATGTGCGCATGGTTTTCTGGCCCCCTCTGGAAGCTCTCGCATTTATCCTCCACCCAATGGAAGAGCCCACTCATGCGTGCTTTGATTAAGTGTGCCCTGTGCACCACCTTCAGTCGTGTCTGACCCAGCTTGGTGCACGAGGAGGTGGAGTTCACTCTGTACAGAATCATGCTCCAGAGTCCTCCCTCGAGCTCGAAGCCCAATTCCTCCTCCAGCCTCTCCCTTGTTTTCTCAAGTGAGGCCCTTACTTCCTTCAGCAGTTGGCCTTATATTTCCATTTTCCAACTCATCCTGCGATTTCAATCTGTCTAGCAATGTGTTCTACGGCATCTGAGGATACGAGGGGGCTTCCCTGTGGAGAAAGTCCTGTTTCTCGAGTTGAAACTTTTCCATTAATTTCTCCAGGTTTGCCAACCTGCCGTCCACATAAATATCCCCAAATTTCATTAGCCCCTCCCTCTTCCCCGTTTTGTACGTTGCGTCCATTCCCGATGGTATAAATCTATGGTGATTGTAGATTGGTGCCAAGATAGACATGGCCCTCAGCTTGAAGTGGTGTCTGAGTTCTTTCCAGCCCTTTTTAAAAAAATATTTTTATCCAAGGCATTTGCATACATACAAACAAAGGGCGAAATTCTCCGGTATCGGCGCGATGTCCGCCGACCGGGTCCCAAAAACGGCGCAAATCAGTCGGGCATCGCGCCGCCCCAAAGGTGCGGAATCCTCCGCATCTTGGGGGGCCGAGCCCCAACCTTGAGGGGCTAGGCCTGCGCCGGACTAATTTCCGCCCCGCCAGCTGGCGGAAAAGGCCTTTAGTGCCCCGCCAGCTGGCGCGGAAATGACATTGCCGGGCGCCGCATGCGCGGGAGCGTTAGTGGCCGCTCACGGCATCCCCGTGCATGCGCAGTGGAGGGGGTCTCTTCCGCCTCCGCCATGGTGGAGACCGTGGCGAAGGCGGAAGGAAAAGAGTGCCCCCACAGCACAGGCCCGCCCACGGATCGGTGGGCCCCGATCGCGGGCCAGGCCACCGTGGCGGCACCCCCCGGGGCCAGACCCCTCGCCCCCCCCAGAACCCTGGAGCCCGCCCGTGCCGCCTTGTCCCGCCGGTAAGAGAGGTGGTTTAATCCACGCCGGCAGGACAGGCATCCTAGCAGCGGGACTTCGGGCCGGAGAATCGCGGGGAGGGGCCCGCCAACCGGCACGGCGCGATTCCCGCCCCCGCCGAATCTCCGATGCCGGAGAATTCGGCAACCGGCGGGGGCGGGATTCACGCCAGCCCCCGGCGATTCTCCGACCAGGCGGGGGGTCGGAGAATGTCGCCCACGTTCTGTCACTTACTGTACCTAACTTTGCTTCAGATCACTTGACCGGGGGGTCGGAGAATCTCGCCCAAAATCAGAAGAAAACCAAACAACTCAATAAACAACCAACACCCACTCCCCCCACCCCCCCCCCCCCCCATCCCTGCTCCCCTGATGCAATCCCCTTCTCACATCCCGCCTTCCCCATTTTAACCTCCTTACCTGCTCTACCCCCCTTGCTGATCTCTCAAACCTCCTTAAAAGAATCAATAAATGGCTTCCACCTCCGGGTGAACCCCAATGTCAACCCCCTCAAGATGAACTTAACCTTCTGCAGCCTTAGGAATTCCACCAGGTCGCTCTCCCACACTCCCGCTTTCGGTGGCCCCGCGTCCTGCCACCTGAGCAAGATCTGTCTCCGGGCTATCAGGGAGGCAAAGGCCAAAACATTAACCTCTCTCACCCCCTAGACTCCCGGGTCTTCCAACACCCCAAATATCGCCATCTCTGGACTTGGGAGCACCTTTACACCCAGCACTCACATCTGAGAACCCTTGCCATGATGCCCTCAATCTTGGACACGCCCAGAACATGTGGATGTGATTCACGGGCCCCGCCGCACACCACCCACACCTATCCTCTATCCCCTCAAAGAACCTACTCATCCTTGCCCCCATCATATGTGCCCTATGTACCATTTTGAACTGGATGAGGCTGAGCATCGCACATGACGAGGATGCGTCTGCCCACATCTCGACCCCCACTTCTCCTCTCAGCTCTTCCTCCCACTTGCGCTTAATATCCCCCACCAGCGCACCCTCACACTCGATCAACTGCTTATAGACACCTGACACCTTCCCCTCCCCTATTTCGTCCTTTGACAACACCTTGTCCTGTAACCCCAGAGGCGGCAGCCCAGGAAAGGATGGCACGTCTCACCTTACAAAGTCCCAAACCTGCAACTCCGAAAGCTAATCCCCCTGGGCAACTCATACTCTTCCTTCAGGTCCTCCAAATTTGCAAATTTACCCCCGATATACAGATCGCCAAATCGCTCAATCCCTGTGTGCTGCCACCCCCCAAAACCTCACGCCCAGCCTCACCTGTGAAAACCTATGGTTATTGCAGATCGGTGCCCAACCGAGGCACCCTCCATCCCCAAATGCTGCCTCCACTGCCTTAGGATCGAGACAAGATAGAATTCATTATATTCGGCAGCGCCAGCCCCCCTGCACCCCCCCCCCCCCCCGTCACCTAGCCCCCACTCCAGGAAAGCCCTCCTAACCCGCGGGTCTTCCCCATCCACATAAATTCAGAGATCAGCGCATTAACCTTCTTAAAAAACTACTTGGGGACGAAGATTGGGAGGTTCTGAGACTCGAATAAAAACCTTTGCAGCACCATAGTTTTTTCTGTCTGTACCCTCCCCGCCAGCGACAGTGGCAGCACATACCACCTCTTGAAATCTGCTTTCATCTGCTCCAGTTTCAGCTTGTGCAACTGCGCCCAGCTGTGCGCCACCTGGATGCCCAAGCATTTAAAACTCGCTCCCACCACCCTCAACTCTCCTAACGTCCTTTCCTGCCCTCTAGTCTCAATCGGGAACCTCATATTTTCCCCGTATTCAACTTGTATCCCCACAACCGGCCAAACCCCCCCAGGATCCCCACAATGCACCCGACACGGAACAACGGGTCTGAAATATACACCAACAGGTCGCCTGCACAGAATAAAACCCTGGCCGGGATTCTCCCTTCCAGGGACTAAGTCCCCACGCCGGCGGGAAAACCGGTGCCAACGACTCCGGCATCAACAGGAATTTTCCCCTGTCTCAGGCGCTAGATGGACGGCAGAGTCGTTGGCGCCGCTCCAGCTGGCGCCAAAGGGACGGCACGAGTTTGCGCATGTGCCAAAGGGCTGGCGTGATCTCGCACTTGCGCAGAACCGCCGCCGTGGTTCCACGCATGCGTAGACCGGTCGGCGTATTTTGCCGCATGCGTGGGGGGGTTCTCTTCTCCGCACCGGCCATGGCGGAGCCCTACCGGGGGACCGGCGCGGAAGGAAGAAGTGCCCCCACAGAACAGGCCTGCCCGCAGATTGGTAGGCCCCAACCGTGGGGGCCTCCCCCGGGGTCGGATCCCTCCCGCGCACCCCCGAGGATCGCCCCCCGCCGACTTACCTGCCAGGTCCCGCCATTTGGGACCACGCGTAACCCACGGCAGCAGGTCTGGCCAAAAACGGACGGCCGCTCGGCCCATTGGGGCTCGGAGAATTGCCTGCGGGGCCACTGCCAATGGCCCCCGACCGGCGTGGCGTGAATCCCGCCCCGCCCATCAAATTCCGCCGGAGAATACGGCAGCCGACGTCGGGGCGGCGGGGCGGGATTCGCGCCACTCCCCAGGGATTCTCCGACCCAGCGTGGGGCCGGAGAATCCCGCCCCTGTATCTGATGCCTCCGTCCCCCCCGCTCAATCCCTCTCCCTTGATGCCCTAAGTACCATTGCCAGCGATCGGTAAAGCGAAAAGCAACAGAGTGACCAGGCACCCCCACCTTGTCCTACGATGCAGCCCGAATCATCCCAAACCCACTTGGTTTGTTCGCACGCTCGCGACCGTGCCATATATAGCAGTCGGACCCAGTCTACAAACCCCTGCCCGAACCTGAACCGCCCCAGCACCTCCAGCAGTTATGCCCACTGAAAGACCATTGTGAAGCAGATGGGGTTTTATGACTATCTAGTCGTTCCATAATCGTTATTACTGAAACTAGTTTCTTCTTCCAGATCTATTCATTGGTTTAATCCCCAGCTGCTGCAGTGAGATTTGAACTCATGTCCCTTGAGCATTATTCCTACCCTCTAGATTACTGGTTCAGTAATATTATTATCAGCTGGCAGATATTTAGTACACCAGGTTGAAGACCTGTAGATTATACTCAGTTGGGGGAGATCTTCCGGTTGGGGCTATGCTGAGCTAAGTCGCACGTTCGGCAGCTCCCGCCAGAAACGGACTTTTGGGATCTTTTTAGGGGCCCCAGCGACATTTGTCCGACGGTTCCCAGTGTGGGAAGGTGACAGTACGATTTCCCCGGCACTGTATAGATTGGACCAGGAGTGGAGCGGTGAAAAAAGTAATTCTGGTGCAGCGAAAAGTGTGAGGTAGGAAAGCCAAGATGGCGGCGGGTGGAGACCAGGCAGCGTGGGCGCAGTGGTTGAAAGAGAAGCAGGAGTTTCTCAAGCGCTGCTTCATGGAATTGAAAGCAGAGCTGCTGGAGCTGATGAAGGCTTCGATCGACAAGCTGGTCGAGACCCAGAAGGCCCAAGGGGCGGCGATCCAGGAGGCCTTGGAGAATGAGGATGAGATATTGGGCCTGGCGGTGAAGGTGGTGGCGCACGAGGCGCTGCATAGGAAATGGCAGGAGAAGGCCTCGGAGAATGAGGATGAGATACTGGGCCTGGCGGTGAAGGTGGAGGCGCACGAGGCGCTGCATAGGAAATGGCAGGAGAAGGCCTCGGAGAATGAGGATGAGACACTGGGCCTGGCGGTGAAGGTGGAGGCGCACGAGGCGCTGCATAGGAAATGGCAGGAGAGGTTTGAGGACATGGAGAATCGGTCGAGGAGGAAGAACCTGCGGATTCTGTGTCTCCCAGAGGGAGTGAAGGGGTCGGATGCTGGAGCGTATGTGGTCACGATGCTAAACACGGTGATGGGCGGGGGTGCCTTCCCAAGGCCCCTGTAGCTGGATGGGGCCCACCGAGTCCTGGCGAGGAGGCCCAAGTTTAACGAGGCACCGCGGGCGGTATTGGTGCGGTTCCACCGCTTGGTGGACAGGGAGTGTGTCCTAAGATGGGCAAAAAAGGAGCGGAGCAGCAGGTGGGAGAATGCAGAGGTCTGTATATACCAGGACTGGAGCACGGAGGTGGCCAAGAAGAGGGCAGGTACAATCGGGCTAAGGCGGTTCTGCATCGGAAGGGGGTGAAATTTGGGATGCTGCAGTTGGCACGACCGTGGGTCACGTTTAAGGACCGGCACCATTACTTTGAGACGCCGAAGGAGGCGTGGACCTTTATTCACGGACTGAGGGTCGGTTGTGAGGGGAGGTCGTGGGGGGGCTACTGTGGTTACTGTGCTTTGGGGGATGTTGGGGGATGTTCTGTATTGTTTCCTTGGGTGCTGGGTGAAATGGTTCGAAGTGGGGGTTTTGTGAGAGTATGGGCGTCGGTGGTTGGGAGGACGGGGCCTTGTTGGGGGGAGGGGAGATGGGAGGCCCGAGGTGGGGGAGCTGGGATTAGGCCGCAAAAGGGAGCTGCGCCAGAGAGGGCGGGGCCGGTTTGATGGAAAGCGCGGGCTTTCTCCCGTGCTAGGGAGGGAAGGCCAAGGAGCTGAGGGGGTTTATGGACCAGATGGGAGGAGTGGACCCATGGAGGTTTGTCAGGCCGGGGGCCAGGAAATTTTCTTTTTTTCCCCACGTCCATAAAGCCTACTCCCGGATAAACATCTTCGTTATGAGCAGGGCACTAATCCCGAGGGTGGAGGACACGGAGTATTCGGCCACAGCCATCTCAGACCATGCCCCGCATTGGGTGGAGCTGGAGCTAGTGGAGGAGAGGGACCGGCGTCTGCTGTGGCACCTGGATGTGGGCTTGCTGGCGGATGAGGAGGTGAGCGGGCGGATCCGGGGGTACATTGAAAGCTATCTAGAGGCTAACAATAATGGGGAGGTGCAGGTGGGGGTGGTCTGGGAGGCGCTGAAGGCGGTGATTAGGGGAGAGCTAATTTCCACTAGGATCCACAAGGAGAGAAGGAGAGGAGAGAAAGAGAGAGATTGGTGGGGGAGATTTTAAGGGTGGATAGGAGGTATGCAGAGGTCCCCAAGGAGGGACTACTCAAGGAGCGACGAAGCCTCCAGGCAGAGTTCGACCTGTTGACCACCAAGAAGGCAGAGGTGCAGTGGAAGAAAGCGCAAGGGGCGGTGTAGGAGTACGGGGAGAAGGCTAGCCGGATGTTGACACACCAGCTTCGGAAGCGGGAGGAACACCGGGTATCGTTGTATGCCGATGACCTGTTACTGTATGTGGATCCAGTGGGGGGGGATGCCGGAGGTGGTGCGGATCCTCAGGGAGTTTGGGGACTTTTCCAGGTATGAGCTCAACGTGGGGAAGACTGAGCTCTCCGTGGTATACCCAGGGGACCAGGGAAGGGCGATAGATGAGCTTCCACTGAAGAGGGCGGAAAGGAGTTTTCGGTACCTCGGGATCCAGGTGGCCAGGAGCTGGGGGGCCCTACACAAGCTCAACTTGACGAGGCTGGTGAAGCAGATGGAGGAAGAATTTGAAAGGTGGGATATGCTGCCACTCTACCTGGCGGGTAGGGTACAGTCGGTGAAGATGACGGTGCTCCCGAGGTTCCTTTTTATATTCCAGTGCCTCCCCATCCTGGTACCTAAGGCCTTTTTTAAGCGGGTCAGTAAGAGCATCATCGGATTTGTGTGGGCGAAAAAGACTCCGAGGGTGAGAAGGGTGTTTCTGGAGCGGAGTAGGGACAGAGGAGGGTTAGTGTTACCTAATCTGTGTGGGTATTACTGGGCTGCCAATGTGGCGATGATACGCAAGTGGGTAATGGAGGGGGAGGGGGCGGCGTAGAAGAGGCTGGAGATGGCGTCCTGTGTGGGCACGAGTCTGGGAGCGCTGGTGACAGCACCGCTGCCGCTCCTGCCGACTAGGTACACCACGAGTCCGATGGTGGCGGCGACTTTGAAAATTTGGGGGCAGTGGAGATGCCACAGGGGTGAGGTAGAGGCTTCGGTTTGGTCCCCGATCCGGGAGAACCATCGGTTTGTCCCGGGGAGAATGGATGGAGGGTTCCTGAGCCGGCACAGGGCAGGAATTAGAAGGATGGGGGACCTGTTTTTAGATGGGATGTTTGCGTGCCTTAGGGCGCTGGCGGAAAAATTTGGGCTTCCCCCCGGAAATGTCTTCAGGTACATGCAGGTAAGGGCATTTGTAAGACGGCAGGTGAGGGAGTTCCCCCTGATTCCAGCACTCAGGATCCAGGATAGGGTGCTCTCGGGGGTGTGCGTTGGAGAGGGCAGTGTCTTGGCGATCTACCAGGAGATGCAGGAGGAGGAGGAGACCTCGGTGGAGGAGCTAAAGGGTAAATGGGAGGAGGAGCTTGGGGAGCAGATAGACGAGGGTGCGTGGGCGGACACCCTGGGTAGGGTTAATTCTTCCTCCTCTTGCGCCAGGCTTAGCCTGATACAATTTAAGGTTCTTCACAGAGCGCATATGACAGGGGTGAGGCTGAGCAGGTTCTTTGGGGTGGAAGACAGGTGTGGGAGGTGCTCGGGTAGCCCAGCAAATCACACCCACATGTTCAGGGCGTGCCCAACGCTGGATGGGTTCTGGAGGGGTATTGCGAGGACGGTGTCTAAGGTGGTGAACACCCGGGTTAAGCCGAGCTGGGGGTTAGCACTATTTGGGGTATCGGACGAGCTGGGAGTGCAGGAGGCGAAAGAGGCTGGTATTCTGGTCTTTGCGTCCCTGGTAGCCCGGCGGAGGATTCTGCTACAGTGGAAAGATGCAAGGCCCCCAAGCGTGGAAGCCTGGATCAGCGACATGGCAGGGTTCATTAAATTGGAGAGGGTAAAATTTGCCTTGAGAGGGTCTGTGCAAGGGTTCGTCAGGCGGTGGCAACCGTTCCTAGACTTTCTAGCTGAGCGTTTGGAGGTGGTCAGCAGCAGCAGCAACCCAGAGGGGGGTCGACTTTGTGTTTTCTACTGTGTTTAATATTGCTTAATGGGGGGTTTGTATATTGGGGGAATTTGTGATATAGTTGTAAGATATTTATTTATGTGTTCTTTGTTTTTCTTTTTTCTGTAAGGGGGGGGTTGTTGAAAATATGCAAAAATTTGAATAAAAACATTTCTTTAAAGAAAAAGTTGGGAGGGGTGGGGAGGGAATTTTCGGGGGTCGCATGGTCCCCACCCTGCCGGACGTAAAGTTGTCATGGAGCCAAACCCGCTCCTCAGCTGCCCACCCCACAGCCATAATGCACTGCACCCAAGCTTAACTGGGTCAGTGTGGGTCTTCTGCCCCTCACTGGGGGCGAAGCTTCACCTCACTAGGGATGCCAGCCAATCAGATTATCCATCAGCCTCGACAGCACCAGGAGCACAATATTTGTCTCTCCTGGGACTGCAAGAAGTAGAGTAAGAAGGCCCATGGATCTGAGAGGTTAGTAAGCTTGGGATCGTGGGCAAGGAGTGGTTTGGCAGGTCAAGGAGGAATGGAGTGTGTTTTGGAGGGAGGTGGGGGGGGGGCGGGGGTTTCGACCGTAGGGAGACCATCACCCAATCCACAATGGACAGTACCCCCGAAGGTCAATTTCCGCGATTCCTTCTCATCCTTTGAAAAAAGTTGTTGGAAAGAATTTGGTTGCCCACTTCCATCTGCTGCCCACGTCAAATGCTTTATGGTATGGGCAGCGTATTAACAGGGTGAAGTGGTTTGGTAACAAGCCTAATTGACCCATGATTACCTGTTTGAAAAAGCAGGCAGGGTGCTGATTTTGGGGGAGTGAGCTTGGGGTTGGCTGGAAGGTGGTTAGGTGGGTATCCTCCCTATCTTGCATGCCCCACCCCCGCCCCCCGCCACTGCCAGAAACACACCCGACAGGGTCACAGAAAAATGTAACCCTAAGTGGGCAGTTATTGGTCTTACAATCTGCAAAGAGTCCACCTCATTGTAGAAACTGAAGGATGGAGATAATCATTTCTTTGTGTCTTTGTGTGTACTTGTGAATTCTGATAAAGCTAATGGTGTGTTTCTAATCTACTTAATGCGCACAAATTTAAATTTGTGCAAGTGAGTGGATTTTGAAATCAATTAGAATCGTCCCTCGGTGTTCTCATACGTCCATCTGTACATTAATGTGCTTCAGATAAAACTGTGATTATCAATAATACTATCGTGGTAAACCACTGTATTGTATTGTTGTACTGTTACATGCCTGGGCCACTGTAGTATATAATATGTGTATTGTGGTAAACTGCCACTGTATTATATGTAATGTGGTAAACCGCTGCCTGCTGGCTCCGCCTCCCTCGGGCTCGGTATAAAGTTGGCTAATCTCCACCGCTGCCTCAGTTCGGGATCTGAGGCCAGGAGGCTTTCCGTTTAGTTTATTAAAGCCTCAGTTACGTTCACCACTCGTCGTGTGTTCATTGATGGCATATCAACTGTAATAAAATTGGTGTGTAAACTGGGCTTAAGAATGTGTATTTTGAGTGTGTGTATCAGTCCACAGTAAAGGAAGATCAGCATTCCTTCTGTATAACATCACAGCCTGGTTAAGATGCATTTCTGTTATCACCTAGGATCTAACTATCTCCCATTGACATTCAATCCCATTACCATCACTGAATCCTCCACTATCAACATCCTTGGAGTTACCATTCATCAGAAACTGAACTGGACCAACCACTTAAATACTGTGGCAGCAAGACCAGGTCAGATGCTAGGAACCCCGTAACAAGTAACTCACCTCCTGACTCCCCAAATTCTGTCTACTATTTCTAAGGTATAAGTCAGCAGTGTAAAAGAATACTCTCCACTTGATTGGATGAGTATAGTTCCAACAACACAAGAAGTTCAACACAATCTTGGTCAAAGAAGCCCGCTTGATTGCTACACCTCCCACGACCATTCAATCCCCCACCAACGAGGAACAGTGGAAGCTGTGTGTACCATCTATAAGGTGCACTGCAGAACTCACCAAGGTTCCTTAGGCAGCACCTCCCAAACCCATGACTGCTACAATCTAGAAGGACGAGGGCAGCTGATGCTTGGGAACACCAACACCTGCAGGTTCCCTTCCAAGTCGCCCCCATCCTGACTTGGAAATATATTGTTCCTTCACTGTCAAATCCTGGAACTCCCCCTCTAACATTACTGTGGGTGTACCTACATGTTAGGATATGCATCGTTTCAAGAACGATTCACCTGAGGAAGGAGCAGTGCTCCGAAAGCTAGTGATTTGAAACAAACCTGTTGGACTTTAACCTGGTGTTGTAAGACTTCTTACTCATTTCAAGAAGGCAGTCACCATCGCCTTTTGATGGGGAACTAGGAATGAGCAACAAATTCTGGCCTAGCCAGCATCCACAGCCTGTAAATGAATAACCCCTACCTGCACCCAAATCCGTGTGCCATTTCTCAATATCCTCATCACTATCCTCCAGCTGTACGTTTCCCTTTACGTCTGCCAATTTTAACTGACTGTCATGTTTCATTGGCCATTTTCTGAAGTTCAAACTCTCTCTCTTTATCTTTTACCCTGATCTGTATCTCCCTTTCCCTTTCTTTTTGTTCTGCTAGGGCTATTTTTTCTTTTCTCCCTTCTTCTCTCTTTTTCCCCTCTCTCTCTTTCTCTTTCCTATCTCTCTCTTTCTTTTTCCTCTCTCTCTCTTTCTCATGTTCCATTGTTTAATTCGTAACTTAATTGTTGCCATTTCCAATTAGTCAAACTGTATCTCAGACAACTTTAAATGCTGAGCCACTGCCATAATGACCTCACCGTTTCACATTTTGTCAGGTAATGTTAACTGCAATGTTTTTGCCAAATCTAACAGTCTGCTTTTAGTCTCTGTCCGTAAGGTACTGCGTGTGACTGTCTCCACCCCCAAAAACTTCAGAGCATCTGAAAGACCACTGTTCACAACACACTCCCTACTTAACTGAAATACCACACCTGAAAAGCAACCACAATGTGCTCCTCACTGTCTTTAAGTTTACTAAGCCAATCCAATAGATAGATTTTAAATCACACTCGAGCCCCCAATTTGTTATGGGCCAGGGTTTAGAGAAATCCAAAGTGTATCATGGAGTTCAGCTGACCCACAACTTTTAATAGATTATGGTATGGGGAGCACACGGTCCACTCTACAGGTGTGGTACAGCAGAAATGGAAAAGTGTTTTTTTAAAGCAAAACAATGTTTATTCTATGAACTCAAGTTAACCTTTTCAAAACATAGTGAACATCTTAGCAACCATCAATTCAAATAAAGCCCCCAAAGAATACAACACTAAGTAATCCTTAAGCTGTCTTTTTAACATCCATAAGATTTAAAACAAAACTTTTAACAGAAGCACATCAGGTTGAAGTCACTACTGAGAGCAGTTATTAGTTTTAAATCATCAGGATCGATTTACAGTTTTTAGATTACAGAGAGAGATTCTAATGCACGTGGTGGCTGTGACTGCAGCTATCCAGCTCTGAAAACGAAACTAAAACACACCCTGCAGCAAACAGCCGAAAACGAAAGTAAAAAGCTGACAGACAGCCCAGCTCCACTCACACTCTGGCATCACTGATAAACAGCCATTTCTTAAAGGTACATTTTTTAAACACCCAATTCTTAAAGGTACTCTCACATGACACAGGGCAGCAAGACGTTTGATGAACATGTGACCTTAGTGGGGCAACATTTTAACCCAACCCCGTCCACGATAGTCCAGCATTACAGGTTTAATAGCACTGAGAGGACCCCAGGAGAATCCCTTGCAGAGTTTCTATCCAGGCTACGCAGGATTGCGGAGTACTTTGACTATGGCGAAACCTTGTCAGAAATGTTACGCAACCGTTTGGTTTGCGGTATTAACAATGCTGCCACCCAGAGCAAGTTGTTAGCCGAGCCAACATTGACTTTTCAACAGGCCATTCAAATAGTATTGTCCCGAGAGAATGCAGAACGGGGAGTGCAGGAGCTACAGGGAATGGAGGTGCACGCTTTGGGGCACAATCCCTTCCATTCAAAAGCGGCTCCCCGCACCCCTGCAGTACCTCAGGCGGGGCGGCATCCAGATCGACGCCAGTGGCCGTCGTTCCAACAGAAACTGGGGCCAGCCTAAGGGCCGTTCCTTCCATTTGGATGAACCTGAAGCGACTACATGGTTTTCCCGGACATTGGCGCAAAAGTATGCCGCACTCAAGAACGGCAGGGACATGGCCTTTCTCGTCATCGGCCGATTCGGCAGTTTGCGCCCGGTGACCCAGTGTTCGTTCGGAATTTTGCTGGTGGTGCCCAGTGGGTCCCTGGCGTTATCATTGGCCAAACGGGCCCTCTATCTTACCAGGTGCAAGCTCATGGTTGTCTCCAGCGCAAGCATGTAGACCACTTTCGGTCCAGAAGACCATTTCTTCCAAAGATTCCCCGCCCCCGGAGCTCACTTCTACAGCCACAGAGACCAGACACAGTGGAGAGTATTCCTCACAATCTTCCTCTGGTGCCACACTCAAAGCCTGCGCAGGTTGTTGCAGAACCGCGTGAAGATAGGAATGCCGAGACGATGGAGGCAATGGACTCCGACTCCAAGGTGGAGACACAGGACGCCTCAGAAGGGGAGTCCTCAGGCTCACAGGCCGTGGATGTACAACCGCTACACCATTCATCATGGAAGCGCCGTTCTCCGTCTCTTTACACACCGCCCGATCCAGCGCCTCGTGCAAATGGTGTCCGGCCAGCGGCAAAATTAGTCCAATGCCCTCCTTCACCAGGGTCTTCGGTGGATTCCTTGGACTTTGGTGGGGAGGGATGTTAGAACCTGCCTGCTTACCACTGGCTGGGGACTAATGGTAATCCCACAATCCTGTGGGAGTATGAGCTTCCCCAATGAGGGGGGTGGAGAAATCATTAGCAGGTCCCTGCATAAATAGAGCTGGCCAGTATGGAACCAGCTAGAGAGGAGTGAGCAGCAATAGAGTGAACAAAGAACAAAGAAATGTACAGCACAGGAACAGGCCCTTCGGCCCTCCAAGCCCGTGCCGACCATGCTGCCCGACTAAACTACAATCTTCTACACTTCCTGGGTCCGTATCCCTCTATTCCCATCCTATTCATGTATTTGTCAAGATGCCCCTTAAATGTCACTATCGTCCCTGCTTCCACCACCTCCTCCGGTAGCGAGTTCCAGGCACCCACTACCCTCTGCGTAAAAAACTTGCCTCGTACATCTACTCTAAACCTTGCCCCTCTTACCTTAAACGTATGGCCCCTAGTAATTGACCCCTCTACCCCGGGGAAAAGCCTCTGACTATCCACTCTGTCTATGTCCCTCATAATTTTGTAGACCCCTATCAGGTCTCCCCTCAACCTCCTTCGTTCCAGTGAGAACAAACCAAGTTTATTCAACCGCTCCTCATAGCTAATGCCCTCCATACCAGGCAACATTCTGGTAAATCTCTTCTGCACCCTCTCTAAAGCCTCCACATCCTTCTGGGAGTGTGGCGACCAGAATTGAACACTATACTCCAAGTGTGGCCTAACTAAGGTTCTATACAGCTGCAACATGACTTGCCAATTCTTATACTCAATGCCCCGGCCAATGAAGGCAAGCATGCCGTAAGCCTTCTTGACTACCTTCTCACCTGTGTTGACCTGTGGACCTGTACTCCTAGGTCTCTTTGACTTTCAATACTCTTGAGGGTTCTACCATTCACTGTATATTCCCTACCTGCATTAGACCTTCCAAAATGCATTACCTCACATTTGTCCGGATTAAACTCCATCTGCCATCTCTCCGCCCAAGTCTCCAAACAATCTAAATCCTGCTGTATCCTCTTACAGTCCTCATCGCTATCCGCAATTCCACCAACCTTTGTGTCGTCTGCAAACTTACTAATCAGACCAGTTACATTTTCCTCCAAATCATTTATATATACTACAAAGAGCAAAGGTCTCAGCACTGATCCCTGTGGAACACCACTGGTCACAGCCCTCCAATTAGTGCTGCTGCTGTTGTGTATATATATATATATGTAATTGTAAATAAATTGTAAATAAATGTTATTTCTTTCTATTCTACAACTCGTGCTGGATTCTTCGTGGCCCTCACAAAATCAACCTTACCCCTCATCTGAGGAGTGGTGATCCTCAGGTTAAATCACCACCAATCAGCTCGTTCCTTCCAAAGGAGAAAGCAGCCGATGGTCATCTGGGACTATGGCGACTTTACTTTTTACTGGTGTGGGATATGTGGTTTATTGGATGCCCAATCGAGACACCTGGGTCTTAATACGAATGACACTACAGAAATGCAACTCACCCCCCTGGGTCTACAGGCACCACCGTGCTCCTGGTGTGATCATCGCAACTGGCTTGACGTCACAACTCTGTGGGAAGATATGTTTAATTAATCTCTTTCCCTTGGCAATTTGAAGAAAGCTCTTCAGCCCATGTTGTCCATGATCATTTTATTCATGCCTTGACTCCTATATTATAGAATCATAGAATTTACTGTGCAGAAGGAGGCTATTCAGCTCATCGGGTCTGCACCGGCCCTTGGAAAGAGCACCCTACGTAAGCCCAGGCTTCCACCCTATCCCTACAACTCCAGTAACCCACCCTAACTAAGGGGCAATTTAGCATGACCAATCCACCTAATCTGCACATCTTTGGACTGTGGGAGGAAACTGGAGCACCCGGACGAAACTCACCCAGGCACAGGGAGGAAGTGCAAACTCCACACAGACAATGACCCGAGGTCGGAATTGAATCCAGGTTCCTGGAGTTGTGAGGCAGCAATGCTGACCACTGTGCCACCATGTCGCTTGGTTGTTTAATTGTCCACAACCATTCACGGCTGGATGTGGCAGGACTGCAGAGCTCAGATCTGATGCGTTGGCTGTGGAATCGCTTAGCTCTATTACTTACTGCTTATGCTGTTTGGCATACAGGTTGTCCTGTGTTGTAGCTTCACCAGGTTGACACCTCATTTTCGATAAGCCTGATGTTGCCCCTGGCATGCTCTCCTGCACTCTTCATTGATCCAGGATTGATTCCGTTGCTTGGTGGTAATGGTAGAGTGGGGGATATGCTGGGGTATGATGTTGCAGATTGTGGTTAAGTTCAATTCTGCTGCTGTTGATGGCCCACAGCACCTCAAAAATGTCCAGTCTTGATTTGCTTGATCTGTTCGAAATCTATCCTATTTAGCACATTTTTAGTGCCACACAACATGATGGAGAGTATCCTTAATGTGGGACTTTGCCTCTACAAGACTGTGCGATGGTCACTTCTACTGATAGCATCGTGGGCAGATGCATCTGCAGCAGGCAGATTGGTGAGGATGAGATTAGATATGATTTTTTTTCATGTTGGTTCCCTCGCCACCAGCTGCAGACCCAGTCTAGCAGCTATGTCCTTTAGAACCCGAGTAGCTTGTCTGTGGTGGTACTACCGAGCCACTCTTAGTGATGGACATTGAAGTCCCCCACCCAGATTCTGCACCCTTGCCACCTTCAGTGCTTCCTCCAAGTAGTGTTCAACATGGGGTGAAAAATATGCAAATGTTGGGAAGCCAGCTCCAACCCACTAACTTCTGCATTTAACTGAACATTGGGTTACTTGCTAGTAACCCTCTTTGGAGAGGCAGGTCACCTATTAACATCTTGCTAATTGCTTAATTGGAGAAATATTGTAACTGACTTTTCAATTTAATGGTGCCATCCTTTCAGGAGGCAGAGGCTTTCATACTTTGGCAGTCCAATCTCCTGGTTATCTTTGGAACTGGAGTGCACTTAGGAGACAAGGGATAACCACATCAAACTTGGCAGACCAACAAGATCCAACAGTGCAACTACAATGAATATAATATGACCAGTTGTGTGATCGAACATCGGCATGCTGAAGATGACCTTCAAGTGCCGACACATATGTGGACTTCAGTCGGCATGGACAAAGGTGTCCAGAATGGTCATGGTGCACTCTGCAAACTATTTTACAACAACAAAGTTTGGACGTGTAGGAGGAACGTGCCACCAAGTGCACATCTTGCCCTATCTTGGGTGTCTTGTTCAAGCATTTATATAGGTGTTGGACACATTTGTGAATAATCTAATGGCCTAGGAGTGTTAAGCATGTGTAGCAATGAATCACATTTGAACTCTATGACTTAATTTCAATAGTTACATTGAAGCTTGTAGTCTAGTTCGATTGACAAGGGATTATCTTGCAGAGGAGGTCAAGATTGGTTTTATATCCCACCTGATTTTACATGTTTAAAGGCTCGAATTTTCAAAGACAGATGGTGACAACAGAACTGTAAGGAATGGAATTTGCTTTTTGGAGTCTTAAAAGATGTTAGTACTGAAGGGTTTTGAATATTTTCACACAAGAAGTCATGGAACAGCTTGCATCCTCAAGACTACAGACAATCTGACTCTTGTAAGTTATATTCCACTTCTTCCTTTCTTTCTGTTCCCCTCAACACCAAATCCCCCAAAGACAGCACATATCAAAAGAACAAATTCAGGAGAATTTGGGAATGTGGAACTTGCCATTGTGGGGAGAAGTTGAGTTGAGTAGGACAAATACATTAACGGGAAGCTTAATAGCTATACGAGGGAGAAAGTAGTAAAAAGAAATGCTGAGCGGTTCAGATGATATAAGGCCCATGTGAAGCATAAAACCAGCACAGACCAATTGAGTCAAATGGCCTGTTTTGTAAATTCCATGTAATTCAGAAACTGATGGTGGGATGATGAAAGCTGCAGTGAAAATCCTAACCGGAAGAAACCAATGAAAACAGGTACTAAATGGATGCTGTGCTAATAAGAAAAGACATTTGAAAATCTGATTTTAGTGCTCAATTTTGGGGCTTAATGCAGACTACTGTGAGTTTCTATGTGCTTGGGAGTGGGGTTGCTAAGATGGCTACCTGCAGGTTTAGCACTCGTGCTGATTGGATGCAATTTCCGTGGAGCACCATGTATGGCTCCTCACATCCACTGAAGCTGTGGAGTGGGTTAACTGACCCATAGATGGTGGTTTCAGAATGCCTCATGGATCAAGTAAGAGTTCTTGGTTCCTGCACATGGTACAGGAGGCGTTAGTGGAGTGTGTCCTGACCTGGAGGGATGTCCTGTTCCCACACAAGGAAGAGGTGGATATTTGTCCCACCTGTCACTCTCTTCTGGGGCAGTTGGTGATGCTCTGCCTGGCCTCCTCCATTCCTCCTGGGGACAAAGCAGGGAACTGCTAGCAAGATGCTCCTGAGCAATCACTCCCTTTTTCCTGGTGATGTCTATAAATATCTCAGCACTTGCTCTTTTTAGGTGAAGTCCTCAGAGAATCAAAGTTGATTTAGTGTTGGTGATAGAGCATCCATTGCAAAAGCTGCTAATACATTATCACAAATGGAGGTGACTTGGGTGGGACCAGAAAGTTTAGAGAGCCAGACATAGGTCCAATGACTTTTTCTGTCCCCGGAATATCCCGGCCATTATCCTGCAATGGGATGATGTCATCGTATGTGGAATTCCATCGACATTCGAAATGGAGATGGTCCAATTGTAGGTGAGTGAGGGATGATAGGGGTGGAAAAAATATATGAAAACCAACTTCAGATTTCTGTGCCCGGTTGCTTTGAGGTTGTTGCAGACAGGAAAAGGAATGAATCCAGACTCCTCCAGTGTTTCACTGAGATAAACATTCCAAGGCACAAAATACTGGACATAAAGTCACCTGATGCCAGACAGTGGCCAAACCAGCTAAAAACCATGTTGTCCAATGTAAAACCAATGAATGACCACCAAAGTTGGTGAAGTCTTGATCAAATGTCCTAGAGTACCGCTCAAAATCCTCAGCAATAACTGGGAGAGGGTGATCGGTCAAATACCATTCACTAAAATACCCAACAGTCTTCTTAATGAGCTCTACTCTAACATGCAGACAACAAGCAATCTGCTGCAACCAAACCTCCATGCAGCTGACCCAAGAAGAAGCTTCAACTCTCCACCAAGTTGGCATTTCCGCTAAATCCGTTGATTTAGCTAATGACCATATCTTGGTTGCCTGAGGGGATCTTTGCTGCTTAACATATCCAGGGGGAAATTGCCCCCCACCTTGCTTACCCAACAGGCCATATGGCATGGTAACTGCCTTCACTGAAATTCAAGGTTATTGCTCTTTGGCTTGGGAAATGCTTGAAATCCCAATGGTATTTCCATTATAGGATTGTATGATCAGGTGATAGATACACTTGTGAGTGGACACTTGTGTGTGTGGTCACAGAAAACCTCTAATGGTTCAAGTAAAGGACTTGAGCCCATTTCTAGTTCTTGTTGGTAGTTCCCAGTAGAGAGTGACTTGGAACAGAAATGTCTGTCTATGGTTATGTAATGCTAACACCAGATGCTGCTTCATATGTTAAGTAATCTGCATGGATTAATTGTAATGGCAACTCTGCATGGACCAAAGCAGAAAGCTATTATTCCAGAATCTTAAAGCATCACTGACTTTAGTTAAGAAGACTAACATGGCGCAAGGCTACAGGGGCCGGCACATAAGAAAGGAGGCCCCCAGCCACAGCGGCCGGCCTGCCAATCGGTGGGTCCCGATCGCGGCCCAGGCCACTTCGGAGGCCCCCCCTGGGGTCGGACCCCCCCTCCTCCCCCACAGGTCGCCACTCGACCCTCTCATGCCGAGGTCCGGCCGGCCCCAGAGCAGGTTAGAACTGCGCCGGCGGGACTCGGCTCCTTTCCTACGGCTGCTCGGCCCATCCGGGTCGGAGAATCGGCGGGCTGGCCGCAGAGAGCGGCCCGTGACCGGCGCCGTGCCAACCACGCCGGCGCCAATGGCGCCGATTCGCCGCAGTGCGGAGAATCGCATGCCGGCGTCGGGGCTGCGTGGCCCGTTCGCAGGGATTCTCCGGCCCGGCGCGGGGCTGGGAGAATCCCGCCCCACGTCAACCATTTGATTGCAAACAAATTTTTTTTTTAATGAAAACACTGGATTTTAAGATTTCTTTCAAATGGTGGATACGAGTATATCCTCACCCAACTGGCTGAGACCATGCAGTTAAAGTCACCCAAGTTACTTATACACACTGGATTTGGATTTTTACTTGATTTTTTGAGAAGGCAGAAACTATACTAGCCCAAAGGCAGCAGGGGCTTATTTAACATGTGAGTATTAGTCCTCACCCATCACCCATCACCCACCCAACCCCCACACTCCTCCTCTCATCTAATTGCAGAGACCACAAGAAGTAACCCTGCAGCCAATTCCGTCACTTTTACCTTCCATAAAATTGACCAGTGATATTTCAACAAAGCCAAGTGGGCGGCATGGACTGGTTGGGCCGAAGGGCCTGTTTCCATGCTGTAAACTTCTATGATTCTATGATTCTAAGTGGTAAATAACCTGGGTCACCGCTTTTGAACAGCAAGTGAATTTCTAACACACACCATTCCCCACCTACCAAAAGCTAGCCTGATAAAAATAGTTTATAATCTTGTTATGTTTTGAAACCAGCTGTCTCAATGCCATCTCATGTTCCCTCACCCATCCCATCCACCTCATACCCTTCATATCCACTCATGCCATATCCACCATGGGCAGACCTCAGGAGCCTTGTGTAGATGAAAAAAAAAACCCTTCTTTAAAAACCCAGTACAGCTCTCACTTGTATACACTTGAAAGCAAAAAAGCTCAAATTCAAAGTGGTTAATCTCTTATAAAAGACACTTCTATTCAGACCCCACATTAAAGACAGCTATTCCTTTAATACCCTTTTTAAACTGTCAATGAAACTGTGAACTTAGAACTCCCTGCTGATAATTGTAGTTTTTAAAACTCAGTCAAATATTTATAATGACATAATACCAACTCTTGGGGAAATGACAACAAAGAGCTCTATTGAAATTACACAAATTGGTGCAAATGTTTTTTTCTAACTTACACACCAGATAGCCTTCCAATCAAAGCAGTCCAGCAAAGGGGTTTTATTTCGCGCTCACTGTCAGCAGCAGCCTGTTTTTTTTAAGTTTAAAGATTCGGCAATTGTACAAAGTTAGATTCTGACAGTTAAACAGATCTTGTATGCCTTTCAAGAACATTGGATCAAGTTCATCAATTTGTGAGACCTGCACTGCAGGTTAAGGCTCTTGCGACAGCCCGAATGAGGTCTGTTAGAACTCAGCACTCAGTTCAAATGACTCTGCCCAATTTTGATTTCCCACTTGTGGGAATCATGCTCCACGCTCTAGCCCCTGCCATCAAAAATTGGACCTGTGAATCTGTGATCTTCCTGACTGTACAAAAATCCGGCCATTGGTTTTCTCTACTTTAAACTTCCAATTTAATGTTTTTTTAAATGGAGTTGGAGATTTAGAAGATGGTTAATTAGCATTCCTGCCTGCATTCAAGGCCCATGTGATTCATGTTGCTCTGGAAATGAGTTTGGAATGGTAAAAGTACTTCGGAAACCTTTGTAGGATGGTGCTTCAGGTTTTATTAAGAACCCAGGTCATGGTCAGTCTGCAACAATCATTGAGAAATACAGAGGGGGGAGGGGGGGGGGGTTAGTTTAGATTAGAGTAGGGGGTAAATAAAGGTGGGACCTGTAAGGGAGGGAGACGTCTTTTGCACTATGTTTATAGATTCATGTACATTGTTTATTTTGTTGTTGTAATACCAAAAATACCTCAATAAAATGTTTATTAATAAATAAAAGATATACAGACAAGGCAATGAGTTAAAGACAACTCCATTTTGTTCACCACACAGAATGGGATGGAACCAAACCTCAGATTGAAGCGGCCAAGTTTGTGTCGATGTAAACAAAGCTGGAAAATTCACCCAGCTTTGGCTAGAGGGAGGAATCACCAGGTTGACTGTGATGTTTGTGATCTAATTGTTTTTATAAACGAACATTTTAGTTAAAAAGAAGTGCTTTATAAAACATTGCTCGTAGGGTGTGCTGAAAACAAAGTCCTGGATGGTATCCTTATTGTGGAGGGAAACCGACTGGTTTTTCATGGGAAACCTAATTCAGAAGCAGATGCGTGTGCATGTGCTTGCATTCTTAATTGTTTAGAAGTGACAAAACACTTCAGTAACCTTCACTGTGAAAGTCAATTCAGGGATTAGAAGTTATACAGCTGGTAAAAGCATGCAAACCACCGGGTCCTGAGACTTTGAACGAGTTCCTGGAGAATTAAGTGCACATTTAAGAGACAGAGTAAAGTACAGCCACAGAAAGTGGTTTTTGGTTGTTTTAAATGTTAAATGGGGAATCTTTACTGTAGTTTGGGGTATAAATTGTGTACAGAAATTAGTTGAGATAGTGTCATAGAATTTACAGTACAGAAGGAGGCTATTCGACCCATCGAGTCTGCACTGGCCCTTGGAAAGAGAACCCTACTCAAGCCCACGCCTCCACCCTATACCTGTAACCCCACGTATCCTTTTTGGACATTAAGGTTAATTTAGCATGGCCAATCCACCTAATCTGCACATCTGTGCTCTGTGGGAGGAAACCGGAGCACCCGGAGGAAACTGAAATAGACACGGGGAGAATGTGCAGACTCCGCACAGACAGTGACCCAAGCCTGGGACCCTGGAGCTGTGAAGCAACAGTGCTAAACACTGTGCTACCCCTATTGTGTTGCTTTTAGTTTGTTTATTACAGTAAAAGTCTTGGGGGGAAGTTGAAACTTATCGTATGAACCTTTCAGTCAGTCACTAGTAATTCAAATGTCCTTTGGGATGTTATTGGTCCCTGCAGGATTGTAACAAAAATGAAGGTGTTTTCTCCTCTGACTGGCCGTTTGGAAGAATGCAGCCTTCTCCAGTTAGTAAGATTAATCTGGCAGAAAACGGAACACAGAAACTGTTTTCAAGATGGAGTAGTGCTTCTGCAATAGGATGGGATAAGGAGGACCTTGGGATGGGCTATTGCATGTCCAAGAAATAGAAGCCTCTGAATGGGCCATTATAATCATACATGTCTCAGGATACTGCCAGTATTCTGGCAAAAACACCTCGCACCATTGATTAGCATCCAAATTAAGTAATGAGCCCATAGCAGATCATTTTTAAAGATTTGTTCAGAGTTTTGTTTTGCTGCAAAACTTTGTGCTTCTACATACTTTGTTCGCAGAGGGAGTTAGTCTAAATTTTTGGAATTCCAGTACTGATTAAATGACTTGGATCTTCAGTGCGACCCAACAACCGCAAAGCAACACTGAGGCCTAGGTAGGCACCACATCAGTGTTGTTTCCATAGCTACAGTGACAGTAGGATCGCACCGACCATCTGTAGAGATGCAGAGGGACAACCCAGATTGATGTGTCAGCTGCTGTGAGATAAATGCACTTGTATCTGCCAGAATTTCTGTCATTCTTCTCCCATTAACAGCTTCCCTTTCTTCTGTTTGCATGGATCATTTTATTTGGAAGTGAACTCGGTGTGGATTCTGTTTTATTAAATAAATTTAGAGTACCCAGTTCCTTTTTTTCCAATTAAGGGGTAATTTAGCATGGCCAACCCACCTACTCTGCACAATATATTTGGGTTGGGGGGATGAGACTCACGCAGACACGGGGAGAATGTGCAAACTCCACACAGACAGTGACCCGGGGCTGGGATCGAACCGGGGTCTTCGGTGGGAGTCTGGTTTTGCAGCAAGGCATCTGTTCTAATGTTATCAGATTCCATACTGCGTTCATGTTACACTGGAGAGATGCAGACTCATTGAAATAAAAGCTGTAAACATCAGCTGCTTTCTGCACAACCCATTTCCCAGACCTCGACTATATTGAAAGTTACACATTGGACATGATTTACCGGTCACATCTCGCCGGAATCGGGCTAGGACACGGCCGGGAGATCTTGTGAGAGGACTCCCCTGGGATTCCTGATGGTCTCCCACCTCGTGAGATCTAATGATGTCTCGCAAGACGTCGCGATCTGGATCCCACCCACAAAGGGCGGGACCCAGTTACACACGGTTATGTGAGTTAAAACCCACTTAGCCGTGCTGACGCCGGGTCTAATGGCCAACCGGCATCTATCAGCCTCTCCGAGGAGACCCCAGCCGGGCGCCGTTTAGCACTGTCCCCACAGTGGGGTTAGGCAAACCGGCACTTGGGGAGGGGGGGTGTCTCCCAGGTGATCAGAGGACCGCAGGTGGTCAGCCTATAGTCAGGCTGGCACCATGGCACTGTTGGTGCCACCTGGGTACCTTGACACTGCCAACCTGGTAGTGCCACATGGACAGCCTGGCAGTGTAACCTGGCATTTCACCCGCACCGGGAATTAGGCCGGGGGTGTACAGCCGTTATGTGGTGGGGTATGGGGGGCCCACCAATAGGTGAGTTGGGGGCATCCGGGATTCATGTTAGGGGCTTGAGAGATCAGGGCGCTACTTGAAAATGGCATCCCGATCTCTTCCTGCTCTGAGGGGCTCCGATCATTGGAGCTCCTCAGTGCAGGAAATGTGGCTAAATGTGGCTTCGCACGGGGTTCCACGCCAAGGGCTGAAAGAAAACTTACCGTTCGATAGCTACAATTGCCGGGAACGATCCCTCAGTTCCCGCACAGAACCGACTCGGTTTTGTTAGTTAAATCACGACCAGGACTTATTCTAACCAAGAAAACCATGTCAATTTGGGTTCGGTAAATGCCAATATCTTTTAAGCACCCAGCTCAAACTCAACCACTTCAAACCCACCCATTTCCAGTTTTAACAAAGTTCAGGAGACTGGTTATTAAAATATTTGAATGAGGCTGTATTCCTCATGTTTTATCTCTCTTCCATCTTTAAAGTGACATTTGAAGGGGGAAAAGGACAGCTGCATGAAACAGGCAAGAGCTTGCCACCACTGACCACTGCTGCCATCTTTGCCCCCAACCCACTCTGGGTTTACTTGTAAATGCCAGGAATGTGGGAGTTTGGTCATGTGGAGAGACTGGAGACAGTGGAATTGTTCTCCTCACAGAAGGGAAGGTAAGTGTTCAACATGATGAGAGATAGAACAAGGAAGGAGAGACTGCTAGGCGAGTTGGTAAACAGAAGTCACAGATTTAAGGCGATTGGCACAGAACAAGATGGGAGATGAGCAAGACATTAATCTTACACCATGAGTTATTATGATCGAGAATGCACTTACAGAAGGTGATGGAAGCAGATTAAGTTGATTGGAAAAGATCACGTAAATGAAAGATTTGAAGGACTATGAGCAGGGGTGGTGGGACTAAATGCAAGGTTCTTTCTAAGAGAGCAGGCAGACAAAATGGTTCGATTGACTTATATCAGTATTGTCAAATTTTATAATCCTGCAAGGAAATATGTTCTTGCCTGGACTGTATTTTTAAAACCTCCATCATTATTATACAAGTGTTGATTTCAAGAGAATGTGTTAGATTGTTCCATATTCAGTTACAACAGCGGTTGATGACCCACCCCAGGACTTAAACACTGATCTGCCTAACAATTCAGTGCAGTCCTTCCAAGTAGCCCTGAAGCTAACGTTCCACTTGTTCCTTCCAATGGTTCAGAATGGAGGCTGAAGGTCTCAAGGTGCAGCTCAAGTACAGGAATGCTCCCAGTGTATAGGCGAACATTTCTCCTGACTCAACTAAGACCAAAAATGTAGTTTGATGGGCCATTCATCTCATTAGGTTTATGGGATCTTGCTCTGTGCCAAGTGACTGCTTTTATCCAGAAGAAACAGGGTGCGATTTACCAGCAGTGTCTTGCCGGGACACAGTCAGTAATCCCGCGAGAGGACTGTTCCAGAATTCCCGATGACGGTTACACCCCAGATCTAACCAGCCCCCAGGATCTACCGGCCTCGCCGAGGAGACGCCAGCTCGGCGCCTTTAGCACGAGTCCCCACAAATGGGGAGCAGGGTGAATGACCTTTTGGTTGGTTTCCCAGGCGATAAAGGCTCCCAGGTGGTTGGGCTCTGGGCACGGTGGCACCCTGGCACTGCTAATACCACCCAGGAACCATGGCACTGCCAGCCTGGCACCTTGACATTGCCACCTGGGTGCTCACTTGGCATGACCAGGGTGTCCAGGTGGCAGTGCCAAGGTGTCCAGGTGGCATTTTGACATGCCAGGAATCGGGCCCAGGTGGGGGGCCCTGTCCTTATGAGGTTGGGTGCATCGGGTTTCGAGGAACCCCCCCCAACAAGTACGTTGGGGGGATGGTCTGGAGGTCACGTTGGGGGTCTGGCATCTCAATCTCTTCCTGCATTGATGAGTGGAGCTCCGCAGTGCAGGAAATGCGACTGAGTGCAGCCTCGGCGGGGCATTTCCGCTGAGAACCGTAAAAATAACAAGAGTGCTGTTCGATAGCGGGGCCGTTCCCGGTACTACAAGAGCCGGGAACAACCCGACTGATCCCGCCCAGAACGGTACTATATTTTTTAATTGATCACACACACAGTAATTTCAAAGTAATTCATTGCATGTTATGTACTGTGAGGTGCTTGAGAGATGTAAATACAAGTCTCTTTTTTACAATATTCTGTTCAGGAGGTTTGACTGCAGTGATGGTGAGGGAGATCGACAATGACTTGTAGTCTACACAGTATCTTCTTTACACTACAGTATATTGTTACAAGTAATGGGAGCATTCTAAAACAGCAGTCTGGTCTAAGAGAAAATAATTTGGTTCAGCAATATAAGAGACACATCAAGTTCTTGTGTTTGAGCAGGTGAAACATTACCTGCCAGTATTGAATACTCACTCAGCACTTCATCTCCGTGTTGATAGGTAATCAATCTTCCACAGGAAAAGGGTTTATTGAAAACACCAGACTTGTGTATTAACTGTGCTCCTGACATAAACGTGTGATAATGGATTGCTGGAGGCAGGGATTTTCTTTTGCTGCATCAGAAAATGAAATCACAAACCCCAGCCCAAGGAGGCTGCTTGGCTGTGACTAATGGAGTTTGTGTGGTTCTAGGCAACCATGTGTAAAGAATCCATGTTAGTAATACACAGAGGATGCAGCATTCGATGGGACAATGATCAGACGACTGAGAGAAACAGGATCGTTTCTGCTGCACCTTAAACTGAGAAGATTAAGCGGAGGGAAAATGGAAGATATAAACCTTCTGCTTAATCCCTCAACACTCCCCAGCCAATGTTTTTACCTTTGGGACTTTATATCCCTGAGAATACGGGGCTGGATTCTCCCAAAATGGGACTACGACCCCCCCACGCCGGTGTACAATCGGTGGAGTTTTACTCCAGAAATTCCGAGAAACAAGTTGAGTTAATTCAGTGCCCTGCAGGGGGCTAGCAGAGATCCGGAGTAAATCTCGCAGCTTTAGCTGCGGATACGGGCCCCGCACTTCCAGTTTGGTGTCCGCGCTTGCGCACGGCGGCGGCCTCCAGCGATCCGTCGAGCTCCATGGCGGACCTGGACCGCGGAGACAGACAGAAAAATGAGAGTCTCCCGATCGGCCACGCATCTAACCCCGTGGATCTAACCCCCGGCCGCCTAGAAGCATGGTGTCCAATCCTCCCCGCCCCCAACCAGGACAGCCGCGAACTGAGGCCGCAGCCACCACGCAAGCATCCCGACCGGCAATAGGTGGTTAGTTCCACGCTGTCGGGAACTCGGCTGGTCGAGAGCGGAGGATCGCTGGGCGGGCCTCTGTCAGTGCCCCCCCCCCCCCCCCAGCCGTACTCCGCCGTCAGGCTGATTTTTGGGCCCCGGAGAATCGCTCAACCGGCGCCGGGCCTGATTGCGGCGTAAAAGTGGATTCTCCAACCCCCGCACCGGCCGCGATTTTGGCGCGGGGCTGGGGAGAATCCAGCCAATGGTTTAACATTCTTGTGTTCCTGTAAAATTAATCGGGATATGTTAAAATTAGAAAAGGAAAAATTTTGTTTCAGGGAGAAGAAGCAAGTTCCATTTGTCAGGATGAGTTCTGCCCACCTAACAGAAACCAGCAGGATGCCATTGAAATGGGACGGCTGCCCATGCAAGCTGTTTCTTCCCAATTGGGTCAAGGACAATCTTAGACTGCAGGTGGCGAGGTACCCTCCCCAAGCCAGGATGACCCTTCTTAACTAAGCTTCAATCTGATCACCTGGGCTTGAACACTATTTTACAAATTATACTCTCAGGATCCACATTCAGGACATTCACAAAGAGGCCCTGATAAGTGTGTATTTTGCATTGACAGGTATCCGTATGGGTTGGCAGCAGCAGGATGCCTCCTCCTCAGAGCAAAAGAAGGAAATTGGAAGTCTCCCCTGTCCCAGATATGTCCTCCTCCCTTGACCGTGATTTTGCTGCCCCAGATCTCTAGCAAGAAGAGGAAGAAATACTTTCATTTATGTAGTGATTAGGGGCTGGTTTAGCACACTGGGCTAAAGAGCTGGCTTTTAAAGCAGACCCAGGCAGGCCAGCACGGTTCAATTCCCGTACCAGCCTCCCCGAACAGGTGCCACAATGTGGGGACTAGGGGCTTTTCACAGTAACTTCATTTGAAGCCTACTTGTGACAATAAGCGATTTTCATTTTATATTCGATTTCATGACCACTCGACACTCAAAGCACTTTACAACCAATGAAGTACCCACTGTTGTAGTGTTGGAAATATGGCAGTCAATAGGTGCTCAGCAAACCCCTGCAAACAAGCAATGTGATAACAACCAAGTAATCTGTTTATTGAGAGATAAATATTGGCCAGGGCACTTGAGATAACTTCCCTGTTCTTCTTTGAACTAATGTGGTGGGATATTTTACATCCACCCAAGCAGGCAGATGGATCTGTTGAACATCTGACAGCTGGTGAAGGAGGAGACCAGGGACGAAATTCTCCCGGAACGGCGCGATGTCCTCCGACTGGCGCCCAAAACGGCGCCAATCAGACGGGCATCGCGCCGCCCCAAAGGTGCGGAATGCACCGCATCTTTGGGGGCCGAGCCCCAACATTGAGGGGCTAGGCCGGTGCCGGAGGAAATTCCGCCCCTCCAGCGGGCGGAAACGGCCTTTGTTGCCCCGCCAGCTGGCGCGGAAATTACATCTCCGGGCGGCGCATCCGTGGGAGCGTCAGCGGCCGCTGACAGTTTCCCACGCATGTGCAGTGGAGGGAGTCTCTTCCGCCTCCGCCATGGTGGAGACCGTGGCGGAGGCGGAAAGGAAAGAGTGCCCCCACGGCACAGGCCCGCCCACGGATCGGTGGGCCCCGATCGCGGGCCAGGCCACCATGGGGGCACCCCCCGGTGCCAGATCGCCCCGCGCCCCCCCCCCAGGATCCCGGAGCCCACCCACGCCGCCTTGTCCCGCCGTTCAAAAGGTGGTTTAATCCATGCCGGCGGGACAGGCAATTTATCGGCGGGACTTCGGCCCATCCGGGCCGGAGGATCGAGCGGGGGGGCCCGCCAACCGGGCGGCCTGATTCCCGCCCCCGCCGAATATCCGGTGCCGGAGACTTCGGCAACCGGCGGGGGCGGGATTCACGCCAGCCCCCGGCGATTCTCCGACCCGGCGGGGGGCCGGAGAATGATGCCCCAAAAGTCAACCTTATTTTTTTTAATTTGCTCATGGGATGTGGATGTCGCTAGCTAGGCCAGCATTTATTGCCCATCCCTAAATGTCCTTGAGAAGGTGGTGGTGAGCTGCCTTCTTAAACCGCTGCAGTCAAATTTGGAGTGAGACATTACAAGTATATAGCTCCTAACACTACAACCCCGAACCAATGTCAATAAGCCGCTCTTTACAGGTGCACTAATAATTGTCCAATGAGTGCTCTCCCCCCTCCCCCTTCATCCACTAGACCTTAATTTCTACAATTAACAGGGTCCTCTGTTTAACATCTCACCTGACAGTGCAGTACTCCCTCAGTACCACTTTGCATCAACCTTGATTGTTGTACTCGGGTCTTCGAGGGGAATTTGAACCTGGAACCTTGTGACCCCAAGTCATCCAATTTGAACAGCTGGACCGCTCATTTTCATTGCAAAGTCAGCGATCGGTATGTGAATCAAGCCTAGCCATAAAGGTTGGGCCAGTCTCCTTGCTATCTAGATCACCCAGGAGTAATAACGTTTAAAAACTGGCCTGCTAAAGTTTGGCTATATCCCAGATGCAGTAAAGTACTTTGGACAATAATTTCTGGCCCCTCCCGCTGTCAGGATCTTCTGGTCCCACCTACGTTGACCCTTCAGGGTGCATTCCCCACCGGTGGGGTGGGTGAACCATGCTGTTATAGCCTTAAAGGAGACCTAGGGATCTGCAACATCAGAGTCCCTGTGGCCTCACCTAAATACCATCTACCCAGATAAGAGGGTGGGGCTAACCCCACTGTTCCCAGGACTGCTGAGATAGAAATACCCCGGCCCAGGTATGGGCCGGGTGCAGGAGTCCCTCGGGGAGTAGGAAGAGTGTGCAGTAACCTGAATAAAACCAAATTTTTCTGGACATCGCTTCCGAAGTCCCTTTCCTGAGACTTGACATTGATGATGAGGATCAAGTGGAGCTGCACGGTCCGCCATTTCCTTCGGGCTGGGCCCAACTGGATTAGGCCTCAGGAGGCCTCTACTCAGGCGGCAGAGATGCCGCTAATCGGTAAGCTTGAGCCGTTTGATGCCGGGATTGGGGTTTGGACCCAGTACATAGAAAGAATTAACTATTTTTTTCATCTGAACACATAGTCGGGGACGACAGACAGATGGTTACGCGAAAACGTAAAGCATTATCAAAAGTTTAAATTTTCCGACTCAACGGACAATTTGCGGAACTCGTTATGCTGGTCAGTGACCACTTTGACCTGAAACTGCTGTTTTCATTTCCACACGACTGCTCGACGTCAGGACAAACCTATAATGGAATTCCTGGGCCGGTTGCGCAAACTCTTCGAGTTCTGCGAGTTTTGGCTGGCACCATCAGAAGCGCTCCGAGACCGGTTGATTTGCAGAATTAGAAATAGGGCTATGCAAGAACGTTTATTGACTGGAACTCGGTGAAAAAGGCAACCGAGATCGCGTTGTCCCAGGAGGGTGGAGATCGCAATGTCCAGAAGCTCTGAGGGATGGCCATCCTGAACCTCGGGCATCCAGCAGGGCATGAAATTCCTCTCTCCTAGGTGGAAGTTTCATACACCTGCCATTGGGGGCACGCTCCAGGGGGCCAGGACCAATGGCACCAATTCCCCGCCAATGGACATTGTGCACCCCTTACACTGGAGATTCCTGACAAACGGAATGAACGCATCAGTGCCAGAGATAGGTGTTGCGACAAACGCCAGCTGGAAACCTCACCTACCCACCACACCGCACCGATGGCCATCAACTTTACTGCATTTTGGCACCACAGGTGCCACCTATCCAGGTCATGGTCCGGATCAATGGTTTTGCGATTAAGATGGAACTTGATACCTGAGCCGTGGTCTGCATGATCAGCTGCCACAAGTACAACAAAATTTGCCCTGGCATACATGCCCTAGTGTTGAAAGATACCGATGCCTAGCTGCCAATATATGCAGGGGAACCGGTCGATACCGCAGGCACCTCAGAACTTCCCGCAAAATACTGGTCCCACCGGTGGTGGTGAAAGGTTCCCAACCATATTTGCTGGGGCGCAACTGGGTTTGGCAGCGAGTATGCCGAATGTACCCCGATGGACACGAGTGGTGTTCCAGGAGGGCCTCGGTATCACCCGGGGGCCTCCGCTAGGATATTAGTGGACCCGGAGGCCCAACCACGCTATTTCCGGGCCGACCAGTTCCTTCTGCTTTGAAGCCGAAGGTAGATGCTGAATTGGTCCGCTTGGAGAAGCTGGGAATCATCTACCCGGTGCAATTTGCAGATTGGGCTGCGCCGGTCATGAAGCCCGACTGGTCCGTCCGCCTTTGCGGAGGTTATAAAATGATGGTCAACCGAGCATCCCATCCGGATCATTACCCAGTGCTGAAGATCAAAGACCTATATGTGAGGCTGTGCGGCAGAAGGACTTTTACCAAGCTCGACATGAGCACGCTTATCTCCAGTTGGTTTTGGACCCATCCCGAAAATACGTGACCATCAACACAGAAAGGGGGTTGTAAGAATGTACCAGACTGCCGTTCGAGGGCTTGTAGGCATGTGCCATATTCCAGAGGGTGATGGAAAATATCCCCTGAGGATTGCCACAGGTGGCACTTTACCTGGACATAGAATTTACAGTGCAGAAGTAGGCCATTCAGCCCATCGAGTCTTCACCGGCCCTTGGAAAGTGTACTCTGCTTAAGCCCATGCCTCCATCGTATCCCCATAACCCAGTAACCCCATCTAACCTTTTGGAGATTAAGGGGTAATTTAGCGTGGCCAATCCACTTAACCTGCACATCTTTGGATTGTGGGAGGAAACAGGAGCACCCGGAGGAAACCCATGCAGATACGGGGCAAAAGTGCCGCACAGACCGTTACTCGAGGTTGGAATTGAACCCGGGTCCCTGGTGCTGTGAGGCATCAGTGCTAATCACTCTGTAATTGTGCCGTCCGATGTGCAGATCTAGATTTTTCCGACTAGGAGCATCTGAAAAACCTGGAGGACGTGCTGCGTAGGTTTGAGGCAGCCGGGGTCTGCCTGCGGCGCGAAGGTGCGTGTTCCACGCAATGGAAATGCCTATTTGGGCTGCAGGGTTGACAGGCACAGACTACACCCAGTAGACGATAAAGTTTAGACCATCTGGCAGACGCCCATACCAAAGGATCACATGAAGCTCCGTTTGCTTTTGGGCCTGGCGAACTATTACGGGAAGTACATCCCGAATTTGGCGATGGTGTTGGTCCCGCTGCACTTGTTGTTAAAGAAGGGCCAGCGGTAGATTTGGACCCACCATAGCAGGGAACGTTTGGCGAAGTAAAGCGACGCATGTCCTTTTCCCACTTGCTGACTCACTTCGAACCTTGCTCATATGTGATGCCCCGCGTTACAGAATCGGGGCCATCGTGGCACACAGGATGGACGATGGTACAGAGCGGCCCATTGCGTTCGATTCGCACACTTTGGCGGCTGCGGTGCGAAATTATGCCCAAACAGAAAAGAAGGGTTGGCATTGAACAATTCCATCAATTATGTCTATGGCCATGCATTCACGGCTTATACCAACCATAAACTGCTTTTGGGATTATTCAAAGAGGACAAGGCAATTCCCCCAGTGGCATCTACCCGCATTCAGCATTGGGCGCTCCTTCTGGCGACAAGTATGTTTTGGAACATCGCGCAGGGACGAAGATTTCCACGTGGACACACTCAGCTACCTCCCACTGCTAACCAGCGGGCCAACGCAAGCGGCATCGGACGAGGTAGTCGCAGCCTTGCATTTAATGGACTCATTGCCAGTAACTGCGGCCCAAGTAAAGGCTTGGAAACAGACAGACCCACTGCAGACCAGGGTCTGCCACATCATACTGTATGGGGCCCAGCACCGTACCCTCCCAGAGGACCTAAGGTCCTTTACCATGAAATTGTCGGAACTCTTATTGGTGGATAGCATCCTCCTGTGGGGTTCCTGGGGGTCATCCCCAAACGTGGCCAGGGGCAATTTTGTAGAACCTCCACAGCGTGCACTCAGGTGTCTCCAAAATGAAAAATGTTGGCCGGAGCTATGTGTGGTGGCTTGGCATCGACGCGGAGTTCAAGAAGTTAGTGAAACCGGGTTCCTGGAGCACCAGAAGCTTCCTCGGCAGCTCTACTTCACTCATGGGAATGGCCGGGCCGGCATGGTCGAGCCTCCATGTGGATTTTGCGGCCTTTCCAAGGGGCAATGTACCTACTAATAGTAGATGCACACTCTAAATGGATGTACACCGGATGACAACGGCTACATCCTGTGTTGCCATCGAATGACTCCGGCAGACCGTTAACATTCATGGATCCCTGGAGGTCCCCACCTTGGACAACAGTAATGTGTTCATTAGTTCGGAGTTTGCGGATTTTTTGAAGCAAAACGGAGTCCATCATATCCACACTGTGCCTTATCGCCTGTTCTCGAATGGGTTTGCAGAATGTTTAAACTGGGGATGAGAAATCATACCACTGGCTCACCAGAAACCCGCCTCATCCACTTTATGTTCTGCGGTGGTGCCCGCAGAACACGGTTGAGCCTCGTTTTGCTGGACACAGGAGATAGGATCTGTGACCAGTAGGAAAAGACCAGAGCGCAGCGAGCCAGGCCCATGAGAGAATTCACCGCTGGTTACTCCGTTCACGTCTGGAATTTTACTGATGGAGCATTTTGGATTTCAGGAACGGTCATAAAACACACCAGGCCGGTCTCATATATGGTGCAGATGCAAGGGAAGGACTTGAATCGGCACATGGACTATCTCCGGAACCAGGTGGAGCAGGTACCCGAGGATCGACCATGGATCCCGAAACCGGTGGTGTCCTTCCCTCCGGAGCAGTTCCTGATGGTACCCAGTGAGGCAGCTGGACCCCGTGACTCGGAAATGTGGTAGATTGACCAGTCGGCCAAAGGACATTGACGCAGGTCCAGGGGTGACCGCTGAGAGACAGTCAGCAGAATCTCCCAGAGGATCAAACAGGAAATGATGCCCCCTGGTCTGTTACACCCCCCTGGGCCCGGATAATCAGCCTTTTGTGAAGAGAACAAAGGATTAACCCCCTTCCGTTGACATGGACGACATATCGGACTTGGGGGAGGAGGGGGTGTTATAACCCGACAGGAGGCCCAGAGTCCTGCAACATCAGAGTTCCCGTGGCATCACCTGAATACGATCTACCCAGGTAAGGGGGCGGAGCTAACCCCACTGTTCCCAGGTCTGCGGGAGACCCACCGGGGAGCAGGAGGAGTGTGTGGTAACCTGAATAAAACCAAATTTTTCTACAGACACCGCTTCTAGGTGGGCGCTTGCCTGAGACTTTACACATACTAATTCCCATAGATTTTGGCAGGACGGGAATATCCCTCTGGTAGCCAATGGCTTGCCACATCTGCTGTGGGAAAACCCTCATTAGGGCAGGCTGGGGGGGGGGGGGGGGGGGGGGGCGTAGGCAGAAAATTCCAGCCTTTGGGTCAGTTTTTTCATTTTAACTAGATGATTAACTTTAATGTTTGGCAATAGATTTCAAACCAGTTTAAAGAATAACAAAGTATAGGTGAACAAATGACGTGGCACGGTGGCGCTAAGGACTCAGGTTCGATCCCGGCCCCTGGTCACTGTCCCGTGTGGAGTTTGCACATTCTCCCCGTGTCTGCATGGGTCTCACCCCCACAACCCAAGGATGTGCAGGCTAGGTGGATTGCCCATGCTAAATTGCCCATTAATTAGAATAAAAATAATTGGGTACTCTAAATTTAAAAAAAATAGGTGAGCAAATGCAAGTACTATCGGGTAAGTACTGAATTTATTTGTGGGAGTCAACTGTAGTTGGCGACAAGTACACTTTATGTACCATTTCCCGTCTAGAGGTGGAAAGTGGTGATTGTCATTGACAAGAGCTTAGCTACATCTAGGTGTAAAGGGATGGGGAATGGTAAGCAGTCCCATCGTTAAGGACAACCTTTGATTCAAGGACAAGAAAAGCAAGCAGATGGAAGCAGTGACAATTTATGTTCGGTTATGTAACTCATTGTATACAGTTGTAAGCAAGATCTTTAAATCGTTGCTCAACAAAAGGAATTTTGCAGTTATTCAACTGGAGATAAATAGCCTTTCAAGCAGTCTGCTAATGGTGAGCAATTCTCAAAACTGTATGTGAGTGGCTGCTGAGCATTTTGTTCAAATCTATACAAAAGTCTTCTGTCTGTTTGGAATACAGAGTTGCCTCTGCTGGGAATCTCTTTCAAATATCAGAGACATGGTGAAGGGTAATTTTCTCATTTCAAGTTTCGTTTTGGTCTTGTTAATTTTTTTTACTGCATGCTTCTACAACGAGAAATGTGTTTTAATCAAATACCCAGCTGGGCTATGCCATCTGTGACATTTCAGCATTTTAAGAGCAATCTTCAAAAGTTATTTTCCACATCAAGGACAAGTTCAATTCCATCAACCCATCCTCATGGCTTGCAATATTAAGTATTGCAATTAATTCCTCTGAACCATCTCCAGTCCATCATTGTGCATTTGGAGGTGGACTGGCCTGGTCAGTATGTTGTGTCGGGTTAATTTTAAAACGCAATCAAGTCTTCAATCTGCTCAAGCACTCGATCATTGTCTGACGCAGAGTGAAACCAATCCTACTGTCTCAAATCAGGAAGCCTAAAAATCAAGGGATTTGGTATATTAAATAAATAAAATCACAAGTTGCTGCTTTTTTCAAACGTAAACCAATATAGATTGGCTGTTGGTTCATAAACCTCATGAGTGGTTTATTTAATCTCTACCAGGTAATTTAAAATTACACTTCGTTCTGCAGTTTACCTATGCTTATAAAGCAGACGAGAGAGTGGTGCTCAAAAGATTCTTGTTCTCCATGCAACCCTCTTGACCATTTCATTTTTCTTCCTGCTTTAATTCCAAATTAAGACCGATTTAAGGAGGAAGTCGAGTTTCGTGCTTTTATATTTGTTATTTGTGCAGTTTTGGCAATTGGACAATGGCGTTGACCTCTAAGCAATGGAAACCGAGGGAGACAAACTGTCTCCTTTATCCTGGCAGCTGATTTGTACACTCAGAATTTTGTGGACACATTTCTATTGCTGGGATGAGTCGTATATTTTTTCAGTGTAAATACAGGAAGCTAAGCACAGATTCCATTTTAGGAACATTTTAGGAATGGACCATTCAGCCCATCGGACCTGCTCCAACATTCAATATGATCATGGCTGATTCATCCACTTCAATGCCATTTTCTCTCCCCTTCTTATCCCTTTTTGCCATTGGTGTTTATAAATATATCAATGACTGCTTTAAAGGTACTCAATGAATGAGCTTCCACAGCTTTCTGGGTTAGAAAATTTCCAAAGATTCATAACACGGAATAAAAAAACTCTCATCTCAGTCCCAAGTGGCTTCCCCCTTATTTTGAAATCGTATCAAATTGTTCTAGACTTATTAACATAGGAAACATAGACCCTGCCAATTTGTAGATTTCAATAATATAATTTCTCACTCTTTAAAACTCTGGAGAATACAGGCAAAGTCTTTCTAATCTCGCTTCACTGGACAGTCCTGCCATCCCAGGAACAGGTCTGGTGAACCTTCGTTGCACTGCCTCAATGGAAATATTATCCTTCCGAAGGTAGAACAAAGAAAAAAATTACAGCACAGGAACAGGCCCTTCGGCCCTCCCAGCCTGCGCCGATCCAGATCCTTTATCTAAACCGGTCTTCTATTTTCCAAAGATCTACTTCCCTCTGTTCCCCGCCCGTTCATATATCTGTCTAGATGCATCTTAAATGATGCTATCGTGCCCGCCTCTACCACCTCCGCTGGCAAGACATTCCAGGCACCCACCACCCTCTGTGTAAAATACTTTTCACGCACATCTCCCTTAAACTTTCCCCCTCTCACCTTGAAATCATGACCCCTTGTAATTGACACCCCCACTCTTGGAAAATGCTTGTTGCTATCCACCCTGGCCATACCTCTCATAATTTTGTCCCCAATCAGGTCCCCCCTCAACCTCCGCCTTTCCAACGAAAACAATCCTGATCTACTCAACCTTTCATCATAGCTAGCACCCTCCATACCAGGCAACATCCTGGTGAACCTCCTCTGCACCCTCTCTAAAGCATCCACATCCTTCTGGTAATGTGGCGACCAGAACTGCACGCAGTATTCCAAATGTGGCCTAACCAAAGTCCTATACAACTGTAACATGACCTGCTGACTCTTGTACTCAATATCCCGTCCGATGAAGGAAAGCATGCTGTATGCCTTCTTGACCACTATCGACCTGCGTTGCCACCTTCAGGGTACAATGGACCTGAACTCCCAGATCTCTCTGTACATCAACTTTCCCCAGGACTCTTCCATTGCCCATATAGTCCACTCTTGAATTAGATCTTCCAAAATGCATCACCTCGCATTTGCCTGGATTGAACTCCATCTGCCATTTCTCTGCCCAACTCTCCAATCTATCTATATTTTGCTGTATTCTCTGACAGTCCTCCTCGCTATCTGCAACTCCACCAATCTTAGTATCATCTGCAAACTTGCTAATCAGACCCCCTAGACCTTCGTCCAGATCATTTATGTATATCACAAACAACAGTGGTCCGAGCATGGATCCCTGTGGAACACCACTAGTTACCTTCCTCCATTTTGAGACACTCCCTTCCACCACTACTCTCTGTCTCCTGTTGCCCAGCCAGTTCTTTATCCATCTAAGGGGACAGCTCCGGATACAATCTAACCAAGATTCTTTTCAAGTGTTACTCTTGCACTCAAATGCCCTCATTATAAATTTATTAGACATATTAGTCTTCCTAATTGCTTGCTGCACCTGCATGTTAGTTTTCAGTCACTTATTGATGAGGACACCAAGTCACTTTGCATATCTATACTTTCTAATCTTTTACCATTTAAGAAATGCCCTGCACATATATTTCTACCAAAGTGGAGGACCTCATATTCATCTGCCATGTTCTTGACCAATCACTAAGTCTGACTAAATCCCCTTGAAGCTGCCTGACAATGCATATTTCCACCGAGCTTTTTCATCTGAAAACTTGGAAATTTTACATTTGGTCCCCATATCCAAATCATTGATATACATTGTGAACAGCTGGGACTTCAAGTACTGATCCTTATGGTGCCCCACTCATCACAGCCTGCCAGTGCAAGAATTACCCATTTAGTTCTTCTGTTTTTTTGCCTGTTAACCAATGCTGAATTCATGGTGGAATACTACTTCCTATCCCACGTGCTTTAACTTTGCTAACCAACCTTCTGTGGGGGACTTTATCAAAAGCCTTCTGAAAATGAAAGTATATTACATCTGCCAACTCCCCTTTATCATTCTGTTTCTAACATCCTCAAAAAGTTCCCAACAGGTTTGTCAAACCACTGATAAATCCATGATGACTATGCCCAATCAGATCATTATTAGCTAAGTGTCCATTTATCACAACCTTTGGAACAATTCCAGCATTTTTTCTCGACTGACGCAAGGCTAAAAGGACTGTAATTCCTTCCTATTAATACTAATTTCCTTCAATTCCTCATTTTCCTTAGTCCCTTGAATCTCTAATTCGGGAAGATTTTTTGTATCTCCCTCAGTGATGAAAGACACAAAGCTTCTCTGCCATTTCTCTACTCCCCATTATAAATTCTCCTACTTATGCCTGCAGTGGACTTAGCTAAACATTTCCTTTTTAGAAACTTTTCGATAGACGCTTTTGCAGTCCGTTTTATGCTTTTTGCAAATTTACATTCATCCTATTGCCCCTTTAATCAGTTTCTTGGTCCTCCATTGTCGTATTCTAAAATTCTCCCAATCCTCAGGTTTACTATTATTTCTGGCAACTTTATAAGTCTTTTCTTTTAATCTTACAAAATCCTTAACTTTTTTAGCCATAGTTGTATGGTTGCTGTAAACTATGTAACAATTCTTAAAAGATTGCTATGTGCCAACACAGCTTTTAATGTATTCTCCCAATCCAATTTGCCCTTCATACCATCATAAATTCATTTGTTCAACTTTAACACACTGGCTCAGATTGAACTACCTCACTTTCAAGCATAATGTAAAATTCCATCATAATTTGGTCACTCTTGCCTGAAGGCTCTTTCACAGGAAGATAAATTAGCCCCTAACAGTTACTCACCAATCAACTTCTTCCATCCTAGAAAGGTAAGAGCCAGTCACTGGAGGCTGAAAAAAGGGAGCTAAAGAATGGAGTACTTGGTTCCCCTCTTCACCAAACTTCCTCACTCATCAAACTCCGAATTTGCAATCCATATGGAAGGCCTGTTTTTATATTTTCTGAAAACAACTGATTCAGCTTCTGAAAACCTGTTCAAGCTAGCTACCTAATTAGCCAGCTGTAGCTGCTCTCGGGGAGCTTGTATACCCCTGTTTTAAGGCTGGAATCAAACCTAACTTCTCTTTATTTAAGGAGTGATTTTTAATAAATTTCTAAATTAAAGAGAAAAGGCAAAACTAGACTAGATAAAATTAACTCTTAAAACTCCATCACTCATTTGGGTAACTAAACTAGCAAACGAAGATTGGCTATTGAACGGGAATGTGGTGGGGGGAGGGGCCATGGTCGTTGGAGCCTGGTTGAGCAGGTTTCGATGGACCCTGTGGGTGTGAATGGTGGGGGATGGGATCAATACTGGGTGAGGTGTTTTCAAGAGGAAGTAGATGGGGGGATTCTGGGAGGGCAGAGGAGGTCGACGGTAACAAAAGGATGGCGGGGTCCGGCCTGTTGGCCAGGTCCTGGGGTAATGGTAATGGCAGATAGGAGGAGCGGGGGGGGGGGGTGAGAGATCCCCAGTTGAAATGGTGATGTGACACGTGAGGGGGTTAGGGGGACCGGTGAAGAGAGCGAGAGCTTTTATGCATTTGAAGAGTTTAAAAGCTGATGGAGTGATGCACAAGAGAGCCATCTGAGGGTGAAGGACTAGATGAGCTTTAGGGAGGGTTGGATGAGCTCGGCGTTTCATTCGGGGTTTGATAGGGCTAGGAGGTGGCAATTTTGGTGGATATGCGGGTGAGGTTCCAGATGGAGAAGGTGGTGGCAGATCAAGGGGGGGAAGGCATGTGTGTGATCATTACGGGTGTGTTGGAAGGGAGGTTGGTGGCATTGGTAAGCGTAAAAGAGCAGAGTATTCGGCAATTGTGATCTCAGATTACACGTCACACTAGATGGACATGGTACTGGAGAAGGGGGCAGCCCAGAAGCTAGGGTGGAGGATGGATGGGAAGTTATTGGCGGAATGCAGCTTCTGTGACAAGATAGGGAAGTTGATTGAGGAGTATGTGGGATTTAATTGCACTGGGGAGGTCTTGCTGTCAGTGGTTTGGGAGGCTCTGAAGGTGGTGGTGAGGGGGGAGTTAATCTAATTTAAGCCAAGGCGGATAGGGAGAAGAGGGATGAAATCCAATAGTTGATGGAAGAGATTTTAGTGGTGGATGGGAGGTATGCGGAGGATCCTGATCCGGGGCTCCTGCCAAAGAAAAAGGAATTTCAGGTGAGGTTCGACCTACTGTCCATGGGGAAAGCAGTGCATCAGTTCAGAAAGGCAAGGGGTTCTGCTCATGAGTACAGGCAGAAGGCAGGCCGTATGTTGGCAGGTCAGCTCCGAAGGGAGGCCGCCGTGAGGGAGATTGTTCGGGTGAACTAACGGGGGAGTTGGTGGTGGCTCCGGAACAGATTAACAAGGTGTTTGAGGAGGTTTATAGGGACTTGTGTAAGTCAGAGCAACCAGAGGATGAGCAGGAGATAAGGGAGTTCCCAGCCGTGTTAGAGTGCTCGAGGTTGGGTGAGGTGGAGAGGGTGGGGCTGGAGGAGCCGATGGGGGTGGAGGAGGTAAAGGTGGCAATCAGGAGGATGCAGGCAGGGAAGGTGGCGAGGCCGAATGGGTACCCGGTCAAATTTTATAAAATATTTAAGGACAGGCTGGCGCAGTTGATGGTGGAAATGTTCAAGGATGCAATGGACAGGGGGAGTCTTGCTGAAAACAATGGGCATGCCTCGATCATGTTGCTGCTATAGAAGAACAAGTATCCGGTGAAGTGCGGATCATACAGGCCCATATATCTCTTCTGTATGTGGGCGCCAATATATTGGCAAGGTGCTACCGTTAAGGTTGGAGGGGTGCCTTCCAAGGAATATTGTGGAGGATCAGACTGGGTTTATAAAGGGGAGACAGTTGTCAGCGAATGTGCGGAGGCTGCTGAAATGTGGTGCTTTCTCCGGCAGAGGGAAGTGAATCGGTGGTTGTGGTGGCATTGGATGCGGTGAAAGCATTTCATCAGGTAGAATGGAGTTATTTGATGCTGATGTTGGAGAAATTTGGGATTGGGCTGAAGTTTGAAGCTCAGTGGCAGTTGCTGTATAAGGAGCCGAAGGCAAGCGTGTGTACGAATAATGTTAATTCAGGTTATTTTGCACTGCACCAGGGAATCGAGGCAGGGGTGCTCTATGTCCCCCCTTCTGTTTGCATTGACGATAGAGCCCTTGGCCATTGCGCTGAGGAGCTTGGAGTTGTGGAAGGGGATAGTGGGGGGTGGGGTTGTGGAGCAAAGGGTGTCCTTGTATGCAGATGACTTGTTATATATTTTGGAGCCGGGCTCTTCAGTGGGGAACATAATGGGCTTGCTTCAGAGATTTGGGACGTTCTCCGGGTATAAGAATTTGGAAAAGTGAGTATTTTCTGATCTCCTCTCCAGGGATGGGAGTTGGGATGGGAGGCTGCCATTTCATTTGGCACCGTCTTACTTTAGGTATCTGGGGGTGCAATTGACCTGGGATTGGACATGTCGCCGAAAGTTCAATTTCACTAGTTTGATGGTGAGGGTGAAGGCAGACTTGTTGAGATGGGACAATCTCTCTCTGTGGTTGTCGGGACGGGTACAGGCAGTAAAGATGAATATTTTACCTTGATTCTTGTTTTTCTTTCAGTGCCTGCGGTCTTTTTGCCGGAGGCATTTTTCGGGATGTGGGGGGGGGGGGGGGGGGGGGGCAGATCAAGCTGATCCCCTCGTTTGTCTGGGAGAGGAATGTGGCGAAGATAAGGAAGGTGATACTGCCGAGGGGACGGCAGGCAGGGAACGGCTAGGCCTCCCAAAATTTCTGTATTATTATTGGTCGGCAAATGCAGAGAAGGTTCAGGAATGGAATACGAAGGTGGGGGCTTTGTGAGTGAGGATGGAGGTGGGTCAGGGTTGCAGGTGCTGGCAACAGCACTGCTCCCCATGGCCCCGGGGAAATATTCAGTGAATCTGGTGCTGCTGGCCACGCTGAAGATCTGGAGGAACTTTGTGCAGCATTTTAGGTTGGGAGTGTGGTAGGGGGGATGCCGATTAGGGAAATCACAGGTTTGAGCCTGGGAGGATGGATGCGAGGTTCCAGCGATGGGAAGAGAAGCGGATAAAGGAGATAAAGGATTTGTTTGTGGGACGGCAGTTTGCGAGCTTGGGGAGCTGAATGAGAAGCTTGAGTTGGCGCGGGGCAAATGTTTCAGGTTGGACACTTTGCGAGAAAGGTCTGCCTGACCTTCCCAATAGCGCCTACCTCCTCGCTATTAGAGGTGGTGCTGTCAGCTGCGGGGGGGGGGGGGGGGGGGGGGGGTTTGAGAGGGAGTTGTTTCAGCAATTTATGGGAGGAATTTGGAGGAGGATGGGGTGTCCAAGGAAGGGGTTAAGGCGAAGTGGGACGAGGATCTGGGGGCGGTGCTGGAGGAGGGATTGTAGTGTGAGGTGCTGTGGAGAGTGAATGCCTCGACTTTATGCACGAGGCTGGGGCTTACAAAGTCTAGGATGAGCCGGCTGTTTGAGGGAGTGGATGGTGTCTGTGATAGATGTGGCAGGGATCCTTTCATGTTTCCTGCATGGGACCTTTCGCCATGGACTTAATCGAACTGGAAGCGGCATCCTCCATCCTGATTAAATGCCCTCCTAGCTCCAAATTTACCGTGGGGCAAGGCATAAGACTCTGCCCAATAGCACTGGCGATTGAGTTTGTCGTGAGTATTGTCATGAGGTCTCCATATGTGGCACTTTGCATTTCCCATGACAGGAGAAATGCAGTTTGGTCTTCACTGAGAGCTGGTTAGTCTCGTGTGCGAGGAAGTTTTTTTTTAAAGTATATTTATGAAAAATCTTCAACAGGCGAAGGGCCTGTTCTGTGCTGTATTTTCCTATGTTCTTTTTCTATGTTCTATCTTAGTAATAGAAAGCTACATAACAAGATCAAATTTGCTGCTGGAATGTATATCAGAGGCTTAGTCTGTTGAATGATATACTGGAAAATGAGATTATTCTGGCATCAAAATCCACAAACTTCCACACTTGAGGATATTGAAATAGTTAGATCTGTAATGTTACGACAGTACTGGGCTGAAGCTGAGCATGACCGTGGTAAATAACTCCACAGATTATTGCTGCTATCAGAGCACACGCTTCATGAGCTATTGCTCTCTTCCAGCAAGCTCTCTTTATCCTTTCACTGTATGCTGGTAACAGACCACAGTCACCCATTTGTTGTACACTCCTTCAATCTCCATCTTCCAATAAGACTAATCAAGATTGACACCCCCAGTTCAAACCATCACTCACTCATCTCACCCGCCCCCCCCCCCCCCCCGCCACTGTCAAATCTCTTTCAATTGATGGTTTAGCTTTAACAGGGTTCCTGAATTTTCAATTTAAAGTGGTGTCGCCATTAGGTAAAGAAATGTTTAAATCTCTGACCCAAAAGCAATTATTCATATTTGTCTCAGTAGAAAACGTGTTCCCGTAGGAAATTGTAAGCCTTGAGCATTTTTGCGAGATCATGAGTGAGACTTAATTTTACTGACAAATCATGGGCAGGATCGAACGGCCTTGTCGTGCCAGGCTTGGTGACATGATGAAGCCGTTAAATCTCGGAGAAGAAGACCCTCGTGGGATTTACGATGCTCGGTACACATCGTGAGATCTAATGCCATCTCTTGACATGTCACAATCTGGATCTCACTTCACTGGGCGAGATCCAAATTAGCATATTGAAGTGAGCAGTTAGCTTCACTTAAATATGTCTGCGCCAGAGTCACCCAAGACCCGGGATCGAACACCTGTGCCTTGGAGACCTTGCCATGGCACTGTGTAGCACTAGTCCATACAAATATGGGCCAGGCTTATCAGCTCCTGGAAGGGGTCTCCCAGGCAATCAGAGGCCCCTGGGTAGTCGGGGGTCTGGGAAGGGTGGTACCCTGACACTCCTAATACCACCTGCACACCCTGGCAGTGCCACCAAAGCACCATGGCATTGCCACCCTGGCACTGCCAGGTTGGCAAGAGCACTGCAGGGTGTGAGGCTGGCAGTGCCAAGGTGTTTGAGTGGCAGGTTGCCGGGGATCGGGCCCGAGGTGAGGGGGGCTAGGAGACCCCCTAATCAGTACATTGGGTCTTTGTGGGATCTGGAGGAGGTGTGTTGGGGGGTCTGGAGATCGGAGCAGCATTTTAAAATGAATGCAAGTGAGGCCTTGGTGGGGCTTTCATCACCGAAATCAAGAAACACCCCGCTAAACATAACTAAAACAGAACTCTTTCTTTTCCCATTAAATCGCGTCCACATCTCAAAGGTTGAAAACATTTGCTATTCTGATTTCTGCAGCAGGAATAGTCAATATATCTTTACCCCTCAATATACCGTGTGCCATTGCATATGTGGGTCTCATCTCTGTCTCACTCCGTAGTCTTAGTGCACCTCATCTCAACCCTCTCCACTAGTTAAATATCTGCCCATGTATTCTCTGCTTCTCTGACATTTGTTTGTTCGTCAGCTCCTGTACCTTCGACTCCATCAGGGAGGGAGGCGATACAGAAGTCCGATTAAGATAGAGAACTATGATTGCTGCGACTCATCCTAATCCTTTTTGCTCTGTGGCATTATATGTTCTTGCATCCTGGTGGCTGGGAGCCCAGGTTTCCCTCATGAGTGCTTCCATCTAGTCTCATTGTGTTGTATTGTTGTTTCGCAGCCCTATTACAAATCAATGTTTTTACCTCAATAGTGCTGGTATTATGATCCTGCGTAGTGCCAACCTGCAAGTCAACACAACCTAGGGTGGCAGAGTCGGAGCATTTTCATGCCCCTCTTCAAAGTACATTGCTGAGTTTATATGGCACTTATACACAGATTTTGACCTCTATTTAATCCACAATATTACCGTTCTGTGACAATGGAAACTGTGGCACCCACACACTGGGCACCAAAGCAGTGTGCAGGGTAGGTGGATTGGCCACGCTAAATTGCCCCTTAATTGGAAAAATAAATAAATAAATAATTGGGAACTCAAAATTAAAAAGAAAAGGACACCTCAGTGCGGGGAGAGATCGGGACAATGCGACCCCTGAAACCCCCCAGTTCCAGTTCACCTATAAGGGGGTCCACAGTGCACATGACTCTGAGCACTCCGTATGCCACGCCTGTTCCTTCATACACTTGACCTCGGATTCCACTGTTCACTGAATATCCATTGATGACACTGTCAGGTTCCACAAGACTGTCATGTTAATACAACATGAAAAGAAATCAAGCCTGTGTGCATCAAAACTTTATTCTTTTTTGCTATTTTTAAATGGATTTCTGTTGAATCACAATTGATGGCTGCTATTTTTCCCCTCCGACCTCTGATCCCTCTCATTTCTCCAACTGAGCATAGCTATTGGTTCCTTTCCCTTTGTCAACTGTTTTGTGACATCCCTACATTTGCTTTTCCAACAAAACAAGAGATCCCTGAGCATAATTGTACAGTACTCTGTTTGGAGAGGTGAGTTAATATGGGAAAGCACCAACTATCTCTCCGAGGTATGCAGCATGGTAAGAGCGTGAGTTGCTGGAAGCCCCAAGGCTTCAATTAGCTGTGTATCTGAGTGGATGGATATGTGGTAGGAAATGCAGTAAGTCACTTGTGTTTGTTTCTCTTTCCTGTTTTTGTGTTAATGCAACAGTGTCGATCTGGCCTACCCTTTGCTGCCCTCTCAACCAGATCCTATCATCGCAACGAGATGCAAAATCTTGTTTCAGGTTGAAATTACATTGGATGAATTTAACTGTTCAAAGTTTTAAAGTTGACTCACCGGTACAGATTAATATGACTGTCAGCTCCTGTTCTGTGACTGGAGGACTATACTCTTTTGTCTACTTGTTTAATCCCGAAATTCTCTGCCTTTTTCTGGTGGCGTTACCATCATGGTCTCAGGCACAATTAATATTGCTGCAGTTTTAAACTGTTAATACTCATTTCATCCATTGAAAGGCACCTCAGTGATTTCATTTGTTGTGACATTTAGTCTTCCTTACCACATAGCCAAGGCATCCTTTCTTTTCATTTCCACTGCATGATTTGGCTGTGCCTTAATTTGAATGTGAAGTGTCATTTTCAGATCAAGATTGACAGTTTAACCAGCAGTCAGCATGATCACTGTTTTCAGGCAGTTTGTTTGGTGAAGTGCTGAATAATAGGGAGATTCCCGGGCAATTTAGAAGCATGTGTAGGTTGGGATCACAAGATGGGCAGTGTGTGCTCGCTTTGACAGCACATATACTAAAATTGGAACGATACAGAGAGATAAAAGATGGGCAGTGGATTTCCCCCATGCAGCCTGCTGTTCACTGAATTGTGTTAATTAGAGAGAAATTATATTTGGTAATCATTGGGGAGACCTGAGATTATAGCATTTACCTAAGCAAGCTGGCATCTTTTGTGCATGTACAAACAGGCAGATTGAAGGTGAAGTGCACATCCCTGACACCAGGCTTCTGAGAGAGAGTTAATCACTGTGAAGAAGGGAAAGCTGCTGGTGTACGTGTCTCTGACCTTTGCACTGGAACAGAACAACCTGTTATTCATTAACTGATCAAAACTCTATCCTACTTTTTCAACACACACCAGCCATGGCCCACCTTTGTCTCTGTGTCAGAAAATTGTGGGTCCATGACTCCAGAGACTTGAGCACAAACTCTAATAGCTAAAGAATATGTTTGGAGATGCCATCCAATTTCAGATGAGGCATTAAAACCTAGGACAAAAAGGCCCAGGTTTTCTGATCAGAATCGGAAAGCCTGGGCGGGATTCTCTGATCCTGAGACTAAGTGCTGACGCCGTCGTAAACGCTGTTGCGTTTCCCGATGGCGTCAACATGGCCTCAGGACCAGCAATTCTGGCCCCTATAGGGGGCCAGCATGGCACTGGAGTGACCCACGGTGCTCCAGCTGCCGATCCCAGCGTCAGATGGGCGCCGTGGGGTCTGCGCATGCGCAGTGTCACCGGCGCCAACGCGCGCATACGCAGTGGGACCGGCGCGATTTCCACACATGCGTGGTGGCTCCCTTCTCCGCGCTAGCCCCGACACAACATGGCGTAGGGCTACAGGGACCGGCGTGGAACAAAGGAGGCCCCCAGCACGAGAGGCCGGCCCGCCGATCGGTGGGCCCAGATCGCGGGCCAGGCTGCAGCGGAGGCCCCCGCTCCGGGGTCGGACCCCCCCCCTCCCTCTCCACAGGCCACCCTGGGACCCTTCCATAACGAGGTCCCGCCGGGTTAGAACGGCGCCGGTGGGACTCGGGTTTTTGGTACGGCCGCTCATCCCGGGCGGAGAATCGGGGGGGGGGGGGGGGTCCCTGTAGAGCGGCCCCTGGCCGGCTTCTCCGCTCTGCGGAGAAACGCGTTGGGGCGGCGTGTCGTGATTCGCGCCGGTCGCGGCGATTCTCCAGGCCGGCCCCGGGGTGAGAGAATCACGCTCGTCATTTCCGAACCGGATCAGGCAAGACATTGCGTGCTGGCTTCCTTCCGATGCAAGATCCTTCACATCCAACCCAGTGCAGTAAACCTCGTAGAGAGCAGCACAAAGAATCCACGCAGGGGCCATGCGCCCTTGTTACAGCACAAGCTCTCAGATTTCAGAAAGGAAAGAGTTAAAATGCTCCAATTGTTGCTTTGAAAAAAGCTATGGAGAGAAGATGAGTGGGTAAGAGGATAGGGTGGCAGCTGGATTGGGGAGCAGCTGGGTATGGTGGTGGGTGTGTGCGTTGGGTAGTCAGGTCAGGTGTGTCAGTGTGTAATGAGAATGTGCCAAATTCGTACCCCAGTGAGAGTCAGTTCAAATGGGAGCACACTGATGTTACCTGCAAGGGTTATCCCAACTTACACACTGATTTGTGGGGTGTAGTGTTTTGCTTTGTTTTGGAATGAGGAGACATGTGAAACCCCAGTGAGAATAAGTAGGCCAGTCGTCATGTAATAATTATTAAAGACTATTTTTTAAAGTAAAGAACAGACAATTACACAAGAATAGGACTGTACTCTCGTGCACTTAAGAATTATTAAACATACACACAGTTTATATAGAACGTACACCATGTTCCAAAATATATCCACAATACCTGAACTACGCAAGACTTCCCTGTTTCCACAAAAAACATCCAAATTAAATAACCACCTTATAGCTGCTGCACAATACAGGGATGATACTCAAGTCTGGGAAATGTATTTTGCTGGTCCAGTCAAGATATTTAAAACTTCCATTACCAAGGTTTTCTGTACTGCTTTGGCTCCAAGACTTCGAGGCGTGTTTGATGTAAAACTGGCTTCTCGGTTGCTAGCTGAAAAACTAGCTTTCAGGCTTGGTGGCTGGAAACTGGCTTGTCTGTTTTCTGAGATGGCGAAGTGTTAATTGGATCCCTCGCTTCTGATCGTCGGGCCAATTATACACTTGTTCCTCTTTGATTATGCCGTCTGTGTATTCGGCTGTCTGCCCCTATCAACTTCCTTGATTCTAGACATTAACATATGTCTACCCTATTGACCGTCCCAATTGTCTATGAGCTGTTTCTCCTTGTAAACTATACACACCTGATTATTATCAAACAGCCTTTAATCTCATTATTGGGGACAGATGCATATTATTGGGGCCTTTTGAATTTTGACTACTGCTGTCTCGAGGCAGATTTCTTTGTTAATAAAAATGTTATTGAGGTTTTTTTTGGTATTATAACAACAACACAATGAACAATGTGCATGAAACTATAAGCATAGTGCAAAAGCCTGTGTCCCTCCCTTACAGGTCCCACCTTTATTAACCCCCTACTCTAAACTAAACTAACCCCCCCCCCCCCCCCTTCTGCTGACGATTAATTTTCCGCGAAGAAGTCGACGAACGGTTGCCACCTCCGGGTGAACCCTAACAGTGACCCGCTCAAGGCGAACTTGATTTTCTCCAAACAGGGAAAGCTAGCCATGTCCGATAGCCAGGTCTCCGACTTCGGGGGCTTTGAGTCCCTCCAAGTTAATAGTATCCGTCTTCCGGCTGCCAGGGAAGCAAAGGCCAGAACATCTGCCTCTTTCTTGTCCTGGATTCCCGTGTCTTCCGAGACCCCGAAAATCGCCACCTCTGGACTCAGCGCCGCCCTTGTTTTTAACACCATAGTCATGACATCTGCAAACCCCTGCCAAAATCCCCGAAGCTTCGGACATGCCCAGAACATGTGGACATGGTTCGCTGGTCCTCCCGCACATTTTGCACACTAGTCTTCCACCCCAAAGAATCTGCTCATCCGGGCCACTGTCATGTGAGCCCGGTGGAACAACCTTAAATTGTATCAGGCTGCGCCTGGCAGATGTTGCGGACGCGTTGACTCTACTCAACGCATCCACCGATAGACCATCCTCTATCTCTCCTCCCAGCTCCTCCACCCACTTGCGCTTCTGCTCCTCAGTCTGCATCTCCTCTGACCCCAAAAGTTCCTTGTAAATGTCCGAGACGCTCCCTTCTCCTACCCACCCTCTGGAAACTACCCTGTCCTGAATCCCCCTTAGGTGTAGGAGCGGGAAGGTTGATACCCGTTTACGTAGGAAGTCCTGCACCTGCAGATACCTGAATTTGTTTCCCCTCGCCAACCCAAACTTCTCCTCCAGTGCCCTCATACTCAGAAAGCACCGCTGTATAAACGTATCTCCCATCCTCTCAATCCCTACTCTCCACCATATACGGAACCCCCCATCCATACTTCCCGGGGCAAACCGGTGATTATTACAGATTGGGGACCAGACCGATGCTCCCTCTGCTCCCACATGTCTCCTCCATTGCCCTCAGACTCTCAGGGCCGCCACCACCACGGGGCTGGTGGAGTACCGTGCCAGCGGGAACGGCAGAGGCGCAGTTACCAATGCCCCCAAATTGGTGCACTTGCATGAAGCCGCCTCCAGACGCTCCCATGACGAAACCTCCCCCACCACCCACTTCCTGATCATGGCTATATTCGCCGCTCAGTAATAGTTACTCAAATTTGGCAGCGCCAGCCCGCCCTCTCCCCGACTCCGCTCAATCATCACCTTCCTTACCCGCGGGGTCTTGCCCACCCAAACAAAGCCAGAGATCACTTTGTTGACCCATTTAAAAAAGGACCGCGGAATAAAGATGGGGAGACATTGAAACACGAACAGGAATCTCGGGAGGACCGTCATCTTCACCGTCTGCACCCTCCCAGCTAATGACAACGGGAGCGCGTCCCAGCTCCGAAAATCGTCCTTCATTTAGTCTACTAGTCGGGCCAGATTTAATTTATGCAGCCGGTCCCATTCCCGCGCCACTTGAATGCCTAGGTACCTAAAGTTTCCCCCACTAATCTAAATGGCAGCTCCCCCTATCGCCTCTCCTGTCCCCTCGCCTGGACTGCAAACATCTCACCTTTCCCCATATTTAGCTTATACCCCGAAAACCGGCCGAATTCCCCTGGAATCCTCATAATTTGTTCCGTCCCCTCTAATGGGTCCGATACATACAGAAGCAGGTCGTCTGCATAGAGCGAGACTCTGTACTCCCCCACCCCCCCGGACACTGATACAGCAATCTGACCCAGTCAATAAAGCCCCGCCCAAATCTGAACCGTCCCAGTACCTCCCACAGATAATCCCATTCTACCCGATCAAAAGCCTTTTCTTCATCCATTGCGATCACTACCTCCACCTCACGTTTAACAGCCTTTACATTGGCCACCAACTGCCTACCCTTAACAAACCCCATCTGGTCCTCCCCAATACTGTCCGAAAAACAATCCTCAATCCTGGAGGACAACATTTTGGCGAGCAGTTTGGCGTCCATATTCAACAGGGATATCGGCCTGTAGGACCCACACAGCTCCGGGTTCTTGTCGTGCTTCAGAATCAGCGAAATCATAGCCTGTGACATCGTCGGGGGCAGCACCACTCCTTCGCTTGCCTCATTGAACATCCTCACCAACACCGGCCCCAATATCCCAGAGAACCTTTTGTAAAACTCCACTGGGTACCCGTGCAGCCCCGGGGATTTACCCGCCTGCATGGCCTTCAGACCCTCCACTATCTCTTCCAATCTGATCGGGGCCCCCAGCCCTTCTAGCAGCTCCCCGTCCACCTTTGGGAAATTCAGCCCCCCCAATAAGTGCCTCATCCTCTCCAGCCCCATAGGGGGTTCCGACCTATAAAGCCTACTGTAGAAATCCCTAAACACCTTATTCACCCCTGCTGAATCTCCAACCAGGTTCCCATCTCCGTCATTTACTTTCCCTATCTCCCTGGCAGCCTCCCTCTTTCTAAGCTGTTGTGCAAGCATTCTGCTGGCCTTCTCTCCATACTCATAGATCATAGAATTTACAGTGCAGAAGGAGGCCATACGGCCCATCGAGTCTGCACCGGCTCTTGGAAAGAGCACCCTACCCAAGGTCAACACCTCCACCCTACCCCCATAACCCAGTAACCCCACCCAACACTAAGGGCAATTTTGGACACTAAGGGCAATTAATCATGGTCAATCCACCTAACCTGCACATCTTTGGACTGAGAGAGGAAACCGGAGCACCCGGAGGAAGCCCACACACACACGGGGAGGATGTGCAGACTCCGCACAGACAGTGACCCAAGCCGGAATCAAACCTGGGACCCTGGAGCTGTGAAGCAATTGTGCTATCCACAATGTTACCGTGCTGCCCTACTGAGTCAGTCAGAGGGGGAGATCAGCCCCCTCGCCTTTCTCAGCTGCTCCACCGCCCTCCCTGTGGCTCACAAGCCAAACTCCGCCTGTAGCCTCCGCCGTTCCCTTAAAAGCCCTGCCTCTGGGGTCTCCGCATACCTCCTATCGATCTGTAGTATCTCCTTTAGCAGTCGGTCCATCTCTGCCCTGTCCACCTTCTCCCTATGGGCCCGTATCGAGATCAGCTCCCCTCTGACCACCGCCTTCAGTGCTTCCCAGACCACCGCTGCTGAAATTTCCCCCGTGTCGTTGACCTGCAGGTAGTTCTGAATACATTTCCTCAGCCGCTCGCACATCCCTTCGTCAGCCAAAAATCCCACATCTAACCTTCAGTTGGGGCGCTGGTTACTGTCTTTACTCACCTGCAGGTCAACCATGTGCGGAGCATGGTCTGAGATTGTGATCGCCGAGTACCCCATGTCCACCAGGGTCAATAACTGTGTTGATGTCCCCTCCCAAGACCAACATGTGCGAGTCCAGGTCCGGTATCTTCCCCAGCATCCTCTTTATAAACTCCACATCATCCCAATTTGGCGCATACACATTTATTAATACCACCTGCACCCCCTCCAGTTCCCCACTGACAATAAAGTACTGACCTCCCACATCCGAAACTATTCTACCCGCCTCAAACACCACCCGCTTATTGATCAGGATCGCCACCCCTCTAGTCTTTGAATCCAGTCCCGAGTGAAAGACCTGACTGACCCAGTCTTTCCTCAATCTAGTCTGGTCAGCTACTCTAAGGTGCATCTCCTGCAACATTACCACGTCCGCCTTCAGTCCCCTAAGATGCGCGAACACACGTGCCCTCTTGACCGGCCCATTTAACCCTCGAACATTCCAGGTGATCAGCCTAGTTGGGGGGGGCTCATTGCCCCCGCCCCCTTTGCCGATCAGCCATCCCCTTTTTTGGGCCCGCCTCCAGCCCATGCTCCGCGCCTCCACCGGTCCATCCCCAGGCAGCCTCCGCCCCCAACCTCCTCTCTGTCCCTTTTCCCAAGTCCCTCCCTCATCAGCAAAACATTTCCCCCCCCTCCCCCCCTAGTAACAACACTCTGTAACCCAACCCCTTTGACAAACCAAACATATGCACACACCCCCACTGCGCTTCGGTGAGCTAGCCCGCCCAGCCAGCTTGGCTTCCCCCATCCCTGGCACCAGATAGTCTACCACCTATTGTTCCCTCCCCAAGCCAACCCCGCTCATACAAACATACTCCAACATCAAACAATCCCCACACAATTGCCCGACAGAAAAACACCAAAATCTAAACAAGCACACCTCCATTCCCCAACAGTACAAATGAAAACTTTAATTCACTCAGCTCTGCCACTGGTCCCAAATAAATACAGAAGGCATTACAAACAGCTTCCACAAAACAAAAAACGAGAAATCTTTTTTTAAAGAACAGAGAAACCAAAAGAAAAAAGATACATGAACACTGCAGCAAAGTTCAAAAGTTCTCAGTCCACCACCAGTCCTTTCCTTTTCACGAAGTCCAGCGAGTCCTCAGGCGACTCAAAATAAAGGTGCTGTTCCTCGTATGTGACCCAGAGATGGGCCGGATACAACAGTCCGAACTTCACCTTTTTCTTAAAAAGGATCGACCTAATCTGGTTGAAGCCTGCTCTTCTCCTGGCCACCTCCACACTCATGTCTTGGTAGACCCGCAGGATACTATTGTCCCACTGACAGCTCCGTGTCTGCTTGGCCCACTATATCCAAATACCTATGGAATCTCACCACCATTGCCCTCGGGGGGGGGGGTGGTCTCCCGTTCGCGGCTTCCTCGCGAGTGCTCTGTGAGCCCTGTCCACCTCCAAGGGTCAGGAGAATGCCCCATCCCCTAGCAGCTTCTCAAACATATCTGCAATGTATGCTCCAGCGTCTGCTCCTTCGGACCCCTCAGGGAGCCCAACGATTCTCAAGTTCTGCCGGCGGGACCTAGTCTCTAGGCCCCCCACCTTCTGCTGGTCTCTCAGCATCCCCACCTCCAACTCCACCGCAGTTTGATGTTCCTCCTGCTCAGCCAGCGCCTTCTCCACCTTCTGTATCGCCCGATCTTGGGCGTCCAATCTAAGCTCCAGCGGCTCAATCGACTCTTTTATCGGGTCCAAGCAGTCCCGTTTCTGCTGAGCAAAGCCTTCCTGAATAACTTGCATCAGCTGCTCCATTGACCGCTGGGTCGACAAACCAGAGGTCCAGTCCTCCGCCATGCTGTCTCCCGCTGCAGCTTCAGCCCAAGCCTCCTCTGTCTTTTGTTTCTGTCTTTACGAGCACGTCTAGTCCTTTTCATGCACCGATGTGGGAATTCAGTACACAATTGCCTCTGTCTTCAGTTTTACAGTTCAAGTCTGGTCGAAAATTGGGGAGAAGGTCCAAAAGTCCGACCCGAGCGGGAGCCACCAAATGTGCGACATATTCCTTCATAGCCCCCATCGGAGGTCCTCTAGGCAGATTTCTACCTGCTGCTAAACATCTTGGGCGGGATCTCTCAGCCCGGGGCCAGGCCGGAGAATCCAGGCGACCAGCGCGAATCGTGCCACACCACCCCGACGCTGGCACATGATTCTCCACAGAGCGGAGAATTGGTGCCATTGGCGCCGGCATGGTTGGTACAGCGCCGGTCGGGAGCTGCTCTACGTGGCCGGTCCGCCGATTTTCAGCCTGGGACGGGCCGAGCGGCCGTTGTAAAAATGCCGAGTCCCGCCGGCGCCATCCACACCTGCTCTCAGCCGGCAGGAACTCAGCGTGCAAGGGTCGGGGGGAGCGGCCTGTGGAGGAGGAGGAGGGATCCAACCCCGGGCGGGGCCTCCGATGTGGCCTGGCCCGCGATCAGGCCCACCGACCGGCGGGCCGGCCTCCCTGGCTGGGGGCCTCCTTTCCTCCGCTCTGGCCCCTGTAGCCCTATGCCATGTTGCATCGGGGCCGGCACGATGAAGGAACCTACTGCGTATGTGCGCGTTGGCGCCGGTGCTACTGCGCATGTGCGGATCCCGCGGCGCCCAGTTCATGCCGGGATCAGCAGCTGGAGTGGAGTGAACCGCTCCAGTGTCGTGCTGGCCGCCTGTAGGGCCAGAATTGCTGATCCCGAGGCCGTGTTGGCGCCGTCGAGAAACGCAATGGCGTTTCCGACGGCGTCAACACTTAGCCTCAGGATCACAGAATTCCACCCCTTGCATTCTATTCTGTTTTGTTAAATTTGTTTACTGCTGTTGCTAGGTTCATGACAGGGACCTGTATCCCAGTGAGAGTTTGTGTGTGTAGAACCCCTACCAAGTGAGAGTCAGTGTATATGGGACCCCTACCACAGTAAGAACCAATGTTTATGGAACCTGGGCACCCCAGTGGGAGGCATTGTTTGTGGGACCGAACCCAGGGAGAGTTAATGTGTGTGGGGCCTGTAGGCTTTTGAGACAGTATCTGTAGAACACCTCCCCCTTCAAGAGTCAGTGCTTGTGGGACCCATACACCAATGAGACTCGGTGTGTATGGGACCCATATGATATCTCACGCAAGTCTCTCTTTCTCTCTCTCTCTTTCTCACACACACATTCAAGGGGGAGAGTGGGCAGAGAGACAGAAAGAAAGGAGAGGTAGAGAGGGGGAAGGAGAGGGAAGGGTAGGGATATGGGAAGCAAAAGAGGGGAGTGATGGATAGAGGGGGAGAGGGAGAGATAAATACAGCATATAAAAGAGGATTTGATTGGTGTGAGAGAGGAGAGACCGGCAAGAGTTTAAAACAGGGAAAAGAGCAGAGAGAGTGATGAGAATTGAAAAGAGGAGAGAGCGTAGCGAGAGTTGAAAAGAGGCAAAAGTGGAGAGGGCGCGCGGCAAGAGTTGAAAAGAGGCACACAAGGAGAGCGCATGGTGAGAGTTGAAATGAGGCAAGGTCAAGCCTTTGGATTGCCCATGTTCTGAAAAAAATAATTATAGGGAAACCAGTCGCTGATTGATTGGTATTTTGTTTGTTTTATTTGCAAACTCATGTCATTTAGTAATGGTAAGGTTTTATTAGTAAGGTTTACTACAATAAATAAGTAAATAATTGGACAAAAAATAAACTGATAGGGGTTTAGCTGCACTGAGGACTTAGGAGATGCAGATTAGCCTTGTAGCAGGGTGAAACAAGTACATTGTTAGTGTGGTATTATCAGGTATTGCAGTACCCGAGAGGCTGTAGACCATTGAGTAAACCTAGGAGTTTACTATTGGCTGTTTGGTATGTAGCTCCGCCCTGATAGGCAGGGTATAAGAACTGGTGCCGTCCCAGCAGCCCTCATTCTGTACCGAAGCCGCTGGGGAACAGATCTAGTCTATTAAAGCCTTCAGTTATGTTACAACCTTGTCTTTAATAGTAATTGATCGAAGACCGTTCTACTGGCCATACAATCCAGGAATCTCCCAGTCTCCTGCTGGCAAGAAGTCCTCCCGGAGGCCCTCCATGCCATCCGGTCACTGCTCTGTACAACTACCAACCAGACACCTCATGAACGTCTTCTTGTCTTCCCCAGAAAGTCCTCCTCTGGGACTTCACTCCCAACCTGGCTTCCAACACCCGGACCCATCCTGCTCCGGAAGCACGTGCGGGCGCACAAGTCGGACCCGTTGGTCGAGAGGGTCCACCTGCTGCACGCTAACACCCAGTACGCCTACGTGGCGTTCCCTGATGGCCGGCAAGATACAGTTTCCCTTCGGGACCTGGCGCCCGCCGGAACCCCACGCGCACCCGAACCATTACCCCCACCTCCCCCCCCCCCCTCCACAGCACCTCACAGGGGGTCAGTCCTCCCGCCGCTCCTGCCTAGGCCCTCCCACCCACCGACGCCCCCTACAGGCGCCCCCCCCTCTCGTGTCAACCGTTTGCACCACGAGCGCCGTCTAGGGGTGACGAAGCTGCCATGGAGGCTGATGCCACGCTCCCGGAGTCGCAGACGCCCGGACCCCCACCAGAATCACCACCGAGGCTCAGACGATCCAGGAGGACGACCAGCCCACCCGACCGACTGATTGCTTCACTGTAACTGTAACTGTAAATGAACACTGACTGTATATATCTTCCACGTTTGTAAATATTCTCGACAACCCTGTAAGGAGGTATCACGGTACCTCCATATCTGATCATGCCATGTTAAATGCAATTGTAACCACTGGCCACCACCCCCGCCGGACTCTTTTTTAACAGAGAGTGAATGTGGTATTATCAGGTACAATAAATAAGTAAATAATTGGACAAAAAATAAACTGATAGGGGTTTAGCTGCACTGAGGACTTAGGAGATGCAGATTAGCCTTGTAGCAGGGTGAAACAAGTACATTGTTAGTGTGGTATTATCAGGTATTGCAGTACCCGAGAGACTGTAGACCATTGGGTAAACCTAGGAGTTTACTATTGGCTGTTTGGTATGTAGCTCCGCCCTGATAGGCAGGGTATAAGAACCGGTGCCGTCCCAGCAGCCCTCATTCTGTACCGAAGCTGCTGGGGAACAGATCTAGTCTATTAAAGCCTTCAGTTATGTTACAACCTCGTCTTTAATAGTAATTGATCGTGCATCAGTTAGGCAAAGTGGAGACAAGCAGTCTGGGGATCTAATTTGTAGTGACGGCCATTTGCAAAGCAGAGCTCTGTCTCAGAATCAAGCTGTTGTGCAGAAAATAAAGCAGAAGGTGTCTGTGTGTATCAGTGTGATGAACGGTTACTGCCTTATCATCATGTAAGGTGATGTCCCCTTTAAGACCAGGCTTGGAACCCTGGGGACTCCGCCTCTGGCTCCGCCCATCTGGGAGCCATACATAAAGGCCTGCCTCATGGTCTGTATAGCAGTCAGCTCTCGTCCAAATCTGTAGCATAGTTATTAGCCTAATAAAGCCTTCTTTACAGTTTAATCTCTAAGCATCATTATTGAGGGTACCTCAATTTATTAGGCTAAACTAGATTCAGGATGGACGCAGGCCTAAAACCAGAGAAGTTCAATCTGGAAGCACGAACGCCGGAGGCAAAGGAAATTTTTAAATACTGGCTGCGGTGCTTCGAGGCCTACCTGGACTCCGCAGAGACTCCCATCCTGGGGCCACGCAAGCTGCGTCTACTCCACGCCCGGGTGAGTCACAGAATCTCCGCCACGCTCGAAAAGGCGACGATTTATGAGGAAGCGATTGAGTTGCTCCGCAAGCGGTTTGTCAAACCCGTCAATGAGGTGCACGCCCGGCATCTGCTCTCTACCTGCCGGCAGCGCTCGGGGGAATCGCTCGACGAGTTTGTTGAGAAACTCACCGCGCTGGCCAGGGACTGTGACCATCAGGATGTGACAGGGGAAGTCCATATGAACCTGCACATCAGAGATTCTTTCGTGTCCGGCATCCGCTCGACCTACATCCGGCAGCGACTGCTCGAAAACGGGGCAAAAGACCTCCAGGAGACGCTAACGCTCGCCTCCTCGCTGGAGGTGGCCCGACATAACTTGGGTACGTACCCCGCGGACTCTGCCAGCCCCCCCCGGACTTCCTCAGACTCGCCCGTATTACAGGCCTGCGCCACGCGGCGACCCGCTCACCATGGGGGCACACCTTGCTACTTCTGCGGGCAGGGCCAGCACCCACGCCCACGCTGCCCAGCCCGCTCCGCGATCTGCAGCGACTGCGGGACAAAAGTGCACTTTGCGAGGGTCTGCCTGGCCAGACCCAGGGGCCAGAAAAACAAAGAACAGCCGGCCCAAAAATCAGGCTCTCAGGCCCGCAGGCCTCGCAATGCTGCTGCGCACCGACCCGACACGTCCTCTTCTGACGCATCATCAGCCTCGTGCGAATCATGGGAGCGGCCATCTGGTCGGCGGCCATCTTCTCGACCCGACACGTGCGACCAACGGCAGCGGCCATTTTACGACTCCGGCTACCCGCGACTGGGTGCGATCACCCTCGATCAAACTCGGCCAAAACACCTGCAGAACTCCATGATGCAGGTCCAGGTCAACGGGCACGACACTGCATGCCTCTTCGACTCCGGGAGCACGGAGAGCTTTATCCACCCTGAAACGGTAAGGCGCTGCTCGCTACGCACCCATCCCACATCCCAAACCATAGCCCTCGCATCTGGGTCCCACTCGGTACAAATCACGGGGTACTGTATTGCGGATCTCTCGATCCAGGGTGCCAAATACACCCGTTTCAAATTTCATATCCTCCCTCACCTCTGTGCCCCCCTGCTGCTCGGACTGGATTTCCAGTGCAGCCACCGAAGCCTGACACTGAAGTTCGACGGACCCTTGCCCCCCTCACGGTGTGCTGCCTTGCGACACTGAAAGTCGCACCCCCCTCGCTATTCGCCAAACCTCACTCCCGACTGTAAGCCCGTCGTCACCAGGAGCCGGCGCTACAGTGCCCAAGATATGGCTTTTATCAAGTCAGAGGTCCAGCGTTTACTGGGAGAGGGGGTCATCGAGGCTAGCAACAGCCCTTGGAGAGCGCAAGTGGTGGTAGTCCAGTCCGGGGAGAAGAAACGGATGGTCGTGGATTATAGCCAGACCATAAACCGATTCACGCAGCTTGATGCGTACCCCCTTCCTCGCATCGCGGAAATGGTAAATCGGATCGCCCAATACCGAGTCTTTTCCACGGTCGACCTCAAATCTGCCTACCACCAGCTCCCCATCCGACCAAAAGACCGCCCCTATACTGCCTTCGAAGCAGCCGGCCGGCTCTTCCACTTCCTCAGGGTCCCCTTTGGTGTCACAAATGGGGTTTCCGTCTTTCAAAGGGCGATGGACCAAATGGTGGACCAGTACGGTTTGCGGGCTACATACCCGTACTTGGACAATGTCACCATCTGCGGCCATGATCAGCAGGACCATGACGCTAACCTCAAAAAATTCCTCCAGACCGCCCGAGCCCTTAACCTGACCTATAACGAGGGCAAATGCGTTTTCCACAACACCCGGCTGGCCATCCTCGGCTATGTCGTGGAAGACGGGGTCCTAGGTCCCGACCCCGACCGCATGCGCCCCCTTAAGGAACTCCCTCTCCCCCGCAGCCTCAAGGCCCTCAAACGGTGCTTGGGGCTTTTCTCCTATTACGCCAGTGGGTCCCCAAGTATGCGGACAAAGCCCGCCCACTCCTAAAGACCACCACTTTTCCCCTCTCGGCTGAGGCTCAATTGGCCTTCAACCGCATCAAGGCTGACATCATCAAGGCCGCCATGCACGCGGTGGACGAAACCATCCCTTTCCAGGTAGAGAGCGATGCATCAGACATCGCCCTGGCTGCTACCCTCAATCAAGGAGGCAGACCAGTAGCGTTCTTCTCCCGAACCCTCACCGCCTCCGAGATTCGACACTCTGCAGTCGAAAAGGAGGCACAAGCCATTGTGGTGTGCGGTGCTGGAGACACTACCTCGCCGGTAGGAGGTTTACCCTCGTCACCGACCAACAGTCGGTCGCCTATATGTTCGATAACACGCAACGGGGCAAAATAAAAAACGATAAAATTTTGAGGTGGAGGATCGAACTCTCCACCTACTCGTACGATATCAAGTATCGTCCAGCGGAGCTCAACGAGCCCTCAGATGCCCTGTCCCGCGGCACATGCGCCAACGCGCAGGAGGACCGCCTGCAAGCCATCCACAATGACCTCTGCCACCCGGGGGTTACCCGGCTCGTCCATTTCATCAAGTCCCGCAACCTACCTTACTCAACCAAGGAGGTCAAGGCCATGGTCAGGGCCTGCCAGGTCTGTGCGGAGTGCAAACCGCACTTCTATCGGCCAGACAAGGTTCGGCTCGTGAAGGCCTCGGGCCCCTTTGAGCGACTGAGCGTGGACTTCAAGGGGCCCCTCCCGTCCACCAACCGTTATGCCTATTTCCTCACCGTGATCGATGAGTTCTCCCGTTTCCCATTCGCCATTCCCTGCACCAACATGACCTCAGCCATGGTGATTAAGGCACTGCACAGCATCTTCACCCTGATCGGTTTCCCTGCTTATATCCACAGCGACTGGGGTACATCATTCATGAGCGATGAACTGCGTCAGTATCTGCTCAGCAAAGGCATCGCCTCGAGCAGAACGACCAGCTATAACCCACGGGGAAACGGGCAGGTGGAGAGGGAGAACGCGACCGTGTGGAAGGCTGTCCTTCTGGCCCTGCGGTCGAGAAATCTCCCAACCACCCGCTGGCAGGAGGTCCTACCCGATGCCCTACACTCCATTAGGTCACTCCTCTGCACGGCCACAAATGAGACCCCTCATGAGCGATTGTTTCTCTTCCCCAGGAAGTCTACCTCCGGGGTCTCGCTTCCACCTTGGCTGACGGCTCCGGGACCTGTTCTTCTCCGGAGGCACGCGAGGAGCCATAAAACGGACCCCCTAGTTGAAAAGGTCCGACTGCTCCACGCCAACCCCAGTTACGCCTACGTGGAGTACTCCGACGGCAGGCAAGATACGGTTTCCCTCCGGGATCTGGCGCCCGCTGGATCCTCCACCACAGACGCCCCTTCCCGCGCTGCTCCCCTGCAGGACCCGTCGCCCCCCACAACACACCCCCTTCCGGCCCTACCACCCGTTGGTGAGCTCCTACCATGCGCCCCCCCTTGCGCCCCCCTTTTACACACCCCGCCGGCGCCGGTTCCGCTACCCCAGGCCCTGCCTAGTTCCTCTGCCCCGACCCGGACCGAAGCTCCGACCGCTGTGCTCCCGGATGTGCCCTCAACCGGGACGTCCGTGCCCGCCGCACCACCGCCCGAACTGAGGAGATCGAGGAGGACGATCCGGCCGCCGAGACGGATGGACCTATGATGGCACTTCACCCCCGCCGGACTCCTTTTTAAACAGGGGGTGAATATGATGAACGGTTACTGCCTTATCATCATGTAAGGTGATGTCCCCTTTAAGACCAGGCTTGGAACCCTGGGGACTCCGCCTCTGGCTCCGCCCATCTGGGAGCCATACATAAAGGCCTGCCTCATGGTCTGTATAGCAGTCAGCTCTCGTCCAAATCTGTAGCATAGTTATTAGCCTAATAAAGCCTTCTTTACAGTTTAATCTCTAAGCATCATTATTAAGGTACCTCAATCAGCCTCCAAACTCTACCCTAAATTAGAGGAATGATTCGCAGAAGAAATCTACAGGGTGATAATTATTTGCTGGATTTGCCTCATAGTGTTAAAACCCATATATGGCATGTTGTTTTAGGGAAGGTGCACTCACGGGGTTCAGGAAAGCAGATAGATTTAGATTGCGGTTTAATTTAAGCATACTGTCTGGTCAACCATGATTGTAGTTATTTGTAAATGTTATTCTTTGCATTTGCCCTTCTTGTGTGTTTTAAAGTTTCATAAAGATTTGTTATTTGAATAATTTAAACCAGACTGACCCCTTTGCTCACACTTTCTCCAAATCACAAAGGTTAATAGTTAAGAACCGATGTTCCAAGTTTCCCTTCTGGGATTTGGGGTGCCCTTGATTTGAAAATCCGCAGGGTTAATAACAATAATGATAGGTATTTGATGTTTTGACAAGATAGAAAGCTAGAAAAGGGTAATGGGGTAGCTCTGTTAGTTAAGGACATTGTTAGTACAGGAGTGAGACATTACCTTGACTTGAAAGAACAAGATGTTGAATCAGTTTGAGTAGAGATAAGAAATGAGGTTGGAGTACAAGAGTAAGAATATCTTGCTGTAATTTTATAGCTCTGAAATTCACACCTCCTTCACCAATGGGCTTTTTGGCAGTGGCAAATTGGGGAACTACATTCTCTCCAAGTTCCTGCCTGCCCCATCCACACAGCGATTTTATGCTGAGGTGGACAAGGCCTCGGACAGGCTACCTGCCTTTTCTCCAGTTTAGGCCTTGAAGTGGCCGAGGCAATCTCTCACCCAGCTTCAATTTTTAGGCTGGTGAATCTGCTACAGTGCAGAAGGAGGCTATTCAGTGCATTGGGTCTGACCAATCCTTTGAAGGAGCACTCTATCCAGGCCCACTCCCCTGCCCCATCCCCGCCATCCCATGACCGACACTTCTTTGGACACGGAACGGCAATTTAGCATTTTCCAATCCACCTGACCTGCAGATCTATGGGCTGTGGGAGGAAACTGGAGCACCTGGAGGAAACCCATACAGACACAGGGGGAACGTGCAAACTCCACATGACCATCACACATGGGCGGAATGGAACCGGGTCCCTGGCATGTGAGGCAGCAGTGCTAGTCATTGTGCTACCGTGCCATGGTGGGAGCATTTGCCTGGTGTGGGAAAGTCACAAAAAGGAACGGGCTTAGATCTCAGACGTGAAGACAGTGGAGTGGGGGGAAGAGGGGTGGCCTCCATCAGAGGGGGTCTCCTGACTGTGGTTACCTCCCCCCACTCTCCTCCCCGCCCTTTCAGGTCAGGTGGTTGCTGGACCTCTCCCACCCCACCCCAGTCTCTCACCGACATTCGCCCTCCCCAGCCTGGAGCCCAGGGACCCCTTAAACTTACCTTGTCCTCTGGTTCGTAGAACCTAAGCTCTGACATGTCCATGCACTTCCTCTTGCTTTCCTGTTGTTGCAGGGACTGGAGAGCTGCCGGCCAATCAGATTGTCTGACAGTTCTCTAAGGAAAGATTTCCTCCTGAATGAAGGGTGGAAATCCTCCTGCAGCCAATTGACGCTCATTCAAGTGTGAAATGGCCACAGAGCACTAGGAGTCAGTGAGGATGTATTCGCTGCCGATTCTTCAGTTAGTGGGAAGAAAAACGAGTAGTGGTTGAGGATCAGCTTTATTAAAAAGTGGAGTGGGCTCAAGGGGTGGTGTGGTGTACTCCAGGAGGAATTTCTCATGCTCTAATGCCCCCTGTCACTCTTCTGGGGTGGAATGATAAACACTGCAAATGAAAATTGTCTAAGGTGTAAGCAGAATTTCAGTTAAAGAGAGAAATTATGTAATTAAAGACTTAACTGTGAAGCTCTTCACGCACAGAGTTACCTTCCCACATTATGCAAGCACTGCTAATTCCCACAAAGGCCTAATACACAGGAAGGCGTCATGAGGAAATGATTTAACATAAAAATTAAAATTATAAGGAAATTGATAGCCCATGCATTATAAAGATCAATGGACGTATATTTGATCTCAAGAGTGGCCTGACCTGACACCTTTGTATTATGTGAGATATTGCTATGGATTGGATATAAATCAGTTCCCATGGTTCTTTATAATGAACACTATTTATGCCTCATATTAAAAATTAATTAAGTAAAGAGGTTAAAAAATAATGGGTTTAATGGTGCACTGTGTATCGTTTGTGCTTTAGTTCTAACACAGCCAGCGGCAATGTGAGTACTAATTAGCATGGTATAATGGCATGTTGGTTTAGAATACCTCAACTTTGAACATTTGATTCAATTCAAGGGGAAATTAGTTCCAGTACAGTCCCCACCACTTACTCCATCCCTGCTTATTATGAGTAGAGGCCTATATTGGACAAAGGACACTAATCATTCCTCATTACTAACGACTGAATTCAACTCCAACGGAGTTACATATATTAAATGGACGCACTATTTATTTAGTCGGCTTTTCAGTCGGTGGGTGAGGGGTGGGGGGGGTGGTGGGGGGGGGGGGGGGGGGGGGGGGTTGCAGATCCAGTCAGGGTCTGGGTGGTGGTGAGTGAGGCAGATGGTTGTAAATTGAAAGTATTTTGTGCTCTGAGTGTTGCTTAACATTTTGCACTGTAATATTTTACTCACACGCGCTTTACTTTTACTTCTTTCAGGCAATTTGGATTTAATTTGTGCGTCGATTATCACCTCACTCTTGTGTTTCCTCTCCAGAAAAATGTATTGCCCCTGGCAGCGGTTAACATTCTCCGATGAAACAAAAGTCCATTTCTCAGTAGATTGTTTATTCATCAGACGGTTCTCCGCCTCTGGCATTTCAGAACTGGGGCTGAGCAAAGTGGCTTTTCTGGTGTGGCACGTGCCCTCTCTTGTCTGTTAATGTCATTTCTTTTATAAAAAAAAAACTTTCTTTTAATGTCAACTGTCAGTCAGACAGTCAAAGGGCATGTAGCGTTCCTCACTTCATTATCGGTGCCTGGGAGCATCTGCTGTACCCGAATATTACATCGATTGCTGTCGCATTGACGTTATCAGAAGGTTTGCAGTTTCATTTCTTGCTGCTGTCAAAGGTCTGAAGTTATCAATATGAATAATGCAGTGTGCTGTGCTTGCAACTGTTAGGTGGATTTTCTTGATTAACTTCTCCAGCATTTTCCATCAGGTTTTAGCCTTTTACCTGAGTATCTCTTCTTCCAGTTGAAAGTTTTGGACAGAAATAAGAGAATTCTTCAAATTAGGCTGCTGAAGATGCACTTTGCCAAAGATATGAAATGCCTTCACCTTTGGCTGTACATCATTAACTGAGACATTATAGGTCACCAAAATTCCAAACTTTACCACATGTTTACCAGAACTAAATTTATTTTCTACTCTTCAGAAGAGTTTTGTCTAATAGGTGTGTACTCAAAGTGCCTTTGGATGAGTGTTTATGCTGATTCAAGACTCATTAGTGCAATACTTTGAGATCAGAGGCAGATGTAATGTGAAGCTCCCTCTCATTGAATAAAGTATGTTTGACCTCAGCCAATTTGCCTTCCTACCCTCCCTGACCAACACTCGCATGGTTTTCCCATTACTCCAAATGTCTTGATGCCCCCACTGTTCCTCAGCTGCTTCCAGTGAACTCGATGTTCCCCAACTCAGTGGAATCATACTTCCAGTTCCTGCCCGTCATTCCTGTCTGGCTCCTAGAAAAAGACTGCCAGAATATGAGCAGCTTTACTTTCGTCCTCAATCCATTCACCCCCTGGGATGGATTAAAGTGGGTCTACTTTTTGCTTCATTCCTTCATGGGAAATGTTGATGTAAAAAGGGACCTGGGTGGCCTTGTGCACCAGTCACTGACAGCAAGCATGCAGGTGCAGAAGCAGTTTGGAAGGCAAATAGTATGTTGGTCTTCATTGCAAGATGACTTGAGTACAGGAGCAAGGCTGTTTTACTGGGGCTTGGTGAAGCCACACATGGAATATTGTGTGCAGTTTTGGTCTCCTTACCTAAGAAAGGATATTCTTACCATGGAGGGAGTGCAGCCAAGGTTCACCAGACTGATTCCTGATTGGAAGAATTGGTGTATGAGGGGAGATTGGGTTGACTAGGCCTATATTCACTGGAGTTCAGAATAATGAGAGGGGATCTCATTGAAACGTAAACATTTCTGACAGGGCTGGATTCCGGGATGTTGTCTGCTCTGGCTGGCGAGGAGGGCTCTAGAACAAGGGGTCCCAGTCTCAGTAAATGGGGTAGGCCATTTAGGACTGGGATGAGGAGCAACTTCTTTACTCAGACGGCGATGAGCCTGTGAAATTCTCTACCACAGAAGCCGCAGAGGCCGAGTCAATAAATGTTTTTTAAAAAATGTATTTTATTACAAACATGTATCAAAACAGGTTACAGCAAATAAGCACCCCGGGAAACATACTTCCCAACATTCAACTATACAGTCTGTACAGATTTTTCCCCTTTTTCAGCCCCCCTCCTCTATGACGAACAGCCCTCAATCACGTTCACAAACATTCCCCTCCTTTCCTCAAACCCCCCCGAAAAGCCCGTTAACACATCTCTAATCGCAGGAAGTCGTACAGATCACCCAACCAAGCCGCTACCCCCCGTTGGCGATGCCGACCGCCACTCCAGCAAAATTTGCCGCTGTGCAATCAGAGAGGCAAAGGCCAAGACGTCGGCCTTCCTCCTCTCCATGAGCTCCGGCTTCTCTGAAACCCCAAATATCGCTAGTCAATGAATATTGTTAAGGAGGAAACAGCTAGATTTTGAGACTCGAAAGGCATAAAGGGGTATGGGGAAAGTGTGGGCGTGTGCTGCTGAGATAGAGGATCAGCCATGGTCAGATTGAATCGTGGCGTAAGCTCAATGGGCCGAATGGCCTACTCCTGCTCTTATATATTTGTTTCTATGAATGGACATTTTCATTCTCATCCCCAATGGTTAATGAGAACTTAAATAAAAACAGAAAGTGCTGGAAGAGCTCAGCAGCTTTGGCAACATCTGTGAAGAGAGAAAGAAGTTAATGTTTTGAGTTCAATATGATTCTTCTTCGGAACTGAAGCAAGGTAGAAATGTGATAGATTTTATGCTGCTTAAAAAGGGGAGAAGGTCAAGTGGAACAAAATGGAAGGCCAAAGTACAGGCTGGGCTGGGGAGATTAAATGACAAAGGTGTCATGGAGGAAAAGGCAAAGGAAGTGGTAATGGTAGCAGTAAAGAACAAAACATCAGTCCACAGTCAGTGTCAATCGCAGAATAAATGTCAGCTCTGTCTGAAAACATAAACATGAGAATAAGATACAGATTGGCACTTGGGAAAAACAATCAAAATGGAGGACGGAGTTCATAAAAGCAAATTACTGTGGGATGCTGATATCTGAAACAAAAACAGAAAATACTGGACAATCTCAGCTGGTCTGACAGCAACTGTGGAGAGAAAAGGAAGCTAACGTTTCGAGTCTGGATAACTGTTTATCAAAGACAGAGGGCGGAATTCCCCCCCCCCCCCCCCCCCCCACGCAGGGTGGGAGAATCGCCGGGGCGCCGCGCCAGTCCCGCCACGCCGCCCCGGCACCCGCACGCGATTCTCCTCCCCCGCCCCACCCAAACCGGCGCGGCGAGAATCACGACTGGCCACTCGGAGAATCGGTGCTCGCTGTTTGTAATGGGCGAGCGGCGATTCTCCGGCCCGGATGGGCCGAGCGGCCTGCCCAACACGACAGGTTCCCACCGGCGCCATCCACACCTGGTCGCTGCCGGCAGGAACAGTGCTGGAACGCTGGGGGGGCAGCCTGTGGGGGGTGGGGGTTCCTGCACCGTGGGGGGACTCAAAAGGGATCTGGCCCGCAATCGGTGCCCTCTCTGAAGGAGGACCTCCTTTCCTCCGCTGCCCCGCAAGATCCATCCGACATCTTCTTGCGGGGCGGCCGCGGGGAGGACGGCAACCGCGCATGCATGGATGACGTCATTTACGCAGCCATGTCATTTACACGGCGCCAAGGCCTGGCGCACGTAAATGACGCGGCGCCGCTCCAAATCCCCGGGGGCGGGAGAATAGGGGACTCGGAACGGCCTCAGACGCCGGAGTGAAACACTCCGATTTTCACTCCGGTGTCGGCCTTAGTCTCCCGATGGGAGAATTGTGTCCAGAGTTCATGGGCGGGATTCTCTACTCCCACGCCGAAGTGGCCGCGCCGTCGAGGTTCACGACAGCGCGGAACGGCCCCGGTCCCGACCGATTCAGGCCCTGACAATGGGCCAGTATCAGGGCCGCGTTATCTACCGGCGCCAGGCCTTGTCGCCCGCGTAAAAGCGGCGCCGTATAGATGACGCGGCCGGTGCCGTATAACGGACGTCATCCGCGCATGCGCGGGTTGACCGGCGCCAATCCGCGCATGTGTGGTTGCCATCCTGTCCAAATCCGCCCCGCAAGAAGATGGGGGACGGATCTTGCGGGGCCGCGGAAGGAAGGAGGTCCTCCTTCAGAGAGGACGGCCTGACGATCGGTGGGCACCGATCGCGGGCCACCCCACATTCAAGGTGAAGCCCGGTGCAGGATCCCCCCTCGCCCCCCCACAGGCTGCCCCCCCCAGCGTTCACGCACCGCCCACGACTGCAGCGACCAGGTGTGGACGGCGCCGGGGGGAACCCGCCGTTTTGGCCTGGCCGCTCGGCCCGTCCGGGCCTCAGAATCGCGGGGGTGCCGGAGAATCGCCATTTCGGGTGTCTCCGGCGATTCTCCGGCCTGCGGCCCGCGAAACTTGACCGGGCTTGGAAGAATCGCGGGAGGGCGTCGGACCGGCGTCCCTGGAAATTTTGGCGGCCCAGGCGATTCTCCCAACCGGCGTGGGAGTGGAGAATCGCGCCCGAGGTGCTGTTTTCCAGCTTGTGTTGGGCTTCACTGGAAAAGCAGGTCAAAGACAGAAATGAAAGAAAGTAGGTGAATTGACATGGCAAGCGACTGGCCTGTCAGGGTTATGCTTGCGGACTGAGTGAAGGTCCACCGCAAAGCGATCACCTGTCTGCGTTTGGCCTCCCCAATGTAGGGGAGTCCGCATTGTGAGCTGCAAATACAGTAAATGAAATTGAAAAAAGTGCAAGTGTATGGCTGCTTCACCTGTCTGGGGCCTTCAACTGGGAGGAGACAGGAATTAAAGGAGCAGATTTTACACTTCCTGTGATTACATGGGAAGGTGCCAAGGGAAAGGGACGAAGTGTTGGTGATGGAGGAAATAATAACTTGTTACTCTTGTCAACACTTCCTGGGCGGGATGCTCCGTTTGCTGACGCTGAAATTGCGAAATGCTATTGGGCGGAGAATAGGTTCCGATGCCAAAATTGCGGCGGGCACCGATTTGATACCAAATCGCGATTCTCGGCACCTCGACAATAGCGTCAATGTGTACCGGAACACACGTACAGTAAACACCGTTTGCATATCATTAGCGGGCCCGACCCGGTATTCTCCAGGGCCCCTGCGATTCTCGTCTTCTGATGAGCCAAGTTCCCGATGGCTTTCAAAAATCGTGAAACCGGCATGATGGCTGCTGAAGGAAAGAAAGAGGAGGTAGGACATGGGGAGGACATCTTTGGACGGCGGGCTGCTGGGCCAGACTCTGCCAGGCTGTCTGGAGCCCTGCCAGGGCCGGGGGTGGCGACGAGATGGGGGAACAAGCCAAGTGGCCGGGTGACACCCCACGGGACTGGGGCGGTATCCAGTCCCGGACTGCCATTACTGCACCCAACTTGCTGCGCACCTACTGATCACCCACCTTAGCCCCTGATTCCGCAGAGTGACACCAGCTATATGGGTGCCCCAAACCCGCACCCCACCCACTGCCACCCTCCTGCCACACATGCCCCCACCTGGCCGCCACCCACTGGCTGCCCACGCAGGGCAACACCCACAGTAGCTCATACCGTTGTTGGGGTGCATACCGTTGGCGAGGGCCATGCCAGCCAATGGTACCTCCAGCATCAGGGACAGGCGCAGAGGGCCCTACAGTGCCGGCTACCAATGGGGCCTGGTGTGCGGGGATGATGCTGCTGTGGGGGGTGTGTAATATGCGGGGCAGATTCCACGGTCCCAAATTGGGCCTCCCTGTAGCCCATTGGACCCAGTTGGGCATGGGGTTACGCACCTTGCTAACATGTCGGCCTATCACCCCTGCAGGCAGTGGATATTGGAATGCAACCAGCAATGGGGGCCTTCCTGCTAGTCACCGCAGCCCTTGGGGATGCCCTGCGGCTGTACGAGTTGGCATTGCTCGAGGAGGAAGTTGCAGCAGCAGAGCATGCAACATTGGAGCATGCTGCAGAGGGTTAGGTGGCAGCTGCCCAGGTTGGAGAGCCGGCTGCCCAGGTTGGAGAGCCAGCTGCCCAAAAGGTCAAGGAGGAGGAGGTGCCAAGGAGGTGCCGCATGCGGCCTTGTGTGTACCAGCACCGCCTGTTATTCGAGGACTTGCCGGATCGGGTATGCCGTCAAAGACTCCGGCTGAGCAGAGAGAGAGTGCGACATATCTGCCAGATGGCGGCACACCTGACACCGCGGGAGTATGGGGGAGGATACCCGCTCCCAGTGGCTGTCAAAGTGACGGTCGCCGTGAACTTTAATATGACGGGTTCCTTCCAGTTCAGGGGGGTGGACTGGCCAGGGTGGCGGACACTGCATCACAGCACCATAGCCCCCCCCTCCCCCCCCTTCGGCCACCCCCTCCTGCGACTCCCTCCTCGGCCAGAATTTAACCTGAGACCCTGGAACTGTGAGGCAGCAGTGCAAAGCACTGTGCCACTGTGCCACATTACGGGGTGCGGGCCCTGGGTTGGGACTAACAAAGGGTCTGGTCCATGGGATGGAGGATGATGACAACCCGCTCTGCGAGGAGCTTCGGTGCTCCACATCGTTTGATCATGTCTGGCTCCTGCTCATGGTAGAACTTTCCACCGTCCACCTGGGAGATCCCTGCATCCGAGCTGGCCATTCAATCATACGGTCCTATCGGATCCCTGGGGTGGCGGTGGTGGGACGGCTGGGGGGTGTGCAGCCCCGGCCACCCCCCACAGGGTCCGCCTATTCCCCTCCCAGCCAACCCAGATCAGCCCATCTCTCACACGCATCAGACTTAGCACCGAGGCAGGTTGTACCGGTGGTAACGGGTGTTGAATGTGAACGGATAGATACAGATTTGTGTCCTAGCCCCAAAAACTAAACTGTGCCCTGCACCCGTGCCGACATAGCTAGTGTCTAACTTCCTGGCCTTAAGGGCCCTAATGCGACGCCATGGTTTCGACCAGCTTCTGCACGCTCACAGAGAGTGGATCATCTCCTTCTGGGATTGCACCACATCAGGCTGCGACTGCGCCACCACCTTCTGAGTTTGTGTCACATCAGCCAGTGGCTGTGCCATCTCCCGCTGGGACTGGGCTACCTCCCTTTGCGTCAGTGCCACGAAGGCCAGGGCCTGGGCAATGCCGCCGCCGTTCCCAGCCATGGCCTGCTGTGACTGGGCCATGCTCAGGAGCGCCGCTGCAGTGAGTGTGGTGGCCGGGGGGTGTGAGTGTTTGCACACGTGTCACGGGGAACAGCAACTCAGCAGGGTCTCACTTCCTCGTCCGCGGCCGAGCGCCACCTCGGCGACCTCCCGTTCCTCTAGGCCGACGACCACGTCCAAGGCTCTCTACTCAGCCATGCGGAGGGGCCGCAAGTCCGACGGTCTCCCTCCTGTCTTCTCCGGCTTCCGTCGGTTGTGCACGGCCTTCTCCTGTGAGGCGGGTGGGGAACAGAAAATGACAGTGTTAGACAGTCCGTCTCATGCAGCCCAGGGAGTGGGTAGCTGGTAGCCTCAGAGGTCAGGGCACCCAGCCATGGCGGCCGGTATGGGTACTTGCATGTGGGGTAGGATGGGGATTCAACTGCCATCCGAGTTGGGGGGGGGGGGGGGGGGGGGGGGGTTGGGTTACGGGAGTGTGGGACGCGGGGTAGTGCCAGGGGCACAGTGCTGCCTACTTGCCCTGGAGAGGCTTTGCAGTTTCTTCCAGCACTGCTGATCAGTCTGGACAGTGTTGCCGGTGGCGCTGACGGCCTCTGCCACCGACGGCCTCTGCCACCGACGGCCTCTGCCACCTGCGCCCAGGCACGACGAACAGTGGCAGCTGGCAGCCTCCTTCCCAGGCTGGGGTGCAGACTATTCGCCCCTCCTCCACCGTGGCCAGGCGGATCCCCAGCTCAGTGTTGGTGAAGCGTGGAGCTGCTCTCCTTGCTGCCATCTTGTTGGCAGGGATGGTGTGTGTGAGAGGTGGAATGTGTATACGCAGCTGCACCTTGTCAGCCTCCTGAGTGTCAATCGTGAATCCGGCACCGTTTCTCATTAGTATTGATTGTGGTCCATGTAGGGCTGGTGCTAGCCCCTCAACGGTAGTGGAATCGGTCCAGGTATGGCGCCAGTTTTGCTGTCGTAAAAGTCCACGAATTCTGAATTGGTATCAACACTTAGTCTCAGAAACGGACAATCCCACCGCCTTGGTTTGCCTTTATTTGACACTTTGGCACAGTTGGCTACATTAAAGGCACTATATAAATGCAAGTTGTAGTTGATGACATTAACCACCCCTCTTAGATCGTGTCCTTATGCTCCCATACTGCCCGTCAGTGGCCTTGACATTCTGTTAGCTTTCTGTCGGCCTTGATTTTCCCTCAAGGTGAATGGCTTCTTTAGAGTTTGACAGCAGCAGAAGTTATTCAAGACTATGCACAGTTTTTCATTTAAATTATGATTACTGCCAACAATCCCGTACAATAAATTATCTCTTCCTTTCAATGGACTACCCATAGAATTGTTTGGGAAGCAATTGAATTGATGCAAATATATTTCATTAAGTTAATATTACTGAGATCCATTTCTACAAATATTGAAATGCAGTCAGAAAGACTTTGTACACTCCTGAATTCATTAGATTGTCAATAAAAACATCCGTCTGAATTGACAAATGACTCCTACGGTGATAGAAAGTACTGCCGCATAAATGTCATCCAGATTGATTTCTCATTTGCACAGATAAATTTCCTGCAAGACTTCCCATCCTCGCCACAAAGACATTACTTAAAAGGGCTATTTTGAGAATGCAAAATAATGGGCGAAATTCTCCGTTATCGGCGGAAACTCCGCCGATCGGCGCAAAAAACGGCGCAAATCCCACTTGCGTCACGTCATAAAAATGGGCCGATAGTCTGCGGCCCGAAATGGGCTAGCAGCGACGTAACGGGATCCGCGCTTGCGCAGTGGTTCACGCCATGCAGCGTCATACGCGCTGCACGGCGTGACGGCTCATAAGGCCGCGCAGCTCCCCCCCCACCCGACCGGAACAGCCGACCGCAACACCCGACTTGATGGCTGGCCGTCGCTCAGCCCCGAGGTTCGAGTCACGCGATGTGGAGGCGCTCCTGGATGCGGTGGAGCAGAGGAGGGACGCCCTGTATCCCGGGCACGGCCGCAGAGTTGCCCCACGCCACAGCCGGCGTCTGTGGAGGGAGGTGGCTGAGGCCATCACCGCTGTGGCCCTAACACCACGGACAGGCACCCAGTGCCACAAGAAGGTGAACGACCTCGTCAGAGCAGGCAGGGTGAGCCTCCCCCATATCCCCCATATCCCCTCTCCCCCAAATCCCCCCCTCCCCCATATCCCCCCTCCCCCATATCCCCCCTCCCCCATATCCCCCATATCCCCCCTCCCCCATATCCCCGCTCCCCCATATCTCCCATATCCCCCCTCCCCCATATCCCCCATATTCCCCCCTCCCCCATACCCCCCTCCCCATATCTCCCATATCCCCCCTTCCCCCATATTCCCCCCTCCCCCATATCCCCCCTCCCCCATATCCCCCATATCCCCATATCCCCCCTCCCCCATATCCCCCATATTCCCCCTCCCCCATATCCCCCTCCCCATATCCCCCATATCCCCCCTCCCCCATAGCCCCCATATTCCCCCCTCCCCCATATCCCCCCTCCCCCATATCCCCCCTCCCCCATATCCCCCCCTCCCCCATATCCCCCATATCCCCCCTCCCCCATATCCCCCATATCCCCCCTCCACCATATCCCCCATATTCCCCCTCCCCCATATCCCCCCTCCCCATATCCCCCCTCCCCCATATCCCCCCTCCCCCATATCCCCCATATTCCCCCTCCCCCATATCCCCCCTCCCCCATATCCCCCATATCCCCCTCCCCCATATCCCCCTCCCCCATATCCCCCATATCCCCCCTCCCCCATATCCCCCATATCCCCCCTCCACCATATCCCCCATATTCCCCCCTCCCCCCATATCCCCCATATCCCCCCTCCCCCATATCCCCCATATCCCCCTCCCCCATATCCCCCCTCCCCCATATCCCCCATATCCCCCCTCCCCCATATCCCCCATATCCCCCCTCCACCATATCCCCCATATCCCCCCTCCCCCATATCCCCCATATCCCCCCTCCCCCATTTCCCCCATATCCCCCCTCCACCATATCCCCCATATTCCCCCCTCCCCCATATCCCCCCTCCCCATATCCCCCCTCCCCCATATCCCCCATATCCCCCCTCCCCCATATCCCCCATATTCCCCCTCCCCCATATCCCCCCTCCCCCATATTCCCCATATCCCCCCTCCCCCATATCCCCCCCTCCCCCATATCCCCCATATCCCCCCTCCCCCATATCCCCCATATCCCCCCTCCACCATATCCCCCATATTCCCCCCTCCCCCATATCCCCCATATTCCCCCCTCCCCCATATCCCCCCTCCCCATATCCCCCCTCCCCCATATCCCCCCTCCCCCATATCCCCCATATTCCCCCTCCCCCATATCCCCCCTCCCCCATATCCCCCATATCCCCCCTCCCCCATATCCCCCATATTCCCCCCTCCCCCATATCCCCCCTCCCCCATATCCCCCCTCCCCCATATCCCCCATATCCCCCCTCCCCATATCCCCCATATTCCTCCCTCCCCCATATCCCCCCTCCCCCATATCCCCCCTCCCCCATATCCCCCATATTCCCCCCTCCCCCATATCCCCCCTCCCCATATCCCCCCCTCCCCCATATCCCCCCTCCCCATATCCCCCATATCCCCAAGTGAATCCAGCCCTAACCTTAACCTCTGCAATGCACGCGCAACCGATGGCGTGCATTCATATACCTGCCTAACACTGTTGCCTTTTACCCCTGCTACCACCCCCCCCCCCCCCAGGAGAAGCGCGCACACAACAATAGGGAGCATGTGAGGACTGGAGGAGGGCCCGCTGATGAGAGGCCACTGACCGTACACGAGGAAAGGGCCCTGGAACTGGCTGGCGGACCTGAGGACCGGGAGGTTGCTGATGCAGAGGTCGGGGCCCCACGAGCAAGTGAGCCACCAACAGCCCGTCCCCATATCCCCCCTCCCCTATATCCCCCTCTCCCGTATCACCTGATCACTGCCTGATGTCTAACCATGCATGCTTCATTGTGTATCGCAGGACCAAACGTCCAGGCACCCATCCCCGCAGATGCAGACCGCCCGCAGGATGCCCCTCGGAGACCACGGGAGACGGAGAGACCCGCACCCTCCAGCATGCGACGCCCGCAGGATGCCCCTCGGAGACCACGGGAGACGGAGAGACCCGCACCCTCCAGCATGCGACGCCCGCAGGATGCCCCTCGGAGACCACGGGAGACGGAGAGACCCGCACCCTCCAGCATGCGACGCCCGCAGGATGCCCCTCGGAGACCACGGGAGACGGAGAGACCCGCACCCTCCAGCATGCGACGCCCGCAGGATGCCCCTCGCACACCACGGGAGACGGAGAGACCTGGAGCAACAGGGAGACGACACCCCCGTCACGTGCGGGAGCGACCACCCAGCGATGAGGGGGGCAGCCACAGGCCCCCGTCACACCCGAGCCAGGACACCACTACCCAGGACACCACTATCCAGGACACCCCTACCCGGGACACCACTACCCAGGACACCCCTACCCGGGACAGCACTACCCGGGACAGCACTACCCGGGACAGCACTACCCAGGACACCCCTACCCGGGAAGACGAAATACCGGACAGTGACTCAGAGTGGATGGGTGGAGACGAACCCCCACCCCAAAGTGCCATGGACTCAGAGTGGGACGAAGAGCACGACACAACGCCACTGCTGTCACCAACACCCTCCACCATCGCAGAAACACTCACCACGGTTGGGCACTTTAGTGATGAGGCGTCTGGTACACTCACTGGTGCGCACAACACAGCCGTCCCGGTACAGCAGGTGGAGGTAGGAGCAGCAGAGGGACCGGGCGGTCGGAGGGCAGCCCAGGCCAAGCGAACATCTGCCGCCCAGATGGATCCCGGGTTCCTGCAGTTACCACACCCACACATAGATCCGATGCAACCACTGCCACGGAGACGAGCGAATAGGGTGACGGGTGGCTTGCGGCGGCTGCGGTCACAGGTGGAGGAGTCCACCCGCGTCCAGGAGCTGGGAGTGGTCCCGGTCATGCGTGCCACCCAGGCTGACACCGCACGGGTGGCGTCCGCGGTGGAGGCAATGGGTGCGACGGTGTCAGACATGGGGAACGGTTTGCGAGGCCTGGGGCCTTCTGTGCAGGCGGCGTCTGTGGCCCAGGAAATGGCTGCCCTCTCACAGGAGGCCATGAGCCAGTGCCAGCGCCAGATGGCAGAGGCGCTCAACGCCATAGCCCAGTCTCAGCAGGCCATAGCCCAGTCTCTGCAGGCCATGGCCCAGTCTCTGCAGACCATCGCTGAGGGCATCGGCGCCAGTGGCCATGTGCGAGCTGGCGTCGCACTGTCGCAGACAGGGTTCGACAACCCCCTGGGCTCCATGGCTGCAAACCTGCAGACCCCTGTCGATACCAGCACGGGCCTCCAGGACTGGCAGCGCCAGATGTCGGGGGCGCGTCGGATGGCCAGTCCGTTCGCATCCCCCACCCATGTAGAGGCCTGGGGGCCATCGGGCACCCCGAGGGAGGAGGAGGTGGTGTGGTCCGTCCCGGCTCCCTCTGTACACCGCGACACCTCGGACTCCCCCCCTTCCGTCCCAGGTGCATCGGGTGGGCAACGGGCAGGACAGGCTGGCAGCTCGCCATCCCAGTCGCCCGGGCCGCAGCCTGGCCCATCTAGGCCAGGACGCCCCAGGAAACGGCCGCCAAAGGGATCCAGTGTCAGAGGGCAGGAATCACAGGAGTCCACCTCCAGTTCTGCTGTACCGTCTGGGGAACCACGTAGACGTAGTCAAAGGGCCCGTAAGGCCAAACAATTAGACACTGAGTAAGTTGGCACGGGTGCAGGGCACAGATGAGTTTTAGGCGCTAGGGCACGTGCATGAACTCCTTTGGTTATTAAAGTCAATGTTACACCTACCGAAGCTGCCTTTGTGCTCTGTCCAAAGTGTGCGGGGGGTGTCATGTACGTTGAGCGCAAGTGTGTGTGTGAGGGGTGGTCTTACCTCAGCCCCAGGTGAGTCTGCCCTCTTCCCCCTGGGCCGCCATCAACATCCCCCGGGCAGAGGACGGGACCGTGCGCTGCAGTGTCACAGCCGCATGCAGGGATGGTCCGGGTGGATGGTGGTACTGTGGCCATGGGTCAGACATAGTCCAACGATGTAGAGCCAGGAGCTCATCGGAGGCGGGTTGTCATCATTCTCCATGGCCTGCGATAGACACGCGTCCACCCGCAACTGGGTGAGCCCGGCCCGTTGTGCCGCCGGTGGATCGGCAATTGGGGGTGGGGGGGTGGTGTGCATGCGGGTGGGGTGTGTGGGGTTGGGGAGGGGGGTGAGGGTGCTGGGTGGGTGGATGGGTGGGGGGTGTGGGTGGTCGGCTGTTGTCATGGTGTGCGGTCTGTGGCCATACTACCCGATTCCCACGCCCATCTAGTCAGTGAAGCGGGCGGCTATCAGTCTGTCCCGTGCCCGCTGGGCCAGCCGGTAACGGTGGACAGCCACCCGTCTGTGTCTACCCCGTCTGCCCTGACCATTGCCCCCATCCCCCTCATCTGGGGAGGACTGGGCCTCTTCCTGCTGCTCCTCCACTCCGCCCTCCTCTGCCTGCGGCACATCGCCCCTCTGCTGGGCTATGTTGTGCAGGACGCAGCACACCACAATGATGCGGCCGACCCTATCTGACCGATACTGGAGGGCGCCCCCAGAGAGGTCCAGGCACCTGAAACGCATCTTCAGCACGCCAAAGCACCTCTCGATCACTCCCCTTGTCGCTACATGGGCATCATTGTAGCGGTTCTCCGCCTCATTGCGTGGCCTCCGTATAGGCGTCATCAGCCACGATCGCAATGGGTAGCCCCTGTCGCCCAGCAACCAGCCCCTCAGCCGGGGATGGCGTCCCTCGTACATGCCGGGGATGGATGACCGCGACAACACGAATGAGTCGTGTACACTGCCTGGGTGACGGGCGCAGACGTGCAGGATCATCATGCGGTGGTCGCAGACCACCTGTACGTTCATCGAATAGGTCCCCTTCCTATTAGTGAACACGGCCCTGTTATCTGCAGGTGGCCGCACGGCGACGTGCATCCCATCGATCGCGCCCTGGACCATGGGGAACCCGGCAATGGCAGAGAAGCCCACGGCCCGGGCATCTTGGCTGGCCCGGTCCACGGGGAAGCGGATGTAGCGGTGCGCCATGGCATAAAGGGCATCTGTCACTGCCCGGATGCACCGATGCACCAATGTCTGCGATATGCCGGACAGGTCCCCACTCGGTGCCTGGAATGACCCCGTTGCATAAAAGTTCAGGGCCACCGTAACCTTGACGGACACGGGGAGAGGGTGTCCCCCGCCAGTGCCACGCGGTGACAGGTGTGCCAGCAGGTGGCAGATGTGTGCCACGGTTTCCCGGCTCATCCGGAGTCTCCTCCTGCATTCCCGGTCCGTGAGGTCCTGGTATGACTGCCGGGGCCGGTACACACGGGGCGCCCTCGGGTGCCTCCGTTGCCGTGGGGCCGCGACGTCCTCCTCCCCCTCCTCGTCCTGTCGGTCAGGTGTCCCTCCAGCCTGGGCGGCTGCCGCCTGCCCCTCTGCGGCAGCCTGCGCCGCCTCTCTGGCACGCTCCTCCTCCTCCTCCTCCTCATCCAGGGCAACATAGACATGAGCGGCTGCCACCACGGCGGCCAACATCGCTGGATGGTCTGAAAACATGACGGCCTGGTGGGGGGGAGGGGAACGACGACATGTCATCATTGCCCATATCCCCTCCTCCCCCCAGCCAGGTGGCATGGACCGCATGGGTCCAACTGTTGGAGGCTGGCACCTGGCCAGGTGGACCAACTCATTTGCCCTCCCATCACCCACCCCAGCACGGACCAACCCCCAACCTCCACCCCGGCACGGACCCCCTTCCCAACCTCCTCCCCCAGCACGGACCCCCCCCCAACCCCCAACCTCCATCCCGGCACGGACCCCCTCCCCAACCTCCACCCCAGTACAGACCCCCCCCCCCCCTAACCCCCAACCTCCACCCCGGCACGGACCCCCTCCCCAACCTCCACCCCAGCACGGACACCCCCCCCCAACCTCCACCCCGGCACGGACCCCCTCCCCAACCTCCACCCCGGCACGGACCCCCTCCCCAACCCCCAACCTCCACCCCGGCACGGACCCCCCCCCCCCCCCCAACCTCCACCCCGGCACGGACCCCCCCCCCCAACCTCCACCCCGGCACGGACCCCCTCCCCAACCTCCACCCCGGCACGCCCCCCCCCCCAACCTCCACCCCGGCATGGACCCCCTCCCCAACCTCCACCCCGGCACGGACCCCCTCCCCAACCTCCACCCCAGCACGGACCCCCAACCCCCAACCTCCATCCCGGCACGGACCCCCACCCCAACCTCCACCCCAGCACGGACCCCCCCCCAACCCCCAACCTCCACCCCGGCACGGACCCCCTCCCCAACCTCCACCCCAGCACGGACCCCAACCCCCAACCTCCATCCCGGCACGGACCCCCTCCCCAACCTCCACCCCAGCACGGACCCCCCCCCCCCCAACCCCCAACCTCCATCCCGGCACGGACCCCCTCCCCAACCTCCACCCCAGCACGGACCCCCCCCCCCCAACCCCCAACCTCCACCCCGGCACGGACCCCCTCCCCAACCTCCACCCCAGCACGGACCCCCCCCCCAACCCCCAACCTCCACCCCGGCACGGACCCCCCCCCCCAACCTCCACCCCGGCACGGACCCCCTCCCGGCACTCCCCCGGAGCCCAACCTACTCTAACCACCCCCCCCCCCCCCCCACGGCCGCACACACACACACACAAGCCGAGACACACCTCTCCTCAGGCAATCAGTCTGCGGCCACGCCATTTCCTGCCCAGAGCCAACCCCCCAGGCCGTCACTCACCTCCTCGCTGGTCGGCGTGAGCCTGGAGCAGCGGGTCACGCCGATGAAAAGGAGGTTTGATTCACGTCGACGTGAACGGTCATCACGTCGACGGGACTTCGGCCCATCCGGAAGGGAGAATATCGGCAGGCCGAAAATCGGCTGCCTTGCGCAGACCCGTGACATTCTCCGCGGCAGCGGCGCCATTAACGCCCCGCCGACTTTTCTCCCTTCGGAGACTTCGGCGGGGGCGGGGGCGGGATTCACGGCGGCCAACGGCCATTCTCCGACCCGGCGGGGGGTCGGAGAATGACGCCCAATGTCTTCAATTCCAAATGACGGGCAGAAAGAGGGTGTAGGGAAGATAAACATCTTCCATGATAGCAGGGCTATCTGCTAGGGACAGTTGCATTGGGCATCATTGGGTTTGGGCAGTTTGGATTACATAGAGGGAATGAATGCAGTCTGAGGCAAAATCGGGGAGGAATGGATTGAAGTCTGCAGGGCTGCGAACGAATCTCAAAACAAGTTGTGTATTCTGAAAAATGTACTGAATTGTTCGTTGTCCTTGTTCTGTGAGCTTGCAGGCTGAGCTTGGAGGGCAACCAAAATTTGTGGTGGGTGCTACAAAAGATGTTGCCAATTTGAAATGTAATTAAGGGTCAAAGTACAATAACGGCTTGGGGGAGAACAGTCATTACCTTCCACGTAACATGAGGTTCAAGAGCACACACTGCCATAAGACTTTAACAGGGGTTCTATTTTCCACTGGCATAAATCCTCATTGACATGAATGGAAAATCTTAATTTAGAGGAGCCAACTGTCTACAATGGATAGTCACGGTTGATGCTCCAATCCACGAGGATAACATTGAGAGATTACCTCCTGATCTTTAATCCAGTTGGATAGCAGAATTCCGTCGGGGGAGCTCCTATTGCTGAATTCCCATGACCGTGTCACTCAGATTAACTTGTCTTCCGCACACAAAGGGCATCTCCCATTTCTGCTGGTCTCTTGAACTCAGGAGTGGTGTCCAGCATAATAAAAACTGAAAGTGCTGGACAAACTCAGCAGCTCTGGCAGCATATGTGGAGAGAGAAACAGAGTTAAGGTAAAAGACTCATATGACTCAAAAAATTAACTCTGTCTCTTGTAATGATATGTTAGTTGGATATATTCAAGAGGGAGCTGGACGTGGCCTTTGCGGCGAAATGGGTATGGAGAGAAAGCAGGAGTGGGATACTGAATATAATCATGATCAGCTATGATTATATTGAATGGTGGCCTACTCCTGCACCTATTTTCCATGTTTCTTTGTTTCTATAAGGGATTTGCAAACATGTGTGTCCATTTGTTGAGATTAGGTACATGGGAACATTTATACAGAGACACAAAGCTTGACGACATGTCTATATCACAACACTCTTGACGTCAGAGGTCGGGACACTGAGGTGCTGTTCGTCTTCCCTGCCACACACATAACAAGTTTAATTTAAACTACAACCTAATGGAATTGAGTTAAAATCACCTCAACCAAATTCACCGAGGCCAGGATCTTCCTGTCCCATCCGCAGCCAGCCAGGAAGTTCCTGCTCAAAGTTAATGGACATCTGGCTGCCACTCCGAATTTTCCGTCCTGTCAATGGCAGGTCCCGCCATGGGTAGGTCCCTAAAATCTCAGCCCTAGGATCAATCTAAACAGTCAACAGAGGAAAGAGAATAATTCTATTAGCCTGAGCTGGATTCAAACCTTTGTGCCAGCTGTGAGACTTTGTGCCAGCACACTCGTCCACTCTATCATCCACATCCCCAACTTTCTTGTTTCAGTTTTATATATATATATATATAGAATGTCGTTACTGCATTATTCCCTGACCAGTAGACTCAAGCCAGTGTTAAGGTGGCACGGTGCTTAGCATTGCTGCCTCACGGTGCCAAGGACCTGGGTTCAATTCCGGCCCTGGGTCACTGTCCGTGTGGAGTTTGCACATTCTCCCCATGTCTGCGTGGGTCTCACCCCCCACAACCCAAAGATGTGTAGCGTAGGTGGATTGGCCATGCTACATTGCCCCTTACTTGGGATAAAACAATTGGGTACTCTAAAACTTAAAACAAACCCCACAGTGTCAGTTTTTACGGGCGTGATTTAACAGCCGCGTCTCACTTGAGCGAGAGCGTGACATGGCCGTTAGATCGCAGGAGAGACGAAAATCGGGATACGCGTCGGGCGGCGATGGGTTTGCTATGTGGTGTGAACCGAATCCTGCCACGGTGTGACGAGAAGTCAATCCTCACCAATTAATCAGCAAGTGGTCACATGGGCGCCGATTAGCATGAAGCTGGCGGAATGGTTGCTGCAGGGATCGGAGGAAGTGAGTAGCCACCTTCGATCCAGGACAGTGAGCGTGGGGACACTGGGGTTGCTGCCTATTGTGCTTTGGGGGGGAGGGAGGGGGATTGCTGGGCCACCGTCGGTGAGGGATGGTGCCCCTGGGCTGGGGGTGTGATGGGTGCCTCAGCACCTGCCAGTCCGCTATGCCACCCCCCTGGGCCATATGCACCTATAACAGGGGCAACCCCAGCACTTGCCTGTCTGTCCCACCGACCACCCATAACTCCCACTGACCGTGGCGGCCACTGGCCACGCAGCTGATAGTTATTGCTAATAGGGAATTGACAATCATAGTTAAGAGATGATTAACTTCATAGCTCCCAAATGGATTCCTGTTGGTAGGCGTGCCATGTGGGAGACCGTGAGGCCTGCACACTGTGCCTAGACACTGCAGGAAGCAACACCATGGAGGCAGCAGTCAACAACTGAACACACGCGCTGGGCCCCAGCACCGGGGCATTTCCACAACCAGAGGGTAGATGTTTGCACTTGGGAGGAGACCAGCACTCGGTCCAGGTAACATTACGAGTGGGTGTTTGGGGTCCAGGGTCTAGGGTCCGATGACGAGGGGCTCCCGCTGCGGCCAGGAGTGTGTGGGCAGGGCAGGTTTGATGGCACATTGAAGGATGGCAGGGCATGTGAGGGATGGTGGGGCGTGGGGAGTGGGGGGGGGAGCAGCCATGGGGCCCTGGAGGGTCCCGGGGTGGAAGACAGTGGTGGTTGTCCATCTCTCACTCCCTCCAGTTCCTTACATATATTACACAGCATGGATGATATCTTAAACCCTGCGGAGGCTGCCCTCGTGGAGCTGCTTGGAGGCCAGCTGGCCAGACACTGGAGAAGGCAGTGGCAGGTATTAAAGGTATATAAATGTAAGTTGTTCTTGTAAAGAAGCTGTTCCCGAGCAGTGTATCATTACAAGAGAGATGTCAAACTGACTGATGGACATATTTTGCCAGCTCTTCCTCTGCTCGTGGACGAGTATAATATATATGTTGAGCACCGCTTATGTCAGTGATCAGGTTAACATTTGTCAAAGTAGAGGTGCAAAGCTATATCTTATGACTTTGTACCAAGTCATATGGGCTCGAAACGTTAACTCTGGTGGAATTCTCTGGGCGTTCACTGGCGGCGCACCCCCCGCCTGCGGGTTTCCCAGCAGCATGGGATGGCTTCAGTGGGAATTCCCATTGACAGTGGCAGAAGCAGAGAATCTCGCCGGCAGCGAACTGTGTGCCAAATTCTCTGTCCTCACCAGCAGCGATAGCGGGGCAAACTCACAACTGGGAATCCTGGCCCCTGTTTCTCTCTCCACAGGTTCTGCCTGACCTGCTGAGGGTGTCCAGCATTTTCTGTTTTTATTTCAGATTTCCAGCAATGGCGGTTGTTTTGCTTTTATTCTGGACTTTTAGAATTCTGTTTCAGCTCTGAATTGGGATCTGACCTTGTATCACTGCCCAGACTGGAGTTGAGCATTGTCATCTGTTGGTTCTGCAATTTTTGAAGTCAAGTTATTCAGAGAAGGGAACAAGTTTTGAAGAACTGATAGATTAAAGAGAGTGCAAAATGTTGGAGAGCAAGGCAGTGGTGCTGAATCAGTGCAGACTTCTCCCTCAAAACCCAGTTTTTCAACTTTGACTAGTAGACAGTCGTTTGATGTGACTTGTCGCAACAATTTAGTACAGATGTTAAGAGCCAGCAACCTTCTTGCCCTTTCAATACCATTCCACCCATCTGGGACTATGTCGATGGGGGGACATGTTTTCATGGAGTCTGGGGCCTAAATTATGTCCTGCTGCTCTGTTTGGAGATTGTTCAGTTATTGAGGGATCTTGTTCTATTCAGTGTTAATTATATTCTAATTTGCAGTTGTGTGTCCCTATCAACTTCTGAAACACATAAAATAATTCCACAATTTACAGCTGGCTGGTGGAGCCTTGAACTTGCAGACAGATAGTGACTGACTCAGAGCAGCATCAAGCAGAATTTGCATTGAAAAGCTCTTGTTAATATTATTATTCATGAACAGGGATTTAAGCCTTTTAATTGCATTTTAAATGAACATAATTTTTGTTTTACCTTGAATCTGGTAGTCCCATTTGCCTCACCAGCTCAAAACCTAATCTGCTACAAGGAATTTAACATGGTTTGATTGCATTAGATAAAAATATAGAGCTTTCGTTGTTAGGGTAAGATTGTCTTTGTGTTGCTGAAGTGCTGGGGTTTGTGCTACATGTGAAAACTAAAGGGTAGGGTTTTACACATCCGAATCTTCTTTGGTGTGTCTCACTAAGATGAGGTTTGAAAATTCCAGCGAAAGTCTTGCTTCTGTAAAATGTCACCAAGCTGAGATATGAAGACGGGACCAAGGGTAGGTGTTTCGGGGAAAACCAGAGGGAATAGTGAGGGAACAGAAAGGGAAACCATTGCAAATGATTGTTTGGCTACGATTACATGGATAAGAATAGAATGAGATGAGCGTAGTCCAATACAGCTAGACCGTGGAAAGGCATTGACGGAGGATGGTGTGGTCAACTGTGTCAAAGTGCATAGGCCAAGACTTATGAGGAGGATAGTTTTCCTCTGTCTCAGTTACATCGGATTTCGTTTGTGACTTTGATAAGAGCTGTTTCGGTACTGTGGTGGAAAACCAGGCCGGAATTCTCCGGCCGTTTGGATTCTCCGTTCCTGCCGGTTTCCTGGCGGAGTGGGATGGCTTCAATGGGAAATGTAATTGACAAGCGGCCGGAGCAGAGAATCCCGTCGCCAGTGAACGGCACGCCGCTGAGATATATGTGCCTGAGGAACTGGAAACTCCAGCCTCTGATTGTTGGATTCAAACATAGAGTTGTATTTTACAGGAGGGTGGGGTTGCTGCCCTAGCATAAATGTCCAGCTCACCCTGTAGCAACAGCCTTCATGCCTTTAACTGGCTTGCAACAGGGCTTCTACCCACAACAGAGAGAAATCCCAGCCCTAAGAGCTACCAGCTACCCAAGTGTCAGCTGTCTTGGCCCAGCAGTGCCATCAGGACTACAGGCAGTTTCAAAGTGGAGATGCTGATGAAGGCTAGACTCAGGTAGGTCCAGGATTTTGCCAGAGCCTGGCTGGTAGATTCTAAAGAGGGGCCCTTGGTGCCTGGATTAACAGAGTAGGGTGGGGGGCATGCGTGGAGGGAGAAGTATACCTTTTGCAGGGGAGTTTCCAATTGGCCGAGGATGGCTGAACAGTAGGCACCCGTGTCGCTTAGCCTGTACTGCACACTTGTTGGGCTTCCTCTGCCCCAGTATTTGGCCAATTAAAGCCCTAATTAGCCCAACAGGCGTGCCAACTACTCAACACCTCCCCAACGCTGCAGGTTGAATATCTGTGGGGCTTTGCGCTGTTGCCATGCTGCCCAATTTTATACCCCCTCCTTCCCCATCCTGCCCCCAGGGGATGGAGAGGTAAAGCCTGGTCTTGGAACCCGAAGCCCAGTTGAATTGTGGGTCTCAACCCTGTGCTCCATCACATTACTCAAGCGACACTATTTTGAAATGCAAAATTCCCTAATTGGGCAGGAGGCAAGCTTGGCATCCAATTTATGGCACTAGGCATTTCCAGAGGCTGGAGCGCCTGGCAAAGCAACTGTAACAAAAGCAGATGGCAGCCCTGTTAGTGCGTGCCACTGCCTTGCCAAATAGAGCAGGATGGCTCCTCAGGTCAGCAACATTAAGGCAAAGAAATATGGCCATACGGCCAAGTTAAAGGTATTGTACGCAGGCAGGTGCCCCATGAACTGACTGCTTTCAATAAGTAAAACCAAACTTTCACTTCTGCCCACAATGAACCTGACAGCTGTGGACTCTATTGGCTGGATTCTCCATTTGGGAGATGTTCCCGCCAGAACTGAATAGTGTGCGATTCGCGTTCCCATTGGGGGCGCTTTTCCTTCCGCCATTCAGAACATGCAAATGGGCCAACACCTTGTCGGCGTGAATTGGAAGCAACCGCCGGCCCAGTAGGCGGTGCAACCACTGGGACCGGAATTAGCGCTAAAGAACCTGACAAGCTGGAGCTGCCTATAAACGCACCACTCCCCACACACTCATTGCAGCCACAAAGATGTCTCAGTGAAGACCCTGACCCTGAGTCTGGGAGTCCGAAGTGAACCCACTGCTCAATGCCAATGAGGGGAAGTACCCTCTCCCCAGGGTGGGCCACAGGTACCCTCCTGAACAGTACCTGTGAGGAGGTGGCATAGGCTGTCAGTGCCACCAGCCTCACCAGGAGGACACAGCTCGTGATCTCGAGGGAAGTGGCACTGGTGAGGCCTCTGCACTGAGAGGGGCAGTGTGCCAGGGAGGGTTCCAAAGGCCATGGTGCAGGTGACGTTGGTTGGGGTGAGCTCTGCTAAAATCCTCTGCTGTGGGGCTGTGCTTCTGAGGAGTGTCAACACGGGTGGGCCAATGATTCGGCATGGCCACGTTCATCCCCTTGATGATACCGCTGGGGTACGAGGGTTTCCAGAGGGACAGCCTGGTTGGGCCCCACATCACCAGAGGCTCTCTGAACATTTACCGGATCCAGTGACCAGTCAGCAGTGTGAACAGCCAGAAACCTATAAGTAGCCCCAGAGAGGTGCGTTTAAATCACACATTGCAGAAACGTGTCTGAGCCAGGGCACCCCAATCCCAAGGGGGACACCCCAAGACCATGGACTTAGTACCAAGTCATTACCCGCTCAGACAGCCACCCCCAGCAAGCCTGACAAGCTTTTAGAGTTTCCTTACCCCCTTGCTCCCCCGAACAGCAAGGCCCTGCTTGTAAGTACCTGCACCAATTTGTGCCCGCGGGAGTCCTACCTGAGAGGGGTGGAGCATGAAGAGTCCAACCTGCTAACAAGATTTAAATCCATGCAAGTGACGGTTTTGCATAGGCCTGCTGGCGCAGGGCACAAACCTGATTAATGCTGCCAGCGGAGGACCGGAGCATGGGGTCGGATTTGGCGGCAGGTGCAAATCGCGATTTTTCCATTGCACGCGATTCTCTGCCCGATTGCAATTCTCGCTGCTGGCGACAGGAAGCAGAAAATTCAGCCCCATGTGTAGCAGATTTTTTTAGGTTTGCTGAATTGACCTTTGAAAATCCCTCCTCGCCCTCCCTGGCTGTTTGCAAGTTTCTTAGGACTGCTTATTATACACAAGCAACCCTTACCCTCCACTTGAAAATTGTGGTGTATTTCGACGGCATTCAAACCGAGACTACCTCAAGGAATCTCATTTGAAATTGCACCCGCAGCTGATCCAGACACCGCAGATAATTGAAAATCTGACACCAAGTTTCCATGCAGACCCTCTTAACCATTGCTCTCTGCAACCACTATGTGCAGCCTCCTGGACTAACAATGGAAAATGAAGGCCTAGCAGCAACATCTCTTTCCATTACCACCTCTGCTGAAGACCTTCACCTTGGCCAGAATCTTACCAGAATTTGTCAAAGTGTCAGACTCACACTCTCCAGTTCCACAGACCAGAGTTTTCTCACGGAATCCTGAACCTCGTTGGCAAAATAAACTGAGTGGGCGTGGTTTATAGATAGCGCCCCAACCAGCTTCAACATCCCCAGCACACATCACCGTGGTTTCGGGACTCTTCCAGCCCGCCCCCTGACATTCATCACCAGCATTCCCTCTCACCCCAATTTCCACTCTCCCCCTGCCCACCACACATCAAAGAACCCCCCCACGCACGGGTCTCCCACTAGTATCTGTTCCGACACTGTTTCCTGGCAGTGCTGGGGCAGTGCCATGGCACTGACTGCGCATGCCCACCCCCTTCCTGGACTCTACTTAGCTCTGCGCCCGGAGGAATCCCGTCGATTGCCTCACGCCTGGCCCAACCTGTTGTAAATGTGTCATCACGCCAGCGAGGTATGAATATTTCGTGTGGGGGCATCATTTTATTAAATGTATGAAATTTTAATAAAATTAGGTTGTCGCCCTTTGTGGGCATGAACCTTAGGACGCCTCCATCGAGAATCCCATTTCCCGATTCTCGCAAGACTTTCTGCCCTCGCTGCCGATCCTGCGGGTGACGAGTGCAGGCTCAAAATTCCACCCCCTGATTGAGGCCTTCAGTAAAAATGAATTTCCATGACACTTATGGCTTTTCTACCATTTTTGTTGCCACAGCTGTGGCCAGACTGGATTAATACCATGGCTTCCGTTCCTGAAAGCAGTGCACACCCACTTGGTAGCGGGAAAGCGCACCCACATGACAAATGGACCCAATTCCGAATTTTTTATTTATTTTTTTAAAATTTAGAATACCCAATTCATTTTTTCCAATTAAGGGGCAATTTAGCGTGGCCAATCCACCTACCCGGCACATTTTTGGGTTGTGGGGGTGAAACCCACGCAAACACAGGGAGAATGTGCAAACTCCAGACAGTGACCCAGAGCCGGGATCGAACCTGGGACCTCGGGGCTGTGAGGAAGCCGTGCTAACCACTGTGCTACCGTGCTGCCCAGCAATTCAGAAAAATGAATGAGGATTACATTAGGTTCCCAGCAGCAGATGGAAAGTCCTGTCCCATTGCCTTCCCACCAAAAAAAAAAGCGTGATAGTTTAGCTAAAACGGCAAATTCTCTGTGTGAATCAGAGTAACAAACATATGGGGCTGGATTCTCCCCGCCACGTTTCTGCCCCGACCGGCTGGCGGAATTCTCCATTACCCCGGCCGGTCAATGGGGTTTCCCCTTTGTGGTGCAGCCCCATGTCGTCAGGAAACCCCCGGGCACCGGCAAAACGGAAAATCCCGCCGGCGGAGAATGCCGCCCATGTAATTAATTTGAGAATAAGAGGTTTTGAAGCAGGAAGAAGAACATTACTTGTTCATATACATTACTTGTATATGAAGTAGCTTTTTCAGAATGGTCGGGAAAGATATCTGTATAGGCTCTTCCTTTGTAATACTTTAACCTTGCGTCAGTGATAAAATATATCATTTCAGCATATTACTACGTCACAGCAATAAATCAAGCACTGTCAGGGTAGTACCCGTGGCACAGTCGCTAGCACTGTTGGCTCACAGCGCCAGGGATCTGGGTTAGATTCCGGCCTTGTGTGGTTGTGTGGAGTTTGCACGTTCTCCCCGTGCGTGGGTTTCCTCCGGGTGCTCCAATTTGCTCCCTTAGTCCACAGATGTGCATGTTAGGTGGATTGGTCATGCCCCTTATTGTCCAAAGATGTGTAGGTTAGATTGATTGGCCATGATCAATGCACGGGGATACGGGCATAGGATGGTGGGAGCAGGTCTAGGTAGAGTGCTCTTTCGGAAGGTCGGTGCAGTCTTGATGGGCCGAATTGTCTCCTTCTGCATTGTAGTGATTCTATGATTCTATTCTATGTTTAAGGTGATGTGGGGTTCTAATGTCCAGTGGGCTGGATTCTCCGCCGGTGGGATGCTCCATTTTGCTGGCAGCCCGGGGGTTTCCCGACGGCGTGAGAAGCGCCATTGACCAACCAGAGCATCCCGCCGGCGGAGTGAAACAGTAATGTGGCGCAGCAGGACGGAGAATCCAGTCCAGTGTGTCTGAACCTGGGATACCCAATGAGAAGCACCACAGGGAAACCTTTAACTTTCTGTATCCTTTAATTCATAGTTTTAGAGGTTGTAGATGGAATGGATCCTGCTGAAAAATAGTTATGCATCCCTCTGTTTAAAAAAAAGACTTCAAAGGGTTTCACTGTAAGGGGAGCAGCTCAATACAATGGAGTATATTGATAAATTTTGAGGAGAAAAGATTGGTGAGCTTTTTTATCTATGAAAATTAAGATGGGGAATACCAGTTGAATGTTGACTTCAAACCATTTCCCAACCAAAATATGTCGATCTCAGCCTGTATGGCTCCAGATGTTCCAGCATGTTCAGCCATTTTGGGGAGAGAATTCCATATTTCTACACCTCTTTGCATGAAAATGTGCCTTATGATTTCCCTCCTCAATGACCTAGCTTTAACTTTAACGTTACGTTCCCTTGTTTTTGCTTCCCCCACCAGAGGAAATAGGTTCTCTGCCCCATCGAATCCTTTAAACATTTTAAAATCGGCAATTAGATCACACTGCAATTTTCTGAACTCAAGGGAAAATAAGCCAAATTTACACAAACTATCCTCATAATGTAATCCTTTAAATCATTGCCAGGTCCAGGTCAGGTATTTCACAGATGAAATGCAGAGTGAAACACCCATTTCTTCTTCAACCCTAACCTGGGGAAGAAGCAGTTTTTCGTCAACTCTGCTTACCTGCCTCTGCTGGTGTAAGGGGATCAAATTAATGTCAATCAACAGGAAGTTATTTTTGGCTTTGGTTCTGCAGATGTTTTGCAACCATTTAAGTTATTTTCATTTAAAAAATGTCATTATTTCATCAGTCTGGCCTGGATTCAAATCGACGATGGAGAAGTGGAAGAGAACTAATGTTAACCTATAACATCACTAGTTCACCTACAACATAGCTTTTACGGCTTTATCAATTTAAGTTTTGCCTCATTCTAATGGAAAGGCTAGTTTAATAGGCATTATGCAGTGATTAAACTACACCTGTTTATTACATTTTAATTTCTCTCGCCACCAAACACAATTAAGTTCAGGGTTAAAGAACTGTGTCCAGGGAATTTGAGATGTCCCCAGTCAAATGGCTCTCAGTACGATTAGCTCAAGTTCAATTGCAGTGATGCGCATAATAAGCAATTTTAATCTGAAGCTGGCACAGGCACTAACATCGAGCAGAGCGAGAGTGAGAGCACAGCAGAAATCAGCCCTCTCCCACTGCAAGCAAGATGTCTTATAGATTTATTGACCATAAGCTTCAGACTTCAATCAGTAACCAGCTTTGGTAGTGATAGTCTTCGAGAAGCTGCTGCTGTGAAAGTGGCTTTTTGTTTAAAAGGTGATGCTGGTAGGCTTTCGCTGTGGTGTGGATTGGCTGGCAGCCCCAATCCAATACTATCAGAGCTCAACAGACCCTTCAGTGCAGCCGTGTGCTACAGTTATACAAATTGTAATCGATTTTGTTTCAAATGTCATGTTCTTAAAGGTTATGGTTATATTCACATGACATTCCCATTGGCTTTCACATTTAAAGATATTTTCCCAGTGCAATCCCTAAGATTACCAGATTAAATGTTCAAAGTTGCAATTGGGACGTGTATTGTGTTGGGTGTAACTAGATAGAGTTTTGTTAAATTTGATTCAAAAACTGTGGTATTATTTATTTTCCTGAATCCGCTCTCCCCACCGCTCCCTCCTCTACTCTTTCTCCTCCCCTCCCATCTTCCATTGCTTTTATTGTCTTCTCCATAAAGGTAACTGCTCCTACTGGGGTCCACAGGTGATATATCAAACAAATGGCAGTTCTTTTCATGTATGATTCTGAACAGGTTGCTCCATATTGAAGGTAATCACAGCTGAGCACAATCCTGAGCTCCCCCAATATTCATATAAGACAAGAGTCAATGAACGCTTATCAGGGTTAAGAATTCCAACTGCTTTTGTTTCATTGGGCAGTGTAATTGACCACTGAGCCTTCAAGGGAATTTATCAACAATAAATGTAAAAATAATGAACTGTGGGCTTGCGGATCACTGCTTTTCAGGGGTTCTAGGTTCACAGTTTGATTGACTGTTTAAAGAGGCTATTAAAGGATTGCCCTTTGGTGCAGGATATGAGTAGTAGATTGCTTTTATCAGAGATTCAGCGCTTGAGATTTAAGAGCTGTGAATAGGGTTCATGAGTGGGAGTTATTTCCACTATAACGTGTATAAGAATGAGACGTGTATTTAGATAGTTAGAATGGCTCCTGAGGTCTGTCCATGGTGCATACTAACTGAATGGATATGGAGGTATGATGGGACAATTGGTAGGTGGGTGCAGGGCTTGAGTTGGCATAGGAGGAAGAAGGTAATTGTGCAGCACGGAATGGGCAGCACAGTAGCACAAGTGGATAACACTGTGGCTTCACAGCGCCAGGGTCCCAGATTCGATTCCCTGCTGGGTCACTGTCTGTGCAAGTCTGCATGTTCTCCCCGTGTCTGCGTGGGTTTCGTCCGGGCGCTCCGGTTTCCTCCCACAGTCTAAAGATGTGCAGGTTAGGTGGATTGGCCATGATAAATTGCCCTTAGTGACCAAAAGGGTTAGGAGGGGTTATTGGGTTACGGGGATAGGGTGGAAGTGAGGGCTTAAGTGGGTCGGTGCAGACTCGATAGGCCGAATGGCCTCCTTCTGCACTGTATGTTCTATGTTCTGATGAGGGCTGTGAGGGGTCAGGGATAGAGAGCCTAATAACTTCTAAATCAACTGTGACAGTGCCCCAGAGAGCCAAAGAAGGCCACCGCTGGGATCAGTGAGCTCACCTCTATCTGGCTCGACCTCCTCACAGCGAAAGTTAGGTCTAACAGGGTCCTTTAAACCAAGATGGGCTGCCCAGTCAGAAAACCTCTGAACTTGAGCTACACACCATCGTAGCGAAAATCTGGCCCATTCTTATAAAAATGTCTTCATCAGTGCTTTTCCTTTCTCCACAGTGTTATTTCTGCAAGAAGGTACTACTTTGAGGTGCTTCACAAGCAGGATGATAAGGGATCAGATCACGTGGAAGTTGGGGTAAGTAAATTAACTTGGTAACTTTCTTGAATAGGAGCTCTTTGGCAAGGTAATCACCGACAAGCCAGTATCAAATTGATTAATTGCATCTCCCTTGATTATCTCAGTGCTTTGTCAATTAGTTGTTAGGCTGCCAAGATTGATATTTAAGATTAACGATTAACATTTTAATGAGTAGAGTCTTTTAAAAGAGTTAAAACAGAATACTGATTGGGTGGCAAGACTGTCATCAATTTATGCCTCTTTTAACATGAGACCGTTCGGTGTGGTTTGAGTGTCACAGTTCAAACATGAAATACTTTACATGTGTGAACTGCCAGCTGATTGTTGACATGAAAGTCGGTAAATGAGATGGCTCAGTGCATTGCTATGGGAACAATCTCTGTCACCAAGTGTTAGGATACAGGCTCTATATTCACGGGCTCAATCAATGTCAGTGAGCACATTGTACCATGTCAGTATTGAGCACAAAACGTGGGTTTGGCAGAGGTCTATTCACCCTCAAAGTTAAGGGGCGGGATTCTCCGTCCTGCCAGTCGGCCAATGCGGTTTCCCATTGTGGGCAGCCCCATGCCATCCGTAAATCCCCACGCCAGGTGCGCTGCTGATGCAATGGAGAATCCAGCCAACGAAGAATGCAGCCCAGGAAATATTACTGGACATAAAAGAGAGAAAGAAAGCAACTGCGTGGATGGGGCTATGTTCGCAAATACAACTATTGTGGGCTCCAAACAAGATACCAACAAGGCCTTTACCGGCCTTATGATCATCGTAATCCAGCCACATGCCTACAGGGGTTGCCTTCAAGAGTCAAGAAGCTACTGTGAACTGCAGGTTTCATTACTGATGAAAACCTCTTTTGGCAAAGTTCCATCATCCACCACAAAAGTCATACTCGGGAAGGATCAAAGGGACATACACCAGTTGGAGAAATTGATGTCTCCTTCTGTGACTAGAAGTGTATAAAGTAATCTGGACTCTCATTCTTGGAGCCCTGCTTAATCGAAAACAGCCCCCATAAATATCACAATGCATCTGCAGATGACCAACCTGAGAGAGTAACTCAACAGTGCTAGTACAAAGCCCTCGTTATCATCAAATGCTTTCTTAAATAAGTGCTTAACAATTCCAAATGCATTTTCAGCTTTACCATTTGCTTGTGGACACACTGGACTAGAAGTTACATGTGTGAAGTTGTATGCATCTGCAAATTGTAACCATTCCACACTACTAAACATGGTGAATTATCCATAGCAACAGTTATCGGTCTGCCATGTCTAGCGAACACTTATTCAGTTGCACTCACAACTGAGTGCGCAGTCGAGTCAGATAGAGTAATGACCTCTGGAAAATTGGAATAATAGTCTATGATGATTAAGTAATCATGTCTTCCAAAGTAAAATAAATCCATGGTGACTTTTTCCCATGGTTGCGTGATATGTTCACTTTCCACCAAAGTTTCTTTACATTGTACCAATTGATGCATTTGACATACCAGTTGATGCATTTGACATGCATGACATTTCTGAACGTATGTCCACATCTGTATTTATCCCCGGCTAGTACACCAATTGTCTTGCTCTGCATCTACACTTCTCGATTCCCTGATGTCCTTCATGTATTTGGTCTAAAGTGTTCTGTCTGAGGCTGAAGGAATTATGACTCAATCCCCTTTTAGCAGAAATCCGTTGATGACTTTCAGCTCGTCCTTTATGTTGTGATAGCAGGTACTTTTTTGAGCTATCTGTCACATAGGTATTAAATCACTTGCTGAAGTGCAACATCTTGTCATTTTCTTCCTTGATCAACTGTAATTTGGCTTGTGTTACAGGTAGCATATCAGCAATAAAGTTTGCTTGTGCTTCAACACTAAGCACAACGTTAACTGCTGTTTCATTAGTGTACACCTTGGCTATGGATAGTGCATCCACAAGGACTAACTCATGCTGAGATGCTTTGACATGCTTAGTGAGTTTCACCAGATTTAATTTAAGGCATGCCTCCGCCCCAATGAGCGATGATTTTATGGCACCCACAATCTCAAAGTAAAGTGGGATCCTAATGTCAGAGTTTCACTATTAGGCAGCATGATAGTTTAGTTGTTATTGCATCACCATTGTAATCAGTTAGTTTGCAAGCTGTTTTTTTAAGTTGTGGAGGGCTGTCTATCTTTTTAAAATCTGTTTCCGTTATCAGCTTACTGTGTGCACTAGTGTCCAATTTAAACTGTTCATCTGAACCATTGACATTTAATGTTTCAGTCCAATCCTTATCCAAATTGTTTGTTTATCAGCAGTTATAATAGCATTAACTTTCATTATTGCTTCAATTATAAATGTGTCCTTTACAGGGAGCGTAGCAGAATCAATTTCTGAATGTGAAATGTTTTCTTCATCTGCTTCTGTTTGTACACTATCAATCTTTTTATTTGTCTGAAATGCCTTTTTAAAGTTGTTCTGCCATATCGCTGTGTTAAATCGGCATTGTGCAGCAAAATCATTCAGTTTGTTACATATTAAACATCTTTTTCCAAATACTGGGATTGTTGCTTTAAGCATGCATAGCCACAGCATCGACACGTCATCATGCTTGTGATGTCATGCTCAAACCTCTCATGCGCAACTTCCGGTTGCGGCGATGCGGAGCTCAGCCGCACATTTCGGCAGCTCACGCTATAACGGACTTTTGGGCTCTCCAGAGGAGCCCCAACGGAAATGTTTTGATTTAATCCCGTGTGGGAAGGTGAAGTAAGGTCCCCCCTTACGTTGTTGGGCGGAAATTAGTGGTGGAGCGTCGGAGAAAGAGGCTCTGGAGCAGCGGCAAAAACGAGGGGGAAAAAACAAGATGGCGGAGGGCGGAGATCGAGCAGCATGGGGGCCGGACCAGCAGGAGTTCCTTAAGCGCTGTGTGGAGGAGCTTAAAAAGGAGGTGCTGGCGCCAATGCAGTTGGCGATCGAGGGGCTGAAGGAGACCCAGAAGGCCCAGGCGGTGGAGCTTCGTGAGGTGAGGGATAAAACGAATGAGAACGAGGACGAGATCCTGGGCCTGGCGGTAAAGATGGAAGCGCATGAGGCGGTGCACAGGAGGTGGGCCGAGAGACTCGAGGTCCTGGAGAACAGGTCGAGGAGGAAGAATCATCGGATTCTGGGTCTCCCCGAAGGAGTGGAGGGAGCTGATGACGGGGCATATGTGAGTACGATGCTCCAGTCGCTGATGGGTGCGGAGGCCTCTCCGAGCCCCCTGGAGCTGGAAGGGGCTCACCGGGTCCTGGCGAGGAGACCCAAGGCTGATGAGCCGCCAAGGGCGATAGTGGCAAGGTTCCATCGCTTCGCGGACAAAGAAAGTGTTCTGAGATAGTCCAAGAAGGTGCGGAGCAGTAGATGGGAGAATGCGGTGATCCGAGTCTACCAGGATTGGAGCGCGGAGGTGGCAAGGAGGAGAGCTGGCTTCAACCGGGCCAAGTCGGTGCTGCACAAAAAAGAGTCAGGTTTGGCATGCTGCAGCCTGCGCGACTGTGGGTCACTTATCAGGACCGACACCATTATTTTGAAACGCCAGAAGAGGCTTGGACCTTTATCCAAATGGAAAAATTGGACTCGAACTGAGGGCCTGTGGATGTGTGGGGGGGGGGGGGGGGATGTTGGTTGTATACGGGGTTGTAAATATGGGCAAAGAATATTTCATGGGTGGGATGATGGATGGGGATGTGGGTAGAGTTCTGGTTAAAATTCTTCTTTTTTTTCTGTAGACGAGATGGTGGGGAATGTGGGTGTCGGTGCTGGAGGGAGGTGAGACTCGAGGATGGGGGAACTGGGACAATGGCCGCAACAGGTGCTGCGCCACAGGGGGCGGGGCTGGCTCAGGAAAGCGCGGGCTTTTTCCCATGCTGGGGGGGGGGGGGGGATGGAGGAAGGTAAGGAGGAAGAGAGACTCCCACACGGGGAGATCAACAGGAAGGCGGGGGAAGCCGGGGTCAGCAGAAGACAGCTGACTCACGGAAATAATACGGGGGGAGCAGAAGTGCTAGATGTGGATCTAGCGGGGAGGGGGGGGGGGAGAGGGGGGGACATTAGGGTTGCTGCTGCACTGTCCGAGGGGGAACTGAACATGGAAGAGATGGTCGGGGCGGGGGGTACCCCATCTGGGGGTACTGGAGAGTGCGGGAAGCGCGGCACGGGACTGGCCTAAGATAGGAGATGGCTAGTCGGCGGGGGTGGGGGGGGTGGGGGGGGGTGGGGGGGGGTAGCCCCGCAATCCGGCTGATCACGTGGAATGTGAGAGGCCTAAATGGGCCGGTTAAGAGGGCCCGAGTGTTCGCGCACCTAAAGGGACTGAAGCAGACGTGGCCATGCTTCAGGAGACACATCTGAAGGTGGAAGATCAGGTCAGGTTAAGGAAGGGATGGGTAGGACAGGTGTTCCATTCGGGGCTGGATGCGAAGAATAGAGGGGTGGCAATACTGGTGGGGAAGCGGGTGTCGTTTGAGGCCAAGAACATAGTAGCGGACAATGGAGGCCGATACGTGATGGTGAGTGGTAGGTTGCAGGGGACGGAGGTGGTACTGGTGAATGTATATGCCCCGAACTGGGACGATGCTGGATTCATGAAACGGATGTTGGGGCGTATTCCAGACCTGGAGGTAGGGAGCTTGATAATGGGTGGGGATTTTAACACGGTGCTGGACCCAGCATTAGATCGTTCCAGATCTCGGACGGGGAAGAGGCCGGCTGCGGCCAAGGTGCTTAGGGGGTTTATGGATCAGATGGGGGGAGATTTGTGGAGATTTGCCAGGTCTTTGGCCAGAGAATTTTCTTTTTTCTCCCACGTACATAAGGCCTACTCCCGGATAGATTTTTTTGTTCTGGGCAGGGCATTGATCCCGAAAGTGGAGGGAATGGAGTATTCGGCCATAGAGCTAGAGCTGGGGGAGGAGAGGGGTCAACGCCCATTGTGGCGGTTGGATGTGGGACTGCTGGCAGACGAGGAAGAGTGTGAGAGGGTGCGGGGGTGCATCGAAAGGTATCTGGAGGCCAATGACAACGGGGAGGTTCAGGTGGGAGTAGTATGGGAGGCGCTGAAGGCGGGTCAGGGGCGAGTTAATCTCCATCAGGGCTCATAGGGTGAAGAGAGAGGGCAGGGAAAGGGAGAGGTTAGTGGGGGAGATTTTAATGGTGGACAGGAGATATGCAGAGGCTCCTGGTGAGGGACTACTTAGGGAGAGGCGTAGTCTCCAGACGGAATTCGACCTGTTGACCACAGGGAAGGCAGAGGCACAGTGGAGGAAGGCACAGGGGGCGATATATGAATATGGGGAGAAGGCGAGTCGGATGCTGGCACATCAGCTCCGTAAGAGGATGGCAGCCAGGGAAATGGGTGGAATCAAGGATGGCAGGGGAACTACGGTGCGGAGTGCGGTGAAAGTGAATGAGGCATTCAAGGCCTTTTACGAGGAGCTGTATAGGTCCCAGCCCCCAGGGGGAAAAGAGGGGATGCGACGATTCTTGGACCAACTGAGGTTCCCAAGGGTGGAGGAGCAGGAGGTGGCTGGTTTGGGGGCGCCAATTGGGGTGGAGGAGCTGGTTAAAGGACTGGGGAGCATGAAGGCAGGGAAGGCCCCGGGGCCGGATGGGTTCCCGGTGGAGTTTTATAGGAAGTTTGTAGACCTGTTAGCCTCGTTGCTGGTAAGGACCTTTAATGAAGCAATGTCGGAGGCGATGATCTCTTTGATCTTGAAGCGGGATAAGGACCCACTGCAATGTGGGTCGTATAGACCGATCTCGCTCCTCAATGTAGATCCTAAGTTGCCGGCAAAAATGTTGGCTACGAGGATTGAGGACTGTGCCCCGGGGGTGATTCACAAGGACCAGACGGGATTCGTAAAGGGTAGGCAGCTGAATACCAATGTGCGAAGGCTCCTAAATGTGATAATGATGCCATCGGTGGAGGGAGAGGCGGAGATAGTGGCAGCCATGGATGCGGAGAAGGCCTTTGACCGAGTAGAGTGGGAGTATCTCTGGGAAGTGTTGAGGAGGTTTGGGTTCGGGGGAGGGTTCATTAGTTGGGTCAAGCTCCTGTATAGAGCCCCGGTGGCGAGTGTGGTCACGAACCGGCGGAGGTTGGAGTATTTCCGGCTGTATCGAGGGACGAGGCAGGGGTCCCTCTGCTGTTTGCATTGGCAATTGAACCTTTGGCCATGGCGTTAAGGGAGTCGGGGAGGTGGAAGGGGGTGGTTTGAGTGGGAGAGGAATATCGAGTGTCGCTGTATGCAGACGACCTGTTGCTGTATGTGGCGGACCCAGTGGAGGGGATGGTTGAGGTCATGCAGATCCTAAGGGAGTTTGGAGACTTTTCGGGCTATAAGCTCAACGTGGGAAAGAGTGAGCTCTTTGTGGTGCATCTGGGGGATCAGGGAAGAGGGATAGACGACCTACCGTTGAGGAGGGCGGAAAGGAGCTTTTGATACTTGGGGATTCAGGTAGCTAGGAGCTGGGGGGCACTGCACAAACTTAATTTGATGCGGCTGGTGGAACAGATGGAGGAGGATTTTAAAAGGTGGGACATGTTGCCACTCTCGCTAGCGGGCAGGGTACAGTTGATTAAAATGGTGATCCTCCCAAGGTTTCTTTTTGTGTTCCAGTGCCTTCCAATCGTGATCACCAGGGCCTTTTTTAAGAGGGCAGGCAGGAGCATTATGAGTTTTGTGTGGGCGAGCAAGACCCTGAGGGTAAGGAGGGGGTTCCTGGAGCGTAGCAGGGATAGAGGAGGGTTGGCATTGCCAAATTTGGGTGGCTACTACTGGGCAACCAACGTGGCGATGATCTGTAAGTGGGTGATGGAGGGAGAGGGGGCGGCGTGGAAGAGGTTGGAGATGGCGTCCTGCAAAGGAACGAGCCGGGGGGTGCTGGTGATGGCACCGCTGCCGCTCTCGCCGACAAGGTACACCACGAGCCCGGTGGTGGCGGCAATGCTAAAGATCTGGGGGCAGTGGAGACGACACAGGGGAGCTTTGGGAGCCTCGGTGTGGTCCCCGATTAGGGATAACCATTGGTTTGTCCCAGGAAGGATGGACGGGGGGTTTCAGAGCTGGCATCGGGCAGGAATTAGAAGAATGGGGAACCTGTTCATCGATGGGACGTTTGCGAGCTTAGGGGCGCTGGAGGAGAAATTTGGACTACCCCCGGGAAATGCCTTCAGGTACATGCAAGTGAGGGCGTTTGTGAGGCGGCAGGTGAGGGAATTCCCTCTGCTCCCGGCACAGGGGATTCAAGACAGGGTGATTTCGGGCATATGGGTCGGGGAGGGCAAGGTGTCGGAGATATACGAGGAGATGAAAGAAGAGGGGGAGGCTTTGGTAGAGGAGCTGAAGGGTAAATGGGAAGAGGAGCAGGGGGAGGAGATTGAGGAGGGGCTGTGGGCTGATGTCCTAAGTAGGGTTAATTCCTCTTCCTCGTGTGCCAGGCTTAGCCTGATACAGTTTAAGGTAGTGCACAGAGCGCATATGACGGGGGCGAGGCTGAGTGGGTTCTTTGGAGTGGAGGACAGATGTGGGAGGTGCTCAGGAAGCCCGGCGAACCATGTCCACATGTTTTGGTCATGCCCGGCACTGGAGGGTTCTGGAGGGGAATTGCGGGAATAGTATCTAAGGTGGTGAAAGTCCGGGTCAAGCCAAGCTGGGGGCTAGCTCTTTCGTGGGGGGGGGGGTTCTGGGGGGCATATGATCCGGAAAACTGACATGTACGGGAGGAATCCAATGTACAAATTTCTGTATCATATTGACTTGCCATGTTCATGTCTTGCTATGCGAGCTTTCTTTCTTTTTGTTACGGGGGAGGGGGGGGGGGTTGTTTGTATGGTTGAAAATTTTGTTTAAAAACTCTTAATAAACATATTAAGGGCAGCACGGTAGCATTGTGGATAGCACAATTGCTTCACTGCTCCAGGGTCCCAGGTTCGATTCCGGCTTGGGTCACTGTCTGTGCGGAGTCTGCGCATCCTCCCCATGTGTGCGTGGGTTTCCTCCGGGTGCTCCGGTTTCCTCCCACAGTCCAAAGATGTGCAGGTTAGGTGGATTGGTCATGATAAATTCCCCTTAGTGTCCAAAATTGCCCTTAGTGTTGGGTGGGGTTACTGGGTTACTGGGGATAGGGTGGAGGTGTTGACCTTGGGTAGGGTGCTCTTTCCAAGAGCTGGTGCAGACTTGATGGGCCGAATGGCCTCCTTCTGCACTGTAAATTCTATGTCTATATTTTTTAAAAAAAACTCTCATGCGCATGTGCAAATCGGTCGCTGTCCGGTTTGCGTCGTTTTTCAAAGTGCGCATGTTTGAACTGGTCCTGCACATGCGCAGAACGTTCAACATCTGAATCGCCTTGTCTTCTCAACCGCGTCCATGCAAAACAACCGCCTTCTGCAGCGTGATGTTTTCCTAGCTGTGCCACAGAGTCAATGGCTCTGACCACGTTGCCAGAGCTTGCGCCTTTTTCTCTGGCTCTGAACTCAGCATGCTCGTTAGTGGTTTGCTCACTTGCTTTACACATGTTTATGGCTTCCTCTAATGTTAAAGTTGGTTGTCTTAATAAACGTTCTCGCATCTGCTCATCAAGAATTCCAAACACAATCTGGTCTCGCAGTACTGAATTTGTAACTGAGGAAAAATTGCAGGATTGCGCTCGAAGCCTTAAATCAGCGACAAATTAGTCAAATGATTCTCCTTTGAGCTGCAATCTTTTTTTATACATATATCTCTCTTATGTCTCATTGACCTGTTTTTTGCAATGAGTATCAAATTTTTCCAATATCCGATCATACTTTTTATCTTCACTGTCCGTGAATTCAAAAGAATTAAACAGCTCAAACGCCTGTGGACCTGCCAAATTTAGGAGGGCTATTATCTGGAGCTGATTCAAGCACAGAGACAGATTGAAAAACTTCAAATTGTTGCTTGAAATCTTTCCAATTCGAGCTAAGTTTACCAGACATTTTGAAGTGATCTGGTTTCTTCACAGTTTCCATGTTGCTCTCGGTGCTTTCTTGCAGATCCTGAGATGTGTAGCGGTGCGATGAGTTTTTTTTCTTTCTTTTCTTATTGCTTACTCTTTAGGAACACATGTCCTGGTACCAATTGGTGATCTTTGTGAGGTTGACTTCAGGATGGAAAGTGTAGTGTTCACAAAGACACTTGAAGCTCTTTTCATGAACGAAGCTAACTTTATTTACACTACTTGATATGGAGTTTGACACTTATTCCTATGTTAAACAAATATATTATTAAACTACACTCACTGACACTATCTCTATATTCTAACTATAACTATATTCTATCTTCTCTAGCTCTACAATGCACTTTACTCCAGTCTCCTCCACCTCTACTCCACTCTCTCCCAGAAGCCTAAGAGTCAGTGCCTTTTATAGTACTGTCCCTTAGCTCCATCTGGTGGCTAGTTTTAACAGAACATTAACTCTTCACATGTTGTACATTTGCATAATGTCACAATGGTCTGAGACAATCGATCTCAGCTTTCAGTCCGGAAGATAGTATAAAATGTCTAAATAATAATCATAAATATTGTCACAAGTAGGCTTCAATGAAGTTCCTGTGAAAAGCCCCTAAATGATGATGTGCTGCATCTTGAGCCTATATTTAGCTCTGTTGGAACACACTAGGAGGAAACCAAGAACAGAGACATCAGATGGGAATGGGACAGTTGTCAGAAAGGGTCACATTTGTGACCCTGACAAAGCAGTCAACAAATCTGCATTTCATTTCCCCAGTGTAGTGGAAACCACATTGTGAGCAGCACATACAATATACCAAACTGAAAGAATCTTACATAAATCAATGTGTCGATCCTGACAACTTTTAAAAGAGATATTTAAATTCTGAGTAATCAACCTCCAGGGAAGCCACAAGAAGTTTCTGTTTGCACTGGTGGAAATGTGAATTGAATTTCAAATGTCTTCACGATACATCTACCTTTTTATTTATTCTTTGTAGGATGTGCGCCTGCATTTCTTGCCATTCCTAATTGTCCTTGAACTGAATGTCTGGCTCGGCCATTTAAGAGTCAACCACATTGATGTGGGGCTGGAATCACATGTAGGTCAGACCAGGTAAAGGTGGCAGATTTTCTCCTCCACAGGGCATTAGTGAACTAGAAGTGTTTGTACGCCAATTCGTGATCATCATTAGACTATTAACTTCATTTTTTTACTGAATTCAAATTTCACCATCTGCTGTGGTGGGATTCGGACCCAGGTCTCAAGGGAATTACGTTGGTCTCTGGATTGCTAGCCCAGCAGCAGTACCACTATGCCACCGTCTTCTCCTAACCTGTAAACCACTTGGAGATTTCTGGAAGCCTGACCACATTGCAATGGAAAAGGTCCGATGAATTTTGGCAGTCATCTTTAAGGCTTCTTGTGCCCATTTAAATGGGAAGATTAGCTTGTTGTTACAAAATCTATCATATCATAATTACACGTTTGTGAGAGCCTGAAAAGAAGGGTGAATGAATTGGTTGTAAGCTGCAAAATCTGGAAAGATTGCAGCAGATTGGGAACCAGCAAATGAAACATCTTTATTCAAGAAACTATAGATAAAGGCAAATTACTGCGGATGCTGGGATCTGAAACAAAAACAGGAAATGCTGGACAATCTCAGCAGGTCTGACAGCGTCTGTGGCGTGAGAACCGAGCTAACGTTTTCAGTCTGGATGACTCTTTATCAAAGCGAGAGAGAACTGAAAATAGGATGAGATTTCTGCTGTTGCGAGGGGAGGGAGATGTGGAGCAGTGGGGCTGGATAGACGGCCAGCAAAAGGCGGAAGTTGACAAAGACGTCATGGGCATAAGAGAAAGGGAATGTAAATAGTGGTTATTAAGGCAAAGAAGGGTGCTGATAGTGGCACTTTAAATGATTAGAATGTTTTAATGGGAGAACAGGGGTAAGCAGTGAGTTAAAAGGCAACTTGGAACAGGGAACAGATAGCCCGAACAGGGTAGGGTGGGGGGAGGGGTGACAATGGTGAGGAAAAAATGGATTGATGAAAGAAATGAGAATAAATTGATAGAAATAAAAATGGGGAGGCGATGGAGGAGAGAGTCTGAAGCTGATGAACTCCGTCTTAAGTCCGGAAGGCTGTCTAATCAGAAGGTGAGGTGATGTTCCTCCAGATCTCAGGCAAACATTCACAATGAGATTTAATTGCATAATTGTGACAGCTCAACTTCCAGAGGTGAATGTTCTGACAGTCTCTGATTTCTTTGTCTGGTGGTCTTGAATGCGCAGTGTTGAACAAAGAACATCAAGCTATGTAAACTAACAACGCTGATTTATTGACACTACTTAAATTAGATTTGGACTTATTCCTAAAGTATAAGGTTGATAAAATAAACTATGCTGACTCAAACTGCAGAACTCTCAAATACACAACGACTCTATCTCACGCCGAAACACCATCTCCTGAAATTAAGGGTCGTCACGTGATATACATGTTACTGCTCTTGATCACCATCTGGTGGTAAGAAGTATTTACATGAAATTGTTAACCCTTAATCTCCCATTCAATATACATATTGTTACAAATGTTAAATGTTTTGAGGTAATTCAAAAGGTAAAACAAAGCTTTGTCATCAACCAACCAACCATTAAAAACATATCCAATTTATCGTACAGCATTTCATTAATGACACGTGAAGGTGAAAATATTTTTTGAATTTGCCGGTCAAAAGGTTTCAGACTCAAGATCAGGCGTCTCCCATGACCCCTCTGAGCTGGTGTGAACTACCTCACCTTCAGAACCAAGCCTAATTTCATGAAAGTTGTGTGGGTATGAAATTACCACTCTTACAATGGAACTAGCAACATTGGGACAACTGGATGCAAGCTCATAGACCTGCGCCCTTATCCTGTGCCCTTCAAAATTGCCAGGAGTAGGAATGGGGGTGGTAATCGTGGAATCAGGTCTTGTGAAGCTTGTCTGATGTGGGTACCTTAGGAACGAACGTTCCTTAAAACTCACCATTGAAGCTACCAGGTTCCAGTGTCAAACTTTGAGGAAACTCATGACTTGTGCATGAATTTTTTCCAACCTGCCCTCTGCCATTCATTAATATAACACTCCATTGAAAGGGGCAACTCGCATAAATTGCCTCCATTTATGCTGCTTCTGAATTAGCTGCTAATTGTATACTTAAAAGTGTAAGATGCGGTGTGACCTAAAGCAGGGGTTTCAAAGTGAAGGTCGCGGCCCGCGGGTGAGTCGCGGGCAAGCATCAGGTCACGGATGCAGGATTGAATTGCTGCTCACTGCATCTATCAGCCGCTAATGCAGAGTTTCCCAACAGCAGCATTGAGAGGCCTGCAGGGAAAATCCTACCTAAAATGTCAATTCAGTCCTCTCCTTAAACAATTACAATGAGGTCACATTTGACAGTTAGGAATTCTAGCTTATTGCACCAGATTCATGTTTGTCAATATTTCCCCTTTAATTATTTTAAAGAAGTAATTTCAGTGCACTGTAATTGGTCTCAGGGACATTGGAGCTGATGGACATACATTTATCAGGAAGATCACGCCAGAGTGACTGCAACTGAGGGGAAGTGACCGTCTGTAGGTGAGAACAGAATGGGGCTTCATATTTTAAAAACCTTCCCTAATTTGTGCTCAGCATTTCTGTCCGGAAATGTGATAAAGCCGGGCACTGATGAGTGACGGGTGTTTAAGATGGCATTTGATTAACCTACCAAATTGTTAAAGCAGGGGAGGTAACTTTTGTAGTGAAGGGTAGGGTTGACAAGATCTGGGGCAGCATGGTGGCGCAGTGGGTTAGCCCTGCAGCCTCACGGCGCCGAGGTCCCAGGTTCGACCCCGGCTCTGGGTCACTGTCCGTGTGGAGTTTGCACATTCTCCCTGTTTGCGTGGGTTTCGCCCACACAACCCAAAGATGTGCAGGGTAGGTGGATTGGCCACGCTAAATTGCCCCTTAATTGGAAAAAATTAATTGGGTACTCTAAATTTATAAAAATAAGAAAAAAGGATTGACAAGATCTTAGATATTATAGTTAATCGATTTATCTGTCTCTTGATTGAGGGAGAGAGTCACCAACTCTCATTAAATGATCGAGGTGAAATTGCACATTTGCTCAGAGGCAAATTTGTATGGCCCTATCCGAAATTCAGTTCTAATTGCTGAGTATAATTGAGCATTGGAACTGTTTGGAAAGATCTGCAAATGGGATTCAGACTTTTTGTGACTCTGCACAGATTTGTTTTTAACCCCTCCACACCACTGACCACAAAAACTGGTCATTCCCTTCTCTCTCTATTTTAATTAAATGCCTGCCCACTTGTGCTGATTTCATGGGCGAAATTCTCCGTTATCGGCGCAAAGTGCGCCGATCGGCGCAAAAAACGGCGCAAATCCGACTTGCATCACGTCGGAAAAATGGGTCGAAGGTCTCCGGCCCGAAATGGGCTAGCAGCGACGTAACGGGATCCGCGCTTGCGCAGTGGTTCACGCCGTGCAGCGTCATACGCGCTGCACGGCGTGTCGGCTCATAAGGCCGCGCTGCTCCCCCCCACCCGACCGGAACACCCGACTGGAACACCCGACTGGATGGCTGGCCGCCGCTCAGCCCCGAGGTTCGAGTCACGGGATGTGGAGGCGCTCCTGGACGCAGTGGAGCAGAGGAGGGACGCCCTGTATCCCGGGCACGGCCGCAGAGTTGCCCCACGCCGCAGCCGGCGTCTGTGGAGGGAAGTGGCAGAGGCCGTCACCGCTGTGGCCCTGACACCACGGACAGGCACCCAGTGCCACAAGAAGGTGAACGACCTCGTCAGAGCAGGCAGGGTGAGCCTCCCCCATATCCCCCCTCCCCATATCCCCCCTCCCCCATAGCCCCCCTCCCCCATATCCCCCATAGCCCCCTCCCCATATCCCTCCTCCCCCATATCCCCCATATCCCCCCTCCCCCATATCCCCCATATCCCCTCTCCCCCATATCCCCAAGTGAATCCAGCCCTAACCTTAACCTCTGCAATGCATGCGCAACCGATGGCGTGCATTCATATACCTCCCTAACAGTGTTGCCTTTTACCCCTGCCACCACCCCCACCCCCCCCCACCCCCCACAGCAGAAGCGCGCACACAACAATAGGGAGCATGTGAGGACTGGAGGAGGCCCCGCTGATGAGAGGCCACTGACCGAACACGAGGAAAGGGCCCTGGAACTGGCTGGCGGACCTGACGATCGGGAGGTTGCTGATGCAGAGGTCGGGGGCGTACTAGCAAGTGAGCCACCGACAGCCCGTCCCCATATCCCCCCTCCCCCATATCACCTGCTCACTGCCTGCGTGTCTAACCATGCATGCTTCATTGTGTATCGCAGGACCAAACGTCCAGGCACCCATCCCCGCAGATGCAGACCGCCAGCAGGATGCCCCTCGGAGGCCACGGGAGACAGAGAGACCCGGACCCTCCAGCATGCGACGCCCGCAGGATGCCCCTCGGAGGCCACGGGAGACAGAGAGACGCGGCCCCTCCAGCGTGCGACGCCCGCAGGATGCCCCTCGCACACCACGGGAGACGGAGAGACCTGGAGCAACAGGGAGACGACACCCCCGTCACGTGCGGGAGCGACCACCCAGCGACGAGGGGGGCAGCCACAGGCCCCCGTCACATCCGAGCCAGGACACCACTACCCAGGACACCACTACCCAGGACACCCCTACCCGGGACAGCACTACCCAGGAAGACGAAATACCGGACAGTGACTCAGAGTGGATGGGTGGAGACGAACCCCCACCCCAAAGTGCCATGGACTCAGAGTGGGACGAAGAGCACGACACAACGCCACTGCTGTCACCAACACCCTCCACCATCGCAGAAACACTCACCTCGGTTGGGCACTTTAGTGATGAGGCGTCTGGTAAACTCGCTGGTGCGCACAACACAGCCGTCCCGGTACAGCAGGTGGAGGTAGGAGCAGCAGAGGGGCCGGGCGGTCGGAGGGCAGCCCAGCCCAAGCGAACATCTGCCGCCCAGATGGATCCCGGGTTCCTGGAGTTTCCACACCCACACATAGATCCGATGCAACCACCGACCCGGAGACGAGCGAAGAGGGTGATGACCGGCTTGCGGCGGCTGCGGTCGCAGGTGGAGGAGTCCACCCGCGCCCAGGAGCTGGGAGTGGTCCCGGTCATGCGTGCCACCCAGGCCGACACCGCACGGGTGGCGTCTGCGGTGGAGGCAATGGGTGCGACGGTGTCAGACATGGGGAACGGTTTGCGAGGCCTGGGGCTTTCCGTGCAGGCGGCGTCTGTGGCCCAGGACATGGCTGCCCTCTCACAGGAGGCCATGAGCCAGTGCCAGCGCCAGATGGCAGAGGCGCTCAACACCATAGCCCAGTCTCAGCAGGCCATGGCCCAGTCTCTGCAGGCCATGGCCCAGTCCCTGCAGGCCATCGCTGAGGGCATCGGCGCCAGTGGCCATGTGCGAGCCGGCGTCGCACTGTCACAGACAGGGTTTGCCAACCCCCTGGGCTCCATGGCTGCAAACCTGCAGACCCCTGTCGATACCAGCACGGGCCTCCAGGACTGGCAGCGCCAGATGTCGGGGGGGCGTCGGATGGCCAGTCCGTTCGCATCCCCCACCCATGTAGAGGCCTGGGGGCCATCGGGTACCCTGAGGGAGGAGGAGGTGGAGTGGTCCGTCCCGGCTCCCCCTGTAGGGGAGGTCCCGGAACACCGCGACACCTCGGACTCCCCCCCCCCTTCCGTCCCAGGTGCATCGGGTGGGCAACGGGCAGGACAGGCTGGCAGCTCGCCATCCCAGTCGCCCGGGCCGCAGCCTGGCCCATCTAGGCCAGGACGCCCCAGGAAACGGCCGCCAAAGGGATCCAGTGTCAGAGGGCAGGAATCACAGGAGTCCACCTCCAGTTCTGCTGTACCGTCTGGGGAACCACGTAGACGTAGTCAAAGGGCCCGTAAGGCCAAACAATTAGACACTGAGTAAGTTGGCATGGGTGCAGGGCACAGATGAGTTTTAGGGGCTAGGGCACGTGCATGAACTCGTTTGGTTATTAAAGTCAATGTTACACCTACAGAAGCTGCCTTTGTGCTCTGTCCAAAGCGTCGGGGGGGTTTCATGTACGTTGAGCGCAAGTGTGTGTGTGAGGGGTGGTCTTACCTCAGCCCCAGGTGAGTCTGCCCCCTTCCCCCTGGGCCGCCATCAACATCCCCCCGGGTAGAGGACGGGACCGTGCGCTGCAGTGTCACAGCCGCATGCAGGGATTGTCCGGGTGGATGGTGGTACTGTGTCCATGGGTCAGACATAGTCCAACGATGTGGAGCCAGGAGCTCACCGCAGGGAGGGTTGTCATCATCTTCCATGGCCTGCAATAGACACGCGTCCACCCGCAACTGTGTGAGCCCGGCCGTTGTGCTGCAGGTGGATCGGCAATGAGGGGGGTGGTGGTGTGCATGCGGGTGGGGTGGGTGGGGTTGGGGAGGGGGGTGAGGGTGCTGGGTGGGTGGATGGGTGTGGGGTGTGGGTGGTCGGCTGTTGCCATGGTGTGCGGTCTGTGGCCATACTACCCAATTCCCACGCCCATCTAGTCAGTGAAGCGGGCGGCTATCAGCCTGTCCCGTGCCCGCTGGGCCAGCCGGTAACGGTGGACAGCCACCCGCCTGTGTCTACCCCGTCTGCCCTGACCATTACCCCCATCCCCCTCATCTGGGGAGGACTACGCCTCTTCCTGCTGCTCCTCCACTCCGCCCTCCTCTGCCTGCGGCACATCGCCCCTCTGTTGGTCTATGTTGTGCAGGACGCAGCACACTACAATGATGCGGCCGACCCTATCTGACCGATACTGGAGCGCGCCCCCAGAGAGGTCCAGGCACCTGAAACGCATCTTCAGCATGCCAAAGCACCTCTCTATTACTCCCCTTGTCGCTCCATGGGCATCATTGTAGCGGTTCTCCGCCTCATTGCGTGGCCTCCGTATAGGCGTCATCAGCCACGATCGCAATGGGTAGCCCCTGTCGCCCAGCAACCAGCCCCTCAGCCGGGGATGGCGTCCCTCGTACATGCTGGGGATGGATGACCACGACAACACGTATGAGTCGTGTACACTGCCTGGGTAACGGGCGCAGACTTGCAGGATCATCATGTGGTGGTCGCAGACCACCTGTACGTTCATCGAATAGGTCCCCTTCCTATTGGTGAACACGGCCCTGTTATCTGCAGGTGGCCGCACGGCGACGTGCATCCCATCAATCGCGCCCTGGACCATGGGGAACCCGGCCACGGCAGAGAAGCCCACGGCCCGGGCATCTTGGCTGGCCCGGTCCACAGGGAAGCGGATGTAGCGGTGCGCCATGGCATATAGGGCATCTGTCACTGCCCGGATGCACCGATGTCTGCGATATGCCGGACAGGTCCCCACTCGGTGCCTGGAATGACCCCGTTGCATACAAGTTCAGGGCCACCGTAACCTTGACGGACACGGGGAGAGGGTGTCCCCCGCCAGTGCCACGCGGTGACAGGTGTGCCAGCAGGTGGCAGATGTGTGCCACGGTTTCCCGCCTCATCCGGAGTCTCCTCCTGCATTCCCGGTCCGTGAGGTCCTGGTATGACTGCCGGGGCCGGTACACACGGGGCGCCCTCGGGTGCCTCCGTTGCCGTGGGGCCGCAACGTCCACCTCCCCCTCCTCGTCCTGTCGGTCAGGTGTCCCTCCAGCCTGGGTGGCTGCCGCCTGCCCCTCTGCGGCAGCCTGCGCCGCCTCTCTGGCACACTCCTCATCCTCATCCAGGGCAACATGGACATTAGCGGCTGCCGCCACGGCGGCCAACATCGCTGGATGATCGGAAAACATGACGGCCTGGTTGTGGGGGGGGGGGGGGGGGGGGGGGGGGCGGGGGGACGACATGTCATCATTGCCCATATCCCCTCCTTCCCCCCAGCCAGGTGGCAGGGACCGCATGGGTCCAACTGTTGGAGGCTGGCACCTGGCCAAGTGGACCAAATCACTTGCCCTCGCACCCCCCCTCCCCGGCACGGACCCCCCCAACCTCCTCCCCGGCACGGACCCCAACCTCCTCCCCGGCACGGACCCCCCATCCCCTCCCCGGCACGGACCCCACATCCCCCTCCCCAGCACGGACCCCCCAACCTCCTCCCCGGCACGGACCCCCCCCCAACCCCCTTCCCGGCACGGACCCCCCACCAACCTCCTCCCCGGCACGGACCCCCCCAACCCCCTCCCTGGCACGGAACCCCCCAACCCCCTCCCCGGCACGGACCCCCCCCCCAACCTCCTCCCCGGCACAGACCCCCCCCCCAACCCCCTCCCCGGCACGGACCCCCCAACCCCCTCCCCGGCACGGACCCCTCCCCAACCTCCTCCCCGGCACGGACCCCCCCAACCCCCTCCCAGGCACGGACCCCCCCCCAACCCCCTCCCCGGCACGGACCCCCCCCAACCTCCTCCCCAGCACGGACCCCCCATCCCCCTCCCCGGCACGGACCCCCAATCCCCCTCCCCGGCACGGACCCCCCCATCCCCCTCCCCGGCACGGACCCCCCCCCAACCTCCTCCCCGGCACGGACCCCCCATCCCCCTCCCCGGCACGGACCCCCCATCCCCCTCCCTGGCACGGACCCCCCCAACCACCTCCCCGGCACGGACCCCAACCTCTTCCCCGGCACGGACCCCAACCTCCTCCCCGGCACGGACCCCCCCATCCCCCTCCCCGGCACGGACCCCCCCCATCCCCCTCCCCGGCATGGACCCCCCCCCATCCCCCTCCCCGGCACGGACCCCCCCCCAACCCCCTCCCCAGCACGGACCCCCCCATCCCCCTCCCCGGCACGGACCCTCCTCCCGGCACTCCCCCGGAGCCCAGCCCACTCTAACACCCCCCGCCGCACACACACACACACAACCCGAGACACACCTCTCCCCACACATTCAGACTGCGGCCACGCCATCGCCTGCCCAGCGGCCAACCCCCCAGGCCGTCACTCACCTCCACGCTGGTCGGCGTGAACCTGGAGCACAGGTTCACGCCAATGAAAAGGAGTTTTGATTTACGTCGACGTGACCGGTCATCACGTCGACGGGACTTCGGCCCATCCGGAAGGGAGAATATCGGCAGGCCGAAAATCGGCTGCCTTGCGCAGACCCGTGCCATTCTCCGAAGTCAGCGGCGCCATTAACGCCCCGCCGACTTTTCTCCCTTCGGAGACTTCGGCAACCGGCGGGGGCGGGATTCACGGCGGCCAACGGCCATTCTCCAACCCTCTGGGGGGTCGGAGAATGACGCCCCATATGTCTGTGAAGTTGGATGTATTCAACCACACCTCAGCCAGCTCACATAAATCTCAGCGGTGTCAACATTTGGAATATGGAAAACACCATGACGTTGAGAAAGGGGAGTCAGGATGTCTGAAAAAGAGACCGTTTTGATTTTCCCTTACCCTTCATTTTAGCTTTGAGCTACGTTTCAAAGTTCAATGATAAAAAATAAATGGCTAAACTTTTCAAATCGATGGCCTTCCATCACAGTCATCAGGTGCTGCCTGATCTGTCTATTTCCAGTATTGTCTGTTTTAAATTCAGGCACTTCGCAATCTGGGGATCAGTTAGTCCAATTATCCTGGCCTCACTCGATGTTTAAATAAATGCAATGCACCAGGGCTACAGGACAGTGATTATGAATAGGAAAACAAGATGATTTTATTTCTCTCGCTTTTCTGTCCCAAACACTGCCTTGACTCAGGGAAGACTGGAGAAGCGAATGTGGCGTGGGTCCTGAAGGTTGGCCAGTTGGCAAAAGTGGGTCCTGGGATAAAAAGTTTGAAAAATACTGACCTAAAGTCATGTCTCTGACGACTGATCACTTTCTTCAGCAGTTTTTCTGTTTTCATTTCTCACTGAAATTATATTTTCTGTATCATTTGTAATGGAAACTCCAGGGACCCGGGTACGATTCCTAGCTTGGGTCACTGTCTGTCCAAAGTCTGCATGTTCTCCCTGTGTCTGCGTAGGTTTCCTCCGGGTGCTCCGCTTTCCTCCCAAAAGTCCTGAAAGACGTGATTGTGAGGTGAATTGGACATTCTGAATTCTCTCTCGGTGTACCCGACAGTGTACCCTAGTGTGGCGACTAGGGGATTTTCACAGTAACTTCATTGCAGTTTCAATGCAAGCCTACTTGTAATGTTAATAAAGCTTATTATTATAAACTGAATGAAGTAAACACGGTAATTATATCCTTCTGTAATGGTGCCACTCTAGTGCCTCAGTTTGGTATCTGCCAGTTTTTGAGGCATGATAGACCCTATACTGAAAACAGATCTGATTCATCTTTTGCTGATCATTTTTAAATAATAATACCAATCCATATATTATATAAAAATAAAAATACAACATCTGGTTAAAAAACAGCGGTTGAATTCCTTAGTTCCTCCTAGAATTATTCCCACCCTCTAAACGTACTTCACCTGCAGACTACACCTGACTTTGCAGCCCCAAGTGCCAGGCCATAGAAAATTGTGTGCTGCACACATGTGTTTCTATATATAACATGGATACTCGACAAAACCATAATGAGGTTCTTAAAACAACTGAAGAGGATTTTACTCATCAAAAGAATGAACTGTTTGCAGAGAAGAAGGCAGTGGCAAACCTGCATCTCCTGGAGAAAAACACCGGAAGTTTAAATCATCGGATTGAATTTGAAGTGAAATGAAATGAAAATCGCTTATTGTCACAAGTAGGCTTCAATAAAGTTACTGTGAAAAGCCCCTAATCGCCACATTCCGGCGCCTGAACCGTGCTGCTGGCCTGCCTTGGTCTGCTTTCAAAGCCAGCGATTTAGCCCAGTGTTCTTTTAAGGAGAACAGTAATCCTAGATTTGAACAAGATGAGGGCAATTCAACTTCATGGCTAGGTGAGACTTCATAGAAATAGAACATAGAACATACAGTGCAGAAGGAGGCCATTCGGCCCATCGAGTCTGCACCGACTCACTTAAGCCCTCACTTCCACCATATCCTCATAACCCAATGAACCCTCCTAAACATTTTTGGACACTAAGGGCAATTTATCATGGCCAATCCACCTAACCTGCATGTCGTTGGACGATGGGAGGAAACCGGAGCACCCGGAGGAAACCCACGCAGGCACGTGGAGAAAGAGCAGACCCCGCACAGACAGTAACCCAGCGGGGAATCAAACCTGGGACCCTGGTGAAGCCACAGTGCTAGCTGTAGTGATCTGCATATCTGTGTATATACACAAGGGGTCAATGCAAATGCAATACAATGAAGCAATCACTAGAGGGAGTACGGGAGATGTATAAATACAAACAGACAGAAAGTCAGATTCACTCTTGACAGGAATGGCAGCTGGTGAGCAGGACATAGACAGGCAGCTCAGATGTAACATAGTATAAGTGCTGGAGAGAGAACAAACTCATACAAATAAAGCATCTACTTCAACTGTAAGACTACGAGCTTTATTCAGACACAAGTAATAACACACTAGCCACTTGTGCTACCGTGCTGCCCACAACTTCCTTCACAGACTTAGTCATTCAAAAGCCAGCATCCATGAAAAAGAATAGAGGTCTGGAATTAAAACCCTGAACAGGGTGATTCAATAACTCTATTAAAAAGATTTACTCTCAGATGTACTCTCAGGGATGTACTACTGAGACTGTATAAGGCTCTGGTCAGACCCCATTTGGAATATTGTGAGCAGTTTTGGGCTCCATATCTTAGGAAAGATGTGTTGGCCTTGGAGGGGATCCAGAGGAGGTCCACAAGAATGATCCCTGGAATAAAGAGCTTGTCATATGAGGAGCAGGTGAGGTTGTACTCAATGGGAGTTCAGAAGGATGAGGGGGATCTCATTGAAACCTACAGAGTGGAGAGGCCTGTATACAGTGGAAGTGGAGAAGATGTTTCCACTAGTCGGTGAGACTAGAACCAGAGGGCCCAGCCTCAGACTGAAGGGACGATTCTTTAAAACTGAGAAGAGAAGGAATTTCTGCAGTCAGAGCTGGTAAAACTGCGGAACTCTTTACTACAGAAGGCTGTGGAGGTAAAGTCACTGAGTAAGATGAAGATAGATAGGTTCTTGATTAATAAGGAGATCAGAGGTTATGGCGAGAATAGGGATGAGCAACGTATCAGCCATGATAGAATAGTGGAGCATGCTCGATGGGCCGAATAGCCCAATTCTGCTCCTATATCTTATGGTCTTCTGACAGTATAGTGTATGGTTTTAAAGAAGAACTAAAGGAATTACTGAATCCCGAGGGTAAGAAGCATTATGCCAGTTAAATTCTTCTGTGTTTATGATTCACGCCTGCCAGTACCAGAAGGCCTGAGGGATTACAGAAATGATCAATGTTGTTCTTGACAAAGTTAATCAGACCAAACCAAGTTTACAATCTTCTAACCCAGGATATGGGAATGCTGAAAACCTGTATAAAATGAGGAAGAAGATTTGCTCCCAAAACCACCAGAACTAAAATGAATTCCCATTTGGAAAAAGTTAGAATGCCAAGAACCCGTTCAAACTGAACTTTAGATGCTCATTGTAACCTGAGATTAAGTGTGACGAGTTAATGCTGTCAAGACAGACTGTTTATGATGAAATTGTTGATGAGATGTTTACAATGATATGTTTTTATAGTGTTGTAGAAGGTGGTGCTATTGTCACCGGAGTAGTAATCCAGACACCCAGGTTCAAATCTCGCCACAGCAGATGGTGAAATTTGAATTCAATAGAAATCTGGAATTAAAAGTCGAGGAATGACCATGAAAACATTGTCGATTGTCATAAAAAACCATCAGGTTCACTAATGTCTTTTTGGGAAGGAAATCTGCCATCCTTACCTGGTCTGGCCTATGTGTGACTCCAGACCCACAGCAATGTGGTTGGCTCGTAACTGTCCCTCAACGGGAATTAGGGATGGGCAATAAATGCTGGCTCAGCCAGCCAAGCCCATGTCCCATGCACAAAAAAAAAGAAAATTGTTACTTCAGTAATAATTATTCCCCTTTGGCAGAGTGGGGGAAGGCAGCAGGTTTTACAAATGCAAGGTTTTTATAAGCTGATTCTGTTTTGGATGTCTCTTTAAATTCAAAGTAAAATATCATAATGCGAAAGGAATTGACACCTTCCTCCAACTTTGGCTGCCAACAGACCACATGATGGTTATACCACCCAACCTTTTTTTGGACACTAAGGGGCAATTTAGCATGGCCAATCGACCTAACCTGCACATTTTTGGACTGTGGGAGGAAACTGAAGCACCCGGAGAAAACCCACGCAGACACGGGGAGCAAGTGCAACCTCCACACTGACAGTCACCCGAGAATTGAACCTGGGACCCTGGAGCTGTGAGGCAGAAGTGCTAACCACTGTGCCACCTTGCCATCCACAGTCTGACTGAAGAAGCCCTGGCCACAAGAACTACAATGGCTCAAGAAGGCGGACCACCACCACCACCTTCTGAAGAAAACTGGGGACAGACGATAAATGTGGCCGTGGCAGCATTGCTCATATCTTGAACAAATACTTTGGCGCTGCATCATAGTAAGATAAGCAGTTAGCCCTGAATTTGAGCTCCCATGAGCTTGGCAAACTGAAACCCACCCTTTCCATTTCCAGTAGACTCCAGTCGGGTATTAGTAGATTAAGTGGTTAACCCTGTCACAAATAATAAGAGTAGCCATGTGTTCATTTTATGAAGAGGATGTTGTAATTAGTGGAAGGAAAGAAAGACTATAAAGATGAGGGTATATATAAGTGCTGTGATGACCAGACTAGCAGTCTGCAAGGTCTCCGAGACACATTAGAGACCACACATTAGGAGACCGACTTGTCACGAAGAAATGTATGAAGGCACCATATTCAGTGCTAATTATGTTTTTCAAGTTTCGTTTTCACCTATATCTGTTAAGAATCTGTACCTTTCTTTTAGAAAGTGATGTCATGATTATGTATATTTTTTAATTAATGTTTTTAGGTTAAACTTGTGTTAATTAGAACATAGAATATACAGTGCAGAAGGAGGCCATTCGGCCCATCAAGTCTGCACCGACCCACCCTATCCCAGTAACCCCTCCTAACCTTTTTGGTCACTAAGGGCAATTTATCCTGGCCAATCTACCTAAGCTGCACACCTTTGGACTGTGGGAGGAAACTGGAGCACCCGGTGGAAACCCACGCAGACACGGGGATAAACTGCAGACTCTGCACAGACAGTGACCCAGCGGGGAATCGAACATGGGACCCTGGCGCTGTGAAGCCACAGTGCTAGCCACTTGTGCTACTGTGCCGCCCAAATTAATGCGAGAGAGGTCTGTGTTGGGCATGGAACATCTTTTGTTTGCATCAGGGCTCCCAGTTCAGACACAGCAGCCTGCCCATCTCTGGAAAGAGACTTGAATCCCATCAATCAGGAGTGCAGTTGGTGTCAATTGAAAGAGGTGGTAGGATAAATTGCTCAACCAGTGGAGCACCCAGTCCTTGTCCCTTCTGCAAAATACAAGGAAAATTATTTTGGAATTTAATATGAAAATCAGGTATTGCACCTCAGTGCTCCTGATTAAAAAAGAGATAGGAAGTATACCGAGGCCTACCTTCAATCAAAAGTAAAATATCTTCTACTTAATTGAATCTTCTGAAAGTACAACCTCACATTAATTAAAATTTACACCGAGGGCGCTGGTTTAGGATCTCCGACTTGTGGCGAGTCACATTTGAAGTTCACAATGTAATTAATCGGTCCCTCCTCTTTGAATTGTATTACAGACTTTAGGCTAACTCTCCAAGAACATTTAATCGCATCTTAAATTTTATTATCTCAGCTGCAGCTTCTATTTCAAGTCAAATTACTATGACTGCACCAATTAAATTTGTATTATAAATCAAGCAAAACTGAGGGTTGAAAAATGAGTTTTTACCAGATTTAATAACAGAGCTAGATTTTCCAATGTCTCATTATTCAGCGCCAATTTATTATGTCAGTAGATGTGCTGCATAGTTTTTTTTTGACATTAGTGTTTTGAACTGTAATGCAATCACAATTAGAATAATGAATTAAAAAAAACAAAAATTAATCAGTAATGGAGCATGAAGTACTCAAAACTGATGAACTGCGGAGAGATTAAAGAACTAAATCTTGTTGCATCTGTTATATATTAATGGTAGGTGGGTCATAACATTTCATTTCAAAATGCTTTCAAAACGCTCATATCAACATGGTTCTATGGAAAACCTCATTAAAAAAGTGTCAACATTTATCAGCAATACCTGATATGCCTATAGATGGAGCTGTGATAAGCCATATCCCCCACTTACCATCTCTCCCCCCACCACACACACAAACACACACCCTTTCTCTCAATGTTATTTTCTGCTCATGTCAATAAAGCTGGAACTCTTAACAACATAATGTCTTATCTCTGGAACAAACCTGGAGTATTTGGTGGTTGTTTGGGAATGCTGATAGTGCAGAAAGGTATCTACTTGGCTACTAAAAATATAAAAAAGGGACAAAAGGCCTCGATTTTTTTTTTGCAACAATGGGAGCCGTGCCATCATTGCGAATATGGCACCTATCATTTTCACGGGGGCAGGAGTGGGCAGATCAGGACTTCTGCCTGTGCGTTTCATAGAGGCAGCTGCCCATATAAAACAGCAGCTGCCTCTATCATATCCATTTTTCTCAACAAAAAACACAACGTGTGCAGATTAGACCTGGTAGGAACAGGTCTGAATATTGGAGACGGGGGAATACCCTTTTGGAGAAGTAGGGTACCTCTTTGGATTATGATCCAAGGACACCTACGGGTGAGGTAAACTGTCCTTTGGGATTGTTAAAAGTGGACATGAATGCATGTAAAAAGTGCATAAACGCATTGGTACTTTCAAGAGAGCTGTCAAAATGAACTGTCCAGCTGCCTAGGTATCTAAAAGTTCTGCCCTTTATATCTTTGAAAAAACTGGAGTTTTTGATTGATTTTTGATTTGATTTATTGTCACTGTACCGAAGTACAGTGAAAAGTATTTCTCTGTGGCGGCCGAGGGAACATACACAGTAGACAAAAGAATAATCAACAGAGAACATTGAAAAATGGTACATCACAAACAGTGATTGGTTACAGTGTGGAACAAGGGGCAAAATAAAGCAAATACATGAGCAAGAGCAACATAGGGCGTTGTGAATAGTGTTCTTACAGGGAACAGATAAGTCCGAGGGGGAGTCTTTGAGGAGTCTTGTAGCTGTGGGGACGAAGCTGTTCCTATGTCTGGATGTGCGGGTCTTCAGACTTCTGTACCTTCTGCCTGATGGAAGGGTCTGAAAGAAGGCAATGCCTGGGTGGGAGGGGTCTCTGATAATGCTGTCTGCCTTCCTGAGGCAGCGGGAGGTCTATATAGAATCAATGTGGGGGTGACAAGCTTGTGTGATGTGTTGGGCTGAGTTCACCACACTCTGCAGTTTCTTGCGACCTTAGACTGAGCAGTTGCCATACCAGGCTGTGGTGCAGCTGGAGAGAATGCTCTCTATCACACATCTGTAGAAGTTTGTGAGAGTCGATGCAGACATGCCAAATTTCTTTAGCTTCCGTAGGAAGTAGAGACGTCGTTGGTCTTTAATTGCTTGCAATTTCACTCTGGCCCTGACATCAGCCAAAATGTTATCATTACTGGATTAACGCTGAAAGACTGACGACTTAATCTCCATTATCGCAGTTGTGTGCCTGTTACTTCACAGTTTGATTGATAACTACAAGTGGTTATACACTCTTTTAGGTGGGACTATGACTTCCATTGTTTATTTTTATATGCGATTAGACACTTGAATGAATTGTTTGTTTCAGAGAAGATTGTGTAGTTGAAGGAATGTTTATATAGTGAATGGGTTCTGAATGTTTTTCTGCAATAGACACAGAACTTTACTGGATAAGTGGGGGGGGGGGTGTTGAAGGATAAAGGGTGGTGGATGAACGGCATGAGTTGACACTAATTTAGAATAGAGGCTATAAATGCAGGGGTGGGGTGTGCATAGAGGGCATAGTTTGGTGCAAAGCTATAAAAGACCATGTGGAATGGTTAGAGAGGCACAGGTTGGCATGGAAGGCATGAGGAACAATGGGAGTGCAGGCATGAGATAGCATGGGTGGGCATGGATACAGCACAGGGAGTGTGTGAGTATGTGTGTGTTGGGGGGGGGGGCGTTATTGGTGAGGACTGGAGGTTTTTTTCTGTTTTATTGTTGTTGTTATAACCTGCCTGCTTACCATTGGCTGGGGACTAATGACAATCCCACAATCCTGTGGGAGTATGAGCTTCCCCAATGAGGGGGGAGGAGAAACCATTAGTAAACTCCAAGTATAAATAAAGCTGGCCAGTTTGGAAACAGCAGGAAGGAGTGTGCAGCAAGGGAAGTTGCTGCTGCTGTTATATATATATGTTATTGTAAATAAATGTTATTACTTTGTATCCTTAAAACTCGTGCTGGATTCTTCGTGGCCCTCACAAAACTGGCGACGAGGGTTAAAGTGAATAGCTGTCTACACTGCTGAAGCCACCTCCCTGGATTTTTGTTGGATACAGTTTGGAAGCTGTTTTCTATTATACCATGCCTCTGTTCAGACATTTGGATGTTTTCGATGCTGCGCGGGAAAGCTGGAACTAGTACACACAACGGATGCGTTACTATTTCCGGGCAAACAATATCACCGAAAACGAGCGCCAGGTGGTCATATTGCTCACTGCCTGCGGCCCGCATACGTTTGGGGTGATTAGGAGCCTTAGTACCCAGCTGCACTGGACACCAAAACGTTTGATGAACTTGTGAATATAGTGGAGCAACATTTTAACCCAACCCCGTCCACGATAGTCCAGCGTTACCGGTTTAATACCGCTGAGAGGACCCATGGAGAATCCCTTGCCGATTTTCTATCCAGCTACGCAGGATTGGGGAGTGCTGTGACTATGGTGAGACCTTGTCAGAAATGTTACGCGACTGTTTGGTTTGCGGTATTAACAATGCGGCCACCCAGAGAAAGTCGTTAACTGAGCCAACATTGACTTTTCAACAGGCCATTCAAATAGTATTGTCCCGAGAGAGCGCAGAACGAGGAGTGCAGGAGCTACAGGGAATGGAAGTGCATGCCTTGGGGCGCAACCCCTTCCGTCCAAAAACGTCCCCCCGCACTCCTGCGGTACCTTGGGCGAGGCAACGTCCGGACCGACGCCAGTGGCCGTCGGACATTCCTCTCCGAAGAGAGCCTTCTCCAGAACCAATGGATGAGGAGCCATGTCCGTGTCAGACTTGTAGGTGCCGACCCCGTCGCGGACGGCGGTCCTGGGGGCGCCGTCATTCCGACCGAAACTGGGACCAGCCCAGGGGCCGTACTGGGACCAGCCCAGGGGCCGTACCTTCCATGTGGATGAACCTGCGGCGACTACTCCTGAGGACGTGGAGACGGAGGACGACTGCCTGCAGCTGCATTGTGTGGCAGCTCCCCGTGTGGCCCCCATTAAGGTGACAGTACGGGTCAATGGCCACCCGCTTGAGATGGAGTTGGACACTGGCGCAGCGGTCTCCGTGATCGCCCAGAGGACATTCGACCGCATCAAGCAGGGTATACAGACCCTTACATTAACCGACTCACAGGCCAGGTTGGCCACCTACACGGGGGAACCACTGGACATTGCAGGAACTACAATGACCCCTGTTGTTTATGGACACCAGGAGGGGCGTTTCCCACTTATCGTGGTGCGCGGCCATGGGCCCAGCCTGTTGGGTCGGGACTGGTTGCGCCATTTGCAGTTGCAATGGCAGCACATCCTCCAAACAGTTTCTGAAGGGTTGACTGAGGTGCTAGGATGATACCCAGATGTATTCCAGCCTGGTTTGGAAAAAATAAAAGGGGCCGTAGCCCGTATCCAAGTCGAACCAGGAGCCACGCCGCGCTATTTCCGGGCGCGCCTGGTGCCTTACGCCTTGCTCAAGAAGGTAGAAGGGGCGCTCACTCGTTTGGAGAGTTTGGGTATTATCAGGCCCGTCCGTTTTGCTGACTGGGCAGCACCAATTGTACCTGTAATGAAGCCAGATGCCACAGTTCGCTTGTGTGGCGACTATAAACTTACAGTGAATACGGCTTCCCGACTCGACCGATATCCAATGCTTCGCATAGAGGATCTCTACGCGAAACTTGCAGGTGGACTCTCGTTCACAAAATTAGATATGAGTCACGCCTACCTGCAGTTGGAGCTGGACCCTGCCTCCCGACCATATGTAACGATTAATACACCGGGGCCTGTATGAATATACACGGTTGTCCTTTGGAGTATCCTCTGCCTGCGCAATTTTTCAACGTGTTATGGAGGGCATTTTGAGAGGCTTACCACGTGTTGCTCTCTACTTAGATGACGTTTTGATTACAGGGACGTCGGAGCAGGAACATTTGGAAAATCTGGAGGCTGTCCTTAGACGCTTTTCGGAGGCTGGAATCCGTTTACGTCGCACAAAGTGCATATTTCAGGCAAAGGAAGTAGTCTACCTAGGTTATCGGGTGGACCACGAAGGTTTGCACCCCGTCGCAGAGAAGGTTCGTGCAATTCAACAGGCCCCCGCCCCGACTGACACTTCGCATCTTCGTTCTTTTCTCGGTCTCCTAAACTGTTACGGGAAGTTCCTCCCCAATCTGGCAACTACGCTGGCCCCTTTGCACCCTCTGCTAAAGAAAAATCACACCTCGGTTTGGGGTCAGCCGCAAGAAACCGCTTTCCGGCGGGTAAAGCAACAATTGTCGTCGTCTGGGTTACTAACCCACTGTGATCCTGGAAAGCCTTTGCTCGTCACATGTGATGCATCCCCGTATGGTATTGGGGCCGTCCTGTCACACAAGATGGAGAACGGGGCTGAACGACCGATAGCTTTCGCCTCCCGCACATTGACTGTAGCGGAGAAAAAGTACACGCAGATCGAGAAGGAGGGCCTGGCAGTGGTTTTTGCGGTGAAACGCTTCCACCAGTACGTGCATGGCCGCCATTTCACTATCGTGACTGATCATAAGCCTCTGCTGGGACTTTTCAGAGAGGATAAGCCAATACCGCCCATTGCTTCCGCACGGATCCAGCGCTGGGCTTTGTTGCTTGCTGCATACGAGTATTCTCTGGAGCACAAACCAGGTACGCAGATAGCAAATGCCGATGCACTGAGCCAATTGCCTTTATCGACCGGCCCCATGTCGACCACCACGACCGGTGAGGTGGTTGCAACCCTAAATTTTATGGACACCTTGCCTGTCACGGCATCACAGATCCGTGAGTGGACCCAGGCGGAGCCAGTCCTGTCAAAGGTTCGGCACATTGTCCTGTATGGTGGGCAGCATAGACAGCTCCCAGTCTATGTTTCAGGCATTTTCCTCCAAGCTGTCAGAATTCAGCGTGGAAGATGGCATGCTCTTGTGGGGGACGCGTGTGATTGTCCCGGAAAAAGGCCAGGAGCTGATACTAACAGACTTGCTCAATGGGCATCCAGGTGTGACCAAAATGAAAATGATGACCCGGAGTTATGTCTGGTGGCCAGGCCTCGACACCGACATTGAGAAGGTGGCCCAAAACTGCTCCATTTGCCAAGAGCACGAGAAGCTTCCGCCGGCCGCGCCCCTACATCACTGGGAATGGCCAGGGCGGCCTTGGGCACGCTTGCATGCAGATTTTGCAGGCCCTTTTCAAGGATCCATGTTCCTTCTATTAATTGACGCCCAGTCTAAATGGCTAGAGGTGCATGAGATGCAGGGGACAACGTCCTGCGCAACAATTGAAAAGATGAGTTTGTCGTTTGGTACGCATTGCCTCCCCGAGGTGCTGGTCACGGATAACGGCACTCCACGAGTGAGGAGTTTGCGAGGTTCACGAAGATGAACGGCATACGCCATATCCGCACTGCCCCTTACCACCCGGCTTCAAATGGGTTGGCAGAGCGCGCAGTGCAGACATTCAAAAGAGGCCTAAAGAAGCAATCTTCCGGATCAATGGACACGAGACTGGCTCGCTTTTTGTTTACGCATAGGACCACCCCCTCATGCGGTGACTGGGGTAGCTCCCGCAGAACTCCTAATGGGCCGGAGACTTCGCACCCGCCTTAGGATAGTTTTCCCGGACATTGGCGCAAAAGTACGCCGCACACAAGAACGGCAGGGACAGGGATTTTCTCGGCATCGGCCGATTCGGCAGTTTGCGCCCGGTGACCCAGTGTTCGTTCGGAATTTTGCTGGTGGTGCCCAGTGGGTTCCTGGTGTAATCTTTCGCCAAACGGGCCCGAGATCTTACCAGGTGCAAGCCCAGGGTCGTCTCCAGCGCAAACATGTAGACCACGTTCGGTCCAGAAGACTATCCCCTCAAAAGATTCCCCGCCCCCGGAGCTCATTTCTACAGCCGCAGAGACCAGAGACAAGGGAAGGTAGTCCTCACAATCTTCCACTGGTGCCTCACTCGAAGCCTGCGCAGGTCGTTACAGAACCGAATGGAGATAGAGACGCTGACATGACGGAGACAGCAGACTCTGACTCCGAGATGGATGCATCAGAGGGGGAATCCTCAGGTCCACGGGCCGTGGATGTACAACCGTTGCGCCGTTCATCACGGAAGCGCCGGTCTCCGTCTCATTACACGCCACCTGATCCAGCGCCGCGTGCAAATGGTGTCCGGCCTGCGGCAAAACGAGTCCGACGCCCTCCTTCGCCAGGGTCTTCGGTGGATTCCTTGGACTTTGGGGGGTAGGGATGTTATAACCTGCCTGCTTACCATTGGCTGGGGACTAATGACAATCCCACAATCCTGTGGGAGTATGAGCTTCCCCAATGAGGGGGGCAAAGAAACCATTAGTAAACTCCAAGTATAAATAAAGCTGGCCAGTTTGGAAACAGCAGGAAGGAGTGTGCAGCAAGGGAAGTTGCTGCTGCTGTTATATAAATATGTTATTGTAAATAAATGTTATTACTTTATATCCTTAAAACTCGTGCTGGATTCTTCGTGGCCCTCACAAAAGTTGTGTTTCAAAAAGAAGCTTCCACACAGTGCCTATGCACCAAGCCAAACCTTCTGCCCAGTCCACCTCAGTATCCGGCAGCCTCTGCTTTGTTTCCAGGGTTGCCCGCCATGGGTCCCAGCACTATGCACTCTGCACAAGTCTTCCTCATTTTACAATAGGTTATCTAAAAGAAAATGGCACTCACCCAAAGACATGCTAAACTGCTATTTTTATTGGTTGTTTAAAAAATAACGAATGTGAGAAAACGATTGTTTACATTGTGTAATCTAATGAAAATTAACCAGTTTTTGGTTGAAACTGTCTCTTCATTCCATGCAGGATGTGAGATTTCAGTAGTTGGCAAATGGAGCAAGGTTTCTCTGTTGCACCTCTGCGTCCTGCAACTGGTTAATCAGGTGGCGAGCGGTGAAAGGTGTACTCCCGATCATAGGTCTGCTTATAGGCGTGACTGGTGATGCTGAACTCCAGATAATACCTCACAAAAAAACTCTTGCTGGAATGATAATGATATAGCTGCAAAGAAGATTTACTTGAGTTACATCAGGATTGAGAGAATGTAGTCAAGCATGAAGACATGAAAAATTGGAGCCTTTTTAAAAAAAAAAACAGGCAGGGGTCAGGGGTAACCAGGTAGAACCTTGACAAAACTCTGAAAGAGTTCACAAGGGGAAATATTGAAAGATCATTAGCATCAACTGGTGAATTCGCAACAAGGATTGGAGGTTCAAAAATGATAAACAATGGTTAGATTGGACCTGAAACTGGAGTAAGATGAAGGGGTGAAGGAAAGGCTAATTGGACTTTTCTCCTTCCCATATTCTTCATTCAGATTCTAATTCAGATTCTAATGAATAATGATAGCTGGCTCATTTATCATCTAATCATCAAAGTGGAACATAATGCCACAACAATAAAAATAGTTAGAATAACAGCATGCAGCTGTAGCGTGCTTATGAGACCTTTTTTTCTATTATTTGCTATTACAAAAATAGGAGCATCACTCAGCTGAAGGAAGTTATTAATCATAACCTCCATAAGGAATCGCTTAAATTGAAAGCAGTGTGACAATTAAAGGAGCCGGGCTCCTCTGATAATACACCCTCCATCATCGACTTGCCCCACAAATCACCATGTGTCACAGTTGTAGGTATTTAAAGAAATCTCAAGCAGTAAGACTCTGTTGCTCCTTGATTGTGCAGGACTCCCATTGTTTGCAAATAAAAATACTCGACTGTGGAGAATGATAAATCTGGGAAGTCTGTGTATTATTCTGACAGTCATTCATGCGAAGTGATGTAGGTGGTGTATCGCAAATATTACCCTCAGGTCACTTCTATTAATAGTTGGTGGCCTTCATGCTGCTGTCAAGGAGCACTGTCAGATATGCTTTCACTTTTAGGGCAGCACGGTGGCGCAGTGGTTAGCACTGCTGCCTCACAGCGCCGAGGTCCCAGGTTCGATCCCAGCTCTGGGTCACTGTCCGTGTGGAGTTTGCACATTCGCCTCGTGTTTGCATGGGATTCGCCCCCACAAACCAAAAATGTGCAAGCTAGGTGGATTGGCCATGATAAATTGCCCCTTAATTGGAAAAAAGGAATTGGGTACTCTAAATTTTTTTTTAAAAATTAACAAAAAGATATGTTTTCATTTTCAAGACAAACTTTACCAATGCACGCTGCTTCTATTGTGCATGCCGTTTCATTTTATTCGCCTGTGGGATGTGATTATCACTGGCAAGGTCAGAATTCACTGCCTGCCTCTAAGTCTGTCTGTCTATGCGCAATCTCCTTCAGTTCTTGGGATTACATTTGTTTCTCAGTGAACGTCTCAGCTGGCGCCTTGGAGCTAACCTATCTGCCTATAACACATAAGGCTTTCACTGAGCTGTGGTTCCTGATTAATTAAGAAAAGTTCCAAGAACAGCCAACTAAGTATGTATTAATATCTGGCAGAGTCGAGCACATCTGTCTGCTAAAAGTCTGTTTCCCAAAGGAAAAACGTGGGAGCTCAAATGCTTTAAAATCTCAAATTCTTAAGACAGATCTGTAGGGCCACAGCAGGATCTCATGTTGGATCCTAAGCACTCATGACGTCAGCTCTTTGCCATTTCAAAAATGCGATTTTTCAGACAATTTTTATCAATTAATTTTACTGTTGCAGCCCTCGCACTCACTCCTCCTGTTTTAATATGTACATTTGGTACATAACTGGGAGCTAGACATTGCTGCAATTTTAGTCCCACTCTCCGAAACAACCTTTCAGTGCCATCCTCTCTGCTTTGATTGAGATTTGGGCAGAGGGGGACCTGAGCAATAACAGTGATCTATCTACCTGAAATATTCAGTTGCTAATGCAATTCTTCCAACATTTCCCCATCCTGTCATGGATAGGCAAATTTCACATGGTCCGGTTTTTCAAAAGGAAAGAATATTGCAGGTATGGGATCTTAGATTAGGATTCTTTTAAAAAGAAAAGGGTTTTAATAGAAAAGGTAGAGGACTAATTTAAAAAAAAATAAAAATATTTTTTTTAGAGTACCCAATTCTTTTTTCCCAATTAAGGGGCAATTTAGCATGGCCAATGCACCTACCTTGCACATCTTTGGGTTGTGGGGATGAAACCCACACAGATACTGGGAGAATGTGTAGTCTAGTACTTTGAACGCAGAGGTCCATTTCAAAATCTTCCTCATGTGATCCAGTATGAGGATATATTTGAAGTTGCGGCATACCTTGGCAGGGAATGAGAGGCGAAATTCTCCGGAAACGGCACGATGTCCGCCGACTGGCGCCCAAAACGGCGCCAATCAGACGGGCATCGCACCGCCCCAAAGGTGCGGAATGTTCCGCATCTTTGGGGGCCGAGCCCCAACATTGAGGGGCTAGGCCGACGCCGGAGGGATTTCCGCCCCGCCAGCTGGCGGAAACGGCCTTTGTTGCCCCGCCAGCTGGCGCGGAAATGACATCTCCGGGCGGCGCATGCGCGGGAGCGTCAGCGGCCGCTGACAGTTTCCCACGCATGCGCAGTGGAGGGAGTCTCTTCCACCTCCACCATGGTGGAGACCGTGGCGGAGGCGGAAGGCAAAGAGTGCCCCCATGGCACAGGCCCGCCTGCGGATCAGTGGGCCCCGATCGCGGGCCAGGCCATCGTGGGGGCAGCCCCCAGGGTCAGATTGCCCCGCGCCTACCCCAGGACCCCGGAGCCCGCCCACGCCGCCTTGTCCCGCCGTTCAAAAGGTGGTTTAATCCACACCGGCGGGACAGGCAATTTATCGGCGGGACTTCGGCCCATCCGGGCCGGAGAATCGAGCGGGGGGGGGCCCGCCAACCGGCGCGGCCCGATTCCCGCCCCCGCCGAATCTCCGGTGCCGGAGACTTCGGCAACCGGCGGGGGCGGGATTCACGGCAGCCCCCGGCGATTCTCCAACCCGGCGGGGGGTCGGAGAATGACGCCCCTGGTTTGTAAAGATAAGTAAAATAAAAATCTCATTGTGAATTTTCAGCTACAACGGAGTTCAGTTCTCGTGCAACACAAACATTCCTGGCAACCAATACGTGGGGACTACCACAAGTGGTGTGTTGGGACAAACATTCAGACTCATATATTCGCTCCCAGGTCGAGAGTGCAGAGATGGGAGAATTCCTGGTTCTGCAATGTCAACTTGTTGTTATGAGGTAGGGGAGGGGGGGGGGGGGGGGGGGGGTGCACGGGGGTGGATGGGGATGCTGGGCCATATTAAATGTTATGATGTGGAGATGCCAGTGTTGCACTGGGGTGAGCACAGTAAGACGTTTTACAACACCAGGTTAAAGTCCAACAGGTCTGTTTCAAACACTAGCTTTCGGAGCACTGCTCCTTCCTCAGGTGAATGAAGAGGTCTGTTCCAGAAACATATATATAGACAAATTCAAAGATGCAAGACAATGCGTTGAATGCGAGCATTTGCAGGTAATTAAGTGTTTACAGATCCAGAGATAGGGGTAACCCCAGGTTAAAGAGGTGTGAATTGTCTCAAGCCAGGACAGTTGGAAGGATTTCGCAAGCCCAGGCCAGATGGTGGGGGATGAATGTAATGCGACATGAATCCCAGGTCCCGGTTGAGGCCGCACTCGTGTGTTTCTGCTTGGCGATTCTGCGTTGTCGCGCGTCCTGAAGGCCGCCTTGGAGAAGGCTTACCCGGAGATCAGAGGCTGAATGCCCTTGACTGCTGAAGTGTTCCCCAACTGGAAGGGAACATTCCTGCCTGGTGATTGTCGCACGATGTCCGTTCATTCGTTATCGCAGCGTCTGCATGGTCTCGCCAATGTACCATGCTTCGGGACATCCTTTCCTGCAGTGTATGAGGTAGACAACATTGGCCGAGTCACACGAGTATGTACCGCGTACCTGGTGGGTGATGTTCTCACGTGTAATGGTGGTATCCATGTCGATGATCTGGCACGTCTTGCAGAGATTGCCATGGCAGGGTTGTGTGGTGACATGGTCGCTGTTCTGAAGGCTGGGTAGTTTGCTGCAAACAATGGTTTGTTTGAGGTTGCGCGGTTGTTTGAAGGCATGTAGTGGGGGTGTGGGGATGACCTTGGCAATCTTCATCGATGACGTGTTGAAGGCTGCGAAGAAGATGTCGTAGTTTCTCCGCTCCAAGAAAGTATTGGACGACGAAGTGTACTCTTGTCGGTTGTGTCCCATGTTTGTCTTCTGAGGAGATCGGTGCGGTTTTTTGCTGTGGCGCGTTGGAACTGTCGATCGTTGAGTCGAGCGCCGTATCCCGTTCGTATGAGGGCATCTTTCAGCATCTGTAGATGACTTCGGCACTGTATCTAAAGTCCCCGAACAGGTGCCGGAATGTGGCGACTAGGGTATTTTCACAGTAACTTCATTGAAGCCGACTTGTGACAATAAGCGATTATTATTATTATTAATATTAAGTGTAAAAATAAAGATTCAAATATGAAGCATCATGACAGCTGTCACAACCCCCCACCCCCCATATATTCCCATGGACCCTCCCTGCCCCTCATAACTCCTCATATGCTCCATGCATATCTGAACGAGTCCTGACTCTACCCATCAAGTTCGTATAGTCCAGTCAGGACTCGTTCAGATATGCAAGTCCGTAATCTTGCAAAACAAATCTTCCCAACATTTCCCATGGCCCCACCAGCCTCGCTAATGTAAATTGAGCTGGAGCCCTGTCCCTTGGTGTCCATATTTGGGGTGTCGGACTCACTGGGGCTGCAGACTGGCGTGGTTATTCTGATTGGTTGTCTTGTTTTGTCTTTGTATTATGTATAAAATAAAAATAGCTGAATACAAATATATATTTTTAAAAATCTATATTTATACCACTAAGGTACGGCCTGACAGAGGTGCTATCTTCATTCCAACTTCTCTCAGGATCTCTCTACACACAGTCTAGCCTTATGTGAATCTCTACACCCTTCTCCTATACCAGTGGCAGAATGAAGGGAGAGGAGAATGGATCAGAGCAGTGGATAGTTTTGGAGATTGCAACGCTAGAGGATGTTATGTAAGCACAAGGAAAATGAATGCCCCCTAAAGAAAGAGGAATTGAACAGGGGCTGTCAAAACTTGGATAGTCAGGTTGTGAAGGATAGAATACTGGAGTCTGTGTTTAATGTATGTTGCTGTGAATAAAAACTAATCAGCAGGATTCCCCATCGATGGGATCCTCCCACTGCCGGCAGTGCACCCACGCCCGCGTGTTCCCAACGGCGTGGGGTGTTCCACAATGGGAAATCCCATTGGCCGGCCATACAAACGGAGAATCCCGCTGCCGGCGGGGGTGCACCGTGCCAGAACAGAGAATGCTGCCCAATGTTCTCCCAACAAAAAGAACCCCTATTTCAGCCTGTTCTAATAGATAAGAGAACAAGTAAGTCCCCGGTTAATACCCACCAACTGATTAAATTCACATCCAAATGACTTACAATCGACAGGATTGGCCAAGAACATAGTCAAAGATGGGCTTATTAAAGGTGGGTCTTCAAGACCATGACAGTTACAGAGATAAGCCATTCCGGAGTTTAAAGGAAGAATAGTTCATATTGCGAATGCAAAGATACCAAAAGTATCAGAGTTAAAAAGTTGTGAGACTTGATGAAATGTTATAATACTTTTCATAGTCTCTCTGATATGGAGCATATGCTTAACCAGTGAGCAACATGCCCCAAAACCTTTGCCATCCCACTTTTGAGGCTCACGAGGGGGCACTCCAATGCTATTTTATCTTCCAATTTTATTTCTGTACGGGAAGGGTGAGGCCATCATTGCTTTCTATGATTTTTCTGAGAGTAGTCTCACAACATCTTTGCACATTGGATTCTTCACCAATCTTCAATGCATGAAAGACATGAGCGATGTTCTTCAAAGAAACACACGAATGCCCTCAGCAAAAGTATGGAAAATTGTATCGATTTTAGTTTTCTGTAGCAGAGGTACTGGTCGCAAGAGAGCAGGGGCGGGATTCTCCGACCCCCCGCCGAGTCGGAGAATCGCCGGGGGCTGGCGTGTATCCATCCCCCGCCGGTTGCCGAATTCTCCGGCACCGGAGATTCGGCGGGGGCGGGAATCGCGCCGCGCCGGTTGCCGGGTCCCCCCCGGCGATTCTCCGGCCCGGATGGGCCGAAGTCCCGCTGCTGGAATGCCTGTCCCGCCGGCGTGGATTAAACCACCTCTCTTACCGGCGGGACAAGGCGGCGCGGGCGGGCTCCGGGGTCCTGGGGGGCCCACCGATCCGCAGGCAGGCCTGTGCCGTGGGGGCACTCTTTTCCTTCCACCTTCGCCACGGTCTCCACTATGGCGGAGGCGGAAGAGACTCCCTCCACTGCGCATGTGCGGGGATGCCGTGAGCGGCTGCTGACGTGCCCGCGCATGCGCCGTCCGGCAATGTCATTTCCGCGCCAGCTGGCGGGGCACCAAAGGCTTTTCCCGCCAGCTGGCGGGGCGGAAATCAGTCCGGTGCGGGCCTAGGCCCTCAAGGTCCGGTCAAGATGCGGAGGATTCCGCACCTTTGGGGCGGCGCAATGCCGGACCGATTACGGAGAATTTCACCCCTGATCTTTCCTTTTGTTTCCTCCGAAGTGCCCAGAATGAGGTGTGACAGCTTCTGGCTTATTTGAAGAATTAATGTTCTTCAAACGGTACTGCTAATAGGCTAAAGCACTCCTACAGTGCAGCAGTGTGCTTTGCCATCAACCATGTCCAGTAAAAGCCTGCATGTACCTCAATATCAAGGAAGGTCTAACTTAGGATTCATTTGTTTTGCCTTGTGTCTGTCACTACAATTTGTCATGTAGGAAACAATCTGATTTGTCTCTGGATTTGAATTCTCATTGAGAACTCATCTGCTGTTACCCCCTAAGCAATATCTACCTGTGTTTTTATTTGCCATGCTGCTGATGTTTGTGTGTGTGTGTGTTTCTGTATAAAGTAGTAAGTTGTAGCTAGATTTTCCTGGCATGGTTTGGAATGTTTGTCGCGTCATTGCGCACTAATTGACTCAGTAAATGTTGCAACCACATAGTGCCACCCTCAATTTTATATCAAGATACCATTAACCAGCATATTGTTAAACTTGAAGTTGATTTAGCCTGTGAGGAAAAATACAGCGACTGCTGAATTTCAGAAAATGGTTCTAAAAGCATATCTTTTTGAGTTAAAGATTTTGTGTTCATTAAGAGATTGATATCGCAGGAAAAACCTAGATTTTTCTCTCTTGAAAAGAAGCGACCTTCTAAAGCAGGCATCTCCAATTATATTTAACTGGGGTCCATCTCTCTTAGTTTTCAACCTTATTGAGATCCAGGATCCACTCTGCTAGTGAAATGTTATGTTTGTATAAACGTATACAAAAATCAACCTTCTTATGCCTGAAACAAACCAACACTTTAATCAGAAACTTACTGAAGTAATATAATTTAAAATGTTCACATTTAATTTTCCTGAATAATATTAAGCCGGTGATTTTTCAGTGCAGCCAAGAGAGCACTGTTATCAGAGGTCACTTTTGGATTACATGTTGAACAAAGGCACTACCTGCCTATTCAACCTCATATAAAAGGAACCCTTGACACGGTTTGAAGAAGAACAGGGAGTTCTGGTGGCTTGGTTGACATCAGCCTCTCCATTAACACCAGAAAAACAGATTTGTTGGTCGTTTATCTCACTCCCCATTTGTGGGAGTTTGTTGTGTGCGACATAGCTGCCTTATTTGTTAATAGACCAATCATAAGAATTCAAAAGGAATCCACTCATTTGGCTGTCCTCAGAATGTGGAAACATTATGTAAATGCACTTTTTTCCCCCGCTTTAGCCAAGGTTCAAACTATGGGCGGGATGGTTTGTTCCTGAGACTAAGTGTTGACATAAGGGCATTTTTGTAGACAGGAAAACTGCCGCTGCACCTGGACCGACTCAGCGACCATTGAGGGGCTAGCACAGGCGCCATATTGAACATGATCGATTGCAATGAGAAACAGTGCGGGATTTGCCAGATTCGCAATTAATAATAATAATCTTTATAGTCTCACAAGTAGGCTTATACTAACACTGCAATGAAGTTACTGTGAAAATCCCCTAGTCACCTCACTCTGCCTTTTCGGGTACAAGGAGGGAGAATTCAGAACGTCCAATTCACCTAACAAGCACACATTTCGGGACTTGTGGGAAGAAACCGGAGCAGCCAGAGGAAACCCGCGAAGGCATGGGGAGAACATGCAGACTCCGCACAGACAAAGACCCAAGCCAAGGCCAACAAGCTGCAGCACCATTTTCACACTTCACTCCCCACACACACCATCCCAGCCAACAAGATGGCACTGGTTGTGCTGGAGCACACCCATGCTGCTGATGGGCTGGCTGGGGCCAGAGGGCACCGAGGGGGGTGACCTGAGGGGACACCCATATGACCCGTAGACCTATAGTTCACAGTGGGCAGTTGGCAGCGGGCGCAGCTGCATGGCTGCCTTGCAGGCTGAGGCAATGGTGATCCATGCCCATCCACCCCGACCCCACAGCCCATCTCCTGGCCACTCCCTGCTACTCGCCCAGGCCCTGGCAGAAGCCCCCCAGCCTGTGGCACAACTGTCAGCAAACTATGGCGATGTTGGACACTTTGCATACCCCCTCTCTCTCCCTCAGAATCCACGGCACCTGTTTCACGATTTTTGAAAGTACAAGTGAACTTCGCCGTCGGGAATTCCACCCAGTGAAGGCGGAGAATCATGGAGGCCCCAGAGAATACCGGGTCCGGCCTGCTAATGATATGCCAACGGCGTTTAGTGCATTGATGCCTCTGTTGAGGCACCAGAGAATTGAGATTTGGCCTGAACTCGGCGCCGGCCACGATTTCAGCGTCAAAAAACGATTCTCCGTCCAATTGCATTTCCCAATTTCGGCGTCGGCTGACGGAGAATTCTGCATTATGTGTTTATGTGGTTATAAAAGATACCAAGCAGGGAGTTCACAGGGTATCTCGACCAACATTCATCACTCAACCAAAATTATCAAGATTGAGCATTCATTTAATATTCATAAGATCTTGTAAAAAGGCTTCCATATTTGCCCACAAACCCGAGTTTTGAAAATTATTTTTTGGTTGCACATCGATTTTAGATAGTGTGAGGACAAGCAAATTGCTATATAAATGTAAATTTGTTCTTTCCTTCAATGGCGTTCAAAATTTGCTCAATCAACTTTGGCCAAAAATAATTTCTCACTTTTAATGAAGTAAGCTCGTGGCCTTTACGATATGTTTTGGGTGTTTTCTATTTTTCTTATTCTAGATAACTTTGGCTCACTTAGTTCACTTTCATGGATGAGACTGCGGTATCTGTCCTTGACTTGAGATCTAGGGAAGCTTTCAGTAACTATGTCTGGGAAATTAACAGAAAACCCTATCTAGTAATTGCTTTCAGCATTTGCACTTGCCCTATGTCTTCACAAGTAGAATGTTCATAATCTAACCTCTTCAATTAAGACAATTAATTCATCTTTGCGCCCAAATGATTTTATGCACCAATGACAGACAAGTGAGCACTGTGTTCCAGTAGGTTCAGGATCTCAGGTAAGCTGAAGTCATTAAGGGTACAGTATCCAATATGACAAAGTTGCAATAGAGTATTCAAAGCAGGCTGCTTGCCTTGAATAGCAGACTTCAAAGATGCTGCTGGGGCTCCCTTATTGATGACCTGGCATTCTAAATAAATTATGGTGCTCACACGAGGGCAGCCTCAGTTGCCTGGTGAATTAGTAGGACAGAGGTGGAGGGGTCACGTATTTAATCTCTGGCAGTCAGTTTGCTCTGTGCATTAGAGTTGTGGTGCAGTGAAATAGAGGCTGCTTGTCCAAATGTGACATTTATGCATACCCAACTAAATAATGCACGGGAGCTAGTCTGCAAAAGCAACTCATCTGGGACGAGCAATGAACTGTCGGACTGTTTGTTCCTCTTCCTGGAGATGCTGCGGTGCACAGGTGAAGTGTGTTAACTGAACCAGTTAGATTGTGAACATTCTACTGTGAAATACATTGTTGCTGATATTTTGCGCTAACTCATTGTTTAATAAATTTGCCTTACATTTTAAATTTTAAATGAGGTTTGACATGATGCTCCACCACTTCCAAGGTCGAGAGTAAAATCTTATGAAGACACAGGATAAGCTCCAAAAGCTAAAAGTTTACTAGATTGGGTTTACATGAAATTTGCATGTTTGAAGTCCTGAACTTTCTGACATGTATCTCAACCTAAACAACCCATGCTTTTAATTACTATTCTCCCTCCCCGCAAAAAACATCTGCCTCTTCCATCATCTCATTGCTTCCATGAGTTTACTAATTGCTCACCATTTCCAGATGGATGTCTGATAGAACTTCTGTTAAACAAGGTCAGTACTTGCACTGAGCTAGCATTTGTCCTTGGCTAAACAGTACAGGTGGGAACTTTGCATAAACTACCAGGCAGATAATTGAGGACTGGACACAGGTGCAGCTGCAATCTATGTGTCAGTAGAGACTCTGATTCTCATCTACTTCCTTCTCTCTCAATATTTTTCGTCATTTTTAAAAGACCTTTTTAAATGCATCCTTGTGCATTCCCAAAGCAACCGAGCACTTCAAAGATTTGGAGATAAATTAGCTGATCTCCACAGTTTGTCAGTAAGTACATTGCTTTGTGAGAAAAGGAGTGTTATACTGTATAATGTAGAATATATTGTACTGCTAAGGGAGATTGTTTCATGCAAATATTCCAATTTCTACGAATAAGGACATGATAAGGTCAACGGGAGGGTAGTGGTTCTCTGTAGATTGACAAGTAGCTGCAAATCCTTGTCAGAAACACCATCAAGAAATGACTGATTTTTCCGTTACTGAAGTGCAATGTCTGAATTCACTTCCTGAAGAAGGGCAGATGCAAAACCTTTTTACAACGTTTTTGCAAAGTGGACATTTAATGACCACTTAAGTGCCTATCCCACCACCATTATTAACCGTTCTCTCCTGTTGTCGAAACAGTTGCCATCCAGTTCTACCGATAAACTTCTTACAACTTTCTTCATTTTGCATGCTTCGCTGTGAGCCACAACTTGTCTCTCAGTTGGAGTTTCTTTTGACCAGCTGGGGAGAGTTGTTAGCTTGGCTTAATTGGCATCTTAAAGTTGTTCTTTCTGTGATCTCCTTTGTCCATGTTTATTTGCACAAGGTTAAGAGGTGTGAGATTTTTGATGTCTTTGCATTTGATACTTTAATAGTCAGTCTGATTGATAATTTTATGTGGTTAAAAGAACAGCAGTGGTTTTTCAGAGGAAGATCTTGGAAGTGGTCTTTCTTTACTAAGCAGCTCCACAAATGCTGTTGTTACTTCATGGCTCATTGGTCCTATCCATAGTGTATACTTAGTGAATGAGCATGGAAGGCACATAAGATGACATGGGAACTATAAAGCCATTGGATGGGTGGTGGGCATGAGTTGGCACTGAGTTGGTATGGCGAGGGCATAGAAGGGGCATGGGTAAGTGTAATAATTCCAGCAAATGCAAGCTAAAAGCCAAAGCAGATTTGTTCTCCAACACAAATATAGTCAAAGCCGCAGTGTACAAAACAAATGTCCCAGCCTGGGAGTATTAGGAACTCCTGGTTCAGGCCTGAGGGTCGATATTTAAGGCCCTGCTGGTGAGCCCCTATTGGGCGGGTCTCCCACACTCAACACGGGAATTCATATTCTACGAAGTCCACGTGGCAATCAATCATTATTCCCTCCCATGGTCTTTGTGAGCGTTACAACAGTCCGATCATTCGAACCTACCCAAATGTTCCCAAGACTGCTCTGAGAGGCCATGAACCAGGAATCATGGAGAAGTTGACTCCACTTCATGAAAATTGAGGTGGGGGCTAGGAGATGCTCACCTCCACACTACAACCAGCCAGATTGGGAGTGTAGGGCGGGGGTTCATTACCCACACCATGCTGCAAGTTGGGGGTGCTAGGAATCCCAGAATCAGGTCCTGCCCACCCTTTCTAAATCGTTCCAACCTCACACAAATCAAACGCTTTAACTCACTTCAACCCAATTACTCACAATATTGAAAGTCAAGTCCACTGAGTTGATAATCTTCAATCATATTATAATGTTCTGCTCTCTTTTGTAACTTTCAGGACTGTTATAGTAATCCATATGGGGCTGGACTCTCTGTAGTCCGACACTGAAATTGTGATTGGCGATCGGGCGGAGAATGGATTCCGACGCCGGAATCGGGGCTGGTGCTGGTTTGATGCCGGTCCACCATGCTCCACCTTCTCCAAACCGGCATCATCGTGCCGCGCGCCGTTTCAATGCCGTTGCTGCATCATCGGTTGGTCCACTCACGATGCTCTGCCCCCGATGGGCCGAGTTCCCAGTGGCGTGGGCCTCGTGTGGTTTCAAGTGGTCGGGAACCCAGCGTGCCGGCTGCGGACACTGTCCAGCGCCACCACACTCGGCCGGGGGACTGGTGGGGGGTGGCCAGGGGGTGGGTTGGTGGGTCATGGTTGGCAGGTTAGGGTTCGCGCACAGCCGGCGCTATGTTTTACGGCGCAACCAGTGCAGGTCGTCAGCCATGTGCATGCGCAGCCCGGGACCCGGCCATTCTCCAGCCGTTTACGCCGTGATCCGCGGGAGTTTCACTCGGCACCAGAACCAGCCCCTCACCGGTATCGGAATCCGTGAGTGGTTCGCGCCGATTTTCCACAATTGTCCACACATGCTCCACTGGAGTTAACACTTCTCAGAAACAGAGAATCCAGTCCGTGGTGTCTTCAATAAGAAATTCTAAAATGCTGCAGTAGATGGTTCATTATCACTCAACATCCACAACATACTCCAAAATGTCTGTGCAGAGCTTGCCATTGTTTGATATAAAATGGTCCAAACTGTATTATTTTTAAAAACACTGAAAAAAAATTGTTGAAAATATGCTGCAGGATAATTGTGGAAAAATAGCATGTAGCTAGCTCTTTTTTGTCTCAAAGACGAAGGCATTAAAACTGTAGCCATCATTCTTCTCATTCCATTGGGATGTTCTGCTCCACCCCTCCCCTCAATATGTGGTTTCTTCCCACTATGGTCATGGTATATTCAAATACAGTTTGTGTTTTCCTTTTAGACCTCAAGCCAAAGGGCATGTTTCAAAAAGTGTTTGTTTTGCAGCGATTGTTTGTTATTGAATTCTCAATGCCATCAGAGACTGTAGAACTCTAGATACCAGCCCCAGGTAAGTCATTGTATACTGGGGCAGTTGTCACATTTACAGAATGCAGGAAGAAGAATGCAAAGAGTTAAAGCTAATGAAACTGGCTACAGAACACATCTGATTGAGATCCATCTTGGGTGTGGTACTGTAATGTTTGCAAAAACTTTCTCTAAGGTACAGAATTTCTGAACAGTTGTTTGGAATGTATGAATGAGCTTTCAAAGGGAGACTTCATTTAAATTCTATCATGGCTGATATTTTTCTCATCCCCATTTTCCTGCCTTTTCCCCATAACCCCTGATCTCCTTATTAATCAAGAACCTATCTATCTCTGTCTTAAAGACACTCAGTCATTTGGCCTCCACGGCCTTCACCACCCTCTGGCTGAAGAAATTCCTCCTCATCTCTGTTTTAAAGGGTCGTCCCTTTAGTCTGGGATTGTGCCCTCTGGTTCTCGTTTTTCCTACAAGTGGAAACATCTTCTCCATGTCCACTCTATCCAGGCCTCTCAGTAAGTTTCAATAAGATCCCCCCTCCTCCTTCTAAACTCCAACGAGTACAGACCCAGTGTCCTCAAATGTTCCCCATACGACAAGTTCTTCATTCCAGGGATCATTCTTGTGAACCTCCTCTGGACCCTTTCCAAGGCCAGCACATCCCTCCCTCAGCTAACACTATCAATTTATCTTGTTATTAGTGGATGAGTTAGCACTGTTTCCTCTTGGTAAGAAGATTGGGGGTTGCAAAACTTCAACAAACAATCTAGGTTGACCCTTACAAAGAAGTACAGTCTTGCCGGAGGATGCAGCTTTTCAGCTGAAACATTAAACCAACGTTATACTGTACTCAGGAAAAAAGATCTCATGGTCTCATGACACTCTACAATAAAGAACGGGTATAGGGTGGGGGGGATTGGGGAAGTTCACCCAGTGGCCTAACCACATTCCTCCCTCAACTGACATCTTCAATTTATCTCATTGCTATTAGTGGGTACTGATGTTGCAGAATGATTGCTACTTTTGTCTATATGACACTAGTTACACTTCAAAAGTAATTCTTCATGTTTGAAGCACTTTGGAACGTTTTAATGTGAAATGAAATGGAAATTGCTTATTGTCACAAGTAGGCTTCAAATGAAGTTACTGTGAAAAGCCACTAGTCGCCACATTCCGGTGTCTGGTCAGGGAGGCTGTTACAGGAATTGAACCGTGCTGCTGGCCTGCCTTCAAAGCCAGCGATTTAGCCCTGTGCTAAATGCCATTGTGACAAAATGCTATCTCAATCTAATCATTATTCATTTGGATGATATTCTATTTGTGATTCTTTAAGTGTACTTGCAAAATAATCCCTCCAAATTGTAATGATTCTCATAGATTTCCTAGTTCAACAAAATAAACAGAGCTAATTTAGTAATTTTGTCAGTGTGACATACAGGAGACCTGTGGAAATATGATTTTTAAACCTGCTAATATGTTACTCTGTTATGAGTGTGTCATTAATTTAATTAAATTAATGGACTAATGTGTTGGAGGTTTTGATTGCTTGTTTGAACTCTGATCCTGGTCAGAGTTAGCAATCTCAGTCATTTCCAATTGGTTCCTGTGCCCTAGCCAGGGTCCCACCCCAGTTTATAGAACCATAGAATTCCTACAGTGCAAAAGGAGATCTTTCGGCCCATTCATTCTGCACTGACCCTCTGAAAGAGCTCCCTGCCTAGGCCCACTCCCCTGCCTTTTCCCCGTAGCCCACAGCCCACCTATCCTGCACATCTTTGGATGCTAAGGGTAAATTTAAAATGGCTAATCCACCTAACCTGTGCATCTTTGGACTGTGGGAGGAAACCGGAGCACCCGCAGGAAACCCATGTGGACACGGGGAAAAGTGCAAACTCTGCACAGTCACCCAAGGCTGGAATTGAACACGGGTCCCTGGCGCTGTGAGGCAGTAGTGCTAACCACTATGCCACCATGGGTTGAGTAAAGGGTTAACATCTGAGGCATACTTGATGTTAATGTAATAATTATATCAGGTCACATAACTGAACAGTGAGTGAGATCTGGAAGGATAGGAAGCTCCGCACTCATGTAGAGGTTGAAATGTGTAAGTACTTGCTGTAAATAAAGAGTAATGGTTGTCAAAACTACAGACTCAAGCAGCATACGTTGGAAAAATCGCTAAAACACCTATCTGGACCCCAACTCGAATGGAAACATGGTGGCAGCAAGTAAAAAAACCAACAGACCTTAAAAGAAGATACACGGCTGGCAATAAAAGAGACCATCAAAAGAAGGACAAAAGAAAAAAAAAACAAGATTCACCAAGATCATGGAAGCAACAGATACAAGCTGAGACACAGACCCGGAGAGTAACAGCAGTGATCACAGGCCTGAAGCAACAGCACAGAAGCAGGAACAATTCTAGGGCTCAGCAGAACCATGGAATCAACACTACCACTCCCAGAAGCATTTCAAAGTGCAGAAGTGTTGCATCGGGCCTAAAGCTGGGACAGCTGGAGAAAAATGTTCACAACGTACAGAACTGCAAGCTATACAAAACAGAAAGATCAAAAAGATCAGTACATTACCTGCAGTCGGAGAAATTGCTGATGATGGAAAAGCAAAGCAGAGTTAATGAAGCTTCTACCTCTTATGAAGAAGTCCTGTAAGCTTTTGACTCATATTTCAGCATCTGTTGGAATTTAATAATTGAGCGGGTAAAATTTAATAGAAGGAAACAAAGACCAGGGAAAAGCATGGATTTGTTCATCAACAATCTCTGCAGGCTGGCAAGGAATTGCAATTATGGAATGTTAATGAGTGAACTGATTTGCGACAGAATTGTAATTGGGGTCCCAGGCGAAGCATAGAATCATACTGTCAGGTCTCACACAGACAAGAGGAATTTAACACTAGTAAAAGCAATGCAGATTGTGAGGCAAAGAGAACTTGAGAAACAGAATCGGCATTTGTTCACAGGGAAGGAGAGGACCCCGGAGCCCGCCCGCTCCGCCTTGTCCCGCCGGTAAGGTAGGTGGTTTAATCCACGCCGGCGGGACAGGCATTCTAGCAGCGGGACTTCGGATCATCCGGGCCAAAGAATCGCGGGGGGTGGGGCCCACCAACCGGCGCGGCGCGATTCCCGCCCCCGCCGAATGTCCGGTGCCGAAGAATTCGGCAACCAGTGGGGGCGGGATTCACGCCAGCCCCCGGCGATTCTCCCACCCGGCGGGGGGTCGTAGAATCTCACCCCATGTCTGGAAGTTGTAAATAAAAGCAGATTGTCCCAATTTCTCAATGCAATCCCTCAAACGTGGGATAGGATAAGATAAGAGTCCGTTCTTGAAACTGCATTCACCTTTCAATAGTCCACACACAACCGTTGGGTACCATCTGGTTTAGGTACCATCACTACGGGTGAGTTCCATTGGCTGCAACCCACTTCAATTATGCCATTCTTGAGCATACTCACAATCTCTCTGTTAACTTGTGCCAATTTTAAATAATCCTTTAAAATTCCTGTTGTTTGATAGGAACAGCATTTCCCACATCTACATCATGTATAGCCATTTTAGTACTTCCCAATTTATCTCTACAAACTTGCCCATGTGACATCAATAACTCTTTCAGGTCAGTTTGTTTTTCCTCTGGAAGGTAACTTAACAATTCATCCCAATTTTTAAGAACATCCTCATTTTCCAATTTAATTTGAGGTATGTCAAATTCACAGTCATCTGGATTTGGGTCATCACTTTGAGTTAGAATCATTAAAACCTCCTTTTTCTCTCCTTCCCTTTCAAAGTACCTTTTAAGCATATTCACATGACACACTCGGTGAGTCTTCCTTCCATCTGGTGTTTTTACCACATAATTCACCTTACTTAATTTCCTTTCAATCTGATACGCTCCACAAAACCTAGCTTTTAAAGGCTCCCCTACCACTGGTAACAACACTAAAACTTTATCCCCACTGGCAAAACTACGAACTTTGGATTTCTTGTCCGCTACCCGTTTCATCACATTTTGTGTAACTTTCAAATGTTGTCTCGCCAATTCACCTGCTCTATTTAATCATTCCCTAAAATTTGACACGTAATCCAATAGTGTAATTTCTGATTTCTCACCCACTAATTTTTCCTTAATCAATTTAAGTGGTCCTCTTACCTCCTGACCAAAAATTAGTTCAAAAGGACTAAATTTGGTAGACTCATTAGGTGCATCCCTAATTGCAAACAATACGAATGGGATTCCTTTATCCCAATCCTCTGGATAATCTTGACAATACATCCTCAACATTGTCTTCAATGTCTGATGCCACCTTTCTAACGCTCCCTGCGATTCTGGATGGTACGCAGTTGATTTAAATTGTTTTATTCCTGAGCTATCCATAACTTCTTTGAATAACTTTGAAGTAAAATTTGATCCTTGATCTGATTGAATTTCTGTGGGTAGTCCATATCTAGTAAAGAATTTAAGTAACTCCTCCACAATCCTTTTAGCTGTAATATTGTGTACTGGAGTGGCCTCTGGAAACCTAGTAGACACATCCATTATAGTCAAAAGATACTGATTCCCACTTTTTGTTTTAGGAAGCTGTCCTACACAATCGATTAGGATCCTTGTAAAAGGTTCCTCAAATGCTGGAATGGGTATTAAGGGCGCTGGTTTTATCACTGCTTGAGGTTTCCCTATCTCGTGACAGGTATGACATGACTGACAAAATTTAACTACATCTTTATGTAGTCCAGGCCAATAAAAATGTTTCTGGATTTTAGCTTGAGTTTTCCTTATTCCCAAATGACCTCCCACTGGTACCTCATGTGCAACTCGCAACACCTCCTTTCTATACCCTATCGGCAATACTACTTGATGAATCTCTGCCAGATCTAACAGTCTGCTTTTCGTTTCTGTCCGTAAAGTACTACGTGTGACATTCTCCACCCCCAAAAACTTCTGAGCCTCTGAAAGAGCCATTGTTCACAACACTCTCCCCACTTAAACTAAAATACCACACAGGAAAAGCAACAATCCTTCACTGTCTTTAAGTTCACAAAAGCCAATCGAATAGATAGACTTTTATCCCCCTCGAGCCCCCAATTGTTATGGGCCTGGCGTTTTCAGAACCCCAAAATGTATCATGGAGTTCAACCAACCTCTCCCTTTAATGGATTTATTGCTTTTCCGAGCACGCGGCTTTTTCCCTAGGTGTGGAATTACAATTATGGACACGTGGGTTTTTAAACACAAAACACTGTTTATTCCATGAACTCAACTTAACATCTCAAATAAACATTGGATCTCTTAACACCCCTTACTTCAAAGATAACTCAGAAAATATTGCAACAGTAAATAACTCCTTAAAATGTTCCTTCAAACCTCCAAGAGACTTAACATCTTTAAACAGTATCACATCAGATTAAAGTAGGTATTTACTGACCCCTGGGGTCAGATCGCCCCCCCCCCCCAGGACCCCGGAGCCCGCCCACGCCGCCGCAGTATCACATAGATATAGGACAGAGGTCAGAGGTAGGTTCTTTACGCAAAGAGTAGTGAGGCCGTGGAATGCCCAACCTGCTACAGTAGTGAACTCGCCAACATTGAGGGCATTTAAAAGTTTATTGGATAAACATATGGATGAAAATGGCATAGTGTAGGTTAGATGGCTTTTGTTTCGGTGCAACATCGTGGGCCGAAGGGCCTGTACTGCGCTGTATTGTTCTATGTTCTATGTTCTAAAGGATATATATATTTTCTGTAGACTGGCAGAGATATATTAGCTTGGTTGACTTCAGCTCCAGCACCTTGCTTTTTTCCTGCAGCTCTCTGGAAACACACAGACACACACCAGGGGCGAAATTCTCCCCCAACGGCGCGATGTCCGCCGACTGGCGCCCAAAACGGCGCCAATCAGACGGACATCGCGGCGCCCCAAAGGTGCGGATTGCTCCGCATCTTTGGGGGCCGAGCCCCAACATTGAGGGGCTAGGCCGGCACCGGAGGGATTTCCGCCCCCCCCCCAGCTGGCGGAAACGGCGTTTGTTGCCCCGCCAGCTGGCGCGGAAATGACATCCCCGGGCAGCGCATGCGCGGGAGTGTCAGCGGCCGCTGACAGTTTCCCGCGCATGCGCAGTGGGGAGAGTCTCTTCCGCCTCCGCCATGGTGGAGGCCGTTGCGGAGGCGGAAGGGAAAGAGTGCCCCCACGGCACAGGCCCGCCCGCCGATTGGTGGGCCCCGATCGCGGGCCAGGCCACCGTGGCGGCACCCCCTGGGGTCAGATCGCCCCCGCCCCCCCAGGACCCCGGAGCCCGCCCACGCCGCCTTGTCCCGCCGGTAAATACCTACTTTAATTTACGCCGGCGGGACAGGCAATTTCTCGGCGGGACTTCGGCCCATCCGGGCCGGAGAATTGAGCGGGGGGGCCCGCCAACCGGCGCGGCCCAATTCCCGCCCCCGCCGAATATCCGGTACCGGAGACTTCGGCAACCGGCGGGGGCGGGATTCACAGCGGCCAACGGCCATTCTCCGACTCGCTGGGGGGTCGGAGAATGACGCCCCAGCTCTTTTCAAAACTGAAACTAAACTGCAAAATGGCTGACCTGAGCTCAGCCCCACCTACTCTCTGACATCACTGTTTTCTTAAAGGTACATTGCTTAAACATCCATGTCTTAAAGGTACCCTCACATGACAAGTTGCAGATGAGAACTACAGCAGTACATTTCGAAATGAATTTCCAAAATTGTTTACAGTCCTAGGGAAGTTAAAGAGCCGGGTACCATATCAACCTACGAGCTGACACTAAACCAATTTGTCTCTTGGCTGCGAGGGAAGCCCCTCATTCACTCTTTTACAAAGTCAAGGGTGTCTTTGAAAGGATGCAGCAGCAATGGGCTATCTCAGCGGTAGCCATGCCAACAAAATAGTGTTCAGAATAGTTATGGTTCCAAAGCCTACATAAGCTCCATAAGCATCTGTGTAGATTTAACTCAACTAAACATACCAGAGACTCACCCAGTGGCCTCAGTGGATGAGAATCTTGCCAAGCTGGTCTACAGTACTTTATTTACCAAATTAGCTGTGAACAGTGGATTTTGGCAGTTGCCTTTGGACACCGAATCCAGACTGCTGACCACATTTATAACAGCATTCTGTCATTATTGTTTCAAGAAATTGCCCTTTGGAACAGCCTCTGCTTCAGACGATGTCTCACACTCCAGAAGGTATGGAAGGAGTAATATGACATTTGGACAATATATTTCTTCATGGCCCCATGAGAGAAGAGCATGATCGCAGAGTCAGAGCAGTCGTCAGAGTCTTACAGGATGTAGGTCTAACATTGAATGAAAAATGTGAGTTCGCCAAATACCACCGTAAGAAGTAGGAACAGGAGGAGGCCGTTCTGCCCAAGTCTTCTCCATCATTCAATAGGATCATGACTGAACCGACTTTCCTGACATCCACTTTCCTGCCCTTTCCCCATAACCCCTGATTCTTTTACTGATCAAGACCCTGGGCGGGATTCTCCTGCAATTGGCAGGCTGGCCCCACGCCGGCGGCAAGAACGGCGCGAACCACTCCGGCGTCGGGCCAACCGGAAGTTGCAGAATCCTCCGCACTTCTTGGGACTTGGCTGGCGCCGGTGGGGTTGGTGCTGTGCCAACTAGCGCCGAAGGGCCGGCACAAGTTGGCGCATACTCAGAACCGCTGGCGTGGTTCCGCACATGCGCAGACTGGCCGGCGTGTTCCTGCACATGCGCAGGAGGGTTCTTCTCTGCGCTGGCCTTGGCAGAGCCCTACAGAGGCCGGCGCGGAAGGAAGAAGTGCCCCATGGTACAGGCCCACCCCAGATTGGTGGATCCCGATCACGGGCCAGGCCACCGTGCCCCCCCCCCCCCCCCGGGGCCGGATTTCCCCATGCCCCCCCCCCCCCGGATGAGTCCACTAGACGGCCTACCAGCCAGGTCCCGCTGTATGGGACCATGTCCATTCCACGCCGGCAGGACTGGCCAGGAACTGATGGCCGCTCGGCCCATCGGGGCCCGGAGAATTTCCGGGGGGGGGGGGGGGGCTATCAACGGCACCCAACCGGCGTGGCGTAAACCCCGGGGGGCCCGAAAACCGGCGCCGTAGAATGCGGCAGCTGCCATCGGAGCGGAATGTACGCCGCCCGCTGGGGATTCTCCTACCCAGCGGGGGGTCGGAGATTCCCGCCCGCTATCTATCTCAGCCTTAAATATTCACAGGGACGCTGCCCCCACAGTTCTCTACGGCAAGAAGTTTCAGAGATTCTCAACCCTCTGAGAAAATAAATTCTTCCTCAACTCAGTCTTAATTTGGCCCTTTATTCTGAGAATATGCCCCCTTTTCCATGAGGGGAAATATCTTCTGAGCATGTATCCTTCCCAGCCCCTTAAGAATCTGATATGTTTCAATTAGATCACCTCTCATTCTTCTAAATTTCAATGATAGAGCCCCCATTTAAGCCTTCATCATAGGACAATCCTTCCATCCTGGGGATCATCTTCGTGAACATTCTCCAAATGATCTCCAATGAAATAATATTTTTCCTTTAATCTGTGATCAGATTTCCATGTCACATAGTTCAAGCCACAAAACGCAAAAATTATCAGTGAATTTCCACAACCCAGGAATATAACTGAGCTTCAAAGATTCCTTGGAATGGTCAACCAAATAGGCAAGTTCCAACCAATTTTACAGAGGTCACCAAGCCCTTGAGAAAGCTGTTGAGACAAGGTGAACAGTGTTGTTGGAATGTGGACCAGCAAAAAACTTTCAAAAAGGATTACACAACTTTTCACCCCTTGTGAAATATTAACACTTTCCAGCCAGAGTTTAGTAGCAGCAGATGCATCATCTACAAGGTCTAGAAGCAGCTTTATTTAAAATGCAGAGATATAGCAAGCGAAGGCCAGTCTACTGGTCTACGCTTAGTTACAAATAGAAATAGAATAATGATACGGCATGAAAAGAAGCGTTGGCAGTAATGTGGAAAAGGTTTTATATTATGGGGTTGTATTTCAAAGTCAAAATGATTATAAGTCACTAATCATCCTTCTGAACATGAAAGAAATTACAAAGATGTTGCCTTGAATCTAGGGGTTCAGATTAAGATTAATGAGATGCGATTCCATCACAGAGTATGTGTAAGGGAAGTATCAAACAGCGGCAGACATGAATACCATCAGAAGGAACCGAACAAGAGGATTTACACTTCATTGAAGAGGTTGAAGCATTTACATTCTTGATTATTCAAAACTTACCAACGACCACAAACAAATGTGGTAAAGCAAGCCCCGAAACCAGATGAAGAATGTCTCCAAATCTAAGAATATTGGGTGGGATAATCCGGTCCCCCAGCCGCGTGTTTCTCAACCACATACCGTTCACTGGCTGTAGGATTCTATCGTCTGTGCCACTTGTCAATGTAATTTTTAATTGAAGCCACCCCACGCCGCCAGGAAACCCATGGGCGGGGATGTTCTGCCAGCGGGAAAAGTGAGTCGCAACGGCCGGAGAATTACGTCCTTTCTCTGGAAGTGTGGCCAGACTATGGGTGGAATTTCCAGGCCCCCTGGGGATTTCTGAGGGTACCAATGGTAGGCTAGGATGGTGACAGTTAAAGGAGGAAGTGGGAGCCAGTGGGCAGCGGGTACGGATGTGATAATGTCAGGTGAAGGGGCACTAAGGGTTATGGAGGGGATGCAGAAAGTGATACCGATTTAAGGAGTCAGAAGGATGAGGGTGGGCATGTCTATCATTATGGGGTGGGATGTTGAAGAAGGAAGGGGGGTTCTATATTTACCTTGACGGGATCTAAAGTGATAGGGAGGGTTGAATGGAGATAGTTGGAGGTCGAAAGTGATTCCTAAAGGAGGGTAATGGTTCTTTGGAGAAAGAGAAAAGGTGTGAGACTGCATCTCAAATATTACTACCGCCATGGCTGGTCGCAACTGTGCAGAACCTTGTGATAGAGAGCTTGAGATGCTGAATGGGAGTTTGGTCACCGAGGGTAGGTGGATCTGCAGGCCAGCTTAACTGGACAGCTGAAAGGGAACCTCAGTGTGTAGTATTTACAATAAGACCTTGAAACAGTTGAGCTTGCAAGATGAAAAGACCAGCATGTGTGGGAGACCTTTTGCACATGGCTCGCAAGGGCCCTGGCAAATAACTTGTCTCCCTTGAACATGCCTGATTCCAAGGGATATGGGATGCAAGTGAACGATATTTTCAGAAGTGATATATGTTCTACAATAATGCACCCTGCGACCGTTTGTGAATTCAGAACTTATCCCAATGAAGAAGAAGAAAGGCTTGTGACAAGCTCTACAGCTACCCAGGAGAAGAACACTCACACCTACAGAAGGGAAAATACTGAATATCCTTGACCTCAAAAGGAGATCAGAACAAGATTGGGGTGTTTGGTCAAGGCACCTCAGAGACTAACCCTGTGAATCATAGATTATCATAGAATTTACAGTGCAGAAGGAGGCCATTTGGCCCGTCGAGTCTGCACCGGCTCTTGGAAAGAGCTGTGAAGTCTGAGACTTTGCAGGGAGATGGAGGAGGATGCTAATATGATAGGAATAAAGCCTTGTGGGGGAAGATTTGGCATAAAGGATTAATATCAGAAGCATACATGATGCTAATGTATAATGATGCCAGATCACATGACTGAGAAGTATGCAAGGTCAGAGAGGGGGAAAGTTCCAACCTTGTGTAGCAGTCCAAATGTGCAAATACTTGCTATAAATAAAGAGTAATGACTTTGAGAAACCACAGACTTCCCATACTTTGGGGGAATAGAGAATCCCCAAAACCCCCATCTGGACAACAACCACACAAGATCATTATCCTCTGAACCCCTGTTAGAAAGTGCATGAATATTGGGTGAGAACAGAGTTGGGATAACCTGGAATTCTCCACAGGTTAATGGTGCAGCTAGCTTAAGGTGATACATGAGAAATGACCACTGGATGAGATAACAGAGGGTTTCTGCAGTTTATCTAATCCCAAGATGAGTCTGGGTGAAAGGGACAAAAGGGGAAACATTGTGTGAGAAAGATGTACATGCCAATTATCCACAGAGTAAAATTCAGTATTAAAGAACGATGAAAGTGTTTTGTTTATAAAAATAGAAGTTTCTTGACTTCTTCTGTAGAAAGACTTAATTTGCTACCATTAGTTGCATTAACATCTGGAATCCAACTTCATGATTGACACACTGAAGAATATCTCTAAGCAGCCACCTCTCACTGATTATTTGTTCTCTTTTAGTGGCGGCCATTTCTCCCTGGAGTGAAATTTGAAATTATCGATTCACCGCACATCTCTCTGTACACAGGTAAATCTATCCAATTCCTTTTTCCCAACGCCATTCCTTTTGCATGGAGTTCTTGGCATGTAGATTATGATGGGCAATAACATTACCAGTTAATAAGATTGGGCCCCACTTAAAGGCCCCCAGATCCTTCCCAGGATGCTTATTGGAACACAATTGTTATGTTTTTCTTCTTGGTACATAGCAAAATGCAATGGAAAAAAAAAGGATGACAGGTAACTATGTGAATGCTGTAAATTTCACAGGAAATGCTGGCAATGCACAATGGTACACCTGGATCAGAAAGAAAAAGAATATTCTGTGTGGTGCCCATCCTAATCAGAATGTTTTGCACATTTTCGGCATTTATTGTTTTCAGTGTAAGTACACAAAACCAAGTATGAAATCAGTGTTGTTTTCACTGAAAATTTGACCAGGTTCTCAGGGGCGGTTAGGCTGTTATTGGACTTCCAGCACAGGAGGTGAGTTGCAATAGTTATGGGTATTCAAAAATATAAGTAGCTGTAAATATATTTCCTCTCCCTAAGAATGCATTGAATGAGGTGAAGACTGAGCTCTTATTTATTCCATTGTAATAAACCACAATAGCTTTGCCATTCAAGATAACAGCAATCACACTCTGGGGATTGGTGGGGTTGGTCATATTTAACAGCCTTTTATAGACTAGTTCTTAAATATTAATACAGTGCACTTGAATCTGCTTTGCTCTATGTTGTGTATTCTTCACCCTCTCTGCTTGCTCTATGCATCTGTCACTGTCATTGTTTCTGCCTGCTCTGTGTTTCCAGTGACCACTCACCTCTGCCCACACTCTGCCATTGTCATCTGTTCAGTGAATCTATTACGCCGCAAGCTCTTATGCTGCTAACACCCTGCTTCTCCTCTACCTTGCCTGTCATACACCTCTGCCGATGATTTCTCTTTTGTTTTTGAAGGAGACTTGTCGCCAATATTTACTGGGACAGAATTTCAGAGCAGGGTGGACTGAAATTATGGCTGAGAAACCCAGAAGTCATGGAGTCATACAGTACAGAAGAGGCCCTTGGGTCCATCGAGTCTGCAGCGACAGGGGTGTGTCAGGAAAGCTGACAGATCATGGAAGCATGTTAACGAGGGGAAGTCATGGGTGGGGATTTGGTGATTGTGAACGGGAAGAGCCGGGGAGGCAGTTATATATGTTTCCTGGGAGTTCAGGGGTTAGTCTGTGGTGACGGGTCACATTGTGAAGGTCACATTGTAATGGGCTTACGGGATAAGTTGAGTCTGGAAGAAACTCTTGTGCTCCTCTTGACCGGTAATTCATCCAGCCCTTCTCTCCTCCTTTTACTTACTGAGTGTCCTGAGGCCCAGAAAGTCCATCCCATGCATGTTAAACATAGAAACCCTGTTAAAATGAAGACACGCAAATTCTTTAAACAAATTCAATGACCAACATTCCTTGTCCTTTCTCCATTAAAAATGGAAGTCGATGTGCTTGAGGCAGGTGTCTATTCTATCTGAAATTTTAACATTTTTACTTCTCACTTGTCCCAACTCCACCTATTTAGGCAGGCTAAATTTAACCACATTGCCTTTGAGAAAACTATTTGCCAAACCTTTCTTTGTGCATGTGCGTGTGTATATAAGCACTTTTAAAAGGAAGTCATTATTGCTTTCAGCCATGGTGGTTGCTATGAATTAATCAGGTGCTGCTAGGACTAATGTGATGCTCTTATTTCTCTTCTGCACGCTTTTGAGTGATTAAGAGGTCGTGTGTGCTGTCAGTACAGGGAGTGGAACAATTCACCATCTTCCACTGCATATCTTTTAAGTTTAATTAGTACGCAACAGTTTACTGAGTTGTTGTCTAGTACCTTTCTTCCCACTGCCAATTCTCCTGAAAAGAAAGTCATTAAAAATAGACAAAACATTAATAATTGCAATCATAAAATGATCAGCACATTTGGCCAATTTCCAACTTAAATCCTCTTCCCAGATGCATAAATGAGGCAATAAATCATGCCATTATTAACATGGGACTTAAAACTCTGAAAACAATTATTATTCCATCTGCATTCAAAAAAATCAGCCTGCTAGTTTCCCTGATTATTGTTTTTGAGGATCCTTTTTTTGTGTTTCTTTTTTAAATCTCAGCCTAATTTGAAGATAGATTTTCTGAACACTTTGAATTCAGTGGGGATTGGAAACACCTATAATGTTTGCAATACTCCGACTCATGATAAGATTTTTCAGTCTGTATGAAAATTCAGGAATATGGCATGCAGAGGAGGATAGCAAATGGAATGAAGACATTGGGTGGAAGGAGGAAATAGGTAGAGAGTATTAAAGGCTCGAGATAATGATAAGATTATTCAACATTTTGATAAGGCCTCTGTTAGAACAGACATTCACTTACCTTCTATGTGAAAGGGGAGATGGCTTTGTTCTTGCATTCTCATTGCAATCAGGTTCACAGGAGGAGGCAATGCACATATTAGGTGCAGTCTTCAGCCAGTTCTGTTGTGCCATCTTACTCTTTGTGAGAACAGAAAATCCTCGTGCATGAAGGTCATTGTGAAGTGCACCCTATTATAGGAAGGACATTGTTAAACTAGAAAGAGTGCAGAAGAGATTTACGAGGATGCTACCAGGACTTGATGGTCTGAGTTATAAGGAGAGGCTGGATAGGCTGGGTTTTTTTTCCCTGGAGCGTAGAAGGCTCAGGGGTGAATTTATGGAGGTCTATAAAATAATGAGGAGCATAGATAATGTAGGTAGTCAACATCTTTTCCCAAAGGTAGAGGAGTCTAGAATTAGAGGGCATAGGTTTAAGGTGACAGGGGAGAGATACAAAAGAGACCAGAGGGGAAATTTTTTCGCACAGGGTGGTGAACATCTGGAATGAGCTACGAGAGGCAGTGGTAGAGGCGGATACAATTTTTTCCTTTAAAAATGGTTAGACAGTTACATGGGCAGGGTGGGTATGGAGTGATATGGGCCAAATGCAGGCAAGTGGGACCAACTTAGTAACAGAAACTGGGCGGCACAGACAAGCTGGGCTGAAGGGCCTGTTTCCATGCTATAAACATCTATGACTCTAATAGCAATAAAATGCTTGTTTTACTCAGCGGTAGCTACTCCTGGAAGATGCTACTCTAGAATGCTGACAGCCTCATGGGATTTTGGCACGTTTATAATATGCTATCACAGTTCAGGTACAACAGCATAGTTCTTTCCTTTAGATCTGGCTGTAAATTAATAACTGACTCTGGGGTCTCAACCGCAAAAGGAATTTTTTACCCACCACTTCTCTTTCAAAATCTAAAACTTCTCCACTCATTTGCCAGTAGCTCCCTGCATAAACACACATGGGCTTTACATCCTGACTTGCATTGGCACAATTGACAAAACCATGCCTCAAGAAATCATCTTCGTACTGCTTTGTTCCCGAGTTAAGTTTCTTCTTTGTAGGCTGTTAACCAGAGGCCCTGGAGTCCTGTACAGAGCTGACACTAGCACTGCTCTGTTCTGCCCTGGACTCTCTGAGCAGCTCTCTCTAGCAGATTGAGTTGTGAGATCCTGGCCAATAGGTGCACTGTCGATTTGTGTCTCTGGCCATCTCTTACTTGTAAGAAAATGATCCATCTTCACAGTCCTCTTGCCTTGCTTGCCAGCAGCTAAAAAATGGAAGAAGCTCGCCTCTGTTATTTGGTGCCAAAAGCACCTACATACATAGCGGTTGATGTCAAGTGTACGTGCAGGGCGCGGGACCTGCTCACTGTTGCCGCTTCTGACTGCACACAACCTCATTTCCTTCTTACTTAAAAAGTGGCAGTGGCCACTATTCTCAATAGAAAATGTCGGTGGCAGCTATTGGACGCTTCTCCGACGATCAGGACCACTGTGGAAACGCTGCAACCGATCGCACCACGGCCGTCCCATCACCCAACCGCGATCCAATGAGGGTCGTGACCTGCACATTGAAAAATCCTTTGTTAGAATACTGTGTGCAATATTAGGCTCCATTCTATAGAAGGATGTTGAGGTTTTTAGGAAGGGTACAACACAGATTGTTGCCTGGAATCAGAAAATACAAATAAGGTGGGCTTTTGTTCATTGGAATATTTCTGATTACAGTGCAATATGTTTGAAGTGTTTAAAATGATGAAAGTTGTAGGGCAAAATAGATAGAAGCAAACTTTCCAGTAAAGTGATCTCGAATGAAAGATCATAGACACCAATTGAATATAAGATTTAGACCAGAGCACAAGAAAAAGTCCTGCACAAACAATTGTGAGGCTGCGGAATTCACTTCAAGGGATAGCGTTAAAGGAGAAAGGCAGGGAGTTGGGAAATTGGCTAACCTCCAAAGATGGCCGTGAAGATCGCAGGTCATAATTGACCCACACCTGCTCTTTCCTCCCTCTCTCTTTCTATCATCTTTCCTCCTCTTTCACCTGTAACATTCCCTTATATATCTAGATTTGTTTGTTAGGTCAACACACTGCCTGGAACAAAGTCCCGGGACCGTTGGAAAGGTAGGTCCTGGGGGTGCTGCTGGCAGGAGGGTAGGGGATACCTTGGGGGGTTGGGAAGGGGGATGATTTTGGCATTGCGGGGGGGGGGGGGGGGGGTAGGCCAGAGGAGAACTCCAATGTCCCCAAGGGGAGGACACCCCAACTCTGAGGGGGTCTGCAGAGTGAGGTGCCCCTGCCACCCCCGCACCCCTATTCCCACCCGAGATGGGGAAAATATTTCCCTGCCAGCCTAACAATTGAGACTGGGCGGGATAAGGCCCATATATGACCACCTAAGGTCCTTAATAGTGAAAGGACGGGATTTCCACCCGAGGCCTGCCCGCCCAAATGTGAAATTGCATCAGGCTTCCCAGAGGGATTCCCATCCATTCAATGTTTCTGCCTCAGGACCCGGCTTGGGGAGGGTGGGGGGGGTCATAAAATTCCACGCTGGAAACTGGCCAGAAATATTTTGATGTGATCAATCAGTGCTGGATTTGAAGATAGACTTTCAAAGTGAGAGGACCGATTGCCAGCCAATGACAGTACCAGATGTCATTTTAATCATTGTTAATATCAAAGATAAATTTGGAAACTTTGAGTATTTGCAGTCATTTCATAAAAAATACATTTATTTTCTCATGAAATGGAATATTAATTGCTAGCACTGTAATCAAATTAATTATAATAAAGGACCCAAATTTACTGAGCACCGTTCCTGCGCGAATCAGGGAGCAATGGGTGAATCATGCGAGAGCCCCAAATTGGGCTCTGTGCTGGGAACGGGCTGATCGTGAGTCACCCGGCATGATCCAAACGTGCCCGAAAGCGGACTTAGTTTTAAGTCTTTTGAATCGCGCCCACAGTATTCCTCTTGTATTGAAAATCTTCCCCTTGTATTCTGCATTATTCTTAAAGCATTTTAGGCAATTGGTGAGCTGGAACCTAAGGGCTGCAGAATAGACTTCCCAACGAGAATTCCACCTTATAGGATCCATAAACTGGAGGAAAAGGAACAACAGAAGGAGAAGCCTGATTAATCCCCAGACTACCTAAGCATTAATTATTCAGCAGCACCCTCACTTCCAGCACTTTCCAAGCTATTTCCCAGGAGCCTTGTTCCAGGGGTCTGCCATTTCCTAAAGCCGCAGTTCCTTTGCCATAACAGACTCAGAATCTTGCAACATGCAGGAGGCTGTCATGACACTCTCATACTTTGCTAATCTCAGTTCTATTCAACATCAAAGGGAAGGGCCAAGGTGGCTGCTGTGTGAAGTGGGATATTCATTATTCTCATGGCACCACTTTGTAGGCTCAGCAGTCCTGCAGAGGAGCACCACAATGAAGTAAACACGAAGACAGCAATATTCTGTGGTCTCAGTAGTAGGGAACATTGAGAAAGTCACCTCTATTGAGAGCCACAACAGCACAGCAACATCCATGGAGCCTGCTTCAGCTCAAATCCAAAGATTGTGGCGGGCCAGCATCCCACTGGGAATTGTTAGTATAAAAAGCTGGGCTGCATGGTAGCACAGTGGTTAGCACTGTTGCTTCACAGCGCCAGGGTCCCAGGTTCGATTCCCGGCTTGGGTCACTGTCTGTGCTGAGTCTGCAGGTTCTCCCTGTGCCTGCGTGGGTTTCCTCCGGGCGCTCCAGTTTCCCAAAAGACGTGCTTGTTAGGTGAATTGGATATTCTGAATTCTTCCTCTGTGTACTCGAACAGGCGCTGTGGCGACTAGGGGCTTTTCACAGTAACTTTATTGCAGTGTTAGTGTAAGCCTACTTGTGACACTAATGAAGATTATTATTATTATTATGATTGCCTTGCAGTTCCTTCAATATTTAAGTCTGCTCCTAGCGGCCATACAGACTACATCAATGTGCAGCACTTTAAACAAATAGGAATGTGTAAACACTCCTAGCGCCCAGCAGTCTTCAGCCCAACCCCCGGCTCTCCTACCCTCCATCACCACCTCCCTCCCAGCTGCACTCACTATTCCTCCCCATTCACTGACAGCGTGAAGGGCAGCTGGTGATGGTGGGGTGGGGGAGAGCGAGGGTTGGTGGGATCGTTGGAGCCGGGGGTGATGGGTTAGCGGGGATTGGGTTGGGGGGAATGGAGGTTGCGAGGTCAGGGTGACGGATTGGCGGGAGCTGAGGGTGACGTGGTCAGGGGGCTGGGGTTGGGGGACCTCAGAGTGGGTTGGGGGGAGCTGGTGGTGACGGGATGGGGGAGCTGGGGATGAAGGGATCTGGGGGCTGGTGTGGGGGGGGGAGCTCGGGTTGATGAGATTGGTGAAGCTGGTGGCGTCGGGGCTGGAGGTTGGCGGGGAACTCTGTGTGGGTTGGGGTTGGGGGTGCCGGTGGTGACGGGATGGGGAGAGCTGGAGGTGATGGGGTCAGGGGGCTGGGGTGGGGTGAGCTGTGGGTGATGGGATCATTGGAGCTGGGGGGTATGGGGTTGGAGGGAATGGGTGTGATGGGGTCGGGGGACGACAGGGAGCTGCTGGTGACGGGATGCGGGGAGTTAGGGTTGACAGGGTGGGGGAGCTCAGGGTGGGGTGGGGGAGCTGGGGGTGACTGGGGTGGGGGTATTTGGGGCGGGGAGGTAGGGGTGAAGGGCATGGGGGTGATGTGGTCGGGGAATGGGATGACGGGTGGGGGATGGAGGTGACAGGCTGGGGCGATGGTTGGGGGGAGCTCAGGGTGGCATGGTGGGAGTCAAGCTGGGGATGGGGGGACCATGAGCTGGGAGTGATGGGGTTGGGAAGAGAGACGGGGAAACCAATTCCAGCTGCAATTAACACTAACTCAGACAACTGATTTAAAACAATTTAAAAAAAACACTCTCCAAAAGCCTTTAACTCAGAGGCTGTCACTGAGCACGGGATTTGTCATCAGCTTGTGGTGTCAGAGGAGTGTGGCTTCACCTGGGATGAGCCAGGCAGCTAGGCCTCCCAACTCACCTCAGAGAAAGATCCACACTGCAGCCGGGAGAGCAAGTTCCTGTGGTGATGTGCATCACTGTAAATACATGTAAGCTAGCCAGACACTAGAGGGAGCACCAGAAACATCACACACATACACACTCAACCAATAGATAAGTTAGATAGGAGGCGACCAATGGACATTCACGATACACAAGGAGGTGACACGACCACAGGAGGGCATTACACCAACCCATATATAAAGGACACCACACACATGATCTGCCCTTTTGGCCAGTGGAGACAGTCAGTAAGGACAGGCACAGGGTTGATTCAATATTACACCCACCACGTGGAAAACAGCAGCTGGTTGGTCAGTCTGGGTAGCTATAATAGGATTAGCAGTAGTGTCGAACTCAAGTTATAAAAGTGTACATCGTGTAAATAAATGTGTTGACGTTATCTACACGTCGCGACCTTCCTTTGACAAATGCAACACAAGGAAGCCGCTTATGTTACAAAGGCAACATAACAAAACATGGTACCAGTAGTGAACTGTTTAAATCCAGATAGCCATACCTCAGCATACAGTAACAACCAGCAATACCCAGGCAAGATGTTCGAGCTCCTGGTTCCGCAGCAGCTCCAGTGCCACGGCGATCTCCGCGAAAACTGGCAGGTATTCCGGCAAACGTTTGAACTCTTCCTGGTGGCAGCCGAACTTAAAGACCTGGCCGATGATGAAAAAACAGAGCTTCTCTTCACCATCGCCGGTGCAAGAGCAGAAGATATCTTTTAAAAATTCAAGTTCTCCAAGGGGCAAAACAGGTGCGACTTCCAGGCAGTCCTGGACAAATTCGGCAAATACTGTGAGGAAAACACACTCCAATCGGCAAGAAAAGGTAAGCGAAGCACCAGTACTCAGCTCGAGGCCGAAATCCCGGACCAGAGAACGATTTGGGTCGAGGTCGGCGGCCATCTTGCTAAAGTGACTACACTAGCGCAGTTGCGCGAGAAGTGCGCAGAACCGGAAGGTTCGTTTGTGCATGCGCGAGACGCCGTGCATGCGCAATCAAGAAAATGGCCATCGATAAAGGAACAGCGATCTGCGCATGCGCAATCGCTTCCGATGTGCTACGTCACGCGCGTCATGACGTCAGAGGCGCCAGACCGCACCAATTTAAAGGGGAAACGTCACAAATCAAAGAAAAAATCTTTTAAAGCTGTAAAACAACCTTCCTTCACCTGGAATGACAGCACAATGCCTCAAATTGAACCAGGAAATGAATTGAACCTCCGAAGAACCCTGCAACAAGCAGTCAGCTACGCACAAACCGATGATTCCGACCTTGAATACCGACCTTTACATTTTCTCTGGACCTCGCGAGCCCAATGACAGCTCCATGGTACTAGACGACTACGACTCGGACGAACCTTTCACCTTGAGAGGCTACCCCAGTACCAAATCCGAACCGCAACTATACGTGTTGCACGTTGGCGACCCCCGCATTGAATCCGACTCAGATGTGGATTCATTCTTCGGATTTGGGGATCTTCAACCCAGCAGATGTGACGTCCCAACTCATCAGTACAGGATGATGCTGCAGCCTGAAATTAAGAGACAGAGAGCGGTACAAGCCCACAGAGAGCGGCCTGCTGCCACACAGAGCGTGGTCCACGACCCGCTCAGGATTCCCGACTCTACGAAAGAAGACATGCAAGACTCCACACCGCAGTCCTTGCATGCACAAGAAGTGACTCCAGTATCACAAGACTCCGCAGCGAGCTCGTGGACAGACTCCACAATGGCAGAAACGCATGACTCCGATGCGCAGTCCTTGCAGGAACAAGACCATGAGGGTCTAGCAACCTCCTCTGACCAACTAGCGGCAGACGATGCAAGTCTGCCATGCTCACGTAAACAGCAAGAAGACTATAACAGTCTACCACGTTCCACTGCACAGCAGGACGACCATGACGGTCTATCATGCTACAATGAAGGACAAAGCGATGATGACTGTTCAAGCCTAAATGAAGGACAACGGCAAGACAATGACAGTCCACCCACATTGTTTGCACCACCAGATGAAAACTCTGACAATTTACCCAACCCTAGTGAACAGCAAGCAGCTACTGAGGATCTACCCACGGTATGTGAGATGAGTGACGAGAACATCCCACTTCCCATGCAAGATGTACAAAGTGACAGACCTCAGCTAGTGTGTACAGAGGCACCCGACGATAACTGTGAGACCACTGGTGACTCCGGTGACACCACACTACTTCCACCCTCAATTGCTCGAACCTCTCCACTAGTCAATGCATTCCTGCATGTTCCGACTCCAGACGTGCAGCTTCAAGAACTCTCAGCTGACTCCAGTGAACCTGCGAAGACTCCGGACGGGGAGCACCAACAAAAAACAGACCAGACTACAGATGGGGAGCAACCAAATGCCGACTCTGATTCACGCAAGCCAGACTTTACTCTAGACAGGCAGTGCCGCAACCTCAGTGATGGCACGCTCAGGGTGAAAGCAGATGCCACAACGACAGGAGATGGATCACTTAACAATTACACTGGGTCAGCAATAACAAGCAGGGCCACAGTCCAAGAGGAATACACCAATTTTCACCACAGCTATGTCCACACATTTGTTCCACACCGACAGTGCGGCCAATGACAGCTCATGCTGGACAAACCCAGTATTCAAGCCTGCAGCAGCCAGCAGTCTATGCAGCATATTCTCAAACAGGCCAGCACTGCGGATTGCCCACTAATGGAATCAAGACCGAAGGAGGACTACCGCCAGCGCAATCTGCACTACAGACTGGATGCCTTAGTTACAGCCCAGGATTTGCTGCACCACAGCCTGGCCAGACAGCATATTCCTATCAGATGCAAGGTTCTAGTTTCACACCATCACCAGGTATTTATGCGAGCAGCAATTCTGCTTCCACTTCGACAAGCTTCAACGGTTCTCAGCAGGATCACCCTTCCAGCTCAGCATGTGGCCAGAACCAGTGTGTACAGTCTTATCCAACTTCAACATATGGCACATCCATGACCTCGAATGATACTGTTGATGGTACCTCTTCAATGTCAACGACCTATCAGCTACAAGATGCCTTCCGACAGCACCACCACAAACATAAAAAAAGAAAAAGAATCCAAATCAGACAGCGAAGTGATTTGACCACTTCTTGGTTCCTGTGGCTCGGAAACGTTGATGGCGTTCATAACCAAGAGAGACATTTGACCATGATGATTGATGGTTTATGGACTCACATGAATGATTTGGACTTATTGTTTAATCACCGTTCCCATGACTTGTATATGCCTTTCCTTATCTACCTGTTCTTTGTTCAGTTTTTCTTAAAGTGTACAGAAAATATGAACATATAAAAAAGGGAGGATGTGGTGATCTGCATCACTGTAAATACATGTAAGCTAGCCAGACACTAGAGGGAGCACCAGAAACATCACACACACACACTCAACCAATAGATAAGTTAGATAGGAGGCGACCAATGGACATTCACGATACGCAAGCAGGTGACACGACCACAGGGGGGCATTACACCAACCCATATACAAAGGACACCACACACATGATCTGCCCTTTTGGCCAGTGGAGACAGTCAGTAAGGACAGGCACAGGGTTTATTCAATATTACACCCACCACATGGAAAACAGCAGCTGGTTGGTCAGTCTGGGTAGCTATAATAGGATTAGCAGTAGTGTCGAACTCAAGTTATAAAAGTGTACATAGTGTAAATAAATGTGTTGAAGTTATCTACACGTCTGAACCTTCCTTTGACAAATGCAACACAAGGAAGCCGCTTATGTTACAAAGGCAACATAACAAAACAGTTCCCACTGCAGCCAACGAGAAATGTGAGGCGCATAGTCTTAAACACAGTCAATGGCATAAGCTTCCACTTCACTGCTGACCGCAGGATCCAGGCCAACGTCAGCAAACTATTGCGATGCTCGAAGCAATGTTCCAGTATCAGGATAGGTCAGGGGATGCCTTACAGCATGAGTGTCCTCTGAATTGTTGTGGGCTTTATAACTTTACCATCAGAAAAGGACTGGTGGTAATTGTCCTACCTGATTCCAGTCAGCTTGTTGACAGCACTGCTGATGCTGGAGGCCAGTCCATGTTCCAGAAGAAAAGGAAGTAGATTCAATGGAAACATGTGATGCGCACTTGAGAGACGGATCCATTCAGCACACCTTCACAAATGAACACAGCATTATTATTTGGAACTCTTAGACCCTTCAGTTATCTGCCTCTTGTTACAATCTTCTCAGTGATATTTTAACATCCATAATTACCACAGCGAACCACCACATCCTAATCTTGAGCCACACCAGCAGCACATTACTAGACCCCCCCCTTGTCACACAAAAAAATAAATAAAGGCTAAATAGTTTTAATATCAAATATTCCATTGAATTATTAACACTTTTTACAGAATACATAGCTTGTTTCGCTAAATATGCCTGTCCCTTGTGACCTTGTAATAATAATGATCTTTATTGTAACAAGTAGGCTTACATTAACACTGCAATGAAGTTACTGTGAAAAGCCCCAGTCGCCACATTCCAGCGCCTGTTCAGGTACATGGAGGGAGAATTCAGAATGTGCAATTCACCTAACAGCATGTTTTTCGGGACTTGTGGGATGAAACCGGAGCACCCGCAGGAAACCCATGCAGGTTCGGGGAGAACGTGCAGACTCCGCACAGACAGTGACCAAGCCAGGAATCAAACCTGGGACCCTGGAGCTGTGGAGCAAATGTGCTAACCACTGCGCTACCGTGCTGTTTCTCTATGGCCTCTGCTTACATTTCCACAAGCCAACTAAAGACTTTTGACTCTATAATGTTTAAGGCTATTGAAAAGTATTATGGTCATTCTTAAGATGGGCCCTTCTCTTTGGGCCCCCACATCCTGTGATGGACCTGCGATAGGTTATGTCATGAGCCCCTGAGTAACCTGATCCTGCAAGGATCAAAGCTTCTGCATGAAGTCAATTATGTGCTGTCCCACGCTACTCCCGTGAGGATTTGCAGCCTGTCGGCCACACACAATTGCTTCTCCACTGGTGCTGGCAATAGCAATCCTGTTTGCTGTGGAGATTGGCGGTTGAACAGACTTCAAATAAAAAGAGAGAGAGCCTTCAATCCCTGGGACCAAATTAAACAAATATTCTTGATTTCGTCTGAAATGATGCCTTGTACACTTTGAGCGTGATTTACTGGACTCGCCGTGTCTGACTTGGTGTCGTAACGAGGACGTTGAATAGAGTGAGAGGCCTCTCGCTGGACGAGGTCCAGATCAGCAAATTTAAATGAGCCATTGGTCTTATTCAAATAAGCATGTGCTGGATTCTCTGGGCTTACAGGAACTAACAGCCTCCCCAGCGTGGCCTCGATCAGGCACCATTTAATACTGGTCCACACAAACGTGGGCCAAGCATAACGGTATCTGGTGGCTCTCCCGGGCCATTAGAGACCCGGTCAGGGGCAGGACAGGGTGACACCTGTCTTGTTATGCTCTAGGCGTAGCATAAGCGGCTTCCTTGTGGTGCACTTGACAAAGGAAGGTTCAGACGTGGAGATAACTTCAACAGGTTTATTAAACTATTTACACTTCTCCTACTCGGTTTCGCCACTACGTTATTCCTTCTATAGCTACCCAGACTGACTAACCAGTCTGCGACAATCCACGTGGTAGGTGTAATATTGAATCATCCCTGTGCCTGTACTCACTGACTGTCTCCACTGGAAAGAGGAGATCATGTGTGTTGTGTCCTTTATATATGGGTTGGTATAATGCCCTCCTGTGGTCGTGTCACCTCTGTGTGTATCGTGAATGTCCATTGGTCGTGTCCTATCTAACTGTTCTACTGGTTGAGTGTCTGTGTGTCATGTCTCTGGTGCTCCCTCTAGTGTATAGCTAGCCTACATGTATTTACATTAACCCTTGTGTCTTTACAGTGATGCATATCACCACAACACCATGGCACTCCCTCTGGCAGCCATACACTTTAGCACTGCCAGCCTTGCACCTTGGCACTGCCAGGGACCATGCCCCAAAAAAGGAGGTTTGGGGTGTGCTGTTAAAGGTGGGGGGGGGGGTGCAGGATGCCAATGAAGGGGCCTCGTAAAGGTTGCAGTGTGAAAGGTGGGGGTCTTGAAAGGAGGGGGCCAAAAGGGGTGCTGGAGAGGCCTGAAAAGGGCACTCAACGACAACTTAGCGGAGTGTCTCCACTTGGAGGGCGTGGGTAATACCCATTTGTGTGGGGGGTAACATTGTCCGTGAATAGGGTTCCTGAGGCTACTTTAGAGATCAGGGCACCATTTCAAAATGGCGGCCCGATCTCTGAGGCGTCGTCTTGCCGCCGAGTTCAGCTCCCCATTGCTGAAAAAATTCAGTGTGCCCTAGACTAGGGAGAAACTAGCATAAGGCCCAAAAAATTATAACGCGATTTAACGTAAATGAAACAGAGTCCCATGTTGAGGGTGTTTAGCCGGGTGTTTTCCGGCATCTGCAGTGTCGAGAATGACCCCGTTATCGAACAGGACTCTGCTTCAATTTGGGTCTCAGCGAGGAATGCCCCTCCGAGGCCGCACTTAGTCCCATTTCCTGCACTAAGGAGCTCCACTCGTTTAAATGGCAGGGTGCCATTTGAAAATGACAGCCCAATCTCAACACCCCCACCATGGCCTCTGGACCCTCCACAATGCCCCAACTCACCTATAAGAGGGTCACCTTGCCCCCTCATAAGGGCAGGGCACTCCCGGGATCGATCCCTGGCATGAGCAAAATTACACCTGGGTGCCTTGGAATTACCAGACAGGCATCCTCGCAATACCCCTTCCAAGCTGGCAGTGCCACCTGAGTACCCTGGCAATACCGGGTGGCACACAGCTGGCACTGCTACCGTACCCAGGTGGCACTGCCAGGATGCACAGGTGGCATCGGGGATGCCAGGATATCACCCTGCCCAGAGCCAGATTACCCAGGGCCCCCGTTTGCCTGGGAGACCTCCCCAAGTGCCGGTATACCTGGTCCCTGTTTGTGGAGACCAGTGCTAACTGGTGCCTGCTCAGGCTCTCCGAGGCACGGGGGTTAGATCCCGCGCCTTGTGTTACTCTGGCGAGTGCATATTCAAATGTGCCTTATTGCACACTTGAATATTCAGGTTTGGGTCCGGCCATCGTGGGCAGGATCCAGATTGGCACGTCTCACGAGATCCCGTTAGAACTTGCGAGGCGTATTGAGCTTCGAGATTTACTGGCCATGGCGCACATCCGAGTCAGGTGCTGCGCGGCTGTTAGGTTTCACCTTAAGTGTGGGTGAATACGACAACTTTCGGTGGCGGCTATGGAGGAGTAAGTTGCACATTTGGTGGCTCCCGCTCTGGTCGGACTTTTGGGCCTATCCCCCGGACTTTTTTCCGGTTTTAAACGGCAAATTAGAAGGCTGAGGCAATTGGGCACCGTTTCCACGCATCAGTGTATGGAGAAAAGGACCAGAAGTGCACAAAAGGGCAAAAACAAGGGGCGGGATTCTCCGCAATCGGTGCGATGTCCGCCGACTGGCACCAAAAACGGCGCGAATCAGTCCGGCATCGCGCCGTCCCAAAGGTGCGGAATTCTCCGCATCTTGAGAGGCCGAGCCCTCACCTTGAGGGGCTAGGCCCGTGCCGGACTGATTTCCGCGCTGCCAGCTGGCGGGAAAGGCCTTTGGTGCCCCGCCAGCCGGCGCGGAAATGATTTTGCATTGCGTCGCATGCGCGGGGGCGCCAGCGGGCGCTCACGACATCCCCGCGCATGCGCAGTGGAGACCATGGCGAAGGCGGAAGGAAAAGAGTGCCCCCACGGAACAGGCCCGCCCGTGGATCGGTGGGCCCCGATCGTAGGCCAGGCCACCGTGGGGGCAACCCCCGGGGCAAGATCGCCCCGCGCCCCCCCCCCCCCAGGACCTCGGAGCCCGCCCGCGCCGCCTTGTCCCGCCAGTAAGAGAGGTGGTTTGATTCTCGCCGGCAGGACAGGCATTCCAGCAACGGGACTTCGGGCCATCGCGGGCCAGAGAATGGCCGGGGGGGGGGGGCCCGCCAACCGGCGCGGCGCGATTCCCACCCCCGCCGAATATCCGGTGCCGGAAAATTCGGCAACCGGCGGGGGCGGGATTCACGCCAGACCCCGGTGATTCTCCGACCCGGCGGGGGGTCGGAGAATCCCGCCCAAGAAGTCAGTCACGAGCTGCGTTGAAGCTGCAACGGGAGACAGTATGGCCGAGGGCCGGACCCCTGGGGTGGCGGCGCAGAGACCAACGGAACCAGTGATGCAGGCCATTCAGGATGGCTTTGCCAGGCAGAAGCGGGAATGCTTGGACCCGATTAAAGCATCAATTGATCGGCTAGAGAACAGACTGGACGCCCAGGACCGGGCGATTCAGAAGGTGGAGAAGACGCTGCTTGAACAAGAGGAGTATCAAACATCGGTGGAGCTGGAGGTGGGGATGCTTCGGGAACAGCAGAAAAGGCTCCTAGAGAAGGTGGAGGACCTTGAGAACCGGCCCCCCCGGCAGAACGTAAGAATCGTCGGGCTCCCGGAGGGAGCTGAGGGAGCAGACGCAGGGGCATACGTAGCGGGTGTGTTCGAGAAACTGCAGGGGGAGGGGGCATTCCCCTGACCGTTGGAGGCGGACAGGATGTGGTGAACATATTGCTACTGCAATTCACCACTGTATTGTATTTGTATTATGTTGATGCCCCTGTGGGCTCCGCCCCCTTGGGGGTGGTATATAAACCTGCAGCCTGTAACCGGCACTCAGTACAGAGCAGTCGCAGGCAGGCACAGATCTAGCTTATTAAAACCACTGTTCACTTCTAATCGTCTTGTGTGAATTGATGGTCGCATCAATTTAATAAGCTAAGATATCGCAATGGAAGCCGCCCTCAAACCTGATCGACTGGAACTCGACTCACAGGCAGCTGAAGCCAAAGGAATCTTCTCACATAGGCTCTGCTGCTTTGAGGCCTACCTCACCGCCTCCTCCTCGCCCACTGTCACCGAGGCACACAAACCGAGTCTCCTCCACGCCCGGGTGAGCCACAGAATTTCTATACTAATCGAGGATGCGACCACATATGCAGACGCGGTCGCGATCCTGAAAAGACATTGCGTGAGGCCGGTGAGCGAAGTATTCGCGCGACATCTCCTCACCACACGTCGTCAACGCCTCGGGAAATCGCTGGAGGTATTTCTACGTGACCTGAGGGTACTCATTCGGAACTGTAACTACAAGGACGTCACGGCCTCGCAGCACATGGAACTCGCCATACATGGAACCCGCCATCCGGGACACCGATGTGGCTGGTGTCCGGTCCAACTATGTCGCCTGCTCGAAAAGGGTGCCCTCGACCTAGAAGAGACGGTAAAACTATCCACCTCATTAGAGGTAGCCTTCCAGAGCCTCAATGCTTTCCCCTCCGACCACGCGATTTCCACGTGGGCGCCGGAGGCGCGACCATCACCCGACCCGAGGGTGTCCCAGGCCTGTGCCGCCCGGCTGGCTGCCCAATCCAGGCGGCCGTCTTTCTATTTCTGCGGTCAGAACCAGCACCCCAGGCAGCGACTGCGGCAAGAAACGACATTTTGCCAAAGTTTGCTTGGCCCGACCCAAAGTTCCAAACTCGCAGGCCTGACTCACAGATTCACAGGCCCACAGACCACGCAGCGTGGCTGCGTGTCTACCGGTACCGCCCCCTTCTGACGCGTCATCCGCCTCGTGCTATCCGTGGGGGCTGCCATTTTTAACCCCGCCCAACACGTGCGACTCATGTTGGCTGCCATCTTCAACACCGCTCAACACGTGCGACCGATGGGGGCCGCCATCTTGGCCACCATCTTCAACGTCGCCCGACACATGCGACCGACGGGGGCTGCCATCTTGCCCGCCATCTTGGGACCACCTCGCTACCACCGACCACGCCGGCTACCCGTAGCTCGGCGCTGTCACTCTTGACCAGTCACACCCCAAGCACCTCAAGAACACCATGATGACCGTCCGGGTCAACGGGCACGAAACGCCCTGTCTGTTTGACTCCGGGAGCACAAAGCTTCATCCATGCGGACACGGTAAGGCGCTGTTCCCTTCAGATTTCCCCCGCATCCCAAACAATCTCCCTTGCTTCCGGATCACATTCAGTGCAGATCCGGGGGTACTGTGTCGCGAACCTCGTGATACAGGGCGCCGAGTACGTCAATTTTAAACTCTGTCCTTCCCCAGCTCCTCTCTTGTTAGGACTGGATTTTCAGTGCAACCTCAGAAGCCTGACCCTGAAGTACGGCGGACCCCTACCCCCTCTCACCGTATGTAGCCTCGCGACCATAAAGACACCCCTCCCTCGCTCTTCGCGAACCTCACCTCTGACTGTAAACCCGTCACCACCAGGAGGAGGCGGTACAGTGCCCAAGACAGGACTTTTATCAAGTCGGAGGTTCAGCGGCTCTTGAGGGAGGGGATCATCGAGGCCAGTAATAGCCCCTGGAGAGCCCAAGTGGTGGTTGTCAGGACCGGGGAAAAGAACCGGATGGTTGTAGACTACAGCCAAACCATAAATCGGTACACGCAACTCGATGCGTACCCCCTTCCCTGCATAGCGGATATGGTTAATCAGATTGCACACCACCGGGTTTTCTCCACGGTAGATCTGAAGTCCGCATACCACCAGTTTCCGATCCGCCCGGAAGACCGCCACTACACTGCCTTTGAGGCAGACGGCCGTCTCTTCTACTTCCTCAGGGTCCCCTTCGGCGTCACCAATGGGGTCTCGGTCTTTCAAAGAACGATGGACCGAATGGTTGACCAGTACGGGCTGTGGGCCACGTTCCCGTACTTGGATAATGTCACCATCTGCGACCATGATCAGCAGGACCACGACGCTAACCTTCAGAAGTTCCTCCAAACCGCCCAATCCCTCAATCTCACCTACAACAAGGAGAAATCCGCACAACCCGACTAGCCATCCTCGGCTATGTGGTGGAAAAGGGAGTCCTAGGGCCCGACCCTGACCCCATGCGCCCCCTCCTGCAACTCCCCCTTCCCCTCTGCCCCAAGTCCTGAAAAGATGCCTCGGGTTCTTTTCCTATTATGCCCAGTGGGTCCCCAATTATGCGGACAAAGCCCACCCACTTAACAAAGCCACCATCTTCCCACTGACGACTGAGGCCCGTCTGGCCTTCAGCCGCATCAAGGCAGACATTACCACGGCCACGATGCACGTGGGGGATGGGTCCATCCCCTTCCAGGTGGAGAGCGACGTGTCAGATGGCGCCCTGGATGCTACGCTGAACCAGGCAGGCAGGCCCCGTGGCCTTCTTTTCCCGTACCTTCAATGCCTCCGAGATTCGACACTCCTCTGTCGAAAAGGAAGCTCAAGCCATTGTGGAAGCTGTGCGGCATTGGAGGCACTATTTGGCTGGTAGGAGGTTCACCCTCATCACCGACCCACAATCGGTAGCTCATATGTTCAACAACACACAGCGGGGCAAGATCAAGAATGATAAGATCTTGAGGTGGAGAATCTAAATCACCACCTATAATTACGATATTGTGTATCGTCCTGGGAAGCTCAGTGAGCATCCGGATGCCCTGTCCCGCGCCAGCGCGTAAGATGACCGACTTTGGGCCATCCACAATGACCTCTGTCACCAGGGGGTCACCCGGCTTCTCCACTTCATCAAGGCCCGCAACCTGCCCTACTCCACCGAGGAGGTCAGGGCCATGACCAGGGACTGTCAAGTCTGCGCGGAGTGCAAGCCGCACTTCTATCGGCCAGACAAGGGCCACCTGGTGAAGACATCCCGCCCCTTTGAGCACCTCAGCGTCGATTTCAAAGGGCCCCTCCCCTCCACTGACCACAACGTGTACTTTCTCAACGTCGTTGACGAGTACTCCCGTTTCCCCTTTGCCGTCCCATGTCCCGACATGACCACGGCCACTGTCATTAAGGCCCTGCACAGCATCTTCACCTTGTTCGGTTTCCTCACTTACGTCCACAGTGACTGGGGCTCCTCGTTTATGAGCTGCGTCAGTACCTGCTCGGTAAGGGCATTGCCTCGAGCAGGACTACCAGCTACAACCCCCGGGGAAACGGACAGGTGGAGAGGGAGAATGCGACGGTATGGAAGGCTGTCCTTCTGGCCCTACGGTCTAGACACGCTCCACTCCATCCGGTCGCTCCTCTGCACAGCCACGAATGAGAACCCACACGACTGTCTATTTGTCTTCTCCAGAAAGTCCATCTCCGGGGTCTTGCTTTCGTCCTGGCTGACAACACTGGGGCCTGTCCTCCTCCGGAAGCACGTGAGGAGCCATAAATTCGACCCCCTGGTCGAGAGGGTCCAGCTCCTACATGCCAACCCTCAGTATGCCTACGTGGCGCACCGCGACGGACGACAGGATACAGTCTCCCTCCGGGATCTGGCACCCGCCGGTACCCCAGTGACCATCACTAACGCCCCCCTCCACACCGCCTATCAACACCAACCGAATCCCTCGTGGCGGGCTACCAGCTGCCCCTCTGGGGATCCTGAACATCGCCCCCGCACCTACACGGCCTACACCCCCCCCTTCCCCCATTGCCGACACACCGTGATGAGGCTCCAGACGACACGCTCCCGGAGTCAACGAGTCCAACACCTGTGCCCGCAGCGACGAGTCCAACACAAATGCCTGCAGCGAAGCCGCAGCTGAGGTGATCACAGAGAACGATGAAGGCTCCGGACAGACTCGATATGTGAGCCCACTTCACCCCCGCTGGACTTCAATGTATAACAGGGGGTGAATGAGGTGAACGTATTGCTACTGCAATTCACCACTGTATTGTATTGTATTATGTTGATGCCCCTGTGTGCTCTGCCTGTGGCTCCGCCCCCTCGGGGGTGGTATATAAACCTGCGGCCTGTAGGCGGCACTCAATACAGAGCAGTCGCAGGCAGGCACAGATCTAGCTTATTAAAACCACTGTTCACTCTACTAATCGTCTCGTGAGAATTGATGGTCGCATCACAGGGCGTACCGGGCGCTTGCTAGGAAGCCGCGAGCGGGGAACCCTCCGTGAGCAATGGTGGTGAGATTCCACAGATTCCTGGACAAGGAATGCATTCTTTGGTGGGCCAAGCGAACACGGAGTTGTAAGTGGGATAACAGCATCCTGCGGGTGTACCAGGACCTGAGCGCGGAGGTGGTGAGGAAGAGGGCAGGCTTTAACCAAGTCAAGGCTATTTTCTTTAAGAAGTGTGTGAAGTTCGGTCTGCTGTACCTGGCGCATCTTTGGGTCACGCATGAGGACCAGCATCACTATTTTGAGTCGCCCGATAAGGCGCTGGATGTTGCGAAAAGAAAAGGACTGGTGGGGGTCTGAGAACTGTCGGTCGGGCCCTTTATTTCTGTTTTTCTGTGTGTGTTTTTTTTTCTCCCCCTTGGTTTTTGGTAGGTTTTGTTTTCCTGTTTTTAAATTGGCTATGCCTTCCCTTATTTTTTTGTGACTTTTTTGGAGCCCTGGTTAGGGAAAAGGGGGCAAGTTGATTTTTCATTTTTTGATTCTTTTTCTCGGTCGATGTTGGCAATGTCCCTCTTGTGTTTTTTTCAGTGTTTTTATTGATGTGCACTTTTGTGGGATGGAGACGTGCCTGTTTGAGTTTTGGTTGGTGGTGCTTTTGTTTTTGTGTTTTCTTGCTGCTGGGTGTTTATTTGGGGATTGTTATGTGAGGGAATTTGTTTGTATGGGTGGGGGGAGGGGAGCGAGGGGACAATAGGTGGGAGACTTTGTGGTGCCAGGGGTGGGGGCCACCAAGCTAGCTGGGTGAGCTAGCTCATGGAACCACAGTGGGGGGGGGGGGGGGGGAGGGTGTATATGCTTAGTTCATTAGATGGGTTAGATTATAGAATAATGTTGCTGGGGGGGTGGAATGGGGGGATGGGTACTGCTGACGAGGGAGGGACTTCGATGGAAGGTCACTGAGGGGGTCGAAGGTGGGGGCCGCCATGGAGCGGGCTGGAGGAGGCACGGTGCATGGGCTTGAGGCGAGCCCAAGAAAGGGGATGGCTGACCGGCCGGGTGGGAGGGGGCCTTTGCCCCCCAACTAGGCTGGTCAGCTGGAATGTTCGGGGGCTAAATAGGCCGGTAAAGAGGGCACGTGTGTTTGCGCACCAGAGGGGTCTGAAGGCGGACGTGGTAATGCTGCAGGAGACGCACCTTAGAGTAATGGACCAGGTCAGGTTGAGGAAAGGCTGGATTTGTCAGGTTTTCCACTCGGGGCTGGATACAAAGACTAGAGGGGCTGCGATTCTGATTAACAAGCGGGTGGCATTTGAGGTGGAGAGAATAGTGTCAGATGTGGGAGGTCGATATATCATGGTTAGTGGCAAGCTGCATGGGATGAAGGTAGTGCTGGTCAATGTAGATGCGGCAAATTGGGATGATGGGGATTTTATAAAGAGGGTGCGAGGGAAGATTCCGGACCTGGATTTGCACAGGCAGATTATGGAGGGGATTTCAATACGGTTATTGATCCAGGCCGGGACCGGTGTTGTGGAAAAAACTTGCCAAAACTTCGAGGTTTCGCAAAGGTCTTTTATTATAACACGAAGTTCGTGGAGGGAGTTAGAGTGACCACCGTCCTTCTAATTGTTCCCCCTTACAAGGGTATAGCAGTACTTTATATGGTTTAATAAGCAATATTTAGAAAAAACGAGGCATTCCTTTGATAAGCCCAGTCACAGAAAGGCGAGCAGAATTAAACAACAGGCCTTGAATGCCCAGCCTAAGAACAATAATAATCTCAGCAAAATGTGCAGCTGTGCACTTGTTTACATAGTCTGACCTTCTGCCTATTACATGCAGAACTTCTTGACTGAAATAAAGCTAATATATCCATCATGCTTTGCCAAGTGCCCATTGCCATGAAATATAGTCAAGCAGCCAGGTAAGAAGGAATACAGGGTATTAAGGCAACTAATCGGCCAACTAAAGTTCCTTCTACAATTCCCTCCTTGCATTGTTAGTACATCACAGTGTCCTCAGCAGCAAAGGGTGGGCTATAATGTAAGGGGAATGGACGTATGATAGACACCTGTTTGTTAAGTGGCTGGGACCATGGAGGCAAAGCTGACATTCGCGCCCCCATGCCCTGACAACATCCCGAGCAACATTTAAACAGTAACCATACGACAATCAGGATTACAATAATGATTATAATCCAAATAACAATCCTCTGTCCTAATGTTCCCAACCATCTAAAGCCAAAGTCCCATCCCTCATCCTCATGCAACTGTGCAACCTCTCGACGAATGTAATCCACCAGGTTATCAATTTTCTCTGAGTTATCAGGGATGTATGTGCAGCAGTCACTGCCAATCAGGGCACAAGTACCTCCCTTCTCTGTTAACAAGAAATCAAGGGCCATCCTATTCTGTAGGGCAACTACTCTTATAGCGACCATCTCAGTCTCTATTTGGTGAACAGCTTCCACAGAGTCATTAGCTACCTGCTCAAGGATGACTCTTAATTTGCGTAGTTCGTATGCATTAGCGGCTATTCCTAATGGTGGTATCATGATTCCCAGCATTTGTGCCCATGTCATAACACTGCGTGTCGTCCTGTGATGTGGATGGTCCTTTAGTTGTTGGACGTGATGTACATAAGGGACTACGTATCCCAAATAGCAGGAGCCCTCCCAATTTTCTGGTAACCATGGGTACGCCTTGCGTCCACAGATAAAGTATGTGCCGTTTCCTTTACTATCAGTCATCATTAGTCTAATTGGATCCCCTCCCCAGGGGCCTCCATTAGTACGATTTTCAACCGCTGACCAGTCAAAGATGAATAGCCCTTTAACTGTAAGGCGGGGCATAGGGGGTTGCCAATTCAAGGTCTGGTCGCACTGACTTGTGCCGACTGGATAGGTCCCATATGTTTTATGTTTCCTAAAGCATATGCTACCTTTTGGGACTCCAGTATAATTGGGAAGGATCAAACAGGGCGGCTGCGTGTCACATTAAATCTAGGCCCCCACCATTCCTCAAACCTATTCATATCATATCCTGCTAATCTCCAATCGAACATATTCTGTGTATCTTCTCCACGTCCTGTACTATTTTGTCTTAGAGCCCATTCTGCTACCTCTTTACTGGCGAATGGGATAGGTCGCACAGGGAAGCCCTCCTCCAAGCATCTGGGAATTTGTGTACAAACCCAACAACTGAATTTATTTACCCTCTCTGTGTATGAGTGAGACATGTATATTAAGGTGTCAGTATGCAATTTACCCTCTACATGATGTTGGATTAATATGATAATATAAAAACATCAACGGTGTAATTCTCTTCAGGTCAGCGTTTCGCTAGTACTCGCAAAGTTCCGTATGATGTAGTTTACACCGAGTTGCGTGATCCAATCTGGTTTCTCTTTTACTTTAAAGGCTGTTCGGGTTGTTAGCAGCACCTGGTGGGGTCCATTCCACCTAGGAGAAAAAGAATCTTTGTTTAGTGCTTTCACATACACTTGATCTCCAGGTTTAGAGGGTGTGTATTTCCCTCTTTTGGATGCATCTGAGCCTTTTGCACCTTTTCATGTTTTTTTTTCATTTTTTTTTCCAGTGGTTTCACACATGGCCTGGGCATACTTTAGTGATGCCTCCTCTGCCACTATTATGGCTACTGCCGCTGGAGTCATTGGGGGTTTAGTTCCAGTTGTCATGGGACGTTCCAATTATTTTCTCATACGGGGTTAAACCCGTATTACGATTTCTCTGATTTCTCAGGGCATACATTACTATGGGTATGGCATCTGGCCATAGCAGCCCATTTTGTTGACACACTTTTGTAACTGCAGTTTTAATTATTCCATTCGCCCGTTCCACCATTCCTGAGGATTGTGGCTGATATGGGATATGCAATTTCCAATCAAATCCCATGGCTTCTGTTCGGGCTTTGGTCAATTTGCTAGTGAAATGAGTTCCCCTGTCACTGTTAATACCCATTGGTATCACAATCCCAGGATATTTGTCCTTCAACACTTCAGTTGTCTGATTTTCCACTGGCTTATCAACCACAGTAGGCATCACTCCCACCTGCGATCCAGCTATATCATTACCCAAGATAAACTGTATTCCTGGACCAGATAATTTCTCTATTACTCCTACTACCACTTCACCACTCTTCGCTGGACTTTCCAACTTTACCTTATATAATGGAACACTACTCCTCTCACCCTGAATTCCACATATTACCACCTTTTCTGGCAACATTCTTCCCAAACTACATAACTCCTCATCTCCAACCATCAAAGATTAACTAGCTCCCGTATCTCTTAAAATTGTGACTTCATTACCTGCTCCTCCTGATACACATCAGTAAACTTTACCCACACAAGTAAATTATTTCGAAAGATCTGGCACCTTCTTATCAATCAACTCTTGATCAGGCTGTACAATCTTTTGCACCTCCTTCGCTTCACCTGGGTTTTCCTTTCCCACTTTAACAAACCCCACTGTCTTATCCTGTTTTACCACATCAGCCTTCCCAGTGCTTTTCTTCAACCGCCAACACTGTCACACTACATGGCCTAGTTTATTACAGTGAAAACATTTGAAACTTTTGACACTGTCCTTATTATCTCCCATCAGATCACCTTTACCTTTGCCACTTGAGTATTGGTTTATTTTCAAAGATCCACCGATCAAAATTGTCTTGATAGCAACCTGTTTTTAGCGAAGAGCGATGCTCCTGTAGAGAGGCTTGCTCCTGTGCCTTTTTTTTAACTTTGGTTCTGTTATGGTGGATGGAAGCTCAACTGCAGCCGCTTGCAGTTGTGGCTGCTGTTTGAGAGCCACTTCCTTAGCTATTTTATCAGCAAATCTGTTTCCCCTGGAGATTTCATTGTCTGCGGTAGTGTGCGCTTCGCACTTTAATACAGCTCATTTGCTGGGCAGCTGAACAGCATCTAATAAATTTAAAACCAATTTAGCATGCTTAATAGGTTGGCCTGAGGAAGTTATGAACCCCCTGTTTTTCCATAATTGGCCAAAATCGTGTACTACCCCAAAAGCGTATCGAGAATCAGTGTAAATGTTGACTGTCTTACTCTTTGCTAGAATACATGCCTGAGTAAGCGCAAATAATTCAGCCGCTTGGGCAGATGTTCCCGAAGGCAGAGCAAAAGTTTCCACTATCTCGAATGGAGTTACTATTGCATAGCCGGCTAGGAGGGTTGTGTTATTTGGTCGGTTCGCGGACCCATCAGTAAAAAAATGATGTCTGGATTTTCAAGTGGGTGACTCAATAAATCAGGGCGAGGGGTTGTGGTGGCTTCAACCAATAGTAAACAGTCATGATGAAACAAATGTTCTTCATCCGAGGGCGCGGGTAAGAGTGTAGCAGGGTTGATAGCTGGTGCTCGCTTGTAGACAAAGTTAGTCTTAGAGAGAAGGATTACCTCGTACCCAGTGCGTCGAGACGCAGAAAAATGCTGCGTTGCGGATGAATTAAGCAGGAGCAAAACAGAGTGAGGAACCAATACTGTACACGGGTGGTCGAGTACAAGGGGTACTGATTTTTCTACTATGGCGGCCGTGCCTGCTACTGCTCTTAAGCAACTTGGCATACCCTTTACCACTGCATATAGGGTGACCAAGTGGTAGGCAAGGGGTCGTTTCCCTCCTCCATGCTCCTGTACCAGGACCCCTTTCGCAAGGGCTTGGCGTAATTAGGAAGTCCCAAGGCAGGGACGCTAATCATGGATTGTTTCAAATTCCGAAATGTTTGTTCCCTCTGTGGGGTCCAGGCAACAACTGAAGGGGCGTCCTGTAGGGTAGCCATGCGCAGTACCGCGTCCATCTCTCTATAGTCCGGTATCCACTGCCTGCAATAGCCCACCATTCCCAGGAAGGTAAAGGTTTCCTTTTTTGTACGCGGAGTTGGAACCCTTGCTACAGACTGTACGCTTTCAGACCCAAGCCTCCGCTGTCCTTGCTGAAGCTGAAATCCCAAATACTGAACTGTCTCCTGACAGAATTGCAGCTTGTCCATTGAGGCCCTATGCCTTCTTTCTGCCAGATGTGATAATAACAAAAGGGTATTCTGTTGACAAAATAGCCTTCCCTCTGAGGCTATCAATAAATTGTCATCATATTGAGAGACTGTTGAGCCTGCAGACAACTGGCACTCGTCCAAGTCTCTTTTAATGCTGTTAATTCCGATATGTAAAGCAAATAGATGTTGACTTTCCGGGTGCAATGGTATGGAGAAAAAGGCTGAGAAAGTATCCGTTGTTGATGGTATAGAAGACAAAATGACATTTGTGTCCCACACCAATGGAGCAATAGTGATAACAGTTTTATTGATGGCTCTAAGGTCTTGCACAAACCACCACTCGTTGGGTCTTCCTACCTTTGGAATGGGGAGTATAGGGGTATTACAGGGGCTTTGTGTTCTCTTCAGCACCCCTTGCTGTAATAGTACATTGATCACTCCCTCTATCCCTTTTTCTGCTTCCAGTGCCAACCAGTATAGTTTTAAGCAGGGCAGGGCAATGTTCTTCTGTAACTGCACCCTATGCGCTGGGGCAGAATGTACTTTTCCAACATGATTTTTATGTTGGGCCCATAGATGTGCCAGTACCTTGGCCAGGATTGAAGGGAGTAAATGATGGCTCTCTCGGGGAGGTTGTTGTATTTCAAATGTAGCGGGCCCTTGCCCCTCTTTCCAGGTCACTTTGCCCTCCTGTTTGCCATAAAATTCTATCAGGCAATTTTGTCCGTCCATTTCAATATAAATCCCATGTATTACTTTTTTCCTTTGGCCTCTTTGATCACTTCTCCTATTTGCTTTGCCTTAGCGGGATGTCTTATGGCCAATGTTAAATGGGGTTCTGAAGTTAAACCCATCCTAAAAAGGTCCCTCTGACTATAGGTCAACTGTACGAACATTCCTAATCCCACAACACCGAAAAATAAAAAGGAGTGATATGCAATGATGTCTGCTGTCCTAAGTGACTTTGTGTTTGTCAATTGTATGCCTGCTCATCCTCACGAACATACCAAGCCGTGCAATGGGTCACTAGATTCTCTCATCTGGACTCTAACAAGTGTTTTAATAGCTGTGCCCAAGGGTCATTAATCTTTTGTAAGACTTCCTGCAGTTTAAAAAATTTTTTTTTAACAGTGGTACTGTAAGGGTTAACGTTCAGCTGCCAGCATGGAACACAGACACAGAGCGATCGGGCGCAGGCTCAGAAGTTACTACATTTTTCAGCTGGTGAGCTCGTATTTGACAGTTCTATAAACATTCCTTTGTTAGTGCAATGAATTATTGCCCCTAATTTGCAGAGGGTCTGCCTGCCAAGCAGAGGGAGGGGTGTAGTTTTTGAAATAATCTTAGTGTCGACCAAGGGGATATCGTCAATTTCCAGGTTAGGCGGGCATGATAATGGCTCAGTCATGGGAATGCCGGCTACTCCCACAGTGACAATAGAGCACTCACCGGGGGTTAATTCCACAGAGGGGGACACAGACGACATAGTAGTGCCGGTATCGACCAGAAGGTCCACATAATGATCTCCTATTTTAACCGTTGTCATGGGTTTGTCTCTTATTGAGTTAGACAGTCTGATCATAGCCGCCTGTATCACCTTTTCTCCGTGGCACCCCTATTGGTTTTGGTTAAGGTTCGGGTCAGTGTACGTAAATGGAGGTGGGGGAGGGGGCATGTCTCCGAGAGGGGCGCATCCTTCCTGGAGATTAAAGTTACAATCACGAGCCCAATGTCCCTTTGCCCCACATCTCCTACATTGATCCTGGGATCTATCTCTTCCTTGCCACTGTCCTTTGCCTCTACCCCTACCTCTCTGCCCCCTGCTGGCCTGCTGACCACGACCGTGCCCACCCTTTCCTTGGTAGAATTGCCCTGTGATTCTAGGCTTTTGATCTTTGGGGGCCATGAACAGTCATTCCCGGTCCATGTTCACCAAGGAGGTAACCACTGTCGTCCATGGCTATGTTTGCCAGGTGAGATTAATCAATTTGTAACTTTGTGCATGCTCTGGAAGCATGCAATTCAATAATGTCTGCACCTTCCTGGGTGTTAAATGCTCCTTGGCCCCTTGCATGATAACCTCTTTCCCTCTATTTGCTAACCAGTGTTCGAGGGACTCATTTCCTTCATTCAAATGATTATCATTATTGGGAACCATCCCCCATTTATGCCGGGTGGGACTGCAATTCAGAGCTTTAAAGCTGACAAAGATGCATCATAAGAGTATTTTGGAAGCAGCAAAACATCTCCTGGGAGGGGGCTATAAATACCACACATTTAAGTCAATTTCCAATGATTGATTTTATAGGCATTAGCTATTCTTAGAGACGTATATTTTTTCTTTGTCAATTCAGAAAAGATCAACTGTCTGCTGAAATGGTTAATGTTTCCTGCAGAATCTAAGGGGCGGAGAACTTGGCATGATGCCATTTACGTTTTTTCACGTAATCTAAAAACTTATTCATAATCAATTACTTTTATTCGTAAATGCACTTTCTTTCTTTTAAACTGATCGTAATTTCCAATGTTTCCGTTCATTAGAGAAATCTCAACAAAAATCACTTAAGTTATAATCTCTGACTCACAAAGACAGACGTTAAAAAATACAACCCACTTCATGCTGTGACTAAAATTAATTGGTTAAACAAAACACACAGATTCTCACAGCTCACAAATATCACAGTTAACCGTTAACCTTATCTCACTGCTACAGAAAATCTGAATTCCCTTTCTCTCCAGGAACTCATCTGTTACACTTTTACCTTAATCTTCTATTTACTTTTACTCCCCTGTTTTTTTTCCGAGAGGGGGTCAGCTTCATTAGATTCCTATGCGGGACATATAGGTTTTCCTACCTCATTCCGTTGCTTTACGATTGTCTCTTTTCATTTTCTTACTCATTTTGACTCCCTTATCTGTCCTCTTTGAGAAGTTCACCTACTTTCTCGCTCCGGATATCTTTACCGAGGCTTCGGGACGACCTGTGAGGGAGCAGCGAGTTTAGTGCTCATCGTTCCTTCTGCAAAATACTTCAGAACATATGTATAACAATAACAACAACCGCGAAAATCGGAAATCATCTACAAATACTACAGGGAGCGCACACCGGTGTTAGCAATGGCAAAGGAGCTGAAAGGGTTCATGGAGCAGATGGGGCAGTTGGATCCATGGAGATTTAGGCAGCCGAGGGCCAAAGAATTTTCTTTTTTCTCCCACGTACACAAGGTGTATTCCCGGATAGATTTCTTTGTCAGCAAGAGGGAGGCAGCTAGAGAAATAGGGAAAGTTATTGACGGGGATGGGAGCATAGTTGGGGCCTCGGTGGGGGTGAGCAAGACCTTTCGGGATTTTTATAGCAGGTTCTACAGGTCGGTACCCCCTGCGGGGCCGGAGGGAATGAGGCATTTTTTGGACGGGCTGACTTTCCCGAAGGTGGATGGGGAGCTGGTAGAAGGGCTGGGGGCCCCGGTCGGGCTGGAGGAGATAGTGGAGGGCTAGAAGGCCATGCAGTTGGGCAAGGCTCCGGGACCGGAAGAATACCCTGCCGAGTTCTATAAAAAGTTCTCTGGAATAGTGGGGCCGGTGCTGATGAAGGTCTTTAATGAGGCTAAGGAAAGAGGGACTCTGCCCCACACGATGTCGCAGGCCATAACCTCGCTCATTCTGAGAAGGGACAAGGACCCGGAGCTATGTGGGTCTTACAGGCCGATTTCCTTGCTGAACGTAGATGCCAAACTTTTGGTCAAAACATTGTCCTCCAGGATTGAGGACTGTGTACCGGATGTTATTGTGGAGGATCAGACTGGGTTCGTTAAGGGCAGGCAGCTGGTGGTCAATGTAAGGAGGCTGTTAAACGTGATCATGATGCCCCCAGAAGGTAGGGAGGTTGAGGTGGTGGTCGCGATGGATGCGGAAAAAGCCTTTAACAGGGTCGAGTGGGATTACTTCTGGGAGGTGCTGGAGCGGTTCGGGTTTGGAAGGGGCTTTGTTGACTGGGTCAGGTTGCTCTACCAGGCTCCGGTTGCAAGTGTACGGACAAACAGGCCGACTTCGGACTATTTCAGACTGCACCGGGGGACGAGACCGGGATGCCCCCTCTCCCCACTGCTGTTTGCGCTGGCGATAGAGCCGCTGGCAATTTCTCTGAGGGCCTCAAGGGGCTGGAAGGGGTTGGTCCGGGGGCGGGGTGGAGCACAGGGTCTCGCTGTATGCGGATAACCTACTGCTGTATGTCCCAGACCCAATGGAGGGGATGGAAGAAATTATGGGAATTTTAGGGGAATTCGGTCAGTTTTCAGGGTATAAGCTCAATATGGGGAAGAGCGAGATGTTTGTGGTCCAGGCGAGAGGTCAGGAGAGGCAACTGGGGGAACTGCCGTTCAGAGTGATAGGGGACAGTTTCAGGTACCTGGGTATCCAAGTGGCGAGGGATTGGGACATGCTACATAAATTGAACTTGTCCCAGTTGGTGGATCAGATGAAGGAGGATATCAGGAGATGGGATGCGCCCCCGTTGTCTCTGGCGGGCAGAGTTCAATCGGTAAAAATGACGGTCCTCCCGAGATTCCTATTCGTTTTCCAATGCCTCCCCATCTTCATCCTTCAGTCCTTTTATAAGCGGATCAATAAGATTATCGTGGGATTTGTGTGAGGGGGGCAATTCCCCGCGAGTGAAGAGGGCAATGCTCGAGTGGAGTCTGGAGGGCTGGCGCTGCCGAATTTTAGCAATCACTACTGGGCGGCTAATATAGCCATGGTGAGGAGGTGGGGGGGGGGGGGTGCGCATGGAGGTGGCTTCTTGCAAGGGCACAAGTCTGGGGCCGTTGGTAACAGCGCCTCTGCCGTTCCCGCCGGCACGGTACTCCACCAGTCCAGTGGTGGTGGTGGCCCTGAGACTCTGGGGGCAGTGGAGGAGACATGTGGGAGCAGAGAGGACGTCGGTGTGGTCCCCAATCTGCGATAATTACCAGTTTGCCCCGGAGAGGGTGGACAGGGGGTCCCGAATTTGGCGGAGAACGGGAATTGAGAGGATGGGAGACTTGTTTATAGTAGGAAGCTTCCCGAGTATGAGGGCGCCGGAGGAGAAGTTTGCATATGCTGGGGGAAATGAATTCTGATATTTAGAGGTATGGGACTTTTTGCGGAAGCAGGTACCAACCTTCCCACTCCTGCCGCAAAGGAGGATTCAGGATAGGGTGGTTTCGAGAGGATGGATAGGAGAGCAGAGCGTCTCGGACATATACAAAGAGCTTATGGGTTCGGAGAAGACGTAGACCGAGGAGCTGAAGCAAAAGTGGAGGAGGAGCTGGGGGGGAGAGTTAGAGGAGGGCCTCTGGGCGGACGTGCTGAGTAGGGTCAACGCGACCGCAACATGTGCCAGACTCAGCCTGATCCAATTTAAGATCGTTCACCGGGCTCACATGACAATGGCCCGGATGAGCAGATTCTTTGGGGTGGAGGACAGGTGTGCGAAGTGTGCGGGGGGGAGGCCAGCGAACCATATCCACATCTTCTGGACATGTCCAAAACTGAGGGAGTTTTGGCAGGGGTTTGCCGATGCCATGTCCACGGCATTAAATACGAGGGTGGCAATGAGTCCAGAGGTAGCGATTTTTGGGGTGTCGCAGGTTCTGGAAATCCAGGAGGAGAAAGAGGCGGATGTTCTGGCCTTTGCTTCCCTGGTAGCCCGGAGGCGCATATTACTAGCATGGAGGGACTCGAAGCCCCGAAATCGGAGACCTGGCTTTCGGACATGGCTGGCTTCCTCTGCCTGGAGAAAATTAAGTTCGCCATGAGAGGGTCTCTGTTAGGGTTCGCCCGGAGGTGGCAACCGTTCGTCGACTTCCTCGCAGAGAATTAATCGTCAGCAGAAGTGGGGGGTGCGTGGGAGGGGGTTAGGTTCACATAGATTAGGGGGGTAAGCAATGATAGGACCTGTGGGAGAGGGAGGCGGTATTTGATCATAGATCATAGATCATAGAACATACAGTGCAGAAGGAGGCCATTCGGCCCATCTGGTCTGCACCGACCCACTTAAGCCCTCACTTCTACCCTATCTCCGTAACCCAATAACCCCTCCTAACCTTTTTTTGGACACTAAGGGCAATTTGGCATGGTCAATCCACCTAACCTGCACGTCTTTGGACTGTGGGAGGAAACCGGAGCACCCGGAGGAAACCCACGCAGACACGGGGAGAACGTGCAGACTCCGCACAGACAGTGACCCATTTGCACTATGTTTATATTTTCCTTTTTATATACATTGTTGATTTTGATGCTGTTACAATGCCAAAGAAATACCTCAATAAAATGTTTATTAAAAAAAAAGTGTGGGTGAATACCAGATTGGTCTCGCCCAAAAAGCAGGTGGGAAACACCCCACCAAACCTGACCAAAATGGCACTGAGGGAGCAATTCTCCAGCCGCGTCTGCCCGACAACCAGAAATCTATGCCTGAGGTCAATGGACCTTTACTTGGTCCGCGTCTCGTCCGTGGCAATCTTACGGATGGCGGGGTGGAAGAATCCAACGCTTAGAAAGTTTTTGATTGAATTGCGCCCTGCGTTATCTTTCTCACAAACTTTCTTAACATTATTTTATCACTGTGGCCTCTGAACTAGCTTTCTTCTCTTTTAACTCCAAAGCTTCAAATCCTTACATCCATGCTCCTTGTCCAAATTGGTGCACTGCATTGATATCAGAATTTACTCGGTCTCAATCTTGCCCAGCATCTGAAATTGTTGGTGTGCCCAATTTTCACCAGTCTTCCCTCCCTTCTACAATTAAAAAAAAAATATCCAGCAAACTAATAAATAGAATTTATTTCATCTTTAAATCTGCTCCGTTCTGCCTTAATGTCATCCCCCTTCTACTGATCATAGTCCTGCATCTAGGTTTGACAATTTTGAATAAAGGTTTCTTTCATCTGAAGTTTCACTGAGCAAATAATTCTGGTCAAACGGATTGGAGTGATGGGCAGTGATTACTTGTTTCAGAGTAAAGAGCATCGATCTGAAAGGACTTTGAAAAACATTTTGAAACCACTGCTGCGAAAGAAAAATCCACCGGCATTTCTGAAAAAGTCTGAACTTTCAGTCCTTTCAAGGAATGGGACCATCACTGTTTCTTAATGCATGAGTGCTTCAGCTAATTGTTACCGTGGAGCCTTAGGGTCCTGAATATGGAAAAGATAAATGACTCCATAGGGTTTGAGAGAAATGTAAATTGTAAACCCTTAGCTCTATCACTTTATGAACCCTCTGAATGATTTCAACGGCTGCCTCAAGGGCATCTGTTCAGAAGTATGAACCTGAACAAAATTAATAAAGGAAACTAAATGTTTTCACAGATCATTTCTCTTCCAGAAGAAAATACATATTTTGCGCAGTTTAATGACGTACAGGTGAATTTAATTTGAATGCCAGTGGGCAGTTGCAGAATGAAAAACCAAATGCGAGTCTCACAAATGACTGATGTGTGTTGTGTGTGTGGTGGAGGGGAATTAAACCCAAGGGTGAAACCATTGCTCTTGTTGAATTATTCACCAGCACTTTATTCAATTACTGTCAGATTCCTCGCCTGATCTTTGCTTCTCTGTTCAGAGTTAGTTGGCTTTCGTCAGTGGATGTGGCATTTCCTTCTGCAAGGGATCAAAGCTGTTTTATACTCTTTTCCTTAAAGAAGTTTCCGGTGCTTCGGAGGACTTCCAATTTGTGTAAAGCTATCCCAGAAACGCCATATTATAGAATCATAAAATTATAGAACCTTGCAGCATAGAGGAGCCCAATGGGTCCAATGTGTCTACACTAATGACTGGTGCTTAGATCTACACCTGCACTTTTTCTTTGTACCTGTCGAACAACCTTTTAAAATTATTTATTACTCAGCATCCACTGTCTTTTCAGTTCCAGATTCTAACATTTGTCTGAGTCAAAATAATTTATTTTCATTGCCCTGACTTTAGTTCTCTGATGCTTGGTTATTGACCCACTGGCCAGGGGGAATAGTTTTTCTCTATTCACTTTGATAAGTACCTCTCATCACCTTGATCAGGTCACTTCTTGGCCTTCTCTGTTTCAAAGTGAACAGCTCTACACTTTTAAAGCTTTCTTCTGGACTGAAGTCTATCTATACTTGTCACATCGTAGTAAATCTCCTCTGCACCCATGCTAATGTCCTCAAGTCATTCCAGACCTGTGATGCCCAGATTTGTCCAGCATACTGCAGCTGAGGCCTAACCGCTGAGTTATAACTGTGCTGTGTTACGAGATAGCCCACTGATCCAGAACAATGTTATATTGCAGGATATCTCACGGTTCCAGAACACTGTTAAATTACAGGATACCTCACTAACCCAGAACATTGTTAAATTACAGGGTACCTCACTGACCCAGAACATTGTTAAATTACAGGGTACCTCACTGACCCAGAACATTGTTAAATTACAGGGTACTTCACTGACCCAGAACATTGTTAAATTACAGGGTACCTCACTGACCCAGAACACTGTTAAATTACAGGGTACCTCACTGAGCCAGAACATTGTTAAATTACAGGGTACCTCACTGAGCCAGAACATTGTTAAATTACAGGGTACTTCACTGACCCAGAACATTGTTAAATTACAGGGTACCTCACTGACCCAGAACACTGTTAAATTACAGGGTACCTCACTGAGCCAGAACATTGTTAAATTACAGGGTACCTCACTGAGCCAGAACATTGTTAAATTACAGGGTACTTCACTGACCCAGAACATTGTTAAATTACAGGGTACCTCACTGATCCAGAACACTGTTAAATTACAGGGTACCTCACTGACCCAGAACACTGTTAAATTACAAGATGTCTCACTGATCCAGAACACTGTTAAATTACAGGGTACCTCACTGACCCAGAACACTGTTAGTTTGCAGGATATCTCACTGCTCCAGAACACTGTTAAATTACAGGATGTCTCACTGCTCCAGAACACTGTTAAATTACAGGAGATCTCGCTGATCCAGAACACTGTTAAATTTCAGGGTACCTCACTGACCCAGAACACTGTTAAATTTCAGGATACCTCACTCATCCAGAACACTGTTAAATTTCAGGGTACTTCACTGATCCAGACACTGTTAAATTTCAGGGTAACTTACTCATTCAGAACATTGTTAAATTTCAGGATATCGCACTGATCCAGAACACTGTTAGTTTGCAGGATATCTCACTGACCCAGAACACTGTTAAATTTCAGGGTACCTCACTGACCCAGAACACTGTTAAATTTCAGGATACCTCACTCATCCAGAACACTGTTAAATTTCAGGGTACTTCACTGATCCAGACACTGTTAAATTTCAGGGTAACTTACTCATTCAGAACATTGTTAAATTTCAGGATATCGCACTGATCCAGAACACTGTTAGTTTGCAGGATATCTCACTGACCCAGAACACTGTTAAATTTCAGGATATCTCACTGATCCAGAACACTGTTAAATTTCAGGATATCTCACTGATCCAGAACACTGTTAAATTTCAGGGAACCTCACTGACCCAGAACACTGTTAAATTTCAGGGTACCTCACTCATCCAGACATTGTTGAATTGCAGGATATTTCACTGAACCCGAACACTGTCTTATACTGCAAGACATCTCACTGCTTCTCAAAAATATGTATATTGTAGGATATTTCACTCACCTTTAGCAGTATTTTGTACTGCAGGATTCTGCACCAATCCTGAACACTACATTGCACGATTTGTCACTAATCCTCTATACCATGTTATGCTCAGGATACCTCAATGATGCTGAACACTGTGTTATACTGCAGGGTAGGCCAATGTCACTGATCCTGAACACTGTGTTATACTGCAGGGTAGGTCAATGTCACTGATCCTGAACACTGTGTTATGCTGCAGGGTGTCACTGATCCTGAACACTGTGTTATACTGCAGGGTGTGTTTATCTCACTGATCCTGAACACTGCGTTGTACTCCAGGGTAGGTCACTGATCCTGAAGACTGAGTTATACTGCAGGGTAGGTCAATGTCACTGATCCTGAACACTGTGTTATACTGCAGGGTATGTCTATCTCACAGATGCTGAACACTGTGTTGTACTGCAGGGTAGGTCAGTGTCACTGATCCTGAACACTGTGTTGTACTGCAGGGTAGGTCACTGATCCTGAACACTGTGTTGTACTGCAGGGTAGGTCACTGATCCTGAACACTGTGTTGTACTGCAGGGTAGGTCACTGATCCTGAACACTGTGTTGTACTGCAGGGTAGGTCACTGATCCTGAACACTGTGTTGTACTGCAGGGTAGGTCACTGATCCTGAAGACTGAGTTATACTGCAGGGTAGGTCAATGTCACTGATCCTGAACACTGTGTTATACTGCAGGGTGTGTCACTAATCCTGAACACTGTGTTATACTGCAGGGTATGTCTATCTCACAGATGCTGAACACTGTATTGTACTGCAGGGTAGGTCAGTGTCACTGATCCTGAACACTGTGTTGTACTGCAGGGTAGGTCAATGTCACTGATCCTGAGCACTGTGTTATACTGCAGGGTGTGTCACTGATCCTGAACACTGTGCTGTACTGCAGGGTGTGTCACTGATTCTGAAGACTGTGTTATACTGCAGGGTGGGTATGTCACTGATCCTGAACACTGTGCTATACTACAGGGTGTGTCACTGATTCTGAAGACTGTGTTATACTGCAGGGTGTGTCACTGATCCTGAAGACTGTGTTATAATGCAGAGTATGTGGCTAATCCTGAAGACAGTGTTGTACTGCAGGGTGTGTCACCAATCCTGAACACTGTGTTATACTGAAGGGTGTGTCACCGATCCTGAAACCCCCACCCCCACTATTTGCCTTCAAACAACCGCGCAACCTCAAACAAACCATTGTTTGCAGCAAACTGCCCAGCCTTCAGAACAGCGACCACGACACCACACAACCCTGCCATGGCAATCTCTGCAAGACGTGCCAGATCATCGATATGGGTACCACTATTACACCTGAGAACACTACCCACCAGATACGCAGTACATACTCGTGCGACTCGGCCAACGTTGTCTACCTCATACGCTGCAGGAAAGGATGTTCCGAAGCGTGGTACATTGGGAAAACCATGCAGACGCTGCGACAGCGGATGAATGGACAATCACCAGGCAGGAATGTTCCCTTCCAGTCGGGGAACACTTCAGCAGTCAAAAGTATTCAGCCTCTGATCTCCAGGTAAGCGTTCTCCAAGACGGCCTTCAGGACGTGCGACAATGCAAAATCGCCAAGCAGAAACGTATAGCCAAGTTCCGCACACCTGGGTACGGCCTCAACTGGGACCTTGGATTCATGTTGCATTACATTCATCCCTCACCATCTGACCTGGGCTTGCGAAATCCTACCAACTGTCCTGGCTTGAGACAATTCACATCTCTTTAACCTGGGGTTACCCCTATCTCTGGATCTGGAAAGACATAATTACCTGCAAATGCTCACATCCAAAGAATTGTCTTGCATCTTTGACTTTGTCTATATATATGTTTCTGGAACCTACCTCTTCATTCACCTGAGGAAGGAGCAGTGCTCCGAAAGCTAGTGTTTGAAACAAACCTGTTGGACTTTAACCTGGTGTTGTAAGACTTCTTACTTTGATAAGCCTAACACCTGCTCACCCCCCACTAAGCTTCCGTGAGCTAGCCCGCCCAACTAGCTTGGTGGCCCTTGCTCCTGGCGCCAGACATTCTCCCACCTATTGTTCCCCCCCACCCCCCCGCTCATACATACATATTCAAATGAAAAACAATCACAACACAACTGCCCGGCAGAAAAAAAAACAACCTCCAGTTGAACAAAGAAAAGATCAAGCAAAAGATCCATCATCTGAACAAACACACCTCCATCTCCCAACAGTGCAAATGCAAACTTTAACTCACTCAGCTCTGCCCCAGATCAATATAGAAGGCATTACAAATAACGTCCACAAAACAAAAAACAAGAAACCTTTTTAAACATAAAAGTTGCAGCAAAGTTCAAAGTTCTCAGTCCGACACTAGTCCTTCCCTTTTTGCGAAGTCCAGCGCTTCCTCAGGCGACTCGAAATAGAAATGTTGCTCCTCGTATGTGACCCAGAGGTGGGCCGGATACAACAGCCCGAACTTCACCTTTTTCTTGAAAAGGGTCGACCTGATCTGGTTAAACCCCACTCTTCTCCTGACCACATCCGCACTCAGGTCCTGATAGATCCGCAGGATACTGTTGTCCCGTTTACAGCGCCGTGTCTGCTTGGCCCACTAAAATACGCCAAATTATCCAAATGCCTGTGGAATCTCACCACCATTGCCCTCGGGGGTCTCCCATTCGCGGCTTCCTCGCGAGCACTCTGTGAGCCCTGTCCCCATTCAAGGGTCAGGGGAATGCCCCATCCCCCAGCAGCTTTTCAAACATGGCCGCTATGTATGCCCTAGCGTCCGCTCCTTCGGATCCCTCCGGGAGCCCAAGGATTCTCAAGCTCTACTGGCGGGACCTGTTCTCTAGGTCCTCCACCTTCTTGAGTAGCCTTTTCTGCTGGTCTCTCAGCATCCCCACCTTCAACTCCACCGCTGTTTGATGTTCCTCCTGGTCAGCCAGCGCCTTCTCTACTTTCTGGATCACCCGATCTTGAGCATCCAATCTAAGCTCCAGCCGTGCCATTGCCTCTTTAATCGGGTCCAAGCAGTCCTGTTTCTGCTTGGCAAAGCCCTCCTGGAGGTTCCTTGAGGTTCTATAAAAAAAATTTTACAGAATTATTTAAATTAATTAACTCGTTGAATATGGCTGGAAAGGTGATGTGCTGTTGCTGTATGATGATGGAACTGGTGGATCCCATTGAGACCGTCAGTGACCACATCTGCAGCAAGTGTTGGCTGCACGAGGGACTTCGGCTCAGAATTGATGAGGTGGAGACCGAGCTGCACACCAGGGAGGGGGAAAATTACCTGGACGCTTTGTTTCAGGAGGCAGTCACATCCGGTAGAATAAGTACTGTTAATTCGGACAGTGGTCAGGGACAGAGTGGTGTGACTGCAAGGGAGGCAGTTAGGGGGATCCTGAGTTTAGGAGTTGAGGAGCCTCAGCCCTTGACCTTGTCCAACAGGTATGAGGTACTTGCTCCCTGTGTGGATGAGGAAGAGGGCTGTAGGGAGGATGCGTTGACAGACCACTGCACCGTGGTACAGGAAGCCATTCAAGAGGGCGGAGCAAAAAGACAAGTGGTAGTTGTAGGGGATTCTATAATTAGGCGGATTGATGGCATCCTTTGTAAGCCAGATCGAGAGTCCCGCATGGTATGTTGCCTGCCCGGTGCCAGGGTGAGGGACATCTCTGATCGGCTTGAAAGGATTTTGGAGAGGGAGGGGGAGGATCCAGTTGTTGTGGTCCATGTTGGGACTAACAACATAGGTAAGACTAGCAAAGAGGACCTGTTTGGGGATTATCAAACACTAGGGACTAAATTAAAGAACAGGTCCTCCAGGGTTATAATCTCTGGATTACTACCCGAACCACGTGCCAATTGGCATAGAGTTGAGAAAATTAGGGAAGTTAACACATGGCTGAAGGAGTGGTGCGGGAAAGAGGGATTCCATTTCATGGGGCATTGGCATCAGTACTGGGGCAGGAGGGACCTGTACCGTTGGGACGGTCTTCACCTGAACCATTCTGGGACCAGTGTTCTAGCGAATAGGATAAATAGGTTGGTCACAAGGACTTTAAACTAGCAAGTTGGGGGGAATGGAAGGGTAAAGCTATGGACAGTATAATGGTTAATGGAGAGCAAGGCAGCATGTTACGTGACAGATTATTATGTAGAGATATGGGTTCAAAGACAAGGAAAATTAGGAGAAAGGGTAAGAGGAAAATAATTTGCGAAAAGTTACTGATCAAGGTGTTAGGATTCATAACAAAGTCATAAAAAACAGCATAAGTGTACTTTACCTGAATGCTCGTAGTAGACGGAATAAGGTGAATGAGTTGATGGCGCAAATCATCGTGAATGACTATGATTTAGTGGCCATTACTGAAACATGGTTAAAAGATGGTCACGACTGGGAGTTAAATATCCAAGGGTATCAGACTATACGAAAGGATAGAATGGACGGTAGGGGTGGTGGTGTCGCTTTGTTGTTTAAGGATGGCATCCGGGCAATAGTAAGGGATGATATTGGTGCTATGGAGGACAAGGTTGAATCAATTTAGGTGGAAATCAGGAATAGTAAGGCGAAAAGGTCACTGATAGGCGTAGTCTATAGGCCACCAAATAGTAACAGGATGGTAGGGCAGGCAATAAGCAAAGAAATAACGGATGCATGTAGAAATGGTACAGCGGTTATCATGGGAGATTTTAATCTGCATGTCGATTGGTTTAACCAGGTTGGTAAAGGCAGCCTTGAGGAGGAGTTTATAGAATGTGTCCGGGATAATTTCCTGGAACAGTATGTAATGGAACCTACAAGGGAACAAGCGGTCCTAGATCTGGTCCTGTGTAATGAGGCAGGATTGATTAATGATCTCATAGTTCGGGATCCTCTTGGAAGGAGCGACCACAATATGGTGGAATTTAAAATACAGTTGGAGGATGACAAGGTAAAAAACAAAGGCGATTACAATGGGATGAGAGAAGAACTAGCTAAGGTAGACTGGGAGCAAAGACTTCATGGTGAAGCAGTTGAGGAACAGTGGAGAACCTTCCGAGCGATCTTTCACAGTGTTCAGGAAAGGTTCATACCGACAAAAAGGAAAGACGGTAGAAAGGGGAAAAATCGACCGTGGATATCTAAGGGGGCGAGGGAGAGTATCAAATTGAAGGAAAAAACATACAAAGTGGCAAAAATTAGTGGGAGACTAGAGGACTGGGAAGTCTTTAGGGGACAACAGAAAGCTACTAAAAAAGCTATAAAGAAGAGTAAGGTAGACTATCAACGTAAACTTGCTCAGAACATAAAAGCAGATAGTAAAAGCTTCTACAAATATATAAGACAAAAAAGAGTGGCTCAGGTAAATATTGGTCCTTTGGAAGATGAGAAGGGAGATTTAATAATAGGAGACTGGGAACTGGCTGAGGAGCTAAACAGGTTTTTTGGGTCAGTCTTCACAGTGGAAGACACAAATAACATGCCAGTGACTGATGGAAATAAAGATATGATAGGTGACGACCTTGAGATGATTGTAATCACTAAAGAGGCAGTATTGGGCAAGCTAATGGGGCTAAAGGTAGCCCAGTCTCCTGGTCCTGATGGGATGCATCCCAGAGTGTTAAAAGAGATGGCTAGGGAAATTGTAACCGCACTAGTGATAATTTATCAAAATTCACCAGACTCTGGGGTGGTCCCAGAGGATTGGAAAGTAGCAAACCACTGTTTAAAAAAAGGAGGTCGGCAGAAAGCGGGTAATTATAGGCAGGTAAGCTTAACTTCGGTTGGAGGGAAAATGCTGGAATCTATCATTAAGGAGGAAATAGCGGGGCACCTGGAGGGAAATTGTCCCATTGGGCAGACGCAGCATGGGTTCATAAAGGGTAGGTCGTGTCTGACTAATTTGGTCGAATTTTTTGAGGACGTTACCAGTGCAGTAGATAACGGGGAGCCAATGGATGTGGTATATCTGGATTTCCAGAAAGCTTTTGACAAGGTGCCACACAAAAGGTTGCTGCATAAACTAAAGATGCATGGCATTGAGGGTAAAGTGGTAGCATGGGTAGAACATAGAACATAGAAAATACAGCACAGAACCGGCCCTTCGGCCCACGATGTACAGAAAGCAGAGAGTGGGGATAAATGGGTGTTTCTCTGGTTGGCAACCTGTAACTAGTGAGGTCCCTCAAGGATCAGTGTTGGGCCCGCAGTTGTTCACAATTTACATCGATGATTTGGAGTTGGGGACCAAGTGCAATGTGGCAAAGTTTGCAGACGACACTAAGATGAGTGGTAAAGCAAAAGGTGCAGAGGATACCGGAAGTCTGCAGAAGGATTTGGATAGGTTAGGTGAATTGGCTAGGGTCTGGCAGATGGAATTCAATGTTGCCAAGTGTGAGGCTATCCATTTTGGGAGGAATAACAGCAGAATGGATTATTATTTAAACGGTAAGATGTTAAAACATGCTGCTGTGCAGAGGGACCTGGGTGTGCTGGTGCACGAGTCGCAAAAAGTTGGTGTGCAGGTGCAACAGGTGATTAAGAAGGCTAATTGAGTTTTGTCTTTCATTGCTAGAGGGATGGAGTTTAAGACTGGGGAGGTTATGCTGCAATTGTATAAGGTGTTGGTGAGGCCACATCTGGAGTATTGTGTTCAGTTTTGGTCTCCTTACCTGAGAAAGGACATATTGGCACTGGAGGGAGTGCAGAGGAGATTCACTAGGTTGATCCCAGAGTTGAGGGGATTAGATTATGACGAGAGGTTGAGTAGACTGGGACTGTACTCATTGGAGTTTAGAAGGATGCGGGGGGATCTTATTGAAACATTTAAAATTATGAAGGGAATAGACAGGATAGATGCGGGCAGGTTGTTTCCACTGGTCGGGGAAAGCAGAACTAGGGGGCATAGCCTCAAAATAAGGGGAAGTAGATTTAGGACCGAGTTTAGGAGGAACTGCTTCACCCAAAGGGTTGTGAATCTCTGGAATTCCTTGCCCAGTGAAGCAGTTGAGGCTCCTTCTTCAAACGTTTTTAAGAAAAAGACAGATATCTTTCTAAAGAATAAAGGGATTCGGGGATATGGTGTACGGGCCGCAGAGTGGAGCTGAGTCCACAAAGATCAGCCATGATTTCATTGAATGGCGGAGCAGGCTCGAGGGGCCAGATGGCCTACTCTTGTTCCTAGTTCTTATGTTCTTATGTTCTTCTGTTTCTGCCTTTGCGAGCACTTCTATTCCTCCTCTCCATGCACCGATGAGGGAATCCAATACACAATAGCCTCTGTCATCGATATTTCAAATCAAGTCCGGTAAAAAATCGGGGGGAAAGGTCCAAAAGTCCAACCCGAGCGGGAGCCACCAAATGTGCGACTTACTCCTTCATCGCCACCACCGGAAATCAGTAAAATACTTTTGATGTTGTCACTGTTATTAATTCGAGAAACTACAAGTCTGGAGAATGAATCGTGAAAGTCTCCGGGAATAAGGGAGATTGTGCTGATTATCATTAAAAAATTATATATTTTGAAAATATTAAGTTGAGCCACAAGATAAGCAGTTGTGGTTGTTGTTCCCTGGATGAATTGAAAAATGCAGACATGATGTTGGCTCGATGATGTGATAGACTTGACAGATGTAGAATTCTGGGCTGATACAATCAGTCTGAACAGGAAACGGCTGCCCCGTCACCGAAGTCGCAACAAAATGAGGAAGACCATAGGGTGTTGAACGTGGTTGGAATGTTAGTTTCTTTGTTTTGGGTGAAAGTGTTTTGTACAAAAAGAAAATCCAAGCATCCAGAAGCAGATTTAACAATAAATGAGCTGTGTGATTTCCACTTGAAGCAGAGAATTTTAATTGAAATAAAGTTCAAGTGTATATTGGCAAGGTTTTCAACTGTGGAAGACATGTATCCTGTTATTACATGATGCCCACACATGTACTTTTTAGCATGCTTTGTTGCTTGGTGATTGTGAGTCTTGCCTCATCTCTCTCTCCCCCCCCCCACCTTCCGAGTTCAGGGACAGAGGGCCATGGGCTGGAGTCTCCAAAAATGGGACAATGTCACGTCTCCAGCGTCAAAACGCTGGCGTTTCACTCTGGACTTTCCTTCAGAAAATCCAGAGTGATTCTCCAACTTGCAGGGGGCTAGCAGGGCCCCGGAGTGCTTCTCACAACTCTGGCTGTGGATACGGGGCCCTACACTTCCAGTTTGGAGCCCGTGCATGCGCAAGGCAGCGACCTGCGGCGGCCGCCCCGTGTGACATTGCGGACTCGCACCACGGACCCTGATGTAAGAAGTAGGTCCTCCTGAGATTGTGCTCGTCCGCGGATCGGTGCCGCCCGATCGCTTGCCTGGCTATCCATGAGCCCCCCCCCCCCCCCAGTGAAGGATCCCTCCGCCCCCCCCCCCACCAGGACGGCCGTGGACTGAGTCCGCAGCCGCCACCCGAGGTTCCCGATGGCCGATATGTTGTTGGAACCACGCCGTTGGAAACTCAGCCAGTTACACTTGGAGAATCGCGTGGGGGGGGGGGATCGAGATGCTGAGGTGCTGCCCCATTCCTGGCAGGTTCCATTTTTGGAAAAGGACGAGGCGTGAACACAAAGGGCAGAAACTCTAACTCAGCAGGGCCATTTGAAATTAGTGCTGAGTTCAAACCAATCCCATTTTTGCTGTTCCCAGGGCTTTATCCATGGTGTGGGAGTTACAAATTAATCGATCAGCCATAAGCACTCTTGAATGGTAAATAAAGCCTGTTCAAGTGTCATAATCTGAAGTTATACAAATCCCCATCCCTTTCAAAATGAAAAGAACAGACTACGGCATTATGAATACTTGACTGAGTTTCAAAAACTCTAAAAACCAGTTATTCCAGCAGGCGGTTGAGTTCAAATGTTATTCTTGTTCTATACTTTTATGGGATGTGGGTATCATTGACAAGACCAGCTTTGTTCTCCCATCCTAATTTCCCTTGTAAAGATGGTGCTGAATTCTTGAATCAAGTGCAAGTGATATATGTACACCTGCAGTATTAGCTAGTTGACAGTTTTAAGAGACTATAAAAGGATTGGCTGCCTTTGATGCAGTTACTGAATAGAAATTTGTTTGTTTTTATAAAACAAGATTGACAACCTGAGGGTTTAAAATTATTGAAGGAGTTTCATGAATGTGAGTTCTTTTAAATATCAAGCGTGTATGAATGAGAGTTCTCTAAGATTGTTAGAAGCTTTTTTTCAGCTCCGCATGGCCCCTGAGACCTGCCCATAGTAGATATTGAGTGTGTGGCTATTGAGATGGCATGAGGGGTGGGGGGCATGGGGGTATGAAGTTTATGAGGAATATGATAGGACATTGGGGGGTGACATTGGGGTGCCTTATATAAAAGGATATAGGGGTGGGTTAGGAGGGAGGCATGAAAGGTAAAGTACTTAGCAACCATTTACAATACTATGCCAAACTCTCAGAGAACCAAGGCAGGCCTCCCAACCAGTCTGTATTGGCAATCGCGCATCTCCTTGGCCACATCAGAACTGTCTTCTGAAGTGATAACAGAAATGCTGGACAATCGCAACAGGTCTGACAACATCTGTGGAGTGAGAACGGAACTAATGTTTCGAGTTGGGATGACTCTTTGTTCAAGCTAAAGGGAACTGAAAATTGGATGAGATTTATACTGTTTTGGGGGGGGGGTGAAACCATGTGGCTGGATATAGGGTGGAGATGATAGGTGGAGATTGACAAAGATGTCATGGACAAAAAGACAAAAGGAATGTAAATGGTGACGATAATGATTAAGAAGGGGTGCTTTTATGCAGATGTGATAAGTCTGCCGAGATCTTGCTCAAACCCTTAGAGGGAAAATCATGGATGTGTGGATTGTTTCCAGGGAGACATGTCCGCTGAGCCGGGAGATTTTCTGACTCAAATTGTCCACTTGTTTGGTGAAAATTTGGCCATATGTGTCCAAATGAAATTCCTTTACTGACACGCAAGCTGAGATCAGCTAAGTCAACTTGGGTGCAGAACCTGGGATCTTGCTGATCTGTCTGACCTAGTTCCATATTGAGGAATGTATTTACTCACCCAGCCACTAGGGGAGCTTGTGCTGTGAGTCTTCGAAAATGTAAACTCTAATGTTGATGCTCTGAAGCCCTTGCTGAGAGAACTGGCCATATATAATTGCGAGTAATGTGGTAATATAATTTATGATGATTCATCCACTTAGCGTTAAATTATGAATCCTGACAGTCTATCATGTTGGCCTTCTCTAATAATGTGGGCTTTAATTAATACTATAGATCTATTATTTAAACGCGGCGGTTGATGGTGTTATGATTAATAGTTTTTCCTTGGAGTTCTCAGGTTGGCGCTCAATAGACAAGATGTTTGTAATTAACAATCCTCTGCTTGTGTCAGAGTCCATTATTGATAGTCGCTGGAAAAGCACATGCAGCCACCAGAAATATAGTAGGCAGGATATTGATCCCAGAATGAGCCTGTAGTTAATAATACCAGAGACATGTTTAAGCACAAGGCACTTACTACCTGGTGGTAACTATCTGAGTACATGTTCTAATTGGATTGTGGACCTTAAGATTTCCAAGCCTACTTACTCCACACAAATTACCTCTCGGTGGCTGCCACCTGACATTAAAGTTGGGACTTGTTTATTATTTTTCATGATTAGATTCTATTCTTGAATCCAGTAATTTATCAACTTTCACCTGCAAGGAAGCCTGGGAGCACTGTTGGAGAATTGTGCAAGAAGCACTTGTTTAATCAGCAGCACATGTTAGCGGTTGCCGTGGTAATGAGTAGAAGTAATTAACCTTTAGATGTGAAAAAAAAATACAGTGATTGCTCAAAATCTGAAATAAAATCATATGCGATCAGAGATGCAGTCACTGTCTGGAATAGCAATAAAGGTGAGTGCTGCATATTGGGCTTTTCATTAGAGTGGTAATTAACTTTAAATTAATGAGCGGTCGCTGCTGCCCAGCTAACTATGGGCAAGTGGATCACTGTTTCCCCTTATGTAAATGGGAAAATCCTCTGCTTGGTTCTTAGGGTCGACAATCCTCCAGGATAGAGCTGGAGTCTACAAGAATGAAAGATTGGACACTGCTGTGAGAAACTGGGGTGGGAGAGGAAACCCAGTGAATGTTAAAAATTATGGGCGGGATTCTCCGGCCTGCCACACCAATGGTCTGGTGCGGCGCGCCCTCCCCGGCAGCAAGATTCTTCATTCTGCCAGCCAGACAATGGATTTTCCCATTGTCTGCAGCCCCACGCTGTCGGGAAATCCCCAGGCGTGGGTGCGTTGCCGGCGCAACGGAGAATCCCGCCAGTGGAGATCCAGCCCTATATATTTTTTCAGTACTCCCTTTTATTGGTTAGTTACCAATATATCGGAAAGATGTTTGATTGGGCGGGACACTTGGAGATGGAAGTTCCTTTGTTGAAACTTCCTGGAAGATGCCCACCTGGAATTTTTGAACTTGCTGACTCTTTCCTCTCGGAGGATGAGCTGACCACCATGTCAAATCATTTCTATAGCTCTTGAACGATGAATGGATACGACTGAAGAAATATTAATGTGGAGTAACATCATGGCGAGAGTAATATTTTCTCTCCCCCTCCTCCACCAATATCTTGAACCACCAAGTTATATTTTAGAGCTTTTTCCCCTTTTTTTTACACCCACCAAAGCAAGAAATTTTAGGGTTACGGAATGCTTCAGGCAGGTTAGCATTAAATGCGAACAAGGTCTTGTATAGATGCAAAGTGAATTGTCCACTACATTCTCAGAAGAGCACCAATTTGATTTTTTTTTGTTTTCGGCCCATTATTACATCATCCATCTTCCTCACCTGTCTGAGTGAGATTGTCAGTTATTGCCCAAACGATGGGTATTTCTGTGCCACAGGACCGTGCAGCATAGGATCAAAGTTCATTCTGGGCCATGTCTCATTTCAAGTACAGTTCTGACAGGTGACAGAGCTTTCTTTCCGTCAGTTTGGATTGGATTCAAATCAGAACATAATCATCAAAACAAAGTTCCCTAGCCCGCTGTGGTACTGAGCCCCCTTCAAACTGCAACTTTAACTGCACTAAGAAAACAGCTCATTACTGGTAACTCACCAGCATGTGCTCAAAGAATATTGGGCTTCAAGCGAAATCAAGTCAAAATTGGTGAAGAATACTGGTTGTCATGAAGGGAGTTTGGATTGCAGTGACCTATTTTTAGTTAGCAGTGTCTTATGCTGTCAATTACCCCTTGCAATAGTGTCTCAAAACAAGTCACTGAGAAATAAGCAAAGGTAAATTCCAAATGCCTGCTTGGCAGTGCACACATGCTCCCCACTGGGACACAGGCTGCTTATCTAAGTCCAGAACTTTGGGGGTGACAGAATCAAAATTTAGGGAGCCTCTGATTGTGAACAGGGACACGACTGGAGTCTAACAAGCTAAATCCATAATCCATTGTAGCATTGGCTTGTATGACCACCTGATACTTCCAGTAACAGCTCTGCCTTTCTAGATCCTGCTGTTGAAGCAGGTTGTGTGATTAGGCTTAGTCTTTTCTAGGTTCAGGATGATTTAGTATTGAATTGTCCACAGAAGGTTGATTTGGGATTTCCAGTGATGCTGATGTGCTGAGCAGTCGGACATCAGGTGGCTCTCCTCCAGAACACAACCAAACAGGCACATTTAGTTGAATTTATCCCGAAAATTCAG